>NC_092587.1:13255000-14505000 GCF_047663525.1 Anas platyrhynchos
CAGGTACCCAAAAAGATTTCAGATGCTAAAGGACATATTCAAGTTCCTACAGGTTTTCTGCCAGAACAGTTGGTTGTAGGGAAGGAGATGAAGTCTACTCCATTTTCATTGTTTTCATGTTTGTTTTTTTTCTTTTTTTTCTGAAGTCAGTTAATGTATTCCCAAATTAAATATTGGCAAATAACTCTGTGTAAAAAATATTTTTGAAAATGCATGCTTTAAAATAGATTTCTGAACTTACATTTAAGTTCAGGAATACATTTTTGGAAGTGCATACTAGGATATAACTTACAGTGTATACATGACTGATGTTTTTTTCTTACAGTCTGTACATGTAGGAACAGGCAGGTTCAGAGTTTCCAAGGCAGCAACAGAAGTAGTCTTAAATGTTCCTGAAACTAGGGTGAGTCCTCTGGAAAATGGCTTGCAAGTAGCTTCTGAAGACTCTGGACTTTCAACATGCACAGTAGGTAACTTGTAAAGGGAATGTTTTTTCATAATTTTATGTATGTTTGTTTCCTTGTGGAACTAAGTTGGATTCTATCAATGTTTATTAGCAATTATTGTTAAGTTACAAGATGGGAAATGAAGGTTTTCCTAAGTGATTTGTGATTCGATTTTTGTGAAGATCATTTTTTTTTTCCTTGAAAACCTGGTTTAACCTAAGGAAAAAGTTGTTTAAAAGTAGGTCTTGAAAATCTAAGTTTGTTTTGTACAGGAAAAACAGCAAAGCTGCATGATTGGCTGATAAAATGTTTTCTTTTTTTCCCTGATGAGGTTGGACTTTGGATTGATGCTGGAAGCAGGTATGAAAATGAGAAGAACAATGGAACTGCTCACTTCCTTGAGCATATGGCTTTCAAGGTGAGTATGAGTATTGGCTTACAAATTTATGATGAATTTCTAAGCTAGTTATTGTTAGAGATCAGTGATGGAACGTTGTCAGAATTGTCTAAATACAGTTTACAAAACGAGAAGAGAGGGGAAACCAACTCAGACTTGGTTTCAGCTAGAAAATGAAGCGAAATTCCTAGTCCCTTGGAGATGGTACACAACTATACATTAGTAACACACCTCTATTTTTAACTTGCTTTTAACTTGTA
The DNA here is from genome assembly GCF_047663525.1 of Anas platyrhynchos. Lineage (NCBI taxonomy): Eukaryota > Metazoa > Chordata > Aves > Anseriformes > Anatidae > Anas > Anas platyrhynchos. Next base: position 13,256,104 of record NC_092587.1, read on the forward strand.
GTATTCTTAAGACACACAGTCTACCTTTTGCCAGCTTTTTATTTTCATTTGGGAACATAGTAGGGTTTATATTTGACTTTCAACATGGGAGAGATTAGCAAGCCAGTTTCCATTTCAGAAGACTTTCTTCTTTTTGGCTTTGACTTTTGCAGACAAACAGGAGTAATGATGAGTAGGTGAATTCAAGGATTTAATCTGACTTTTTTATTGTTTTGTTTCAGGGAACAAAAAAGAGATCTCAGTTAGACCTTGAACTAGAAATTGAGAACATGGGAGCTCATCTGAATGCCTATACGTCCAGGGAACAAACAGTGTATTATGCAAAGGCTTTTTCAAAAGATTTACCAAGAGGTAACTGCTTTTATTCATTAGAGAAGTGGCAAAGACCAAAAATGCTTATCCACCTCCTGACAATGCATAAGAGTGATGCTTTTGCAGCCTAACAGTCCCATCTTTCCTGGGCAACGAGTACCTTCTTCAACTTCACAGGAATGTGAGGATGCAGATTTGGAAAGGAATGTGCCAACAATGAAGTTGATACTTGAAACATTTTTGTCAGCTAGATTTTTTCTCCCTACCCCAGAAGTGCCTTTTGGACTTCTCCCTTCCTGCAGAACAAGTCTCTCTTTTAAAGTAAAGCTGTAGCATTTAGCATTCTCATTTAAAAAAAAAATGTAGAAGTTTTTAAAATTCCAAACTGCCAATCTTATTACTACATTTTGGGTCACTTGGGCTTTGGGGTGGGTTTTACTTTTAAAACCAGATTTTTCTGGTAGCCTGAAAATAATTTCCATTCCTATCTTTATTTTCATTTAGCTGTGGAAATTCTTGCTGACATAATTCAGAACAGCACCCTGGGAGAAGCAGAGATTGAGCGTGAGCGAGGAGTTATACTTCGAGAGATGCAAGAGGTTGAAACCAATTTACAGGAAGTTGTCTTTGATTACCTTCATGCTACAGCCTATCAGAACACAGCCCTAGGAAGGACGATTTTAGGACCCACGGAAAACATCAAGTATGTGCAAGTTTGTGGTTGTCTTTAATTGTTGGCAACTTCTCTATATTTAAAAGATCCCTCTGAAAATGTGGGGAACAACTTCAGCTGTAATTTTTACTCTGAAAGGTAGATGAAGTTGTGCTGGATGTAACTAAGAATTCCCATATTGCTTTAGTTCTACTTTATGCAGGCGTTACGATGAAGTTTATGTATTTATTGCACATCTTCATTATTTGACATTACTTTCTCCTGTTTATTAAAAATGCACTGACACAAAATTGTAAGCGCTTCTTTTTCCCATCAGTCAGGTGTTGGCGTTACCAGAAATAAAACTGCGTTCACACTGCTCTTTCAGACCTTGTTTATACTGATTCAGACCAGGAGATTACTAAGCGTACTGGTTTAAAATTGGCATGGGATCATTAGTGGATCTTATCACTCACCTGAGTGAGATTAACAGGGAGCGGAGTTGTAATTCCTGTTCTTTATCAGGAAGCTATAACAGCTTTGAAAGGAAAAATGTATAAAGGTCCACTTTCCTGTTCAGGAAGCTGTCCTTATTTTAGCTTTTTGCATCTGTGCACTGGCAGAACTTATAATTACTCTGATACTATATTATTCTGTATTTCTATTTCTTCTTGTAAAAAAAAAAAAACTTTACTGACATGGCAGTGATGTTTCCTTGACTGTTTCCAGATCCATAAACCGCAATGACTTGGTGGAGTACATAACAACACATTACAAAGGACCCAGAATAGTCCTGGCTGCTGCTGGAGGTCTGTATGAGATATTCACCCTTGGTCATGTGAAACTGTAGTTAAAGCCACAGACCTTTAAGTTTTAGGGAGCAACGTGCTGAATTGCCCATTGTTCGGTACGTCCTGGATGTTCATTGTTAGCCCTGCATGTTTAGTTTGTGCCTTCATAGCCTTTGAACTTCTGTTCCCTTTTCCCTCAGTAAAGTTTCAGAAACATCCTTAAAACAATAACTTGAAGTGGGTAAGGTCATTTTTCCATCTGGGCACGAAAAGAAGGGCCTAGAAGGAATTCTGTATGGAAAGAGGAGAAGCAAGAAAAGCAGAGAGAGGGAGAAATAATTTTGAGGCTTGAAATAGAGAGCAAACAGCTTGATTTGGAGTATGATCGTGATCTTACTCTGCATAACGGAGTGCTGGGAGAAATCTGAAAGCGTGGCGTTAAAGGGGGGGACCCAGAAGTTGCTGGTTGGTTGAGCCTTCAAACTGCGTAGCAAGTTAAATGAACTGTTCACAGAGTAACATGACAAAGTGTGTGAAACATCTTTGTTCAGGGGTCTGTCACGATGAGCTACTTGACCTTGCCAAATGCCACTTCGGTAACTTGCCGTCTGCTCCGGAAGGAGGGCTGCCACCCCTGCCACCTTGCAGCTTCACGGGCAGTGAGGTAAGCAGCTCAATGGCTTTTTGAGCCGGCCCTTTATCCCCTGCGAGGAGAGCTTCTCAGCTGCACACTTAGCAGATTACAAGGCTTCTTGCCCACACTGAGGGCAACTGGAGTAGCTGCTTTCCAAGCAGGAATTTCCAACTTTTCTTGGGCAAGCCTCACTGCCACCACTTTCTCTGTCTTACCAGTTTCTGAGGGAATACCTCCCTTACCCCTGCTGCTGCTTTCCTTTTAGTGCCTGGCCTGCACTGTGAGAGCATTTTCTCTTACTGGGAATCACTGATTTAAAGGGTATGGCAGAAAGCCAAGGCATCTGTGTTCCATTCCCAGTGGTATTCAGGTTTTGAAAAGCCCTCAACTTTCCTTGCTGCTGTTTGTCATCAATTTCTCTTCATGTTTGTGGCATTGGGCTGGAAGTGTCTGTCTCCTGACATTTAGCTTGCCATGTACGTTACCGCGTGCAGGTCGCCCTACAGCCACTTTCGTGTGCTCCCACAGATCCGCATAAGAGATGACAAGATGCCTTTGGCGCACCTGGCGATAGCCGTGGAAGCAGCTGGCTGGGCTGACCCGGACACGATCCCCCTCATGGTAGCAAACACCCTGATAGGTAACTGGGACCGCTCCTTTGGAGGAGGCGTGGTGAGTGAACCTGCAAGCTCCTTCCTGCTGTTCACGAGGTTGTCTGAGTGGGGTGCTGCCAATACTGCCCCCCTCAGTTGTAACTGAGGGCGTTGACGTGACATTGGAACACGGGGGTTATCAGTAACCGACCCTTTCCTGAACCTTTGTGGCTTTATGACCTGGGCTGTTATTTGGAAGCTGTTTGGACTACATGCAAGGGAAGAAATTGTTGAGATGAAGAACTGATGCTTGACTGTGTAGGTTCTGCTGGAGCCTGTGATACCACTGCATGTTCTGTCGCATTGAAATGAAAACGGGAGACTAGCAAGCTTTCAGAAAATGAATGAAATATGTTTTCTCTTGCTTCAGCAGAACTTATCCAGTAAGCTTGCTCAGACTGCTTGCCATGGGAACTTGTGTCATAGTTTCCAGTCCTTCAACACCTGCTACACTGATACGGGGCTGTGGGGCCTCTACATGGTCTGTGAGCCATCAACTATCCAGGACATGGTGCACTTTGTTCAGAGAGAATGGTAAGCAAACAATGGTTTCCATAAAAGGACTATTTTCTGTGGACAAATAAACTTTTAAAAATATTAATTACTTAAAGAGACTATTTCTCTGCTTAGGCTTGCCTGGGAAAAATAAATCCATCTAGTTTTAAACTTTGGCACTTGAGATGCACAGTCCCAGCAGCCAGTTTCTGGCACCCTTACTTAGAATGAATAGTTTAGGGTTTAGGCTTGTTTTTTGCCCTAGAATAAGTGCTACTACTGCTAACTACAGTTCACATTGCTCTTACAAGGTAAATAGGCAGTGATTTTCTTTTTGTCTCACAAGTGTCAGGAGTTCTAAAAATGTGTTAAACCCGTTAGAATGCGATTAAGTCAGCATGCAGTACCCAGGAACTGCATGTTTGACAACTGAAAGTAATTATTCAGAATAATGAATGAGCATAATGAGAGTGCAATTAGCTTTAAATACCATTACTAGTTAACTGTTCTACGGTTACTGGCCCACGTGGCACACCAGGTGGTGGTGTTACACAGAGCTCTAGTGAGTACATGGGAAAATGAAATTATGTCAAGTAAAGGAGCTGTTATATGGAATCTTGAAACCTGTGACTAGAGATATTTTCAAATTAGATTTAAGGCCTTAGACGAATGAAATCATGTCCATAGGTGCACTTCTAAGACTTGAACTGCAGATGTGATTAGAAACAGACGTGTTATTTAAGGCCATTGACTTGAAGCGGCTGCAGTTAAAACTTGAAACTGCGGAGTTTCTTTAATCACACAGAGCACTTCTCATGTACCATTATTCTGAGACCTCTATAAACAACTCTTAGGTAAAAATATCATTTTAGCTGCCTGTTTGCTGGAGTTCAGCACCAGGGAAGATGTGAACCATTCTTGTGCTATAATGTGTTAAGCTACCTACAGCATCCCTCTGTCCTCCTAGTAGAGTCTTCTCTCTGAAGTGTGATGTTATTTATACAGTTCCCATCTCTTCCCAAGAGCCAGGCAGTAACGGCTTGCCTTCTGGGCTAATTACCTCTAATTGCTTGGTTCCCATTATCTTACCAACAGCCATGCTCAAGCTAGCAAGCATGGACTGCACGTGGCTCAAAACATTAATAAAATGAAATGCAGCTCTTCTAAGAGGAAAAACTTGCTTTTAGACTGAATATTGGTATGCTTCCAGAAAAACACTATCCTTAAGCTGCTTCTAGGAGTCCTAGAGCTTATTTTCATACCAAGAACTCTTACCAGCTCTGGCTGTAGAAAAAACATGTGTGGGTAGATATACTCAGTGCTTGTGGTAAAGAGGTACACAACCATTAATGCTACAGGTTAGCATTATTTAATGCTTTTGGATTTAAACTGTTTTTCAGGATGAGACTTTGCACGAGTGTTACAGAAAATGAAGTAGCTCGAGCAAAAAATCTTCTAAAGACAAATATGCTGCTACAACTTGATGGTGAGAACCAGATTGCTTTTTATTCTTACTTCCTGCTACTCTGTGCTGATAACTGAAGTGAGTTTTCCTGTTTTAGGCTCCACCCCAATCTGTGAAGACATCGGAAGACAAATGCTCTGTTATAAGCGCAGAATCCCAATTCCAGAACTTGAAGCGAGGATTGAAGTAAGTGGCACTCCTGCTGAAAGTCTTTGATTAGGCCCTTACTGTAGTAATTTAATTTCTTATTTGTTATAGGAAGAAACAGTAGAGTTTAGACCGTCTCCAAGGGAGAAACCTTCTAACTGTTCTGGCACCTGTTCCTCTGGATTATACAAAAGAAATTAAGAACACTGACTTAATACTTATTTTAAGACAGGTTTAGTAACAAAATATGTCTGTCTCTAACCCTTTCAGGCTATTGATGCCCAGACTATTAGAGAAGTTTGCAAGAAGTACATCTATGATAAGCATCCTGCAGTTGCTGCTGTGGGTATGTTGTCTAAGCTCACCTTCTGTAACTCCTCCACCCTCTCTCTTATCAGTCTAGCATGTGTCATGGTCAACTTTCTTTAAATTCCAGGTCCAATTGAACAACTTCCAGAGTATAACAAAATCTGCAGTGGCATGTGTTGACGTCGTGAGTAGTGAACAAGAACTTCCAGTATGTTTGAGCTTTAAGAGAAAAAAAACACACTGCTTTTGACTTCAAAAAATGCATTTGAGATTAAAACTCAAACACCAACCATAGTCCTGTGTATCTGTACAACTAAGGAGAGAATGAAAACGTGTATAGTATTTGCATTTTTATTATAAAACAAAGATTGTCAGTAAAAGTCATTTCTTGACTTTAGTAGCATTCATCACTTGTTCTTGAGCAGCTTTCTTTGCCTTGACCATTTCAACGAGTTCCTGGAGATGGAGGGAAAAACAAAAACTTATTTAAAATGCATACCTTAGGAATGCCATGGTTTTGAGCATTTGTAATCAGCCTGATGAACCAGTGTACTAGCTCTCAACACCGTGAGGAATCCCGATAGTTTAATACCATAAAAAATTTCTCCTGGAAACAAATTAATACCGACACAGTGTCGAAGATCAGTGCTCATCTACTTCCCCAGTAGTACAAAAGGGAATACAAAGGGGGCTAGGGATAGGACTTCGCACCATCTCCAAGAAGGTGCTGAAATTTTAAGACAAATTTCAAGGGACAGACTTCTTCCCAGCTTCCAGTTTTAGTACTTACACTGAAGAAAACCTTATTTCTACTGCTTTTCTGGGTTAAAAACAAAATTCTCCGTAAAGTGCTATCTTCTGCTAATTTGTGGTTGTCGGAATACTGTCTTGGGGGAGGGATGGCAAAAGTAAAAGCACTGGACTCTAACAAAACCTGAGCTAATTACAATCCTAGAAGGAGGTAAGAAAGCCTTACCTTATATCGCTTCATGCAGTCCTTTTTTGAGCGGCCTGGGACAGCTGCTGCTATTTTCTCCCATCTTTCAGCAGTATTTACTGGATAAGTCTTCAGTGCTTGTTCTAAAAGCTTTTGTTCTTCTGTAGTCCAAGGGGATGAATCTAAACATGATCCTGTTTTCAAAATCAAAAGTGACAGTAAAAATACATTTAGTAATGACTCCTTGAGGTAAGTGTAAGAAAATACTGTGAAAATACAATTGATTTTAAGTCCTTGCAGCTCTGTGATACCACCGATTTGATTTAAGGGATATCCAGTACTAAAGTCTGGAAAAAAAGCAACACTGAAACAGACTGGCCAAAGTTGCAGCCAGGATATTTAAATACAGCAGGGAGACAGGAAGGTAACAACTTGTTGTCAGCCAGGTGTTAGATAACCATGGCTGTCCTGTGAAACCACATTCCTAGGGCAGCAATGTTGTTCTTCCTTTTATATTCCAGTAAGGAACCAGCCTGCTGCAAGGCTCTGGAAAGTTTGATGGGGGTGTCTGGGGTTTAACAGGAGACCAACGCTTAGCTGTAGGATGATCCTGTATCTCAAGTGCAGCCCCTCAGGCCTGCTCTTGCCTGAAAACATAGCACCTTCCGAGGAACAAATGATCTCAGCATCTGACTTAAACCTGTTGGCTCCCCAGGAAGCACTCCGAATTGTCACTGACTGCCTTGGTTTGCACTAAATGTACCAGAAACCCTCAAATTAAATCCAGTAACTGAGCTTGCATCACCTGTTTACTTGCTAGTAGTTTGTAAGCAAGGCTTAGAGTTCTAGATTACTTTCTTACTAAGGTGAATAGCAGAGACGAGTGCAAGAGCTTCCTTTTCACTTTTACCTTCAAATCGTTCCGAGGGCGCAGCACTGTCCATCTGAGGCACCACACCGTGTTCCTTTTTAAATTTGTCAAACGCTTTCTTGTTGATATCATCTTTTTGATGAGGGTCTATTAGGAACAGACATTAAACAGAATAGTTACTGCAACAAAATTAAAGCCAGATGTAGTAATAAAAACATTGGCAGATTTTTTAAGTTAATAAACACAATCAAAAAATGGTAAAGAGGTTGGTAGATAAAAATCTCTCAGCATCCAATGTATTTTGCTCAAAGTGCCTGGTTTTCCAACTCCTAAGTTGCTTTATACTGCTCAAGTGACTACATCCTCCTCACAAACTTAAGCCTGAATCTGCTGCTTCAGTGAGATCAGGAGGGATTACTCCCACAGAAGGGCTGTGGCACAGATCTGTGTTACTCAGGCTACCAGTGTGTCAGGCAGGCAGGAATGCAGGGGAGAGTCTGGATCCTCCTCGTACAGGTATGTGGTTTCGTATGGAGAAACAACTTCAAAACTGTTTTTTCTATAGCTGTGTGTTTTGATTTTCCTTGAGAACAGCCTCCAGAGTCTTTTCTCAGTATCCCAGCTCTCTAGCCTACGTTTACTGTGCAAGGAGATAAGCCACGTTAATTTAGCTGTCTGACTGGTGCTGAATCTCCTTTGTCTTTTTAAAGCGTCTCTATAGACTCATCAATTCTATTTATTCCAGATGCCTTCAGAGAACAGTTCCACCCGCTCCAGGTATAAAGGAGCCTAGGTAATGAACAGGGCCTAGAATTCTGCATGTGCATGAAGTTAAAAGAATTTCTGAGATTCACTCATGAGGTAGGGACTTATGTGATAGCTATGGGGCTGAAAATACTGAGTCACAGAAATGCTCCTCTCAATTTTCCACCGTACGTTTCTTTTTGGGATATATAGGGCATTTTCTCACAACAGAAACAATGCTGCTCAAAGAAAATTAAGCTGTAGAGAAGCATGCAGACCGTCTTAATACAAAAATAAGCTAAGAAAGATACCAAGCTTCTGGAGGCTCTTTGCTTTATTGATGACATCTTTTGCTGTTCGTTTTATTCCAGTAGTAGAGTGCAAGTTCATGTAATTGGCAATAACTTCCCACCTGAAGCAAGGATAGAAAGGGGAAAAAACAGCACATTATGTAAAGCTGATCTTCATCCAAATAGAACCAGGCTACTGTACACAGCTGAACACATTTATACCAACCCCTGAGCAAGTTTAAACAGGCTGAGCTGTTACTAGCCCTGTTTTTCCACTGCCCCTCAAAAGAGTGCCTAAACACCAGATAAAGGGGATTCAGCAGGAGAGAACGGGGTCACACCTAGCCCCTGAATTACTCTTCGTGTGTTCTTGCAAAACAGAAGGGAAGCTCTGCACCTGATCAGCCTAGAGGATCAGGTATCTAGGCTCAGGTCCTTGATGAGGACTCTTGACTGCTGTCCAGTCAAGGAAAAGAAAGATATTTAAGGAGTCCTTATACTGACATCATACTTAACGTGGTCTGAAAATACGCTGTATTACACTTGTTATTTAATTAAAAATTGCTAATAGGGCTTTTAACACCAACACCAAGAAGTACCTTGAATTAGTCCCTGCTGGGAAGAGGTTCACAGCTTTAATTAACAACTGTAGATCATCTTCTGGCCAGTTTTTGCTCCCCCCTCCACCACCAGTGGTTGACTTCTCTGAACTCTTTGTCGCTTGGCGCATACGAGCCTCTGCCTCTTCTTTCTCTCGCCTTATTTGTTCATTTATTTCTTCTATCTGAAGGGTTGTAAATGAGCATTTTTATTTAGGGAAAAAGAACCACGTGATGACAAAAACCCCACTCTCTGCAATTGCTTTGAGCCTTGAATTTTGCTTAGTTTCTGTTCTTCATGTTATACGTAAGGAAATGGAGCTCATTTGCTCCAGTATCATCTCCCTCCATCCTGTGTGTAGATTTGGCCATCCCGGGTTTCCACTGTAGTGGATAATCTATCACAAATTCACTAGGAAATTATACAAATGCTCCCAGGATTAAGGCAAGACTTCTGCATATTACTGGAATGTCCAGGCCAACATCTGACACCAAGGGGCAGATCCACAAAAGGATTAAGAGCTTAAACAGGTGACTGGGGGCAGCCCAACATCCCTATTGAGTACCGTAATTCTGAAACCTTCCAGCATAACTGCTACCTAAACCTGGTTAGGGCAGAAATTCTCTTCAACAGGTTAGCTAAACTAGCATTAATAGCTAAAATTTGGGTTGTTACAGTTAAGTGCTTACTCAGGCTTAGATGGCTATGTGTAGTTTGTTAGAAAGCAATTCAGCAGAAGTTATCTACCATAAGTCATTGTGAACTGTAATCACTTCTTGAGATTGTAGTGTGACATATTCATGTATCTACTTCTGAGTGTTCCAAATCCAGTCTTGGTGACATCAGAAGGCTATGCTCTTACAACCTGCTGGAAGGATGGATGCCCAAAGTAGGTTTCTCCCTATCTTACAATAAAATCTTCCTGGCAAAAGGGAAATTATCTCAAAAGAGTTTTTATTAATGCAAAAGTAGAACAGCTTGAACAGAGAGATTAACGTCCTGTGTTTGGAACACTCTGCTGGAAACTGGGAGATTGGATTCAGTCACTTGTAGAACAGAAGCATTTGAATCTTAAGCCTTCGGTTTCCTGATGAGTAAACCTGCCTCTGGGATGGGGACAGATCATCTCCATCAGGAAATAACACTCACAGATCTGACTCCAAAGTGGATGAAAGAAAGCATCTCACTCTCTATGCAAGACGTATTCAGCCTTTTTAGTCCAAATGGCTTTTCCCTGCTGGCATATTTAGGCACATCCTTGTGGAGTTTTATGAATCTTGGTCACAAATGTCTTGCTTTTCCTCTACTTTGGCATCCAATCCACTGGCCCTTCCAGCGCCTATAGCCTGCAGCATGTAGGTCCTTTTGTGGATCCAGCCCCAGGTCAGGCAGAGTAGAGGCAGGGTTTTTTTTTTTTTGCGTTTGTAACAGAACAGGGTAAGATGGTACCCATTGTTGGGCAAAACTAAATTCCTCTGCTGTTTCTGTGTACCATACAAACAGTGGGATTTGAGTCTTTTACTAATTAAAAATGCATAAACTTCTCTCAGTTGGCACTGGTTATTTCACCAGCCATGAACTGCACTATGTATAATGTAGTGGAAACCAAATCTGCCCAGAGACCCTAAAACTCAGAGTCCACAGCAGCTATGTTCTATCTTACTTGGATTCAGTCATATAAAATGTCACAAACAAATTATTGTTAATTTGATTTGACACTCAGCATAATTACCTGTTTTACTACAGCCGCCTTTCCTCCTTCCCTTGTTGTGGATGTAAGTGCTTCATTCAAGCATTGCAGACTAAAAATAAATTATTAAGTTACAATGCAGAGCTAGTAGAAAGATGGGTATCAAAACGAGAAGGAATCAGGAGCAAGAAAACTTACCTTGCTAGCTCAAGACGATCACAAAGCTTTTCCACCTCCTCCATCATTTTAACACAATCTGCCTCATTATCAGAAAAGTAATTCCAGTTCTGGAAGCAGAAATACATGTTCTACAAAGTTCCTGAACTTTACTGTCCTTCAAACAAAAGCTTAACAGACAGCATTCTTTAGCCACTGCTGTGCTGGGGCCTATTTGGTCAGCTTGTTTTAGTATTTAGCAAACCCACTTTCCATACCCATCTCTGACCATAAAAATAAGCATGAGATAAGGTCTGATCTAAGGAAGCATAACAATTTCACTGATGTAACCTGTATTTCACTATAGTAACATTTAAATACCTTGCACGTTGTTCTCAGTTTTTGCCTTTCTTTCTTGATTGCTTTTTTCTGTATCTCTTTTTCCTTTTTTGCTACTAATGCTTGTTGCCTAACTTCTTCTTCCTCTTTTTCTTTTGCTAACCGTGCTGCTTCTAATTCTGCTTGTCTTTGCTGCAGTCAAAAGAAAAAACACACAAAAAGTCCAAAGACACGCTGGTTATAAAGTCATTGAGTCATTCAATATTAAAATATGCTGTTTCCAGTTTTTGGTGTATTGCTATACTTCAATGTTCATTTTCACAAGAACTTTAAGGGAAGGGGTGACTCATGCCAGTTGGCATCACTTCAGATATTCACTATGAGGACCTAGTCTGTAAATCCTGGCCTCCTCTACAGTGAAGATTATAAAAGATTATGAAATCTCCTGCCCCTACCCCTTGGGGGGGGGGGGGATAAGCTTAGAAAAATGCAGTTGTCCAGCATTTCTCTTGCACCACTATTACCATGATACCATACAGTGCTCTGGTGTTGTCTTTGAAGATAGGGCTTTTTAGCACCCTACAGTTCCCAGACCTTTCACTACTCATACTGTTTCCAGAAACATATTTTCCAAACTGTTTGATATTAATCAGGTATGAAATAGTACCTCAAAATGTCTCAGACCAATCAAACATTCAGAGACCATACCCACACAACAAGCAGCTGTATCCATTTTATGAAGAGGGAAGTAGGCCACAGGAGCTAATGATGGCCTTTCAACCACTGAAAGTTTATGCAACAACAAAACTCAGTTTTCCAAGTTTTTGACTCTGATCTGTGCTCTTTATTTTCATATTTCTCAAAAGGCTGTTAGCCATGCACTGCCTGTTACACACGGATCAAAGACAACACATCTATAAACCCCAACATAACTTCTAAGAGTAGTTTTCAGACACATCTAGAAGCTGAGGCAGTGGATCAGGTGTGAGTGAACCAGAAATTTCCAGCCCAAATAAACCAAGTAGTTAGCTTACCTTTTCTTTTGCCTCTTGTTCTTTTCGTTTTGCTTCTACCTTTGCTTTCTTCTCTGCTTCTTTCTTTGCCTTTTCTTCCTCCTTAAATTTCTTTATCCTGGGATCACAGCTGTATGCGTTGTCTGGCAGAGGAAAGGACACATCACGTACAAAAGAAAAACAAGTGTCTTCCCCTGTTAGTTAACAAATCTTTTTACAAGAACAGTTTGTATGCTCACCGACAAGTATCCTAATTCTGTTCATTTCCTCTTTTTTCCTCAGTGCTCTGGCAGCCCTGTTCTGCTTTTCAATCCATCTCCTTTCATCTCGACTAAAAAGGGAGAGCGTAGTTAGTTCAGCATTAATACCCTACAGCATCAGTAACTTAGGAATTCAGCAACAAACACTTAAAAAGAGTTTTCCCCATACAGATGTCTTCCCTGAATACTTCAAAAATAAACTTCAAAAAATGAAGTTCCAAGCCCCAAGCTCATGTCCAAAATGCTAAGCATTTAAACAATCAAACAAATCTTCAAAACACCCGACAAAACAAGCATCTCATCTGTTATTACAGGCCCACATCATGGACTCTGTTTCCAAAATGCAATCCATTTGCTGACGTAACGTTAAGCTCAAGCAAAACAACTGAAATGCTGGTAAATAGTTTAATTAAAGGGCAGCAGTATAATTAACGCCAATTATCACGATTTCACAGCAAATAGGTCACATCAAGTGAATGTATGTGCATGGAATTAACACTTTCCATGAAGTACGGTGACACTGGTAAAATCATGCCACAATACAGCTCATGTTAAAGAGATTAAACTTAGATAACGAAATCTGGAAATACTTGTTAGCGCTGTCAATAAAAAGGCAAAGTTTTAGTGGCATCTGTATCCTCATCCACACAACCAACTGCAGAACAGTGTGCTTCAGAACAAAGGAAACAATTCCCATAGCAGAGCAAGGGACTCAGTAACAGACTGAAGGATCAGAACAGAACACCATAACCTTTGGCAAGAAGGGATGACAAGAACCACGGCCATCTGAACAGAAGAGCAGGAAGCAGACAAATAGCTCTAAGTACAGCATGCTTTGTACTCTTTGTCTAAACATGTTTAAGGAGGACAGGAGCAAGTACAAAAGGGCTATGCAAATAATTCTAGAGCCTTCCAATTAGAAGCCTAGAAATTAATCTCTAATTTATCAAAAATACAACTCATAAGGAATTGATTACAGTGCCTTCACAGAACTTTCATAAGAGAAGAGAATACTGGGTCCAGAGAGGCTCAAATACTTAAGAGCAGAAAAAGGCGTAAGAGAAACATATGCCTAGCTAGAGCCTAAAGATGGCACAATTCTTAGACGCAAAGCTGGCTAACCACTCAACCTTACTGCAAAATTGGTCTCTATTAGAACTTGGAAGAGGTTTATATAATGCAAGCTATGGTGATACCAGGATGAGTGAGTGAAAGGCTGCATCCTGTGAAAGACAGGTTAGAGTAAATGATACAGTGCTTTATTTTAATTTAAATGTTCTGTGTTTACACAGAAAAAAAATAGGATGTATTTTCCAACAGCAGTGTGGTCCAAGTAATTCAACTATTATCACTACATCAAGAAATATGCAATTTTTATTATCAAGCCATCAGAACTACTCCTTCTATATTCCAGATAGCATCACTTGTCTCAGTATAATTTAATATAGAGTCGGAGAAGGAAACGATAGCTGTTTACTCATCTGCTCTGTTCTGGGTCTAGGTTCAACCTGCATCTGGGGCTTGCTGGAATTACAAGCCTGAACTTAAGTGAACACACAGGAGATGCTTTATAACATATATTGTTTTTACAATTTCAAAGCACCTTAGAAACACCTCTTGAACTACTTCAATTACACAGTTAAGAGGGAGGAAAAAAGGCCAGAAGCCCACAGTGCAGTACTAGTCTGTGACTGACAACAAACAGGAAGAGTGGAATTCCATCTCTTGGTTAGCCACCTTTCTTCCTCTGCCTTACAGTCTGATATAGCAAGATTTAGCAACTTGACACTAGTCTCTCAGTTTCACATCAAATTTCTTTTTATTTACATACCATTCAGCTTTTTCTTTTTCTTCTTCATCTAAATAGGAAAATTCTCTCCATGAATCAAAATTATACCTAAATTAAATATAAAAATAACAAGAATGAATGAAAAAATAAAACAGCAAAACTATTACAAATAATCTACCTTAAATATTTTTCTAGGCAATTACACTGTTATTTACAATTTATAATACCATTTACATATACCTACACCTACAATGATTATACTGTGTTAATACCACTGAAACTAATAATTCACATCTCTGTAGGACCACCAGCTTTACAGTCTAATTGCCTAATCTCCCCTTATAGGCAGTGGCGATACAATGCAGCCCGCAGAGTTTAGAAAATCATTTTATCTTTATATACATGTACATATCCATATTTAGTGGATGTGAGACATAATGGAGACAAGCTCCATTCTAAACTCCAGACTTTATTGGACTAGACCACCCTTAACTAGGGAAGCTTAAACCTAGGAGACACCTCCCCTGAAAACACAAGTTAAGTGAAATGAACTCCACTCCTAGCCTGTGGGGCAGCTCAGTTCCCAGCTATTCTGACCAAGCACTGCCCAAAACTCCAGCTGTTACTGTGAATTTACAGCGTGGATGTATTTACTAGAAGAAATCCAGCACAGTTTGTGGAAGGGACTAAACAGCTGCAAAGCAATTCACGCAGTCAGAACAGACCACAGCCAACAATCTACCTAGTAAAGGGTCTGCAAACCCTTTACACCGCACACCTTGCACACTGTGAATAGTGACTGAGGTCATCATCTAACTTACCAAAATGAATAGAATGCATCTACCTCTTCAAACGAAGAGTTCATGTCCCCAAGTTTAGGAACGTTTTTCTTATTCGACCACCTGAAAAATAAATCAATATATTCAAGAAATAATATATATGAAATCTTACTTCATAAAACAGCAGGTGTTAAGTACAGAACCCAAATACTAAATCAGTTTCCCTCCCAACAAAACAAAAGGGCACCAGGAAAGAGGAAGAAAAGGGATCATTTGCTCTAAATATCCTCCCATTTGTGTCTTTCTGGGGGAGCTCCCCTAGAAAAGCAAAATCCTCCTACCCAAGTTTGGCGTGCATACAAATATCTTGTGCATACATAACACAAGATATCTGCAAACACTGTTAACAGGGCCTCATTTCTCCACGCACACTCTGTTGGTAGTGGCACTTACAAAAAGTGAACAAAATGTGCTCTGTGGTAGGCTATATTAAGTTTCCCCCATATTCTAACAGAGAATGAGAGAACAATGCATGCTCTGCCTCCATTCCATTTCTTTCCTACAAAGAGGGAATTATTCCAGAGGCTCTAGAATTTCTTACTCCATGACATGACATCCCTTTCCAAGCAGAGGTGGGAACAACCCACCTGACAACCACAGAACCAGGTCTGAATCTCTGGAATACATACTACGAGATTTTAAAAATCTACTTAAAATATGCAACAGATTGTTCAGAATGTGTTGGAAAGTGCTACACGCAATAAAACACTTTTTCATATAGGTAAACCGTGAAATAAGCTGAATGTAGACTTATATATGACAGCCTTAATACTAAGTTAATTGACAAGGATGAATCGTGTACAAAAAAGTCACACACCATAAAAGAGAGAACCACCAAAGACTGACAGTTACATATACCTTGTATTTTAACCACAGAATGGCTCAGGTTGGAAGGGACCTTAAGGACCACCCAGTTCCAACCCCTGCCATGGGCAGGGACACCTCCCACCAGCCCAGGGTGCCTAAAGCCCCATCCAGCTTGGCCTTGAACACTGCCAGGGATGGTTAAGTCTCTGGGCAGAGAAGTTGTGGATGCCCCACCTAATTGTGAACATAACTACTGTCATCTGTTAATGTCTCACCCTCATAAGAAAATCACAAAAAAATGAATTTTTAGTAACATACACATGCTTGGTACAGTAAATAATTTTAAGATGAAACCATGTGTTGTACAAAAAGGACAATACATAACATGGAGCAGAGACTTTTAAAATCTCATGGGTCAAACTCACTGCCTTCAGTGTGACAGTTCAGATTATTTTTAAAATAAATTGAGAATGTTCTATTTTAATTGCATTAAACTTCTATCAATTAATGCATTTCCCAACAGCCCTTAAAAATCCCACCTGTTACACACAAAACCAGCTTGTAAATGCTGATTCTCCAGCATGGTAAAGGCAGTCTGACATGGCTTACCTTGCATTTCTATCAAAAACCGGTGAAAAGACTTCAAAGAAGTTTTCTTTTGCTTCACTTTTGGAAGGAACAGAGTTATCAAAAGTAGGATCTATGCTGTTAAATGCTCGTCGTTTCACAGGGTCAGACAGTATTTCATAAGCTGTAAAAAGTTACCAGACATCAAACATGAGATTAAAATGAGTCTTCCCTGCAAAGTGGGAATGTTAACAGAAAAGGCTCTGAATGTTTGAAGAGGTGCTCTCAGATCTGTGTTTGATTTATCACTTCTGTACAGCTTTGTATTTTATTCTTTTGATCAAATCTCAACTAGCATTGCTGGCAATTCCTGTTCAACAAATTAGGAAGAAAACATCTATGAAAAACACATTTTGCTATGAGAATGTAACAAATCATATTATATTTAAAATAAAACTATAGCAGTGAACTCAGTTCAGTCACTGGTAGCTGGGGACTGACACCTTCAGGCTTTTATCTTGCACCAAATCCTTGCAGATAAATTGACAGAACAGTCTACTTGGACAGGCATGGAGTAAAAACAGTCCCTGAGTCCCTGAAGGCAGGACTGGCATGAAGAGGGTCCATTCATAATAATTTTTGCAGCTCATGAAGAAGTTGTACTGAGACTTTGAAAGAGCATAAAACACCACATAGCTCTCAGCCAGAGCACACACACTGTCCTATTTCTCCTTGTACAATCCTGTAGATGGTGAACATCATATTACTGAAATCTTATAACCTGGAAATCACACTCTGTAGCTTCAGTAAACTTTTTTTTTTTCCCCTCAAGGAAGCATGAAATTACTGACTCTGTCAGATCTACATTACTTACTATTTTTCAATAAGAATAAGAATTCAAAGAAATCAAATTCTTGTTGCAGTCATTTATGGGCTTCCGTGACTGCCTCCCTGGACAGAGAACTGCACTGTGAAGGTCGCACCTAGAAGGTGGTAAGGTGGAGACCTTGGAGCTTTGTGGTTCTGTAAACTGATCTCACTGCACATTAGTAGAGAAAGGAACAAAAGTAAAAAAACAATAATAAGCTGCTGTGTGCCAATCTTCTCTTCCCCTCTGGGTAAGGGACTTCCTTCAATTCCCTCTGCCAATATTCTACATGACCCCAGTTATCCTCTACGTTGCAAGCTAGGAGCTTCAATAGTACTCCTACCATTTCCCTAACACAAGAAATTCTGTGCATATCTGTAGGCTCCTCCTCCACTTTCAGAGACACCACTTCTATACTGATCTCCAATTCCACTCCCACACACTCCGTTCCTCCAGCACTGCATCTCCCACTCCTTCCTTTGCCATATCCAGCTCTGAATCCCACCTATCCACTCCTGCCTCTCCAAGTTTCTTCTCTCCATTCTGTTACCACTCTCTCCTGCTCCAGATTCCCCTTTGCATTTCCTTCCTCCAAGGCACTGCTTGGAAGCATTACTCATCTTCCATGCCACTTCATGCTTTCCTTTTTGTTTGTTCTTACACTTAAGACTGTAAGCTGTTATTGCGCAACATATTTTACTCCTTGCATGCAGATCACAGAGCACACTCCTGAACTCAGCTACAAGTACTATTATGAACATCTGCCAGTTTCCAACAGGACTGAAACTGTGGAAAAGAAGTCTTCACTGAGCTAACTAGACAGCAGTGGAACTTTAGTTCCCTGCAATTCTAAGTTGCAGGAAGATCTTAATTTCCTTTTGAAGCTAGCTTTCTAATAAAGGTTGGTAAATAATTAGAACAGGTGGGAAACAGGTTTCCCCACTAATTTTAACATGTTAGGATTTTTTTTTCCTGTTTCACATTGAAACAAAAATCAAAGTTCCTTTGGTCTCTATGTATATGATCTCAAAAAAGTCTGACTTCAATCAACTGCTGTGCTTGTTTTTGAAAAGTTTTAGTACAACTCTAAATAAGGCTGAAAATATCATTGGCTTGTCTAACATAACATTTTCTAACATTTTAACTAGCACCAAAAGAAGTCACTCAGAATTAGAAAGTTTAGAACACACAAATTTCAAGATTTTTCCTCCTACCTCCACAGACCTTATTGATTCAAAAAAATGCTTAAAAATACCTGTTTTTAGATGTATAAGCATGGTTACACCTAGAATACCCCCCTCAAGTGTCTGCAATTACGCAGCAGCGGTGTTCTAGGTCACTAGAAGCAAGAACGATATGTTATTTAATCGAGTTCACTAGGCCATCTGCGGGCAAAAGTGAGCAGCTGAGAAAACTGATATCCTGGATCAAATCAACAGATGCTCTACTGGTAGAGCAAGTGCATTAGTATTCAGATTTTCCAATTGCTGTTGGTGTCTTAAAGGAATTATTTTACAGCATATCAGTTTATTGCATGTATGTGGCAACCTCTAGTGGTTCATCCTTGCATTCACTGCTACAAGAGTTTGCATTTTGTGAACATAAAGTATTTTGCTTTATCACCAAGTGGTATGGCAGACAAATGGCAACAAGCTGTGATGCCATCCTGCTTCCACCCAAAGAGAGTGGCACATTTATGGGATCTCTGTTTATTGAAGCAGTTTGCTAAAATGGAAGAGAACTTCTTTGGCTTTGCACGGTTCTTTAAAAGTAGTGACAATGACAAACCTAATAAAGTACTACAAATATGTTTCAGGTTATCAAGCAGACTGAGATAGCATCTAATAAAAGAAGTCAATTACTTACCTTTAGTTATGCACGTAAAATAATCATTATCACCTTCTCCAATTTGCTCCCCTGCAGCTTTTCGCTTGTCTGGATGATGTTTCAAAACCATAGATTTATCTATCAAACAGAAGCATAACATTTAGAAACACTTCATCACTAACACTGTGTAGTTTGCTAAAAATAATATAGCAATTCCAATTGTCAGCCCTCTGCTTAGATACTTTTTTATTTTTTAAACCATAAGTAAGAAAATAGATATGAGTAAATGAACTTCCTTTGATTTAACACTCTTGCCAGAATTAAAACTATTTTGTCTTTGCTAGGACACCAGACAATCTCAACTCAGAAACTTTCACTTTTATCAGCTGAAGCAGCACTGATTTTCCAGGACTTAGTCTAACATTATGCATAGCAAAGTACTTCAGTGACTACAGATGCACAGTTAGCTTCAAAAAGCACGATGTGTTTTCAGGACCGTAACTGTGCAAGACTGCACAATTCCATATGCAATCAAGCTAGAAGATAAAGAAAAAAACATAAATTTAGTGATTTCTAATCAAAATCAAAGTCGTTCAGATAAAATACAAACTGTATTCATTTCCTTCTGAATACAGTCCAAGATGAAATTTTGCAAGTAAACTATAGCCACAAGCCTGTAAAGACTGCTGCACATACCCGTGGATAAAACTAAGCATATACACAAGACTTTGTGGTCAAGTTCTCTCTTAGGATTTACGGCTTATGTAGAGAGACAGCTAACACCTAGCGAGTATCTACTGAAGCTGCTATTGGAGTTGACTCAGCACTCTTAAATTGCAGAGAGAAAGAAAGACAGGAAGAGACAGAGATGCCCCAGATCTTGCTCAACAATATTAGCGAGGCCACTAATAGACAGAATAGCTGCTGCTCTCTGGGTTATTAACGCAGGATCCGCAGTGGCACTGCTAAGTACTCCAGCATATGATCACATACCAGAGACAACACAATTTCCTGTGCAACTCAGTAATTTGCTTAGTGTGCCATCTTAGCCAGCTCCAAACACAAGGTAATGCAACCAAGCTATAAGCAAAAAACATTTTGTGCTCAGTGACCACACACAGTAATTTGCCATGACTGCTAGAGGGTGACAGGCTGGTCCAGTGTCCTAACTCAGGCAAGTGGCTCCAAAGGAACCATTCTTCTAACCATTTGCAAGTAGATGCTTTATCTGTGGTTTATCTGGTAACAGTGATTCCACTCATACAAGTGCAGTTTCTTTATGCAACTGTTCTCAATTATCAGCTCACAAAACCATTAGCTTATTTTATAAAGCCTATTTATGAGTCTTCAACTTAAATCTTCTTGCAAAGTCAACTCTAAGTCACATTGCTTCATATAAATGAAAGTTGTGAAGCCTGACATGATGTTTCTTGGTATGCAAGTACCATAAAATGCAGAAAAACACAGTTATGGCCTGTGGGTCTTTTTGTTTGTTTTAACAAAAACCTCAAGATGAGAAAGCTGAGATATGAACTTAGTGAAATTTTTGAGTTCACTAGCTCTAGGCCAGTGGATTTCAGAACTGTGATTTGAGTTTAAAGGTTGGTAAACAACACAAGTCAAAAAGCTGGCATTTTTAGGCCTGTAGAAATAGTAAAAAGCTTGTTTGTGATATGTTTGCATTTAAATGTGGAAAACAGTCCTATACATCTAAAAGAAAGGTAGTGTTATTAGGGAAAGGTACTTACGAGCTGCTTTGATTTGTTTTTGAGTAGCCCTGTATCGTATATTTCCCAGCCCAAGAACTGCATAATGGTCTTGATTCTGAGGAAAAAAAGAAAAAAGCCCTAATAAACATTGATGTACATTACCTAAAATGCCACAACACATGTAGAAAAACACTTTTTGTCCCCATTTCTTAAAAGCAAGAGGCAGAATTCTATTACCTCTCAATAAACATTAGAAAAAACCCATAGGACCAATTATTTTAAAAGCTGTTACAGTAAATTCCAGTACCTCAGTCCATGTTGGATTTAAGCATCAAATCCTAAAAAGCTCAACTAATGGAAAACTGAATTGCTGTCTTAATAGCAAGGCACTAATGTAACTCCAGAATATTGGTTAAGATCCTTCTGAGTGCTCCTGATGTGCTCTTGAGTTTGCCCGTATCAAGTAATTATGTGTGGAAAACACAAAAACAGGTATAGTGCTAATGGACACAGAGTGGTTCGGATGGGATGAGAAGGGAGCTCATCAGCAGCTGGGAATGGCTGGTAACTTGGCCAGATTTCCATTGAAAATACAATTAACGCTGTCTGTATCAACAGAATACCTTCCAGTCCTTTGGATCAAGGGTTTTTAACATAGGAAATTCTTCAAGCTGCAATTCTTCATCCCCTGACTCTTCAGAAAGTTCCTTCTCATCTTCTAGCTCCTGGAAAGAGGCAGAAACGTTTATGTTTCTCCTCTTGATAAACGCCTCAAACCATCTTCCCACGGGTTCCACTTGACAGAGCACCGATGCTATAAGCAAAAAAACAGAAAAGTAAGCCACAGAAGGTGAAGTTGCTTTGGGTTTTAACATTAAGAAGTGAACGTAGGTATTTTATTTTACATAGTATACGTATGGATTTTTATTTATAGTGTAATGTTGCACAATGCTATAGGATATAGGATCAGCAGATTTCCTGGTTTGCTCTGAAAAGACCTCAGTATGTTGAAGATTGGAGGAAGCTGAACGCAGGTGCTTCGGGTGGTTCCTCCCTGAGCCCTTACCACACTCAGAGTGCCTTTGGGGTCGGGGCGCACACTTTGCCCCGCACTTAAATCCCGTCCCGCCCTGCTGGGGCAGCAGACCCGCACCCAGCGCCCCCAGGACACCAAACCCTGCCTGTCCGCAGGCCGCTGCCCCTCAGCAGCCGGCACTCGCTGCTCAGGCACTGCCCCGGGGCCAGCACCCGGCCGTCCCCCCCCGCCAGCCCCCTTGGCTGCCCGCCTCCCTCACGCAGCCCCCCCGGGGCGCTCCCTAACCCCCCTCCGCGCACACGGCCGGCGGGCAGGAGCCAGCCGCCGCTACCTACCGGCCGTCAGCGGCCTGCTGAGCGCCGTGAGGTGCCCGGCCGGGGCCGCCTGCAGCATTGCTGCCCCGGCACGGCGGCACCCAGGGGCTGCGAGCGGGGCTGGGAGCTGGGCGCTGCGGGCCGGGCCTCGCCGCCTGCCGGCAGCCGGCGCATGGAGGCGCCCGCCCGGGAACGCTTCCGGGTCGGCGGGGAGGGAGCGGGAGGGGTTGGGGGATATAAGGGGGGGAACCCCGAAATATTAGCGGTGTGGGGAGGCAGGGGGGTGGTAGGGATGGAGAAGCCTTCCCAGATCATCTGGTTCAACCTGCCTGCCGCTAATGTCAGCCACTGAACCGTGTCCCCAAGCACTACGTCCAGCCTCTCCTTGAACACCCCCAGGGACGGTGACTCCACCACCTCCCTGGGCAACCCGTCCCAGTGCCTGACTGCTCTTTCTGAGCAGAAATAGCTCCTCATTGCCAGCCTGAACCTCCCCTGGCACAACTCGAGGCCATTCCCTCTGGTCCTGTCACCAGTTCCCTGTGAGAAGAGGCCGACCCCCAGCTCCCCACACCTTCCTTTGTAGAGATCAGTGAGGTCTGCCCTGAGCCTCCTTTTCTCCAGATCAAACACCCCCAGCTCCCTCAGCCTCTCCTCACAGGACTTGTGCTCCAGCCCCTGCAGCAGCCTCACAGCCCTGCTCTGGGCACGCTCTGGGACCGCCATGTCCCATCACACGGGGGGTGGGGGGCACTCCCTAAACCATCACACCGGGGCATCACGGGGGGACACGGGGGGACCGCTCTCCTCGGAAACACAGCGGGAGGGCAGGGAGCAGCCCGGCTGAGGGGCTGGAGGAGGAAAAAGAGGAGGAGGAGGAAGGGGAGGAGGAGGAGGAGGAGGCAGCGGAGCCCCGGAAGCGTTACACAGCAGCGCCGGGCCTTCCGCAGGAGAAAAGGAGGAAGAGAAGCGAGGGAAGGCGCGATGCCGGACTACCTGGGCGCCGACCAGCGGAAAACGAAGGAGGAGGAGAAGGAGGAGAAGCCCATCCGCGGTGAGGGGCCGCCGCCGGCCGGGGGAGAGGCCGCCGGCCCCCCCGCCCAGCTCCCGCAGGGCGCACCGAGGGGCCGGGCCTCGGGGGGGAGCGGCAGAAAGGGGGGAAAAATGGGTTAAAACCGTGAAAAAACGCGTTAGATCTGGGCGTTGCGGCTTGGTTCTGTGAGGAGAGGGTCTTGGAAAGCCTGATTCGCTACTACGCGGCGTAATTAAAAGATCAGCATGAGTAAACATGATATTTAGTTTTTTTTCGTGAGTGGAGTCCTCCACAGCACACTGCCAAATTCCCTGTGATCCCATCCCTTCAGTAAGGACTTCAGAGAAAGCAGGGCAGCAGTTCCCTCTGGTGACACTGACACAGCCTGAAAGCCACCAGTTGTGCCTCACACTGGGTGGATTTCACCTGCCTGTTTAGTTCACGCCGTTAGTTGCAAAATAATAACATCTGGAGGATAAAAGCAAACCTATATGGCATCAATGGTGGACTTTGAACTTCTGCCCCTCGAGAATGATTTCTGAATTATAGCAGGGTAGTGTTTAGTAGATACCAAAAAGTCAATGGGATAGTGCAAATAATCGGAGGAGAAATACAGATCAGTACAGAAAATATCTCCTCGAAACACTGTGTAATACACAGTGTGCCCAGATCCTTCATGCTGTGTGTTTTTGGCTCCCTCTGTCATAAAAAGGCTACAGGGAAATTGGAGGAGAGAGAACAACAAAATGCTAGGGGTGCTTAGGTGAAGAGCAGGTTTTGGTCTGAAAAGGTAGAGCTTTGGGGAGACAGGAGAGGGAATGGTGCAGGTCTGTTAAACTGCAAGTGATGTGGAAGTAAGTAGGGACCAACAGTAATTGTCACATTTTTCTTAACAGAGGGAGTTCACTGGGACAACCCTGTGGGACAGGACTCAGTGTGAAAGCTTAGACGTTTAAAAGCTGATGGTGCTTGATCTGATGCACGGATTTAGAGGCCCAAGTAAAATGTTTAAATTCCAAGTCTAAGTCAGGTAAAAGGAAGCACAATGTGAGTTAAACCAGGGGATTTTTTCCTGTATATTCCACCAAAAGTTGCTGAAAGTTGACAGGGGTTCAAAGAGTTGTTAGGAAATGCTCATGTAAAGAAAATATTTTAAGGACTTTTAATAACAACATAAGACCCAGAAGTGGGAGGTCACTAAGCATTTGCTATGATCATAGACCTTCTTGTTGGAGAAGGGATATATATAGGACCAAACTGTTTATCTTGCCTCGTGCAACCATTCCCATGTGTACATTTTATACTATTAAAAATCAGCTTTATGGTAGTTATTGATTCCTGGCGGCTTTATTAGTTCACAGGAGTTTTTTGTTATTGAGATGAGCTTAGATATGGTTGTTGTTCTCTGCTCACGCTGCACAACTCGAGAGAGACAGCACTGCTAGAAGGTGGTGATTGATGTGGTTGTACAAAAGTTATTTGGATTTTAATTGATGTATTCTTAAACATAAACCAGAAGGTTGAAAAGATGAAGTTTTGATTTCTTCTGTTCATTTTCTATACAGTCACCGATGACAAGTTACCCTGAGCAAGTCAGAGTTTAAGTAGTTTGCTTACTGTGAGCTCTGGATGGTACAGATACTTAAGAGTGTAGCTGGAGACAGTTTTGTTTTTCTTGAACGTCTGACACTTTATTTATTTTCACTAAATCAAAAGAAAACAAAAGACTCAAAAGGATCCATTTTGAGGGATTTGTACATAACAATAAGGCAAGCATTCATAAAAATGTGTATTTGCATCTTTTAGAAGCAGGTTTGATACCGTTTTTGTTTTATAATTAGAATCTAAGTCTTTCCTGTCTTGTTTCAGCACTGGATGAAGGAGATATTGCCTTGCTGAAAACCTACGTAAGTAACATTTGTATGCAAGAGTGTTAAACTAAAAAAAGAGTCTAGTCACAAATTGAATACACAAGTGGTGGGACATGTATTTAGTGAATAGTCAGCAGATCTGCTTCTCCTATTGCTTTTTTCTCCTGCCAAAATCGTTTTTCCCTTATCCGTTCTAACAAGAAAGCTCCAAACCCAGCTCACAACCCTAAAAAATCTAGTTATCTTGGAGCTAATGAAGTATTTTTAAATTTTTGCTCTGTATCTTGTAGCTGATTGTCATGGGGTTCTAATGGCTAGGGTTTAGTAGGGCTTTTTCACCAAGTAGCCAATTTTCCTTGCATTATAAAGAACTATCTTTAAGACTCTATCCAATTTGCTTGTATCTGGTTAGAAAAATCTTTGAGAGGGATACACAGAGCTTATCAGGGATAGCATAATCCTGGGAGGTGTGTTCCATGGACAATAAGGCTTAAAATGCAAACTTCCCCTCTCTGCCAGAAAGTGCAGTGGGTCTGTTTAAGGACCCTTCAGAAAAAGAGAAACTTTCAGCTTAGCGTATGTCTAGATTTGAATATGTTTGCCAGAAGTCTAAATTTCACTGACAGTACAACTCTGCAACTGTGTAAGGACTCTGAAATAAGGGTTGAGCACACTGTGGCATCTTTTTTTGTTGCCAGATTGGTACGAGGGAGATCTTGTAAAGGAAATGCAGATCTGCTGGCATTAGGCCAGGCAAGATAGCAAAGCATTTTATCACCATTGAGAATCTCATATGCCCCTTGATCTTTTTGCTATATCCTGTGGGTGATAGAGAGGTTGGATAAAGTAGTAAAAGCACTTGTACAAATGATTTTTCATTTGGTGCTATTCAGCTACTGCATGCAGAACTCCTTCTGTATATAATTTTTACAAAGTCCTTTTTAGAGCTTAAGAAGAGAACAGTTACAAAATAAGGCTGAACAGGTTTAAAAGGAAAAACAAATCCTTGAATCTGACAGATAGGAGAAATTTCCACTTGCACATTGCTCAGGACTGTGAAACTGCACTCTTTTTGTTGGGCAGAATTATTATTATTGCTGGAACTTAATACAGTCTTTTTTTGTTGTGATCAATAGCTTTTTATTATACCAAGACAGTCTTTTGAACATCGTGATGCTCAGCATCTATTGGCATTTTTTCCTAGATAAAAAATTATCTGAGTTGCAAAATCAACACAAAATTTCTTTTCCAGGGCCAGAGCACATACTCAAGGCAGATCAAGCAAGTAGAAGATGATATCCAACAACTACTTAAGAAAATCAATGAGCTCACAGGTATCTTTCCTTCTTAACATAACTTGCAGTAGAAGAGAGACATACACTGAAATGGGTGTTTTAAGAAGTTGATTTTAAACAACTTCTGCATTGATTTTATTAATGTTATTTTTCCCTAAAGGATGCATTTCTTTATCTGGTAATGTGGGACTTTTACTTTGTAGGTGGCAGTCTCATTTTTGATTAGGCAGGTCTAATAAAAAAAATCCTTGATCTTTTTATTTTTTCAAATGTATGATGGAGATGGTATTTGTGTATCCATGTTTTGGGAGATCTACAAGGTCTTCCATCTGTATGAATCCCTTAGCTTCTAATATCTTGCACTAAAGCTTTCCCTCAGTGAAAACACTTGCAGGCTTTCACTCCTTTTCTGAAACTGTTTTGAAATATGCTTGTGTTATCTCTCTCAGGTTTGGGTGTTGTTATTCATACTGCAAAATTGTATTAGAGAATGGATAGACTGGCGTTTGTGTATTCAGCTGGCACTGGCACAATAGTCCTTGTTTCTTTAGGGAGCTCATTAAGGAGATTTGCATGTGTTTTTCACTAGAGGTGTGTGTACGTGTTTATTTAGAGATCTTAAAAAGCTTCCAGCAGACTTATATGTAGGGTTCTCAGTATGTAAAAAGTTGCTGACATACCACTTAGCTTCTTCCTCCTCAGCCTGTCTGTGTTTTACCTAGGAATTAAGGAATCTGACACCGGCCTGGCTCCTCCTGCCCTTTGGGATTTGGCTGCAGATAAGCAAACTCTCCAAAGTGAGCAGCCATTACAGGTCGCCAGGTGGGTGCACTCTTTCTTCAGTTTTGGAGTGGAGCTGCATAATGTTAAAAATGTGATTTATAACTTAGGTAGACTTTTTTTTTTTTTTTTTCTTAAAGAAGCTTCACATTTTGTGCATATTGAGAATACTTCTAATCATCACATCAAAAAGCAAGTGTGTTATGCTTGATGGTGTATTACATATTTCACACTTGCATTTACTTTTATAATTATTGCATGATGCTATAATAATAGAATCACAAGTACAATAGCTCTTCCAATATGTTTGGAGGATACAATCACTCTGTTTCGTGGTGCTTACAGAAATAGCAGGGCAGTTAATTGTTTACCTGGTGGCATTAATTGTATGTTCTGTATTAGGTGTACAAAGATCATCAATGCAGACTCCGAGGATCCCAAGTACATTATCAATGTCAAACAGTTTGCCAAATTTGTGGTGGATCTCAGTGACCAGGTGGCACCTACTGATATAGAAGAAGGCATGAGAGTTGGGTAAGCAAAATCCTTGTGTTCTTAGAGTTTTACTGAAGACTGAAGCTTTCTCATCTGGTCCATTGGGTTGACATCAACAACCGACATTTGATATTTTCACAGTAGTTGAAATCATAACAATGTCTTTCTGTTAGAAGACAATAACTTATCTGCCTGCTCTGCTGGAAACGTTTTTGATCTCATTCTATTGAAAACAAGTTCAGTGCACTGTGGACTGAAACATTTCACTGTGGGCCCCGATAGTCCCAGCTTTCAGGGAGCCTGAGCAGTGTGCTTTCTCTGTGACTGTCTACACAAATACACACAGAGCAGCTCCAGGAAATGTTTGCTTAAGGGATGAAGGCAGTTATCTGTAGAATCAATATTTTACCAGTTTGCTCTCCAGGAGATTTTGAAGTTTAGTTTTTAAAATATTTTGGAATTAATATTTTTGGAAGCCTTGAACTTCTCTGCAGAAGAAATTCCAGTTTCTAGCCCATCTGACTATTAGCTTTGAGGGCTGGGTTATCTCCATGCCAGAGAAAATAATAGTTTGAAAATTCTGCTTCATCTTTACAGAGTTATTTCTACATAGCAGTTTAATTAACTCTTGTTAAAATAAATATTCTTTATTTCTTCTCAACAGGGTGGACAGGAACAAGTATCAAATCCACATCCCTTTGCCTCCAAAGATTGATCCCACAGTCACCATGATGCAAGTGAGAATTGCCTTTACTTATTATGATACTGTTTGATCTTGTAATTTTAGTTTCTTTGGACGGATTTTGTTCTGGGCTGTTGAAGGCCTGGAGTTCATGCCTGCAGCATCAGGTTAACTTCTAATTTACCTTTTTGTTATGCAGGTGGAAGAAAAACCAGATGTCACTTACAGTGATGTTGGTGGTTGTAAAGAGCAGATTGAAAAGCTCAGAGAGGTGGTTGAAACCCCTCTGCTTCATGTAAGTTACCTCTAGATTGAAACTCCTATTATTTTAAAACTATTCTGGTTATCTATTAGCATTTGAAAAAAAAAAAATGGTAATGTAGCTGAATGTAAATAACTATAAAGAGGTCTAGTTTTAACAAATGAAATCCGGTCTAGTTTCGGATTTATTGCTTGTCATTAATGATTTTCTTACTTGGCACATAATCTTTGATGCCCTCTGTTTCCCACCATTACAGCCTGAAAGATTTGTGAACCTTGGAATCGAGCCTCCCAAAGGAGTACTTTTGTTTGGGCCACCTGGTACGGGCAAAACACTTTGTGCCCGTGCTGTTGCTAACAGGACTGATGCCTGCTTCATCAGAGTAATTGGATCTGAGTTGGTGCAGAAGTACGTGGGAGAGGTAAGAGCAAATACTTAATGGAGTGTGGAGTGAATTGCAGAGCTGCAGTTGTGGGGACCAGACACCCTAGTGGATATGATGGATGGATGATCTAGCATGCTGGAGGTAGAAGGGGGTAGAAGAATTGTCAGGCAATCAGTTATAACACCTTAGCTACACTGTCACTGATGAAATGGATTTTGCAGTGCAGTGTTTAATCTGTGGTTTGGGGGACTCTGGAATGAGGATTTTGTTCCCAACAGTGCCACTTCAGTTGGCCCTGAGGTAAATGACTTCATCTGGACTACTTCTGAATTTAAGAGCAGTAATATGTCTCTTCTCTCCTTTATAAATTTCTTTAAGATTTATGAATTTCTGGTTATACATATATTTGTACAAATAAGAAGAGTTTTATCGTTGGAAACTTAGAATTGTTTGGAGGCGTGAAAAGTGTGATAGTTTTCCTTTAACGTACCTTGAATCTGTAACAAAACTTTGAGGTGTGGGTGTGGTTGTTTTTTCCTTTCAGGGAGCTCGAATGGTTCGTGAACTCTTTGAAATGGCCAGAACTAAAAAAGCTTGTCTCATATTCTTTGATGAAATTGATGCCATTGGAGGTATGTTTGTAGTACATATCTCTACTTTCATAATAGAACTTCCAGATTTTCTTTTTGCGTTGTAATTCTTTACCCTTGTTGCTGCATTTCAAGAAGCTTGCTTGTAAATACCTAAATACTACTAGCACATACTGTATCTGGGAAGCTATCAAGAGGTTGTTTACGTAGCCTGAACATATTTAGTCCAGATGTGAAGTCATTTCTGCATGTTTGTAACACCTGGATTATTTAAACTTTAGTAAAAACTTCTCTGTTTTATTTGGAAAAAGTACTGTTAACTTAAACCCTCTTCAGGTTCTAGGCTACGTACTAAATCTTTATTACTGCCTAAAAACTATGTGTTTTTTTTTGTTTGTTTGTTTTTCTCCCAAAGGAAGCACTTCAGTCGTTTGAAAGTAAAACAATTTTTACATAGGCAAGTGGGGAGGATTTTGGTTGAGGGAACGTAAATTAAAAAAAAATACTAAAAAACAAACAAACAAAACCCACCAAGATACATTTATACATCAGCATTTTGGGCAGTTACTAGGCAAGGAGATAGGCCCTGTAATATCAAGGATGAAGATACAGTGTTTATTATAAGTGACAGATAGCACCAATCACTTTTTGTTCAAAATGTGTCATTTTCAACTAATACCCTCACACCTTTTTATGAACTCATCACAAATATTTGTATCTAATTTAAATATATTTCTCCTATTGTCTGATATACGGCAGCTTTGACGTTGCCTGCTCTGAAGGTCCCTCTCTTACTTTGTGTTTTCTCTCCCGTTTTCTCTCTCCAGGTGCTCGTTTCGATGATGGGGCTGGGGGTGACAACGAAGTGCAGCGCACCATGCTGGAGCTGATCAACCAGTTGGATGGTTTTGACCCACGAGGCAACATCAAAGTGCTGATGGCTACAAACAGACCTGATACTCTGGATCCAGCACTGATGAGGCCTGGGAGGTTGGATAGGAAGATAGAGTTTAGCTTGCCTGATCTTGAGGTCAGAATGCTTTCTTTCACTGTCAAATATATTCTGAGTGTTCTGATTTTGAGTGTTTCTTCAGTTAGGGCATTACTGTCTGGAAACAGTTTACGAGAATTAACAAAAGCAGCACTCTTAGGTGAAGCCACATAGAAACCTGGGAGATTAAAGATGTGCAAAAGAAGGTTTTCCCCCACTGCACAAATTCCATCCCTGGCAGGGAAGGTGTAGCTATGTATATGTATATTTCTGACTGAATAGATAAAGAATTCTTTAACTGGTTCCATGATTTAGTAGTTTAGTTGGAATGTGCTTTATTTAGCTCTTTAGAGGTACTTCTGCCATTAAAGCTCTTTCAGTTACTTTCTTAATTCAGTTTCATGGACAGGTAGTTTTCCGTTGCTTAAGTATTCTAGTTCAGACATAGCAAATAAAACTCTAATTTCCTACCTCTCATTTTCCATCTGCCCTTGCTGTGGAAGAGGACAGCTACATGCTAAGAGCAAGTCAAGTTACCACCTTTTTTGCACCATGAACACTTCTATCCACTCTTTTTCAGGGGCGAACTCACATATTCAAGATACACGCTCGTTCAATGAGTGTTGAAAGGGACATAAGATTTGAGCTGTTGGCTCGACTGTGTCCTAATAGCACAGGTGAGTTTTTTAAAAATATTTTGCATATGCTTCCTCTCTGTTGGTGGTCAGTGTTGAATTCATTTGCCCCTTTCTTTTAAAGGAGCTGAGATTCGCAGCGTCTGCACAGAGGCAGGCATGTTCGCGATCCGAGCACGTCGAAAAATTGCAACTGAGAAAGACTTCCTAGAAGCAGTGAACAAAGTCATTAAATCCTACGCGAAGTTCAGTGCTACTCCCCGCTACATGACCTACAACTAATACCTTGGAGAATTTTTCCTCTTTCTGTAGTTTAACTTTGTGAAACCAAAATCCACATGTAGTCATTCGTGTCTTGTTCTTGGAAGCAAGAAATAAATGAAATATTCCAAATAACAGATGGGATTTATTTATGAATGTGTTCCACACTTAGTGGAGTATTGCTGCTGTAGAAAAGTCTTAACACCACAGCCTAAAGCAGCAAAGTATTTTTAAATTGGATACCAGAGTAGTGTTAGAAATCTTGCATTCAGATGGCCAGCCACCGTTTACACCCCAAAACTTAGAGTCTAAGCTGGGGAAGTGCTGAAAGATCCCAAAGTGACTGCAGTGCTTCAGGGTGTGCTCAGAAATGCTTGATGCTAAGCAGCAAGGTGTAGGTGTGTTCCAAGAAAAGGACAAAAGAAAATGCAAATGTTGAGCTAAGGAGAAAGCACAAACAGCTCAGCTCATGTGCTTAGTGGTCAGTCACTGCCAAGCTTGGGGAAGACATGAAAGGCTCTGTTTTCTCTCCATGGGTGAACGCTGGTGCTTTCATACTATCATAACCACTCTACAGGGGGGGAAATCTTTTTCTTCATCCCTTTTTCAGAGATTCTTCTGTTTCTTACTAAATAGTAAGTGTTGCATCAAGAGGGAGGAAGAAGTGAGTGTAATTTCAGAGCACTAAGGAAATGAAGATTGTTTCCTCACGTTCCTGCTCTAAAAAAACCTTGAAGTTTGACATCAGTCTAAATCTACTAGTGAGTACTTTGATATGTCATATTACTTGTATAGGATGCCACTAAACACAGAGGTCACCCTGGTGGGGTCCTGCTGCTTCAGTAGCTGGAAAATTGCTTGTAGTTGGTGGCCGCAGATAAAAGGTTGATATTTATCTGTCATGTTCCTGTAGAGCTGCACAGATAGGTCGCTGAAAAGCAACATACTTTCATTCGACCTTTTTCAGGCATTGCATCAAACTGTGAAAAGTGAGTTAGAGAAAAGAGCCTGAAGAAACACCTGGGAATGTAAAGATGTTTGGGAGCAGTTTTATCTTGAAAGAGAGAAATTTTATCAGGTTCAATTTCAACAATTTTTTTTTTTGGGGGGGGGGGGGAAGAGGGTTTGGGTAGGGTGCAGGTTTAGTGGTAGGACAGAATATTTTCATTCTGAGCCAGAGAGGAAAGTGGGTCAGAAAGCCGCAGTGACTAAATATGGCTCAAAGTTCAGCACTTGAAACGAAATGTACCTTTTATTTAAGAAGGGTAAGTAAAGTATATAGGAAAAAGCTGGTGCTTGTATCCTGAATTACCATCAGTGCTCTTGCGAAAAAGTAAGGAGAAAGGAATATTGTTCTCAGCGTTAAGTCGCATCTCGACATCCAGCAGGACCTCGGCTTCTCAGTGCTGTTTGCCGTGGTGAGGCTTCAGCAGTGAGCGTCTGAATGTAGGCAAAGGGAAGAGGAAAAAGGATGTGGGTTTGTTTAAACCAGCACTGACAAGCTTAAGGTGGGATTTAAACTTCTTGGTATCTAAATCCTCAGCAGAAGGGAAATCCATTTACTTTTCAGTAGGTAACAGGCTGGAGAGCACTGGCTCAGCTGGTGGCAGCAAAGCACAGTAAGACCAATCAAAAGCTTCCAGATTTTACTTTACTGGATGAATTACCAGCAATGCTGCTAGTAATTAGGAGTCGGGTGCACAGCACCAGCCCCACACAGGCTGATCCCCCACCAGCAGCTCACCAGGAGAGCCACAAGGGGAAATGCAGCATCAGTTGCGTTGCGGTGGCACCTGGACAGGGCCTTATGCTGGAGCCAGGAGGGTGAGGAGCAGTAGAGACACATCCACGTGGCTCATGGCAGCACTTGAGTGCTGCTGAGATGAACGCAAACAGGCTGATAACCCCAACATGGGGAACACTTGCTCAGCTCTAAACGGTGGGTAACGAAGGCCAAAACTGCATGAAAAAGACACCCTCTACTCTATCATTTTTTCTTCCCCTCACCTCTTTTTTGAGCTATGCATACAGGAAATCTTGAAACTCTCTGGACTGACCTTAATATTGTTTCTTCTCTCAGCAGGGCTGCAAGAAATCTGGTTGAGAGACCAACCTGTTAGTATTGTTCTAGCTCCAGCACACACGTTTGCTCATTTGGTGTCACACAGCCACGAGGTAAGTGTTTGTCTTGGGAGAACCATCAGTTAACCACGAGCTACAGCTGCCCTGGCAGCCAAAAGGGCAAACCAGTTTGGGGTGCATTACACAGCCCAGCCCAGCCAGTCAAAAGAGGTGAGTCTTCCACTACATGTAGTTGGTGTGACCTCACCTTGAATATTGTGTGCAGTTCTGGCCTCCATGTTATAAAAGGGACATTAAACTCCTCAAAAGCCTCTAGAGGAGGACAACAAAGCTTGTACAAGGGCAGGAAGGCACAGCCTGTGAGGAGGGGCTGAGGGCACTCAGAACAGGAGGCTGAGGGCGGCCTCATTGCTCTCTGCAGCCTCCTGAGGAGGGGACGTGCAGAGGGAGGTGCTGGTCCCTGCTCCCAATAACCAATGACAGAATGTGAGGGAATGGCACAGAGCTGCACCAGGGGAGGTTCAGACTGGACATCACAAAAAATTTCTTTGGTTTTAGGGAGTTCAAATGCTGGAATGGGCTTCCTAGAGAGGAATAACATGCATTAACTTTTGGTTATCCCTGAAGAGGTCAGGCAGTTGGACTGGATGATCGTTGAAGGCCCTTCCAGCTGAACTGTTCTATAGTCTAGTCTATTCTTCCTAGCCCACCCCTTCACAACAGGCAATTGCACCCTGGGATGTTGGCTTGTCCCACATATGGTGTCTTGCTGAGACAAAGTAGGGAATTTTGGTATGTCATGACAATCACTTTATTTTAGAAGTTGACAAGATTTTGATGTGAACTGAAGAGACTACATAGTTAAAAACTGAAGCTGCAACAAGCTGAAAGTAGAAAAATATACTGTATATAGATACAAAGGCTTGTTAAACTAGTTAACTTTATAAAATGTACCAAAAGTTTTTTTTTTAAATAAACACACACACTGTGTTAACGTGCATTCAATTCATACTTTGAACTCCAGCTAAGCAGTAACTTCTGATGCAGAAAGCTTCCTATCCCTAGTGGCAGGGGAGTCCAAAGAAAGGAAACACCTTCCCCCACTGCCCCCAGTTCTTGGAAAACTCAGTTTACTTGAAGCAAACCCTAAGCGCAACAGTTTGAACCAAAATAAAAGTAGCAGATTCTGCACTGAGAAGAGAGGAAGTAGTCTGAATTTCCGTATGCACAGGACCTTTGCTTTGAGGGTGCTAAACAAAATTACTTAACCCTCCTCCGCTGCCCCTGTGCTATTGAAATAACTTACAGAGGAACACTTTCACATTCCTACCTTTGATCAGATTCATATTGGTTGTTGTTAGGGGGATACAGGCATTGAAGATCTGTTTTGCCTGAATTATATTTCCATATTTTGCAACACACACAAAGTCAAAGAGTACCATAGTGGCCAGGTTGTAAGGCCAAAAGAAAAAAAAACAAGCTACTGATTCATTAAAAATACCCAAACACATTTTGGAGTTCTACTGAAATCTATTTCACAAAGCACTTAAAAGCTGAGGCAGAAGCAGCAGTGCTGGTAGAAAGACATCTCAGGCAATGGGAAAGTATTTCTCCTTTTGGACCACTGAGACTTTAGACCTTGTCTACCTTTTTATTCCAACTGCATTTAGGGCATCCATTCTTAAGGTAATTTTAATAGGCCTCATTCCTGCCTTAAGCCAGTTTTGTCTACAAACCTGAAGCTAAAGTAATTTTAGCTTAAAACCAGCTGTATTATTTTTTTTAGAAAGTATAACTAGGTTTTGGCAGTGAAAGTCCATATTGATAACGTAACAATTAAACAGGAGGTTTTTTAACATGAAATTCACTTAAGAGTGAAAATATTCAGGCAACAAAAGGATAAACACAGTTGAGACAGGTTAGGTAATTAAAAAAACAACTGTACCATCAAGATTTAAAAACAGGAGCAGCTAATGCCACCAGTGTGAATTCATGAATCCAGCTGGCAGATCATTACAGTTTATACAAATCTGTGGTATGCAGATGTTGACATCAGGCTTTAAAAATAATCTACAAAAAAACTGTAAAGACACTGGTACAGTGCATTGGAATTGCAGAACAGTTTTCTTCTGCAAGATCCCAGCTTGCAGTGAGTTAAAGTGCCCATTTTCTCAACAGGAATAGGAATGTCACCTTGTCTATCAGATTCGGACTGTAGCTTACTACGAGTTTTCTCACCTTGCATAATTTCATGTTTATGTCATTGGAAGGCTGTACCCTGATGGAAGGAAAAAATTCAAGAGCATGAAGGCTTCCAAATTCCTTGTCCACTCTTCCTACTGAAAGCCCCACCCTATACCCGTAGATACAAATAGCCTTAGGCTCTCTTTAAACTGTGCAAATTAAATATTTGAAAAGAGTCTCTATCAGCATAAATCTGACTTCCATTCTGCTAGATGTCAGTCCTCAGAGGTCTGAGGCAGTCTGTGAAGCAGACCTGTGTTTCACTTGGCAAGCAAGGACAGCATCGTGAATACTGTGAAAGAGTAGCTCTCTTGTTACAGTGTCGTCAAAAAAATTCAGTCTCGTCAGCTCATTCATAACAGGACCTACAAATTAAAACAAACAATTATGGAATCAGTACATAAACAAAAGTAAAAGATGGAAGACAAAAGTATCTCAAGAAAATGATGACAAGTTGTTCTCTTGTCATTACTTTAAACATTTAAAATATCTGGATGAATTACATTATATTTCTACTTCAAAAAAGTAATTCTCTTTTCCAGCCACACAGAGAGGCCTGTTCTTGGCTGAAGATGCTACAATTCCAAATATCACCAACTTGGAATACTGCAGGCTTTTCTTCTAACTACATCTTTACAACTTCAAGGTACAACATTAGGTGCACCATTCACAATTTGCCAGCTGGAAGAAATGGGAGCAAGATCAGAAAACTCATTACATTAGGACTCCACTTACACTGAAGTGAAGGCTCTAATCCATACAGGTTTGCTCTTCCTCAAATTGAATTTTAGTTCAATGTTACTCAAAATAAGCACTGATACTACTGAGGCAACTGGCAGGAGAAAACTCAGAAACAGAGGGTAAGAGATAAAACACAATCTCTCCCACAAATTCACAAAAAAAATCAACTCACCGCTACAGCTGGCAATACAGACGTGGACTGAAACTTCTTTGTATTCTTTTATAATCTGCAATAGAGTTAAACTGCAGTTAAACACATTATCATTATGCACATCGTTCTTCTGGAAGATGTAAACTAGTTACTGTGAGAGCTGCACATTCTCCAGTAATTCAGCTGAAACTTACAGAGCTACAGAATTAAAACTGATTATGTGAGATACTGGATTGTATCTGAGTTGGCACTTACATCCTATGATGACAGGTTCCCTACTAGGTACCTAACTTACAGGTTTTTTTTTTTGTTTTTTTTTTTTTTTTTTTTTGTTTTTTTTTTTTTAGGAAAAAAAAAAAGCCCTACTTACTGATTTTAAGGTTTTTGCTCCAACTGAATCCACAAAGTTCACTGGGGTGAAATCCAGAATTAAAGAGTGGATGTTTGTTTCGGGCTCCACGAAGTGTTCAAGCTCATCAAGAGATTTTCCATTTACGGGTAACTCATCATTTGCTATCTCATGTTTTACATTTCCTTCCACATCATTACTCTGTGAGAGAAGACAAATAAAACCAAACGATAGCCAATACTTTTTCAGTGTAGGTCCCCTTCCTCCCCACACACAGCTGTTCTGCCAGCCTTTGAAAGGTGTACAGCTCTAAACCATTACAGGGACTGGCTTTATCTGTATCAATGCTTAGTCTCCTCTACCCAGTCTTTCTACAGTCACATGCAAGCAGCTTAAAGCTATTATCTTGGGGGTGAATTACTTATTTCCAGACACAGGCACCTGTTCATATACTTTTGCTCTATTTTCTTGCCTTAGCCCTGTGCATCATGTTGCATATTTAAGGAAGAGCCATATTTAAAGGAAGAGCCAGAAATCGGGCTCCAAACTTAGGCATTTGCTTGGTTTTCCCTGATAATAAGCACCCACCAGCTCCCACCAAGGGGATGAATTTAAACATGCACAAAGGCACAAGCGTGTTTCAAACAACCCTTCTGAATGCACCTGCCTCTGTTACCCATGTCAGGATCAGCAGTGCGGACGGCACCTTTTAACTCATAACAAAATTTATTACAGGACCTTCTCTTTTATCTTATTTCTGTATGATTATTCTGAACGTGCAGGGGAGAGTGGCAGAGGCTGGATCCCTCCACCTTCTGCTGACACCACTGCTGAGACAGTATGATAGTGTGAAAGGCTCTGCTCCCCTAGCGTGGTATCTTAACGTAACTGAGGTTCAACACAAGTATCCAGTCCAGCCATGAGCCTCTGATCCTTCTGCTGTTCCTTAGTAGCCTGTCCACACTGCACAGTGCTTGTTCTCTAAGTTTTCCTACCCGAGAAGCACTCTGTACCTTTTATAAACAAGAATGGTAACACTGAAAAGCACGGTGTTAGCTGATAAAGTAGAGGTAAATATTTACCGAAGAATTCACTAGCTTCAATACAGCTTTCTTTTTGAGTTCGTTAGCCTTTTTTATTTCCCTGG
Source organism: Anas platyrhynchos (assembly GCF_047663525.1). NCBI lineage: Eukaryota > Metazoa > Chordata > Aves > Anseriformes > Anatidae > Anas > Anas platyrhynchos. Next base: position 13,294,212 of record NC_092587.1, read on the forward strand.
CGTGCTTCTTCTGGGCTTTTCTCCTTGCTGCTAATATGGCACAAGGGTCCACTCCAGTCTGCCATGAAAAGAAACCGTGATCAGACAAAATCCAGCTTGTTAGGATGACATTGCAGTATCAATTAGCACTGAATTCATCACTATCATAAATTTTAAAGAAGCCTGCATTATTCAGTGTCCCTTGGTGGGGGTGAGAACAGTATAAAGTAAGAAGGAATAATCTTCGCAAGCACTGTGTTAACAAGATGAGGAAGAGATGCATCACATTCTTCTCTTGAGATCAGAGGTGCCATATTTCAACAGAATGCTGATTTGAGTGCAGAAAGCAGAGGGGGGAGAAGTGCACTTGGACACAAATTGCTAATACCTCTTGCTTTGTGGAGGAGTACCACCCACCTGTTTTGTACAAGACTCGTCATGGAAGCTACAGAAAAATTTTTCACAAGTTAGTACGAGTGTAAATGCTACCAGGTCAGGCAGTTCTGTCCTTAGCTAGCTCTGCTTCTGCCAGTCCCACCCAGTCAAACGTGGGTCAGGCAGGAGGTGAGGCGTGCTCTGCATGCTGTTTACTCCCTCCCACCATCTTGTTCCTTGCTAAGATGATCTGCAGCTGGCCGGAGGATCACCTCATATCTTCTCATATCATACCAGAGGTCACAGGCTGGGGAACACTGTATTAGGGGCTATGCTAAAGGGCGTTTCAAAAGATGTTTTGAATTTTCAAGACATAGGTAGTAAAGATTTTGTTTCGCTCACCTTTTTCTTCAGTGCACTTGTGTACGACTCGCTATTGGCGAAATAAAGGGATGCATTAGCTTGAAATATTTTTATACCAGGACATTCTTTAACCTAAGGAAAAAAAATGGATGTTCACAGTTAGGTATTGCTTGCTTTAGAAGAAAAGCAGCTGTATGGATGATCACAAGACATGGTGTTACTCTTACATGCAGCCCAACAGCCAACCCTGGGTGACTATCAGCATGTATCAAAGACGGTCAGCACTGCTGTGAGCAAAGCCAGTTAGAAGATCAGTTCATCCACCTTTCTAGGTGCCATACTGCACTGAATCAATGCCAAGTGACACTTCTGTTTATAACGAATAAATGTACAGCCATAAAAAGGAATTTAGTATTCACATTTAGTATTCAACATTCTCTGATGTTGTTCTCTGCAGGTGGTATTCATGTGAGGATATCATGCAGATCTAGGAATGCCTCCTTTTTTCCTCCCTATCTACAGGCATAACTTCTTTCTCTCCTCTTTCTTTCTTGTGTCCTCAGCTACCAAAACAAAAGCCTTTAGTTATAGCCTTTAAAAATCTTTGGTTTTATTTAAACAGACCTTTTCACGGATCTTAATATCACGTCTTTCCTTTACTTTAAACCAAGCGATCTCTGAGCAGCCTGCACTCTGACATTTTACATGAAAATGATCTGAGCAACAGCAGAGATACAGCCTGCCATATGCTACCAGCCCCACCTTTGTACAGGTGTAGGAAATGCAAACTGCATTCAATATAACAAAAGCTGAGTTTCCTCTTCTTTGTTTATAGCTATAAACATGCCCACATAAACTTTTGCTTCGTGTCATATTCAAAGCAGAACTATTGGTGAGGGAATGCTTTCAGATTACAGCATGGTCTTTTCACAGTTTTTTACAGGCTGGCTCCTGAGTAAAGGGGTTTGTAACCTTCATAGCAGCATCGCTGACAACATGGCAGAGTGTGCAGGAAATCGTGGCTGCTGATTGCAAATACATAGAGCATGCTCAGAGCCATTATATTTACAAAATATACTGCCTTTGTCAACTTTTGGTTGAACAAAACCGCATTTATAAGAAGCTGAATGCATGGCGAGCAATCGTGTCATGTTTAATCAGCAGGACCCAGGTAGAGGCAGGGAGATGCTGTTCTGAACAGCTTTTGCAATGCTAAAGAACACAACTGTTTGGGTCCTGCTGGCTACACATTTCATTTAATACTGCCACAATTAAAGAAGGTAGTCTCGTATACATTTGACTAGGCAGCAGGTTTAGCAGAGGTATTTCTGTAAGTCTTACCATTTTGTAGTATGTAAGTAGTATAAAGGCTACTTCTGATTGCCTCCAGGTTAAATGTACATGCAGGACCAAAAGCCAGCATGTTGAGCAGTACAGCTTTAGCTAGTAACATTACATCTACTAGCTTCTCCCAAGCATAACACAGGTTATGCTGGACAGAGAGCTCTAAATATGCAGTGTGGTGGGGTTAAGCAGCCAATTGCCACTGTTATCTTTGTTTCAACACAGAAAAATGTTCAATGCAGAAGAATACACTCCTACCTCTTCATACTCTTCCACATCGCAGTAGATATCTGTGTCAGGAATCTGACCGAGGATTCTGTACTGAGGTCTGGAGAGAAATGGAAATAACTGTTTCAATATTATCACTTATAAACTGGAGAAGTGAGTGCTTAATACAGGTTGAAATTTATCCTACATAGTTGTTCTGTTTGCTGCAAGTTTATCTAAGCATGGTCAAATGCAGTGGGCAGTTTATGAAAGGAACATAATGAAGGGGCCATCTAGTGACTAGTCAAATTTGCTTCTATCAGTGCAGAAACAATTTGGAAACGTAGCACTCTGATGTTGTCATTTGCTGAAAAGCACGGACCTGCAAAGTTACAGAGTAAATCTTCTTTGATGCAAACTGGCGCGACTCCACTGACCATTTCTAAATATGGCAGCTCACACTGGCACAAACCATGCTGCAGTTTCAAAAAGCCATTCGGCTCCTGGGACAAGCATGCCTGAGAAGCTGAACATTCCCGATTCAGAGGCAAAATGACAGCAAAATACATCACTGCTCTGGTTAAAAGGACCAAGCCATATGCAGCTGGCAGAAAAATACTCTTATGTAGGCAGAGTGGAAATTTCACAGTTTGGTTTCATCCCAATGTGGATGGAAACCAACGCTTTTGTAGATTTTCTATCTAGATATCCAAAGCCCTGAGCCTAGAAGCCTCATGTAACAGGTGAAATCCTATCCACACATCATTCATCTCCAGATGTGGAGAGCTTCACAGTAGAAGTTCTGAGAAGTTTTGGGAGCAAGAAGTGACTTGAAAACATGAAGGGTGGGGACACTTTCCGTGATGAATTAGATCTTTCTTATAAAATATCTAAACATTTAGCTAGTGATAACCTGACAACTTGTGCTTACTGAGAGTACACACAAAATGTAAACATTTAATGAACCTCTGCCATCCAACAGGCTTCAAGTTCTGAATTCCAGGCATTAAAGACAATGTAAATAAGATTAGAAAATCTAAAATTATCTCTTTATTATTGAAGTTGTGCGTCTCATGACCTCCAAAAATTCTGTTCTCAGAAAAATAAAATTTGAACCCTGGATTGGAGCCATGGGTTATGCCCTGCATGACCTACATTATGAAGCAAACTGTATACTGCATGCAGCTGAAGGGGGTGGAAAGGTCTACTGCTTATTTGCATTCCTTAAACAAACAAAAACCACACAGAAGACCAACAAACACTAATTTTATAAAGAAGAAATCTGACCTTTGTGTTCTGTAAATAACGGTTATCATTGCAAACGTTACTGCAGTAAGCAAACCATAGTCTAGTCCCAGGAAGAGAGAAGCCACAAAAGCTACCACCCAGATGGCCTAAAAGAAAGAAAAGCTCTGAATTAATAGGCATCCCTTTCTGTTGAAAGCAAACACAATAGCATAAACCAGACTGAAGCCTGTGCATCTTTTCTGTGTAGGACCAGGCTACAATCCAAGTCATCATGATAGCAAACTATAATTGCCTTAACCTTTGAGAAGGGCACAGATACTCAAGGTGCACTAACACCTGACAAATTGTCCCTGGTTAATTAACGCCCTACATCCTGTTTTGCAAGGAATGCAGTGTTACCATCAGACTCCCAACACTGTAGGATTAAAAAAAATAATAAAATGCAGGGCCTGCAAAAGTAGCTCTCCTTTACTGTCACCTTTTGCTGAGCAGTAAGACTGACCATGTTGCAAACCCTAGTATTTGGCAGTGTGAACTGTCCGCTACATGTGTAAAATACACACAGAAGTTTCTCTGGAGGAGACAAACTGTTGCACGCGAAGGGAATCAGGGGAAAGTCAGAGGAGCTTGCTATTGAACAAAGAAGAACTGAATGCTTCAACTGTGCCAAGGTGCCAATACGATACAGAAACTACCAGCTGCCTTTCTGAGCCAGAGGGACAGCTCCTCAGTTCTCACAGAGCAGCTCAGCCAAAATGTGAACGTTACTTTTTGAGATCATCATTTACTTCTGATGATCTCAAGGATCTAGTTCTCTGATTGTCAGGAGCCTTGGAAATCACGATATATATGATGGCAAGTCATATATATATGATAGCTCTTGAAGTTGTTTATCTGCTTCACATGGTCAAAGACTACCTATGTGTCTGTACATTGTGGTCTCTGTCACGTTTCCGAGTTCCCCCAGAAATAAGCATGGGGGTCTCAAGAGCCACTGCTGCAAATCACGAATCTTCTGGCCTTGGGTCAACAACAAACATGTTGCCAGTTAAGCCAGAAAACTACTTTGGGCAGGTTTTTGGTTTGTCTTCAAAGATGACAAATACCTTTAAGTAGTTTTCTTTGTGACTCTATTTCAAATTCTTCTCAGGCATTCCCCACAGCATTCAGTACAGTTCCTATAGCAACACTGCACAAGCTTTGCTTTTAACGCAGCTAAACTACTTCTGACCTGAGTTAAAGGTTGTTGAACGACAACAAAAATGTTCTTGTCTGCAATGGCTCACTCTCCTAGGGTTCTTACAACTCAACGTCTTATGTTCTTCTGCAAAGCAACACCAAGCTGTAACTCCTCAGTAAGTTTCTCCTCTGTTTTAGAGGATAGGAAGAAGAGCAGCAGCACATTTAATACAGGACAATATATGCACTGAGCTGCACATTACTCACCAGCTCGATCTTACTGGTTTTCCAGAAGTGTGCGATATCTCCAAACTGCTTAAACATTCCTTTCAGGTTCACCATTACAATTGCAGCTAGCACTGTCTAGGAATATTACACAAATGCTATTTTCAGAAGCAAAATAAAACAATTGCCAATAAGAACTTCAAAGCATCAAAAATAATTGCTTTCTGTGCTTTGTAAAACTGATACAAGTCTACTGAACAGATGTTCCATTTAAAAAACTTTTTGAGAAAATCAGTAGAGATACACTTTTCCTGCAGCCAAGAAATGGCATGCCAGAGTCAGCACAGCTTGATTTACTCTTTCCTGACAAGAGAAAGTATACATTCCTGAGCTTCATGCTACTGCAATTAAAGTAGCTAGACTGTAATCTCAAATTCAAGTTTCTCTTCAATAACTTCCAACAATTCCTGTGACATTCATGTAGGTGTAAATCAATATACTCCTATTAAAAAAAATAAATGAAATGCATATCATCCTATGCAAGACAAAGAGAAACAAGTTTATTTTTTAAATCAATATATATCTATGCACAAAACCATATTTTTATACAAATAAGTACAATTGCAGTAAAAGCAACTTGTGATGCTGAGCCATCATTCAGCCTCAACCCTTTCCAGCTCATCTGTTACTTTCTTTTAACTTTTTAACCTCTTCCCAGAATTCTTATGCTGTAATCCAAGGGAGATTATTTGAAGATACCGGTTTTGTGTTTTAGACAGAGTCTAGAATGGCCAGTATTAAAAAGAACTACCAAAAGAAAAAGAAAACAAAAAGCATGCTGGATCCTTCATAATATTTATTCATTGCTAGTTTAAATTTTGTGTACATTTCTGCTTTAAGTTAAAGGTTTCTGGGTCAAGCCCTAACTGTATTTGCTTATTAATCATCCACCTCATTCTATTTTAAGCAATACTAGCTGGCTTCTGTCCATTGACATGCAATGCCTAACAGGCAAAGCTACATTACCTGTGGAAGTGGTTCAAAGAGGTATCCAATAGCCACAATTACCAACAGAACCATAATTGAAGAGAGTGCACCTGCAATCTGATAAAAAAAAAAGCAAGAAATTATATCTAAGTACTAAGATGTGCCCCAAAAGGGCTGTATTACTGATTAACTAACCACTCTTCAAAGGGCTGGTTAGTCAAGCTTTTGATCCCTCCCACTCAATTTGTCCATTTCCCTTGTCATGCAGCCTTCTATCTTGGCCCACCCTGGATATGACACAGGAGCAACTCTAGTTATTTCTTTTAGCCCCAGGTCAAGAATAGGGCAATTTTCTAAAGCTCCAGACTTTTGTTTTGGAGGTCCAAAGAAAAAACAAACTTTGGCTCAAAATTTGGGTTTACATTACCTGAGTTTTCCCACCAGTGCTTTCCTGAACAAGACTCCGAGACATTGAACAAGTGACTGAAAAGCTTTGGAAAAACGACCCCACAGAGTTGCATATTCCCAAGGCAATAAGTTCCTGTGTCAAACAACAGAGCAAAACACAAGGCGGTTATACCTAGCAACTGTACAAAGGTGGAGCTACCTATACATAATAATAACTACCTCTTATTTACAGTGCTTGCTAGCAACCTTATCATAGCTTACACTTGTGGTTCTCACACGGTTCTCACACAAGGTAATGCAAGTTAAATCTTGTGTTAAATGAAGCATCTGATGAAGTGCTAGAGACATTTCTCATCCTTAAATATTACTATTATAAGTCAGACTAAAAATTAAAATGAATGATAGAATTGCTTGTTTTCAAGACTTTCTCCAGGCCTGGGATAACTTGATTTTTAACAGTAAAATTGAGACAAAAATGGTTCCTCATACAGATAATGTTTTGTTTCATTTAAACAAACACTTGGCATGCATTACATCCTGTTTACAAGGAATTCTATAGTTTAACATCCAGGTGATGTTAAACTATAGCACCTGGAATCTTCTGAATAAAACAGATCTAGATACTTAACTCAGGAAGACACTGTATTTATCAAATGGGAACTCTATGCTTTGCTGTGAAAGAAACTACAAGTAAAATAGCTGCCCATCAGGATAGCCTAAGTATCGTCTGTCCCCACAATTAATATTCATGCACACATCCAGCTTTAGCAGAAGTTTCCCAAAACAAAGTTAGAAGCAAATTTGGTTATTAAAACACAGCCAGAAGAGCTTAAAATCACTCCTGGCATTTAAATGTGTAGGCTGTCAAAAACCTGACCTGATTCCACAATGAAATAAAAACCTCTTTTGTCTAATATCCCCTTCTACTTTAACAGACAAATGAAGGCAGTACTGAGAATTATCACTAGAAAACCTCAAATATTTTTACCTGATTCCCATCAATGGTGTAACCATGTTTAAGGGCAAAGATCTTGGCCATTGATACAGCCATTGAAAATCCAACTATTGCTATTGCTATCGCATCCACAAATATTGCTGGGATGAGCTGAATCTCAGGAACTGCTGGTGCTCTTAACCTTAAAGAATAAATATAAGGTTACAAGTTACTATAATAAAAGGTACATGCTATATGAGAAGGTATAGGTTAAATAAGAATATCACCCCTACCCTTGAGGAATATTCCCTACAACATCCACTCCATATGATTCAGTCAGATTCATTCCAGCTGAAACTCCTGTGCCAATAATAACCTAAAAAAACATAAACACATCATCATGTAGCAAAACATCGGAAGGACTAATAACAGTTTATAATAGCTTATATTAATAACAGTTTTATAATAGCTTATTATAAACACACATAAGGGATTGCATTCATTTGTCAATCAGTTTTCTAAGAGCTAGGGAGTACAGAAGCAGATAAAAAGGAGGAAGTTCCACAATTTTCCCTCCATCACTTTCAACTCACTGGTTTTATTTTTAATTTTTATATAGTTAACATGCATGATATGATATGATTTGAATCGCTCAGATTCCCTCTGCTTGAGCCAGCCAGCATGCATTGGGAAACAGACACAGAAAAGCATGTACTAAGAAATTCAATTCAAGAACAAGTCAAGGGGGTCTGCACTGCCATACTTTCATGTGTGCAGAATGCACGTTATCTACAAAAATAACTGGTGCAGCAGCAATGAAAGCTGCAGGTGTAAGACTGCTTTGCTAGTGCCTTTCAATCAAATAACAAACTAGTACATCTCTGTCATCTCCCTCCCTTCTTTGTTCCTTCTGTCAAGACTGCATTCATGCCTTCAGCTACTCCCTTCCTTGGCTGTGATTTTGTGCAGGTTGTTTGAGAGCTCTGGTTACCTGAGAACTCATTTTTAATTCCAGCCACCTTTAAAGATGAAAGATTACGTGAGGTGTGGGCTATTAAGATAGTCTGATACCTGACTGCAGCACTGATTTTGTTTTGAACAACTACACTAAAATACACGGGTAATTATAAAAATACACAGTCTCAGGGAAAGGAAGGTTAAGCAGCAAGTCCCACTTGTTCCTGCTTTTCTTTCTACTAAGGCATTTTAAAAGGAAAGTAAGCCCTACAGAACTTCTGAATCCAGCATCCATAAGCATCTCCTTCAGGAGGGGATTCTGAGCTCCTGTACTCCATGCCACTCAGAGGCATGTCTTGCAGAGACTCATTCAGGCGCCACAACTCCAGGGTAGAGTGGGTTTTACAACAAATCTCCACCTTCCCATTACCACAGGGGACTATGGCTGTTTAACCGGGTTTTCAATTCCTCTTTGGGACTTTGTGCCTAAAACTTGGGCACGTCAGAGCCTAACCTCATGAGCACTGAAACATTCAGTTGGATCAAATCTCAAACAAATCATGTTCAACAGGTTACCCTAAAGCCCAATTAGACTTGATAGACAATGATATCAATTCCACAGCTTTAGAATAGTTAAATAATTTAGCTAAAGAACTTCTCAACCGACTTACCACAATTATCTCCATAGGAATAGGAACTGGGAGCTTTTTCTTATAGCGGAGATTGATTTCCTTGCCAATCAACAACAGAACAATGCACGTTAATCCAACAATCAGTGCAGCAACATTGGTCGTTGTTATTTTTGAAAACACAGCAACTATGCTCTGTAACACAATAGAAGTATTATAATTACTCCATGAAGATCGTATTTGTTTTATTAGGAAATTTGCCACAAAAGAACAAATTATACACTGCTGTTTTTATTCTGCATCTATAACCATAGTTAATCACTGCCTCACTAAAATCCCCATTGTTCCATTAAAATACAGAAGTTCAGAATATCTCAATGAGGGAGATACACTTGCAATAATTTATAATACCAGTCTTCCTCAAATGGGGTAGAAATTTGAAGAAAAATCTCTATTATGGGGGAAAAAGTCTAAACTAAACCACATCTCATGCTCAGCATTTTCACACATATTTCATCCTGGCAACTACCTGAAAGCAATAAATACCAACCCCTTCTAATACCTTCAAATATTTGTTGGCAAGTCATATCTATTTAGAACTGCATAAACCATTCTAAAACGATAAAGCTGCTGATATAATCATTGAGGTTACCATAGTAATATGATGAAATAACAATGACCTTGCAACACTGCTGAACTGGCCATTATTGCAAATATGTTTCAGTTGAAAAACATTATTAAAAAGGGTGTTAGGAAAGGAAGCTTCTTAGAACACACAAGTTGCTAGGGTGTGATTCCTCTACCCATTACTCCTTCTTTCACTGCATTTTAAGAAATGAAATAAAAGACCTCTGGAGAGGTCTCTGAAAAAAAAAAAATATTGAAGAAAAATATCTTTGAAAAAGACAGATGGAAAATTACATCAACTGTCAGGGTATTATCAAGGTCCTGGCAGTACCCCTTGAAAGTATACTTTCCCTCCTATTTATTTAGCAGTTAGTATTTCTGTTTTCTGGATTAGTGAACTAACAGCATATTAAGAAATAATAATTAGAAATCATTATGAAATAATCATTAGAAATTCAGTAGAAAAAGGCTTAACTAATAGTTCGTGACAATGTAGAATTTGCATATTTAGTAAAGGTAGCTACTTACATACACAACTGAGAGGGGTCCGCTGTATCGGTTAGTCTTAACTCCAAGGAGATACTTTAACTGAGAAGTGAAGACATGAACTGCAGCAGCAGTAGTAAATCCTCGCACCAGAGGCTCTGTTAAATAGATGGCTACAAACCCAAATCGAAGGAGACCTAAACACAACTAATGAAGAAGAGAAACAGTAACAGTGTGAGTCTTACTATAGCCTGAACATCATCACTACATAGCAGACAGACCACGGGACACATCTTCTTACCCCAGTGCCCAGCCAGATCAGGCAGACCTGAACCTGGCCCTACCAGAGCTACAGTCAGTGAGCAGCCACCAATGCACCAAATCTTCCATGCCACTGGCAGGTGCCATGTAGAATACACGCAAACGTGTATTTGGATGCATTTAGGGACATACCAGAGAACATCAAGTAGAGTTTTTCTGACAGGATAAAAAAAAATGAAAGGGGAAGTCCTGTTTTTCACTCTAAGCCATGATGCCCTGACACAGACTTGCCTCCAAGGTATCTCCCCACAAATCACTTCTGCCAAGAAGCAGCCTGCATTCTACATTGCATACTGCTAAAGTGTCTATTGAAAGGGGACCCACTAGGACCCAGTGCCCCTTGCAACTGCAAGCACGTACCTGGATAATTCCTGAAAGAAATGCAAGAGTCACAGCCACCTGCACCCGTTTGAAATCCCTGTTGCTGTAATATTCGGAGGCATACGTAGTGTTCGTTGCGTTATAGCCCACAGAAATCACCTCATCAGGCACTTGTCTAACAGCTACCCCTCCAACCATCATACTAATCACAGCAAAAGTGCCTGGAATCAGAGGGAAAGGAAAACAATTGGTTAGAATACTGGCATTTTTTAGGAACAGTCCTAGGCTTCCTAACAAAGACCTGCATAGATCTGTGGAACTAAATTAATAATAGTTTTCTTCAAGAATATTGTAGTTTTTAGTCCCAATGTCTGCTCCAGTACTCTGCACCATTAAAGTTACTTAGATGTTGAACACAGACCACTATGGTAAGTAAATACCATCTTTTTTATTTTCAGTTTCTGTTACGCAAATTAAACTTGTGGCCACACAGAGAGTTGACTACAAAGAGGAAATTATAGTTCAGGAGTTCACAGTGCACATTTCTAGATCTAACCTGAAAAAAATGCTCTTCTGTTCTTTCCTAAGTAGGATGGATAAATTAACAGTAAAACCCACAAATGTGTCAAGCCTTAACAATGCACCTCTTATTCACTTAAATGTGACTTAACGGAAAACAGACACACTTTCTATTTATCCACCTTTATTTTTTTTTGGACATGCACACCGAATTTCAGTTGTCTATATAGACTTACCTATTGATATGTGTTTGGAGGTCCCAAAAAAAGTATACAGAAAGACAGGATAAAATGAAGAATAAAGGCCGAACACTGGGGGAACAGCTGCCAGCAAAGCATAAGCTAACCCTAGAAAACAGATACAAATATGTATGTTAGGCAAAGAGTAAGAAACCATTTGAAGTGTAAGGATTTAAGCCTTCAAGGGTTGAACTAATCTAACATGAACACTAGTGATACATCACAGATTTAGAAGGTAAGTCTTGCAGGAAATAGTCGTAAATACGTATAATAATGTAGGAGAGCGCCTAGAAACCTAAGAGGTTTAACTCAGGAAACCACAAGTCTAAAATCACAGGTGTTGCAGATGTGTGTGGGCATGTTTGTGTGCATGTGCCCAGTTGTGCACTCACTGTTTTGCCTAGAAGCATTTCATAATCACCAACACTTTTGATTGCTTTTGTTCTGATCTGTCAATAAATTAATAAACTCCCCACTGCCCCAAACCTGAAACAACATAACCAGCAGACACGTTTGATTTTTCTCCTCCTTTTTAATCAGACATGACCTTCATGGCAAGCTGTGATTGAGCACTTTCTTCCTCTCTCCCCCCTTATTCCAGAATAAGTGGGATTACCTAACTGTTTGCAGTTCCACAAAACATGCTCTGAAGTGTAAACCAAGCAGGGAAGCATTGCTTGTGCTCTGTAAGGACATTGAGCTTACACAGCCTGGGATTTCTCCGGGTCTATTCAGTACATTGAGTCCTTTTTGTTGTTTAGACATGTCAAGCCCCATGCAATGGATCCACACCATTCCCCTTTTTTGGTGGAGCTGACAAGCACGGGGATGAAGCTGTGGGAGAAGAGCTCTGAGGAACACCTCCCCCAGTGCTCTCCCTTGATGGGACTGAACGGGTGCTTGTCATGGGACTGGGCTCACTGGTAAACCACGTGCATCCCATGATACGGAGGGTAACCATCCTGGGCAGCTGCAATTGTGGAGGAGCCCCCGGTGGAGCAGGTGGATGTGGCCTGGAGCAGGTTGCAGCCCATCGAGAGTCCCCGCAGGAGCAGGCCCTGGGCCGGAGCTGCAGCCCATGGAGAGGAGCCCATGCAGAAGCAGGGGGTCTGGGGGGAGCTGCTGCCCATGGGGGACCCATGCTGGAGCAGTTTGCTCCTGGGGGATGGACCCTGTAGTACAGAGCCGTGTGGAAGCAGGTCTTGAAGAGCTGCTGCCTGTGGGCAGCCCCCGCAGGCTCAGTTTGGGAAGGACGGCATCCCGTGAGAGGGACCCCACATGCAGCAGGGGCAGAGTGACCGAGGAGTGGTGGAGATGAAGTACTACAGACTGACCTCAACCCCCATTCCTTGTTCCCCTGTGCCACTTGGGGGGAAAAGGTAGAAGAGGGTGAAGGGAGAGAAAGTGGTTTTTGTTTGCTTTCTTTGTTTCTCACTTTTCTAGCTTGTCAGTAACAGGCAATAAATTTCTCTAAACTCCCTATGCTGAGTCTGGTTTTGCCCATGACAATATTGTTGAGCGATCTCCCCATTCTTATCTCAACCCTTGAGCCCTTTTTATTGTATTTTCTTTCTCTTTCCCTTTGAGGAGGGGGAGTCAGAGCAGTTGTGGTGGAGCTCGGCTGCCCACATTCACCCCCAAAGGAGAGCCAGTGATACTCTAAAACACTTCTCCCTGTTAATTTATGTTTCAATTGAGAGTCAAAGCATTAGGTTTATCCTGAAAGTACAAGCTAGGAAATGATCTGTGTCATCCAAGTGCTCTTGTGCTGTGCAATAGCTCACGGGGTCTTGCTCACTTCCTAAACAATGTTTGAGACCCGACCTAACCAAGAATTCCTATTCCTAACAGGGCTGGACTGGCAATGCTGTTATTCACTTGCAGCAATGTTCTTTTGATCAAGCACATCTGAAAGTCATCCCACATACATCCTTTGTCCCAGGGGCTATCTCCTGCCAAGAGCACCAGTGGAACACCCTGTACCATAACACCCTGGCCTTTAATATTGTGATGAACTTAGTAGTAAAAGCGACTAGAACTGAAAGCTAGTGGTGTCAGTCCAGGAGGGTGGGTCAATGCGAAGTTCCTGATTTGAGTACCCTTTTAGTCCCTTTCCTTTTCATTTGTACTGGCATTTTTTAAAAGCTCTCAGTGCCAAGGAAAGGAAGAGATATTGACATGACAGGAGTTCAGTGCTCAAACACCCTGGTAATTGTAGTTCCTTCTGGAATGATTCCCAGGATTCTTTGACCTCAAGCTTGCTATAATTACATCCATTCCAGAAAAATAAAAGTTCAGCTTATGTCTTTTCAGAAAGGGAAAGATTAGAAACAGTTCAAGGGTATGTCTGTAATCACCGGAGGGAAGAATAATGTTTAATTTAAAACAAAGTCACAAAATTAAGTATAAAGTTCACTCCTAACCACTTTGAGTGCCCTTATCTGGCCATCAAGTAAACTGTATCTTGGTATACAACTGGTGATGTTTGTGCCCAGTGCACCACAGATTTATCTAACAGCTAACCACATAACTTACCAGTTTAAGATAAGTTAAATTGATGTTAATGTTTGTGTAAGAAAAAAATATTCTTAATTATAAAAGAATTATAAATCTGGGAAGTTGCAGAAATAAAAAGGTCAATTGCACTGTTAGAATACTCCATTCCTTTAATGGGTCACCCCCTATCAAAACCTAGGTTTCTCAGATTTATAGATTCATTATTCAGGCCTGGTTCAGCCTCAAATGCAGCGAATGAGGTGGAAATATGAAATAAGCCAAAACACAAGTAAACTTATGTACGTGTAATTACCCTCAGCATGAGGATCCCAGTGGGACTGGGCTCTGTACAAAACCAAGGATTCTTTCCAATCCAAGACCTCCTGGGGAAATCTACTGGGACTGCAGCAGTTGTCATGAAGCTGCCATTCCCAGAGAAATGCTGGCACCCCATAACAGCACTGCAATAAAAATGCTGTCACTTTTCAATGCCATAGCAGTTCTGAAATTGCTGACAGTAAAGTGTCAGGCTAAATAAAAGGCTTCATTCCAGTCACCAAGAACTGAACAGAGCAGTGAAAACACGTTTTCTCTTCGTCTTCTAGAGAGTCTGATGCTGCTTCAGAGCCTGGTTCTGCTGGGTGTAAAGCTTCCAACTAAATTCATAGAAATTCCACAGGCTTGCATTGTTGTTACACAAGCTACTCTTATTTCCACGGTGTAAATCGTTGCCCACCACTATGTTACAGCTTAAGCCTGTGGCTTCTATCCTTAAAATAAAAAGAGGGATCAGTCTCCGGTTTCTTGAACGTTCTTCTGACTGATTTCAGTTTGGTTCCTCTGCAACAGTTTCTCCCCTGAGGAGCATCCTGCCAGAACTACTGCCGAAATACTAGGTCTGTTATCTCTATTAGACACTGCTTCCCTCTGTGGGGAATTTGCAACAATTTTCACAATGAGATCAGAAGATAATTAGGAGCACTAAGCAAACATGCATTTAAACTGAAAAGTTGTTCTGTCATTAAGAACGGTGGGTATCGATCTTAAAGGTAAGCTTCTTTCAGAGAGTTCACTGCATATCACTGACTTTAAATTTGAGGGAATGCTCATTATGGGCTAGTCTGCAGAATGTTGTACTGACCTCCACAAACACCTGAAAGGCCCATACTATTTTCATGAACACGTGTTCAGGAAGCCAACCACCACCATAAAAATATACGCAGAAAATCAAAGATGATGAATAAATCCAGAGAGATACCCACCTTGAGGAAGCTGCATAACTCCAGTGCTTATACCTGAGATAATGTCTCCTAATAAGTATTCCTTTACTGGGTAACTGGGAAGCCATTTTAAAATTGGTAAGAAACTGTAAAGGTAAGACTTGGCTTTCTTAGAGGAACAACTGAAAAAGACAAAGCAGAAAGAAAAAGTTAGGCACTAGTAGGTCAAAAAAAAAAATGTATTTCATCCCTATGCAGGACAACAGCTCCGTGAAATGCAGACTCAGATCCCTGATTACAGTGGCTTCTGCACAAAGGTTAAGCACAAACAACTGTGACTCCAATTAAGTCAGTCCTTTATCACGTTGGCTGTTGCTCTGGAGAAGAGAATCACAGAACCTTATGGCCCTGGAGAAGAGAACCACAGCCTTGTGAGGCTGAACTTCAGAGGGAAGTGGAACTTCACGTCCGTGCACAACCAGACAGTCACCCAGTACTTGTGGCTGAGATGATTTCTCTAGTAACAATCCCAAGGATAACTTCCTTTCAGACAGTGTTTTTCCCTCATACGTCTCAAAATACTTTACTGTGCTTCTTCCTATTTTTATTTACTGCCTGCATGCTTTATGCTTTTTTATTATAACTTTTGACATTTTAACACTTTTTTTTTTTAACTACTATTTTACTAATGCTTTTTACTGTCACGTACTGACAGGCTAATTTTAAAGCTATTTGAGAACATAACCCTCCTTTACCCTGGAAAAAAAGGCACTGAAGTCAGCAACACTGATCCCTGTGTCTTTTAGCAGAGTTATTAACCTTTTGAAACCCTGACTCATGACAAATGAACAGGGCCAAGAACTACATATCTCTATTCAGCACTGTCATGCATCATGCGTTGATTTCACTGTGGTAAGAAAGTTTAACCTTGGGCAAAAACATAACACTGGGAGTATACAAATGCTTCTCTGAGTTGGGGAACTGCAAGAGAACCGCAGAGATTCGTTAATATTTCCAAATACTCATGGAACTAAATGATGTAGTGAAGAAGCTTACTGCTACAAGTGAGAGAGGAACTGGTCACCCTCACTTCATGTTTCAACAGACTGAATTGCAGGAAGTCACAGCTCAGGAGGATTTTGTTCCATGCATTTTTAATTTGGGACAGATACGTTCTTTTGAGGTGGAATTAGGTGCCATGAGCATTAGAATGGTCATTCCATTAACCAAAGTAAATCTCTAAATGTCAAACCATGGGGACAGGAATATTCAACAGACATATAGGCAGAAATCATTTGTTGTCTTATAGAACAAGGTTCTGGCAAACAACTGTGTGAACTCTGCAAATGAAGCTCTGGTAAGTATAAAGCTAATGAAAAATAACTAGAAGAAGTTTCTCTCCATTCTGCCCTGGCACAATGGTTCAAGAATTTCACAGTTAAAGACATTTTATGTCTAACCAGAAAATATTTAGGTTCCAAGGCAGTTAGTTAAAAGCTATGGAGTACCTCTATTAAGTCCTTATTAGGCTAATAATAAAGACTTCTACACAGCTGTCATGTGCTTCCATTCTTCTTCTGTGAAATGCTTATGTGAAGCACAAATTTCATAGAATCACAGAATCAGAGAATGGCCTGCATTGAAAAGGACTTAAAAGAACATCTAGTTTCAACCCTCCAGCTCTGGGCAGGGTTGCCAACCACTACAGCAGGCTTAATTTGGCCATAAGACTTTCCATTTAAAAAGGCCAGATATTTTCCTGGCTCTTATGAATTCCGATGTCACATGATTTGACTAATACTTTGCATTCCCATGCTGCATATTTTCCTTTTCAATTTAACGAAGGCATGAACTAATGAACTAGTTTACCCAACCGTTTTTAATTTAGTTACAGATTACCCTATAAAAACTCATAACACAACTTCATCATGGTCTTGCTGAAAATCAAAGTAGGGTTTTTGTCTTATAGGTTTCTTTGAAGAAACGTCCAGCTATGTACATGGATAAATTTAGAACCAGAATGGCTCTAACCAATAAAACAAACATAAGACGCAAAACCCTACCGACAAGAGTGTGCAATCTTCTGCCTTAAAGTCTGAGGTGTTCTGTCCCGCCTGCGCAGCTGTCCTTGCAAGATCTCTTGGTTATATATTGGTCTCTCCACACAGTACTTCTGCGTTTGCTCAAGACATGCTCCGTGTTCTTGCGTGTATTCCATAGCTGATCTCACTGAGCAGAAGCCACAGAAGAAAAGCTCGACAGTCTCCGCAGAACAACCTGGTAGTAGACAAAAAGAGTTTGGTTGCTGAACGTCAGTTTTTGAACCTCTTTTTTGACATTTCCTTTCAGAGTGTACTTGGACAAGCCAGGTACCAGATCTGTGAACGATGTCTAAAAGCACAGATTAGATGGTCTGTAACGGTAAGTAAATAAATTACACTCATGATCTTTACTGTATGCAAGCCATTATGTTTGTGCTTCTCTTAGGTAAAGAAAGCTTTTGCATTAATTACTTTGTAAATAATTGCAGAAACACAAAAATGGAAGGTTATATTCGTGCTTATCTGCTCATTCCCTCCTCAGTTTCTAAAGGAAACACCAGCATCGAAAGGAGATTGCTTTATTGCTGAGTTACTTCCTGCTTACTCACAAACTGCCATATCCATCTCCAAAAGGCAGAACTCCAACTTTACCAATAAGAAAGCCACTTTTTTTTTTTCCAGGTAACCAGTTGCTTCCTGCTGCATCTATTCACCTGCCTTCCCTTCCCTGTTTCTGAGGGTTCTTTTTCCAAACAGCAAGTGTCTCAAGGATGTACAATTGCCTACTTTAAAGAACTATTATTTCAATGCACGTGCCACTTACTGCTGTTCTATCTCACACCCACTAAACTGGGAGTCAGGAGACGTACATCATTTTAAAAGTAGCCAGAAAGCATCTATTGGTCTGTCTGACTCATTGCCAAAAACACCCTAACATGTTTAGGAGATGCTCTGTTAGTTTGGCCTATGGTGGCTGCTTCTATAAATGTAGGGCAAGAAACATAACTCTGAATCCTAATTATACAAAATCTGAACTCTGAGCTATAATTCAGAGCTCTCCAGGACCCTTCTTCTCTCCAGGGCCATATCTCTGATCATTTGTTGCCCCATATTTATAGAAGCAAAGTGACAGGACCACTACATCATTAAGTAGAAATGCTGGCTAGCACTACCTTTGATGACAGGACTACAGTGAAGCTTACCACAAATTTTCCAAATTGGCTTTAAAAGTAAAGGGCAGATTTCAGTTAAATCCCTGTAACCCAAAAGCCGAGAAGGGAAAGCAGTGATCACTGTGGGTGCTGCGATGAATTACGGCACTGTAAGGCTCAGTTTCTACAGCACACCTTGCTCTTTTCTGGGGGTTTTGTAGTTCCAGGTAGAGAACTCATCTGTGCCCTAAGACACCACTTTCCTTTCCTACTTTTTCATCCCCTCTCTTGATTCTTGCTGGGAAGAGTCTGACTCAGACTGACACGGTTTTTTTTTCAGGGGAAAAGCAGGAAGTAAATGTACTCTGAGATGCTTTTGCCATGCTGGGAATTAATTAATAAGGAGAAAATACATGCGTTTTAATCTGAATCTTGCCATAATTATTCTAATCTGGATAAAGATGTTACTTACAGCTTCATCTCTTGAAATAGTGGGAAATGGCCAAAATTCTTCGGGCTCAAGTCCAGTGAGGCACTTAAGCATGTGTTTGCCTTGAACCAAGAGATATCTTGGAGGTGTTTAGTTTTTTTTACTGTACATCAATACTTTCCCAGAAGGGGGTTACCACATAGAAATTAAACAAGTAACCACCTAACACTCAGACAGAGCTAACCACGATTGGTCCAACGCTCTGATTCAGCAAATATAGGCTGCCCGGCAGCAAAATATCAATATTGCTCCCTAAGCCTTCAGTCTGACAAAGGTGCTGGAATTTTCCACCCAGGGCTCCCTGTTCTTTGACTTCTAGAAGAGAGCCTAGCGTCTCTTCAGTTCTCGTTAATTTGTAAGCAAGATTTTCCACAGACAGTCACAAAAGGATATTTTTACCAAAACTGTAACTCTTCTTTATACCACATTCAAGATTTACTTCAGATATTATAGATGACATAAGCTATATGTCATCTGCCTCTTTTTCCCCCTCCTCTTTTTTCCCCTCTCACCCCTGTATTATCATATGCACCTCATTTCATAGTGCAAGCAACACCTTCCATACTAGGATGTATGTTTGGCTGCTAAAATCTGTAGCACTTTCTTTCTGCATCAAAGCCTACCTACCCACAAATACCACTTCCCACTTCACGTCTTGCTCTGTTCCAGACAGGAAGATACACATGAATACTAATGTAACTGAAATTTTAACCACTCTAAACTTGCTGGAAGGGCAACCCAGCAAACCGCAGGCATTTCAGAAGCTTTCTGTGATGCAGGATGTAGCTGGATGTAGCTTCCTGACACAGGTGACGGAGAAGCTGACAAGGGGATGTGCTCTGCTGGACCTGATACTTACGAACAAGGGAGAATTGGTCAGGAACATGAAGCTCAGGGGAAGCCTTGGCTGCAGGCACCGTGAGATGGAAGAGTTCAGAATCCAAAGAGAAACCACCAGACATACAGTCCTAGACCTCTGCACACCCACAGATATAAAAAGAGCCCTGGAGAACTGGCAAATTTTCAATAATCACTTTCTCCAAACTCAAGAACTTTCTATCCCAATGAACAGGAATTCAAGCAAGAGTGGAAAGAAGGCCTGTGTAGATTAATGAGGAGCTCCTGAGAGAATTTGTAGGCAAAAAATAAGCATATGAAATGTGGTAACAAGGACAGATGACCCAGGAAGAATATAGAGGCACTGTTCAGGGAAAGCCAAATTCCACCTGGAGTTCAATCTGGAGGCAATGAATGAGAACAAAAAGGGCTTCTACAGATATATAAGCAGCTAGAGGGAGACTACAGAAAATGTGGGCACTGTATAGAAAAAGACAAAGGATCTGGTGAAAAAGGACATGGAGAAAGATTAGCTGTGTCTCACTCTTTATTGGTAAGATCATCTTCAGCAATCCCAGCCCAAGACCAGTGAAGGTCTTTTCCAGCAGGGAAAACTTACATCCAGTGAAAAAGATCAGGTACAGGAACACAGATGGGACATACAGAAGAGTTTAAAGACAAGTTTAAAGACAATCTCAAACTGAAAAGAGTGGCTGACACACCAGACAGCTGCGTTGCCATTCAGAAGGACCTTGATGGGCTGGAGAAATGGGCAGACAGGAACCCTGTGAAGTTCAACAAAGGGCAGCGCAAAGTCTAGGAGAAACGGCCGCATGCACCAGTAAGTGCAGGGGATTTAATATTTAGTCATCTGGAAAGCACATAAAGAACTGGGGCTACTGGTGGACACAAATTCAAACATAAAGCAGCAACGTGCTCTCCTGGCTAGCAGCACCCTAGGCTGAATTACACAGTGTCACCAGCAGCCTGCAAGAGGCAGTTCTTCCCTTGGCTCAGTACTAGTGAGATATGTGTAGAGCGCTGGGTCCAGGGTGCTGAACAGTATCATTTACAAACTGAGAAGCAATTTTAATCTGTCTTAAATAGAAAACCCATCCAAAGAGATCAGAACAAACCAGAACTACAGCCATATGCAAAAGGCACATAGGTAGGGATAACAAACAATATCAGCCCAGAGGCTTGGTTTTCACTAAGCTGTTCCAATAAAACAAGATTATAATATCAAAACCTGTCTATCCAAGGTGTGAAAAGCATGCACCCCTTCTTCCTGCTCCAGAAGAGCCAGCAATACAAAACAATCCCCTGCTAACTCCAAACAACTGAGGTCCTAATCAGGTTATGTATCTTCCATGTTCAAGTTTGCTCAGCTTCAGGTAGATTGGTTAATATTTGGAGAAGCCAGGCAAGTTTGTAGTGTAAATCTAGCTATGAATAGAACTTCAGATCTTCATTTCCTTCCTCGTTTCTAGGTGCGTGTCAACACTGCTCCAGATACTACGAGCATGAACAACACATCTCCAGTCCTTCCCAGGGCTTCTGTTTGCCACAGTAAAATAAATGATCCAGATGTAATTGACCAGCTGAACTGCGCTCAGCTCTGAATCAGCTACCCAGATGACAGCAAGTGTTAGTTTGAAATACTGCCAGGGGTCATAACCTAGGTTTCACCATCCCCTAGTCCAGAAGTTTGTTAACCGTAGATTGAGCATTTCTGATTTGGCTTGAACTAGGGAGTTGTGCTGCACTGAATCATGAGAATGGGCTAACATGAATGTTAACCTGAGGCAGGACAGTGCAGGATAGGGTCTTGTGCTTAGCTATGGTTCACGGTGGATACCAGAAGACAAATGTGACAAATGCAACAAATAATGGCAAATAACATCTCATTAAAAGGGACTGTAAATCCACACCACAGCTACAGCTTAACAGTCCTAAATAACCATGTTCTCTGATAACTACTTTGAATACCAAGCTGTGGACAACATAAAAAAGATAAGTCTTTAATACCATCCACTATTTTTTCCCGTTTTTTTTTTTTTTTCTCCAAAAGTGGACACAAAACAAGATGGATGGATTGTGTTTACAACAGACAATACACATTGTCCACAGAGAAGCTGCAGAGAGAGAGAGAGTAGCATTTCATGATTGGTTTCAGTGTCTCTCTAGGTGGTTCCTGGCTACCAATATGACAGTTTGCCAATAGATATCGAAGGTTTGGAAATTCAGCCTTGTCCTTCACTCCCAACATGCTCAAGGAAAAGCAAAAATAACTACTGTCACTCCCATGAGGACACAGCTTAACGTTATGATTTCTGAAACTCCCAGACCTTCAACAAGGGAAGAGAAAGGAGATCTTTGGGTGTTTGTGAGGCCCAATTAACAGTGGAATACTGCTCTCAGACAACCTTTGAACTTCACAGCAAGGAGAAAATTAATAGTCTATTAAGAAACACTGCCATTAATCTTATCATCCAGATAAAACTTGAGCTAAAGTACTTAAAAGGTGCATGTAAAAGACTTAAGAGTTGCCAATTCTTTATCTGACTGATAAAGACCTGTTCTTGTCTTTACTGCTACTATCAAACTGAAGGTGTTAAAGAAAAAAAAAAGTGAAGCAAACATCACTTTATAACACCATCATTAGTAATTAAGCACTTTCCCTTCCCAATCTTAGATGATAAAGCAGGGTTGTCAAGCCATCTACGCTGATTTGGAGACATGAAGAATA
This sequence comes from Anas platyrhynchos, assembly GCF_047663525.1. Classification (NCBI taxonomy): domain Eukaryota; kingdom Metazoa; phylum Chordata; class Aves; order Anseriformes; family Anatidae; genus Anas; species Anas platyrhynchos. The sequence goes on from NC_092587.1 coordinate 13,316,545, forward strand.
ATGACCTGCCTGTTTTGAAAGAGCAGAAAGCCTTCCTTCTGGCAGCTAAGCACAGAGTTGCTTTGGCAAAGCGTGGGCAGAAAGTACTAATACAGCATTGTGCTAGAGGAATGCATCTATGCTGGGGAACTCCGAGTTTGATTGTGAACTGTGAAGTCTAATGAATATTTAAGTACCTTTAAGTTTACAAATAATAGTGGAATAGTGGACTGCCATCAGCCGAAAGGATGGTGGAAACATACACTCACAATACATAAAATATGTTCCACCAAACGTACACTGAAAACCAGAGCTATTACAAGGTCTGCTCCTAGTGTCTGGAGAAGCTAGGCACAAAACTGAGGCAATTTTAAGAACCACAACTTCTCACATTTAGTACTTCTCACAACGCAGATGTAAAATGACTGGGTGGGGTCATCAGGAATGAACTCTTTCCTTGGACTGTGCTTATCATCCTTTCTCCTTTGCTACTCCCACTAAGTCCACTAGTGAATAGATGGCTTATAACTGTAGCCCTCTTATAAAGTTTCACACATTAAGAAACAACTTGTGAACTGAATAGAATTTTCATTGTGTAGGTTGTAAGGTAAGAAATGCACTTTGGGAGACTTTCTGGTGAAACATTAAAACAAATCAGGATTGTGAATCCCCATTCAGCCTTTAGACAGACAAAATTTCCACTCTATTCCACATAAAAAGTCAAGATGGCTACATAAACTGTGTCAGGTATGTGATAAAAGCTCCTCAGAGGCACACAGGCAGGAGTGGAAGCCCTAATAACCCCATTATGCTACTCCCAGATCCACAGCAGAAGCCATCAGCCCATCTCCACACACCCAGAGCAGCAGAAGGGGACCAGCGATGGGGCCAGGGGCATTGTAGCCAGCTCTGGGTGCGGGAGCACCTGTGTATCTCTAGGGGCAAAAGCATGGAGGTCAGGCAACTATGAGGAGCTGGAAAGTCCAGGCCAGCCACGTGCGTGCATGTGCAGCAACTGGTGGGGGACTTTGGGGTCCAGTTGCCAGCAAGTGGGGACACCGGGATGCAGGAGCTAGCTACTGGACCCTGTGTGTCTGAGCCCAGCTGCCAGAGGGATCCACCTCCTACATATATATATATGTAAGTCTTTATGCGTGTTCTTGCTGTGGATCTCCATGCTGCTCGGCCAGGAAGGCAGAAGGATGAGAATATGTTGGTGCTGTCTGTCTAATCTGTGTGGCTGGCCAAACATATACAGAAATATGCAGTGTACGTTTGCTCTGTGTACCTGCTGGGAACACATCTTGAGCCTTGCTACTGGTTGGATCTGGGGATGTAGAGCACCTTCCTCAGGCTGATTCAGCGTGACATTTCCTCTATCAAACTGCTCATTTAGCCACTGAAAAGAGTGTAACAACACATGAAGCACAGAGATCCTTGTCTCAGAACATGGTAACAAATCAGACCTTTAAAAAAAAATATTACATAACTTACCCCTTAGGCATAAGGGGTATTTCATACTTCATGGTCCTTGACAAAAAAACACTTCAGCTTCTAATGATTTATTCCATGAACTAATGAATTTATTAGAGTATCTAATGTTCTCTCTTATCAAATAGCAATCTTTTGTTTGTTTTCAACAAGATAATGTTTTGGTAACCTGTTACACTGATTGAGCTGTTTAATCAGTTTCACATAAGACAAACACCTGAAGCACTTTGAGCAGCAAACACCAGTCTCCCTGCCAGTCAAACACAGATAAGAGATGGCTTCTGTTTCCAGTGCAGACACTTTGATGTCCATGAGAACCCACAGAAATATGATCATCCTTATTTGTACTTCTTGTGGCTTTGCTGTCCTTGCAAAGGTCATGAATGGCCTGAATCTGCCATACTCACCCCCTCAGAATATTCTGTCTGATCTCCAGAAGCAGTAGCTAGAGACAGTGGAATCAGATAAGTTAATCAGAACGGTATTGTGGCCAATGACTGCTGTGTTGCATTTAAGCCAACTGATAAGGATGCACAGCCCTCCATGGAGCTCAGGGCCAGGTAATCATTAGCTAGGTTAATTTCCTCAGGGGAAATTCACAGCCAAAAACTTTATTAGAGCAGTCTTCATTCTAGCCATCAGAATGATCAGAGGAGAGAACAAGAATCACAATCAAGCACACACACCAAGCTAACCCAGAATCACTTCGATGGGCCATGTAACAGTAGTGCACTAATGACCTCCAGCTGAACGTTAGAAGTGTTCATGGCACCCTTTATCCATCTTTTCCCAGCAAAGTGGAACAAGCAGCCAGCAAACAAGTGTCTGACTGTGCAGGAGGAGTTACATTGTACACCACCTCCAATGGAGAAGCCACCTACTGAGCCCTCCCAGTCTGCATCACAGTCTGCTTCCTCAGCCCTGTTTACACACACCACCAGCCTCTCAACTGGCTGCATCAGGCTAAAAATATACAAAAAAAAAAAAAGGCAGAAGGTTGTTATTTATAACCAGATTAATTTCAGTGATCGTATTTATAGTGCGAACCTCTGAAGCCATAGGGAAGCTGAAGGATAGCGAGTCACAGAACGTTAACAGGAAGAAACGACTGGAGTGGGAGGAGGGAAGAGGGGATTTAGAACAGGATTATAAGTTTATATTCCAGTTTCGCTGCTGAAAACGAGGCATGAAGTAACTACTTTACTTAACTAATGAGAGGTTTTAAAGTCTCTCCAAGGATCGTCTAGGGAATCTCTTCTTAATTGTTTCAAAAAGGATTTGCCCCTTTGCAGGACAGGGTACAACGATTATCATGCCTGAAGAAATTCCTGAAGGATTCTTGTTTCTGAAAAAGCCAACAAAGAGCTTCACGTAGGGCAGGTATTCTCTGAGGAAGCAGTATTAACTCTTTAATCAAGCTGCAGATCTTTTCTTGCTAGTTTTGAGAGAGAAGTTCAACTTCTCTACCCATGTGAGGATCTGTGTTTGGAAGAAACAGCTCTTTGACAGTTACTTTATAGCAAACATTTTCTGGTTATGTCTTTTGTACAACAGGTATCAAATTAAATCCTAGAAAAGCAGTGAGTAGGACTTGACCTGTGACATACCCTGCCCGTGTTTATGCAACTGCTGCTTGGCTAAGATTAGGTTATCCAGGCGATAGCGTCTTCCTGTCTCCTATGTACTTAAGGGTGTTGCCTCACGCTCTGAAGGTGATTGCCAGCCAGTGGAAATGAATTTCTTCGACATCTTGACGCCAAGGTTACGCAGGAAGGCCACAAGCGTACAGTGGCCAGTACTGCTTTTCCTTGAAATATTTAAAATTAACAGTAAGCGACATGAGCCTGTACAGAAGCTTCTCAGGTTAAACACCAACCCACTCCTTTATTTGCGCTCCCCGTATGCCTTCGCTTTTCTTCTGTGGCTGATAAGATAAATCCCAGAAAGAGAAGTGTGTCCAGCACTCCTTGGGAGCCTAAATGCCAGCTGACACTCAATAAGTATGCCAAAGGGAGTAGCTACATGATGCACTTCCCTCAGTGGAGGAGCCACCTAATGAGTCCTCCCCCTCTACATCACTGTCTGCTTCCTCAACCCCACGGTGACAGCTCTGTGCCTGCTCTTTGCTACACAAGCTAAAACCACAAGCTAAAAGCTCATCTTTACCCAGCTAAAGAAACAGCTCCACAATCCCAGCAGTGCAATTACCAAGGACAACATCCCGAAATTGCTTTGGACTGGCTCCAGTTATTGGTTTGCACTGAACACTTTCCTATGTTGAAGGTTTACAGTAAAGAGTACAGGACTGATGAAACAGCCTGCCAGGCTCATGCCCTCATAGTTGTACTTTAACTCGACAAGGCCACTGAAACACCAGATTTTCAGCTGTGTTGGTGAGGTCTTCACAAATCGGTGCCATTTATTTGGTAGAACTGAAGATATGTATGTTCTGAGGAGAGCTTTAAGGGAGTAGTGGTGCCCATCACTCAAGCAAGCAGCAAAGCTAGGAGACCACCTACCAAAACCTCATCTATACCAGATTCATACAGATATAAGTAAAGCTTACTTTAAACAGGATTGTAGGGACAAAGAAGAGTTCTCCAACTGACCTCTAGCATGAACAGGTTCTTCCAACAGCAAACACAAACAGGGTGAAATCACCAAAGAATTGAAAGAGCAACAGGGCTGCCTGGGCTGATGATTGTCAAATGAAATGAAGAAAAGTTCTTTGAGTTATTTTTCTGCTCTGACCACTTCTTGCAAGAACCTCCTTTCCTCAGAAATGCACATACAAAAGGCTCGGGTCAGCTGTGTGGACACAGGTACAGCAGAATCTGCAGCGCTGCAATGCCAGATTGGAAAAGATCACAAGCATCAATTTTAAACACGAAACTGGAAAAGAAAACACAGAAACACACTACAGAACCGAAAGCAACCGGACAAGAAGTACAGTGCAAAATTCCAAGTTGAACTTTGAGATGGACCAGAGGCAGAAGATAAAGAAATATTAAAACTGAAAGAAATGAGGAGGGATTATAAAACAGTGTTGTATTCAAAACTGTGTAGTAGGCACTGTTCTAGTAAGTGGGCGAGGCAGGGTTAAACCCCAATGTGCTGAAGGGGTAACTGAACTCAGGTTTTCCTTTCTCTGGAAAAGGACTTCAACCACGCTGTGCCATAAAGGTATGGTAGCAGCAAAACTTCAGCATTTGAAGGCAGCATTACAGATGCCAGCATCTATGAAAAAGACCTGTGGTTTTGGTCCAGACATGACTCTTCAGACATGCCTGAGCTCAGCAGAGCTCCTGCCACAACAGGAGCGGGCAGCATTCCCCAGCAGGCACCTTGGAGTAGTGACGTCAGTTTTCTCCTGTGTGGTATATTATGTTTTGAATTATGCTCCATGAACACCAGCTGCCCAAAATTCAATTTTTGCAATGTCTAGCCAGCTTAACCTTAATCTGATTGCAAAGTTCTGCTCACACTTTACTTATGAGAGATGATATGAGAAGCTCTCGAAAGCCACAGCCCTGTCTCAGACTCTGATTTGCATAAAATGAACAATCTGACATTAGCTCTAGCCCAGTCTAGGTGTCAGAATCTCAGGTTTTAGATTATTAAAATATATTAATCAGCTGAAAAACAACAACAACAAAACACCACCATGAACCCAAACAAAATTAGACATACACAAAGGTAGGCAGAAGGTAAAGCAGAGCAGCAAAACTTGATCCACCACCTGTGCAAAACTGGTAAGAAATCTTCAGTGAAGGCTGAAGAAACAGAGACTCCACCCAGGCCCTGAAAATACCCAGTCACTGTCAAAAACCTCCCAAAATGGTAATCATGCTATTGTTTGTCACATGGAAGGTCCTCCCAACCTGCTACAGCACAAAACAAAAGAAACCATTAATGCAAATCTTTAGGAAAAGTAGCCCAGGTTGCCACAGAGGCCAGTTATTCATATATGGACTTTTGTGATCATTAATAAAAATCAAGATCTTATCAATGTAACTGATCTAGCAGGACATTATACTGCTTAACAGGTCTAGAGATGGAAACATGAGGATAAAGAATGCATTTTATTCTCTAAACTTAACTGGAAATAGTTTGATTTGAGTGTGAAAAGTTTAACTTCAGCGTAGACTTCTTGTGTTAAAAGTTATCAATCTACTAAGCCACCAGACAGCAAAACACAGGCTTTAGAAGAACAGTTCTTATAGAAAAGTCTATCAGTTCATCAGGTTCAGAAGGAAGTGAAAGCTGGTCACAGGGAAACTCATGACACTCCAGAATACCCCTGTGCTATTGGAAAAAGTGTGACTGGTAGGAAGAAATGAGGGAACTCATGACAGCTACTGAATCTTGAGTAATAAAGTGAAGCAACCTGTTTCCATGCTGGAGAGAAGATGGCATAATTAGTAGATTAGAACAAAAGACCTTACAGCTTTCTCCCTGTGTGACAATGTTACTCTGGAGGAAGAAGAGGCAGCTGAAATAACAAATGCTATCCCTAGGAATTTTGTATACTCTGATTTAATCATCAAATCAACATCTCCTAGACAGGCACAGATAGAGTGTCATTGTCATTTTCTTATTCTTTGAGGTCCACTGTCTTTCTGTTACCCAGCTAAAGTTCTGATGCTACAAAGTTGCTAGGAAAGTTACTATAACATAAATGCTTCAGTTGCACTGCATTCAAACTGGGGACATGGGGACAATGACACCTTAAGCCTTAATAGCTGCCTATTAGATAAACCAGACACAGTTTGTGCCTCAGTATTTCCCCCAAATTATTCTGGTTGCAGCCTGTCAAGTTTACAGCATGACTTAGAGCTGCTACTGCTTCACTGAGGGCTGTGATCCCTAGCTCAGTAACAACTAGAGTAACCAGTGCTAAGTAGTGCTTGCTACTCCATTTCAGAGATGTTGGCAGTGTACTGCAAGACAATCAGTAAAATAGCTGAGTTCAGAAACACTGCTAAAATCAGTACTGGAACATCTATCACATGTCCCAGAAATACTTGGAATTGCCATAAACCAACTCTTTCAAAATAGAAAGGCCAATGCTAGAGTTGATCTCCACAGAGTTAATTTGTTGCAAGTGACCCACAGGTGCTTGCTGTCTGAAGCTGTACAGGTAAAGGGATTAATTGTACCATTTCTACAGCAGCTAATGAAGTAGCATATGATTTATGTTAGGGAACTTTTATAAGTAAAGATTGACTATTACCTAGAATACATTGTATTGCACATTTAGGAGAAAAAGCTTTGAAACTCTCTCTGGAAATTTTGGTTTCCTTTTGCAAAAACTTTGGAGAAAAAAAAGCCAGTGGCCAGGAGCTAATTCAGACTTGTCAATCTTCCCCATCCAAACTAATGCTGAGCGACTGGAATAGATATGAATGTACCTTCTGCTGAGTCATCACAAAGTAAAGGCAGCAATTGCTAGGTTTTTAATGATTATTATTACTGATGGCATATCTCTGGATGCCAGCTGCAACAGCCATGTGGATATCTGACATTTCAAAGCATCCTGAAGGCAGCTTTCAGCCCTCTTTCAACGCTCAGACGCCAAAGTTTTGTAGAAAAGCAGCTCATACACCAGCACAACACGTTTAAGCCTACTTACTTTCTTGGCTGGTGGTTCCAGTCGCTTTCACTGAGCCCTTCTACGGAGTTCGGGACGTTCCCTCAGCTCGCAGACTGCAAAGCAAAGAACACTGACACGGGGGGAGGCTCAGTGCTGTCCCTTGGCAGAACACTGCAAAAAGCACAGCTCAATCCCGTTATTTATTTATTTATTTATTTATTTATTTATTTATTGAAAGGTCTGGAAGACCTTCGGGTTGAAGCTAGAGGAGAAGGAAGCAGTTATTATTTCTGCTTGGTACGTGACCGAGGCGGCTGCTCTGAGCCCAACAGCCCGCAGCTCAGCACCGGAGGGCTGAAAGCGTTAGATGAGGAAACGACTGATCTCTCAACCCTCTTCTGCTCAGGGGATACCCCCTCAGGAGGGATATCCCCTCAGGAGGGACACCCCTCTCAGGACAGAGACCCCTCCCGTGAGGGGACACCCTCAGGAGGAACCCCCCTCAGGAGGGGACACCCCCTCAGCAAGGGGACCTCTCTTTCAGGCGGGGACACCACCCTCTCAGGACGGCCCCCTCTCTCACGAGGGACCCCTTTCCTCCCTCAGGAGGCCCAGCCAGCCCCCACAAACGAGCCCAGCCGCCCTCCGCTCACCTCCAGCCGCTGGCTCCCTCCGGCCGTGCCTCAGCCTCCCACCGCCGCCGCCGCCTCCCCTCCGCGCCCAAGGTGAGCGCCGGGGGCGCGGGCAGGGTGTAGTGAGGGGGGGGGGGCGGCCCCGCCCGCTCCGTCCGCCGGCCGCGGGTGCTGCTGGGACTCGTAGTCCGCGGTCCTCATGCCCCCGCCGGGCGAACGCGGGCCGCCGCCTACAAATCCCAGCATGCCGCGGGGCTGGCGAGTGCCCATGGCTGGCAGAGTGGCCGCTGTAGTCGCCTCAGCGCGGCCGGGGGCGGGGGGGGGCGGTGGGGCTGAGGGGACAGCGTTCCCCGCCGCCTGCTCTTACCCTTAAAAAACAATTGTAGAACCCGGTGTTCACTTTGTTCTGTTATTTTGGACTGAATTGGACTCCTTGGCATTGTAGCCCTGGCTAGAGGGTTTATTTAGTAACTGAAATAAAATCTAAAATCAAACAAATGCAGTACTTTCAGTGTTGTCAAAGTGCACTTTCAAAGACAAACGTTTCCAAAGCTGCATTTTAAGTAAAAGGTTTGTTGTAACCTGTCTTCTCCCCAGCAGAGTATAGCATTTTGGCATCTTGAAGGAAAAACAAACAAAAAACAAACCAACAATTTCAGAGCAATGTATCCACAGGCTTGGTGTAGAGTGGTGCTGGGTGCCAGTGTTTTATACAGAACTGGGTAAATGGAGGTACTTTGGGAACAACATCTTTCTGATACAGGCTTATTTATCCAGAAGTTTATTATTAGTATTATTTTATTCTGGATTTGGGCACCTGTACCTTGTGTGAGAAACAAGGTGTGATCAGCTTAGGAAGGTGTTGCATCCCCTTTGGTACACTGAAATTGTGGGTTGCTTTATTACCATTAAAGCAGGTATGGCAGTAACATACTACGGATAGAGCTGTGCTTGTGCATGCTGCACAAAGAGGAGGAAAAGGAGAAACCGTAAAACAAACACGGGAGTAGCGGCGTAAAGATTTCCTGCTAGGAAATCCACAAAGGTATAAATCATTTTAAATTTGACAGTAATTCACAGCAGGGATTACGTTAAACTAATTGTGTCAATAGTTGCATTTAAATACATGAAATAAAGCTGGTTTTAATTTCTTGTGCACATTTTAGCATGACCCACTGGGAAGGTTAATAGTTCTTTTTATTGCTTTTTCCAGCTTTGTCTAAAATGGTACAAGATGCTTCAGTACTTCAGCTCCGAGAGATGGGCAGGGATTAATATAGTGCTGAACGCAGTAGAAACAAGATGAAAAGAGGATTTGGGGTCAAAACACAGAATGGGAGGAGAAGTTGGTGCAGAACAAACAATACGGACAATCGGAGAGGCCAAAAAAAATTCCTGTGGAGGATAGCTGTGGGCAACCCGTCCCTGGCGCACACACCACCCGAGCTGTGCGATGACAGGGCCCCAGCGTGAGCTTTGAGGGCTCCTTGAGCCCACAGGCTCGGGAGCAGCAGGAGCCATTGCTCTCTGGCAGCACAAGGGAAGCTGCAAGGCGCTGCCGAAGGCTGGGTCCATCCCTCGCTCTCTGGCTGGAGCTTCGGTCCTTAGGGCATTCCCTTCTCAACTTCCTTCTTCCTCAAATAACTGCTGACAGTGAATGCAGTCCTGCAGCTAGCTAAGTGGGAGGGGAACGTGGAGGCTTCTGTCACTTTGGGTTGTCTCTTTTCATAGGGGACCTGTGGTGTAGCCTCCCAGGCTGGAAAACTTCACCAGGTGGCCTGGGTCACTCCCTCAGGAGCCTTCTAACCATCACTCGACTTTATAGGGCAAAAAAAGATTATGTGTTTGACCATGGAGTGTTATGAAAGTCCTAGGACAGGTCAAACCAGCCTAATCAGTAGAGATGGGTATTTACTGGTTGAAGTAAAACACACATTTAGATTGCCTGTGATTTTCCTTGTGATTTCAGTGGCACTTGGCTTGGTTCTCAAAGTGCTCCTGTTAATTAGTTACCACCCATCTCCTGTACAGATACACTAGTCATGTCAGGCTTTATTACCGTCCGTAACAGCAGTTATCGTATCAGAGGCCCAAAAAAAGGGACATTTCCCTTTTCACCTTGAAAAGTTCCTTGACATGCAAATTCTTTACAATGTCCCTTGAGAAGGATTGGATTTTAAACAAATTAAACTGGGTGCCATTTAGATTATGCGGAGTTAGGAATATAAACCAGCTGAATGGCTTTGCACATGCTGCTTCCAGCATGCTTGGGGCAATACATCAGCAGAAGGCTGCCGTGTATGGATAGTCTGTTGGCAGGGAGAGAAGAACCCAGGGCTATCAGTGGTGTGTGTGGTGCTGGTAGTGGCAGCCCTGCTACCCCTGTGGCTCTGCCACTGCCTCCCCCAGTACTGCCTTTGGCCCAGAGGCAGTCAGGGAAGCAGCCATGCCCTCTAGAAGAACTTTGCCACAAACTTTTTCACAGACCTCCCTTGACCTGTATGGCTCAAAACCACAAACCCTATGTTCTTTCTTTCTATTTTTTTTTCTCCTAAAGAATCTTTGCCAACTTGTTTTCTATCAAAAGAAATACAGGTTCTAACTACTGACCCAGCAGTTACCTGTGTCCTTCCGTACAGTGTGTACAGTACTCCTCCACCCCAGGAGTGCTGTTTTTACTGGGCCCTGCCTTGCCGTGTGCTGGCTCAAACTCTCCTCATCAGGCTCTGTGACAATTAGCCATGCATGGGCCTATGTCCTTAGGCTTGCTGCCAGATCATTCCCTTCAGCTGAACTGAGAAGAACAGAGGAAGAAAACAGCAACAGTCATAAACCATCAATGACAGAGCACTGGGCAGTTCCTTCTTCCTGATGCCACCTTTCTTCCAGGAACATGTCTACCACTTGTGGACGGCGAGTGCTCCAGTCACTTATTCACAGTCGATGTGCTGCGTATGGGTGTGTGGTCTCAGCTTCTATTGCTAGCAGTCCTCCAAGAGGGTCATACTTAAGGTAGGCAAGCCTTTTTTTTCCAGTCTAACCTGATTCAGAGGCTCCCCCACCAGCTGCCTTTTTGAGGCAGCTCCCTTGTTGAGCTGCTGTGTTGAGTCACACCTAGTTAAGCCGTGCTGCTCCAGAGCGGAACGGAGAGGGGTTTATCTGTCATACACTGCTGTTTGTTTGCGTGGCTGCTGGAAGCTGGCATAGTGGCTGTTGAATGTCCTGTAGTGGGGCTTGTGGATCCTCATGCCATAATCTGCTTGGACAGTACCCAGACCCCTTTTCCCACTGATGGATAAACAATGAGATGGTGCTAGGGCAGCAAGTCCGCCCAGTGGCATTTGCTCTGAAGGGTAAGAAAGTGAAAAAAACATAGATTTATGTTTATAACTGCTCTCATGTCTCTTCCCAAGTGTTTTCCTTTCTAGACTAAACAAACCAACTCTCTACTTGGAAGGTCGTAGTCTTTAAGGGCTTTGTTTTTAGTGCTATACTCTGAAATCTCTGCAGTTTGTTTACATCTGTATTTAAGTGAAGAGCTCAACAGCTGATAACTGCTGTGTACTTTACCACCACTGACAGCTGTATGTTTTCTGTGTTTTACCATAAATTGATATATTCTTTTATTGATATCTTCTTTTGATATATTTAAAAATGCCATTTTGCGTTATATTTTACACTGTTAATTCTCTTCCTAAAGTTTTGCTGCCTCACCAGGTATTTACCCACTTTTCATGCTGGTAGGCCATTTGCTCTTTGATATCATATTGTCCTTTACTGTATTTACTTTTTTATTTCATTTCTACCCATTTCTCTAAATTGTCCTGTTCATTCAAAGCGTGATTCAGTCCTTCAAAATACTTGTGCTCCACACATTTTTTCTGGTTAAGCTAACGTCACCATCTTTGAATGAAGCAAGCTCAAGAGAAGAACGTTTAGGCAAAATTATGTTAACTTTTGGTTCTGATTGTTCCAGAACACCAAGAGGTAAGAGCTTCCCTTTTATCTATTTTCATTTCATTTCTCTTACGTTCTCCTTATTCTACTTGAACATGGGTCCATGAGCTGACAGGAGAAGTGTGAAAGACCACAAGGCATACTAAAACTATTCAGAGTTACGATTGCCAAAGTTTCGTATCGGTAGATAAGCTTGTCAGTACATTTTATAGCACTGTCATTGGTTTATTGCCCCCGATATGTGATGTATCACCCTTGCTATTTCACTGCTATTTAGTGTCAGATGACTCATTGCTTTCAGTCATATGGGAGGAAAAATGAAACAGTGCATACAGTAAACACACTGCATGTGCATGCTACCTTGGGTGCCGTAGCAATGGAAGAAAATTGAGGAAGAACTTCCTGGAATCTGGGAAGGGCAAACAACAAAATCACTTGGAAATCTACCAGCGGGGATGATTTTCTTGAGAAAAGCCCATGCCCAGTTTGTGCTCTTGTGCAATGCCTTGAGGGATTCCTCAGTGATTACATACACTATTTGAGAGAAATAAATACAATTGTGAAAAGCGTCTTCTCTGACTATGTTGGTCTCTTATCTGGAAAATGAAGTCAGACTAATTGCCTCATTGTATCTATCTTGTTGTCCTTAATATAAATTAACTCCCTAGCAAAACACTAGCTGTGCAAACATTTTAGATTGAAACGTAACTTACATATTGTCATATTAAGACAAATAAAATTATCTTAAAAATAGGAGTGTTTATATCTTGCATTTTTGTTTGTTCAATGGACGAAACTTTCTATTGCAAGAATTTAAAATCTCTTGCCCAAACATTAAGATATTATATTCTTTAATAACATCATTTATTTCTTTCTGCTCTTTCTCTGAATTGATCCTTTATCTTGTTTCAATGATTGAAAGCATGTACAAAGCATGCACATGAGCTTGCAGTAAATTTCTAGTCAAAGATGTACCACATAATTTTGACCAAGCCAAGGTTTTGACTAGTTGGTCACTCAATGACTTTTCTTCCTTCCTTCCTTCCTTCCTTCCTTCCTTCCTTCTTTCCTTCCTTCCTTCCTTCCTTCCTTCCTTCCTTCCTTCCTTCCTTCCTTCCTTCCTTCCTTCCTTCCTTCCTTCCTTCCTTCCTTCCTTCCTTCCTTCCTTCCTTCCTTCCTTTCTTTCTTTCTTTCTTTCTTTCTCTCTCTCTCTCTCTCTCTCTCTCTCCCTCTTTCTCTCTTTCTCTCTTTCTCTCTTTCTCTTTCTTTTCTGCACTACTCAGATACCTTTGATTGAAAAAGTTAAAAATTAAACACATTTTATGTGGTTGAGCATGGATTTATAGCAAATGTTGTACTGGTTCAGACCGGTATAGTGTCACAACCAGTGGCCAGAAACATAAGAAAGATGTAAGAGCACAGCACGTGTATATGACACTCCTCTTTGATACTTGCCCATCCCGTACCCCCAGGTCATTACTGGTTCAGAGGATTTCCTGAACATGTTGTGGTTTCTCTATTCAGTAACCCATGATGGATTTTTCTTCCAAGTACTTGTTCAGTCTCCTTTTGCATCAAGGAAAACATTTCACATGTGCAACATCCTTTAGCAAGGCCTGCAATGGATCAGCTATCTAGAACTGTGGGACCAATTAGCAACTTCTGTCTGTTTTGAAGCAGGCTCCTTCTGTGCTACATTTCCTCAGAGCTTGGAAACACCGATTTGCACCACTATCTGTCCTCAGACTTTGTGAAATATTCCATCCTGAGAGGTTACGCACTGGCCAGGCAGTGAGGTGTACACTGACACTGTGGGTGAGTAACACTTCTGTGTTGGGTTTGCAGGTAAGGAAAAGCGGGAGTGCACATTGGTCCGTGGTCCCGTTTCATTCCCTGCACTATGACCTGTTCCAACAACCACGCCATGCCAATGGATCGGCCTGGGAAGATCTCTTGGTTTGTGTTTGCAGACACTGCTATTTTCAATGTGCTGGTAGGTGTGATGTGCTAAGTATCCAAGCAAAATAAAAATCAGTGCTTGCATTAGAATCTAGGTATTTAGTAAAATAACTTGGTTTATGATTTCTTGTAAAGCCCACGTGGCTTGAAAAGTCTAACATCAGAGTCGTTTGTTGACATTTTTATTGAAGCATGGATCTTTAGCTTGGTTCACCATAAAGTGAAGCATTTTATTTATGATAATAGACAGTTTAGGGCTATAGGGGCATTATAACGTTGCTGGTGTAGATACAACTTTATCAGAAGATACAAACATGACCCGCAAGAGAAACAAACACCAAAGAGAACACAATGAAACGTTCACTGTTTACAAATCACTTCATTACTACAGACACCAAATGGCAGTTACTGTAAGTAAATCAGTTGCAGAGAACTGACTACATTTAGACAAGGAAATGGGGACTTCTGTTTGGGGCTTCATCCACAACTGCTCAGTAGAAAAAAGTTTAATGTCAAGCATTCTTTTTTTTTTTTTTTTTTAATATCCACAAAACAATGCTAGCCAACAGACATATCAAAGAATAAGACTTAGAGATACCAACGCCTTTACAACTACTTTTGCAATTATCTTCTTGATTAGGTACTTTGATTTCTTTTTTAATACATTTTGTCAGAAGGTAAATAGCCCAAAAATCAGCAGCAAAAATATTACAACAACAAAACAAGTAAATACAGTGCCAATGTGTCATGTTGTAGAAGAGAATACAAAGAGGACAAACAATGATAACTTAATCATATAAAATGACACAGAGCTGAAATACAGTGCACTTAAATACCTATGTGACAAAGAATGTTAAATTCTGTACTTAGTATGTACGTTTTTTAAACATAAAATCTGAAAAGTCTTTGTGCTTAAACTTTTTTTTTTCCCGTTAAACAGAATTAGTTGCTTACTTCCAATACTGCCACTGTAAACTGATATTACAACAGATCACAATTTTCACAGACACATCAACATTAAAACATTTACCTATGAGAAAATAAGTCACTTCTCATTAGTTCACAGTGCGAAAAAGTGGTGTACACTCTGCCTTGAGAAAGGCTTTCAGTTATTCATCAAGCCAGTTGCAGAAAAGTCCTGAAACCAGATGCAGTGCTAGATTTAAAGAATGGAAAGCAACACATCACATGTTGGGAGGAAAAAATAAATTTCTCGTTTCTTCATGGATATCGTCTAAGTGACCTTCGTCTTCTGTTGTAGAAATGCCTGAGCCCATGTTGCCGTGAAAAATTCATCATGTAATTTTGTTTGCGAGTGCTGTTAAAATCAAAGGGGTTGGGGGAGGAAGAGAAGAACGTTAGTTTTTTATAGGTACTTAAATTTCTTCTGGAGCAATGAGCTAGTGGGACAGATTCTTCTTATTCCTTGCATAAACTTTCAAGCCACGTAAAGCAGTGCAAAGCAGACCCATTGTACAACAAGGAAAAAGGCAATTGAGAATCTGTCCCACTTTGCTTTTATTTACAGTTCATTATCTTAGGGAAAGGTTAAGAGCTTCCAGCTAATTAGAGCCTGTGATGCCTAGGGCCAGATTCACTTAAGCTATATGCACTTCGTACCCTCGCAATGTGGGGCATTTCTCCTCTGTGGCTTTATAGGCCAGCCACCTTCCATCTCAGAACATTAACTGCTTTATTTTGAGGACAGAGGAAAAGCTTTACCCTGCTTTATTATCTTCTACTTTTACTACAGAGGAAATGAAGTATAACACTTCTATGCAGAGTTAACATTTCCCTTTCCTACACTCCCCATCCTATATTAAAGATAGATGTGGGAAGAAAGCATCATTGCCTCCGGGAGGAGACCGGGCAGCCTGGCTGCATCCTGACTGAAGGAGGGACACTTGTTCAGACCCACGTGGAGTAAAAAGACCCATCCCACCTCGTTCAGGTGTCTACTTCTGTTGAGGGAAGAATGGACCATGAGAGGGCAGCAGTGGACAATGTGCTTGGGGCTGTGAGAGACAGCCACTGTGGCACACTGCAGGCCCAGGGTATGGGAAAGACCTTTCCATCAGGTAACTACTTTTAAAAAACAAAATAGTTTCAGATACTGTGGCCAGACAAAGATAGAGAGTCACCTGAGAGTCACGCCTCTGTCCCCATGGAAAACATGCACACAAGACATATGCAGCCAGAGGATGCGGTTTGTCTCAGGGAATGGGGCACAGCATTAACCATGCAGACACCAAGGACAACTCCAACAGAGTAAAGGAACTTCAGCCACAAAAAAAAGCACTGTTTACTATGTGGCCAAATTTTCTTTTGGTTTCCAGGGGAAAGAACAGTGAAATCTCAGTGAATCTGCGCAGTCTCAGGCTAATTTCTGATTCTCTTTCCCAATCCTCCCTACCCACTTAGGAACCCGTGCTTTCTCATTTCACTTTGCAGTGGGAGAAGGATGCCAGGCCTATACATCCTGATCCAAGAGACTGAATGTTACTAGAAGCCTCCAAACCAAGGAGTCCATCAGATTTTAAAGGTAATACATGAAATAAAGGCCTGCAGCAGCTACTGCAGTCAACAAATCTCCAATTTGTGGGTGCAAGGTAGGTCATCATTTGTGAGTTTTCCTTGTGAGTAAAAAGTAAATACCCAGCCTGTGATCAGTTATACTTTCCTCTCTAGTGCATAAGCATATTTTTAGTGAATATGGCCCCTAGGAAAAAGAAATAATTGCATGCTTTGCAAAATAACTATGATCCTCCAGAGGCAAAGATAGCTTTGGCTTTTGTACGATAACTTCATCTAAAAAATACATGTAACAAAATTTTCAACAGCTCACTTAGATTGTGATTAACTACATTGAATAAAAGCAGTTGTGTCAAAACCTAGAACATAAACCCCCAAGAAATTCCAAGTTGGTTCCCAACTAGTTTGGAAATTTCTTTATCCAATTTTACAGAAAAACAAATCTTCCTCTTTTTTTTTTTTTTTTTTTTTTTTTTTTCCACTGGAATGTACACACAAGAATGAAACAAAATCCAGCTCCTGGTGACAATGAATGTGTTCAGCACAACTTTCTGCACTCTCACAGTAAGTCAGCGCTCTAGAGTGTTTGGCACTTAGTTTGACTTGTCCTTGATTTTCACACAACTTTTTAAATTGAAACGTTCTGTGTTAATTAATAATTGTGTGAGAGACTGCTAGTGGTGAGTTTGTATGGTTTTAATGCCACTTGGTAGCTCAAGTGCAAAGAAGCATTAAAGACCAATCTTCATTCTGATCACATACTCTGTGGAGCATCTCCCTCAATGTGATGCTGAACATCTCATCAAGGAATGGAGGAGGAAAACTGCAGCCCTGAGCTCTCTGCTGAAAGTGGCTGCCGTTGATCGTGAGGCTTGAAGGAGATCTTAATCTTGCATTCTCTGTAATCCCCAGTTGCTGGAGCCGTTGCTTGAAAAGCAAAAACTTCCTCAAACCAACCCCAAGTGGCCTTGCTCTGGGTACATGGAACCAAACAGAACCTGGTAAGGTGTTTGGCTGAAATATTTGCTGTTTCTGGACCTGGTTAAATTTTGGATTGAGCTTGAATGTGAGATCCAAGTCAAGACTTAGTCAAGTTTAGTCAAGACTTAGGCAGCCAGAGCACACTGAGCTGCTGTTCTTGGTCCCAGGGTCATTATGCACCCCCTGACTCCCTGCTGCCTTTGCTCTGCTCATGGTCAGCAGCAGCTCAGCAGAGTTTTTCACTGGTTTGGATGCTGCTAGGTAGGCCTAGCCTGTATTTCACTTTCATTTTGTATTTGGCCTTAGTGTTATGATAATAATGTTTAAAACAATGAATAATCATGAAAAAAAAAAAAAGGAAATGAAATAAATAATAAAAGGAACAAAGAAAGGGTTACCTAAAATACAGAAGTGATTTACAATTTTTTTAATGTATATTCAGTCTGTTTTGTTATTTTAGATGTTCAAGATGTTACAAACACATGTATTTCTTGTCTTACACTGAACACTGTGGTGTGTGAAAAATCAGAGCGATGTAAATTGCGAAGAACTAAATGCTTATCTTATTTCCATGTACTGGCTTTGTTCAAACTTGTTCTTGCTGAAATCTGAGGTAGGCTTCCCAACTACTGGGTTAGATGCCACACAAAAACTTCATGCCTATTATAGACAAAGGCATGTTTTTCACTCTTGTTATAGGTAAATTGATATAAAGTGCAGTATTGTATTGCCTTGCATTGTTTATCATGTATAGTTTGATATTCACAAAATGAGAATAAGTTTATATTTATTTCTCTGAATTAATTTTATATATTGGTAGGAGAACAGCACTGGATAATAGAGACCAGCAGTGCTTTGTAAGATTACAATAAGAATTACATAATAAAGTTTGTGGCAGAATTATGCATTTTTTGCATGTGGTGGATTTAAGATTGTTTTCAATATTATTATTAATAAACTTTATTTATATTTTTACAGACTGATAAGGGCTTCAACATACGTTACTGTTATTTTCTATTTTGGAGCACCCAAAATATGTAAGGCAGCATCAAGCTGTATTAGGAATAAGCCCCCCTTCCATAATGGAGGGTGTGGAGGGGAAATGTTGCTTGGCTATCAGTGGCAACTCGGAGGCTGCTTTGCAAGTCTGTAATGGCCTGTCAGTGCACTGAGCCTTCTTCCTTTTCTGTGCATTCACTGAACCATCAGATGAAAAGAGCAGATCCAAAATAATTATCTGTGTATTGCTGATGAAGCAAACAGCAACAAAAACAAATACTAGGAGCAATTACTGCATAATCTGTTCTACAGTTTTGGGTTCATTAATGGTAAAAAATAAATAGAAGATAATACTGCTCCAGTTTGCAGAGGAAATCCTAAATAACTTTTGAGTGGAGTCACTGGAGTTATACTAATTAGATGAAAACAATATGCAGTTGATGTAGGAAAACAAAATTTTGTTTAGGGCATGCTCAGTAAATATGTACAATAATGCGGTTTATGAGAAGAAGTCACTTAAGTAGACCACCTGGGTCTTTAGTAGACCATTCTGACTATTGTATGTTTCTAAAAGCATAGTCTGAAGTAAAAGCTGCAATTTAAAATTGGTGAAAAAGAACATAACCAAACAGAATACAAATATACAGTAAGAAAGCAAAATATCTAATGTCACTTATTTTCATGTTTTTATTTCTGATTGATGGGAACATTAGGAACCAAATAGAAACAAAAATATTTAGATAACCAAACCAAACATGAACAAAGCCTTAGAAAACAACAAAGGCATGCTTCTCAGGACTAGGCTTTGGGTAAATTTTGTGGCCGAATTACAAATGCTTTGTAGGGGGGTTATGAGAAAAGCGATGTGCTCTGACTGAAGTTCTCATGGCTTATATTGACAACAAACATTCTTTGGCTCCAGTGAGATGCCCACAGCTGAACCCACAGCTCAGTCACAGTGTTGACTAGCAGTATCTAATTGGGGCAGCACAAACTAGTATAGTTACAAGAAACAAGAACTACCTGGTTAACTCTTGCTGTGCATCCAAGAGGCATGCATGTCTATGCCATCATACATATTCACTGACATGTTCTACCTGGCTGTGGCTTCAGCTCTGCAGCCATTAATTACAGAAAAATTGGGAACTCCCGTATATAGCTAAGAGATTGCCCAAGCAGTGCCCTGGGTGCCCTCCGTTCCCAGGACTTATTGCATTGAAGAAATGCTTCTGGCTGCAGCCTTAGTTAAATTCCTGCTGTAGTACAGGGGTGAGATGCTGAACACCTTCTGTTAAACTTCCCCTGATACTCCCTGGGGCAGAGCTGCAGGACCAGGGCCCTATAAAGCTCCCTGGCACACCTCCGAGAGTTCAAAGGATTTTCCACCAACCTATCACTGACAAAACTTTGTGAAAGTTGTGAAAGTACTGCAGCAACATATATTTGATATTGATTCAGGGAAAGTACTTACCTTATTCTAGTGTAAAACCAATGACAGCAAATAATGAAATACAACACAAGTTAGAAAATGCCTTTCAATGCATGCAGCACTGTGATTAGTCATAAAACCCTGATGAGGTTTAGAGGCAATATACGACTTTTCATCTCTTTTGAAAATAAAAATTGAACAAATTATTTCCTGATATTTCAAATCAATGCTTATATTTTTATTTTCTATAAAATTCAGCATGCACTTTTCATAAACATAATAAACATGTCATAAAAGCACAGATTGCATCATATTAAATTTGGCATAAATGTTGTGAATATTCAGATAACTACCTAATGTTTGCACTATTTCTGTTCTTTATTATAACTATGTTTAAATTTTAAACGAATTTTTCAAATCATTGCTTTTTAGCAAAAAATAAAGCAGATAAAATGTTTTTTTCCACATAAAAACTCTTTGCTAGAGCTAGGATATATAATTTATATTTTAATGTTGCAAGATACAGATGAACATTCTTTGCACCAAATGCAACCTAAGTTCCTCACTAAATCATTTGTGCCAAAAATGTGAGAATATCTTAACAATGAAGAGCATGGAGTGATGGCTATGGAGAGATTTGTTCTGTTTTCCAACAATTAACCATAAAAAAATGGGTGGGGGTAATACGACTTGCATTCCTGGTACAACTCAAATTCCCATGGATCACGTTATTAATTTTTGGGTGCAAAGAAAGCAACATCAGACCATTAGTATTCAGTTTATCATTGTCCTTTAGTTCTCAGTACTTTCTATCAGAATTCAGATTTGGGAGGTCAGTGAGGGCTTGCCCTATACACAAAGAAATGGCAGTTCCAGGTGCACATGCAGAAAAGTGCGTGTGAGTAGCAGGCTGTGAGCTCTACTTAGAGGGAGGAACGATGTGCAGATGAAATGCAGAGTTGGACATAGGCTGTTCTTAGGGCAGGAATATAGAGGCATTAAAAAAAGCGCTCTTTTTAAAGTCTGGATAAATAGATATATATCTTTTAATCCTAAGAAGAGCCACAGTCATGGAACATGTGAGAGTTGTGCCCAAAGCTTTCTTTACAAATGGAGAGAAAAATTGTGGCACTAAAAGGGCACTAGCCTTAAAGGGACTGGACATCTCGATAATTACTATCCTCTCCCCATCCCATGACAGACATCAACCGTTGTTAAAAGAAGTTGGCAAGTGGTTAGTTGGCAAGACCAATTTAATGCATACCATATTCAAAGCAGGTTCTGCATTTCACCTGCTGGAAAGAGGGGCTCAAGCTGAGCACCACTTGCAGCTGCAGTACAGTGTTAACAACACTGCCTTTTAATGAGAGATTCAACTATTTCATTAAAAAGTGAGGTGATTCTAAGGAACATGCAAAAGTACCCATTTGGCCTTTCTTATTTCCATCATGTATTTTACATGCACAGGTTATCTGTAGGTTAATTTTTTTGCTCCAGCAAAAAGGAAGACAAAGAATTTGCATCCTGAAAACGTCTGCTGGTAAGAGGATGATGTCCCTTGACTCAGTCAATTAGACTGAGCAGTGTTGTGACCTTGGCTATGTATCACTGTAGGCTTTATCTGTGCTATGACTCAGCAGCTGGGCTCATGACAGAATTAATTTCAAATCCTTGGATTGCTAGGAAGAGTTGAGCCACGAGAACAGGTATTCACGTATTTTCCCTGGGGCGGACAGTCTCTGGGGAGGAATGTAATGGGTAGCAGAGACATTCCCCACATGGGGTGGGGACTAAACTCATGAAAAGCCTTGGCTGTGCTACACCCCTGCAGGCAGGTGCTTTCCTTGCTTGCTTTTCTGTTCTGGCCCATATTCTGCTCAAGGAGAGCACTGCTGACTTGTCCTTGGGCTGAGGAGAGGCTGGCAGAGCACCTGGGTGTGGAGCTCTGCCCACCTCTGGGTCTGCAGACAGCCAAGCCAACAGGTAGCACCTAGAGGATACAGGAAAACATTTGTGTTTCCTCCCTACCCTGTGGGCTGACAGGATGAGATGTATGGAAAACCAGGAACTTTTCTGCACCCAAAACCACACCTCCTGGCATAGGATGGCTGTTGTTATAACGCCACACAGGTTAGAGGCTTTCCTGCTGCAGTGACGTGGGTACACAGAGCAGGAAAAAGTATGAAAACCTAGGAGATCATTAGCAAGCTTTTAACAAGGCCAGAAAGGATAATGTGGATGGTGGCCAGAGGGGTGTACGTCTATGATCATTAGCTGGAGTCTCTTTCAGGTGAAAGAGTGGCAGGGTTACAAGAGTACAGAGTGCAGGCTGTGTTAGACACAGACCATCAACAGCTCCTGGAGCCAGGGATGTTCATGGCCTTTTGAGACAAGGTCAGAGAGCCAGAAGGGATTATTTCCAACCTGAGAGTCACAGAGGTTTCCTAAGGTGTCTAAGCTTTGGAAGAATAAGCCAGGCAAAACCTACTGACTCCCTATAAAATTAATGGAAAGTGGTAATTACATCATCCTACAGAGTGATTTCATTTCAGGCCATGACTCTCTGCTCTTTCTCTGGGAACATGGGTGGATGGAGAAGAGCACCCAAGGGACACTGCCTCCTTGCCTCTTAGGAGAGAGCTGACCTGGTGAGTTGGCTTACTTGCTCTAGGGACAGGCAGGATTTCTGTGCCTGGCACCTTCATTTCTAAACCTTTTTTTTTCCCCTCAGTTTAAATTTTATAGGGATTTCCAGTAGGTGAAAGAAAATTTACAGTGGGTGAAAGAAAAAAAGATCAGACAAGGAAGAAAAACGTCCAGAAAATACATGACTGCTGACACATTGGTCCTACTCACAGGACCTTTACTTTGCATTTTAGATACCTTCAGGCATCTGAAGGGCCCTGACATTGCTGCTGGGAGAGGCAGGCAGACAGGCAGCGAGGTCTGGGAGCTCAGGCTGCCTCTGTCTGCTATGGGGTGCTGAGCCTCTCTGCAGTTACACACTGGCCTTTCTAAGATGGTTCTTCTTCCTTGCCCAACTTCTTTGTCTTTCAACCATTGAAAATCCCAGGAAACTCAGAGATTACAGCCCACACTGGTCATTGGAAAATGTAAGAATATTAAGAATTAGGTGTAAGTCCTATCCCTAGTATTCATAGTGCGGCTTAACACCTTGGTAGCTCCGGTGTGTGCAGGATGGCCTAGGGTTAGTGCTAACAGACACTGACCCAGGCTCCCTTCTGCATGCCTGGAAGCACTCCATGGCAATGACACAGCATCTTCATCATTTTACAGGTGAAGAAGCTGAAGTGCTGAGGGGTAAAGTGACCAGTGTGAAGTGGCAGAGCTGAAGGAAAACCCAGGCCTCCTGAGGGAGCATCTATGTACAAAACAGAAGAGAAAGAAGGAGGCACTGCTTGCCCACTTGCCCATCTGGTTCCTTCCCTTGGCAAGGTGTGATTGCTTGCTACAGCATTTCTATTGCTTTTTCCATTCTAGTATAAAATACCTCTTGTGATTGAATTGTTACTGCTTGACTTGTCTGTTTAGACTATGACTTGGCAAATCTCATTGTCCAAGAAGTTCTTCAGAATTCAGCCTAAGAACCCCTTTCTAAAAACTTATCCTTATTCCTATTTGGATTGATGGGTAATAGTATGCTCTATTTTTTTCCCATCTGTTTCTTTTTTTCCTTTTTTTTTTTTTATTTTTTATTTTTATTTTTAATTGAAAGGCGGAAAGAAATGTGAATATTTTGTAACTAGCAGTTCCCTTTTCCATGGTTTTCTAAACACTTCCTGCAGGTTTATGCTCTTTCACATCTTTTTGATGCAGCATCATACAGCCACTGATGAACTAAGCCAGGAATCCCATCCATCCCTCTGTTCCTTCAAGCTTTAAGCTTAATGTTATGGAAGCAGAGCCCAGCAAGGTGTGTGAAAGCAGCAGAGCGTGTACAGTTACTCAGTGTTGGGACCAGTTTGGCTTGGGTTTGATATGAGTGCCATGCAAGCTGGTGCTGCTTGGTGGAAGGAAGAACAGGGCTAACTAGCAATCAGATAATCCACTTTGCTATTGTTACAAAACATTACTTGCAGTGTCTGTGATAATTCAGATTTAAAGACAGAAACCTTATAATTACACAGTCTGGATGTTATCCAAGCCTAATTTCTTCATTGTTGGTCTTTAAATTATTCAATAAAAGGAATGTTTGAACCTATCTATGGAGCAGGCACGCCTCTCTCTGCCAACCACTGTCAGCGATGAGTTCCCTCCCGTGAAGCCACTAGCATTTCACTTCTACTGGAGATAAATTGTTAGAGAAAAAGCAGGTCATCTCTTTGTGACGTAACACAGGAAAAAATGGGTTAGCTGTGAGCAAAACCCATCTCAGTAATGGGAGAATCAAGAGGGTGAAGACACTTTACTTGGTAAAATCTTGAGAAGGGGATGAATATAGAGCTCAGACAATAGGAACCTGATATAGTGAACCCTGTTTCTGAACAGTATCCTTCTTACTAAAAAAGGAAATGAATAAGGCATTAGTTGCTAATGCAAATTTTTCTGAGGCACAACAACATTACTCTGTGCAAAGAGCAATACAGCAGACTCTTTTGTATCTTCAAAAGGACATAAATCAGCTTTATATGGCAGCACAGCATTGAATAGAAATATCCTTTCTTATGTTCCAGCACGATATATTTCACAGTCATCGCTGCATTACAGGAACACACCAATACTTGGTGGTGATAAAGCCCCGCTTTCCCTCCTGTGTTTTTCCATGAGACAAAACACATGCCCCTGCTGTGCTGCTTATTTCATGACCATCTTAACTGCTGCCAGTTGCTGCCAGGGCAAAGCATTAGCAAAGACTGATTTTCAAAGGTTTCCCTGGGCCAAAACAGTTCTTACTGAGCTTAACACTTGTGCCATGCTGGAGGTATTTCAGAACTTTCTGAGATGGGGTGGGATGAGGTGAAGCTGATACTCACAGGACGACTTCTACGTGGTCCAAAGCCCACTGATCATGACCTGTTCCATTGTGACGGGGCTGCCACCAGCGCAGTAAGACTCCCTTCATTCGTGCCTCCCTGTTGTCACAAACACAAGAGCCTGTGAGAGCTCCAGACTATCAAAGTCTTGCACTTCTCTGTCTAACCCCCAACATGAACTGAGAGCAACGCCAAAGCATTGTTTGTACACCCCAGCATATCAACATGCTATAAGTACAAAACCTTTAATGATGAAAAATGCACACACAGAAGGATGAATTAAATACTTTCCCCCCCACACTTATCTTCCGAACAAGTATTCTGTTGGTATTTTTTTCCAAAAATCTTGCTGAAGACTACACTTTACATTTTTAATCAGCCTTCCACTTAAGCTTCCTTCTTTGCCTACCCTCCCACCAACCTTTTGTTTTTCTTGCAGTGATGCAACAATAAAGTCTTTCCTAGCAGAAATCTATCTTGTGCATTTAGAGGTAATGAAATGCGACTAGGTACTCACAGGGGAACATTATAAGACACTCTTTGGGCTTGTATGAAGTCCTTTGGCTGATGCTGTGCAATTACTTGCCATGTAATTCCATTATTTACACTGTATTGGAGGAGCACTGCCTTGTCTACAGTGTTAGGATCACTTAGATTGGTATTGCAACTGTCTGTTTGTGAAATGCTTCCAATTTGCAAAACAAACATGATTTTGCTGTAAAACAAAGAGAAAAAAAGGTATTTTCAATATGCAAAAAGTATTCAAACAAGAACAACAGCACTTCCAGATTTATTGCAGTTATTACAAAAAGTTCAGGATTCTCAAGAATCATTACTTTTAGCATAAAAAATAAACTGTTCTCACATCTCTAAAACATGATTCTCCTTTCAAACTAATAATTTACTGTGTATAACATTTCAATATATATGAAGGCAATAGATACAATTTTACAATGTTTCTGCACAAAACTGAGATACATAAACAGAATAAATATGCAAATGAATGCATGAAAAGCTAAAAAGGGACAAATGAAGGTTGAACAAAGGTTTCTAATATTCTACCTAGGTGTTCAGACAAGAAATGAAGTGTCTGATTTATATGTGGCCCAGTTGCTGATTCACCCTGTTTCTAATCATTTGTTAGACAGCTAAATACAAAACCAATCCAGAAAACTGTCTCTCTGTTAAGGGTCAGCACAGGCTGGTCACATTTGTTTTTCCATGGCCATAGAGACTTAATAGATGAGAAAGATACTCCTGCTCATTGCCAGGTGAATATAATTTTATTTGACAACAGAAACAGGAAAATGAGTCCATAATTGCTAGTAGCATCTTTACTCATGACTGCCATGGAGGCACATACAAACATGGGATTTGTCTTATCAGATCAGGCACTGATCCAGACAGTCTGGTATCCACCCTTTGCCAATGGCTTCATCGTCAGTTCTGGCTTACCAGGCAGTGCTCTGTTGGGCATGATGAAAACATCTGACCTTTTTACCTGACATCGCTTCCTCCTCACTCTCTGTCTCCCAAATGAAAGTCACAAAGTGTTCTGCCAACCCTAATGTTTATCTGCCAGCCACATCTGACTGCACAGTAGAGCCAGGTTAGTTCATCCTCTTCAGTGCTGGCCCACATGGCTTTGCATGCATAGGAATAATTTCATGTCTCATGAGCTGCTGAAAGAGCATTTTATGCTCACAGTATTACCTTGCTCGGGTGAGATCCAGAGGCTTAGTCACAGCTTGTCGTATCTGACATCCATTAAAATAGAGTGAATCTCCGTGGGCATAGGGTGCCAGCTGTCCACATCCATTCCCTATCACTCCCCCCTGAATGGTTTCCCAATTTATTTCGGTGACTCTTTCAGATTCAAAATTATCTTTAATATAACTGGGGAGATCATGGCTAAAAACAGAGCAGTCATCACCTAAAAATGACACAGTGAAGTTATAAAACACACAAAAAAATCAAAATAATTGGGAAAATTCAGTTACAGTTAATTGTAATTACATTCAAGTTTGTGGCCTAGTACACAGTGGGACTACATGCTGAATATGTTTCGGCAGATTGATTAATAGTGCACATATTGCTGTAAAGATTTCATTTTTATGAAATCAAGGCTGCTAATCTGTTATTTTTTACAGCAGTGTAACTTCAAGTATCACAACAAGGTTTCTCCTGTTTTATACTGGTGCCAACAAGGGAAACCTCAAATAGGTGGTTGAAGGGAAAGGAAATGCCTTTAAAACTGGGAAGGAATCTGAGCTCATAAAGTTATGGGACTGTCCTGGATGGCTCTAAATGCTCCAGCTCCACTCCCACAGAGCACTTATAATTTCATGAGGACACTCGGGTACCGTTAGACATCTGCTCATCTGAATTGCAGCATTAGAGCAAAATGGTCTGTTGTGATGGGGCACAGAACTGAATCCCTTGCAGGTGCCAGTCACCAACGTCTGGATCCCATGTACACATCCCCTGGAAGTGACTGCACCCTTGGAAGGTATACAGGGGTGAAAGCTGTGTCTGGGTAAGCAGGTAGCCACATCCTGCTTTCAATGAAGATTGAATGGGCTTTAAATACAGTGCCGGACAGCAGAGACTACTGACTCAACCCAGGAAGAGGAAAGGAAGGGAATAGTTGTTACTTGCAGCCCTGACAAATTATGAATTTATAGCCTGTTACTCAAGCATTCCAGTGATAAATATAGACAGGATATATCACTCTGTCTATATCTTTTTTTTTACTTTTGAGCTAGATTAGACTGCAGTAGAAGTATAAGAAAGAAATTGAAAAAATGAAACCTTGATATCCTTCATCACAAATGCAAATGGCTCCAGTTGTGCAGTATCCGTGACCACTGCAGAGCTTAGGGCATGCTTCCCCAATGTACACGTGGTCGATTGCCCAGCTTTGTTTCTCTAGTTCTTCTCCTTTCTGAATCCACCTGAACTGAGTTGCACTGCAAATATCAAAACCCAAATACGATGTTATGATATCTAGCAATTAAACACATCTGCACAATAACATTCAAATATGTCAGCAGCAGATGAAATGAAAAATGTTGTATGAAAGGGCTGTGACTTAAATAACTAGAAAGACAGACCAAACCTGAATGGGTGACTACTACATTACTGGCAGTAGCCACATTTATTAACAAAAAGCTTTCTCAAAAATCATTAATTATGTATCAGATCTAAATCCAGCAATAAAGAGGCATTTTTAATTCACCAGTTGTTCCAAAGCTGACAGTGCCAGCAAGACAGCTGACATTTTAGAGGCCCACAGTGAGCTGACCTTTTGGTAACCTACCTGGAAGAGACATGATCAGGCAGCTGGATAGTTATTCTTTTCCACATGGAGCTGTTGACAGAGTTATAGATGGTAGCTTCATGGAACTGAAATGGGGAGCAGCCAATGCTATTAGATGAGGAAGGAAGACAGTGTGTCTGAACGAGCTGCCATGAATCTGTCCTGTAGGAACAACAACAAAAAAATATGTTCTTAGAACAACTGGAAGAATAATGAAAGGTAATCTCTAAAGTCATGGCATTGTCTGTCTTACTAAATAAACCCAATAGATTGTCAGTGATAGTCTCCATGCTTTGTAGCCAGAGATGAGAAGGTGAAACCCTGATGCAGCCTTGGAAGACTTTCCATGCCCCATGAAAATGCCCCACAAACATTTAAGCACAGAATATACCTTCACTTTTATAAATTATAATGCACTATTATACTACAACACAGGAAACAGCATTATTAATTTTTCTGTCAGCTAAAGACCAAATCAGAATTAAGTAACCTCCACTTGATTATAGTTTGGTCCTAAACGTGCAGTCCTGTACCACTAAAACAACAGTTTCCTGTAAATGTGGCTTTCTGTGAGCACATTTTTAACAGGAACATGCTCACAACTGTAACTGCAAGCTCAATGCCATGAATCTGTCAGCATCTGGGATAAATTATAAAGAGAATTTATTGGAGTTATGTACACAAATCCCAGTGCTTGCAAACAGGACTTGTTTGGATCCTGTTACAAGATGAACATCAAAGTGAATGCTTTAATAAATAAAAGCTTTTGAGGTTTTTAATTTCATACTTTTTTTTTTTTTTTTTTTTTTTTTGTCTATATATTCTGCTCTCATTTACCTTGCATCCTTAGTATACTCCAGCATCACAGAGTGGAGGTCGCCACAAGAGGTTGCTTCACAGCCAACCACGATCTATAGCATAAAGAAAATTGGCTGCTGTAACTAGTCAGGTAGTCATCTAATGTGTTTTTCAACTTAGATGTTGGAAAAAAATTATCGAAAGTGGATGGAAAACAAAAGACACAATATTTCAGGTACTGCTTTTACTTAATTTTCCCTCATTGTTATTTTCAAACAGAATCCTGACACTAATTTCCTAAATTTGAAATTGTATATCTAAAGAAACATTGTTTCTGAGACATGAGGATGTGGAAGCTCCTCAGCATTTCAGAAAGTGAAATACTGAGCTTTGTATTAATCACCTATGAAATTTATAACTCATAATGAAAAAATGTGGGTGTGAACTCAAGTCAATAAAATTTAACAACAGAATTATTCTGAATATCTAGAGCAATAAACATATTTGTGCCATGTTAAAATAGAAAGATTACTGTACTCAATATATAGGACTGAATAGGTAGCAAAAGCTAAATTTTAAGAACTTCAGCACCAAATGGTAGCCATGCACTACAGCTGAGTTTTTAGTTTAGAAATAAAATTCTTGCTGTGATTGGTGAAGAAAAAGGAGGAGAAATTCTGGAAAAAAACACTTTGCGATGAGAGCTCAGTAATACAAACAATTCAATGTTGATGGGTTATCTTAAATGGTGCCCTTAAACCAGAGGAAAAAGATGATAAGCTGAGCAAAATAAGCAGCTTGGGGGGTCTTGGCATGCAGTAGGAAATAGTATGTTAGACTTTTATATAATTCCTTTAAAGATGGCATGCTGCGTAAGTGGGGGAAGCAATGCTTTGAGGGAGTACATTAGTCAGTATAAAATAGGCAACAATGTTGAGAAAAGGTGAAAATTTGATTGAAAATGGAAAAATCTGGAGCTGTCTTGTCAAACAGAAGACCAATAAAAAAAAAAAAAAGGAAGAGAACTATTTTTATAACCTTGCTTTTATGGTTGTTCCTGGTTTATTTAAGACATAGTGATTGGGAAAGGGCCCATTTCTGGGAAACAATTACAAAGGTATTGTCTTATTGCCTCTGTCTATTCAGAATTCCACTTTAACGAAGCAAAATATTCAGAAAAGTTTCTCTGATTATTTAGATCATTTTCCGTGACACAAGTAAGCAAAAGGGGTACTTCTACTCTGAGTGCTCCTGAATTTTCAGTATGCCAGTTCTTTTCCAGCCCACATCTGCCTTGCCTTTTCTGCTTATTCACTAGGTGAGGGAAATGGCCTATTCTGCATGCCATGAATTCTCACCTTAGAAAATAATTCTCACTCTATCTGATGAGCCAGTAATTTCTGGAGAAAGGGATTAGACTGCCAATCTCTCTCAGTAACCCCCAAAACATATAGACAGTCAGAAGAATTTGACATCTCACATTCATGCAAGCTTTCTGGTTCCCGTCACCTACACTTCAAAATTTCCCTTAAATTTTAATATAAAATCATTATTTATTCATCCAATTGTGCTTCCTAGCTGGAAGAAGAACTTCTGGAGAGAAATTAGATGATTTTTCATTACAAAATTTTCTTTGTAGAGAGAAAACATTTCTTACTTTAAACTGCATCATGTATCCTGGTTGTATAATGAGCTCCCTGGAGGACAGGATGTTGTGTGTTTTGTCCTTTTTCTTATTTGGCCAGTAGAGATGGAATGACGGATTTCCACAGAACCCTGCAGTCCTGACTGCATTAGGGTAAAAACTCCAGTTTTCTTCATGAGAGGTGCCTTCTATTAACATGAGTTAAATACAATTACTGCATTGTCTCAGGAAACACCAAGGCTTAGTAATGAATCCACAGAATCACTAGATTCAATACTTTAGCGATATAAACACTGAATTTACACTAGCAGTTGTGACACACAATAAGTAAGCTACTAGCAGACAAAGTATAAACATCAGCTCCGGATAGGTAATTTAAATGTTTAAATAATAGTATTTTTAAAAATACGATTAAATAAAACCTCCCTACCCAAAAAATTAAATGAAATGAGTTGGACTAAAAAAAAAAAAAAAAAAAACCTTCCTTATTGATATGTTCATATGTTTACACAAACATACCTAAATATACTTGTGTATATATATATACACATATATCTATAAAGACATCCCCATTAGTAGCATGAAGAATTGAATAGAAAAAGTACTAGTCTACAAAACAAAAAAATTGCAACGTTAAAAAAGAAGAAAAAGTGTGCTTTCAAGCTCATAGCACTTTTCTCAGATAAGATCATGGCAGACAATAGAATACCTGTCACAGCCTCTTACCATCATCAAATGTATCTACCAGCTGACTGGGGTTGATCTCTGCTCCGCCAATCAGTATGTTATCCAGAGCCCACTGCGCCCGATCAGGACCAGAAACCACGAGCCCATTGCTGATGGTGAAAGGCTGCCACCACCTCAAGCGGGTTGTGTTGGTCAGAGCACGTTCAGGGAGAAGGATGTAGTCATGTCTGACTGAGATGTATTTTTGGTAGTCCATCTCATGAAGCAAAGTCCAACTTATCCCTAGAATGAAAAGATGCAGATTTAGTAATAAGAACAAGCATAAGGTAGACTCTTCTAAAAGATTTAAGGGAGATAATTGGAAATCAGAAATAACAGCTACGTTCTTTCAATAGACAAATCTTAACTTCTAAGGGTAGTTGGCTACAGTACTCCTTACAAGAGCAATTTTGTAACTGTATAAAGTATTCAATGGGCTAGAAGCCACTGATAATGAAAATCGGGGGGGGGCGGGGGGGTTATGGAAAATAATCTCAGATATTTATGATGCTTAAATACTGAAAAAGGCTGTAGTTTAGATGAAACTTCCAGATGTACTTGCCTCCGTCAATGGAATAATCTAGCAGCACTCCCTCCTTTCTGCAAGTTGG
Organism: Anas platyrhynchos; assembly: GCF_047663525.1. NCBI lineage: Eukaryota > Metazoa > Chordata > Aves > Anseriformes > Anatidae > Anas > Anas platyrhynchos. The sequence goes on from NC_092587.1 coordinate 13,348,190, forward strand.
TCTGTGGCATGTTGTCATGTTGTTTTCACTCCCGATTCTCCCCCAGTACTGTAGAAATCTAAGAGTAAATGTACAGGGTTACATCTATTAAAGATCTGCACAGATCAAGAAGTTTCCTTTCTGCTAGCAGATATGCTGAAAATGCTCAAAATTTTTAAGCAAGTAACACTGATGTACAAATAGCACAAAGGCTTCCAAAAACATTGCCTTATAATTCCCTCTGGAACCTCATGAAATTCAACAAGGACAAATGCAAAGTCCTCCCTGTGGGAGGGACTAACCCCCTGCTGTGGTACAGACTGGGACTGACTGGCCAAGAGCAGCTTTGCTAACCGTTTCTTGTGAGTCCTGGTGGAAAGGGGACTAAACATAATTTAACAAGGTGCCCTGGCAGCACTGAAGGACATACAAAAGTTGATAAACTGAGGTAAAGTCATTGGAGGCCACCTAAATTGTCTGGTCTATAGCATATGCTCTGTGAGGAGAGGTTGAGGGACCTAGGCTTGGTCAGCTTGAAGAAGATAGGACTTCAGGAGGATCTGAAAGCAACCTACAGGGAGGTCATCAGGAAGGCAGAGCAGAACTTTGCTGTGGGCATGGCAGGAACCAGGAGACAGTGACTGCATTGAAACAAAGGAGGCTCTGACTGCATATAAAGGAAAAAAAATATTACTGTTTGGTTAACTCAACTCTCTCCTTGGAGGTTTTCAAGACTGAGAGACAAAGCCCTGAACAACCTGGTCTAAATTCACAGTTGACCCTGCTTTGAGCATGAGGTTGGACTAGGCACCTCCTGATGCCCCTTCCTAACTGAGAGCCTATGTGATTTAATTAATTATTGCTGAATAATAGAATTCTTTAAAGCAATTCAGCCAAGGGACAAAGATGCTGAAGTTGTTTTCTATGTGATGTCCTTAACTTGTCTAAACTGATGTTGTTCCATAGCTCTCCAGTTAAGTCATCCTCTTCTACCTCAGAACAGATGGAACAGATCTTGTATGGGCCCACGGGAGAGGCCAACCAGCAGAGGTGATGTTCTGAACTCAGCAGGAGACACCACTGGTGCCTCAGAAGTGGAGCCAGTGGTGCAGAGGTGACAGCAGTGCCTTGCCTCTTTGCAGAACAGGCATTGCTGACTCCAGGATGTTCCTGGGGAAGGGAACCTGCTGCTTCACTGGGGCCTAGAGGATCCTTTCCACTGTGGTAGGGTGGGCCTTGGTCTACAACTCAACTAAAAACATCAGTTTCTTGACAAACAAGGCAGTTGGTAGCTGAGTCCAGAAAACAATATGGAATGGAGACCTTATTTCTCAGAGAGGCCTTTCTGATAGCAAGCATGGTGTTACTAGCTGTGCTAAGAGCACTGCAGCTTCCCCCACATCATTAGCTGCGCATCATCTTCCCCTGTTAACCACATCTCTAGGTCCAGCTCAGCAGGGCATGAGGAATCCCCTGCTTCTCATCGCCAGGACAGATATACTTCTGAGAAATAGGCATTTTTAAATGAAAAAAAAGATGCATCTTCAACTTCACAATCTCCCCAAGCATACTGTTCCCCATTTAGTTTCATTTTTCAGTGGGAATCTGTCTGAGAAAAGCTAGTCATGTGTGTAAATGCTGACAGGACCAAGCCCTGCAGGGAGGTATTCTCACCTCTCAGGCCTCTGGTGTAATTGTTGGTGGGGTGCAGCGAGAACCAGAGGGTGATCCTGAGTGGAGATTGCCCTTGGACGCCACCACTTCCCCTTAGACTCCTCTCAGCCCCAGCGATGTGGGGCACTCAGGGAAGCTAGACTCCATGCTGTTCACCTCTTGCTTAGGCCACAGTGGCTCATAGATCCCATCAGGGAGAATTTCTGCCAAACACATCGTAGTGACTCAGCTACCAGTGGCAGCCATTTGAACTGTTGTTATCTCACCCCTGTGTTCTGGGTCTACGCTTAGGGGTGTAAATATCTCCCTGTGTTACCAATCCACTAAAAACTATCAAATATTTAGAGAACCTCATGCTTTCCACCATCTCGTTTTTCAGTGAAAAGAAGTTTCCTTGGCAATTCTGAAATATTAAATGATTCCCATTCACTTCTCCAAAAATCCTCATAAAATCCTCTAGTGAGACACTGGAAGACCCAAATGCACTGAAGAACACCTCCAAACTGCTGTGACCATCTTTCCTGAGTGCAATGCAAACCTTTGCTCCATTGGACATTGTAGCAAATTAAATCATCATCCAATTAGTGTCTACCTGAGATAACTGATATAGCTTTTGTTGGCTTAGGAATTATTTGAGCTACAAGCTGTATTGCCTGCTCCTTTGTGAGCATTTAACAGAGTTCCCCATTGAAATGACATGGTAACACGACATACTTTGCACCCCGCAGGTCCAGATCTTGAGTGACAGCCTGTCTCACAGTTGCACCTCCAAAATAGAGAGTTGTGTCTTCTGCTAGAATCCCACACTCAGTACAAGTACTTCCTCCTTCTAATGACATCCATAAATCTGGTTTAATTTCTTCATTGTCAAAGCGCTCTTTCAGGAAAGTCTGTAATGAAGGTGTTTAACATAAAACACAAGTAATTATGATCATAAGCCTTTCTGATGGCCAGAGCTGGAACTGATCTTCTAAATGTATATGAAAGACTCACAAACACTGTAAAGATTTTTTTTTTTTTCTAGGCTCAATGAACATAACTGAACTTGACTGGCTAAATATGCAAATATTTTAGGGCTAGATTTTAACATATCTGGGAGGTAAAAATTGTGCCATGATGAAATTTCAAGATTTTTCTTGCGTTCATTGCTTCAATAAGTTCTATCATGATAAAGACAATCCTTCTACAGGTCTTGATCCATGATAACGTGTACAAGAGTGAATTCTGTCTAATGATAATCTAAAGATGAACAGCTTTATTGGACAGCATTATTTGAAAATCAGCAAAACAGTTCTTGGATACTGTAGTACTAGTTTTGTTAAAAATGATAAAAGGACAGAAAATGGATTTGAGTATCTTCAGACTGTCATGAATCAAAGCTAAATTTCCAGTGTGATCAATCTCCTCTCTCTCTCCCTCCCCTTCTCTTTCATTCTCAGCCAAAATCATGTCAAAATTCATTCTTTAAAACATGCAGTAAAATTACCTTTAGTGTTTGGGTCAGATAGCAGTTTGGACCCGAGTATCCAGGATCACAGATGCATTGCTCTTTGAGGCAGTCTCCATGACCTCTACAATTTTCCAGACAACCAGGGCCCAGATAGAAATTATCAATGGCCCACTGCATATCTGAGTATTTCTGATAGAACCGAAACCTCACGGGACTACACGTACAGAAACAAAGGAAAACAGATAGATATGTATGAAACAACTTTGCTCAAATGAAAACAGGTAGGTGAAATACAATATACTTATGACTGTGGTATCCTCCAGGCTTCCACAAGTAATATCTGTCAGTCTCTGTTAAAACCAATTTTATGATATATCCATATCTACTTCACAAATGTACTATTGGTCACATATGGATAGATTTTGGTCACTGTGGAAGCTGGAAAAATCTATACTGGCTTCTTGAGAGAGAATTTCATTTATGGTAATACTTTCTTTGCAAATTACTCAAAGAATATAAGAGAGTTTCCTTTTTGCAGGAAAAAAAAACACAAACAAATAGTTTGCATATGTGTGGACTACTGCAGACAGCAAGGGTAAGTTTTCCACTCAGTAAGGTCATAAATTTACTCCCTAATTGAACACAGCTGTCTGAACAGAGCAGAACATGCTGTACTAGAGCAGACTACAGAGAAGCAAGAAAAACTTTGCCATTTGTTTAGACCAAGAATCATGATCAATCTTGATAGGAAATAAAACCATACAGCATATGTAATAAATGTAAACATTGCAAGATGCACTTTCTTTGAAAGAAAATGAATAGGCACATGTGTTTCCTGTTGTGTTTTTTGGGATGTACTGAATCCAAGACATAACAAGTAGTGAACTCATACTTACTTGCCTACGAGGTTTTCAGGCAGTGAGTAAGTTACTCTTTTCCACCCTTTTGTGGGAAAGAAAACAGATGGCTGTGAAACACTCCCAGAACATTTTGGATCAGCTGGTAAACACTGAGGTACTAAATAATTCCAGCTAACACCAAAGTCAGTGGAGTACTGCACATGGACCTGATTTTGTGCAAGTTTTTCCGAGGTTTTACATCCAACAGAAACCTAATAAAGAAGAGAGCACAAGTGAATTAGAATTAATTGTGGTGGTGATTAGAGTTTAAAAAATGTTGAACCTGAAAACTGATGGCTGAATTTTGCTCAAAATCATGTCAGTAACAGTGTCTGTATGATACCGGCCATCTACAGATCTCATCCCAAGATTTCCAAGATTCAGAGAAGTCACCAGTTTCTTTTTTTTTTTTTTTTTTTTTTTTTTGCCCCCCAGCTATATCACCTCTCTGGATATCTGGATATCCAGGTACTGTCACTTGTGCCCGTGCCCTATAACTGAGGAGGCTGTTCTCCTCTCCTGCACGACCTAATATTTAAGTATTTCAGGGGAGGCTACCCAGGTAATTTTTGTCCAGTGGACCTTCTTTGTAGAATTGTGTGAATAGCTCTTACAACTTCCATATACTGCTGGATTATTTCTTCATTTTAGGTAAAGGGTTGTATGAAATGTGGTTGATTACAGGTTTGATGTGAATATATGCCCATACAGATGAGGCGCGGCCATTTTTGAGCTGCTTTCCCTTCACCAAGCATCTGTAACAAAATAGGCACCTTATATATACTAAATATTCTTCCTACAGGAAGAATGGGCATCATATATGACGTCCATACAACTTCTGTGCTGGAGGAGAAGACTGTGTCACCTCTGAGAATGGCCCGCAGTGTTAAAGCTGACCAACAAGTTGTAGATGAGACAAATAACAACAGCTTAATAACAACACTTTGTCCTGCAAGTGTTTTATGCATAGTTATAGACATCATTATACCTCTTGCAAAATCAGATTAGAATTGGAGCAAAATGGAGTTTAGAATAATTATGTAGAAGACAGATTTTACCTTGAATTGCATAATCCAGCCTTCTGTTGGAGTCAGGTCATGGGTGACTGCGTAAACCTCTCTGCCGTCATGGCTCCCACAGATCATGACACCATCAGGAGAATCACAAAACCTCTCAATTGAGCAGTCATCATGGAATAACCAGTGTTCATTCACTTGAAAATAAATGGGAATGTCAGTAGTTTTCAATGACAACATTAGGAACAGAACACAAAGTAGTGTTAACCACTGAAGGTATTTTATTTTTCAGCCTACATGAGAATTATTTAGTATTGCTCCTTGGAATGGCAGTACCCTATCTCTCCCATGTACATACTTATTGCATTTATTGCTCAAAACACCTCTTACTATTCTCTTATGAAAGCGTTATAACATTATTATTTTTTTAATGTTAAAGAAGCAAGGTTCTGAGGTTTATTCAAAATCTCTTCTCTTGTGCTGGATGTTATAAAAGAATTTTCTTACAGACGTTGACTACATGTCTGCCCAAAGTATACCCCAGCACTATGACTTGCTAAGCCTTGTGAACATTCAGAAATACTTCATCCTCTACAAAATTTATATGTAAAATATAACTTTACTTCTGTAAAGGATGTTTAAACAAAATAACAGACAGGAAACAAACCAGTTAATAAACTTGCTTAGAATAACCTAGTGTTTTTTCATCATTTTTTTCTCTCTTTGGAAATAAATTCATTTTCTAAGTAATTTCACTCACTAAAAAAAAATAAATAAAAAATTACATTACACATTTTCATTTTGCGAACTAAAAAAAAAAAAGAAGCAAAGACACCCATAGTGATGGGATTGTCTATGACATCCATCACAGTGAGACAAAGATTCAGAGGTGCAGCAAGATTTAGAAATCACTACGCTGACTTCTTGCCCTTTAATTCAGACCCATGTAACACCTTTACCTGTAGTTTTGTCTTCCATAAACATGTCAAAGGCGATCCTCCCAACAGGCCCTGCATCAGCAGGGGAGCGCTCATGCTGTGGCAGGGGAGCGCTGCTGAAAGTGTCGAGCATCACAGTCCTTTGGTCAGCTGAGCCAGAGATCAAGACATTGTCGATAGCCCAGTCGTTCTGGTCCAGACCATCATGTTTAGGTTGCCACCAGCGGAAGCGTGTCCCAATGGTTTTGGCATCGTAGGGAAGGAGGATGTTCACAAAACTGAAATACAACATGGAAATTAGTTGTAGGAAACCCACAGGAGGAGGACACTTCTCAGTGTTCTGCACCAGGTTTTTTGACCAGGTTCCCTCTTGTTGTCTCCTAGAGCAGGTACAAATTGGGAAGGCAGAGAAAGGTTAGGTGATTTAGCCTACATTTTCCCATGGGAGATTGCCAAAACAAAGCCCTTTGTGATCACTCACAATGTTATCCCCTGCACATGTGCTCAGAGTACGGTGGGGAGGGTCAGCAGCCAGACTGACAAGGTTCGAGCAACCCCACATGCTCAAACCATGATTTAAGAGACAAAATGCAATCATCTAGACTGGTAGAGTATGACCATAAGGTCCTAATTAGGGAAATGTTAAGGGAAATGTTGAAGTAAAATTAAGATTAATAATTTCAACCTGGAGCAGATAGCAATATTCCAGTACAATGTTCTTATTTCTATTACAACAATTAAAATGCTAGTGATTTATCTCTATTAAAATGCTAGTGATTTATTTGTGTGCATTCAAATAAAATGTCAAGTAATGGGCCCCTCACAGCCCCATTTTCTATGAGTATTTTAAACTAGTGAAGAAAAAGTCCACCCCTATCTATGCTGGTTTGAACTTCACAAATATCTCAAAATAGGGTTTGAGTGTAGTGTAGACCTTTTCACAGATATCTGGAGAAATCGGTTTCTCCTCTATACACTGTTTTCTAACAAGTTCAAGTGATGAATTTCTGCTCTTGTCAGTAAGGAACTAGATTGCAAATGAAAGTATCTTCAAGACCAGGATGGACGTTATTGCAGTAGCTGTCTTCCTATATTTCTGACCTTGCAGCTGAACAAATGCTGATCCTCAAACACATGCACTAAAGCCATTCATAAATGCTTGCAGGACTAGACAAGCTGAACTCTTAAAGATCATCTAAACTACAGCAGTAATAAATCAGAGAGGTTGTTATGAAACAATAAAGAACACTTGACCTAGTACAGGAAATTATACATGCAGAAGAAGGTATTTACAAACCCGGGTTTGCTGAATTGGTCATAGAAAATTTCCATTAAGAGGCTCCAGGTAATTCCACCATTCACTGAATACTCCAGCAGTACTCCTTGGTTGCGGTTATTGGGAGTTATCAGACATCCATACATGAAATAAAACTGGATGAATTCTGCATTGGTGAGGTTCAAGTCAACTGTAACTAACGTACGGCTGCAGCCCTTAAAAGTAATGAAAAATTATTTTGGCTGGTGCTGTCTGGCAAAACTTATGAACATAAAAATTGGTAGACTATGCAATCACTACTAATAAAGCTTCATGTTGTAAAACCTTCAAAATAGTACAACTTCAACAAATTATAATAAAAGTAAAGCTACAACAGAGCAATAAATGACTTTCTTTGACAACACATTTTCAGTTATATTCCATTTGGAAAATACATATGTTGGTACTTGCACCTACAGCTTTATAAAATTAAGCATCAAGAATGGCTTTACCTTTATGCTGAATACAAGAGTTACAAAAATCCACACCTCCAGTGTACCACACTATGTTCTCCATGCAGAGTTAATGATTCACTATGTGCTAATAGCTCAGTTTATGCAAACAATCAAATGGCACAGCAATTTTAATATGTGTGCTGTCCCAAAATTCCTGCTTAGTCTGTTAATTAGTGGTTCCTACTTAGGAAGGAAGTAGAAATGTAAATGTTTCTGTCAATTTATTTTAGAAGACTTGCATAGTTTGAACCTAGTGCCCTTGCATGAAAGATATCTGTAAGCCCAAGTTTTATGTTTCTAAAATAATATCCTGTCATTTTGATAAATCTGAGGCTACCTAAAGCACACTTTAATTCAGCAGCAGTCTGGCTTAAACAGCTGTGTATGCAGCTAAAACACAAGCAATTTTACTCTAAGCCTACACTGAAAAAATACCCAACAATGAAATATCTGAAGGATAAGTCTACATACAGACATATTTCCAAGGAGCAAGTGCACATTATACACATGCAAATACTTAGTTATTAATTTACCCCTGTGGGCTGATTAGAAGCTGCACCAAACTGCAGTTTCTGTGGAAATTGTAAGTGCTATGAAGAGTCTATTATCAGAGGGTGGGTCTGAATGTCTACATACTTCAACTGTGCTTTGATCTATCAGCTCCACCTCCAAAGGCTGCTTTCAGGATGCCTCTGCAGCGTTACTCATTTTCCTGGCTGCAGAATAGCCAGGATCATGCTATCGGCTATCCTGGAGTGTGTCTGGCTGGCACCAGGCTGTAGGACCTACCTGACTTTGCCCTTCAGCTAACCAAAGGATATCTTTTTTTTTTTATATAATTATTATATGTTTTGTGTTTACTGTATTAATATTTTTTAGCATGTTGCTATTCATTTAACTTTTTAAAATCAGTCCTGTTTATAGTGTCAAAAGGAGCAAGTCAGCCTCTGTGCTGAACACCAACCCCACTGAAGTGAAGAGCCATCCCCGAGGCCACTGCTCCACAGACGGTGCTCAGCTTGCCCCCGTTCACTGTCAGCCAGTTCTGGCTTGACGGCGAGCGATTGAAGTTATCCTTCAGTTGTGTCGGAAGTGGGGTCTCTGGCTCATCACAGTAGAGCCCCCCCCAGTGCTCATCGCAGCTGTGGAGGAAAACAAATGCAAAATTCAGCTGGCAAAGGCCCTGCACAGAGATTTAATCAGCGTCATGTTATCCAACATCAAGGTGCCGTGTTATTCCATACAGAGACCGTCTGCATCATTTACTAGAGCACAACTGGCATATGGGGGTTTCAAACATCTGCCACTTTTTGAGGTTGTTGATATGAAACAAAAACAATTTTTGGAATGATAGTATCGTGTACATGTTTTTTCATTGTAGTTGATAATACAGAATACAGTCCAACATAGAATGTTATCAGTAAAATACATTTTACTCTGATGGATAAACCTAAAAGAATGTGCTGAGCCTAAGAATGTTCTGCTAATGTTAAATTTTAAATGTTTCTGTAAAGTTCTACTGGATAGATACTGTTGTTCTTTTATACAGTACCCATTTTTTGTCTCATCTGAAAAAACCTTCTTCTTATATTGTGTCAAAGTTTAGATAAAAGCACAGAAATGTGTTTTACTACCATGCAGATTTCACCAAGGAGGTCATGCCATGGTAATTCAGTGCTGTTGGGATATAGGACAATGCCAGAATACGTGTATTTTTTCTGCAGTGGAATATATTTCTAACATACATAGTCACAGCACAATTATACCACTGTTCTCCCATTTCTGTTATCATCTGTGGACTGGAAAAGTAGCACATCCATCTGGAAGGTATTTCTCTGTTGCCAGACAGAAAATCTGGGGAGGTCTAGTAGTTGTTTGTTAGCTTTGCGGGGCTCTGTGTGTGCTGTTATATAAAACACTTTTGAGGACCAAGTCCATCTGCCTCCATGGTTAAACCCTGCTATGAAGCAGAAGCATCAGGCCATCAAGCCAACGCCAGTTACAAGGCAAAAAACAGCCTTGTGAAGAACTGGTATCTATTGTTTTGTTTAGCAGATGCATCCCATTGCCAGCCCTTGTGCTCTGCTCCCAGAACCAGGATGAAGGAAGGGGAGATGATGTGAAACCCCTTTGGAAACCAGGGATGACTTTTGGGGAGCTCAAGCACTTTATGTCCTCAGAGGGGTGTGCAATCACAAGGAGTCTCTTCTCCCTCCTTTATGGGAAGGTGGTCAAGCTGTAGAGTAGGCTGCTGGAGAAGGGACCAGTGGTATTATCCATGATGTGTGAACAGGCAGAGATCTGGCAGAGCCAACCCCAGCATTCACCCAGCTTGTTGTTATTTCTGCTCCTCAGCAGTCGTGATGTCCTGCTCGGCTTTAAAAGCAAAACTCTCCTTCCTTTTACAAATTGTGTCAAAACCTTTTCTGAGATTTTGCTAAAATTACAGAAGAGTGAAATGCTGCAGTGCTGTGTAGGACAAAGGAAAAGTTGCACTTACACACAGTTATCCTGGGTGCACTTCCCATGGCCACTGCACATGTCTATACAGCCATCCCCAATGTAGACGTTATCAATTGCCCAAGTTTGCTGCTTATCAAAGGGAGCAGGCTGGTGCCAGCGGAAACGAGTTGCTTGAGACCTTTGGGGGAGAAAGAAAACCAGAAAGGTAGTACACCAGCTAAGCTAATCTTTATTTTGACTGAAGGGAAATTTCAGTCTAGCGGCTAGACTGCTCCTGGAAGATTTATTCAATTCAGCAGATTTATTCAGCAGAGCCCTGGACTGATTTCTGACAGCAACAAAGTCCCTGAAAGCCAAGAAGAGGACTCCCAAATTCTGAGAGCAGTCCAGGCAAGCTTTCAGCTGGGAGGCAGGGCTGGGCTCAGCTGCTGTGGTCCCTATGCAGCCCCAGGACATGCTGGTACCAGCTTGCTTGTACAAGTCTCAAATAAATTTGACCAGAATGTTAATGAAAGGAGAAGTGGCGTCCCAAATTTTGTAATGGAAAAGGAGGTCCTCCTAGCTGAATGTTTAGGGTGCATTTGGCCCATGCTTGATGGGTGAAGTGACAGAAAGAGACAAGTGAATTGTGTAGATGCTTTGCAGGACAAAGCTCCGTAGCAGACCAAGAATGTGAGAGTTAGGAAAGGGAGGAGAGCAAAGCAAGTGGCTGTGTTTGGCACAAGGGAAAAGAAGGTAGGAGGAAAGTGGTATGCCCAAACGGATGCTCATAGCCATGTTCAAGCTGTGTCCTGGCACAAATCTGAAGCTGGGAGATAGCTGGGAACTGAATCAAGCTGGGATGACCCCAATCTTCCAGGTTTCACCCTCAGCCTGAGTTTCATTGCTTCAGCTTTGAACTAACCTGACTTTTTCCTCTGTGAATCCTCCTGGCTACACTTACATAGTGCAGCTGTAGAGAGTAGGTTGGTTCCTATGTAAGATACTGCGTTTATAGATCTACGGGGGTCAGATGAGCCCTGTATGGGACTTGTGGAGCCAGTGATGGTGTGACTCTGCCTTCACAGTTTCCTCCCGACCCTCCAACCATAGCTTGGCTGGAAATGTTAAGAAATGATCTATAGTGCAGTCCTGGCTTTTTTCAATAAATCATTTTCCTTTTTTTGATTAAAGGTGGAATTTAGGTCCCTATTCAAACACCTTATTTTGATACAGCTATATGTGAATTAAATGCCTTATCTCCCAAGGTAGATGATGGAAACCCAGCTGAAACAGTCAGGGGACACCAAAGAGCTATTCATCTCACACAGCTGTAGACACCAGTATGTGAATAGCTGTGAGAAGATTAATTTTTGCAACTTTTCAAGAATACCATTTTAAATTCAAACTAGTCAGTGTTTTGCTATACAGCACCAGATGGCAGCATTGAACTTTGTGTAGTCTGTTTTCTTTAAGAATTCAGTTGTAAACCCCAAAACAAATAAACATCAAAATCCCCCAAATTTATTCAGTGTAAAAATAAACCTTTTCAATATTATTCTATGAATTATTTCTTAATAAATATATTGCATGACGTGAATGGATAACAAGTTTATCCAAAGAGAAATCTACTGCTGTGTTGTCTAGTTGTTCGCCAAACAGCATTTTTTAAAAGAAATGCATAAACTGGGAGGGAGTCCTTGAGGTTTAAAGACAAAAATGTGTATCTCACTCTCTTTACTTTAGGTTTGGCACTTCGCTAACAACTTACAGAGCTGATGCTCCTAGGAGAACCTTCAAGTTTGCATTTGTGTTTTAAAATAATCTCTAAAATATAATGAAGTGTTCATTGCCTTCTGCAGGCCACAGGTTATATAGCACAGTGGGGTATGTGAGCCCTAAAATGCTATGTCAGTATGGGGGCTGTGCACTAGGCCAAGCTGTTGACTAAGTAGCCTGCAAGTCCCTAAGATGTACAGATATAAATAGTCATAAATACATGTGCTATTATGCAGCTTGAAGTAGTAAAACAGCATAAAAAATATTGCACCTTTACTAAAGGGCTGTACTATTCCTTATTCTAAAGGTTAAGTTTTTCATTGCTCGTGAGCTAAGGTTGTAATAGCCTCTCTCACACAATCCCTATCTTAATATCTCTGGGAAATGGTATTACTTGAGCCAAGATATATAGTTATTGGATTGGAGAGAATAGCAATTTTTTTTTTGCCTCAATAGGGATCAGATTTCTTCCTTTGACATATAGCACTCAAAAAGATTTCAGCTTTAAAAGCACAGCTACGTATAAAACTGAGTTAATCTCAGGTGATATGTTCCTTTTAGGTCCGAATTCAATTGGTTTGGAGCATCAGCCCCAGTCCTGATTTATCCTGTGAAGCTCTAGAAAATCCTTTCTGAACACAAATTTACAGGCTTTTTATAAGGACTGTTGAGGTAATGGATTTTGTAGACAATACATAGTGAAGCAATACAACAAGTAAGTAGAGGAGATCATTGCTGGGAACAAGTCCTAAATATACTATCACTTGACATAAATCACTGCAACGGAGATAGGGAGGAGTTTAGATGCCAAAACAATTAGTAACAGAACATGGACTTTTCCACTTTCAGTTTCAAAACTTGTGGTAACTTTATAGGTGCTCTCAGTAAAATTTCTGGAAAATAAAGGTCTCTGTTTCAAAGCTTCTGTGTGTGTTCATTGGCATCTTTCATAACAATCTTCTTAAACAGGTGTAAGCAATGCCTGAACTGCGGCTACATCTGTAACAGCAGTTAACTTGGCCTATGCCTTTGGTTAGGAAATGGAGCTCAGCAGTAGGAGAAGAGCCGTAGAGTGAAGTTGTGCAGAGAGCCTGACATTCACCTTTGTTCCTGGGTTTTACATTGGCCTAGCACTACACTGGTATTATCAAGTATGGCTGCATGGGAGGCAGTCACAGCTAACAGCACATCAAGATGGACAAGAACTGGAAGTCTGAACTACCCACTTGGCCCTATATGGATTTTTTCTGACAAACAGACAAGCAAACAAACAAAAAAAAACACAAAAAACAACCACACAACCAACCAACCAAAGCCAAACTGTTTTCAGAGCGTCATTACGAAACATATGGCAGTGTTCCCACTAGCAGTCAGTGCTCCTTTCACTGCATAAAATGCAGCTTCCCAACAAACCCCACAAGTTTTCTTCCCTCAAAGACAAAATAAAGTACAACAAGGAAGAGGAGGTGAAAATGGGGCATGTGTAAATGTTGAGAGAGATCCAAACGATACAAGGAATGCACAGAAAAACAAGAAGCCTAAAAAGTGTTACTCTTACAACACCAGCTCATAGCCAAGAACAGCAAGAACAGGATGCAGGTGGGGGACTCAGACAACCAGCCACCAAAACAACCAAATTTTGTGGGAGTGACAACACCATGAGATTCTTAAAGAGTTCCCCCTGCTCCTGCCCCCTCCCTCACCCCCCCATGGACAAGGTACACAACAATTTCCTGTTTCTAAATAACTAAGAAAAGTTAATATACATAGTAGCTTTGCAATTTTTATGCAAAGCAGGATGGATTTTTCTTTACTTATGTGTTGCTATCCACATTGACAAACAAGAATGGCAAGGTACAATTATTTTAACACTATAATGTATCATATCTCAATTCACAGCCCTGTATTTAGATTTATTCTGCAGAAAACCAGAGATACCTAGTGTAGGGAGGCAGAGGCAGAGTAATCCGGGTCCACTTGTTGAAAGTGTCTGATATGAGAATCCTCTGAAGATGGTACTTGTTACATTCCACATTAGTGGGAAGACAGTCTCTCAAAATCGGGTGCCAGGTCAGTCCAAGGTCCACTGAATATTCCAGTTCAATAGCTAAGGGTGGAAAGACAGTAAGTCAGTTAGAGATTCACACGCATAGGTCTACGACAAACCTTTAGTCACAAGACTACTCTGACAAAAACAAAAACAAAAACCAACACTCAAAACTTTTCAAAACTTTGTGTTATGAGCACAAAGATGATGGCATTGCTGGAATAGACATTATATGTTGCTGAACAAGTGTAACTCAGGAGAAGGCTGCAGTACCCATCAGCCACCTAACTCAAAGGACCACAGGTGCAAAGATAAAGTAATCTGTCAAGTCACCAGGATTAATTCAAGCCAATTTCTGTAGCTGCAGCATATAAGAAAGTGATGTGACAGCATCACGACCAGAAGCTTTTTGTTTTTCAAGCTGAATGATGAGAACTCAGCTGGTCGTAATCTCTGTGTAAGGCAGAACAACTCCCAGATTCAAACTTCTGGCTCTTCAACAAGATGGTTTAGTCACTCTTTCCATGCCGCTCCAGACCAGCTCATTTCAGTATCCAGCATAAGCAATTTTAAATTGAGTTTGTTAGTCAATGAGCTTATTTTCATTCAAACACAATCTACCCATATTAAACTAATGTATTCATTTCCCAGCAAAAATCAGCAATTTCATTATTTTGCTGTTTAGGGCTTATAAATTTGATTATGAAAAATAAAAATTAGTCAAGCTCACTAAATACTTCAAGTTAAACTTTTATACAGGCATTAAAAAATAAATATCAATAGGCACTGAACTGTAACTAGTAGTAAATATTCCAGCTCCTAAACTTTCTGGCTTTGTAAAACATGGAGTATGGTTGCAATGACAGTGGTGATAAATCTGTTATCTTCTTTGATTACTACCAGCCCATTACTACCCTCACGCACAGAAAATGACCCTTAATCACCCAATCTGTCCTACTTGATGTCTAAGCACAGAACGCAGTGCTATAGAAACACAAGGACAAGTGGATACAAACAAGGGTAAATGAATTTTTGGTGTTAAACCTTCAACACCAAATCGAAATGTTTTCCTCATCAAGAGTGGAAGCATGACTAGGTAGTGTCCTGCTTAACTTAATACAAAGTTAAGATAATGGTAAGCACAGCAGACAAAGAAATAACCACAAAAAAAGGAAGGAACTATTTCTTTGTCAGTATATAAACAAGCTGCCAAAACACTTAAACTTAGCAGAGATCATTTTAGGGATGCTGCAGTGGTTTTAATACCAAAAGAAAATTGTTGAAGACATAAGTAAAATGTTGATTACTTCCATAGGGTTCAGAACAGCAAAAGCAGATAAGACACTTTATGTAAAACCTTTTTCTGTTTTCACGCAGAATTCCAGAGGAACAGTCAGCAACTCGGTGAATTTATGCACACTGAGTGCTTCAACATACTACATTGTCCTTCTCATAAAAAAATAAAAATGCACCCCCAAATGCGATGCTAAAAGAATGTAATCTAACATGTATAAACAAGTTATACAATCAAAAGCTAGGAATACCTATTTTTTGTGCATTTTAAAATCCACATAATGACCCGATTTTTAATTTCCCTGTGATGCATATTCAGTGCAAAGCAGGTTTTTGCACATATATACGTATGTTTACATACTCATGCTTTTATTTGTGTAACTGTATGTATATATCTATATGTATGCATATGTATATATGTGCAAAAACCTGCTCTGCACTGAATATGCATTGTATGGACAAAAAGGAAACCAGACAATAAAAAATTACATCATTATGTGTACATGCATGTATATATGTGTATAGATATACATTCATACATAGACACATGCATGCAAATATATACGTACTTTCTATTTCATATGGATTGTACAAATTTTCACAATCGATTCTGACTTAGCTTGTGTCAGAAGTAGGCTAATAAAAATGATTTCTTAGTCATACAAGTGCAAACGAGACCTGAATTGAAACTTACTTCTCAAAAACTGCAAACCCACAAAACAAGAAACATATGCTGGGAACACCCAGATGCTTATTATTAGAACCAGAACATCATCCCAAGAAGTGGATACAATATGCTGGCAAATAAACTAGAGTAAGACAGCTGCTAGTATTTTTCTTAAATGAGTTGACCTACAACTTAACTGCCTGGAGGAGAAAACATACTTTAGTTTATCTTAGGCTTCAGGTACCAACAATAAATGCTGATATTACAGTTCCTGACAGAAACATGCAGTTTTCTTTGGTTTCTCAGTTCTTGTTATGGTAGATAATGGAACAATAAAATGTGAAATTTTCCATGCAAGAAAGTAAGAGAAAGGGCAGGATTTACTAGGCAGTCATTACCATAGCAGGAATCTGTGACAGAGCAGGATGCTGCAAAATCTATTTGCAAGAAAGAGTCTTCGTTGACAACAATGTCAGTGGTTACAACATAGCGGGTGCTAGCTTTCTCGATGAACACTAAAGCATCCCCAGTAGACCCACAGACTGGCATCTTTGTGCCACCAGGATGGAGCAGCCACTTTCTACTATCCAGCGTGGTGAAATCATCTTCTAATACTGTATTGCCAGAGATGTTTCCTCCAATAAGAATCTGAAACATCGTAAAAGGAATCGTTATTGAAAAAAAATCATGCTTAGAAGTCTTCACAAATGCACACATGACAGAGCATCCCAGAGGAGGAAAACATTGAGTGATCTATGCATATATATGTTCTGATGGATCATTATAGACAAATTTACTTTGTAAAGATTTTATGTTACGAGGAAGGGGAATAGCTTTTTCCTGTAGAGGCATCCTACGGAAATTGGCTCAGCTGTACAAATCTGAAGTTCAAGGAGGTGAATTCCATTCTGAATGAAGTACAAAAATAAATGTTGATAGGAGCAAAGTGTTACACTGTTATTTTTCCCACCGACTGTTCAGCTTTTCTATAATGTGATGAACTACTACCAGATTGCATCTGATGATTGAACTGGGGTAATATTCTTTGTTTTGATGTTGACTTTCAGAGATTAGGATTTTACAATTCATCAATTAAGTTTGAACTAATTCTTTTTTGTTATTCTGGATTCAGTTACTGATTGTTCTGAACTAATATAACTGACTAACTTCAATGAAGATATAGGGATGAAAGAATAAGTTTTTTTTTTTTTTTCATTTTTAAATGGAGGGATAGGAAGTAAAATTTTGTAACATGGATGGATGTTCAGTATCCAGGTTTTTCCTATGGATGTGAACTAACTGCTATAAAAATAAATAAATAAATAAATAAATGAATATTTAAGCAAGTTCAACTGGGGCAGCCCAATAACACTACTTTGAGTGCAATAACTTCAGTGGAGTTTCTTGAGATTTATACCAAATCATACAAAGCAATACAATATACCCTGAATAGAAGCAAAACCCAAATATGAAAAAAAAAAAAAAAAACAACCCTTAAATTGCTTTCAAAATTACAAAATTGATATTGATTGAAGTTTTTCTCTAGTGTTTCCTATTACATTTTACCAAGGAAATTACATATTTGGGTAGATTTGAAATTAGGGTTTTCAAAGTTTGAACTCAGACCTGGATTTTGCATACTAAGGCTTTCTGCAATGTGACCCTGTGGCTCTACCCATATATTAAAGACCTTCCTAGTTCCAAAATAGACATTCAGTACCCAACATAGAAACAGTGCATTAAAAGCACAAAATTAGCAAACAGCAATTTTGCCCAATTATTTTGCTAGATTAGTATAATTTTGGAATGTCTTTATAAAAAGCATTTTTGCTTGACCCAGTGAAATGACATATGCCGATACAAGGGAAACATTAAGACAGAAAACAGTCTAAAACTATATTAAAAAACCCAACAACCCAGAAGAGTACTTACCTGATCAATTACCCAGGGACTGTAGAAATGCCCATTCTCAGATGGTTGCCACCAGCGAATTTGAGTGGAGCTGGAACGGGCCTTCATTGGGATTTCCAGGGCAATGTATCGTCCCACGTTGCTTGAGTTGCTGAAGAGGAACTCCTGGAGAAGGCTCCAAGTGAGGCCACCATTGAGCGAATATTGCAGAAGCACAGGCTGGCTTCTGGGGTCTGGTACTCCCTTACCGCATCCCAATCTCATGAAGAACTGCACAAATCTAACAGTGAGAGCAATTATTGTAAAAATTTGTTTTTCTGCAACATCCTAGATAACCTGAATTAGAGAGACTTAGAGTTTGTCCATTGACAAACCCCATCGTTTCTTGGTGTAAGAACCAGCTTTAGGAGATGTTATCGTTTCCTTTTCAAAGGCTCAATAATATAAGTAGACAGACAGGTGGGATAACAAAAATTCATTTTGCCGGTGTGGTAGTTTGCCAGGGGCTTAACAAAGCTGGTCATTTTTGTTTTGAGCTTTTCTCTGTGTAGCAGATGGTGTTGCAAATATCAGAAACATAATCCTGGGTGAAATTTTTATCCTGTAACCTGTGAGTACAGATTTTAGTGGCAGAAAAACAATAGTGCCTTAATGGTGCCTTGATCATAATTTGCTAGGAATTTGATGAAATGCTTAAAT
Organism: Anas platyrhynchos; assembly: GCF_047663525.1. Taxonomy (NCBI): domain Eukaryota; kingdom Metazoa; phylum Chordata; class Aves; order Anseriformes; family Anatidae; genus Anas; species Anas platyrhynchos. The sequence continues at coordinate 13,366,754 of NC_092587.1, forward strand.
TCAAAATTAAAAAAAAAAAAAAAAGTTTTCCATTGGCATAAACTAGAGAAAATCTGGAAACGAGAACAAAGCATGTTTCACTTTCAGGGACCATTTTGTCCATTTAGTCAGCATGGGAAATTTGTCTCAATCACACCACTTAAATGTGCTGGCTTCCCTGAAGCCAGCCCTAGACACCCAGGGACGTGAATGCTTTCATTCCCTTTTTAATTGGTTGCTCTAAAGAAGCACAATAGGCTTGTATCAAACCGAGAAATTCTTCCTGTTAGATGATGCTTATAAACAGCACTGCAATGCACTTGGAGTGGAGGGAAGCACTGTTGTAATGATATTTACCCATCTGACTTTCAGGGATATTACAAGTATTAATTTGTGTTTGCACAGCTCTCGCACAGCTTTAAAGTGCTCTATCTGTTCTAATTATCACTGCATTAGTGCTGCCTGGCTCACAGTTGAATGAAACATGGGAAAACAAGTTTTGTATCAAAAGTCTTGGTCTGGTTTTATCTGCAGGTAGATCCCCTGGGAGTGGAGGCTGCAGAGGTGCTGAGGAGACAAAGCTTCAATAAAACACTGAATCCGCAAGTCAATTAATTCTAATGCTCTCTGTGACTTGCGGTTCCTCTTGGTGCTATATATAACTTCTTTCACTATAGATTATATCCACCTCCATGTCCCAGACATAACATATTGCTTCAGCTGTAAAGCAATGCTGGGGATCCTCATGGATCAACATATCATCTGTAATGGATTGGAGTCACTGCTGGTGAGTCTTTGTTCCTCCACAGATTCTCTTTGACATTCACCACATAATTTAAAGGAAATAAACCCGGGTGACCTTTTCTCTGTTGAATTTGCTCTCTATGGGTTGCTATTCTTTCATCTGAATTTTTACTAGTGTAGTAATAACTCATTCAGATATAGGTAAAATAATGTTTAACAGATTAAAGATAGCCATTTTAATCATGTCTTTTCTCACCCCACAGATATTTTGCAAAGGTTCTGCCTATTTTGGAATGGAAAAAGCAAAGCTTTCTTATGGATACTCCAGTAATTCAGAATCGAAAGGGGTTTGATCAGATGTGATACCTAAAATACACTGTCCCTACTGATATTTCATGCTGTGTAATTTCAGCTACGGGTATCACTGTAATGACAATACATTGTTCCCATGGTTAAATTCTTTAAAATACAGAGGTGATGACAGTGAATACTGGATTGGAGAGTCCACTTTATTTACATCCCCACATGCAGCGTAGCATACAGGACTGACACTGCTGCTCAGCTGTGTGGTTCAGGAAATCTCTAAGAAGAAAAAAGGGAGGCTTTTAATGATTACTGAGTCCAGTACTCCTTAAAAGATCTATTAGAAATGCTGTTTATCACTGTTTTTTGTCATTTCTGGAATAAATAGAAACCTCTCCCCAGGTCCCAGGCAGAGCTTGGCATGTCTGTGTCAAAGTCAGATCCGTTGTCTTGTTTTGCAGGTGGCCGGTAGAGTCAGCCTGGAAATTAAGCAAATCCCTGCACAATTATTTTAGGTTTCTAAAGAGCAGTCCCCAGCAAAGCCTTTGCAGTCCACCTTGCTGTTTAGATGAAAACACAGAGTTATTTGTTGATAACTGCCATTTTTCATGGCATACACAAGAAATTAAACATACTGCTCTGTTTTCCTTTTATTAGGACAGGAGTCATTTATCTCCATATAACACCTTGAGGTCAATATATGCAAATCCAGCTACAGACTTTCATGGAGAAGAGATAAGTGATGTCTCTTTGAACATAAGCAATAAGGAAAACATGTCATTTAGTCTAATGGAGCAACTTACAAGATATCTTGTACCTTCTGTTAAAAAAATCTTTTAATTTCAGAACAGTCCAGGAAATCAAATCACAGCAGCTTATGGATGTTTGTATTTACCAAATTCTGAAAAAAGTTTGCTTTGAGTAATCTCACAAATTCAATACAGGGTTCTCTAATATTACACTTCAATGAAGGTTAGCTAATTGCTTGTCTAAATTTGTAATGGTTAGAAATCAGGCTCCTTTATTGACTGTAAGGCTCTGCAATAGAACCATTACTTAGAGCGTCAATGTTAATGAAAACAAGAAGCCAAAAAGAGGTAAACTGCCTGTTAAAGTGTGTCCCACAGAACATTAGAGAGGAGAAGGGAGTTTGCAAGTTATCAATGGAAAAAATCATGGGGAAAAGGCAATCTTTCCAAAGCAGTAATGTAAAGATATAGGTTAAGATACTAAAGAAACTAGAAAACAAGGGCTATTTGTTAGCATGCACACAATTAGGATGAGGCTAAATTTATATTAATTTTTCAGTAACTTTTTTATGTGGCTTACTTAGTATGTCTTTCTCATCAAATATCTCCTCTGAAGGCCATAATGATACATGGTCTCTAAATACAGTAAAAATATTTGTTTTTCAATTGCTGTGCTCAGTGTAGTTGGTGACAGCTTGACAGGAATTTCTCAGTGAATTATTGGAAACAAATGTGCACAATAAGAAGAAATCAACATTCAGAAATGAAAGGATTATGAGATGATGAATGTAACACTTATACTGGCAGCACACTCTTGCTTCAACAGTGCTTCACAATACAACAAACTGTAAGACAAGCAGAGTGCGTGATGTGCAAACAATTCATCATTTTACACATTTAAGAAATAAAAACTTGCATAAACTACTGAAGATGTGGTGTCAGATCCTGGAGTTCTTATTCAAGAAAAAACCCTACTGTTAAAATAGTCAACCCCGTTCAAGTTAAATTTAAGTTAAAATGGTAGAAGTGGTTATAATGGAATATGTGCTAGAGTAAGGAAGGCAGAATATATCAGCTTGCCTTTACTACAGAAGTATATCATATGTCTTATTCTTCAGTATATTATTTCTTCAGTGAAATACTGACAGGACTTTAAAATTGTGTTACCTTGCTTGCGACAAATCTAGGTCTCGAGTCATCAGCATACGTAAACCTTCTTCATTAAAGAAAAGGTTGTTTCCTCCAGACATGATGCCACATTTCCTTGATGGCTTTCCACCACTCACAAGCAGGAATCTATCAGACTCCAGCTGACCTGAATACACAGTAAATACATATTTATGATTTACTCCAAAGTGCTCCTGCTGTAAGAGTACTATTTCCAGAGGAAGAGAGCTAAATTAAATATTACTTGCAGAGTGAACAAATATTCATGCCAGTGTTTATGATTCAATGTTTTCTAGAAAACTGTCACAAATCAAAACAAAATAAACTGTTAGCCCAGAAGTATGAAGTTTGGGACCTTACTCTCCAGTTATTCATATGATTTTCTACTTCTCTTCATTTTTCTTAAGATAACAGCAATGTATCCAGCTCTATACAAAACTGCGTGCCATGTGCTAGCATGCAAGAAAGGGCTGTCAAAATTCGAAATGAACAGTAGTACCTATGAAAGGAGGAGTTTGGTTACCATGTGCTGCTTTATTCAAAACGTGCTCTTTTTGCAATACTTGTTAGCAGGGGAAAACCTCGACGTGTTTTTAGAGGTGTTTGCGTGGATGCTGTGTTTGCTCAGGCGCTCACAGGCTTTGAGTTGCCTCCTGGCACTGTCCACTTGGGGTCCCCGGTCTGCTGTGCTTGCTGAGCAGCGCTGAGATATAAGATCTGCTCCAAAGTATCGTTTGCCATATGAAAGCCACTCAAATTTCCTTTGCAGGGAGAAACTGCATAGTCCTAAAGCCCTTCTTTGTTTGCCTTGCTTACATGCATGCTGTCTGTGCTGAAGTCAAACTACCCAACTGTATTCACTTGAACAATAAACACACATTTTGTGAGAATTAGATTGACATATCCCTTTCCAGAAATTGTGTGTCATCATTCTCTTCTGAAATTAGTTGCTGCAAGTACAATTTGCAGAAACCCTGTTTTGATGGCAAATTTATATTCCAATATGAACAACCTAGCAAAAAGTCAGTTGCTCCAAAACAGGCATTTGATAGCCATCAGGCATTCACAAACCATACTTGGGAATTACATCTAAACAACTTGACTCATGGGAATAGTCTCACAGCATAGTTTAGATTCAGAAGCATGCAGAAGGTCTCATCTTTGAGCCCTGAGTTCCACTAAGACTAACAGGTAGAATTCAGGCTAAAAAAAGAAAAGAGATACCTTCAAAATCATCCTTAAGGAAGTCAGAATTCTTGGTACTTATTTTGCAGGTTGGCCCAGAGTACCCTGGGTCACAAATGCACTTTGTGCCATTGATGCAGCTGCCATGCCCATTGCACATCTCCTCACACTGTGGACCAATGTACACGTTGTCAATGGCCCAGGTGACTGGCTGGGATCCAGCAGGATAAAATCCTTGGTACCATCTGAACCTTGCCAACCTGAAAAAGGGGGAAATGTACTTAGTTTAAATTAAAGTTTTGTCTTTTGTTGTATACTACATGTATATATAAATATACCATACTATACATGTATTCTTCTATACTATTCTTTTTGGTGGTATTGACTTGATAATAATTTAATTCTAGAAACTGACTGCTATGTCTAATTCCTTCACCTTGTCATCTTTATGCTGACATTCAATCCAAGTACTGACAGAAAGAAAAATAACATTATTCATTTGCTGAAATACCAAAACTGAATGACAGACTTGAAAATGGGATTTGAAATCTAACCACTCTTCTCTCCATTATCCATGGGAAGGATGATTGGCCATGGTCAGATGGATTTCCTTCTGCCTTGCTTTACAGCATCTACGTCAGACCAGGCCGCTCCCTGTCTTCTGGAGAATGAAATCCTGCTTCACACTGGCACCCTGCCTCCAGGGAGACCACTTGTGGAAATGGGCTGGTAAAATCTCACCCTCAGTTACGTGCACAGAAAACACGACCTGCCATGTCACCAGGTATTCAGCTTGCTTTCAGACAGCTTAATCTTAAAACAGACTGATAGTGCAAGTTGTTAATTTAAACTATATTCTCCTTTGGGTCCTGGCCTGTCATTTTTAATTCTCAGCCTAAGTGCTATTTGCATCAGTGCTGCATATAAAGAGGAACAGACTGGGGAAAGAGGGAAAACAAACTGAGCAGGGGAAAAACACTTGAGAGACTCATTTTATTCCCAAATGAGAAAATGTTTCAAAGGATGAAGGAAACCAGAAGAGTGAGAAGGGAAAAGTGCTTAATTTACATGTTTAATATGACTTGTTAGAAACATCTAAATCGAGGGATGGACTTTCTATCAGGGAGCGTAGTGATAAGACAAGGGGGAATGGCGCTAAATTAAAAGAGGGTAGACTTACATTAGACATTAGGAAGAAATTCTTTACTCTGAGGGTGGTGAGGCCCTGGCACAGGCCACCCAGAGAAGCTGTGGATGCCCCATCCCTGGAGGTGTTCAAGGCCAGGCTGGATGGGGCTTTGGGCAACCTAGTGGGAGGTGTCCCTGCCCAGGGCAGGGGGACTGGGACTGAGTGATCTTTATGGTCCCTTCCAACCCAAGCCATTCTGTGATTCTGTGATTCTGTGATTCTATGATTCTATGATAAATGCTGCAGGTGAAACAATGGCACAGGTAGCTGACAAATGTTTTTGTCTTTATGTGCTAAAAAGGAATATTTATGAGGTGATTCAGTTGTAAGAGATAGCTGATACTGTGGGGATACTGCTAACAGTTTTAAGAAAGATAACTAAGAATCAGAGTACTGCTGGAAGTCAAAAACATTGTTTTTACTATGTCCTGAGGTGAAGGACACAAGAATGAGGTTGGAAATGTTTTAAACTGCTCTTTAGGGGACATCTCTGTCTCTTGGGCTGTATTTTTTCCACCCCACAAGAACAGGGAGCCTCGTCTCAGGCTCCCTGCTGGCCTGAGTGAAGGGTGACTGAACCAGAGAGTGAAATACTGGTCTTGTTGAAGCCAGTAGGTGTTTCTTCACCAACTCAACAGGCCCAGGATTTTTTCCTTCAGAATCCTACGGGAATACTAAGATCTTAGATACAGCTATCTGCTGAGGACACACATTAATTTCCAAAAGAACATATGTAGTGGAAATAACTGGAATGTCTTCATCTTCATTTAAATATAATCACTTGACACCTTGGGGACAGAAATGCTGGTTCTATTTAGCATTACGCAAGGAATCATCTTTGCTGATTTTTTCTCTTTATTCCAGTGGACTCTGGTGGGGAAAACCCCACATCAGCCCTCTGGCCCAAGGATGTCATTATACCAAAGGCTCCATGGATTCTGCTCTTTGCTGCTGGGTTCTGTTGACTATCACCAACTGTTTTCTGGCCCACTATTGGGCAAGGAACAGGAGGGAAGACAGGCAAATTGGACATAATCAGTAAGGAACATAGGACTAAAGCAAAATATGTGGAAGGTTTAAATGAGATATTAATTTGTATAGTCAAATTTTGCATTTGAGGGGTGCATGGGTAGTTGGGTAAAGAGTCAAATAATTCTTTTGGGCTAACCCAGAAGGACAGATGTGCTGCTGCAGAAGATGGTTAACTACTCTATGCTTGAAATGTTAACTGTCATAAAACAGAATATTCAAGTTTAAAATTTAAACCTTTTCTTAAATTATTAAACATCCAGGCTTTCCAAACTTGGCTCTCATCTCTTATACAGGTCTTCTCATACTTCCAGGGGCACATATGAAACCATTTATTTAATGGAAGGGCCATTGCACACAGTAGATTCATAAATACAGTCCCATAGTTGGATAGCTCATTTTCATTCATACATACTACAGTTTAATCCTTAATGATGTGATTTTTTACACAAACTGAGTTGATACTATAAGACAGTTTTCCCTGGAAAAGCAAACAGTACTGTTTTTAACTTTTTTTATCTGTAACTTTGAAAAGTTACATACTAAATTGTCTGCAAGCACAAATTATTTTTCTATCCTATCTGTTATCATCCAATTTAGCATGTCCCACAGCCTTAAAGTTCCTAAGTGACTGCAGCTGTTAATTTCTTAGAATCAGAGAACTTTGCAATTACAAGAGACCTTGAACATTAAGTAAGTCCATTTCCTTACACTAAGGTAGAATCAAGTTTGTACTATCTCACATTTTACTATATTTTCTAGTGAATCCCAGATGTCACACAAAAACATCTTTGATGAACTAAAATATGAAATTAAGTTAAAAACATTCAAGGAGCTTTTTGCATTTATTCTACTATACAATACACTTCCACAAACACGTTATCAATCAGATATATGGATAAATAAGAAATTATTTGTGGTTACTCTACATTAGTATTAGGCATGACATATTTTTGGGAATCACCTGAATACTAACTGCCACTCAGCGCAAAAAGGGGAGAAAGATTGGTCATTTGGTCTGTTCTACTGCCACTGTTCTTATGCACTGCTAATGTTTGGAGACCATTTTGGTTGGAAAACAGACATAAAAAGAAACAAACAAGCAGCTGGGAGGATTTAAAAGCTAGACACTTACCCACAGAGGTGGAGTTTTCCAAAGTGAATGACCTCCCTCCTCCAGCCCTGGGTGGTGCCTGCATAGTAAGTGCTGCTTGGGTGATGTTCAGTGGAGCACAAGGAGCTGAGGTGGCTGCTGCTGCTGTAGCACAAGGGGAGAAGGAGGTGCCAGGTCGCCCCCAGATCTCGTGAGAACTCCAGTTTTACCGGGTCAGCAGATGAGCTATCAGTGGTGCAGCCAATATTGATCTGGGGTCCAAGAGATGAAATGCAGAAGATGACAAAGGGTATGCTGGGTCACCTAATCACTCTTCATCTTAGTCTCTCCCATGTCGTATGGTATTTATTTAGCTCAGGAAGATGGTGATTTAAGAATTCATTTAACAACTGCAATGATGAACTCAGGACATGCACATGAACATGAACACTTGCACATTGGCCTACCTGTCCATGTGCACATCACACTCTGGGTCATTGTAAAATGAATGTAATATGAAATCCCCAAATACTTCCACTAGAGAAAACTTAATTAGACAAAATCACAAAGGAGGAGAGCTGATAGTGTGGCTGGAGCAAATGCATCAGCTCAAGAATGTGGACTTTTTAAAACCAGAAATATTAAAACAAAATGCGCAAACATAAACTTGGTAGATTGCTGAGCTGCATTATTATCTTTTACGTTATTCTAAAAATAAAATAAAATAAAATAAAAAAGCTCATGCCACAGGAATTACCCTTCAGAGCATCTGGTGTTTCACTTCTATATGTTCTTTAGCTTTTATACTCACTACTCTTTCTGCTCATGTATGGCATCGAAGTCTGAGGTGAAAGCATTGAAAAGAGTGTCATAGCTGGACTGGATTTAGATTCAGTGTCACACCAAAACACAGTGTGACAGTGACAAACTTCTCAAGGTGTTCTGACAAGATTCCTGATGTGCAGAACAATAGAGAAGGCAGAAAACCTACGTGACTTGCAATGCTACTGGTATCCTGTAACAAATCATATATGTTTTATACAGAATCTGAGACCTTTTATGACATATTTTTGCATGCTCACTGTTCAAATTAGTCTGCTTTGCTTTCACACGGGTATTAAGATGTTCTTTCAGTTTCAGATTGCTTATATAAAAGAATTAGTTGCCTTACAGGATGACTATGTCACATAAAATAAAATATACTCTATTTACTGTGCAATAAATAAAAATTTATTGCAGATGAAATACAAAGCCTGTACTAAAACTACAGAATATTTAGTACTTTTAGATATCTTTGTAGTGAAAAATAAGTATCTTTCTAACATACTGCTCTGTAACAAAAATGTATTTTTAAAGTCCAGTTATATTCAGGACAGTGCATGAATGTTGAAAACATCCTACATTGAATTTCTTTCATCACTCTTCAGCGCACATAAGAGCCATCAACCTACATTTGACTAGAAGGGTTGTCTACTCATCTGGAAGCTTAGAGCAATGCTTGACCCAATATAGTTTTTGACTCTTGAGACACAGAAAGAAACTCTATTGCATTATGCATAACTGCTTCATTTATACTAATGTCCACAAAAATGTGAGTTGAAGTCACTTAACTTCCTTAAAACAATGTTCTTACCACATATGGAAGTATGTATGGAGATTTTATGAGGTTAATGCCCCAAAGACTTATGAATATCTTAAAATGACTGCAAACATTTTTGTTCTACAGGCACTAATCTATATTTTAAAACAGAAAATGGTTTACCTTCAATAATTTATGAAGTAGTTGCATGACAATCTGAAGCATGCATGAGTACACAGCTAAACCAAGTTTTCTTGGAAAACTCTTAGTATCATTTCTTTAATTGTTTATAAATCAGTATCATTTGCTGTTTGCATGCTAGAGCATGCTACATCTTTGTTAAAAACAGCCTTGTAATTGTGGCACGGCAATTTATATGAAAGATTCTTTCACAGTATCTTAAGAACAATAAAATGACTTCTCTAAACAAACACATAGTAGGCTGAAAGGTTACTCCCATCAGTGGCTGTCCAAGCCAATGCACAGTTTAGGTTTTAGGATAAACCAGAAGCACAGTTTAGTTTAGACTAGGTGTTGTCATTGGGAGTGTCTGCTTCCACTGATTATATAAGAAGCATGAAAAATATGCTCCTTAGTCATGACATTTAGATAACTCCCTAAGATGGGATGAACTGTGGCAAAGAATAGCTTCCACTAGATCCTTTATGAAAGCATGGGCAGAAGCAAAAGGAAAGCAGAGGCTTGGCTTTCATAAAGTACAGCCAGTGCAGTAAAGCTAGCCTGCAGGAAAATGATTTCTAGTGTCACAGATGAACTTATAGCTCCCCACTGGGCCAGATCATGAAAATATTTCAACTGCACAGTTATACTGAGCAGGTTGTAAAGTAGCAATATAGACTTTCATTACATTGTGGTGCTCATCGTCTTGTCTGCCAGTGGGGACTCTCCAACTTGTAGGACATGTTATCAGTGCAAGTATATATGAATGGACAAAGTAGTAAATTAGGCAAGAAAACAGGAGACTGTGAGGCAAAATTTTCCTTATCTGTGTGATAAAAGCTTTAAGATACACCCACAAGAGGGAAAGCAAAATCAAAATAATTACAGGGGAAATTAAAGAGTCTTCTCTGCCAGGCAATCACAAAGTGCTGGACAAACATGCTGAAGAGCAGAACCTGAGAGAACAGAATGCCCTGAGCAAAATGCCAAGTAACTTTCTGAGGATAAGTACCTCAAATTGGATTACAGTGTTTTCATTCACACTTAGATCCCTTGTTGTAATGGAGTGTTCTCCTACTTCATTTGAAACAAATACCATAGCTGAATCTTCCTCACTGTGGAAAAAAAAAAAAAAAAAAAAAAGTATTTTAGGATCATTTTATTCCACAGTCACTTTTTTCTAATTTATTGCTGAGTGATGCTTACGGAGCTCCCTTAGATGAATATGGGCAATAAAGCCCAATGTTTCCACCAGGATAGAAAAACCAGTTGTCCTCTTTGGGACCAAAGTCAAAGGTATCCAAAAGGATCACGGGATTTTTAAGGTTATTTCCATCAATAATGAAGTCATCTATGATCCATATTTCTTCCTTTTTGCCTACAAAGAAAAAGGTAATATTCCTATTAACACCTAATAAAGCTATTACTAAAAAGCAGACTAGTGATATGTATGTGTTACACTGAAAAATGGTGCTAAAGGAGAGGTTTCAGAGGCAATCTTTCCATAGTCCCCATACTACAGAATTAACTTTTATTTCTGTAAAATGTACAGAAGTCACAGGAAACTGAAGAGTGAAAAACCTATGCTAAGCAAGTATCTTCCACTTAAATCACATTTACTTTGAAACTATATCATCAGTGTCATCTTTAGTTAAGAATCAGCTAAATAAGCAGCTGCCTAAAAGGATGATTTCATTCTACAACTTTTTTCCTTGCACTCAGCAGCCTGTATTTGCCAACCAAGAGCTCTTTGAAAGAAACGGAAACTCTGAGTGACCTTCTTTCAAATGGATTATGAATTCAAATGTGTTGCAAAATTAGTGTTTGCAAACTGGAGAGAAAAGATTAGATTGCCAGATCTTTTGTGTAACTGAACTTTTTCTTCATCTATCTAAAAGCTTTTCTGTTGATCAGAGAAAGTTAAAGGGCTTCTTTTGTATGAAATTTGTAATTAAAGATGATTTCTACAAGAAAAGTTTAGTTAAATGTTTTAGACAGGACCCATCAGAAACATGAACTGGAACTGGATTCTTAGGTCTGGATTTGAATTTGCTTTTTTGTTAGAGGTATGCTAGGTATTTGTCTGAGTGGCATAAATAATTGCTGTATCACCAGGTCTAAATGACCACTGGAATTTGTTAAGAGTCCTTAATGCCAACTCCTGCTAAGAGATGTGCGTAGAGAAACTGAGAACAGAGGACAGTTTTCTTCAGCTGGCATATGTCCTCTAATCAGGAGGAATAAGCTGTATTCCTCTTGTGGTTTTCTACAGTCCTTTACAATTTAATCCAAAGATTAACTGCTCAGTACATTCTCCTTCTAAATGCTTTTTTAATGCCTAGTTAATTCCAAGCAAGGTGGGCCCAATTCCCATTTACACACGGGACACTTTTTTATAATTTGAGTATTGTAATGGGGCCTCAGTGTAAAGGAGAATCAGGTCTATTAAAAATAATGAGGATAACCTCTGTGAACTTTATGTTGCTTGATCTCCCAAACCCTCCAGGGTCAAAGGAGATAACTCTTCTGCACACCATCAAAGGTATAAGGTTAAGGTACTTTCACTTTAAAACATACAGAAACTTCATAAGAACTGTAAATATAACCTTCTGATAGTTTTAATGGAAGGTCTTGAAACATAAGAAAACAAGATTTAAGAGTCTCTATTCTTGTTGAGTCCAAAAATCCATCCTCTGACAGATGCTAAGCTTTGCAATTATGGATCTGGAGGCCCATGGGTGTCTATTCCTTACCATTGTTGTAAGGTTGCCAGAGTCTGAAACGTGTGGCATTGCTTTGGGCTGTGTAGGGCAGAGGAACATTGATAAAGAGGACATCTGTAGTCTGTGTGAAGTAAAACTCATCTATCAGGTGCCAAGTGATGCCACCATTGACAGAATACTGCAGCAGAATAGAATGAGACCTCTCAGGGGTACCTGGAGCAAAGAGGACGTGTTCATTATAAATTGGCTTTAAAAAACACTAGTGCAAAAACATTTCTTCAAGTGCAAATATCGTTAGCTTACTCAGACATCTATGACATAACATGAACTAGCTTTTATAACTATTAAAGCTGTTGAGAAGTTTTATGTGTATTAAACACATAACAATCCCTGTGCATTCCTGTGCTTTTCTGTCTAGAATATGCTAATTAATTAGGGACTAAATTTGCATTGATGTTTGTTATAAGTACAGGCACAGTTCATTTACTTAGATAAGAAGCTGTATCAGTGTTATATATGTATATATATGTGTATATATATATATATAGAGAGAGAGAGATCAGAACAAATCAGCTCCTTCTTCCACATATTTTTTGGCAATTCAGTAATTATTTGCTTGTTGTTCCTAGGTACCAGATATTATTATCACCACCTGTAGCACTCACAGGTAGACACAGCTTTCACTGCTTTACCTCTTGCGGATCAAGTATCAAAATCCAGCCTTGTGCCTTCAGCTATTCCTGCCTTTTAGAACAATAAATTTAGTCATCTTATTTTTTAATATTTTGGCAGGGATCATATTTAAAAATATTTTCAAGACATAATTTTGTAAAATAAGTCCTCACATAGATTTTGCTTTTAAACATGAAGTATTGGGTATATTATTGTTTTGGGGTATGTTATGTTTTTTTTTTTTTGGTTAATATTTTTTTCCTCTCTTTTGCATAGAAGTCTTAAACAATAGTAGTTGAAAATGTAAATCTATACTATTTTCTGTGGTACTACTTTATAGGGATAAAGCTAGAGAAGTGATATGAAATCAACAGTGATCTTACCTTTGGCTATAAATTTAAATGAAAACTGGATGTACACAGTATTAGTGCAATCTAGATCTCTTGAAACCAGCATCCTCAGTCCTTCCTGCAAATACAGAATATATAATGTGAATCACAGTTTCCATTATTGAAGATTCTCTGCAACTTACTGTTGTCTGTTACTGACTGCTGTGGCAGCAAGAGAGGTAGCTCTGTCCCTTCTGTTTTCCCAGGCTGAAAATTAGAATAGTGATAGCCTTGGCAAAGTGATCCATATTAATGGAAGGTGCTAGATATAGGTCAGTGCAACCTCGAGAGGCACAGCTCCATGATCAGGTACAGACATAGGTACAGCTCATTCAGCTCGTGCCCTGAATCACCAGGATGTCATCTGATCTGCAAGCACTGTAGTTGACTTACTCAGATATTCAGTCCAAGCTCATATAACCATTCTTTTGGTGAACCTGAGCACCATAATTTTCAAGGAGGAAGTCTCCTCTCTAGGAGCTCTTTTCTGTGCCTCCAAAAATATTTTTTGTACAAATATCCTCTTCTGTGGTAACCTCTTGACTTAGGAAGGCATGGTGCCTTTTCCTATAGTAAGGAAAGGGAGCTGGTGGGAAAAGTCATAGTGACCTGTAGGGACCCATCTGTCTCTACAGATGAGCTCAATGCTTAGTGGATCCTGGAGACAGACCTCTTCCCTGTTCTGCAGAGGATCTAGCAAACTCCACCTCACAGAGCTTTCCTCTTTTTCAGACCCCTTCCCCCAAGGAGCAACCTGCAGGAAGAACCAAGCCAAGTTTTGGACAATTCACAACCTCTGATTTATGATTTAGATTATTTAAAGAGGCTGAACTGGAGTCTAGGTTTTGAAAAAAAAAAAATGTATAAAAAAATAATTTATACATGTGAAGTTATTAAACTTTGCTTTTCAAGGGCACCTAAATTCACCGTATCAAATGAAAAGATTTGTGGAAGCTTAAAATTTGTGTTCTTATCTGAAAAAAAAGTCTTTTATGGGGAGAAATATTTAAGTATATTAAGTTCAGAAAACATGGCATTTCCTGACCTTTTCAGACCATTAGTTAAAAATAAACAAAAAACCCCTCCTTAATGAGCTAAAAAACTTTTAGAAGATACAAATAAGTAAACCGCATTTTAACTACACAAACATCGAATTCCTAGACTACAGTGATCAGTATCATTCAAAATATTCAAAAATCAGTCAGAGGATTTCAAGACAGACATCACAGATTGCAGTGAGAACTGTATTTCCAAATCACTCACTTGGCCTCAAGAATCATAACTGCAGAGTTTCATTTTTTTCCTTTGGAAGTTAAGGAGGAATTTATAACCAAAACCGATAACAACAAACAAACAAACAAACGTTTGTTCATAAAAACAACTATAACAAACATGGTGCATGTTGTTTAGGGCAGATAAACATGGTAAGAATGAAAAATGTCAAATTCTAGCCTAAAGACTTTGAAACAAACTTATGGAGGAAACAACAAAAAGCACTTTCTCTTCCTAACTCTACTGGTTTTTATTAATTTTTTTTCAATGTAATGAATCTCTGACCCCTTTAAAAATGAGAGCTGTTCCAGACTTGATGGTGTCACCATTCAGGTTTCCCCTCTCAGCACCATAGACCTCAGGCCAAAGGTCTGGATGCAAGTTACCATTGAAATCATCCTTCAGGACAGATGGCAGAGGAATGACAGGGACACAGTATGGACCACCAAAGCCTCTGTCACACCTAGCAACAAATTCAGAGGAAAAGGTATTATCCATCTGGCCTAGATAAAACACAACATCTTTTCTATAAAATATGGAAAGTGAGTTGCTACTTACACACAACGATCTGCATCACAGATGCCGTGGCCTGAGCACATCCAAGGGCATCCTGTAGCCAAGATCACATTATCAATAGCCCAAGAATCAACACCAGAAGCATAGTTGTATTGAATCCATCTGAATCGTGTTCTGGGAGAGCTAGAAAAAATAGAGTGAATGTATTTCAGGCTTCAAAATGTTTCCTCCACAAAGTGTTACATAATAAAGAAAGTCCTATGGACCTCAGGAGAACAAAAACATTTTAATAGCACAACACTTTGTATTTGGAAAAGATTTATATTCCATCTGAAAATGGAAGTTTCCATTTCTCAGATGAGTTTTCAGGCAAAATTCCAGCAGATCTAAAGGAAGATGTCTGAAGTGAACCAGTGCTGTGACTCTTCCTGGTTAGCAAAGTGGTTGAGCAGAAACTATCACCTTTATTACATTCAACAGCTCTATAAGTTGCTAGTAGAGTTGAAACAATATAAATGCTTCAGAAAAGTAATAAGTAGTGAATTTATATTTAGTGTTATGTAACGAAAAAAAAGATGACATGCAGTCATGTATTTTTGTGTAATAATATATGAATATATGTACAAGCATGCACCTGCACACACACTATGGTAAATGCTGACTGCCTTACTATGCTCAGATGGGGAAAGTACTTTGGAAAAAAATCTGTCAAGATGGTATGGATTAAATAATATCGTAGTTGTTCAAGCAGGAAATGTTCTGTGGAGCTGATCCTAGACCAACACACTGGGAAATACCCTGTGACTTTGACTGGGTCAAGCTATCTTCATACTTGTGAAGAAAATTATGGAAGAATCTTCTTGGATGTAGATGTATGGTTCTGTGAAGTGAACTATGAGATTAGAAACCAAGACATGAATTGTAGTCTCTGTTCATTTACTGTGTCCATTTTTACTACCATATTTTCAAGGTGGTGGAATTTACAGAGATAATGTGTAGGGTGCTTTTAAGGATTATGGAACTATTCAAAGTAATGGTAAGTAAGATTATTGTCATCTGTTATTTCTGAACTAGTGCATGGTTTTATTCGGAGAGATGGATGTCAGCTTATCTGCCACATTCATTTACAACAATGTGATATCACTAGGAGGCAGGCAGAACTCTCCTCCTGGTCAAAAGGGTGGAGGTGGCACATCCAGTAACATGCATTTTGACTTGCTGAATGCTGTGATTAATGTGCCTAAATCTTGGATGATGAATAACATTATTACTTATGTGAAATGACAGAAAATACCCTTATATGACAGGATGGGTCAGTGCATTCGCTCTTCTTTCTTACTGGGTAAATGTTAGAAAAGCTTAATTTAGAATTCCTGTTCTTGATGCCACAGATTGTGGGCAAGACTTAAGAATTCACTGATCAAAATTTTTTACTTAAATTCCTGCAGTTCATATTCTATCTGATGAAATATTTTGAAATGAAATTTAAAATCCTGATGACGTGACAACACACATTTAATAATTTAAAAGACATGCAGAAAATTCCCAAGCTAGGGGATGTTTGCTCAAATTAGATCAGTAAAATCTGTATCATGCTAAACAGCTAGAACAGTGCTCACTATGTTGCAGGTGGAAGGTAGACCGTAATTCTCTTCCAGTTTTGGAATCTTTCTGAAGTGTAGATGGAGCTCTCGGTGTAGTGCTGACAGCCGATGGTTGGAGGCACACACTCCTCTGTCACCAAGTGCCAGTCCCTCCCATTGTTTAAAGAATACTGCAGGTGGATGCTATGAGAATTACTGTATGGCTTGCTGCAACCCATGCTTAGCTCAAACTGCAGGAAAGTAGAAGCTGATACATGAAAGTCCCAAGTCTCCGCAAAACGAGGTTTTCCTAATAAAAGAGAGAAACAACAAAAATGAAATTGAATGCTTTATGCATGTGCTTTCAGTACTGTCATTCAGATTTGTTATCTGCATTTTCACCTCCTTCTTTTCAGCTTCTCTTCCTTGCAGATTACTATATACTCGAACCTCTGAATACCTCCCATATTGTAAAAACCTGACCCACACAGAATTTACAAAATAGGTGCATACAAATGTAATAGTGCTTGGTGACACATACCAATGTTTTCACTGAACATCAGAGCTGTATCCATAGATAGGCAATCGATGTCTACTTGACCCCCTTGTATTCTGTACCAGCTTGCTTGTAAATCCACAGTTCCATCAAATTTATCCTGGAAGCCAGTTTGAGAGCTGTCATTCATCCCTACAAGCACATCATCCAAAGCCCACTGAGCTGAATGCTTCCCTATAAAAAGCAGAATGGGTGAGTTAGTGGAGTTCCTGTTAGTTATTTTTTTATAACCGTATCCTGCATTCATGTAGTGAGTTGTGCTCAGTCACATAGACTGACCATGGTTAAACATGGCTAACACATTGCTCAAGGATGAACCTGGACTCTAAAATATTTCTGTTTCAGCTTCAATGCTTTCATCATCATGCACTCTCCCTGTGTTTGAATGAGACATTTCCTGGGCCCTTAGGTTGGGGATTTCATTTACCGGTCACAACCTTCCTCTTATTCCCCACAGCTAAATCAGAAAGGCCTCTGACTAGCTTCCAAATCACCTTTAGATTGGAAGAGTATAGTTTTCTACTGGCATGCTAAAAATGTTGTCGTAGTGTACAATCACTATTGTACCCTTATAGAAGAAGAAGGAAAGACTCAATAAATTGTAAGCTCACAACGATGTGCCAGGACTTATGCCTTGCCAACAAGAGGGACACGGGTCATGGCTGATAGGGCCGCTCTGTGCTGAGTTATGTCAGACAAAGGACAATCTATGAAGGAGCTAACATCTGTAATGAGGAGTGGTTGTCACCTGTGGGCACTGGTATGGAAGGTTGTATTTCAGTCTCCCGTCACAAATTCTCTCTCTTTCATTGAGATCTAGGGGACTGCTGTCAGCTAGCCTTACAGTGACCACTCTCAGAAGAGATGGATTTCACCTTGTTGCCTCCAAAGGCAAGCAGCAACCAGCAACACATAGGTAGAGAGCAACAGGTCTGGCATTTCACCACTAAACAGTGCAAACAGCTATGGCAGAATGATGGTCTGTGGTGCACCAATTCCTGCTCAGCATTTTTCTCAAATGAACTGGCTTTGTAGCTAAATCACATCCTCTTGTCTTGTCTATTCTCTTCCCTAGTGAGGACAGTTAACTCCAGCACATATATTGTACAAAAACGTACGAATAAAAACAGCCATCAAAATGATAAATGATATCCAAGAAGCTACATCCCATAATTACCTGACTGTAAGCTATGTTCTTTTCTCCCCAGGGAGCTGCTGTTAAAATGTGCTTTTCTGTATGTCTGAATATCACCTTCTATTTCCTGCAGGGAGCCAGGAGCTCCTGCCTTGCACAAAGGTGAAACACTTAATAAGGACACTTTTACTAGTAGTACTGTGCCACAGTGCAAGGTAGGAGCTGTCATGGTGGCTGTAGCTATCAGTCAGCATCAAGGCTTTACTTTCATCTGAAGATGCGGGAGATATCTGAGTGGGCTTCGGAGGTGGAGCAGAAGTAGAGGCACGGGGCTCTGGGTATGCAGAGATGTCAATATAGGCAGTTCTATAATATAGGAAATGGTATGATTCTATGAGATGCGAGCCACTACGTAGGCAGGTTCAAGACCAAGTTATACCTCTTCTTCCAAATTAGATGAAAAATGAGATGTGTACTCCATTTGACATCCCAGGTCACTCTTTACTCAAGTACATCCTCTCATCTTATTAAAGCTTTTCTGTGTAATCTTTTCCCCTCTCAGCATCTTTAGTTTAAACTTGGCTTTTAAACAATTTTAATCTTAAAGCCCATATTCTGCTTGGGTGCTAAAGAAGAAAATTATGTCTGTAGCATGACCAAAGAAAGCCTAAACATGCACTTATAACATCCAAACTGTTCACCACAATGTATTTTTGGTAACCTGAAGTTTCTGCAGCACATGCCCATGTGGAGAAGCACTCATGCTTGCGTTGGATAAAAGCATTTAATGAATTCTTAGCATGGCATTGCATACCGTGTTGTGGCTGCCACCACCTGAAAGCTGTGGCAGGGGTTTTGGCCTCCCGAGGTAAGTCTATCGAAACAACCTGAGGTTCCAGGTATGACATGAAGTCCAGCTCTCGCAGTAAATGCCAGGTGATCCCGTTATCATTTGTGAATTGAACCACGAGACCTGTAGTTAAAATTAAGCAAGGAAGTTAGTTTGACTGTGCAGAGAAGAGGGGGGCAGCTCTTCAAGCCTGTGCTCAGGGGTTGCCAGCCCTCATCCAGTGTACACCACTGGCGTGAGTGTGTCTCCCCTATCCATTTGGCATTTCCTGGTCCAGGAGCATTTTGTGCTCAAGACCTGTTGCAAACATGACATGGGCTCACTGTCTGCCACATGTTGTATTGCTTGTCTTCACCAAACTCAAAGGATCTAATCTTTTACTTAGTGAGGGGGTAACGTGCCTTTCTTAATGTATGTGGAATATTCCTACAGTTTGTGTGGGACACTAAGTTGTAATTCTGATAGCTGGGCTCCTCATAAGGGGCAGTTCACAATGCTTATACTACCTCTGCAAGCTTAAAGCATCTTTAAAAGTGAATTATCTTAATGTTTAAATATTTAAATGTTTTAAGGTATTTGGCTCTTACACACATTATGGTAAATAAAAAATATGGGATAAAAGTAAATAGACTTCTTTTTAATTGAAAGTCAACTTACGTACCACTTAAGAAAAGTGAAGGGCTAACTGAATAATGTTAAAAATGAAACAGACTTTCTCATTTTGTAGAGAGAATAAGAGGTAAAAGCACTACAGAAGACCCCAAGTACAAAAAGCTTATTATAAGGAAAAGAGGCTTTACCTTCATTTCTGGCTCTTGGTCTGTTGCAAGAGTTGCCAGAAGCCTTGCTTCCAATTTGTACATAAAATTGAACTAGCCTGTTAAAAAAAATATCAGATTAGAAGAGAAGTGCAATTATCTTCTAATAGCACAAGGTTAGTTAGGATAACTCTCCTCTCCTTAACTAATGTGGCATTTTCAGTTAGGTCATTATTTCAGGCTTATTGATCAGGCAGTGATCCTACTGAAATCAAGCATTGCCATAGTAAAGAGTAGGGGACCCAAGACAGAAGTTGATGTTGTTTACTGATCCTTTGCCTAATAAATATATTGTTGAACTGAGCAGGAAACTTTATGAGATCCTTCCTTCACACAAAGATGCAAAAATGCTAAAGCCAAATCTGCAACTTACATCAGATCTTACCTACCTTGGTCTCTTCTAACTGGAACCTGGTTTAAGCCTTAACAGACAACATTAGAGTTTAAATGGAGTTATTACATCCTCTCTAAATCACCAGTCTCTTTTTGATTGTTAAATTGTTAATGTAAAAAAATGTCAGTAATAAGAGTTCATGGGATGTTTTGTGAACTAGTCACTTGGAGAATGAATCTATATATTTTAATTTAATTGAATATTATCTCGTTCTTATGTTATGAGACAAGGAAGAAATGTTCCTGATCTGCTTTCTTTGTATCTCCCCTGTAGTCATTTCTTTTATCACTTCCATACTTTCCCCTCCTCCTTTTTATGGTAAACCATGGAAAAACTTTCATCCACGTGGTAGTTTTTCCATATCCTTGATTTTTCCCATAGCTATTTTCTGAAACCCTTCTAAGGCTGCAACATATCTTTGAGACAGTGTTGCTGCTTTAACTGACAGAATTTTGGACAAGCCTGGAACATCCCTAGCTAGCTATATTTGAATTAATAATTATCCCATCCTTGTGCCCCAAAATCTTGTCATTTTTATCACAGTCTACAGCGATGCCTTGCTACACTTGTTGAATTATTATTTTTAATTGTGAATCTGAGGTGTCAGTGTAGTTTACATTTTCTTTTAGATGTGCACTGTTTTACTAGTAACAACAATTTATTTTAATTAATGTCCTGTTGCTCCCTCACCAAATTTCATTACATATTTCTGACATTTGTCTGAGGCTTCTCTGGTCATAACTAATGTAAAGAGCAGTGACATGACTGAAAAGGCCATTGCCCCCTCATCTACTCCTTCACAGGTCCTGCATTGCACACCTCAAACAATGTCAGAACTGAGCAGGGAACATGGGCTCATACCTGCCCTGAGCTTTTGCATGCTGAAAGTTGGCAAGGCCATTCTCCTTCCTGTTTCCTAGCTAGTTTTTGACTTATGATGATGCCTGCCTGTTGTTTTATTACAGTACTTGCCGATGTGATGTTTTTGAGAAGCAATTGCTTGTCTCTTGTGCTGGGAGGCATCTTTGTAGAGTACACAGGGAGAGGTGGGGTTATTGCCAAGCAGGGATTTTGGGGAAAAAAGAACATGAATCAAAAGGAAACTAGGCTTCTTTCATTCTATTGCTTGTAGATAACTTCTTTATTTTAAATACGAGTTTTCAAGGTGGATTTATGTCTCTGTGTGAAGAAAGAATGCTTGATTTGTCACTCAGATAACTCCCCACACGGATAACTCTTTTTGCCTTAGGGGATTTGGTTCTAATTTGTACTGACGTCAATAAAATCACAGACAAGCCACAGGACTACAGGCAGAGCCAGTACCATGCAGATATGACTCCATTTTCACTCACCCACTGCTACAGACACATTGTTACGATCCTCTTCTGATTCTAAAGCCAACCACAATCCAGTTCTGTTACTGAAATTGGTATTTTGTATGTGAGATGTTTTGTATACCCACAGGGACTTGACAAGCCAGAATATACTCATCAGTCTCGTTCATGATAGAACCCCATAGCTCAAGAACAGAGTGGTTCACAGTGTTGCAAAGATTAGTCAAATAGGTCCTATTGTTTTCTGCGGCTCTGCTTTCTGAGACAGTATTCTGGCAATAAAACACTATATCACAGCCTCACAGGTGAAAAGATTTACAGATAAAATTCTCTTTTATGACTGCCAAATGTAGAGATCAATAAAAAGTAAAACAAACAAAAACAAAAAAAAAACAGAAACAAAAACAAAAAACCTTTCTGCAGAAGAGTGAACCAGCCCATCTGATCTGGACAAGTTTGACCCAGAACAACTCTCTGAAATTGTTGCACAGTCATTAGCAACAGTCTGTAATGCAAATAGGAGCCAAGTCAGCTAACAAGCCAGATGTCACTGCTGGAAAAATATATATATTACACAGATTTTATTTAGCTGCCAGGTAGGCACCATGTGCAAATGCTGTCACTGAACAGATAGTGAAGAGTGTCATAAGGGAGAGGCCATCAATATGGGAGGCAGTAGTTCATCAAAATGCATCCAGGTATCATATTGTCAGTCAAGAGGATGAAAATACTGCTGGCAAAATTGTGCCTTTGGCACATTGGGCCATGCAAAAGCAAAGGAAGGAGAGGCTCCAGCAGGTTTCTGAAGTGCAGGCCAGAAAATGGTCTAAGTGAAATGAATTTTAACACTTTTATTACAGTTCTCTTAGCAGTATGGGATACTCTCTTCATGTCTCTTAAAAAAAAAAAAAAAAGTGTAATCAATTATGTAAGGAATAAGGAATGGTTGGGCAAATAAAGCTTAAGAATATGAAAGCACTTGTATGTGCTAGCCATGGAATGCATGTTGGTAGTCATTGGTTTGTGGGAACAAACTTTAGTTTTAAATGCTTTTTGTGTTAAACCCAAGTTTAGGAGTGTGCTGCTAGGCTGCTCCCCTAAACAGCAGAGCATGGGCTGGCAAATCTTGATCCCTTTGCAGCAAAGTGAACAAGGAGGAGTGTGCCCCTCTCCTCTGGGAAGATAGGGTTGAGAAGGAAAAGGTCTTTGTATTTTCTATAAAAATGATCAAGAATTCTTTGCATTCTTTATGTAAAATATACCCCTTGCATACAAAAAACTGTAACTGAAGCAAGATGATACAGACCATGCATAGTAAGGTAGGTCTGCGGGAACTGGGAATGAAATTGAACTTTAATGTCTTGCAAATTTATTTATTTATTTATTTATTTATTTATTTTGCTATTCCATGCCTGATTTAATGAAACGAGATCTTAAAAGGTCCAGGAAAGTATTATTAACCTGAAAAATAAGAAGCTTAAAACTCTACTGCAGGAGTTTGAGCATTCCTATTCACAACCTTAAATCCACATATCTTGTGGTATGTCTTTAAGGATATATTTTTCTGCTGTTTACTCAATCACCAAAACCCCACAACCAAAAAACCCACTCACAATAAAAGATAACTGTGCAGGGTCTAAGATGACCCCTAATAATATAACCTAATTCTATACAAAGCATTACTGAATGCAAAAAATAATACCAAAAAGGGAAAAAGTGTTTCATTCTAATCTCCTCTTTCAAGTGACATTAATTTTAGCTGCAATAACAGAAAACATTTATAGGAAGGAGTATAATTTTGTTTTATGGGTCTTTCAGTTAACCCCTCACACTCTCACAAACTTATTCTGCCCTTGCTTCTAGGAGAAAATATCTAGCTAATGTTACAGACAGTCGCAAACATTAAAGTGGGATTTATCTGTTCTAAGCAAGGTGTTTAAAGGCTGAATGTTACATGACCAGCCCAGATTCCCTTAGAAATAATGAAAAAATACACATTTCCAGAAAACAAAGCACGGGCCTTTGTTAGGTCCTATTTCATTGCCCTTTCAAAGTAGCTATTTTATCTCCTTTGAGCATATAAGAAGCTGGGGTAATTGCTAAGGCGCTGATGTTCTAGAACAGCTGCGTGAGCCGGATCCTGCCCTTGAGCACATGTGGCCAAAGTAACTAAAAAATCCATGTTTGTCCCATTTGTGCTTGAGATGATTGGTATTTTTGTTCTTTCTTGTGAGAGAAGTGCTAGTTTATTTTGCCAAAATAATGCATCTCAGCAGGAGAGCAGCTCACCGACTCAGAACAGGGATCTTAGTTGCTCTTGCCAGAAGGTGTCCCTCTGTCCTTGGGGTAGTTTTGACACCCCATGTTTTTGACATCTCATTCATGAGGTAGTTTTACCCCATGTTCTCGTGCAAAATCGAAGTAATGATAGATTGAGAAAGTCAAGAAGGAGCATTGTGCAGTACTTTATGAATTCTTTTTGTGTTTTAAGGGGTTCAAATTCTATAAAAATGCAAAGCTATAAGTATCTGGCATTGAAAGTGGTTTCTGAATTTGAACGCTAAAGAAAATCCTTTTCTTTTTAAAGAAGATTTCTCCAGAAAAGAAGGGATAACTAAAAAATGTAATTTGAACATAGACTTCTTGATGGTGTGGCTACTTTCAAAATTATACTTCAGGGTATTAACAATATGAGATTTAAAAAGAAAGTGACACAGAAAATGTGATCAGATATTTCCAGAGTTCCAGTGCTTGCCAAAAGCATATTTGTAAAACCATAAATTAATTTAATTATTAAGGAATTTATGTTATTATCTATCAAGTATTTGTCAGAGGAGATTTTGACAGACCGGCAGGACATAGAGGAAGGGCAGTTGCTGCTGTGTTGCTCTGTGCTGTGGAGCAGCTAAGGATGTCCCCAAAACCACAGGACCCATACTGCCCTAAGGAGCACTACTTGGCTGAACTGGAGAAGGGGAACACTAATTTGTGGCCATGCTCTTCTGAATAATCCCACGAATTAAACAATGCAACAACTCAGTGCATAACTTGCTCTTGGAGCAGTATTTGACAGGAGAAATATCTTTTATTAAACTAATGAATGTAATTGTAGGGTGGGCAAGATTTCAGGCACATGATCCCTTATAAGACTGGACAAAGCAGCTGCGAACTCCAGGATAAATAATAGTTAGAATTAATTGTCCTTAGTTTATCCTAATTACATTAATCAATTGGACAATTTGAGAGAAAAGGGTAATTACTATCAGTGGAGCACAATCCGGTAGTAGCAGGGAGAGAGGTGGAGGCTTGTTAGCCTCTTGACTGCACAGAAACAATTCATATTACATTGTTTTACACTTCTTACAAGTGGACTAATTCATAACATCTGGAAAATCAACAATAGCTCATTTGCTATGGTATCAGCATGCCTGGAATTCAATGGCATCAGTGGAAAGGGAATTTTTCTGTCTGGATTCTTAGGTTTTGTGCAGTTTCAAGACCACATCTGCCTGGCCATCTAGAATACACTGCAAAACCACCTTCCCAGAAGGACAGACAGTTCACATTTTCTATGCTGCTATTCCATTCCATTTCTAACCTAATCCCCCTCTGGAAAAGGAAGTAGAAGGCCAGAATGAGTAAAAAAAATAACTTCCCTAAGATTTCTTGTATGGGTTGTGATTACCAGAAAAAAAAAAAAACAAAACATTTCACAGCTTCTCTTGTCTATGCTTGTAATAGCAGAGAAGAGACAGCATTAACACACAATTGTGAGAAGCAGCACTGATGACTGACCTGATATTTGTAGTGTCCAGAGGAACAGTCCTTGCCTCCCTTTTACCAGGTCCATTGAAATACAGAGATTTTCCATCACTGAGCACGCCACAGCCTGTTCCAACCTGACCTCCTGTTATCTTGTACCAGAGAGGGCTTAGCTTCCTCTCAAACCTGTCGAACATCTCACTGTGGTTAGGCACATTAGACACACAGGTTCCATGTGATGCTTCAAGAAAAGAAAAATATATGGGAGATGTTTTGTTGAAACTGTGCTGAAGAGAGTAAAGGTCAGATACAGAAAATTGACAAACATTTCTATTGTACCCATGCAAGAGAAAGTACCATATTTTTTTTTTTTTTTCAGAAAATGCCATGACAACAGTACTGAACCTTTTTAAGCCCTCTTTATAATTTTTTGTAGGCAGAATAAGCCCTCTCCCATTAAACTCTAAGATGACTTATTCCACTAGGTGAAAAACAGACATGCTTTATACTGATAAGATGTTTTTATGTAAACAGAAATATATTATCCTTTTAGTTCTTTTTAAACAAATTGAACAAAAGAGGATAGCTTATTGCTTTGTTGGGGTAGAGGGTTGAAAAGAGTGCAGTATGCAACTGGTTGTGTCAATCTCTGTTTCTTCACTGGGTATTTTTTGTGTGTGTGTGTGTGTGTGTTTGTTTGTTTCAGCATAAAAGCCCCAGAAACCACAAGTGAGCAGAAATTTTTTGCAGAAGGGCCTGTCAGAACATATGTTCCTTCCTGGTCCCATGCCATCTGATGGCCAGGGGACTCAAAACCAGCAGCAATTCATTTGAAGATGTTCCAAAGGTTTTTAAGCAGACTTTTTAGTTTATAATATTTTATTTTGTTTTCACTTTCATTGCTAGTCCCTTCCCATTTATACAGATGGTGATGTTCAAAGATCACAGTTGCCAGAAACATCACCAGTGTCTCCTGTCTTCAGCTGCTCTGTTTTGTCTGCACTGGACTCCTGTACTAAATTTTATTTAACGAAAAGATTCTTGCTGGCAGCCCATGAAATTTATGTCATCATGTATTTTCCTGGAATATTGGAGAGGAAAAACAAGATGCTAGGTTTACAACAGCAACTCAGATAGTGTTTACTGTTGTACCATCTAAAAAAGGTTCTTACCTGTGTAGCCCAAGTCACAAAAACAGACCCCTGAGACGCAGTCCCCGTGACCACTGCAGTAATTGGGGCAAGGCTCAGAAATGTAAACACCATCTAAGCCAAAAGGAGGCACACTCTTGTGGGAGCTGCTCTCCTGGATCCAGCGGAATCGAGTTTTGCTGTAGAGGAACAATAACAAAAGGCATGATATTACTATTTCCAGCATTAATACCCACTGTATACCTTTTGTGATCTTTGTTTAAGACAAAGACAGCCTTTCCTGGATTAGCGAGCTGATGCCTGGGAAGTATTTGTAACATCTTATAGCTTGTGCAACTTCACATATGGATATTTTTTCCACATATTTTGGGGATGTAATTTTGATTTGCTCTATTTCTCTGGCCTATGTCCACCACTGTGATGCAAACAACAGATCATGTAGTTTTATCAACAAGAATGAAAGACTAGGTATGACTCTGAAGATGCCTTTTAGTATAGTTCAACCTGAACTGCTAATTACATTTTAAAATGCCAGAATTCAGTTTCTTACAGTACTTATGAAAATAACTCAGTAACGGCAGTGATGCAGAGTTTGTTATAGGATGGTATAATTTTGAGTAAAAAAACTTAAAATAAACTAGATATAGGAAAAATCATCCAATGTCTACAAATGTCAGATAAAGTAACCTACGGGATATGTGGATAGAAATACAAAGATTTTATTCTTGGGTGACAACACAAAATTCCTGAAAAATAGCAATCTAACCTCTAACCTCTATAACTAAAACTGTTTCAGGGATTTTGGAGACTTGCTTTTGGGACTTTTTGGATACTACACAAAATTACTCCAGCTGATCCAGTGCATAGGAAATTTATTAAAGAAAAAAATATAATTTTTTTAGTTTTAAGTCTTTGGCTTTTAGTTGAATCATTTTTGGATTCAACAGAGGGGAGAGCTGATTTAAAATCTCATTATCAATCCAGTAGATTAACTGAGATCCTCCTTGCTATTCTGCCTAATGTATAACATGTTTATTGCTTTTTACTTACTGTTCACGGGGATTTGGTAGGTAGGTAATCATCATGTTGGTGCTTTGCACCAGCTGATAAAACGGGATGCTCTCAAGATAATCATGATTTCCAAAGTGACCCATAACAATTCAGTCTTCAACATACTGGGAGCCTCTTCATACTCCCAATACTTACATTTTTAATGTATTAGCATGAGCTTTTTATTCTTGATCACATTACTGAACATAATGCCAAACAGATTGCTGCTATTGATTCCACACTGCTTGTTTTGGGTAAATCAAATCAGCTGGTGTCAGATCTGTGTGATTTGGCACCTGCTTTTATTGGCTAATTACTGAAGAAAAGACAAACTTGTTACGGTACATGCTGCTATTTCAGTTCCTTGAAGCAAAGGCACTGGTTCCCTTGCTTCACAATATGTTGCATACTGAAACTCCATGCTGAGGCTGGAAGATGAGAAGCCTGTAGCAGGAGAATGGGGCTGAAACCCAGGGGCAACACTAAAGCCACTGACTACAGAGAGACACACAGGAGCCAGCAGGCTTAGGGGACTTCTGCTGCTGATGGCATGCAGTGCAGATAGCAAAGGGTCTCTTTGCCCGGTGGTAAGTGTAAAATTAATCCTGTTGAAATGGCTTATTTGATTCAAGTGACTTATCACCTTCTTGCTGGCTCCCCTGACCCAACTAATAGGCCTAAAGAAAGACAGATCCATGATGAAGAGATTGATGTAAAATTAATATGTTGTGATCCCCTTGTTGCTTTGTAATTTATTTTTATAGATGGTTTGACACCTTAAAAATGGAAAGCTTCTCCCTGTTTTGGAGAGCATAATATATTTTTTTCCCAGACCTGCAGATTTTTAACACTGATTTTACTCACAGCTTGCAATTTTTTCCTAACATAGTCTCAAACAACAGGCAGCTAATTCACCGCTAGCTGACGGTATAGGGTACCTGGCTGCAAGGGACCTTGGGATAACAATAGTAATTCTAGTCCAGTCCTCAAAGTCTCCTGTGTGATACACGGTTGGCTCACTCAGCTCACGGGAGCTTCCTTCACATCCTTTTGTGCCTGGAGATGCAGGATAGCAGCCTTCCTTCACAAGTGACCAGAAGAGCCCAGCATCATGGGAGTACTGAAGCAGTACAGGAGCAGAGCTGCTGTATTGGTTAGTGCAGCCGATGTTCAGCTGGAAAAAGCAAAGCATCAGATATGAGCTGAAGAAACCTGCACTGTTATTTATCATTATTGGCTGCAAAGCACCTTTGACTTTCCATTTTGGAGAGCTTAGCTCTGAACATTTCCTTTGAACCCTGCTGGCAAACAGTGGCTGATGCTTAGAGTTGGAGTCCTACACATACACAACATTTCTCTGTTAAAATTACCACCCTTCAGTCAAGTTGCTAGGTTCAGCAAAATGTGCAAAGAACATAACACATTTTTCAAAGGTCCTGCTATGTAGCAGGCCACAAATAACAAGCTCTGCACAGGCACCTGTGTCCCCAGGAGGAAGGGGAAGAGCTGTATCCTCTGATATAACCCACTGCAGTGCACCCCAGTGTGCCAGACTGACTCCAGGGTTCCCCTTGCCTTGGGCTGTAACCCTTGACCATTGCCAAATCATCGACTTTTCATAATAATGTCAGTGAGCTGGCACTGCATTTCTGGTCCCCAGAAATGAGCAAAATTGGAGGCAGTAGAAAAATGAATACTAGAATGTGAAATGAAAACATAACTAAGACAAAAGCCAACCATTTGTTTTGCTACCAGTTTCATTTTTCAAGCTACTAGAAACATATTATTTTTTACATTGTTATATTGCAGAAATTCTACTTGAGCTGTAGAATGTGGAATATAAAACAAAATCATTCATCTAAAATGAAATAGTTTTGATAACTGACTGTCTTTGGTTTATCAATGCAAAATTATTCCAGGCAGCTATTTAAAATGGAAATTTCACAAACTCAGGAAAGCATTTAACCATATGTTTAAAATTAAAGAATGCAAATAAGACTAACACATTTCTATGCAGGCCAGTTTAAAACCTTTCCAAAAAAAGAGAGGAATATGAATTAAGGCCTTAAACAATAGAAGAACTCACTGTTTTCTGACACATATTGTTGATGTTCTGTATATTTACATTACATTGCCAATGGCTTCCATGATGGAAGGTGTATGAAATGTTTTTAGGTATTGCTTTTTCAGACTAACAATTTTTGAATTGCTGTTGACCATAAAACTTAGAGAATGAAGACTTAGTCACTGAAGTAGTGGAAAATGGTCAAGAGGCAAACCACATCTTTTCCAGGCTAAATGGTATTTACATATCACAGTATTTTGGGTTTTAGACAGTTTAAGGTATAAAACTGCAAACAATATTCACTTGGAAATTGTACTGCCGTCCCTCAGTTTGTACAGAATTTCATTAGCATAACTTTTAGATGAAATGAAATCTTTTACAAATCCTATTATTTCTAACCAACTTTACTATTTACAGGACTGTGGGAATTATATTTGAAAAGCTGCCTGTAAACAACTGATCTCTTTAATAATTCTACTTGTAAATTATTCAGTGTCTGTATCCACCAATTATGTAAGGACCATGTATTTGTGGTGAGCTCATTAAAATTGCATTGCAACCAACCTCCAGAATTCACCAATGGGATTTCATTATAAACTCAATAAAATTTTGATTAGGGTTCAGAAACAAGAGCTTGTCAAAGCAAATACACTTTCTTTGGAGCCTATATTCTGTTGCACTGTCAGACCACTAAAATTTTTGTAAGCCCTACAAAGAAGAGAATGCTAATTGAAGCCTATATTCATTGACAATAAAAGTAATTATTTGAAAAACCCACACTGGAGTACAGAGCAGCTTGTAAGTCCTTAAAGAGTTTAATATACAAAAAATGTACACAAACCACATTGGAGCTTTTGTAGTCGCAGATGGGATAAATCCTTTTTCCCTTGACAGTGCAGTAGCATTTCCTGGTACTGACTCAAATATAATGACAGTCACTTCAACCCACTTGTGAAACTCGTTAACGAACAACAAGCCTTTAAAATTTCTCCAGAGGGGGAAGAAGTTCTCCTGCACCAAGGTTTTAGCTATTCTGTTAGAAAGCAGCATCATATTTTATACTGTATGAATTCATACATGTGCTCTACACATCTTTTTACATAGTCTTATAACTTATTACATTGTTTTGAACTATGACCCAATGACATCTTGCAAGTATTGAATAAGGGGAGTTTCACTGCTATTCTGGGACTTGAAGGGACTTATATTTAAGGAATACCTTGAACTGCAGGACATATCCAGGCTTCAGCGTTAAATCTCTAGTCACTGCAAATCGGTCTCCATCTGATTTACCAAACAGCATGGCAGAGGGGGTGGCAGAGCAGAAAGTTTCATTTTTGGTCATCCCTTCATTGGCCAACATTAACCACACACTCATCTGGTTCATAGGGTAATCAAATGCTGGCTTTTCATAAAAGTTCTGTTAGAAAGGAAAAGAAAGGCAAAAAAACAAGTACTATCTCCTTGCAGTGTGGTTCCAGAATATTTTCCCAAATTATCAATTTTCATATTTTGCGATTTGCTTTTTCTGTGATTGTCCAAAAATTGTAATTGTCAAAATTTGCCTTGACTTTCTGAGGAGATGATACCTAATTACATTATCGATTGTAAAAATTAGGAGTCTGATGGTATTATGGTAAGAACCAGCTTAGTACCATGCAGAGAGAGACGCAGCTGCAAGCACTACAAATGTCTCTTTAACTATGCTCAATATTTTCAAAGAAAATTGAATTCAAAGAAATTTCTACTAACAGAGAGGACAGCTCCTTTTTCATGGTGATGCCCACAGATGGCTCTTGCTTATTACCTGTGGTAAGGTGGGGTTAACAACGGGAATTATGTGCTTCTGTTTCTCTGACAAAATAATGATGTCATCGATAGCCCACTGATCATACCCTTCCCCTGAAAACACGGGCTGCCACCACCGAAACCTGGTGCAAGGAGTCTTAGCTGCAGCTGGCAGCTCCAGATAGACAAACCTGAAAAACAGAAATTCAGCAGGACTTTAGGGGAACACTGTAGAGAAATGGGAAAAAATATCACTAAATAGGAAAAAGAGGCAGGAAAGCCATTTGTCTTCCCAAGAAACTCGTATGTATGATGGATCCTGCTTTCCTGGAAATGGCTGAACATCTGCCTGCCAATGGAAGTATGGACTGTTGCTCTTGATTACTCCAAAGGGGTAAATGTTTTATCTAAAACTAATGTATTAGATGGCCAGGCAATGAATAGTGCATAGCTGGGGACATGGTTATTTGCTGGAAGCTTCCTGTAATTTTGACAAAGTAGAGACAAAGTAAAGTTAAACAGTTTTATACTTTCAAGTGCCTAGATCACTTTCAAAAAAAGAGAGTTTGCTGAGTTACAATAGTTCTGGAAATACTGTTCATTGCAAGGCAAAGTAAAGAGATGTGAGGATAAAACTACCAATTATGGTAATAGAAATCATGTTAATATCTATGCAATTTCAATTGCAATCTCAGTTTGGAATGACAAGCTACCTACAGGTTTTCTAAGGCCCACTTTCATTAGTTTTCTCCTTCATGGTGGCAGGAATTTACTGTGGCAGTCTGGAAAAGTTTCTACATAAGGATGGCTTATAAGCACTACAGTTTATACTGTATTTTAATATTTTCATAGACTCAGAAACAGTTTTCTTAAAGAGATGATGAAGTATGGATTTAACTGATTTATTTTAGAACAAAATTATACCTGGGTTTACTGAAGTCAGAGAAATACATTTCTGCTAGCAGTTGCCAGTTGATGCCACCGTTATTACTGTACTGCAGCAGCACACCTTCTTCTCTGCTGTCTGGTTTATTGCATGAAGAACTGTCTCCTCCTATCTGGATATAAAACTGAACAAAATCCACCCAGGTAGTGTCCAAATCCCAGCTTACTAACTGTCTTTTTCCAGCCTACAATAGAAAGAAAGAAAAGAATTGGTAAAAATAATATTAAATATGTCACCTTCACTACAAATTGACATATTTTAAAGTCAAGCACAGATGAATATTGTAGAGAAACATGATGGGCATTGCATTTTGTGTTAACATGACACTTTTTTATCTTTAGGACAATGGTACTGTTTGGCCATCCTTTATGTCTTAATTTATCTGGTGTGATCCCACAAGCATTTTTATTATTGCAGACGCAACATTTCAACACAAAATACAACATCACAGCACAATTCCAACACAACTATCTTATCTCTTTCCTTGTTCTCCTGACTCCTTCATGGTACCAAATACCTTCGGAAGACATAGAGCAGACCCTGGGTATCACAAACCAACTAGGGCTAAATGTTTAAGCATTCAGCTTTTATAGACCATAGAACATCAGCTTTTTGATAGAACATAAAGCAGTAAAAAGACATTTCTGATCTCATTTCTCTTGAATTGTATAGTGTTGCTGAGTCACCTGAAATTATACTACTGATAATGCCTATTGCATTTCGTGAAAGGAGAGTATCTCAGAAGCTAGAGTCTGATTTATTTAGTTATTTATTCATTTACCTAGCAATCAAATTCAATTATGTTCAGATACTTGCATTTTATATCCTCATATATTTTAAACTTAAATTATCCCGAGCTTGTCTCTGCCTCATCAAGTTTTAGGTCCTTATAACAGCCAAAAGTACACACACACACACACACACACATTTATTTTCTCAGTTGCACTTAGACATTTTATCTCTATTGTCCCATTGGTCCTCTGTTGGTGAGGATGGGTGACTTCACCTTCAGTTCGCAGTCTTTTTTCTTTTTACATTCATGGCATTCAAAGTACCATTGCTACTTGATCCTCCTCTCTACAGTTATGTGGCATTCATTTCTCCAGCTGCTACCCGGTGCTATATGCACAGAGAACAGAACAGCCTTCCCACATGTTGGCATCAGGCCATTTGACAAGTTTCCTTCCAGTTACTTCTACAGAAGCATGTAGGATTACAGCAGTGAGATTCATCTCCTACTCCAGAACTGGGGAGGAGCATTTTCTCTACATGCCTCATGTGAATAGGATTTATTCATACACAAACCCATGTTCTTTTACTAGCAAGTATTGTAAATCTGAAGTTTCTAAACTAAAACCCGTGGATGTAGTTTCAGGATAGCTGAAAGAAAAAATAACCTCATAAGATGCAGAGAACAGTATTCCCGAGGACGTTTTTGAGTTCTAGCAGGAAACAGCTCTTGGACATTTATGCTGTGGTTAACATGGTCACTCTGTGCTTGCTGGTAAAAGAAGACAGAGGATATTCAGCTAAAAGAAGCCTTACGGTGTAAGAACCTTTTACTATAACTGGAAATCTCCCCTTCCCCTTCCACTCTGCTGCTTGAGGCTGAGCTTGTGGGCTTGCACAGCAACAGGCTTGAATGATTATGATACATGTTATAAACCTGCCTGCGGTGTGACAGAATGAAGGGAGAGAGCATTGTCCCTGTAAAGGTGACCTGCATGCCCCATGCCTGGCACAGCCCTCCACCAGCACAGTGATGTGCTGCCACAAGCTGCTACAGGCAGGGCAAAGCCAAACATGCGCAGCTGGAGAGGGGACATGGGTATGATATTTCTGCATTCATTAAAAGTGGTTGCAACCTGGATTCATCTGCATTAACAGTGACTAGACCTCCCAAAATGCAGCAGGATTGGCAACATGCCTACTGGCTCTGATTACCTAAAAATCACTGATTCCTGTCCAAGCACAAAAAGGGATTAAAAAGATAAACTTGGGCTAAGTTGTAAAAACAATACTTAATTTTAAGCAGAAGTGATGTTTTCCCTGTCTCTCATTCATACATCCGTGATCCTCCTGACAAATTTCAAGTTAGAGATAAACAAGTGGCACGGATCTAGCTGGACATCAGTAACAAAATTTATGAGCTGGTTCCCAGCTGGTGCTCAAATGGTGCCATGAGAGTGAGATGGGCTCAGTCTTGGATGCAGCCCCAATCTTCCCAGTGTAGCCCTACATGGCTAATACTGGCCCAGGGCACTGTGTCATGACACTGGTAATATCTTGGGAATTCACTTTTGCAAACATTTTTCTTCTTGAGACCAACAAGATTTGGAAGTTGTCTTAATAAAATCAGACTTGATGATCATAAAAGTCTTTTCCAACCTAAATGATTCCACTATTCTATGGATAATAAAGATGCCAACACCATTTGTATCCCGTGGGCAGATATGTCCCCACTGACTGATTGAGATCTGGGTGTAAAACTATTCTGAATACTTTTTACATGTCTACAGCATCCCTACCCCAAATTGGCTCTGCCTGCCAAAGGGTTAACCACAAAACCAGGTTAATTGAGAAAGAGTGTGAGTTACATAAAGCCTCAAAGGAATTGCAGGGGCTAATTGAAAGAGGTCTCTATATTCCAACACACCTACAATTGATTAATATGAGTTGGAAAACAAAAGATAGAGGGTTGGCAGAACAAAGCCAACATTAATTCTGGTAGTAGTGATTGATTATGGCAGTAAACATTAGACATTCAAATAAAAATAGCTATTTCAGCAACTGCAAAGAAACAGAGCCTGTGAATACAAGCTCCCAAAACAATACAGAATCGTTGGGCAACTACAAAAATTTTTATAATGTTTATCACCATGGCCACTAGACACCTTGAAAGAGATCTAAACAGAAATTAAATAAGCCACCTTCAGCTGATGGCACAGAGACTGCTACTACTCAAGAAATGAATGATAACCTAACCCGTAGAGATCAATAGAAAGAAGCCAAGAATTTCTAAATGAGATTTTCACTCCTCCTTAGCAGAAATCAGAAGAAAGATCATAGCAGGTTAATTCTAATTTAGCAAACTACTTTGAGAAACTTGGCATAAGGAACTGAGCCAGAAGGAAAAACATCTAACAGAGAAGACAATTATATAAAAAAAATCCAATTATCACAATTAGCTAGTTATACTGATTGGTCTATTATGAAATTTACAGCACAGTGCTGCATTTCCAGGGGAGCTGAATGTGAGACTGTGCAGGAGTGCTGAAAATTATTTGATGAGTTAGATTTTTATAATGAGGTAAACAACATATGATTACATAGCATTGCATATTGGTTTATTCTTCTGGGACTAATCTGGTTCTCATGACAGCCGTGGCAGTTTGATCAAACCCTTAAAAGAGAAGCATGTATCTGCATTTTTTACCCTTCCTTTCAATTAAGAACAACAACAACAACAAAAACACAAAACCCAACACAACAGAATTAGAACTGAGGAGCAACAATGAAAAATAAATCTGTGATTACAACCCATAGTCTTGCACCTGATCATAAAGATCTCTTTTCATTTTAGTTATAATTGCTATTGATTAGCAGATCTCCCTATATCTTATTCTTGCTATATTACTTTTATCTGTAAAACTTCCAAGTCATACAACAGAATATTCTCCTACAGGCTAACCAGGCACTTTCTAAAAGTCTGGATGGGTTGCTTTATCACTAATTTTGGTCCTTTGACCTCAGAGTAAGCTCTTTGTCCTCTCTGAAAGCCAACCTTTCTTGGTGCCTCTCCCAGAACATTACAGAACAGAGACAAATGGGAGTTGGGAGTTGCTGAGAAGAAGCTGAGTTTTAAAACAGAAACCACACAATTAAGATGATATGAATGTATGTGCTTCCCAGCACACTGGTAATTTACTTCCTTCCATTACAGGAGGTATTTCTTGGATACATAATCCACATAACCCCCTATCTCTTTTGATTGCTTGTTTTTTTACCTGCAGAGCACAGCTGTGCTGTTTAATGCACTTCTCATGCTGCTCAGAGCTTTCTGCCACCTTCCTTTTCTTTGTCATATAACCCCATCATGTTCCTTTCACACCTACATTACTACACGCCTTTCTCAGTCTCCCATTCCTTGTTGGTACCTTGTTGAAATAGAGTGAGGAGCCAGATGAGATGACCCCACAGCCTTCTTCAGGCTTTACAATCTCTCCCCCAATAACTTCCTGCCACTCTGTCTTCAGGCCATCTGGGTTCTCAAAATCAGACATGATTGTTGAAGGAAGGGGATTTTCAGGCTGACATTCAGTACCCTGAAACCCTGAGTCACACCTAGAAGGAAGCATAAGCATAACAAGGTTTTAAAGGACTTATTTAATGCTCACAGTTACTTAAGACCCTTTAAAATTACATATGAAAAAAATCTGTCATTCTAGAACTGGAATTTTGGCTCCAGGAAACAAGCTGGAATCGTTGGATAACTGGAAATAAGCTATATCTTATTTCTAAAAAACACCCTTCTGTGTCCAGAGAGCTTGAAGCTGGCAGGCAGCACGCTGTTCCCTTGGCATCGCAGCTGTCTGACAGAGGCTGCAAAGTAGAGCTGAGTAGGTTCCTGGGGACTGTTTGACACAGCCTAACAGCTTCATCTGTGAACTGGTTCACCAGGACACCTACAGCAGGGCAGCCCCATGCCACTGAAAGCTCCTCCACTTCATGGATTTCCCAAGGGTACAGGCTCTTGAGCAGAGAGATGTGGAGCAACCAGCTTTTAAGGTAGCTTTAATGGTTTAACTCTCACTTTTTATTTTTAAATATTTTTAATTGAAAAGTAAGAAAAAGCATAAAAAAAAGAATACCTAAGTATCTGGAGACCAATAGCTTGTTGAACTTGCAAATGCTTTGTACCTGCAAACGCCGTGGTCACACCAGCCGTGTCCACTGCACATGTTGGGACACTGCTGCCCGATGTAGATGTTGTCCAAGGCCCATTCATCCTGTGCTGTGTAGTAGCACTGACTCCAGCGGAAACGCGTAGCACTGGACCTTAAAACCAACAACAACGCTTTAATTTGGATGCTTTACGGAACTGTAGGAAAAAAAAAAATCAACTATAAAAAATAAAAGTTGATATCACAATCACTGTCCAGCCTGGGAAAACTGGCACAACCAAAGACAGATTCTTGTACATGAACTTTCTGTATGATGTAACTCACTGCAAAGCAGATAGTGGACTTTGCAGTTAATAACAATATTTCCAAGGAAATCTGAAGAGGTGCTACAGGGACTTTATACTTAATGGCCACATTATTTTAAGATAAATCTATCAATCAATAGTATCATGTTTTTATTCATTGCCATTCTGTGAGGGTGCAGGGATGCAAAACTAGAAAGCTGGATCCAGAGTGTAACTTTGATTTTTATACTTTTGCTCACAGTTAAGGTATAAATTGCGTTAAAAAGTTTAATCTGATATTTATTATTAAAAATTATTCTTTGAAATTAAACTTCTTGAGTTTAAGCACTTGTCTGTGTTGAATACTGGCCTATATTGTAAAGTTGGCTGTTTTTTATTGTATGCAGAAATTTATTTTTGTCAAGATGATACTAAAGAAGATAATGCTGACATACCATTGGTGACATTATGATCATCAAATTCTGAGAAAGATTCTGTTTCAAAGCACCTATTGGTTTCCACACTGCAAATAGCCTGCTCTTGGCCAACTATTCAAATAAAATCTATAACACGCGAGGTCTGCAGTGGCTGGAGTTGGGGAATTGATGGACTAGATTACATGCCTACATGTAACAAAACTGTATATTTGTCATATTGTTCAAGAAGAAAACCTTGCTGTGGTTTCTCCTTTCACCCTCCACAATCAAAAACTAAGGCCAGGGAAGAAACCAATTCATCAGAAAAGTAATTCCTGTCACCATCGAGCCTTTCTGAGCTCTGCTGCCAACCAGTGCAAATCTGATGGGTTGCGGATATTGGCTGGTGGCAGCTCCCAAGCACAGGGATGCTGAGCAGCTGGTGGGCTGGGCACCATCTGATCCATGCTCATACAAAAGTGGCTGGGTCCATGGTGAGAACAAGAAAAAGTATTGCATGTGAAGTGAAATAAAAATGGGAAATTGTGATGGAGCGAAAGGAGCTGTGCTGGCTGCGTGGCAGGTCTAGGAAAAGAAGATATGGTCAGTGTGGCATGATTGTAGAGCTGTGGAGGGGATGGACAGGGAAGGCAAGGCTGACAACAGTGAAGAGAAAATCAAGCATAAAGCTGGGATGGTCTCTGCTCAACAGGGCAGGCTAAGGAGAAGCAGGAAGTTCCTAAAAGATGTAGGAGAATATGTCCAAGCTTGCTCCTGAGACATACAGCTACGGTATGATGGCATGGGATATAATGCTGTTATTCTAATTTAAGAAAAAAAATCCTCCTACTCCCCTCTGGAATTTATGCAGAATAAGAGGTGTTAAGATGAATATTGTAAATCTGGTTGAGACACCTGCTCACACGTATGAAAATGAAATAGATATAGGAGATCTGGGCAGCTAAAACGGACAGTATGGCACAGTAGTTACACAGCCAGTCACACGCTAGAAGAATACAAAGGTTAGTTTAATACATGCCAGGAGAAATTTTTAGAATTCAAATATATGAATTTCTTTAAAAAGCAAGTGAAGCTGCCCAAGGGCTTGATTTTTAATTGAAATGACCTTTGTTTTCTGTTTTAAGTAGCTGTTTGATATTGAAAGTACTGTAAGTATTTTTACAGCATGTAGAGCTAATCTTCAGGGGCAGATCTGTGGATTAAATACTCCCTCAGGATACAATGTATTGATGGGTTACATTACAAGAGCTATGAATTATCCATTAAAAGTGCACAACGTCAGTAATGTGCCCACTAAGGACTTCTTAAGCGTGCATTGGCACAACAGAAAGTAAATATTCACCACGATTATTTACTGTTTATTTTCTGAGTGCTCTGAATCCAGCACATCTCAGTGGTGGTGTTGCTCACGTTCACCACAGTGCATCAACAGAACCTCAGGGGGCCCTGACAGAGATCACACTCCGGAAGGTGTGCTGGTAGCCGGCGTTAACTCTGGTGTGCACTGAGGAAAATAACACTACCGAAACCAGAGAAACGTTTTAAGGCGTATAAAGAAAAAAGAATATAAATAAGACTCCTAGCACAGTAAAATAGTATCACGTTGTCTGTGAAGGGAATGGTAGCCTTGGCTCCCTTGTTTTTTTGTTAGGGATGTGTGGGCAGATGTGAGGAGCACAACCCTGCAGGCCCAGGGGTACTTACAGTGACATGGGGGTATTTAGAGTGACATGGGAGCAATTTGGGCAAGTCCCTTGCCCCTAATAAGTGTCAGTGTGCTCTGAGCATAGTTCCTGGTGCTGCTTGGCATGGCATTGACACCGTTTTACAAGCCACTGCTGGCTGCAAAATTGCTGAGAAGGTGCTTCATGGCCAGCTGTTGGGTGCCAGGCTCACAACCACCCTACACAGCCAGCGGGGAGAACTGACCCAGGGCTAAAAACACTTTGGTGAGGCAGGGGTTATTGTTAGCTGCAAACAAAGATAGGTCTTCCCCAAAGAGACCTTCACTGCTATGAATCGCGTGTCCCCAAAACATGGGGGGTGGTGGGGGCCTGGCAGGAAGGCGAGGCCTGCAGGCCATTGCAAGGCTGCAAGCAGCAGTGGCTCCCCTCTGGGCAAAGGGGAACACGCGATGAGCTGAGATCTCCAAGGCAAAAGCAATGCCTCTGGAAAGCCCGTCCTGCGTGCTGCTTCTGAAAGCTTTCCAACGCTGCTCAGCACCTCAAGGTAACAACAGCTTAAGAGGATTATGCTGTTAAAAATGGTTATCAACAGTTTAAAAAAAGCCATGTTAATTAAGGAAAGAGAATAAGGAGCTGCCTGTCAGCTGCATTCTCAGTGATAAAATACTGGTTTTCTGGGCAGTCACTGTTTGGACGGCTTTTCAAATAGGAAGCATATATTGAGGAGTTACAAAAGCATTTTATTACAAGCAAAATAAACCTCTCCAATTTCTCATATTTCATCCCAGCTTTTTTCTATATGGCTAAAATGTTATTGGAATATACTTTGGCTTTCTGGTGACATTTTTTCTAAGTCAGATTTATGTCAAATAGAAGTCACTGTCGTTGTGTGACTTTTTAGATAAGCAAAAGGAAACTGTGGTGAGTCCCAGATGTCTTGCAAGTGAAACGATGTTCTTTCTATTATAAAATTTTTCAGATATGTGATTTAAATAAAATCATTGTCTTCTCTCCTGATATTAAAAAATCTAAAGATCCAATGCAAATTTGTAGCTGATACAATTACATTTGCTACCTTCTCAGTTACCATAATTACATTTGCCCAATTATCCTGAAACTCTCATTCAGTCATTAGGTGTTGATTTGTTTATGAAGTCAGCAACTGACAGCTGCTTGTATCTCATTAAGGCCTGTTCATATGTAAATGTCTTCCATAAAACTGAAATTAATTTTCATCAGTGTTAGAAATATTCAGCTCAAGTACAATACAATTTCAGAGAGCAGGTGCATACATTTCATTTCTCTAATACAACTCTCACAGTTACAGATTTCCTAATGCACCAAATTTGGGATAACACGGGGACCCTGGAAACTCATGCACGCCAGATGCAGAACATTGACAGATGTGCAAAAATACCATCCGGCCCAGAAAGTTTTACAACAGAGATAGGTACTGTTATGAGCAATTTTCTGGCTGCATGAGCACAGTAATGCAGCCTGATGCTACCAATGTACTGAAGGTGCAAACTCTCAGCAAAGAGCTCTGTATGCAGGGATGAAACTTCAGGAAATTGTAGCAGGGCTGTGCAGGGGAGTGAGGGCATATTGAGGCCACCAATGGCCACATTGGGACTATTGAGATCTCAAGCCATAGTCCTTGTCTGTAGCTGCTCTGCAATGTTTTTCCTAGCCATTACTAATGTTTTGCCCTTGGGTTCTTGTTGTGGTGGATATGGAGAGGAGAGAGGAGAGAAGAGTATGAGAGGGAAGCAGAGGGGAAAGGAAGGAAGGGGAGAGCCCCAAAGTGGTGTGCCGGAGGGACTGACCATCACATAAGGCTCATAAAGGCAGAAACTTGCCCTCTGTTAGTAAGTATGCTTCAAAAATGCAAGAAGTTCGTCTCCCAGTCTCAACCCAAAGGACGGACAGAGCCTTGCTGGTGACAAGGAGGGTGAGAGTGAGAGAGGTGGCCATCAGCTTTGGATATCAGGTTACTGTTGGTGGGGAACATGCAGCTGTTCTTCCTCTTCACCCAACAGTTGTACTGAAAATGTGTTTTCTGAAGAGCAAAGTAATGTTCAGTGGTAATTTGTACGTTAATTACAAAAAAAACTCTGATAACAGACAGGAATCTCTTCAGATACAAGATAGAGTGTGAAATATTTATTATTTGTGCACAGCATAAAACAGTAAGGTGACTATTATTTCACCATAATTTTTCCCTACAGTCTCCTAAATTAAAATGAAATTATTTGCTTCTGTCATCTCACATGCTGAGGAAAATTGTTGGATCTTAAAGAAAAAAAGATGGGCCACAACACTGGTATTAAAATCAACTATACAGAGTATAATAATAACTTTGAGTAGAGTATATGTCTTCTAAATAAATTTTAAAATAGCAGCCTGCTTTGGAGTACAACCAGAATAATTCTAGGCACTTTTAAACACTCCTAAGATCGACAGATTTTACAGCTGATGCTACACAACAGCACGTAAGACTTAGTACGTTGTAATTGTGTCTTTGGTATTATCAGACCTGACATGTTTTAAAGACTCGATTTTTGTCCCTGATGTTTTGCCTGGAAATATGAAATTCTGCATATTGGTTTTACTGCAAGTATGGTAAGTATTTTGGAGAAAGTTATCATTGCTGGTTGTTTTG
Source organism: Anas platyrhynchos (assembly GCF_047663525.1). Taxonomy (NCBI): domain Eukaryota; kingdom Metazoa; phylum Chordata; class Aves; order Anseriformes; family Anatidae; genus Anas; species Anas platyrhynchos. Next base: position 13,408,927 of record NC_092587.1, read on the forward strand.
AGGCTGTGGAAAGTGCAGAAAAATGGTAACAGACAGGAAAACACAATGACAACTTGAACCATGTAAGTTCTCATTGCAGTTGTTGGGATGCATATAGGTGGAACTGAAGCAAAGAGTAACTAATTGGAATAACTTAATTCTCAAACTCAGGAAGTGGTTGAAGATTAGTGAGATTTACAACAACAACCTTCTATTTGTATATTATAATAAAGCCTTCAAAACAAATAATGGAAGAAATAATCTAGTTAAATAAATTAAAATGTTAGGGTGGACAAAAAAGGTTTGATTACACTATGATGAATAGGACAAGACTTTCTGATTATTTTTTTTTTCAAAAGAAAATGCTATTTTTGAAGAGATGCTATAAAAAGAAACAAGAGGTAAAAAATTCCCAGAAATGAATCATTAGTTATTGTTTATACAAGGCTTTGGTCTGGAGATGTAAACAATAAGGAATGTTCAGAATAAAAATTAACAATCCAAATAAACCTTTCCTCCAGTGACCCATTTACAGACAAGCAGCACTATTTCTGAAAAGATCTGAACTTTATTAGAAGAGTCACAGTATACATTAAAAACAATCCTAAACAATAGTTTCTGGTGACTTCAGCAACATTTCACTCCAGTTATGTGAGGAAGGCATTTTATGTTAAATACCTGTGGCTGAGTCAGCCCCTGTACCCCAGCAACCCACCCAGTAGCTTGAATATGATCTACATGGGACTTGAGCTTTGTAATAGTAATGTAAATGTAGATGAACTGTCTGCACACACACACACAGAAAAAAATAAAATAAAAGGAAGAAGAAGAAAGAAAGAAGAATACTCACCAAGTCTTCTGTGGTAAAAGGACAGTGATTCTCCTCCACTGGGTAAATTCACTGGAGTGGTAAATACTTGCTGATGTAAACTCCTGGCAGCTTGGCATACTTGGAAGACATTCCTTGAAATAAAGCATTTCAATACCAGGTTTAGTGTTGAGGTAGAGTTAGGAGCAGAAGTAATGGTTAAACGTTCACTGAACTAGACGCTTGCCTGGGTTCAGACATGAAAGACCCAAAAGCAGAAAAATCCTGGGATGCTCCAGGGAAATTTCTAAGAAAACTGACAGATTAGGCACAATCTAGGATATCAGAAAACCATATGACTCACTTAAAGACATATGTTTAGTGTTAGTTACTAATGTTTTGTTTTTTCCAACAGGGTGTCTAGTAAGTTTTCTTTCTTCTTTCAGAAAATCTGATAATTGTCTTTTTTTTTTTTTTTTAATTAAATTAAATTTGGCATTAAATTCTGTCCATTGTCCCAGCTCCTTACCATTTTCTAGACTTGCTCTTCCCATGTTACTCTGTTTTTCTGCAATATTCAATTTATTTATTTATATATTGCCAGAACAGAACCTCAAACTTTTGTAGTGTGGCTTTGATGAGGTGTTAGTAAAGCATTTGAATGTTTCTACCAACTTGTATATTACTCTGGTTACCCATTTAAAGAATCCATTCTGCTACTACTGTCACAGCATAGCTGCCTCCAGACCACCTCTACCTCTCCCACAGCCTTTTGGTGTTTATTGTTGCCCGCATACTCTTGAGGGCTGTTGGACACAAGGGAGACCTTTGGGAGAGACACTTGCCTATGCAAATAGCATACTTTGACTGCTATGAAACTAATAATAGGGCAATGATACTTTATGGTAGTTAAAGCAATTAGGAATATTTATGTGGTGAAATACAAAGAAGAGCAGAATAAATTATTTTTTCACAGAGAAATTTATTGCTCAAATATCTTAGAATGTTAAATGAAGATCTAGTGTCTTATTCTGTTTTAGTTGCTGATGAGTTGTTTTTTATTTTTATTTTTTTTTATTTTTTTCAGTACATTTTCTAAAGAATTAGTTTCCTTTCCAGCAATTTTCAAACATTTTTCGTTGATTCATCTCCCATAAAAGATCTTATAAAATAGGATCTGATCAGTGCGTGTAAAGCAAACAAAACTTTCAAACATTTTAATTAATTAGTGTTTTGTGTATTGGCCAGATTACATCCTTGAAGCATACTACAAATAGCCTTCTTTATTACTCTTTTATCAGAGCAACATGGGTGGTGTGAGGAAAAGGATTTGGCTGCTAGTTCTTTTCTCTGAACACAGCTCCACTGAGACAGGAAAGGAGCGCTAAAATCTGAAGGCAACTGATCTTTCATTGATGGCAAAGACAAAACCCATAAGAACTATTATTGGACACTATGGTGATGCCTGCCTGCTAGGTGTAGAAGACATGAAAAACATTTGTATTACAGTATTTATAGCCTTCATTTGAATTCTGTTTAAGGTAAGAAAGCAATACTTTAATTTGTAAAGTTTAAAATGTCAGTTATTGCTATTTCTCTACTCTGCCCACCAAAGTAAATGTGGCAAAACACAACATGGCAAAACAAAGTGAAGCAGGAAAATGCTTTCATTGCTCATAAAAGATGTTAGACTGGACTTTCAAATGTCTTTGTGAACATACAGGACAGGCACTGAAGAGACATCAGGACCAGTTCCCTGACATCCTCTAAGCTTGCCCAGAGGCTGCTGATAGATGTTTGTTAGTTCACACTGAAGTCAGGGAAACTCCAGCTTGCCATCTAAGATAGAAAACAAAGGCACAAATCACAGCCAAATGTGCTATTCACATTTGTGCTGAGACAGGGCTGAGCCACATGGGGAAATAGCAGTGAGCTCTGCTATTTGCACTTCCACCAGCGAAGGGGGAAGCTGTTGGTCATTGCAGCCGTGGACTATGTTTGAACCAGGGATGGGAGATGAAAGGCTCTACATTACAATCCCCTGAAGGAAAGTGCTTTCCATTTATAAAATGGCTGAGCACAAAGGCAGAAAGAATTTATGTCCATTTAAATTCCAGGAAACAGTAGATGCATTTTACTTTGAAAAGCAAAGCAATAGCACAGGAAAGATCACAGCCATTATTCTATAGCTCTGTCTAGTGCCCCAATTCTTTCCTCAGACTTGGTCCATTCCTGCCACTATTCCGTGTTTCAGACTTTCAGACATTTCTCTTCCAAATATCATGAATAACAATTTAAGCACTTCTATTAGTCATTTTGACTGACTCCAGCTGAAGGTTTCTTTATAGAAATGGGAACAGGGAAAAAATCCTCCTTTGACCAATGTCACAAGTATATTACAGATAATCTTTGTATAAACAGAATTTGTAGAAGACAAAGATCTTGCTACTGGCCTCACCTCCTGAACAAGATGCCATGTGAGGCCATGATTGGTGGAGTACTCCAGTTTCACCTGGTTGTCCATATGAGGAGTAAATTTCTGGCCGCAGCCCATCACCAAGTTGAACTGTATCATATAGGAAGCTCCAATCTGCATAGACTGGGTCTCCACGTAGCGCATGCTAGAAGCTAGCTTTGAATCTCCTGTAAAACTGAGAGAAGTAAGGAAAGAATAAGAATCCATCTCCAAAATAATTCAGAAGGGAATATTATGAATGGTTATGTCTTAAACACAGTGTTACTTCTTTCTTTGTTCTGGAGATTGGCACATGGGATATGACAATTCACAGAAAGATCTTTCAGTTCATACTTCTGTAAATTACCAAGAAGGTCTTGATGTATCCCAGAGTGTGAAACACTGAATTATTCTGTTAGTTCTTACTGTATAAACTTTGAATGGAGGATCAAGTTAGGATCAAGCAAAGGATAGTGTACAGAAAAAAACAACAACACAACAACCCACACCACCACCAATAACAAAACAAAACAAAAAGGAAGTTCATTCCCAGGAGTGTCCATTGCCTAAGGTCATGTCAGAGTAACAGCTGTAATTTCATTCAAACACCGGACAGCAAAGATACACTGAATTTAGTTTAAAATATTCTTATCACGTAGACTTTTCATTCCATTGATTTTCAATTGATATTATTTGCAATGCATTCACTGACTTTTGAGTGTTTCAGAATGAATGTCACCTATCTTCTGCTTTTTTTTCTGCAGGATATAACACATTGCGGAGTGGACTGGAGATGATAATTTTGTTGTTAGTAATGCTTGGAATGCATCAAGCCTCATACATACATGATACAGGGTACCCAGTTATCACGTATATGGTAACACAATACACAGTTTAAAATTATAAGGATATTTCAATTTATTTATTTATTTATTTATTTTTTCCTACATACTATTGAAAAGGAAAAAATAATCAAATGCAAGGATGTATTAGGAAGAAGTAATAAGGATTTAAACTTAGAATCCTGTACACTATCCTCCAAAAGAGAATGCTTTTAAGAAGGTTCTCATAGAATGAAAGTAGTGTGCTCTTTACTTATATTGGTTTATTTAACATAAGTTTAAGATCCAGAGTTCTGTTTTCTCTCTAACCTTGCTTTTCCTTGATCCACCCCGTAACACCACATGAAGCTGCCTTCTACATTGATCAGCACTGTGAACTGACTGAGGATATTTACCAGCCCTTCTCTGCTGGGGTACTGTAATGAACAGCTGGACCAGAAGACAATAAATTGCCTTAGAAAACTGTATCTCAACTGCCTGCTCTTTCCATTGGAGTTGTCAGTGTTTTTCTTCTCAACAGGATGGGTAATTTTAAATTGAGCAGAGGATAAAGTGTACGTTCATCAGCAGTCCAGCTGGCAACCTACAGTTGTGGCTTTATTGTTAGAACTGAATGCATCTCAGAAAAATTTGTTTGGATAATGCCTGAATTCATTTTTCTTCCAACTTTATCTTTTATTTTTCAAAATGACAAATTTAAAAATTAATGCTGACTTGCTGTTAATTTCTACAATGCAACTTGGAATTTGTGGCTGAAATGGGAAATCCCGGTTTTAAAGAAGCCTCCTTGAGAAATCTGTGCCAGTACAACAACCATGCTTTTCAGGTATCAGCTCTGTACAGTATCATTAGTTGAAAGCTATATGCAACAGTGATTTGGATAATGATTTGGCATTGCAAATGTAAAAGCTAATACGTTTAGGTAACAGCAGTTACCTGGAGCTCAGCTGAACAGAATAAAGGAGTTGAAAGTAAACTGTTTGATAGAGTCTGCTTAGAAGCTGTCTTCCCCAAAGTGATAAAAGAAAAGAAAGGAGTGGTACTTAGCCTAGGTGGAAAGAATTAAAGCTTTTATTTTGTCTTTGTTTCCACAAAAAATCCTTCTATATATTAATACTGCCATAAAATTAGAAAAAAAAATAATCTTAAACACCGATCCTTTTTCCTAGTGGAAATTCAGATCATGATTAGACCCTTTTAAGTTTGGTGTTCATTTTAACCTAATAAGTTAGCTATATTGTACACAGTACATTAAGTAAGCATTAAAGTCAAAACAGCTGCTTAAAATAAATATTAAAGAAATGCAAAAATGGAAGCTAGTGAGGAGATGAAGACAATCTGTGATGTTCCATGAGGAGCTCTTTTCACGGGAGGAAATCACATTATGGGTTCACAAAGTCCTTTATCATCCACAAATTGCCTCCAGCTGAACAAAGGTAGCATTAAAGGTGGGTCTTCCACCTTACTTGCCACTTTTTTGTTCTTCAGCTCTCCTGTGGTTAGGGGTAAGCTTTTCTGCTGGAATACCAAATGTTTTCTTTGTTTGTTGTAGGAATCATGCAGCTGAAATACGTTTCTGGATTTTGTACAAGACAGAATAATGTCCCTGGCATAAAAATAATTAGCAAAAAATCTTCAGGAATTGAGAATGCAAAAGGCACAATTTTGTATAAATATGTAGTTGTGAATTGGTTTCTGGCACGTATATAATTAGACCTGTGGAGGCTCAGGAACATAATACCCATAGGTGCCCTCAGAACAATCGCTCTCCCTCCAAGCACTGCCAACTAATTGGTACTTCTGGGAATGATATCACAGTGAATGTCAGCCAGTCTGCACTTCTCCAAACTGCTCTGGGATTCCCAGAGTTACCACATTTTCAAGGCTGGTACTTTCAGGAATACTGAAAAGCCACATGGATGCAGCTGATTTTGTAAACCTGCATTGACTGAGAATATTGACGTGACAGCCAGACCCCAAACACTCATCCTGGCCCCAGCTCTGCTTCTATCAAAGGCAGAAGTTTTTGTCTTTTTATATCACATCATACCTACTTTGTTAGATAATTCCTAAATGTATTAATATATTCTAATTAAGTTGATTACCTGAAAGAAACATTCTGCATGTTACAGAATAATAATTAAACTAAAAGACAAAACATTATATAAACACAGGCAAACTGTCAAGCTGATGTAGGGCAGCTGTATAGTATTGCTCCATAAGGGTAGTTTATTATGAGCCAGATTTACAGTCTTTCCCCAGACTGCTTAAGAGGGAATGGGACACTCTGTTGTCTGCTACATCAAGTTCAATCATAATACCATAGCCTGACTGAAGACAGTTTATATTTCTTATATTGTGCTGTTTTATTTGCATCCAGGTGAATAAAAAAATAAATAAAAATAGTAATAATAAAAAAGCTTTAGTGTTTTTATCAGTAGGTAAATGTATTTCAGCAAGTGGCTGTAAATATTGTGTTACACTCCAGAAGCATTTGGGTCAAAACATGGCCTGTGTATAAGCATTTTGGAGAAGTGATGAGTTAATGTACATCATCAAACACTTCATTTAAGAGTATTCAGGAGTCCTTTCAGTATACACTTGCTGTTAGAAACAATGTCAAACCAAATGTTGACAATTACAACCAAGTGACTGTGCCAGTTATAGATCATTATAAAACACTTAAAAATCACCTTTGCTTAAAACACATACTTATCAACAAAACCCCTCTTTTCTATATGAAAACAAATACTGAAAAGAACAACCTTCCTCTTCAACAAAAATAAGCCTCAAACACTTTTCCCAAATTATAAGCATAAATATTTCAGATTTCCAGATTTTGAGGCAGAAATGAAGACCTAATAGACAATTAAAGGCAATCCAGTGAAAATGGGCCTCAGGATGACACACTGTAGAATGATTTATAGCGTATTTACCATAGTTCCACTAATGAAAAAGCAGTTGTCAGACTTTTCTCAAGAGGATGGTGTCAGTGCTACTGCAGACTCTTCTCACAGAAAGTCATGAGTTAGAAAATGAGAACCAAATGGACTCACAGCTGGGAAAAGCCAACAATAATTAATTTAACTAGCATCCATTTGTACAGACTTTGTATAAGTTTAAAAATTTCCCTTGAGAGAAGCAAGGTCAGTGAAGGATAGAGTTCTTGTCTTCCAGGGATGATGAAAAATACTTATACATACATAGTAAGGAAGTCTTACAAATGCTTCACTTCTTTATTTGATGCATGGAAAGTTCAACATTTCCACCACGACCGAGCTTTGTGAATCCTAGTTAATATATGGCATAGAGATTTAACTTCATGTTTATTATTTTGATTCTAATTTAAATTCAGAGGAGGAAAAGAGGAACTTCTGCTGTCTTAAATAGCCTGACCCCCCATAACAAACTAGCTTTACAAGAACAGAGGGAAAACAATGTCATTAAAGGGCTTTCATTCCAACTCTTTGATGAAGAAGATGCAAACAGTTTGAGCCCTAACATGTTGTTTCATTTTAATGAGCAGCAAGTACCTTCCTTGTCCTTATTAAAGTGGTTAATGGTGCTTCTGCTGCCTCATTATCACTGCTAGAAAGCGCTCTGTGTTGTTCCTACCGCTAAACCAACTCCTTTTAGTTTGACAGATGATCAGAAAGTCAAATCAGATTGCTCAGAGGTACTTGTTAATAAAATTCCAATGGTGTTTCTCTGAACATCCATAGGGATGATAAAATTATTAATATTTTCATAGAATTAAAAAAATAAATATATATATATCTATTTTCTTGAGGTTTCCTATAATTACTGTGATTGTAATTTCCCCAAATAAATATACCTATGCCAATTAAAGCTATAGTGGGTTTATATGTTGATCAGAATAGCATAAAACTGTTATGTGGTTTTAATCAAAACATATAAATTAAACTAAGCTTACCTTGTTAATTCTAAATGTTATGGTTATGTACTTCAGAATTTTATATTTTTGAAACAGGTTAATAATTTCCTGTAAAAATATTTTTAAACAATCCTAACATAATTTTATTTTCCATATTTTTTCACCTATTTTTCTTTTCATTCTCTTTTTCTTTTAAAGAATTATACTTATTGCTTTGTGAAGTTTTCTTGCCTTTTTTTTTTTTTTTTCCTTTCTCCTAAATGTACAGTGCATTTTGGGTATTGTTGCAATATGTGTGTTAATGCTGATTGCAGTGTAAATGACTAAATGCATATAACAGGCAAAATAACTACTAATGGCTAACATTATTCTACCAACCTTCTGTTGCCTTTCCTGTTTTTAAGTGTAACATAATATAAATATAAATATATTTATATAGATATAAATATATAAATATAAATTCATATAAATAGATATGACCTTCACTTACAAAATATTTGGGTACTATACAACCTCTATGCCCATGTTAATCTGACTGGATTTTAAGGGATGATTACAAAATTTTCCAAATTGTTTCTATTGGGAGATTCTTTCAAATTTTATGAAAAAAGAATGTTACATTCACAGTTCCCATCAAACATAAATCCCCGTGCAATGAGGTGTAAATAGTTACAGCTAATTGGAATTAGATCAGTGACTGTAGTTTTGACCATAATGTCAATATATACCATAATGGGTGAGACGAATTTGCTCTCAATAACTGCCAACAAGGCTCATCTGCAGAAATCACTTGGTAGTAAGATTACTTATCTTAGTAGGATAAATAGACAAAGAAAACAAAATTAGAACAGAAACAGTTATGTGTTTCTCACCAAAGAGTCCAATCATGACCACAGTAGGGCTGAACATTTCCCAGGTAGAATCCCAGAGACTGTGTGACCTCAACTAGGTTGGTGAAGTCCAGACTAATGCTATTGAAAAGCACAGAGGTCATGATGATTTCGTCGATCGCCCACACATCTTCACCCTGAGAAGAGTGGTATGGTTGCCACCATCTGAACTGAATGCCAACCTGTCTTGCATCTTCTGGCAGCTCCACTGAAATTATTCTGGAAAACAAACCAAAATTATTATTGAAAGTGTCACTGTTTGTACTAATTCCATGGGGATGTATTTTTTGTTATTTTTTCTTACTAACTCTAAAAATCCAAGGATAAATTCAGCCCACAAAAACATCAGCTTTTACTAGCATAACTTCCACCAGTGACAGGGACAGGGGAATTGTTACTTCTCTTGCCAATAAGTGCTGATAGACAGCCATGTGGAAAAGCCACAGAAAAGAATTTCCACCAATTTTGTAATTTTTTTTGCTTGTACTGTGGAGCTCTCTGCAAATTTTCATGTGGAACCTCCTTGCCAGAAGAAACCTGAATGCCTCCAGCAGAAGCCCAGTTGCAGGTGAAGGGCTTAGGCTGGCAAAGGGATGATCAGCTACCAGGGATTAACAAGTTCGGCCTCCGCCTTCTCAGACACAATAAATTTTATCCTGATCTGAAAAAATACATCTTCTTTACATCTGTGTTTGTTTCTGCACAGCGCTGATATTATTATGTCTGTGTTTCTCTTCTCTAGAAGAACCCACCCCTGTAAATGGTCACATTCAAATGGAAAAGGCTCATCTTGTCAGTGTGATCATGTGTAGGTTTGTGGCACACATTTCTTGTGTGGTTGCATAAAGATGCTACCGGAGGCGAGTCCTAGGCTCTTCTGGTATGCAAGGTCACCTGATTTGTCATGGCAGCTATGTCAACACACCTATAATTGACAAACTGCAAAGAAAATTAAGAGTAATATCTAATTTCCAGGAGCAATTATCGTACACAGCAGCAGGGAGCATGCATTAATTGCTACAGAACCGACACTTTCTTGAAAGCTCCATAAATCACCAGGACCAGAGTGCCCCATGCAATGCATGGGGGCTGCGAAACAGAATGGCAAGAGGGACATTTGTCTCCATCGGTGAGCAATTACATGCTGGCAAAAGAGGTTTTGGCAAACTCGTCATGTAGCTGATATTTTTCTTTCTATCTTGGAGGAAATGTGGGTAAAATGACAAATCAGGTAAACTGGAAACATCATTTTATACCTTAGCATCAAGGTTTTTTTTCGACTTAAAGCTTTCTAAGCTGCCTGTTGTAGTGTTTTGTTCCGTGAGTATGAAAGTCCGTCCCTTCAGTGCTCTTGGTGCAAAATCACTCTCTTAAAAATGACTTGCTAAACTGTGCTTGTAAAAAGTAAACTTATAGTACCCCTTTTTTTCTCATTTTAAATAAGAACATGTTAAATCAATTAGCAAGAAAAAAACAAGCTACTTGGCTAATCAAGTGGGAAGCACTCCAAATGTCCTGACTGGCATTTCTAGGAGCCGCTTTCTGCTGGCCGTAGACTGGAGGGAGCAGTGCTGGGGGACAGCCAGAGAAGATGCTGCCACATCCCGGTGGCAAGGGACCAGCAGTGCACATGATGGATGAATGGCGGATGCATTTCTTTTACTACTCAAATAAACAGACGCTTGAACTACTTCATACCCTGCTAGAGAAAGACCAAACTGTGTTACTTTCCGGCACATGAATAAACCACAAGGCCAACCTTTCTGCCTGCCAAAGATCCCCTAATAAGCAGCAACTCTACAACTTTTCAGGCCAATTTTCAAAGGCACAAATGACACTAAAGTGCTACTGATGCTAAAAAGAGCTGATTTTTTTGCTTTTCATGGGCTAGTAGGACAAACCTGAGGAAAGCTGGTACCCCAGCCAGCAGGAACAGTGCATACAACATATGCCAGGAAGCAGTTGGCACTTGTACGAGCTGACGCTTTCTTATAATCCTGGACACATTTCTCTCTTAGTGGCTGTCTTTGATGCCAGCAACTTCCCTTTCACTCTCAACCCTCACAAGCTCACCCACGTGGACACCAATTCTCACTGACAGTAATTTACAGAAAATCCTAAATTGACATACATCATCGATATACCTGTTGGATGTTAAAATATTTAATGTGTGTTAAAATAAATTTCCTATCCCAGGGGGGTTAAGGAAACAATCTAAAAACGCTGGTGTAAACCACCTTATACGGCATGTATGTTAGTATGCAGAACCTGACTGCATCTCCAGCTATAACAGCTTCTCCTGTCTGACTTTGATTTGTTGGAGATAGATGGAGAGGGAGGGGGATCCTTGCTAATGACTTTTCTGCTGCAGAGAAGAAAAGTGTTCTTACTAACATTACCAGCTACCATTAGATTTCTTAAAAACCAGCTGGGAGACCTTTGCTCTGATCTCATTCTTTCAAGCTATGCGCATACCTAATATTGAAAAGCCACCGCTGTTCTGCTCAGAAGAAAAATGCAGCTGTCAAATGTTAGCAGATTAAATGCACCTTTTCAGCAGAACATTAAATGTGTAATTATTTTTTGTATGACTGAAGATTAATTAAATTTCTGGATACAGATTGATTGCCAAACTTTGTAGCAGTCCATCTATGTTACCAAAATTGCTAATATTTTTAGACAACACAATACAAAAAGGTGAAGTTTTCTTCATGTTCTTCATCATAATTATTGCCAGCATTACCTTCAGGTTTGTATGCTTGTCATTTTTTTCTTTACCCAGAATGGAGTGTACATATCCCACGGCAAACCTTTCTAACCTGTGTATGTTGTGCTTAGCTCTTTGCCCTGTCAGAACTCAAGAAATTAAGTGTTTCACACTTAATTCAAAGAGCAAAAGAAATCTCTGGCACTAATATAATTTGCTACATTTATATCTTAAACTCCATTAAAATCAGTCACCAGAATGTGTATTTTCTTTTTTGTTATAAAAAATTAATAGTGCTATATATTAAAAACCTTTAGGGAAATATAATTCTTACAGCTCTAATCTTGAATCTAAGAATTAGAAACAGGGCCATATAAAATATATATGTGACTATAATAAAGAATGGGAAAAGATATTTTGAAGAAGGTTTTATGAATGTATAAGGTTGTAGAATCTTTCCTTCAGTAACACTTAAAACTTCAGAAATTAAAGCCCACATACCGTATGCTTTTACCAAATATAGCCATTTTTCTCAGATTTTTGAGTATTTCTTATTGCTTTCAGGAAATATACATAATGTTAGAAGTTATTATTTTTCCCCTTTACAATATTCTTAATTATGTTCTGCATTATTGGGTTATTAACAAGATGAAGATAGTTAATTTTGGCAATACCTGGTACAAAACTGCCCTTGGGCAGGATCAGAGCAGCGGGGAGGGACCTGTGATGCCACTCTTAGCTCTGCCTCTTGTGTGCCCCCTGGCAGAGCATCTTCTTTCATCAGGATTTATTGGCTTTGCTGCTGCGGGTGGCTGCTTCCAGGTTTGGGTGGGTTTGCACAGAGCCAGCCTGGGTGGTTCTGGGCTTTCAATACAGGCGTGCTCACAGAAACTCCTGATTTAGCATGTGCTTTACTACAGCTGGTGGGTGGTCTCACAAATGTAACGGGAGATACTACATGCTTCTCTACATATGTCCCATACATCCCCCTCTAATCTGGTGACATATGCAGGTGCTGTTAGATGAGATGATCTCTTTGTTTGGCTTCTTTGTGATCTGCACAATTCCCAGGAGCAGTCACTGTCATGTTCTCCCAGGGCACCATGTCCAACCCACCGGCACAGGCACAGTCATGTAATCCCTTTCATAACAGGAGCAGGAGCAATTTCCCCACTGACCTAGAGAGACCCTCACAGCCGCATTTCATTTCCACTGTCCTATGCTTCCTGCAGATTCCTAATCCCAGAGGATGCTTTAGTGAAGTTATCTATGGCTTCAAAGCTACAAATAATTTATGTTAATTTTTCTTTACAAGTGGCTGCCTCCATGGGATGAGACATGCCCCTATTTCCCACAAGTGTATTTCTTTCCCCTCATCTCACATTGCTTGTCCTGTCGTGTCAACTAAGACTTGGATGCTGCCAAATCTGTGCATTCATTGTTTATAAAGGCAGGCACAAATGAGAAGTGCCCAGAACAGCTGCGTGTTTTTAAGGGAGAATAGTTGTTTCCAGTGTGCAACAAAAGATCTTCACTCTTCTGCACTACATGCCCACGTTTAGGCAGATGCCTTCACTCTCAGCATTGTAGTGACCACGACCAGCATTAAATGCATGTAGATAACACTTCATAACATTTATGCACATACCTTGGCTCATGATAGTTCAGGTACGAATAGTGCTCCAGTAGTTTCCATGTAATGCCATTGTCATAGGAGTAGTGCAGCAGCACTCCTTCGCCAGGCTGGTCGGGTGCTTTGCATGTGCTCAGCACAGACTTGCTTCCTAGGCGTAGCGTGAACTGCAGGAACCTGCAGCAGAATTGCACACATATTTCGAGGGTACCATACACATCGTGTTTTTTTTTTTTTTTTTGTTTGTTTGTTTGTTTGTTTGTTTTTCTTTTTTTCCTCTAACCAGGTTGTTTTATGATCTTCTCGATTTAGACAAATTTTGGTAAATATCATTTATGGGCCTTTTTTTGTGCAATTTGTTTTTACTATCAAGTAATGCAATGTGGCATATACATTTAAAAAATGCCAATCAGTACAGCATTTAATTATTTATTAGGCTCTGAAAGGGAGGGAGAGACAGTGAATTGATCTGATCAGCTGCCACAATTGTCAAATAAACACAACCTTATAAATAATTAATTAGCACTTGGCTTTGACACTCAGGTTTGATATTAACATTTCATATTTTCCAGTCTCACTGTACAATAACTTCCCTTCAGTCTATTTTGGGCTCTGCTGTTTACAAAGCAGGGAGAAAAAAAAAAAAAAAAAAAGCAAGGCTGTACAGCTATGAGCTGGAAATTGAATTATGGGACAAAGGGATTTAAAAAAACTTTTCTTCCTGCTAAAAAGACCAGCACACGAGGTTATATGAAAGAGAAGGGGTTCCTGTCACAGTGTAACTTCCCTGTTCCCATACCTCCCATTGCTGTTCTTTTGCTCTCACCTGGACTGGGAGCTGTCAAGGAAAGAGGTGATGAGCTGGCGCCTCCCGTCCTTGTTGAAGACCAGCGCCTTGCCACTGGCCAGGACCCCGCAGCCAAAGCTGACCTCAGCTCCACGGATTGAGTAAAAATTGTGGTAGGAGGAGAGGCGGGAGCTGGCGAAGCTCTCCGAGATGAACATAGGGAAGGTCTGTGATGCCGTCTCACATGCGGGCCCTGAAAAGCCAGGGTCACACCTGGGGATGAGGGAGATTGAATAGAGTAGTTAGTGCCTTCCTTACGTTAAGCCCATCTTCTCTTGTCTTCTGGTCTTCTATCAGACTAGAACATGCCTGAAATCTCTCAAGAGCAGATGATACCTGCAAAGTCCCTCTCAAATCTAAGGACCAAAAACCTCTCTAGACCTTACTTAGGTACTGTACAGTCAATACCTTTCTTTTAGCTAGTACTGACTTTTCCAATTAAAACAAAAAATAGTTATGAACCAGCCACACAAAATCTACATTTAACATGTAGCAATGTTTCTATTAATTTTTGGAATAAAAATACTGCAGACGTAATTTACAGTTGTCCATATGTCAAATAGTTTTATCTATAGCATGTCAGATGTAATTACAAGCAACTGTGTAACAGGACAGAACGCCCTGTGGATCACGCTCTCTGCAACGCCATAGTAATAGTAACACCATAGTTTTGAAAGTGTTTATTGATTTTACTTTTGAGGCTGAAACACTTTTTAAAAGCCAGACTTTCAGGAAAAAAATAGTGTTGACCTTCTGTCCTTGAGGTCTATGGGGCTATGGGATACTAGAACTATGAAAATCGTGATTCTTCCCTGAAATTTAATATAAAAGTGATACACTCCCAAATCACCTCTAAAAACTGCGTAAAGCATGCATCACTGACATTCCGATGGGCTCTGTAGCACATTTTAAGGTGAACTGGAACTTAGACTCTCTGCCAAAATAAAATTATTTTTAAAATTATTAAGTATGCTGCTGTTTAGAAAGATTGATCTTTAGCTCTCAAGTAAGTTTTATGCATTTTGGGGGCTATGCTGGTTTCACATTTAGTCATCTCAAAAAGCAAGGACTAAAATGGAAATCACTTCAACTTTCAGACCATCAAATGAAATATATGACAAAAATTGAATACAAGTAGTGAATTATAGCTCTTACTTGCAGCCATTTCTAGTACACTGTCCTCGACCTGAGCAGAATTTGAGGCAAGATGGACCAATATAAACTGCAGAGAAAAGAAATTAGTTAAATGAAGGATTATGTTATGTGATAAAAAGAATATAACAAATACAATAAAGTATTGCCATACAGGTATTGTATTTATTGGTATTGTATTTCAGCTAATCCCACTATCTGAAAGAGGTCTGAAAAAGAATAAAGTGCATTTGAATATATCTTTCTGTAGAACTGAGTAATGGAGTTTTTTTTCTCTGTCAAGGATAGTCCGGGATAACTTAGTATTTAAGGGGTGATGTCTATCTGTTGCTGGAGGTGTTAGTGATCCAAATCAGATACCTGATTTTTCTAAGATCACGAGCAACGTCCAATGAACTGCTAGGTATTGGCCATTTTCTTGCCTTTTTCTTCATTTGCTCTGATATATCTTAAGTAACTATGAAATATCATGCACTTTTAAGTAACTGCGAATCATTTTCACTGATTCTTTCAAATGGAAAAAAATTCCAAATAATATGTACTCAGAAACATTCCAGACTTATTTTACTCTTTTATTTAATCTTCCTCTGATGACTCTTAATCAACAGTGTTGATATTTTGTGAAAAGTAGGAAAGATGGAAAGATTAGTAAATCTCTGTATAATCTGTATAATCTCACAGTGAAGAAGTCCAAGTATAGCCCAAAACAGTCACTTGAGGGCAATGTCCTTTCAACACAATGGGATAAACAGACCTTGGTCCTGAACGGTGTTACCCTTTCAATTAAATAATGACCATTGGAGTTATCACATGCACAGTGACTTTTGGAAATTCACCCAAATAGCCACCAATTCAAAATAATCTATAACAACCAATGCTTATTGTTTCTCTTAGTTTTTTGATGCTGCCCATCATAGCTGTGTGCCAGTACTCCCTGACAGATACTCTATAAATCCCTGTTAGTCACTCCCTGTAATTAACTCCCTATCAGACTTTATGCAATTTCCAGATTTTCTCACTTTTCAGGGTGCAAAATTTCTGTTCTGTCTGTTTGATTTATTTGTTTGCTTTGAGGTCTCTTTGAGGGGGTGGTAAAAGTAGAAGGGTTAAAGATGTAATGATGTCATTCACAATAAAAAAAGCTTTATGAATACTGGCAGTTTTCCAGAGTTTCTAAAAGATGGCTACCTTCCAGATTTCATTTAAAACTTAATTCACATAAGAAACAGTTGTGAAGCTAAAAGTCAGAGTGCTGAATCCTTGAAATTCTTCCTCTCTCTTCAAGAATTTGAGTGGCTTGCCAATCAAATGTCTCTCCCTCAGTACATTGTAAAGCTTCAGTTTCACTAGTGTGTACCAAAGGAGGCATGCAAAACCTTAGAAAGGCGTTCACCATTAACACTTGATTCCTGTGTCATAGAGACAGTTCTACATCTCAAATTTTGGAGCAAGCACACTGTAGGCAGATGGTTGGTAAAACTGATTGAGATGGTACACAGCTGAGTGTGCAGTATTCTTCATCAGAGCTCTCACTATTTGTTTTTACAAGCAAAGGTAGTATAGATATATGAATTGTATGCTAACTTTCAAAATCTTCTTGTTTTGTTCTGTTTTAAAGAATTTGAGTCCTTGGATTTTATGTTGCTCTTGTTTATGTGAACTTCTGTGAGTTTCACCAATTTTTACATTCTATACATTCTATATTTTGTTAGGTAGCAAGTCATCTTTGCAGATGCTCACAGACACCTTCTTACTTACATATACCTATATTTTCCCCTTTATTTTCTTTTTGATGTAAATCATCGTCTCTAAGGACAAGCATTAATACTCCATCCAGAATGTCAAGAGGGTGCTACATACCATTAATGTGATTAAGAGAGTAATTTTCTTTACTTTTTGTGAAAAAGTTTCATTTGTGGCGTTGCACTATTGAGGCAGCTTCAAGCATTTTCTTTTCAAAATGATGCATTAATCTGTTTTAAGAATTTTGCAAAATATGACAGTATTTACCATTCCCAGGCTCCATATCAAACCTTATTAGGAATCACTACAAAATTTCACAGGCTATTGTACATCACTGTAAAGCTTTATAGTACATACCTAATGCATACAGCTAGCAAAACAAATTCTAGTAGTTTATGTAGTCCCAAGTGTTTGAGGTTAATGAGTAAACTAAAAACTTCACACCTGCTCATTCTTAGTCCTTTCAAACATGCTTTCTCCTCCTTTTCATGCCATCTATATATTTTATTTTGTGTTCCAAAATATTTTTCTGTGCTTTAAAATATTTACTATAGTATCCTCTGCAGTATGTTTTATAAATAGATGTGTAACTATAACCTCCTCTCAGTTCATCACATCCATTTAAAAAAAAACACTGGCACATGAAAAATCATTTCCTAAAAGAAGACCAGTTCCCTATTACAGATGGTCCTTCCCCCCTTGAGATACTGTAAACAATGTAAAAGTTTTGTCAGTATTTTGGTAGCAACATTGCTTTATGAAGGTCTTCTATGTCCAGAAGGAAAAATACGTCCCAGCTGCTGTAACTGCTGCTTAGGGTGACACAGTTCGTGTCTTTAATAGCACAGTGTGGTACCTACTTATGTAATTTGGACTAAGCAGTCAGAGGAAATGTTATATCAGGTTATTGATACATTTTTTTTTTCCTAGAAAGCGTTCAATTAAAAGAAAAAAAGGGGTAAGCTACTAGACTATCTTTTCAAATGACAGATTTCCCCTTTGGCTTCAAAATGGACTTGTAACTGACTGAAGATAAGAACAAAAATTTAACAAATTGAAAATCTTGTGACCTCTGATTCTGGAAAATGTTTACTTGGAGCAGCATAAAAAAATTATTCTTCTGATGTAACATGGTTGTGGATAAGAATACTGACTATTATCAATTGCCCACATATTTCCAAGGATTGGTCCTGTTTGCCTCCACCGAATCCTCGTGTCACTTGTTAATGCTGCATTGGGAAGGGGAATAGTTATTCGGTTCCACCTGTAATACATATAACACAAATTCTGTTTTACATCAATACTCATTAAGTGACTGAAAGCATTTGCTTGCACTGCAAGCTCAGTAAGAATTTTTTATACTAAACTTTGCTCAATAGACCAATTAAGATACTGCAGCTTTAGAAAGTATAAATGAAAAAAAGCAACAAAGCATGGCCTATGATATTTTCATACAATATATGAATGTTAATTATTACATTATAAAACCCAGCATTTTTTTACCCTGAATGAATACCTGAAGCCAACAAAGATCTTAACCTATTTCATCATAGCAGCTTCTCCATCCCAATGAACACCTCCTAAATTGCACCCTGCATTAAACCTTTCAGTGCAACTGAACTCTGTTGAGTGGAAACCCCTGGGGATGAATCATAGAATCATAGAATCATAGAATATCCTGAGTTGGAAGGGACCCTTAAGGATCATCAAGTCCAACTCTTGACACCACACAGGTCTACCCAAGTTCAGACCATGTGACTAAGTGCACAGTCCAATCTCTTCTTAAATTCAGTCAGGCTCGGTGCAGTGACCACTTCCCTGGGGAGCCTGTTCCAGTGTGCAACCACTCCCTCTGTGAAGAACTTCCTCCTGATGTCAAGCCTAAACTTCCCCTGCCTCAGCTTAACCCCGTTCCCGCGGGTCCTGTCGCTGGTGTTAATGGAGAAAAGGTCTCCTGCCTCTCGACACCCCCTTACGAGGAAGTTGTAGACTGCGATGAGGTCTCCCCTCAGCCTCCTCTTCTCCAGGCTGAACAGGCCCAGTGCCCTCAGCCGTTCCTCGTACGTCTTCCCCTCCAGGCCTTTCACCATCTTCGTAGCCCTCCTCTGGACACTCTCCAACAGTTTCATGTCCTTTTTATACTGTGGTGCCCAGAACTGCACACAGTACTCGAGGTGAGGCCGCACCAGCGCAGAGTAGAGCGGGACAATCACCTCCCTCAACCTACTAGCGATGCCGTGCTTGATGCACCCCAGGACACGGTTGGCCCTCCTGGCTGCCAGGGCACACTGCCGGCTCATATTCAACTTGTTGTCTACCACGACCCCCAGATCCCTCTCTTCTAGGCTGCTCTCCAGCGTCTCATCGCCCAGTCTGTACGTGCAGCCAGGGTTTCCCCGTCCCAGGTGCAGGACCCGGCACTTGCTCTTATTGAACTTCATGCGGTTGGCGATCGCCCAGCTCTCCAACCTGTCCAGATCCCTCTGCAAGGCCTTTCCACCCTCATTCGAGTCCACAACTCCTCCAAGTTTGGTGTCATCAGCAAACTTGCTCAAACTTGCTCAAAGTTTGATGAGAAGTGGGGCATGGAAGATCTGGCCTACTGTCACTCTCATATCATCCACAGGTACTGCACCTGCTACACACACCAGGGGTAATGGCTCCTATGAAAATGGTAGAGAAACGGGGGGTCACCAGACCATGCCAGTGTTTGAGCTACACGTTCTTCTCATGGTCATACACGTTGCTCTGAAGTGTCTGTGGAGGTTGGGATGCAAAGGGATGTACAGCCATGGGATGACAAGTTCACTTCACAGCCAGAACAGCCCTGAAGACACTTAATAATGAGAAGGGCTGGTATAAGAAAGTGATTCTAACAACACCTCCACCTGCTGAAGTGCAGAGGATGCAACTTCATTGTAACCCAGCATAAGGATTCCAAGTGAGTAAAGGTGTCTGAGGATATAAATATGGCTTTGACTGATGGTTCCTCTGACCAAAAAGAAAAACTTTTGTGGCTTTGACAGGATATAACTTTTCTTTTACTAGCATGCTGTCCCCACTTTTTTTTTTTTTTTTAATTTACCTATGGCATCAGAAAAAATAATATTATATGACAGAAGCAGCCTCATATTTTTCAAATTTCATTACTGGGCAGTGAGGGAGACCAGAACACTCCTTCCATGCTGTGCTCAGCTAGTCAAAAATGAAAGATGACATGGGGTGGTGTGCTTTGCTGCTTTATTCTGTCTCCCATAATTCATATCCATCTCTAATCTCACATCTCAGTTAGGTGTGCAGAGAACACTCACCCACTGTAGTTTTCAGAGGCATAGATGGTGCTGTGGGGGAGATGAGGCCCAGCACAGATCTCAGGCAAACACTCGGTGTGGAGCAGGGCCCAGGAGCGACCATGGTTGGTGGAAAATTCCAAGCTGACACTGATAACATGGTGAGGGAAAGGAAGGAGAAAGGCACGGTGAGCCTGTGTGGCAGAGACAGGCAAGTGGAAATACCACCACAGAGAAACCCCCAGATCTGCTATTCCTGACAACTGATGCTGAGACATGCAATGATTTTGAGTATACCTTTAATAAGAAAAATCCTGAAAATGCAAATGTGAAACAAATATGAATGAAAAAACACACCATCCAGCTAGTGTTTTTATGCTGTGTTTAAATGACCTGATGTTACTCTTGTATCTCGGCTAGAACCATACTGAGTGTGGTTTCAAAAATAATGAGAAAACTTGGATTCATCAGAGCCAGACAGCATGGTGTGAGCACAGGACTCTAATAATTGCCAGCTGCTGGAGGTGGTCAAAGAGCACTGGTTGCTCATGTATTGGCTGTCTCTTCACCTCCATTGCTGACAAATATTAAAATACCCTTTAATCCTTCCAGGAGTCACCTGCCTCCTTCCCCCATCATGCCTAGATGGAGATCAGAAATGCAGTATGGAATAGGGAAATAGCCAGGTCCTGCCCAGAACTGTGAAGGGTGGAGGGACCTGTGGAAGACACCCTTCAGAAAGCCCTATGGCAGGCAGAGTCCCAGGGGCTGCAGGAGTCTCCGTGCTGCCCAGCCATATTCTAGCTATTACTAAAATTGTTCCCTCCCTGTTCCACTGCATATTTAACAAAACAGTGTTTACATTCTAGGAGTGTAAGGAAATCTTTACCTATCTTACATTCTGAAGACCTTGCAAGGGTAATGTAAAAAGTGCTTGATTTATTAAGGATTTAGTATTCTACTGAGATACTCTTGTAATTTCCACTATATAATTAGCTTGTAATATTCTGTTTTATTTTAAGTAATATCAATGGAACATTATAAAAGTCATAATTCATCACCTCAGTACTAAATTATTGGGTTATAACTTTTCCTTTTCATTATAATTTGCTGACAATATTACTTTATATAGGTATACCATCACTGCGATATCAAAAGTATGTATTAAAATGGTTTACAGAGGTTTTGATTTGTTCATTTTTGGTTTAACCATACTGATACCTTGGAGGGTCAAATTTACTGAATATATGCTGAACAAGTCTGTCATGTTTGCAGCATTGAAGGCATCATGAATAATGCTGTAGACCAGGAGGAGGGAAATGCTGCTGTATTTGGGAAATACAAATAGTGTTTATGGAGACCTAGTGCTTCTTTTGTTTTGAAGAACACTTCTACTTCAGAAATAGTTTATGTGAATGAAGAGTATTAATCTTTCAAAATTAATCCCCATTAGGCAACAAAATGTTTAAGACGGATACTTCATAAAGCATGTTTACAAGCCAGGACTGTTGATGTGCAAAATTTTTACATTCTGTGTAAAATGTTGTCTTCCCTTCCTATCAAATATGCGTGATGCCTTGACTTTTGCTGCTCCTTAAATTCTGCTGCCCTTCATGGCTACTAGGACTGTCAGAAATAGTGCAGCTCTTTCAGATGGAAAAAGATGCCATGGGCTATGAATATGAAAGCAGTTGCAGTCACCTACTTTAAACTCTTGGCTCTCACTCTGGAAAAAAAAAAAAATGAAGTAACTTAAACCTCAACAAATATTAGGATAAAGTCTCACATGTACAGAGAGATAAAGGGACTGTGAAGGAATATAAAATACAGAGCAGCAAATTACTTCCTTCTTCCTCTTTCCCTCCCCCTTAAATTTGTGGGAAAAAAAATCACATAGAATGTCCCAATGAAGTGAAGCCACCAAAGAGTTCTGTGGTCATTCTGTAGGCACTGAAGTCCTCACACTGATGATGTTCAAGATGAGGGCTATTTGTCACCATGTCAGCATGTACAAGAATTACATGCTTGTGGCATGAATAATCTCTGAGAGGTCATGAGGGGACTTTTCTGCCACTTCCTTTAACGCCTTCCCCCTTATACATATCATTATTCCTTATATTTAGAGATAAATCTCATTGCCATTAGAAACTGAAGCAAATAGTTTGAAATCATAAGCATATTTTAGAATGGACTAAGAAAAGTATACAGATGATATGAAACAAAATGTTCTGGGAAACTGATAATTGAAAGAGAAATTTTGCCTGTTGTACCTGTTACCGGGCTGATAAGTTCCACAACCCAAATTGATGGAAAACTGGATCATGTGAGTCACCGTGGAAGGGAGCACTGGAAGGACGTGGAAGTAATCCACAGCCCAGACATTCCTGTTGTGGCCTTGGTGACTCTTTTGTTTCAGGCAAAACTTGGTTGCAGGAGTCTGCAGGTCCGGACTAATGACAACAGAAACCAAGGATGGAACCTTTAAAAGAAATTAAATCAGGCTTAAATAAAACAAGTAATATTAAAAAAGGTTACATGGAAATTATTTTTTAAATTAAGAAAGCAACTTCAACTGTGCTGAACAAAACATGCTCATTGCTTGTTAACTTTTGTCTTAGCCCCCTTTTTCCACAGAAGACCCCAAATAAGAGTTATTTTGTACTATATGCCTAGCTATTAGTACTCCGGGTACCAGTCCTGCTTATCACCTTAGTGGGATCAGTTTGTTTGGTTGTAAAGACACTGTAGAAAAGACACTGTATCTTCTGTGTTCTGAAAAATATGTTTGTTTTATCAGTGCTCAGGTGGAAGATGAATCTCACCCTGCAGTCTTTCATCCTACAAAGAAATGCAGTATAACTTCAGGTTGAGTCTGAATATGTGAGAAGGGAGTAAGAGTATGAGTTCACAGGCTAGTAGGGAGGATGTTATGTTGTTGAAATAAATGAAAACACTACTTTATGAACTCTAGCCTTTGTCCAAAAGCTACGTAATTGGAACCATATTATGTCAAAAGAGGATGTCAGCTTGAAAACTGCTCGTTTTAAAAAAAGCTCCACAATGAATTCAGTATAATTTCAGATCCTGTTGCTCCCTGAATTCCCCATTTAATTTTTTATTATTTTACAATTACAGTTTCCTTAGTTTTGAAAAAGTTCTACCCTGTGTTTCACACAGAACCAGGAGAGGAGGGAAACGACGTACAATGAAACAATGCAAGTGATTCAACCGAATTCAGGCCAAACCCTAATGTAACTATAAACATTTATTTTCTGAATGCTAGAATTAGAAAGAAAATGCACACAGACCTCTGGTTGAAATCAGGTGCATCTTTACCACCAAGTTTCCTACACAGTGCATAAAACATACTCAATTTGAATCTGCAACATATGCACCTGTGTACATATCCCATGCATTTTTGTATATTGATTTGTTATCTGTCTTTTTTTATAGCAGCACACTAAGGGTCCCTCAGAGCTGAATTATTTAGAGTAAACATGGCCTTTGTTTCTCCTTGCCCTAGACAGGAAGGAACCAGACAGTGAGCTCAAGTCTTTACTGCCCAGTCTGAGGGTGGTGGTGGGGAGGTGAATATGGTGTGAAGGAGGCAGCAATAACAGCAGAAGGGAAGCTGCTTGTGAACGTAGCCAGCAACAGCTTTCTGTTGCTGGGTTCATGCCTGTACTTCTACAGACCCTCTAAAGGGCAAACAGCTGTATTAAAATGAAAAGAAAATGTATAAAATATGTAATTTCCTGGAAAAGATATTCAGGAAAGACATCCAGGCATTTCTTAGTCACTCTCCTCCCAGCCACTGACCTAACACTCTCAGAAGGAAACTCCTGAATACCACACTGTGGCTGGCAGGAGCTTGAATAGAAAGGAGGGTAATTATTTGTGAGAACATGTAATCACCAAAAGTTTTCAGCTGATGGCTGAGTGTGGGCCTGTTGCCAATTTGCCTGTTGTCCAAGTCAATGCCACTGTACTGCTCAGGGGTGGAGTTGTCAGCAGTAACCACAGAGCTGTGCTGCAAAGGCACCCTTTCACTGCAAGAGCTGTCTATGATTTATGTACTTGGGAAGGTCACGTTTGTCCCCTTGCAATTCAACATACAACATTGTTATGATGGCTTAGGAATGCATTGATCTATCCATCCCATTCACCTACTTTGTTTAAGACAATTTACCTTGTAAGCAGCATAGGTCAGGGTATCGAGAGCTATGTGTTCCCTCCTGCCTTCAATCTTGGCATAAAGCATGACATCATTTTCATGGGATTCTCCAGAATCACAAGTTCCCCCTGTACAACACACGTTTGAGAGAGAAAAAAAAATATCATTGAAGTTGTTTTTAATGTACAGTGAGATATTACACAGCCATAATTACAAAAATAATTACAACCAGATGTTATTTAACTTAAGATATGAAACAAAAGAACACAAGCCCCAAGGACATACTGTATAAGAACTATTTGATCAGATACATACACCATGCTAGAGATCAAGGGATTGACAATAATGAAAACCTCAAGTAACTCTCTTAATCAGCTTATCGAAACAATTTAAACAGAAAATGCTGTGCCCAAAGCAATACTTCTATCTGGATGTTTTTAATCCTGTTTACATGGAAAAGCTCTGCTTTTTGAGTTCTTGTCTGTTAGGACTAGATCAGTAACCTGGTATTTAGTGTTCACACTGTGCAGCCACACATTGCATATGAGGACCTCAAATACCTCTCAGCTGATAGTTTGGCGGCTGAGAATGTGTCTTATCAGGAGGGGAGGAAGACTGCTGTGTGTCTTATTTGTTGTGCCTCTTCTTCTATTGTCTACACCATATCCTAAAAAGGATGAATGGAATCTACCATATCAAACAAAATTTTGCCATCTCTTAGGAATGAGGCAAGATTTAAGATATCTTCATATTGGTAGAACCCAAAACACTTAATAACCTTCTCTGGAAGAGAGGGTGTATTGGCAAGATTGAGCATTAAGTACTACATCATCGTTAGAGGATGGACATCATCACGCTAGTTTGGTGTTCCGAAAAAAAAGTTTTTAAAACAGAATATCTGTAACTGAAACAGGAAACCTGTTGTTTCCCTGTACACTGGATTTAGTGCAGGCATTAAAAAAAAAAAAAAAAGCAGCAAAAAAAACAGGATGAGGAAGGTTTTTGAACTGTCTGTAAAGTAGGAAGGTTACATATATGAAACACTTTCTCTGTTTTTTTCACTACAGATGGCCAACTGCTGGAACGGAATAGGCAAAACAGTCTAGAAAGCTAGATAAGATGTGCATTTCTTATGTGTATTATACTGCAATAAGGAACATCCATGTGTCCATTCAAATTCTCTGCTTGCCTGAATATTTAAACTGTAATTTACTTAATCTACAAAACCACATGGAACACATTTTCAAATGATATCCCACTATCCTCTGTGCCTGCATGTGCCGACAACTTCTCCCCTAAGTTCAGAAGGTTGAACAAATTTCTTTCCTGTTTCTCTTGCAGGTGTTGCAATGCTTGGAAGAACTGGAAAAAAAGCATCCTCTTTTTCCTGTGCTTTATTGGTAATTCATGTAACACAGAGGAGATGTATGACAATTTAGGACGACAACACGAAGCCTTCCACTCATTAAATACCGGGTGTTTTCTTTTGTTGATTCAGAAGTTTGCTTGTGGAGGTCACAAGTTTAGTCTCTGCTTCCTCCTTTATTATTCTATTATTCTCTACCTTTATACAAAAATCTTCACCTCCTCTAAACATGGTGTTGAGAGAATAACATAATGCAATTTCCTTTATGTGCAAAATAAGAGTTGTGGAAAAACACTGTAAGGTACTGAATGATAGCCACAGTGTCCGTAGGAGTTTTGACTTGTTACAACACTGAACTAATGCAGTTGCACTGACAAAAGCAGTGGGGAGGGGCAGGGATAGGACAGGCTTCTTTCTTCACCCCAGTAAACCACTGAGGTTGTACTTTGTTCCAATAGGGAAGGTCCACAGATGATGCTATCAGCACATCAGTTCTTCCCACAAGGGATGCCTTCTCCAAGGCTCCAATGCTCAATGGCAGTTTTTGTATACTAGAGATGAATCTCACCCTAGGTTAATACATTAGAAGAAAAAAAATGTTTATGAACATAGTGATGAACTTAGAACTTTTGAGCAGAAAATATGCTGTGTTCAGCCATGTAAGCCTGTCCCACTTCTGTGCTACTCTCACCTCATGCTCAGGTGCAACTCTGTTGACATGGATGGATTAACACCAGGGTCTACATAGACAAGAGTGAGGGAGGATATAAGCAGTAAGGGGAATTGAGTGAAATTAGAAGGTACAAGACTAGAACATCATTCTTCATGGGAAGAATTGTTAAACTATGGGTTTGCTGCAGGATCTTGTGGACACAACAGACAGGTTCAGTTGAAACAGTACTGCTAAGGACCACATTAGTCACTGTGGAGGGTCCTGCCTGACCCACCTGCTACTCCAGCAGGCTGTGATTCTCCCACAAGTCCTGTATTATATCTGCCAGCAGTATTCAGCTACTCTTGGACACCACCACCAACAGCCTGTATTTGTGTGATGAATCCTGCCTGAGGACTGACATAGGGTCAACCCACAACTATGTGTGCAGCAGGTGCTTAAGCTTCCTTTGTATCAAAGGACATCCAACCTATGCAGTCAAGAGGGTCCAGAGAATTGCTCAGCTGGTCTAGCATGTCTCATGGTGAACTGAATGAATGTTTCCAGCAACTGTACTGACTACATCTCAGTAGATGTGACACGGACCTTTTACAGAGGCACCTTCATGTAACTTCTATATTAAACAGTTCTAATCTGGACCTAAATGTTTATACGAGCCAAAAATAGCTGGGTAAACCCATGGAAGCAAAGTCCACCATGGGCTACTAAACTTAGAACGTCCTGTCAGGCTAAGAAAGGTTTTCACCTGCAAGTTAGTGACAGCTGTGAGAATATTTTTGGGAGGGCTATTTGTGAGCCCACTATGGTTTCACACCTGTGCAGGTGTCTAGAAGGGCAGACTTCCAGTCTGACCAAGATTTGTCTGTCTTACATCTTTGTGGGTATCACAGTCATGAATCAAAGCTAACCAGTTGCAAAGAGTTTTTAAAATATTTATTATGCATATTGTGCAATTTAAATCTCACATGCCCCCCATTTTATTATATTGAGTACATACTTACCCATACTGAAATAAAATCTTAAGTTTCCATAACCTGTAGTGTCAATATATGGAGTGCATATTTTTCTTTCTCCATCTCTGAGAAATACCATAGCTGAGCCAGACTCCAGCGTCCCACACTCGGTACCGATCACAGCGCCAAATACGTCCCATCTGGAGAAGTCAACAGTGGCAAGAGAATGTGCAGCAGCATGTTACTGAGCAACTCACACAAAACATGTTGTAAGAGTTAATTTTTACATGCAAAAATAGCTGCTTCTACTGTCACAGAGTACAATAAAATGATTTTTCAAATGTGATTCCTACAAATTTACTTATATATTCAATATTAGTTTCTAAATTCAGCCTAAAATAAAAGTAATGTACTTTATAAAAATAAATAAATTGGTAGAAAAGTACAAATACTTAAAAAAATGAAGCTTTGGCTTCTATTACCAAATATTTAGTGTTGTATTATTCATTATTTTTCTGTCATGAAAATGTTTAAAATACAACTGCCTTCTGTTTCATATTGTGTAATAAAAGGTTTATAGACTAATCAAAGTTGAAAAGGCACGTCTCCCATATTTGCTATGCAGTCATTAGATATGTACATAATAGCTGCAAATGCTCTCTTTTCATCTTTTTGAGCATTTAGGGTAACAGTTTTTAACAAACACATGAATAGAGTATGAAGAAAATACCGCTGTGTTTCTAGTATGTGATGATATGAATTTCTCAGTTTTTCTGTACAACATTTTCTCTTATTTTTTATTCAGTGATAATTAAAAGAGCTGTTGCAGAAATTTTCAATTAAATATTTTTCTTGAAAATAGGTTTTCATCATGAAACACTTGGTTTCTTTAAAACTTGATTAAAATATTTTGAATGATTAGAAACTGGAAAATTTGTACATTATTTCTGTTTGATACATAATTATTGATGTTGAAGTTTTAATTTGTAATGAAATATTTTAAATTTATAAGCCTGATAAAGCAATGAAAATACTTAGAATCGTTACATCTTGATAATCCAGTCATTTAACTGGCCAGTGTGATTCAGGATGAATGAGAAAAATTTAAGATCTGAAATCTTTGAGGGATGGTAAAGCCATCCCCTGCCCACTTCTAGCAGAAAAAATCTCTAGCACCAATGTGAAGTATGAAAGCTTCAAAAATTGTAATTACAACAATTTAGCAGTCTGTTTATCAGCTTAACCATTCAAACTATTTCAAAATGTATTTTTAAGATCTTCTTAAAAGCTGCCGGCTTTCTTGTTGACCTAAGCTGTGACAGACCAACACTATGCCTGTCTGAAAATCCTGCTTTAAAACTGTCAGTCATTTATACAGGAATTAGCAAGATTAGCGTCACTGAAGGGTTTTTATGATACAAATATAAACATGTTTGTGGAAGCAGAGTTTAACCTAACCCTAATTCTGAATGGAGAACTTCAGCTGTGCAGACATTTTAAAGGTAATGTGCAATATAATCAAAACACAGTTTTGAAAATGGGTCTCTTGGGATGAAGACAAATACCGAATTAAACAGTTGTGCCTACTTTAACTTACATGACAAAATCTCACAACGCTCCATTGATCTTTTGTATGCTCTATTTAGCTCAATTAAAACAGTCTCTTTCCCGACCCACAAAACAACTTGAGGTCATGAATGATGCAGATCATGGAGGTTTCCAGGGATCCTTTCCCTTTATGCAGCATTATAGTGAAAACCAGAAAATTATACAACATAAAATAACTGGCACTTTAATAAAAATAAATGAAAGCAATGTCTGCAAAGATAAACGGAGAAGGTCTCTTGGTGATGGCGTGACAAAGTTGTAGATGTTCTTGATTAAATATTACATTTGGATACATTTATCCCTCACATGAGTCTTGAGATTCTTCTTTACAAAACAAATGATGGGCTGATATATATACCCAAACAAGATTTACTGGACAAGAATGTCCCAAGCTGAAATACATCTGCCAGAGACACCAGAGGCATCCCTATCTTCAGATATGAAGATCTGTCCACTTTTAGGATCAGACCTTAATTTATGTGATTAAAGAGTAACAGAATGCCAGTGGGAAGATGCGTTGTACCAACAGCAACCTCTATACACGTAGCCTACTGCCTTATGTAAGGGATTTAAAAAATACTGATCAATGTCAATAACAACAATAAGCTCCTCAGCCCTGAGAGTTGAGTTCCTTCAGATGCCTCATCTCAGAGTGCATTTGGCACAGAGGAAGGTGGTGGTGATTCGTACATGAGCTTCCTTTTGCTCTCTCATGTGAGTGATGCTTTTGCCTGTTCTTTGAGAGCTGCCAGCTTCCAGCTGACTTTAAAATAGGGAGTCTGAGAACATCTCGCAGGTTCTCTCATGTATAAAGCATTGAAAATCTCCACTGCACTCCTCTGCAGCGCTGTTCTCAGAAAATTTTGACAGCAAAGAAAATAGTGGCTAGAAACACAGGGGAAATATTGAAATTAAAGTGTGATGTGGAACCTAATTCTCATTCTGAAAACTGATGGTGACAAATAGCTAGAGATCCAAGGACTCTCACTGACATGCTGGGTTGTGGTTGTTCCCTGTCACTGCTGGGAATGGGTCTTTCCTTGGTACAACTCTGGTCATTTATTGGATGACCATCACCCAAAAACATCTCTGTTCATGCAAGTGCTGTGGCAGTAGCCACAGACACAGCTGTTCTGGGATGTCTGGGAGCTGTCAAAGACATAGTGGGGGGGTTATAGCAGAGGCAGCAAGCAGGCTAAATTAAATGGAAACCACACACTCCCTGGAGTTGAAACACTACCATTTCTTAAAGGGGAAGGGGAAAGTGAGGCAGCTGAGGCTACCTACAGCTGTCCCTGTGCCCAGATGATGACCCCAGTGACATATTTTTGTCTTGGCACAGGTATTTCCTATACTCCCAGCATGAGAAAAGGGAGCAGAGACACACTCCCACAGATTTCTGGACCTATGGTCCACGAAGCAATTAAGTTATTCATACCAGGGAAGATCTGGACCCTCATTTCCTAGTGAATTCTGTAAATAGAAAATTCTATGTTGGGATACACTATATTAGGTCAGACTGGAGGCTTAAACTGCAAGACTATAAAACTATAAATCTTCCTCCATTTTATAGTTATTATGGTTACTAAACATACAGTCTGTAATTCTTGAGTATGAGATATGCCATAGAAATCACTGAGGAATTTTGATCAGATGTTGATCAGCTCTAACAAAAGTCTTTGTAAAGATGTGGTAGTTTCAAGGAAATGTCCTTGGATCCCAGGAGGAGTTTTTGATCAAAGAGGTGGGAGGCTGGATTCCCAGCCTGGATGTCCAAGACTGATGTTCAGCATCTGCTCTAGCCCGTTATTGGCAGTCGGTTCTGGAATATTTTATGTCCCAGCAAACTACTCTTATCCCTACCCTATTTTCCTTTAGTTTTGAACGACACCTTGAAAAGCCTATTTTCTCTCCAGTACATAAATACACAAGCAACCAAACCAAACCAAACAAAAAGCAACCAAAGCAAACTACCAAACTTCTAAACCTTACAATTTTTCACAGAATAGAATTGTTATTTCCTGCTGAAGCCTGCTGTGGATAGTTGCACTCTGTAACTTGTTCTTTATTGCCCTTCATAGTAAAACAATGTCTCAAACATAGTTCAAAAAATCATTCAAAAATATTTATCTAAGAAGGAATTAAGGAAGTGTATTCATTCAGTGTTTATTCACAGCTGCATGTAGTTTAGACGTCTGTTCTTATATCAACTGTTGATAAATAGAAGAAAATTTCAAATACAAAATGGAATTTAAAAATAAGTAAATAAATAAAAAGAAAAAAAGACAAAAGTTACAATGACTTGAGAAGGCTACTTATTGCCTTGGAAAACAAAGTTACCCCCTGCCAGGGCATGCTGCCACACGGCAGTGACTTTACATGCAGGGGTCCAAGAGCAGTGTTGGGTTCCTGTCACTACATGCAGGGTAGGAGTGCAAAATATATCTGCCTGGCCCCTAGCTGAGAGCAGTGGTAGCTGCAGTTGGAATGAGATGCTGTGTGAAACTGAAAATGTAGTATTTGGAGAATCCATTCATTTGATCACTAGGGTATAGTATAAATAATTGATTTCAGTATTTCTGCTCCCTGGAGAATTTCCTATTGTAAGTCATTTTTTTATGGTTTAATAATTATCTAGGAAGGAAGTGCCTTGATTAGAACCACTGGTGATGAGAGGTTTAACTAAGTGTCTAGTCCAGCAGAGCAGGACCTATAGATGAGGCAGATATCCCCAGGTATCCCTCCCACCCAGCTTTTTCAAGATATAAAGAGACTGAGACAACATCTCAGACATATCCCACACGGTCACCTAACACACAACTCACATGTACACATTTTCTTTCTTTTGAGTGAAATAGGAATTTCTGAAATGACACTGCAACAACAGGGTTTACTACCCACTATGTCATGGGTTGGTTATTCAAACTGGGTAGGAGTTCATGACAAATATTTTTTCTGAAGCCCCAAACAACCCAGGTGTTCACAGGCTGCATTAGCATGTATTTCTCAAAAGGTGCTCTTTAGTTTCAGTACAACATAGGCAGCATCTGAATCAGCTGCTAATGACCTGAAGTTCTTTGTAGGTTAAAATCAACATTCAGCAGAGACCCATAAATTAACAGTGTGTGTTCCTCATTGCCCTGGGGTTACACACACTAATGAAATTCTTTTTCTTAAAAACAAAAATTAAAACAAAAAAAGATTTAAGACCACATTGAAGTTGTTGGTTATTTTCTTTTTGTCAAAATTTATACACTGAAGCATATAAAATGATTGAATGTAAAGTCGTGCTGCTCTACCAGGACACTTTTGTTTTTGAAAAGCTCAGTTTCATTTTGGTAAAAGTGGTATGACTTCCACTTCTGCTGTCATGCATGGGCTAAAGTGTGGCCCACAGCAGCGATTCAGAGGGAGGATGAGTTTCTTAAGGAACTTTGCTTGTTACAGATATGAGTTAGCAGCTCTCAGGTGTGATAGAATGAAAGAAACAGATTAACATCATGAGTTTATTTGAAATTAGTATATAATCTGCATGCACAACTTTCTTCATTAGAAACGTTGGTGACAGAATGGCCAAGACTGTTCCTCCTGAGCTTTCCTGACTTGTTTGTTCCCAACATCTACAACCACCTGTTATTTACAGTATCACTTTTTATTCTAGCTACAATTTTGTGTAAATAAACTGCAAAGATGAAATGCCATTCCCCGTTTACTCAGTTTCCTAACTGCACACATGCTTCCAGCACTGCCCAGGCACTCACCCTTTTGGCTGGCTCTCAAACTCTTCTGCCCACTGCTCCTGTGCATCCTCTGTGGAGAGGTCCACGTCCCGGGTCGTGGCAAAATTAAACTCGCTGCCTTCTGTCCCATGGAAGTAGATGGAGTTTCCATCTGACTGGCAGCTGTGCTGTAGACAAAAGGAGCACACAGGAGGTGATGTTACATCAGGTGACAAGGGCAGCCATCCTGCCCACCTACCTCCAGAGCTTGGAGAAAGCTGCTCATTATCTAATAACTCACCAATGCCTGAAATGAAATAGACATTAAAAAATTGACTGCCATCTTTTCTCTTTCTTGGCCTCCCCTAACAGTGATTGCATCCTGATCTTCCCTACAAATGCACTTCAGACCATTGAGAAACTATGTTTGCATAGAAAAGATATGTACTATACCTTTGGGTATTTATTTTTGTTTTAAAGCATTGCCATTATGTCTGCCTTGGACCACTAATCACAAGTGTGTGTACAAATAACTTTAGTAGCACTATTGCTATGGATGTTTTGTCAGCATGAGAGTTTCATGCTGTGAAACACATGTCAGACTTCATGCCTGAATTTTTGCCAGTGGAGGTGTTTGCAGGTGAAATTACTCTGCACTGCCACACAACAAACTTGAGCCTTGATGTGTATGAGTGAAAAGGCTATTTGCTATAATTTAATGCAAATAGCATAGCAAATAACTTGGTAGGCAGATTGTTCTTGTAATACATCAATTGCAGGCTGCTGAGGCTGCCCCGAAACACAACGTCTGTTTTTCATATTGCATTTCTGCATATACCACCTCAGCAGCATGAAATGAAGCCCCACATCTGCCCAAACTGCTCTGACCACCAGGATGCTCCAGGTGCAGCCACCTGGGAGAAGCTGCCAGTGAAGAGCATGTTGGGGTGATGAGGTGGGAGGTAAGCAAGGTTGCTCATGGCTGTGGCCAGGCACAGAGACAGCTATGGGGGTGGCAGGGCTGGGAACTGGAGGTGGAACCACCAAGATCACCCCCATACCAATGCAGAAAACACCAGTTTTCCAACCTCCTCCTTGGGTTCTTTCATATCAAGTTGAAAACCATATAGAGCATTTAAACAGGTTATATTGTACATAGGTTACAATACAGATTGTCTTTCTCTGACAGACTTTTGCCCTCCTGTACATCTGATAAAATGGTAAGAGTCTCCAAAAATTGTGTAGCTGAAAGAGATACTTGGAAGCTGCTAAAGATCAACCTGGCCTTTAAACAGAGATCCCAGTACTTTATTGAGTTGTTCATATTAAAATAAATACTGATAAAAGTAATAATTAGCTCAAACACTTCTTTGGGACATCTTGGCCACATTTAAAGTGAAAGCTGAAATAAAAAATGACTAATTAGAATAATTCTCCATTCTTGCCACATTTCGACATCTGAAAAAGAGATACAAGAATACCAAATTGCATTGACCTTTTCAGTATCATCTATGCAGTCTGCTCTTGTCTCTGAACCCTTTCAGAACTCGCCAAGGGAAAGTGTGATGATCACCTCATCTGCATTTAAAAAAGACTTGGTAGTGCCAAGTAAGTTAATAACTAATTTTTTTAACAAAAAGAAGGATGTGGCAAGAAATAAAAACCTTCCCAGTACAGCTTTGTCTATGTGATTGTAAGACTGAAGTATGAAATAATGCATTACGTCATAGCCTATACCTCTTCTTTCATTTTTCAATGTAAAAAAAAATATAACATTGAAATTCTTTT
This sequence comes from Anas platyrhynchos, assembly GCF_047663525.1. Taxonomy (NCBI): domain Eukaryota; kingdom Metazoa; phylum Chordata; class Aves; order Anseriformes; family Anatidae; genus Anas; species Anas platyrhynchos. Next base: position 13,443,449 of record NC_092587.1, read on the forward strand.
GTTGATGATTTTCAGGTATAGCTGCCTATAACTTAGCAATTAAATTTATGTTTAGGAATGTAATATGTAACTTCATTTTTTGAGGTGTCTGTACCTTATTGGAAACAAAACTGTGTACTTAAAATCTGATTTTAGTATAGAGACTTTCTGGTCTTCACCTATGACAACAGCTCTGTGTTCATTAACTCTGACTAAAGAACACTTAAAGAAATAACATACTATAAAAATGAAAAGACTGTTTCATCTTCTAAAATAAACAAATTGCTCCTAAAGTGTTTTTCTTCTAAAAAAAAGGTCAAAGCAATACTAAGATTCTGCAATATTGAGAAGTTATTCCAGAAATTATATAGATTTTGTCACAATTCTTCCTACTCTAAGTTCACACAATGCACCACAAATGCAGCTGCTGCCACCGAAAAGGCAGAATAATTTATTGCACATAAAAATATTTTATAACTAGCAAAAATCAATTGAACAGTTTTATATTTTACCTCTGTTTGAAAAACAGTGTGTATGATGCAGTTATTTATACCTGACTGAGAAATGGCTTTTGTTCTCTGATTTTATACTTCATGTTCACAGGTAGCGCTAACATCATAATTCTAAGAATAATTTTCCTCCTTGGTTTTCAGAATATTCTTCATTTGCTGAACAGATATGAAATAGCCTTTATCTGTCAATCAATCTGCCACCAAAATCCTATTATCCGCAGGCAGTCAAGTAAATACACTAGAAATAAATATTCAGGCTAAAACTTCTGATAACTCAAATTTATATTTAAGCCTTCATCTCTTAATAAACAAATAGACAAATAGATCCTATCAAGCTAGCTATTACAATTGCGTACAAGCTTTGGGAAATCCTTTATAAGTCGTACTTATTTCTCAGGTGCAAAGTTACAGATAAGTGTATACTTGATAGTGTGGCAAGTCATTAGTAATCTCTTGCTGATGGAAGCCACCTATGAAAATACACAAAACAGATACAGCAACAGATACACAGATACAGTCCTGCTATCATTTCATGTATGTATGGCCTTCTGCTGCCTGACAGAATATTTACTGAAGTATGTCTGGTAGGGTTTCCATTTAGGTTGTCAAGATAAATAAATGGGCAGCTTGGCAAAAGGGCAAATATGTAATTATTTATACAGTGTTGTGATATCAATGTTTTATGAAAGATCAAAAGGATATGGAAACATCACTTATTTCATTAGTTCTATAATACTACCTTTATGTTCTATATGAAGCTACATGATATCTATGAATATGTATTTTATGCTTACTTTATGTGTTAATGAACCACACAACATATGGCTCAAATCAAACTCTGGTTATGTTAGCTTTGAATCTCATGTGAAACAGCTCTGCAGAAGAAAAGTTCAAACTGGGGTTTAACTGCTTTTATTATTATGGTACGTGTCTATGAAAAACAGTAATAGATACTTTCAAAGGGAGTAAAAAGATGCTCAAAACACAGGTATGGCTTTAAAAATTCTGAGATAGGGACATTTTCTTTTAGCCCCAGTACCACCATTTGGGACCCGAGAGACCTGCCTATGGGAGAAGCAGGAGCAGATCAGCCCCCCTGTGCTTGAGCTGGGGTTCCTCTGCTCGTGATTTCATCCTCTTCCACCTGTCAAATCCGCCTGACTTGTATAATCCCCCCTGCCTCCTCTTCACACTTAGCTTCTTGCTTTCATATTTTCTTTCTCATTTTCCAAGCACTTGCTCTCTGTTGCTTCTTTTACTGCTTTTTGTTTTCATCCAGTGGGCTCCAGAGGGGTGAACAACCTCAAAGAGCGCACAGCCAGATCTTTCAGGGGCAAAGGAAAGTCCATAAGGGTTGGTTCCTCACCCCCAACCACCTTGTCAGTCTTGTTCAACATCCAAGAGGCTGCTGACTGTGTTGGATTATTTTGTGGTTTTGCAACAGGGCTTGAACAGATTAGGGACTGAATCAAAACCATCAGACTCATTTTCTCTTGGGTTCAACCCAGGATTTGAATCCAAGCCTTTAGAAATGAAGAACTGAAGTACAATTTACATTCTGTGCTGCCTCTTTCCCAAATTAAAGACTTTACACTTGCAGTGGTAGTCTATAGGCTCTTCAGTTTGTAAGGACTGAATTTTACAGGTCTCTATTTTCTTGTCATTCTAAAGTGATAAAAAATCTGGAATGAACATTCACTTTCTTTTGAAACCAACAGGATTAAGTTCTTCTTAAACTGGAGACACTGCAGATCTCTTTATGCAGATGTAGAGTTTTCTCTCATGAGTTTAAGATTCAATTTGTTCTCTTTCTCATTTTTATTTACATTTAAATGATTTTTAAGATAAGAACAAATTATGTTGCTGACTAAAACATTGTAACTAAAAAGGCCAAATGACAACAACTTGTGGGATATTTTTCTCCTTGTTACCATGGAAGCATCAGTTGAAGGTCCAGTAGAACAACAGAGTTTAATTTTGTATTTAATGGGGTATTACAAGCATGTGAAACATTTCACGTGTCCTTGCACACATTACAACACGAAGTTAACTAATTTGTGAGGAAAAATTAATTTAGAGAATAAACCCTTTGACAAATCTGATAACCTTCATTAAACAAAGTTATCTCCCAAATCACCTACATAATAGAGCATAAAATACTTGCACACACCTGAACGTACATACTTCACAACATTTTCCTATTGTTTGCAACAGGAGCGGGACAGTAAACCTGCCATAGGTAAACTGTTGTATTCCTAAATAAACAACAGCTGCCTGTTGCCAAATGGAAAGAAGCCAAGATCTGTTCAGGGACAGTGGTCATCCCAAAGGAAAAAAAAATCAGTTTAATTTAATCTGGCACTACCAATACTATTATTCACAAGCTGCAATTGTTAAGCTATTGCTTAGCATGAATAGGACAAAATGAAAATTGGCTGGATACATTCCCATAGCTCAGCATGCTTGGATTTGCTTTCAATCTAATATTCACTTTGAATTTTTCTGTGTTTCTGAAGTTTGATTGCTGGATAGTTACAGTGTCACTGCTTCTTAACTGCTTTAGAGGCCCTGCAGTGGCTCATCCTCACCTACCTCTGCTGTCTCTCATATGCACTGTCTTATGGTTCACTTTTCCTTGACTGTTGTTACCTGCCCCTATACCTGCTGGTGAGATGGCCAGACTTGTGTGCCCTTGTCTATTCTGCTCACTTCTCCTGGCAAATTCCCCACCAGGTTATTTTCTTCAGGCACTTTCCTCAACAAACCTTGCCACTGAAGACTGCACTGCTTACCAGGATAAGCACTCTCCCTTCTTGCACATTTTTTTTAATTTCCCCATCTTCCCAGCCTCAGCTGATCTCTTGCTTTATAAATGGATGGTGATTTTTCCCGGGATGCAGGCTTTCTTCTTGTTTTGTGTGTGAAGAGACAACGTTAGTATACTTCCTGCTCAGGGCTCCTCGCTGCTACAGTGATACCACTCCTACAAGAAATACTTTTTCCTGATGAAATTGCTGGTTTTTTCCCATACTAGGTTAACAGATTTCATTTAGGATTTGCTCTGCTGCAGGTAAATTGATCTATTAAATCAATCCCTTATACCACAGCAGTTTTATTATACAGTACCATGATGAACCCCATGGGAAAGCAGCGTGGAGCAGCCATGCCTGAAAAAAAACACACATTTGCTTTCAGAATGGATTTTGCCATCAGTTTGCCTAGCAAATATTAGTCCAGATAGAGAAGGCATTCCACTAAAATGAAATAATTAAATTATCTATGAATATCTCCAGTCTGTGAATACAGTTCTTAGTCAACATTTCCATGAGAACCACCAAGTCAGATTAATTCAGGTGAACCTTCCATTGTATGGTATGAGTGCATTAGCTAGTAATTTGAAGATACAGATGGGAGACAGTGACACATGGTTTCAAGCCCAAACTTTGGGTCAAAATCTGAATTTCACACTCTTTATCCTACTCTATACTCCTTATATATTACATCTTCTACCTTCAGCTTTCACTCTGTTTTGGTAGTTGCTCTTAGTTGCTTGCCTGTTGATCATCTGAGATACAGAAGGGTTTTAATTAGCACTGCTCAAAACTATTGGGTTTCTGACAGCAGAAGTAGGGAAATTGGATTTGGTGAAGCAGGTGTTTTCCAACTGGACCTATGTTTTCTTGAATAAATATAGACTAATTTTCAGTAGCATCTAAATGGTTTAAGGGACTTGAGTAAGATCTGGGCTCCTACATCATGTTGGCATGTCTGATAAATCTCCATGTTTTTAAAGACTTGCATGAGAGCTCCACAGAAGTAGACATCTGCTGTGCTCAGTGTGACCTGTTGGCTGGAGGAGACCCCTGGAGATCTCCAGTTCACTCTGCCATGTGAATTAGCACAAGCAAATTCTGCAGGAGACACAGCTGGGAACACAGCCCTGAAGATTTTTAGAAGCTCAAAAGACAAAGCTTGGGAATGTAAACAGAAGCACTGAAGTTCATCAAAACCAGCTTCTGTCACAGTTGTTCAAGTCAAACTTGTGAATCAATAAATACCTCCCGGCTTTATGGTATGGAAGTTCTCCACTTGGAGAGCAGAACAGGGGGAAACTGAATGATACAACTGTGCCTTTCAGAGAAGCATCAACAGGAAACATCAGTGTGAAATTCCTTGCTGTAACAGATTTTTGGCTGAGGTACTGCATATAGTCTTCCATAGCTTTGTCCCCATGTTCCCACAAAAATGTTGCTCACCTCTGTGCCTTCAAAGTACTTACAGCCATCTTTACCATCATTTAATTGGGCTTTTAGCAGAGACAAACACTGATGCACCTCTTCATATTATCTCTCCTGGGCCTAATGGCCCCGATGATTCTTTCAGACAGCTGTAGCCTTACAATTTATTTTTTGGCGACATTTCTTGCATTGGAATGAATGTGTTGGGCATTTGGGCAGTGCCAGCTTGCAAAGGGCTGGTGGCAGATGGAAAGAAATCTGCCCAGTATGCCTTCACCTCTACACGAGCAGAGAGCCATCAATTTCCCCCATTAAGGAGTTGTCACGCAGCCCACCCAGCTGGAGGAGCATCTCCGATAGCCAGGCTGGTTGGCGAATGCTATTCAAACACAAAACACAGTTTAAAAGGAAACAAAAATATCGTTTGTCGGCAAATTGAAAATGCATGGCTTTGACCGCAGCCAACTTTTTAATGACTGTAATATTTTAAGTGATTATTTTTGCCACTTCAGATTGCTCCTCAGAGAGGAGAGGTTTTTTTAATTAAAATCTAGGCAATGCAAACAGATGAGATATGAGAAGCAGAGGAACAAGAAATAAGATGAAGAAAATTAATTAAAGCAGCATTGTCTATGGAGCCATAAATTAGATATTGTGTCTTTCTGGGAATGGGTCACGCAGGTTCTCAAGTTTTTAGATTTTGGCATGAGAGCAGGTACTGGGATAGATGAAGTCTTGATAAAATTATGCCCTGTATATGGTTTCTTAGCTAGTGAAGGTAAAATGGCAGAACTTCAGACAGATTCTAAATTCTAAATTCTGTGGATTTGGCTATTAAGGCTTCTGGCCTGAAGTCCATTCTTCAACCAAAGGAAAAAACACAATGTGATTAAAAGTTTCCCATGAGATAAACAAGGCTTTAATCTTTCCCACAGGCTATGTTTTCAGACCATTTAACATAGGCTACAGAACTAAAATCTTGGCTGCGCAAGCAGGCCAGGTGCAAAGAGGGTTATAGTGCACCTTCCTTTTTAAAAAAAAAACAATGGGATGACACTTGTTCTGTGGTGTAACAAACAGTCTATAAAGTGTGCTTTCACTCATCATTTCCGATTATAGACTGTTATCCAAAGGCTGGTGCTCAAAACATTTGCTTGTTTATGAGTGACTGGTATACGGTTCTTACCTTTCTGGGACACTTCATAATGTTTGTACAACATCGGTCATTGTGTTGATGACCGATTTCCTTAATGAGTCATTTAACTGGTTTGTACTGAAATATTCCTTTTTATTATTGGGAACTGTTGATATTTCTAGGACTCAGCAGTGAGCTTGATACAACCTCACCTGTTTTTCTGAAAGTAATGACATATATCAACAGCACTGTAAAATCAGAGAGAGAAAGAGTCAACCAAAGTCATTTCTACTCTTTGGCATCTAATGGGTCAATTTACATTGCTTTTATTAACGTGCATCTTACAGTGACCTGCAAAGACAAAATTCTTTCTTTCTAGGAGGCAGGAAACACCCCTGGTGTTTTGACGCTAGCTCAGCTCTAACCCTGGCTCCCTGCCACCCCCACCACACTTCCGAGCCACAGGGAACTGGCATGGAGAGAGGTGCAGGCTCAGCATCGCTGCCCAACAGCTATGCTCAGCTGCCTGAACAACACACAGCACCACCGTCAACCACCTACCAGTTCCAATGAACTCCAAGCCATTGTATCTAAGCACCATTGTTTTAATTAAAAGTGTGATTATCAAACAACAACAAAATCAATCAAACAAAAAACTACACACACACACACACACAAAAAAAAAAAAAAAAAAAAAGCAAGAGCAATGCCACGTGTGGGCTACACCCAGTCCTATGGGTAGAGGACCCACATTCTTGTTAAAGGGAGCTGGTTGACAGGTTTTGTGCACCCTGCTCTGCTGTCGTTGCCTCCCCTCCCCTCTCACACTCCTCCTTCCACCCACAGAGAAGGACGAAAGGCTTTGAGCTGAGGTGCAGCAGGAAGCCAGCTCATCTCTTCCCAGGAAGATGTGCTGGATAAAGGCTTCTGTGAGGCAAAGCAGCTGGCTAGAAAGCTGGGTTTGGCCCACAGACCAAAATCTGCCTTGATATATCTTACTCAAAACCAAAGTAGCCTTGTCAGAAGCACCTACATCCATGCATCTTTGCCCAATACAGGCTCACAGCAATTTCCATCTGCCATTTTCACACTGGCATAGCTAGAGAATCACCTTTCCTTCTTCAAACAAGTATATTTCATCTGATTCACACAATGGGTACCTCAACCCCTTTTTAACATGACTTTAACCCCCCCCCCCCAAAAAAAAAAAAGAAAAAGAAAAAAAAAACATTTCATCTCAAGCAATTAAAACCTACAAAGATATATATGGGATATTAGAATGTTTGTTTTGAAAGACCATCCAATGCCATTCCTATTAATTAACAGAGTATTCAGAGATTTGGAAATCTGCTCTGGAACTGGGGGTGTGGAATAGCTTAATCAGCCTTTCTTTTTGCCAAACTCTTAGTCCTGCCCATATGGCTCCTCTGCTCAGTCACACTCAGTAACACATGTCCGGGAAGGACTCAACAGATTGAGGATGTGTATAGCCCCGATGTGCTCAGGGTGTGGTGAAAGGTCGTGGAGTTTTACAGACATGTTTTCTCAGTGAGTGTTGAGTTCTTCCACTCTCTTCTTAGGCAGTTTTCTCTTCCACTAAACTAGATTGTGTTTCTGTGAGATTAAAATGAACTGTATTACAATGACCTGTTACTTAGTTATCACAAGTAGGCATGATTGTATAGTACAAATCTATTGAAAAGCAAGGCCACACAGCTATTTCACAATTAACAAAACAGGGACTGTGCTAACTTGGATATTATCTCAGAACACACTTGAAATCCACTTGAGGAACATTAAAAAATAAAAATAGAAAAGAAAAAAAAAAGATGAATTTACTTTTAATAAAACTGTTTTTCTCCTTTATTTGGACAACAAATTGATAGCTCTGCCACTAGTCCCTACACCCCCTGTAAAGTGGAAGAAAGATTTGTGAGATGGTACTGCATCAGTCCTAAAAAAATCTATCTATACATACATACATGTATACCATCCCGTGAATACATAGGAGCAAATGTAATGGGAAACTCATACAGACAATTTCTGTTTTGCCTTCACAGGAAGTACTTTAATATTGTGTGTGGTGGAAATAAGCAGTGTTTCAGGAAATACCAGAGACTGATGACACTGCCTTTCATCTGTTTCTTTCCTCATTCTTTTTTTGCTGTTGTCCCAGAAGTGGTAAAATGACCAGATGGACCCACAGTCAGCAGCTGAAGAGCAGCTGCAGCTACTGACTGAGACAGCAATTCTGTACCTTGACTCTTCTCAAAAGTGGTGAGTGTCACTAGTTAACACATCATGACCAAATACATCACCACTGTATTGCCTGTGGCTATCTACAACGCTTTTCCTCAAATGTGGAAAAAATCCAGAAACAGATGTTTTGGTCTCAATGTTATTCTTATGTAACCAAAACCACTGCAGAGACTTGAACTTGGTTGGCTCCCTTTTCAGCCTCAGCTTTTGAGCTTGTGCATCCAAGGACAATCAGAAATAAATAATTAAATAAATAAATAACAATTTGCAGAATCTGTATTTCAAAAGACAACAGTAACTTCTGGTCAAGTCTACAGGACACATGAAGAGTCCACTGAAAGATGAGATCACTCTTCTGTTCTTCTGTTCAAGAAGCATTACTGAAAAAAAAAAAGATTTCATCTTTTCCCCAGATTAGCTATGGAGTGTTGAGGTCCTCAGACCTTCAACAGCACTCAGAGCACAGCACTGCTTCATGTGTTTCAGCATCCTCAACCACCAGTGTAATATCCTAACCATGCTTGATTGCAACACCACAGTCACACTCAGAGCTGTCACTGGAGATATTGAAATGCAGTCAGGAATTTATCCTGTTCAACACCCTTCCTTACAGTTCAACTCAGATAAATACATTCCAGTGGATCCAATTAATCTCCTAAGGGTTGCTTGGCCTTGCTAAACAGCATCTTTCTTGTCTTTTGCTATCTCCTTTGGAACTGAAACACACAAATTCAGTGGCTTATCTCTCAGCTTGCTTCCTGTCTCAGTAGCCAGTTCCAGCTGCGTCTGCAATCAGCCATGTGAGTAACAACGGTTCCTGAGCGCAGCAAGAAACACAATAAAATTCCTGGTCCAGGCTCAAGCAGACTGGGAGAGGAGGAGAAACCGCTTCCCAGGCTGGGTACAGCAAGTTCCTACAGGCACTTACTGAGGAGACACTGTCTGATTCCACCAAAGTGAACACATCAGAGAATAATTACTATTAATGCTTGTGCCATCCTCTCCAGTGACTGAATTTGTCACAGAACCTAACCCAGGACACACATAACAGCCTTCATGGTATGATTTTTTGTTCATTTGAATGCCTTTTTACTTTATTAATCTAAGTTGCTATGAATTCGAGCAGTTTTACCAGCAGAGCTCCTAGAAGTGCAGTGTTCACTATATATTTTAGTAGATCTAAAGTTCTACCAAAGTAGAATTCCTGCAGAAAAAAAAAAAATAAAATACTTTCTTTGTAACTTGATAAGCATTCAACATGAGCATGTACCAGATATAACAAGCAATTCTCAAAGCCACCTCCTGGGCAACTACTGGGAAAGAACCAGCTGAAACACATCCTCCGCATTGCTCCACCACCTGAGCAATGCCTGCTGGGATAGTCCAGAAGTAAATATCTGGAGAAAGACTATTTTATTCCTTTTTCTATCAGAAATAAGTATGTACGATTTCCTCTTCTTTCAGTTCTGGCTGCCAGTTGGACAAGCTACAATACACCACAGGGTACCACTGTCCTTCCACCTGAGAAATATGCAAATATCAACCATTCTCTGTGATGAAAAGTGGTAAGCGAGAGAGGATGAATGCAGAAAATAACCCCAATAAAAGGGAGAAATTTAGAAATAATCTTTTTTGGTATTTTTTTTTTTCTTAATACTTCATTCCCTTGGTCCTATGAAATTACTTATCTTTATGGTACAATTTTGGAAAGGAACTGATGCCCCACAGTTTTGCATATACCAGTTAAAATTGATTTCAACAACAAATAACATCCAGACGTGACTGTTAACATTGTCAAGGAAACCCCTAAAGAAAAGCATTGAAGGGAGTGAAGAAGTTAACATCAACTTCAAGAAAGATTTTAAGGACAATTTATCTGAAATACTAATTGACAGAAGGCAGGAGGAGATGAATTTAAACTTGTATGGCACAAACAGGCTTGGATATCAGAGAAAAGTCTCATCAGAGTGAAACAGAGTAATGTATAGCAGAAGACTAGGTATAGGAACTTATTTAGAAAACACTTAGATGAGCAGGTATAGTAACACATTATAGTAATGAAATCTGTTGATCCCATAATAAAAATATAAACAGAAATTTCTGAGCAAACATAATTTCTGAGCAAAAATCAGGATAATTAAACAAATCTTATATACCCGAGAAACAAAAGGACTTGCAGGAAAAAGCAAACTAGAATTAGGTTCCATGCAAGCTATCCCTATGGCATTATCAGGGTTTCTCTAATTTTGTTTTGAATGCCAATGTCTTCAATGGCATAGAAATCTCCTAAAACCTTCTCACAGTTTCTATTAACTTGAGAAGCTTGAGAGCATTAGCAATACTGGGAATCCTGTGAAGACGTCCCACCTATTGCTGCATCATCTTGCACTGGTTAAGTCATTTAGCTACTGTGAAATGCTGCTTGCAACACACATGATTGATGTAGTTCTAGCAATCATGGGTTATACTTAAAATGTGGTGTAATGTCATTAGCACAATGTACAAAATTTCTCTAAATTTCTCTAAAATTTCTATTTATATGAAATAGTATGTTTGTGATGAACTGAGATTAGAGCTATGCTAAAAATTTGAAAGAAAACATTCTTGCTAAGTTTTATATGCTGTTTTATATAATGTTCTAATCCTGAAAATCAAAATAAAATAAAATAAAATATTATTGACACTATAATGCTATTGAATCTGATGTAAATCTTGACATAATTTATGGTTTTTATTTTTTACATGACATGAAATTCACATTTCAAAATCTGTTGAAATTATATTTGGCAATATTTTCCTGAAAATTTGAGGAAAACTGCAGCAAAAAACTTAATAATGAAATCTGAGCATGGGAGTGCTCTGGTAGCAAGCCAGATACACTTTTTTTTTTTTGAAATAACTACAGGGTCCCCAGGAGAATAAGAGCCCTGTGTTGCACACAGGCTTAACCCAGTCTGGCTACACCACAGCCTTGCATGTAGCCTTAACATAGCCAAATGTCATCTGGGAACAGATAGATGCAGTTATTTCTAGAACAGAAGACAACCTCGGAGGAATGGCAGGTTTGTGAATCCTCATTCATAGCTCACACAAGGTTTGAGTGTGAAAGGGATTTCAGTCTAGAACATCTAACTGTTCTCTGCGTTCAAGTCCCTCACCTTTCAAGTAGCAACACTTGTGTATTGACACTGAATTGGCTGAGTTTAAATAAAAAATATATATATAATAAAAAAATCAAAATAAAACAAATAAAAAGAGGTTTACTTGGTGTTTGTGCATGTTTCAGAAGGAGCAAATGGTCTTGGGCTTGGTCTGCTGGGAAGACACAATTGCACCTATGGCACATTAATCCTTGCTTTGCTTTCGTACTTTCTCGTAGGTAGAATGGATTTTGAAATCCAGAGATAAGACTGATGTCAAAGGATCATAGAAAATTGTTATTAAATATGCAGGACATTATTTGGTTCTAAAATTTCATATAAAAACATCATTGTAGTTTAAATGGTGTTACTGAAGTAAAAAAGTCAGTGTACAGGTACTATGAGTAGATTAGTGATAGTATTTAGTTCTGAAAAGATTAACTTGAGGCCATTCATATCAGGATCTGTGAAAAAAAAGCTGTGGCCATGACCAATGGCTTAGTGCCTTCAGCATGTGATACCTGTTTCCTGTGTGATTGTCAGAACCATTATCAGCTTCATAAATGAATGGCGACAACAAAACCACCCTTTTTTCTGAATGAAAAATAGAATGAAAACAGAAAGTGATCCATGGCTCAAGTTCTGTCTGTCTGGAAACACACACACACACAAAAAAAAAAAAGAATGCAATTGATTTTGACATTTAAAACAACTCTGTATTTCAAGGAACTTTTTCCAAAGAGATCTTGCAGGTCCCCATAGTTGTTTTTTTTTTTTTTTTTTTTTTTTTTTTTTCCCTAAGGAAGTATGATCCTTCTAGACCTCACACATCAGAGCAGGCTCTTACAGAGAGAGAAACTTTTAAGGAGCAGCCACTACCTGATCAAGAAAGGTTATATTCACAGTCAGAAAATGGGGAAAAGCATAGCTTTTAATGGTGGCTTAAGATGAAGCAAGCAGTAGTACCAAAAAAACACCAAGTTAATCAAACAGGTAGAATTTAAACTCTCTGAGCATCTGTTTAACATCTTTGTTGGTGACACGGACAGTGAGATCAAGTGCACCCTCACCAAGTCTGCCAATGACACCAAGCTGTGTGGTGTGGCTGACACGCAGGAGGGAAGGGATGCCATCCAGACGGACCTGGGCAGGCCTGAGAGGTGGGCCTGTGCTACCTCATGAGGTTCAACAAGGCCAAGGGCAAGGTCCTGCAGCCGGGCCGGGGCAATCCCAAACACAAACCCAGGCTGGGTGGAGAATGGTTTGAGAGCAGCTCTGAGGAGAAGGCCCTGGGGGTGTTGGTGGATGAGACACTCAACATGAACCAGCAATGTGTGCTTGCAGCTCAGAAAGCCAACCGTGTCCTGGGCTGCATCAACAGAAACATGGGCAGCAGGGTGGGGGAAGTGATTGTCCCGCTCTGCTCTGCCCTCATGAGACACCACCTGGAGTTTGTGTTCAGCTCTGGGGCCTTCAGAGGGTCCCAGAAGAAGGACGTAGATGAACTAGAATGAGTCTAGAGGAAGGCCATGAGAATGAGCAGAGGGCTGGAGCACCTCTCCTCTGAAGAGAGTCTGAATGAGTTGGGGTTGTTCAGCCTGGAGAAGAGGCCTTCCAGTACCTAAGGGGGGGCTACAGGAAAGCTGGGGAGGGACTCTTTGTTAGGGGTTTAGTGATAGGAGAAGAGGGAATTACTTAAAATTAAAAGAGGGCAGATTTAGATTAGATATTTGGAAGAAATTTTTTACTCTGAGGGTGGTGAAGCCCTGGCACAGGCTGCCCAGAGAAGCTGTGGCTGCCCCATCCCTGGAGGTGTCCAAGACCTGGCTGGATGGGGCTTTGGGCAACCTGGGCTGGTGGGAGGTGTCCCTGCCCATGGCAGGGGTTGAACTAGGTGATTTTTAAAGTCTCCTCCTTCTGTGATTCACAATATCTAACTGAGAGACTTGAAATTGTTCCAAAAACATCGAACCATTTTGCTAAAAGGAAGCTGTTTTCCATTTTCCGTTGTATGATCTTTGACATGACAGTTGTTGCAAACTGTCATCTTATTTTGGTAGTGGCAGAAAGGTTGCATTGTTTTAAAAAGCCCCAGTGGGACACAGAAGAGGCAGAAACAGAGCAACAAAGAACTTAGTTCTGCAAACAGATGGCATGGCCTAAACATTCTTATATGTGCAGTTTGGTTATATGTTGCAGTCTTCTTCTACATACAATAATAATAATATCATTATATCATTAAAAATATTAAAATACCAAACTAACCTTCACTGTTGCCCCAGGAAAGAAAAGCCAGTTGCCAGTATCCACAGGATCAAGATTATCTTCTAGTACAACTTTTCTGTGAGCAGCATTTATGATCAGTATGTTGTCCAACGCCCAACAGGCTTCATACACTTCACCAGCATGAACATAATCCTGTTTCCACTGAAAATGGATGTTTTCTCCTTTAGCATCTTCAGGAAGGTACAAGATGTGGATGATTGTGCTGACATTGGAAGGGGCACTGAAAAACAATGATATTGAATTAGACCAAGTTTAATCCATAAGCAGGAACAGTTTTCCCTCATTTAACACATTTGCCAGGTGTGACACAGTTATGCTGACATCTCTTGTATGTTGGTAGATCTTCTATGGCTATTAGAAAAATATCTGCCCCAAGGCAGAGTCTCACTGTGCTTGGCAGTACCCAAACAAAGGCAGCCCTGCTGCAAAGAACTGTCAAGCTAGGATGGTGAAGAACAGATCAATGCAGAGCCTGGAGAGCAGGAGCACACAGCACAGCAGCTTGATACTTGATACTGGTCGCAGCTCCTAGATGACTGGCCATTGTCAAGTATTTTGCAAGTATGGCCAAAGGAAATATTAAGGAAGCATTTTATGAAAGCAGATCTCCCCAGACATGATTTTTGCATAAGCTATCACCAAAAGAAACTCCTAACTTCTGGTGTTACAGTCCCTCACCAAGTGGGATGGAACAAAATGGCTGGAAGAAAAAGCTGGGAATTTTCTCTGACCAGCCTGTCCTTCTGATCCCACACCCCTGCTGGCAGGCTGTGGGTGGGGAGGGACAAGTTTTCTTTCTTTTGGCATGCTGCTTCCAAAACAATACACAAGAAACAACACAGTTGGCATCTCTCTTTCTCTTGCCTCCATGAGTGGGAAATGTGGGGAGGAGAGACAGACCTGGATTGTTGGCAATGACCAGGGCCTGGAGCTCTGCTTCCCAAAGTTGTCCTCAGAGCTGTGAAGACTGAAGGTCATCCTGAGCACTGTGTGGGTGTCTTTACTTTGCCACTGCCAGTGAAAGGACTAAGCTCTGTGTGTGCAAGGAAAGGGTGCTGAGAATTTTTATTTTAACTTTATTATGTATCCAGCAAGGGAATCAGCTATATCAGGTTGCGAGGAGGTACAAAGCTGGGGTTTGCATTATGTCAAATCCGCAACCTTGCCTCTACCCTGGTGGTGATGCCTCATTGGATTATTAATCTGTTTGCCTTAATTCAGAATTAATCCAGAACTTTTAGGGAAAAAAGGCACCAAGAACTTGCTCACATAGGACAAAACTGAGGGACTACTCTTTGTCAAAAAAAATCATTAGAGTGCATGAAATGCTGAAAAGAAACTGTATGTGCTCCATATTCACACCCAGAACAAATTACCTTGCACTTACAAAACATTATGTTTTTTGCCCTCCACTGCAATGCCACTCTGAGACATTATCCTCAGTTCTCCCTGAGCCCTGGGGATGGTTCACATCCAGCACCTGCCTTGTCCAAGAGACATCCTTCCCCTCCCTCTGAAATTGCACTAACACGACGTGCACCAACACACCCGCATACCACCATGGTGCCTTTCCTGCCCTCCTGTCACATCCCTGTTGTCCCATTCCCTGGAGCTGCATGCAGTACAAAGAAAGCCACTGAAGCACAGTCACATAAATACTGTAACTCATACAAGACCACAGGAGAAATGAGCATCCTTTCATAATTCATCCTCCTCTCTGCTTTGCATGACATTGCTCTATTGACCTATTTTCTCCTGCCTGTTCCTGCAGTCATGATTAAAACAACACAGATCAAACTGTATGTTCATTAACTTCACATATTTTGGGTTTCAAAGGTTTATGCTTGTGCCATCACAGCTCTTAAATTTCCTGGTTGCAGAGCTATGAGGGTAGCTGGACTGATCTTATGAACTAGGTGTATAATTTTGCATCAATGTGAGGAAAGATGGTGTGTGGTTACTTTGAGGTAACTCCACTGGCTGCAGTGAAGATGTACGTGTTTCAGTTTATATTTTTGTGAGATAAGAATTATTGTCATTTGTTTCACTGAAATCGTTCATAACGTGTATCTTTTTCAAAGAAGTCATAATCACACCCAGAAGGAGCAGGAGCATAAGCTACTGAAACCCACTGCCTTGCAGCCAAACCTTTGCTTGCTTGTCAGAAATTAAATAGTTCTTTACCCTGCAAATTGTCTCAGTTGTCTGAAAATGGACTCAGGCAAGTCACCTGTGTGGCACAGGAAGGCAGACTGAGACACAATGAGGACGCTAAATATAAATAAAGTTTTTTCTTTTCCCGTTTTACTTTTATAACTATATATAAATGCAACTGCACAAAATACTTTTCTCAATACTAATTAATAAAATATTACATGTTTCTAAGAAAGTAGAATGATCTGCATTACTGATTCTCTATGTAAAGGTATATATTTCACAAGAAAATATTTTAAACATTCTTCTCATTCATAATCCTTTGTGCTTTTGTGTAAACCAGTTTGTTAAAAAACAAGGCATATTTCACCACGATCTGGTTATTATAAGTGTGTTAGAAGCCAAATGTTCACATAAAACAATAAACTATTTTTATGGAACATTTTATCCTGCTAAAGCAGAAACCTGCAACACTATAAATTACTGTTCTTTCTGAGATTAAAAGCGGTGCAAAAATGCAAAAGCAGTGAAGGTTTTGGTTTGGAATGAAGCAATCATGAGGAGAGCACAAACAGGCCTTATTTCCTAGTGTTTGGTGGAGAGCACCAGTTGAGAAAAGTCTCTGTGACTATGATAAAATGCTTTATTTATTTTATTTTATTTTATTTTATTTTATTTTATTTTATTTTATTTTATTTTATTTTATTTTGCTTTAATCGACTTCCATTTCACTCTTGAAGATGTCACTGTGTTCACTAACTTTTGATTTAAAAATGTTTTGGCAATTTAACATTCTTTCCATACTTGATACAAAACACACTGAAATTCTTTACTGTGAGGGTGGTGAGGCACTAGAACAGGTTGCCCAGAGAAGCCGTGGATGCTCCATCCCTGGATGCATTCAAGGCCACGTTGGATGGGGCTTTGGGCAACCTGTTTTTTTGGGTGACATCCCTGACCCTAGCATGGGTGTTGGAACTGGATGATCTTCAATGATCACCCAGTTGTAAGCGATCCTTACAATCCAAACCATTCTATGATTCTGTGATTCTATGCCAAAAGCAATGGCAGTTCTGCAATTAGCATTAGTGGCCATAATTTCAGCCCTCAGCTTTTAATGTGCCTAAACAAGTGAGAACTACAAAGCTAGCAATCAAAAAGTTTTAAAAGACCAAGGCTTAAACAACACCTGCTCAGCCAGAAAGCATGAAAATGATTAAAAAGCTGTAACAAACCTAATTTTTTCCAGCTGAGTCCAATCCGCAGAACTATTCTTACTGTAGGACACTGTGATGCTGGGATCTGAGTAGCTAAAGCGGCATGAACCTGATCCTGTGAAAAGCAATGAAATTAGAAGCATTACGACACATTGAAGCAATAAATGATCCTCCAATAACAACCATTGCTGACTGTGCCTTTGTCACATCATCGCTTCTCCGTAATTTTAAAGTGCTTTGATTGATGATGAAATTTCCTGGGATCTGTTGCTGCAGGTAAACACGAAATAATGCATGCTTTATGAGTCAGAAATAAAGTAGAAATGATAAATCACAGCAGTGCCATGTAATCTCTGCAAATTTCCCAAGGGAAGACAAATAAATTGCTTAACACCCCCTACTGCAGGGAAAAAAGACACCATATAATGTTTAAACAAAACCTTGTTATTAGAGTATAATCCACAGAGCAGTATTTGTAGGGAAAACAGTAAAAGAGTGTTTTAATATTTAGTATATAGGAAAAAAAATAAACAGAAATAAAAATACTGTAAATGATAGGAAAATATATACAGGATTACTTGAACTGAATATGCTCTAGGAATTTAAAAGAACAAAGACATTACAAAATTAGTTACTTTAAGGATGCCCAAAGAGAATTAAATGAAGATATCATCCCATATACTCACTAGAGCCTATAATTAATAATAAACATTGGATGTTGATCTGGGAATCTCAGAACACTTTACAAAAATGAACTAATTAAGCCTTATGGCACCCCTGCAAGGTAGGGTAATATATTTACTTTTGATTTGTAAAAGGGTGCCTCTGGGTGTTGTCACAAAGCATAAGCTTAACAATTAATAAAGGGGACAGTCAAAATAATAAAAACTGGGATTGAAAAATTTGACCTCCCAAATGTGATAAACAAACTGAGTGATAATTAAATACACTAAAAATACTATTTTTGTTCTCAAACATCAGGTAATTCATCCCTCTCAGAAAATTTAACACCCAATGAAACAGATAAATCCAAATACGCGTTCCAAAGATCAATCTTTCTACTTGATAGACAGGCTTAAATGTGAGACTCAAAGATCAGCAGATAGCAGCTACCTCCATATTTAAAAAAAGCTTCTCTCAATTAAACAGCACCTCTGATTGCATCAGGATACTGCTGAGTGAGTACCACAGCTTCCCTTACAGTAGGGGTATGTATTATGTGCGGTATGAGTAGCGTGTTATGTTTCTGTGTGCTTCAGATATGTTCAGTTGCAATGAAAATCATGCTTGTGTATATAAATACACATTAAAAATATAATGTATAAATAATATATTTTATAAAAAAATAAATATAAATTATATAAAATAGAAACATGCACACATTTCTATTTATATATACAAATGTGGAAATTGCTGAACATAAAATTTTGCAGCTTGGGCTACTTATTGTTGTAATGAAATCAATGGCCTGATTAAAAAGGCGTTGACCGCTTGTACAAGGGACCAGCCTACACATTTGAATAGGAACATATGTCATGATGTACACTGCCTGCAGCCCCCGTTCCCCCGAGGCAGCTCCCATTCACAGCTCTCAGCTCGACAGCAGCCGCACAACTGTTTTTTCTGCTCTGCAGAATACACCACAAACAGAGGGGAAAACGCCCAAAAGATGGGATGAAATCCTATCTCTGTAATTTTGACTGATGCACTAACATCCTGGAAATGACCCACAGTTAATTTCTTGTATCTTTTTCTTGTGGTAAACTGTAAATATAGAAGCAGATCCTTCCGTATCCACTCTTTACAGCTGTGTGGGGGTAAGTTCAGCTGCTTTGATACGTACTCTGCTGTAACGAGGCACAGAATAATTAATATTGCAAAAGCAGCAGGACTTTGAATTACCAAACATGTACCCAAAATGACTACAAAGCAACTCTCTGGGTATAATTTACTGACAAGGTACTTTATTTCTCTCATATTAAAACCAAATGATGTCAGAAAAAGCCTTTGTATTTCATATTTACCCATCTGCTGAGATGGTCTACTTCGCTGAGTGGCATCTGCTGTCAGCTCCTACTTGTGGCTTTTAGGAGTTCCAAACTTTAATCACACTCATTTATTTTATTACAGGGGAATTTGGTTCAAAACCAATGAACTTCAGCTGGTTTAACCACTTTGGCTGACAAGAGGCTGTGAGGCAAAGCAGCAACATACTGACTTTTCTGTCATACAAAAACTAAAGGAGCATAAACAGGAAAAATAACCTGTTAATATTGTGCCATTTCAGTTATTGTTGCCATCAACTCTTGGTATGGTACTCCTAAACAAAGCCAAGTCACAATGTCCTGCCAAAAAAGTGGAGAAGGCCACATTTGCTGACTATACCATAAAGACAATTAAAAAACAAGCATTTCCAGTCAGTACAATATGTGAAGGATGTCATCTCTAAAATCTCTCTCAGACTATGCAACAAAGATAAATCATTTCTTGTAAGAAAAAGAACCAGTGAAAAAGGGCTTCGCAAGGCATGCGGTGTTTCTCTTGTGTTATTGGAAAGAGAGCAGTGGAGACAGAAAGAAAAGAGGGGAGACAAGTGCTGGTTTCTATTATTATTTTATTGGGACCTGTTTTATTAAGACTAAAATTGGTTTGCAAATGTCATCAAGGTCGAAGTAAGCAGCAGTTACTGACTGTGATGACAAATGTGTTCTTATCAATGTTTAAACTTCTTTTTTTAAAAAATGTATATTCTTCATTCAAAATCAAAAGATAGCAAAATATTTATCATTTAAGTACCTAATTCTGCAAAACTTTAATGGACAATAAAAAAATAATAATAATAAAAAAACAATCACCCATCTGAAAAAATGCCAGCAAGATTTAAGTGTTATTCTTTGCCATTAGAACATTTTTTAATTTAAAAAAAAATAAAAAATAAGATTAAAAAAAAAAATTTAAAATATACAAGAAGTACAAGGATCTGGTGTTTGCTTCTTTTGCAAAACCAATATTCTTCCTAGATTATATTAATAGTTTCTTCCCAAGGAAAGAGAGAAAGGTAAACATAAAACTGTTCTCCAGAACTAGATTTATTGAGATGTTATTGAAAGCCAGTGTCTTTCAATACAATTTTCAATATGTCAGTATTCTCAATATTATTTTCAATACTGTTATTACTTAATGCTATTCCTATTACACCATATTACTATTATTTTGATAATCTGAAACTAGAATTATTTAAAATATTTTGTGGAAATCTACAGTTTGGATGTTTGCCTCTGCCTTGACTAACAAAGCCATCCTCTGATTTTGTGAACAAATAGATGATCAGAATTCAAGTAGTAACAGAGCAGAAGCTGAAGGCAAATTCCCCCAGGAGAGGTGTCCTTCACACTGCTTCTAGAGATGGTAATAAATGTTGTGCCAGCTCTAAGCAGAGCCATGTGGGTAGGATGTCACACTGTAAATCTTCATACCTGTCCATCTTCCAAAGAAAAAAATATACAAGATGACATAAAACCTTTTGAATGAGCCTAGAATATGGTTGTTTCAAGCTAAGAAAGCCCAGGTTTTGAATTAGCCATGAAAACAGGTAAGAAAACATATAGAATGTTTGCCATTAAGAACTCTATATTAGTAAATTACTGCATTAGAACAAAATGCTGTTCTTTTCTTAAACCAAATACATCACAGCAAATCTGATGCCCTGATATAGTTATTGTCAGTTAGTACAACTTTCTAAAAGTTACCAATATGCTTTCAAAATTAAGGCATGTGTATTTGCAAATTATTCAGTATGTATATGCAAGAAGTTCCTTGGGTTGCAGGAAATAAGATAAATTCTTCCTTTGAAATGTTTTTACTCTTTTTCATAGGCTGCTAGCTGAAGTCCACAGATTTCTAAAAATTTTGAAAAAATGCTCAAGAAGAGACAACCTTCATGGATATTTTTTCAAATGATATATTTGAAGCTTAGACAATAATTTTTTGTCTGCTATGGAAAACTATGAATAGCAAAACAGCTTCTGTTATAAAACCCAGCTATTTTCATATATTGAATATTCTGAAACACTAATTTATTTGGTCTACACTTCACATGCTTGGATTTTGCCCCAAGGCAAAGCTGAATAAAATAAAATTTGTTCAAAGTTGAATCCAGACAAAAATTCTCGTACAGGATGATTTTGACTGGCAGAGTCTGTGAATGCTGAGTAACTCCTTCCTGCTGCTTTACTAATTCTACCTAAACCAAAGAGCAAAGAATATAAAAGGGAAGGAAAACCATGCTTCTTAATTGTTTTGCTACTTGTTCTGGAGGATTTGTAACACATAGCAAGGTGCACTGAACACTTATGTCCTAACGAGATGGTCATGTCTTTTTTTTTTTTTTTTTTTTTTTTTTTCCTCCAGAAGACTCATTAAGCTTGTTTTGGTTTCTTTCGATGCCATTCTTAGTGAATATTTTATGTACCTTATGTTTTAAAACATTGTGTATGTAGAAGTGCTAATAGTATTTAAGGAGAAATGTTGTGAAGGCACTTCATAACAGGTATTTGTAACCAGGTACTGATGTATTTGTATCCAGGCTGACAATGGAGGCAAAATTAATGCAAGACTCACTACAGCTTTGCCTCCAACTGTGCCAGATCTGCAGAAATCCGAGTCATGTGGCTGTTGGTCTCTAAGATTTGTTAACAACACTGATTAGAAGCTGGTGTTTTGCTGAGATAAAACTGGGTGCCATCTGCAAGGGAAGCAATATTTTTCTCCTTATAGACTGTGACGCCCTCCGCCTCTTGACAACCTCCTGATAGCTCCTGCAAGTGCTTCAGTGGATAAGCAGATGAGATATCTAATGCTGGCTCTAAGGAGAATAAGCCTAATGTGTAACTGTGCAAGAAAAGCTCACATGAAAATTTGTAGAAGGGTTTGATTGTGTCCTAACATTGGCCTGAAAGGGAGCTCAGAAGAATCCTGTTTATCTAATACTGGAAGATTACTTTTGTTCATTTTGTTAATGTGATGAATAATGATTAGTGTTTGCTAAGGATTATGATTTGCTGATATCACTTGAATTAAGCCAGACAGAATAGTATAAATTACTAGTGGTCAAATTTGGCTGGCATGCTAATATTTTTTTTTCCAAATTAATGAACCATACAGTCTGGTATAATGAATGCTCCATGGATGCTACTTAAAAATAAATAAATAAATAAATAAAAGTATATGTTTATGTTGCCTTCTAGTAAAGAGCCAAATGATTTTAACCACGTTGAAAGATGGAATATTTTGGGCTGGGAATACTAGAAGCTCTGATACGAAAACATGCAACTCGCTATTCATGTAATACTCCCTCTGAAAATTTCATCAAGAGAAGGTCACAGGAATATTTTTATTTTTCCTTGAAGCCACAATTTTGAACTTGATTTTGAGTGTGTTTTTTATTCTGTCAAATTTTAGATCTTTAGCCATTTTTTAAAGTGTCTTTGTTTACATATCAAAGTCGGAATACAAATAAATCTTTTAAGTGTAATAAAATCTTAAAATTAAAAACTGCAAGTACTGTGTTCTATGTTGTAATTTAATAGTACTTTTTCATGGAAATATTAAATACTTTATTGCTGACTATTTGTTTCTCCCTTACAAGAAGATTTTGACTGTCTGTGTCCCTGTATGTGTTCTGACAAACAACTTGGAATAAATACCTGACACTAGGAAACAACGTTAATGGTATTTGCCTTTGGTGAAAACCAGAGCAACTCTAACTTTAGTGTGAATTATGAATTTTGAGCTGCAAAGTCTTAACTATTAATTTCCAGCAGTTTCTGGAGAACAGCTAACTTTTGTTCTGCTGGCAGCTTTAGACTGTTGTTCTACTTTGGAAATGCTGGTAGCTACATCCAAATTAAAGGTTGACAAATATGCCAGAAGCCTCCATCATAAAACTGTGTAAGAGTAGAAAAGTTGGAAAATATATTTGATAAAAATTACTCAAATGGACTTCAGAAGTCCTAAAATAAATCAGAGGTCAAAGCCCCATTGGATGGGGCCCTGAGCAAGATGATATCCCCGGTTGGTGTAGCAGACCTCCCATCTTTTCTTCTCACCCATGTCCTGCGAAGGTTCTCAGTAACACCAAACTTACTTTCTAAGAAGTAATCCAGCTACTAAGAAAAGTCTGAGAAAACACTTATCCGGCCCAACTTCCTTTCAGTCTATTTATATTCAGTGATATGATGTGCTTCCTGTGCTCACACAAATCTTGTTCTCTTCTAATGAACAGGACAGATCACAGATCATATTTCTTTTTGCACTGAGAACATTAAGGAGAGAGAAATAAGCCAGGCAGAAAGCTGTTTTTTCCTTATGCCAGTTTCTAGTTGATTCAGATGTAAAGATGCTCAGCTATTTATAGTACATGTATATCTTTCTGAGATACACCCAGCAGGTATGTTCTTGGATAATGTGTCTGTTGCCAAATAAATAATTAAATGATGCTTCTAAATTTAACCACATTCATAAGTGCACCAATAGTGTATAGAGTACCTTGCTGAAGGCAAAGTGAGTAAACTTGTTAACGCTTGGATGTAATAGATATTAATTACAGCTACGTAAATAATAATATCATTAACTCCCCAGAAAGACTCTTTCAGTGGTTCTTGAATGTCTGAGTAAGTAGTAAGCCCTATGCTAAGTAAGCATTTTCTACTTGTACACCCATATTTTATGCTTCAATGTTATTGCCATTAAATGCTTAATGTCAGATCAGGCAGAGGTCCTCTGAGAGGATGACCTTTCAATGAAGCTGGGTAAAATTTAAATTATAGCACTTTAAACTTAAAGTAGTTATTAATTGGTACACTAACTTGTATCAATATGTAGACAGAGACCTATTGCTTAGCTCTGATTAGCAGCCTGGGTCAGCTGTAAAGGTCAGTAATCAAGACCTTTAACACCATAAAGGTATGAAAGCACAGCTGGAAGGTATATGGTGTTTTATTCAGATCCCAACAGCTAGCATGTACCAGGGAGGCATACAGAAAGAACACATTGGTCCCAGAACTGCTGTGTAAAAAGATGGTTGCTCAAATATAAAGACTTGAAAGTAGTTTCCTTGCCTGCTTTAATGAATTTCCCCATCACCAAGAAATTCTGGAAAATATTTCTTTTTCAAGCCTGGTCCTGAATTAAGGTGTCTCTCTTTTCTGAACCCTATAAAACAGATTGTCTGTCATTAACTTTATGTGTAGGTAGGTAATAATTGGTTGGGTGAAAGGCTTTTTATTATTTTTTTCAGTGCCTGATGGGTTTTCTCTATTTTTATCTGCTTTTGCTGTCATGGAAAACCCCCTCCCTTCCCCCATGGAGAAAAAAATACAGGAGCATTTTGCTGAGCTGGGGCCTTATATCCCCCCATCCCTCCCCCAGGAACTACAGATGCTTTGTTGTTTGAGTTAATTCAGAAATGGACAATTTTAATCATACAACAGTGTTATCCTAATACAAAGATATGAGCCGGATTAAGATGAAAGTCAGTCTGTAATCCGGTATTTATTATTTTCAGCAACCAATTCGGTAATGGCTTGCATTCGACCACACAGAGGTGTCTCTGCCACCTGCCCTGGGTCAGAACCCAGGGACTCGGCTCGCTTTATCTTTGCTGTTTTTCTCTGCACAGTAAATCTGTAGCGCTCACAGTTTAATTCATAACAGTGGAAGAGAAACCCTGGTACTGAAGTAATAAAAACAGTATTTCATTGCAACCTTGGACTGGTCAAAACAGCACAAATCATTTCACCAAAAGGCTATTAAAATGTCTTTCAAATACCGCATTAACTTTAAGCCCTGGTTTTGACCTAGGCAGCCCCTCTTGTATAACTCAGCAAAATCAATAACCACCACCTAACATCTCCACTCATGCTATGTGAAATGTGCTGGATGATGTTACTTACCTGTCTTACTCTTTCACATTAGGTGCAATTTATAACCTATATATCTACACAAAGGGCTTCTCTGCCAGGAAAGTGAAAACTAGTGGGTTTCATGCCAGGCAATAGAAAATGACAATCTGGGAGGTAAATAAAAAATCTTAATATTGTTTTATCAGGTGGAAGATGAGAAATGAAGCAAGCAGAAGAAATTCAATATGTCAAATTACAGCAATTTTTGCATTTAATTATATCAAATTCTCCAGCTCTTCCCCAATGCATAGGAAACAAATCAGGACAAAACAACCTGGGTGTTCAGATACACTCTGTGTTCTTGCTGCTTAGAGGGGACTGGATCCAAATGTAGCAACAATCAAGCTTCATTTCACAATCATGATTTCTTACAGGCGTTAGTGTTTTAATTTACCTAGCTTAAAAGCTGTTTTATGCACTATTTAAACTCAGCTTATGCAGTCCTAACATTTATCTATCTATCTATCTATCTATCTATCTATCTATCTATCTATCTATCTATCTATTTATTTATTTTATTAGCCAGCTTCCCAGCAATGGAATCCTTTTAAAACTACAGACTAGCCCAGGAGTGCCCCACATTTTCTTAACACAAGATAATCTATCTGTCCTGCAGACAGTAGCAGCTATCTCCCTCCAGCCACACTGTGCTTTGGGAATTCTCCTCACCTGTTCATACCACAGTTAACATGACCTTATGAATGTACCAAACACACAAATCTGGTGCTTTCTGGAAGGCATCAGAGCAGAAGAAATCTGGGTGCTGAAGGAAATCATCCATGCAAGTGATTAAAATGAAGGAGGTGGCTCAGCATGCCCAAAACATTTAGCTCCACAATTTCTGCCATGACTATTTTTGTGTTCAGCTACAAGACGGTGAGAGATTTAAAAGATCAAATACTCTTCCTTGCTATCCTCAGAAGAAACTTATTTTTCACTTTTGTATTTCTCTAGAGACACATGAGTGAATTTTCAGAGCAATTCTGAAGGGACTTGCTCATCTCTGTCCAGCTTAGCTGAGGGCTATCACAGCATTTATCAGTCATTGGATAGCCTTTGCTAATTATAAAACTAACTAAAAAAAAAAAAAAAAAAAAAAAAAAAAGGAGAGAGAGAGAGAGAGAAATTAAGAGAAAATGGTCAGCAGTGGTTCCTCCCAGCCAAAGCTAAGGCAAATTCCTATTGAGTGGTCTGAATCCAAGCAGGAGATAAAGACAACGTAACAGCAGTACTATCAATATAACAGCCGCCATCAGAAATTAATTAAAACATGATAAAAATATAAATTACAATTGCCTTTAGACTTTAACATGGGGCCAAGTGCATTCATTGTTGTTCGTACTGCTGAGCCAAGCAGCGTAGAGTTGTTTCTAGAGAGGAGGAGAAGGAATCACCTTGCCTTGCAGATGCCCTGCAGAGCCCTCCAGATGCTACTCCAGGTGAGCACCTGGAGAGGCTCCTATTTCCTCCACAGACATACTTGGGGGTCAAGTGAACCAGCTGCTGTATTTATATCTACAGGTTGTAAGGTAATTTTTGTCCACTGTGGTCTTCTGTTTGCTAAGGTTAATAGGGTAGCAAATGCGTTTTATGAAGCATAAAGCTTGGCAGTAAGGACTAATCCAAAGGGCACATTCAGTGATTCTGTTTAAAAAAAATAATAATAGTAATTATAAAATTTGTGCAGTTTGAATATGTATCAGAGAAAAAAAAAAAAAAAGGAGAAAAGGAGTATTTCTTTTACGCACACAATCAATTACATTTTATAATTCAATTCCCTAGGACTCACACTGATAACAAAGTCAAACTGCCAACTACAAAAATGAAGGAAGAAATTTAAACCTGAAAAAGTTGTATTTTTTTTACTAAAATTGTTAAAATGCTCTCTGTGCTTTCTCTTCAACACACACCACTGAGATCCTTAGCACTTGGATTCACAGAGTAAAACAGCTCTGGTGTTGACCCTAGTGACCTCAGCGGTTCAGAAAGAGTAATAGGGGCTGCTGGGTTAATGACTCACTAACCTGCTGCCTGAGGTGAGGCAGGGCATAGCACGAAAAACCTTTTGGAACCATTATGTCAAAGATCTGCATCCAAATCAATGACCCTTACTCATATGCTAATCAAAAGCATATTTTAAATTGTTTTCTCCATTACACTTGCAAAGGACTGTGAAATCAGCAAGCAATAAAAATAGGCTGTAAATACACTGTGCCACATAGTTCTTGATATGTGCATTACACATGCACCTTTCCTCTTAACAGAATTATACTACAAACGTAAAGGTCAACACAGGTTAGACGATTTCTCTTCATTTAAGTGCTGCTGCTGATCTGATAGATATATAAAGCTCAAGAGTTTTGAAGTGAAGACAGTGGTGACCGCTCAACCAGAAAATCAAGTTGCAAGAGTGAAAAGTATGTTAAGCAAGACTGAAGAAATTATTAGCTTTGTTGCTTATTTCAGTGATTAAATGATGAGGTTGTCAATGAAATATTTATGCATGTGACTGCAGAAAGCTTAACACTTTATTTCCTTTGGGGAAATAAATAAATAAACAGAAAACAGGGAGAACGAGGATACCACTGAAAAATCTGCACCCTGAATAGTTGGAGTTCCATCCTCACCAAAAAGTCCTGAACACAAATAACAACCTTTCTTCTACAATATTTTAAGCATATGGAAAATAATAGGTAGGCATATCTTTGCACTAGGGTTCCATCAGAAAAATATAAAGAGAGATTGATAAGCTACAGTTATTGTAGTGATTATAAGAAGTCTGTTTTATCCCTACTAAACACAGTAGGTTTTATTCCTATTAACTATTGTAAGGTAAATCATCAATAAACATGGTCATCTGATGGATGTTTAGACAAAATAAGCTGAAACAATGAAAGGAGCAATAGCAACAAATGACAGAGAAGTGACTGAATAATGTGAAAGAAGCTACCCCAGGAGCAGCAGGAGAAAGGGGTCATTCTTACTCTTTGAGTAAGGTCCCATCTTCTTACTCTATGAGTAAGATGCATATTTTGCTACATGTTCAAGATATATTATTATTACTATTATTATTATTATTTCTGGCTATAGCAGGGACTAAGCACATGATTAATCCAGAAAAAACACCTAAGGAAATTCTAGTGTCAGGACTGTTTGTCATCCTGTCTCCGAAGACCACCTTTGCTCATGCAGTCTTCATCTTCAAGTATTTCATGTTATCAGCAAATAATACTCAGAAGTGCCTTCTCTGCCAGCTCAGTAGTACTCTCAGTGCCTGACAGAACTTCAGAGAAAGGTTTTTATTATTTTTCAGGCAGAATTTTCCTGGATGAAGGATTTTCCTGAGTTTCTTGTAAGATCCAACCTGAATGATTCTATAGTTCTATGTTTCATTTGTCACATTGAATAGAGGTTGCAACTTTTTCAAGTGTGCTGTGGTCTCGCCATTTTAAACCTGAGGCATAAAAAGAGCAGCAAGTCCTAGCAAACATGCAGTTGTCCCAGACTTTCTCTACATCCTTTTCTCCATGCCAGGAATTCTGGCATGGCCACCACTAAACTAACAGAAAGACATTTCAGAAGACTGCATTAATAACTTTACTTTGCATGACATGATTTCTAAGCTAGATTTTACATACTGTTTTACATTAGCTGTCTCTTAATTTCACTGCAATCCATTGTAGGAAAAATAAATGATGCTTATATAAAAATAGTAATTCCATCACAAGATCCCAATGAATAAGAATACAAATAATTTTTGTCAAAAAATTATTTTGTTCTCTATATCAGAAAATAGTGCACAGAAATGGTAACAGTGAGGTGCTGAGAGGTTTCATTCTTAGGGGTTCATGCAGATTATTTTTTGATTTAGTACCATATTGCTAGGCACATTTTGCATTTCATTTAAAATTCTCTTTTGTTTTAAACCAAAGTGCACATACGAAAGGACCATAACTCAACTAAAATCAGCTAGGGAAAGGTGTTTTATGATGGGATCAAAGGAAAATAATGCAAGTCAC
The DNA here is from genome assembly GCF_047663525.1 of Anas platyrhynchos. Classification (NCBI taxonomy): domain Eukaryota; kingdom Metazoa; phylum Chordata; class Aves; order Anseriformes; family Anatidae; genus Anas; species Anas platyrhynchos. Next base: position 13,472,349 of record NC_092587.1, read on the forward strand.
ATATTTGCCTAGTAAGGCACTATTAAGGGTGACTAAAGGTAAGGATTAATGATTGACCCAACGTAGAATCTGTTAGATTTGGGAACCCAACCTTCCTAAAAGTTCTTTATCATGATGGTAGAGGTGTTTTTGTGGAAGAGGTATTCCAAGCCCAAGCTTTTTCTCCAGAGAAAGCAAAAAAAAATTTTGACCTTTGGCTAGCTCTTTGTTTGCACAACTGTTAGCTTGTTCTTTAAAAAATTGAGCTGAAATGACAAATGTTTGAAATATGAAGATGTATCTGATCCCAGAAGGTATTTTTTACTAAAAGAAAACCCAATCACTTTTTTTATTGATATAAAATAATTGGGTTTTTAGATGCATTTTTTTATTTTTTTTTATTTTTTTTTTAATGGAGGAACACTTATTAATGTGCTTTAGTAATGACAAAGGATCTCTGTGATATATCATAAAAGTTGAAGAAAAAAGAATTTTAAAATAGCATCCCTCCTTACAAACACACTGCATTTATCCAGTACATGACAGTGTCAAATTCACCCTGCTTGCAGAGGAGTGTTCAAGAGTTTTCCTGAACAAAGCTGAAGAATAGGAGCTTTCCCTATCAAGTTATTCCCATTTTCCAAAATTGTTCAATAGCCAAAAATAACCTATTGATACTAAAGCATAAAGAAAGTGCCATGAAACAAAGTTTTTCAAGGTAATTTAACATTTTGCATTAACAGTTTTCACATTGAGATACACATAGCTCCGAGGAGTGCCTGCCCAGAAGGATAGTCTGTGTGTTGGTGCTAACCACAGCACCTTTGGCTCCAGCTTTGTGTTAGACTCCGCTGTGCTGTGGAGGAAGAAGGACTGGAAATAGCCTGCGAGTGCTAAACACCCACACAGACAGCCTATCTACCCCACAGCTATGGCAGTTTATGTTTGAAGAGGACACTCAAGGAACAACACATGAGCAGTTCCACTTGCACACCTCACACCTTGGCATTGATCCCCTAAAGCCTTTTCTCTTTTTGTGGGACTCCATTGTTCTCTTTCTTCCCATGTTTATCTCAGTCATTAATCTCTCATCACTGTCAGTCACCTTCCATCATACTGCCCTATGCGAATGACAATGCATATTCATCCCAAGAAGAGTTGATATCATCCCTGGAGAAGCTTTTGATATGGTTACTCACAGTATCCTTCTGGACAAAATGTCAAGCATACAGATAGATAAATACATAGTATGATGCGTGAACAATTGGCTAATGGGTCTTGCTCAATGTATTATAGTAAGTGGGGTTACACCAGACTGGCAGCCAGTCATAATTTGGGTTCCCCATGGCACCATTTTAGGGCCAGTTCTCTTTGTTGTTTTCATAAATGACTTGGATATAGGACTAGAGTTGCACTAAGTCTACAGATGATACTAAATTGGGAGGAGCTGTTGACTCTGTTGGGGATAGAGAGGTCTTGCAGAGAGATCTTGACAAATTAGAGAGCTGGGCAATGACCAACAATATGAAGTTTAACAGGAGCAAGTGCCAGATTGTGCACCTGGGAGGGGGGAGCCCTGGTTGTTTGTACAGACTGAGGGATGAGAGACTGGAGAGCAGCCCTGTGGAAAGAGATCTGGGGGCTTTGGTCAATGGCAAATTGAATATGAGCCAGCAGTGTGCCCTGGCAGCCGAAAGGGCCAACTGTACCCTGGGGTGCATGAAGCACAGCATTACTAGTCAGTCAAGGGAAGAGATTATCCCGCTTTACTCTGTGCTGGCATGGCCTTACCTTGAGTACTGTGTGCAGTTCTAGGCACCACAGTATAAAGAGTACATAGAACTATCACAGAGTGTACAAAGGAGGGCTACAAATATGATGGAGGGTCTAGAGGGGAAGATATATGAGGAGTGGCTGAGGTTCCTGGGTTTGCTCAGCCCAGAGCAGAGCAGGCTGAGGGGAGGCCTCATGGCGGCCTGCAGCTCCCTCACGAGGGGAGCGGAGGGGCAGGCGCTGAGCTCTGCTCTCTGGGGACAGCGACAGGACCCGAGGGAACGGCATGGAGCTGGGACAGGGGAGGGTCAGGCTGGGGGTTAGGGAAAGGTTCTGCACCCAGAGGGTGGTCGGGCACTGGGACAGGCTCCCCAGGGCAGTGGGCACAGCACCGAGCTGCCGAAGTTCAAAGAGCATTTGGACAGCGCTCTCAGTCACGGGGTCTGATTTTTGGGTGTTCCTGTGTGGAGCCAGGAGCTGGACTCGATGATCCCTGTGGGTCCCTTCCAACTCAGGATATTCCACAATTCTATGTGGCTAAAGGGAAAAGTCTGAGTTTTACAGTGAGAAGTAGAGAATATTTCAGGTAATGAATCAGGCTGACATTGTGTGGCAGCTGAGACCAGAGGCTTCTGTGCAATATCCTGCAATCCTAAACTGTTGAACCAGTGGTTCTGGCCTGAGAGAGTCCAAAGTCCATGCTTTAAATATCTCATTTAACAATTTCATTGAGTGCTAAGGAAATGGTTAGACTTTGTCTTTCACATGAGTGATTGGTCTTGCAGAAATGTAGTCATGGATGATTTAAGATATATGAAACAATTGAAATCTTCTGAACAATTGGGCAGACAGTGCATGAATGTAAGCATCACCGCAGCCCTGGACCAGCAGGCAATGCCACTGATGCAAACAGGCTCAGAACGAATGCTGCATGGCAGACAAGTTAACTCTCACTTGGGAAGGCTACTGCACTTTAACGTTGTCCTGTGTGCTGAATAAGTCTTACTAATTACATTTTAATCCTAATTAAGCCTTCATGCTCTGTGCTCCTTTTGACCCCTGTTGCCCTTCAAAGGTCAAGACTACCAAATACATGGCACATTAAGAAAACTACACAGAATATCAACTAATGAAAAATTCACTAGGGTCTTATCCTTTCTAACCATACAGTTTAAAATGATCTGGGATTCATGATGAAATCAGGGCCAATTTTATTGCTTCATTTCCAAGTCTTCACCTGCTTATATAGCTGCAAATACAAAATTTCATCTGATAATTAGTGATGAGAGAAATCAAAGGATATGCACTTTAATGTGACCAAAGCTAGGTGAGAAATTTAATATAAAGGTGACCCCAAAAGATTGCAGCTTATGCTATTCAGTGGTAGACAGAAAGTGTGGAGCATTCTTTAAAAAAAAGGTAATTCTCCTGGATGAATCTCTAAATGGGGTTATGATTAAACTGGACATTTGGGAATAAGCTGGAAACTGTCAAATGCCTCGTTCAGATTTATGATTGTAAAGCCAAGTACTGCTGAGCACAGCAGCAGTCCCCTGGCAAATCTGTGCTATATTTCAAGCCTAACATAGACACACAGGGAAATGTGATACATTTTGAACTTCAGGCTGAAAATTGATTTACTCAGATGTGCATACACCGCTCTCCTACTTTACTATGTGGGGGATTTTACTTGTTCCTACTGGTACAGGTTAGAGTATTGTTACCACATAGTCCTGTCATATAGGATGTTTCTTGCTCAGATGGTTCTTTTATTTATTTATTTGTTTGTTTGTTTGTTTGTTTATTTGTTTGTTTGTTTATTTTTGACCTTCCCCAGGCAATAGGACCAAAGGCTACTAGTGAAATTTAGTTTAATTTTACACTTTGGGGAGCTGCACCCTTCCACATGTCGTCTCCAGTGGGCACCGGCTGCCTACCTGGTGCAGTAAATGTTCACTCACTGACTTGTGAGTTGCATTGATGTTAACCATTAGGAATCACTGCAAAAATAACCAATATCATTTTTTTGCAAATTTTCCTGAAAAGCAAAAGTCACACATCCTTGGGCACAGCCTCAGGTTGGAGGGTGAGACAGAAAAGAGGGGCTTTATAAATGCTGCGTGGGTTTCTGCTGGTAAGCAACATGTCCTAGCAGGTCAAGTGAGCTACTCCTTTACACTAACTGCATGAAGCTGCAAGGTAAATCCAGGCTGTTTCTCTAGAGGTGCTGGGTCTTTATGCACTAATTCAGCTTAGGAATGAAAATATTTTGCTGACTTTTAAAAATTAATTTATCATTAATTTTAAATTATTAAATTTAATTTAAATTAAAATTTTAATTTAAAAATAACTTAAAATTAATTTATCATTAATAAAAATGATGAAAATAAAAGCATAGATACCAACCCATAGCACTAGTAACATTGCACTCAGCTGCATGGTGAAAAATAATGATGCCCACAAATTGTCAAATGAATAACTTCAGTCAGAAACAAATGTAACTGATGTATTTTTGAGCCTTCCAGGGTTTTGATTTCAGATCTATTAAAAAAAACTAACTTGCTTGCCAAGGTACCTGATAACTCTTATTTCCAACTGATATTTCCAGACTTTAATCACACCTCTGCTGATACTTCTGGAGAATTACTTTTTTAAAAATAGGTATATAATTTAGAAATACATATCCAGAGGTCCACAGAGGAAGCTGACTATCTTTCTTCCATGCTTTTTTATTGAACTATTTGTATCATGAAAACATTTTTCCTTCGTATCTTGAACACTGAGATATAAGTTGAGGAATTAACGTTTTTTTCCCAGTCTGCCTTCAGACCAAGACACAGCTTCTGCATTAAAGTACAACTACACACTGAAAATCTGCAATAACTTACAGCAGGTATTCTAAGTAATACAGCATACCACCACCTCGGTAATATGAACTAAATAGCTCTCATTTTGGTCTGTCCTACTGCCTATTATGTTTATGTTAACAGATGTGTTAAAAACAGCACTATCCTATATAACAGTCATAACCTGTAAGACAACAAGGGTTGAAAATGTTAAAGAAGAAAAATCCACTATTGCTAGTTCATTTTTTAGAAACAGGAATCACATGTTAGAGAAAGAGCAAGTCATTATAATGTTAGCCATCAGGTTATAAAATAGACTTGAAAAAAATAACCCCATGACTATGCGTCCCATCATCAGAGTATCCACTGAAATTGCTCCTTTTCAAAGTTTATGTTGGGAGCTCTATATATTATTAAGAGATGAATAAATGAGCTGCAGTTTTTCAGTTTTTAAAAGTTTATTGTTATAATAATAATTATTATTATTATCTTTAATCCCTCATGTCACGTGGCACATTAGCCAGAATGGTGAACGTGAAACTGAGGGTCATTTTCCATTGCAGCAATGATTTTTTGCACTTTCTCAGATGAAAGAGTGAGCTAAACTTACCAAGGGAAAACTGAAGAACGGATGCAGTAGTTGTGTTAAGGCCAGTGGTGGTCTACAGGAAGAAAAGCAAACAGCAGAGAGATTGTGTTAGGTCAGCAAAACAATACATTCATCACTTGTTTTCCTTTGAAAGCATGGAAGCTCTCTGGATACCTAGACCTTCAGTGCATAAAACTATTAATTTCCTTCCCTTTCAGGTTGAATGATTATGGATTTTGCTGATATTTCATTTTGATTATTGATATCTCATCATATGTCAAGGCTGGCTTTTTTTTTTTTTTTTTTTTTTTTTTTTTTTTTTTTTTCCATTGCACTGTATTAATGTCTGCAAAATGAGCACATTTATATGGAATGCTGGCACTTTACCAGTCTTTTAGGAGACCTAAAAGATGAACCTTGTGGTTTATTATCAGCTGAGTAGAAACCTGTGTTGTATACGGAATGGTTTTCACTTGCCTTTCCCAGCACAAAACAAGAACCAAAAATGATCATAAATAAATAATGAAAATAACGTTAAGTAAACCTAAAATAATAAAATGAAATGTTAAGAGTGGGATAACAGAATCTGTCTTCAGCAGTAAAGCAAACAAAATCTTGATGATACAGCATAATATATACAATGCAATTTTGTAGTAGCATCCACACACTGCTGATATGCAACCAAGACCTACATGCAGGCAGAAAACACTGAGCAGTTCACTCTGTATTCAGCACACGGCCCTTCCATGTTGCTTTTCTTTTTCTCTCTTTCAATACCTTCATATTTTAGTTCATATTAGAACTGAAAATGTTATAAGATGAAGAGCACTAGAATTTTGTGAAGGAAATAATATCACCTGTATTATTTCAAAAAGATTTTCAATTCATTTTGAAAGTTGGACTTAACAATAGTGCTACATAACAGCAAGTCAGAGGATCACCCCAAAAAGAGGAGACTCAAAGTTTGGTTCATTCCCTTTAGAAAAGGACCCTGAAAAGATATACAGACTCTGCAAAAGCTTGTTGCTATAAGCAGATGTTACAGGCTAGACTGAAGATGGAAAATCACACGAAATAAAAGACCATGTCAGCACTAGACCAAAAGAAGAAAAGGAAAAAAGACTCAAACTGGTCAGACAGGAAATTTACACAATCTTAAAAATGTCATCTAATTAGAAGAATAGTGACACATCTTAATTAAATTCAACTATTTGTTGCTAGTGATGACTGCAGCCTAGATTTGAGGACTTCGGAGTTGTCAACCTATGTCAGACCACATATAAAACTTCATGTCATTTCCCATGAGAGCGGTGATGGACCTCTCCATCAGCTGTGCTCATTGTCAGGAAGCCCTGTGATCTACACCCATTCACCGTATCATATCATGGATAAGGCTACAGAGAAGCCAGGCTTCTGAGCAAATTCAGCCCCAGAAGAAAGGTCTGTGGATAGCAAGGATCTAGGCTTCAGCCACCAGAAATCAGCTGGGGGTCTATCTGCATGGCAGCATCTCCAAGGGGAAGACTGGATTGCTTTTCTTGTTTGCTTGCATGAGCGAAGGAGAAGAAACCAATAAGAAGATATGAACAACAATAATAGTGGCAAAGAGAGAAAAAAAAAGGATTTTATGGAAACAATATATCATTTTCTACAAAATTCTGCACCCACATAAAGATTAGATGCAAGGACTTGGAAGACCCTACATTCACTCAACTAGCCATTAACTGGCACTATTACAAAGGTAATTTTACCAATATTTTGTAATGACGAACAATACATTTTCTGCATAATTTCCCTGAAGCACAAGGTGAAAGCACAGATTCCCCCATTATCAGGTAGTCCTGCTCTCTTTAATTATCTACTATGTAAATAAACATGAAAACTGGAGAGAGAAATCTCTCTTATGTCTGAACTCTCTTATTACCCTGTGCATTGCTGCATGACACTGAACAAAAGCTATTTCTAAATGCAGATGTTTTCTGACTGTTATTTGGGACTTCAGTGACACAGAACAAATGCTATCTTGTGGTTACCTGTTTTGGCTTTTCTGTCTTTGGAGACTTTCAAAAAAATTTCAATGCCTTTGCAAACATACATTCAGAATGTGTATGTATTTTCAAGTGTATATTGTCAACAAATTCCTAGATGATAGGACAGCTTTTGCCATTCCCTTCAACATGCTAACATCAGCATTCGGGTGGGAGCACATTAAATCGACTTAAATCAACTTGAGTATTTGAGTTCTGTTAAACTAATTTTTTTGTTTGTTTGTTTGTTTTTCGTGTTATTTTATTTATTTTTTCCCTTGCAAGTTAGTTTTAACCTATGTTCATTTCTGGCATGATTCATCATGTAGCCCACCAGTGCTTATATGGGTGTCATCTCTACCTCCAGGCAATGGTGCAGGACAAAAGTGACTGGACATCTTCCAGCGCTGGTGTGCACCAAAGCAAAGTGTTTGTTAAATTATAATGGAAGGAGACCTGGTCCTGGACATGCTCAAGTGGGTGCGGGTGAGTGTGGGGTACAGCTGTGTTTTCTGAGCAGCTTTCCACGGAACCAGAAAGATCATCAGACTGATCTGTTTTCCTCCCTCTACCCTAGGGAAAAAAGGTGTCCAGGAAATTGTTTGCTTTGGCATGAATTTTTGGTGTGTTTTGTTTGTTTTCTGCATACATACTAAATACAGAGGGAAACTTCTTATAAATGTTAATGAATGGGATCTTCATTGAAATGCACTGAAGATTGGCTGATATAAGTGACTGCAGGTGCGTTACGAGGATGCATAGAAATTTAAGAAATTTATCACAGCTATTAATGATCTGTGAATGAAGACAGACTCAGTGGGACAGATTCCCAATAATCACAAGCATCACAAACAGCAACTTTCACAACCATCTGAAAATTTCCCATTATCTGTACATAAAGTTTACTGAAAATACTTTTTTTTTTTTCCTCTCCTGGGAAAAAAAAATTCCTAAAAGGTAATACTCCTAAAATGTAATTCTAGTCTTATAACAGAAACTGCAGAGTTGCATTTATATTAACACCTTTAAAATTGTAGTCATGTCCCTATTTATGTCCATTCTGTCAGGATCGATTCAACATTAGGTAACACATTTATCATGCCAAGTAATAAAGTGCTTTCTGACTTGAATTATGAGTACCTATTATATTAGCTTACATTCAATTAATTATGTTGTGCAAGTTCTAATTTCAAAATGAAACCCTTTATCAATGTTCCGTGGCTCATATCACCAAGAAATTAAATGTATCAGTTATCACAGAAGAGACATTCAGGAGGAATTAAAAGAGACTATGTTGTCAGTCATTCCAGTAATGTTTTAGAAAAACAAACAAAGAAACGAAACATATTTAATAAAAAACTTTTTGCGAAGTTCTGGGCTAGCAGGGAGTCTTTAGCAGCTATTTCCCTCTGCAACATCTCTGATGCTATGCATCATTCCAGGGTTTTGCCAATGGTAAATTCTCACTAACAGACAGGGACAGTTGGTATTAAACAACCTCTGCCTGCAGAAACAGACAGCTACAGGGAGCCAGGAGAGGAGAGGGAGGTCAAGGAAGTAAACCGGTAGCTGTCACAGTGGTTGATATCATACGTTGACAAATTCAAACTCCTCTTCACTTAGTATTTCAAGCAATAATGTGGTAATAGGAGCCATGAACAGGAACAGAGATTTCAAGAGTCATCTCAAGAGTGGGACTAAAAAATGCATGAAGGCTGGAAAAGTGAAACATGTTTTAAAAGTTGTGATAGGAAGAGATACATTGTGTAATTGATGAAAGATGGCTACAAATCAGGATCAAGTTGGCTCAAAGAAAATTGGAATTAAAACCTTTGTCCATAACCAAAAATAAAACTAGGTCAAATCTGTGGCACGAACACTGTCCTGTGCTCACCCAAAATGGTAAATCCCTCACATGTTCCTTCATAAGAATTTGATTTTTTCTGCAACACTGCCATAATATTTATAAACACTTTCTTTATTAGGCTGCTGGCTGTTTATAAGCATGGTGATTTTTGCAACTGATTACTTAATCATGCCACTTAGGCATCATAATAGATTTTTTTCCAAATTCCTGATGCTGCGATAGTGCTATTTTATCATGTGGCAATGAAAGTACAGTCCAATACTGGATTTTGAAGCCAATTTGTGATTAATAGGGGTAGGCTAAATTATATGTCAGCAGGAAGAAGACAACTAATTAACAACATTTTAAACCCCTCATACTTGGGAACCTTGGTAAATAGGAGTGTTACATATGTTCAAGACCACAACTAAAAATGAGCTAAAAATATGTGGGAAAAGTGTCCCAGTGGTGTGACTTCATTTTTGCACAGGACATATAACAATGCATCTCTTCTCAAGGTAGTTAATGAAGCACAGCACATTCGGATAACATTCAGAGTAACAGAGAGGCAATTTAGCATCACTGTCAGGATTCCCCTGCTGGAGCTGGCTGTGAGGGAAATGACTGAAATTCTTCTTTATCCATAAAACCTATGAATTACTTTTAAAGCTGTTTATGACTTTCAGTAACCCTACCAGCAATATCTACATTGCATTTGTGCAATTTTGATCTCAGCTAAAGATGTAAAATTAACCCTGTTAAAAGAATTGTCAGTGTCTCAAATGATGAGAAGATTGCTGGCCAAATCCACTTCTGTTTTATGGCCCTCTTCCATGTACCCTCTTCAAATAGCTCTCATCAGCATCTCCCTCCATTCAGAATACAGTTGAAAACATGAAAATTAATTTTGAATTACACAGGCTTTGAGCTGGTCTTGTAATTTTTCAGTTCTTTCCAAAACTCCCATTTATGTACATCATTGTAGCTATCTGCCAGCGTCAGCTGCAGCATGTGGGCATTGGTTATATATCTTTCAATTCATTTCCCCCACCCAGATGATCCCAAGTTAATGCAAATTGCACCATGTCGTTTCTTACAGCAATTTTATGACCAAACTACACCCCAATGAAATTAATTCTGTCACCTTCATCGTGACTCAATTTGTTACATACACTTTCCCGAGACTGGCAGGTGCTTGCTCCAGGCTGCATTTAAGTCTGTAAGATGCATTATTCACAAGTGATGTTTTACAACCAAATTAACAATTGTCAACAGCAACAAGAAAAAAAGAGAAAAAGGACTCAGCTAATAAAATAAGAGAAGAAAAATGAACCTTTGAAATTGAATTAGCTGAAATAAAGACATTTCATTGTCTGAAATAAAGACAATTATGCCAGTTTGAAAACATAGTTCTATTTCCTTGCCTTTTCTGCCTTTAACAGATATTTTAAATAACCTAGGTATACACCAGATCAAGAGTTTTTTCTTTGCAAAGGATTGCAACAAATGTTGGTTATTATCTAGTTTTTGAAACATTGGGGTGTTCCTGGGGTGCTCTTCCATGGCATTATCACTTTGCTTAAGAGCCTGTCTACTGAACACCAAACTTGCAAAGCACTCACCAGCTCTCGGGGACCATATGGCTCACAGAAAGTGACAGCGCTGCCGTGCATAATCACACCACACTGCTCTCCAACCTCACAGTTTCTGCATTCAGACCTGCAGGAAGAACAGAACACGTTCGAAATGGAAATTAGAAACCTCACGTTGGAGACTGCATCAAGTTTAAAGACTGTAAAATAAGAGTGTTACAGTTTGGTGCTCAAACTGAACGTAAAGGTTGAGCATTGGCACGTACAATGTGCTAGAGCTGCCTCTCAAGAAAGGACCTTGTGGGTAGGTATTTGCTCTCTGCACGCTGTTACCTCCCCACTCCCCCTCCCCTTCCCCCCCAAAAAAGGGAGCGTCTCTTATCGGCTGCAAAATGTCACACAACAGGAAGCCAGGCAGAGCTTTTACATATATAATTTATCCCAAAATTACTGTTCTTCCAAAATCCTTACTGTATGTTTGTTATACTAGGTGCAAGCCTACTACTGCAGAACTACCATGTCTTGAACAGGACAGCTCAAGGAAAGTGGGATCAGCCTGGGGGCACAAAACAGTGGGGATGAGTGATTTTATGACACCACCTAAGATCATGGGGAAGGAAGGAATCCAGAAATGTTCCAGGTGTTACAGAAATGTTACAAAGCTCCTTGAAACATGTGTGCCTGAGCCATTAGGGTCAGGGTCTGGCATCATCTGTGTCATCTCCTCCAGTTCTCCTCCATCACTTCTTGATAACCTTGGCTCCACCACCTTTCCGTCATCAGTGGCAGAAACCTCATTCATGAAAATGAACAGAGTAAGCAGCTCAGGTTTGGAGAGAAAAACCATGAAGCTCCACATAACACAGTGTTAGTATGCCTTCAGTCCCCTATTGCACCATGGATGGGGGCTGGTAGACCCAGCACAGAGCTCAGGCTTTGGGCACCTCATTGAGTTCCTCCAAACAAGAACATCACACTTCCTCCCAAGAGGAACAGGAACAGGCATTGCAGAAAATTTGTAAGCCTTGTCCCTCTCTGGCTTCAGGGTTATCTATTCCCAAGCTCAGGCTCAAGGCTGGAATGGAGTGGGGAAGCGACACTGTGACAGGCAGGACTTTCACAGCTTGACATCTGCCATCCAGGCAAGGAGACCCATCTTCCTGGAGGACTCTGGCCCCTACAGAGGAGGTGGTCTCTGCTCACTTGCATGCTGCAACCCTACCCTGAAAGTGCGTACCAAGCAGCTCCTACAGCCCAGTTGCTCTAACAGGTTTCTTGCTGCTGCTTTCTATTAATAATTGTCATATCCCCTATTCCTAGTAATAGAGGGATGTGAGACTTTTCACCTTTTAGGGGAAGAAGTATGCAGAAAATCTCAGAAAGGCTGGTAATTGTTGCTGAATTTAATATGAAGGACTTTACACGCAGCCTGAGGAGCAGAGGAAGGGCCCTCTCCCTCAAGGACTGAAGTATTGGTTTTTGGCTTGAGCCACGACAAACAGCCCCCACCAAACTGCCTCAGATAAGGCTGACCAACATTGTCTTCAGACATCCCAAGCTCACCTTTAACATCAGATGTAATGACATTGCAAGCAATGGTGAACTCACTTGAACCCTCTTATTTTTTTCTGATTTCTCTCTGTACTTTTATAATTGGTACTTTTAGAGTCTGAAGTGCAATGAGACTTATATAAGGGTAGTTTAGACCATTTTTTCTTTGCTTCCACTCACACAAAATGCCTCAATCTTGGCCACCTTTTCTAATGTAGAGTGCCACCAAAATAAATGTTTCTACATAGAGTCCAGATATAGCTTAGCAGTTTGCAAAAAGTTTGCGTTTATTTTCTCTTTAATTCTCCAGCTAATTTCTGGATGGAGGATCTTCACAGAATCTCAACAGAAATCAGATGGAAAGGAAGAAAACCCAAGAAAATAGGGACTTGCTGTCAAAATACGTGCTCATAGAATCACAGAATCATAGAATCACAGAATGGATTGGGTTGGAAGGGACCTTAAATATCACCCAGTTCCAACCCTCTGCCATGGGCCGGGACACCTCCCACCAGCCCAGGTTGCCCAAAGCCCCATCCAGCCTGGCCTTGAACACCTCCAGGGATGGGGCATCCACAGCTTCTCTGGGCAGCCTGTGCCAGGGCCTCACCACTCTCTGAGTAAATAATTTTTTCCTAACATCTCATATAATAATTCTACTTTCTTTAAGTTTAAAGCCATTATTACAATTCCTTCTCCTCAGAGCTGCTCTCAATCCATTCTCCACCCAGCCTGTGTTTGCATTTGGGATTTCCCTGGCCCAGCTGCAGGACCTTGCAATTGGCCTTGTTGAACCTCGTGAGGTTTGTACAGGCTCATCTCAAGACTGAATCTTACTTGAATCCTATACAGATTTCCTTGAGTTTTTCACTTCTTTTCCTAGGTTATGATGCTTGCTTGTCTTTTTGTTAATAGGTGTTGTGCTAAACCTCTGCAAGTCTTTCTGTAAACAGCTTGCAAAGGGATATTTCTATTCCTGCCTGTCCCAAAACCATCAGTGCATCATGAGCATGGATGGGCAAATGAAATCTCTGGCTCGAACAGACCAGTAGCATTGTCAAAGTGTAATGTTGCCCATGGAGCTGGAGCAACATTTCCCCACAAGATCTGGGGAAAGAAGAATGGGCTGCTGCAAACCCTGGTAGTGTTTAGAAATAACATTTGACTAATTTTTTAAAATATACATTTAACTAAATGGAGCTATTTTCTGGTCTGTTCTCACAGCAAACTGCAGTTCATTGACACTCTGTTGGGGGACCTTCCCAGAGTGGCAAAAGAGGGGTAACAGGGGTAACTTTATGCAGAAAGGGTTAACTCTGCACAGAGTACAATGCCCTGCACAATACTCTGCAAGTCTGAGTGCTAAGCTTTCCTGAGGAATAGATGTTACACTTTCAGATACATAGATGTAGTGAATAATTGATTGCATTTGTTATTTTGGGTCTTTTCAGCTGGTCCAGGGTCAGTTTAGTGCAGGGCTGGCTTTCATATGCCTACGTCCATTAGAGAAGTCAAAGATGAATGTCTCTTTTCCACTTAATAAATTGCTTCCTTAATCTGAGATTTGATTAAGCTTAGTTTCATTTCCAGTTCCAAAAACAAAGTTATATTTAAAAAATCCTTGAGGTTTTTTCTTGCATGACTATATTATTAAAGTAATTCAGCAAATCACACTGATAGCATATAGTATTTTGGATTTAAGTAGCAAAATTAAATCCTCTAATAAAGTAATGTAGTTCCTATTGATTTCAATGAATTAATATTTATTTATAGAAGCTGTAGTTGGCCCATAATTTTATTTTTCAATATAGCTCCAGGACAGAACATGTGAGTGAACCAAAGTGTACTTTAGGAGAAAACACAGAAACAATGTTTATGGAGTATTTGTGTTGTCATTGCTTAAGTTTCACTTGATCCCTGAATTCTGGTAGCTGAAAAACATGGGAACAGAAGCAAGAAAAATACCTGGAATTCTAAAGTATCCTGGCTGTTTCTGAGCATTATTTTCATTATCTGCCCCTACATTTTGGGGGTTTATAGTGGAGCTACTGCCTGAAATCTCTATATAAATGCGGACAGAGACATATATAGCAGGAAAACTGCCTATGAAAACTAAGTAGGGAACTCTTATGCCCTCATGAAAGGGCAGACTTAATCCAAGGGATAATTTTAAGTTTTTACTCATTGTATTTCAGTAAATATTCAGTGATTTGGTTGTTCATCTGTTCTACTTCTGTAATGTGGTCTATGAAATATGGAGAAGTGTTTGGAAGTCTAGAAATGCTGTCCTTCTAACACAGATCTTTCATCATTACTCATCTTCTCTAGGATGACTCCTCTCATCAGAAATTGGATGGCTGTTGGTAATCCTGATTCAAACCTTTGTACTCTCTCTGAAATGTATCACTTCTGACAATAAATTGCTTGGTAGCTTGACAGAAATATATGAAGAGTAAGAAAACTGATCTGCTGTTCCTCAGACCACCGTCATCATATTAAGTACTTAGAAATGATCCAATTTGCTTCTCTCCAGGTGCAGACAGTAAGGTTAACTTCTTTACCATTCTTATAACCAAGAGACAATATTAATCGCTTTGTCTAGGTGTAGCTTTTTACATGATCTTTCTCACCTGCCTGGTCTAAAATCTTAGCACATTAAAATCATTTCAGTTTTCTCTTCACTGCTCATTTTCATTGCCACCATTGGCGTTTGTCATATTCATCTAGATGCCTTCTCTACAGACCTGCCATCACTCTCATCCCCGGCCTAAAGAGTCCCACCTCTCTCAGCTATTGTTCTTCACTTTGCTGAAGGGGAAACATCTGCTGTTTCCTCATTGCTATTTGTCATCTCGTTTCCCTCTACAATACCTGAGTTTGTGGACATTATATTGACTGATGTCTTTTGTGATGTCTGGACTATAAAGAAGATAAACATCTCAAACTGCCAAGAGATTTTAAAACATAAATCTTTCTGAAGTTTAATCCCACAGTTTTACTGCAATTTCAAAACCACTTTAGGACTTCTCTCTCCTGTCACAAAGCTTTCCTCCACCTCTTTGCCACTGGAAATATCACAGTACCTCTTCATTTCTCATGTACTATGAATAAGTGATGGAACCTGTTTCTTACTGATTGATTTTACTTGCTCAGCTTTTCTTCATGTCATCTTTGAAGAGTCTATCTTTTGTAAGTGATTGCTGTTTGAAGTGCCAATGGGCTTTGAGATGAAACATGGCATCAGGTTGGGAAGGAGAGTTTAGCCAGCTACAGCTTCCATACAGAGTTTTTCTTTATTGAATTTACTGAATCCTCTGTTGTCTTAATCCCTACTGTTAAAACTGTGTTTTATCCATGTATTAACATGTATTAATGCCAGCATCTCTACTAATATATGCATCTGCTTCATTCCCACCTCCCCTCCGCCTCCCCCCTGCTTTTTTGTCCCAAGATTAAGTCATTTACCATTAGGATATATATATATATATATATATATATATATATATTTTTTTTTTTTTTTTTTTCTAGATTTGTTCTTGTTGGACTGTTTTAGTTGTTATATAGCACCATTTTTATACTCTACCATGAGAAAAGTTACATGGAGGTTATGAGGTTACATGGAGGCAAAATGATCACAGAAGCAGGTGTCCAATAAACTAGACAGTCTTCCAGATACCACCTATATTGGGCCTTTATTCATTCAGCCACCACCTGGACTTTTCTCTTGCAAGACACAGACCACGTGTTCCAGAAAGTTTGAACAAGATGCACAAAAACTTGCTTCTCTTCTGCTACAACAAAGTATTCATCAGAAGTATCAACCAGAACCTCAAAAAGCAAACAACCTTTCCAGAAATTGGAAACATGCAGTTCTGCCTTCAAAAGGTTCTGATTAAGCATTTCCTCCCCTAAAGGATTGAAAACTGAGGCTTCCCTGTGCATGGGCTCCCTGTGTTTATGTTTACATGATGCAGATTTCCTTTCCCTACAAAGTAAACCAATTACTTTCATGGTTTCTGAGCTTTCTGAACTAACACACTCCTGCCAGTTTTCAGCAAGTCCTATGGACCAGAAAACACCTGTGCTATTAAACTTTTCATTGAAAAATACAATAAACATTACTGCCTAATTAGTTCTGCAAGTCAGCCGTGAACTCTTCATGGCTGTCAGTGGTATGTCGACCACAGAGTGGGATTCACTTAACTACCTTAACTTACACACCAAATACATATTAGGCATGAAAAGAGAGATACTAATTTATGAATCCATGAATCATATTTATTTCAGAAGGGAGATCTTTGTAAAGCATGTAGCAAATGAGTTGAGAGAAATGAGGAAATCTTTGCTTAAATAAGCAGGTGTGTGCCTGTGGGTTAACAGCTTTTAAAAATAGTCACATTCTGACATTATTGCTTGTTGGAAGACAGCAATATAAAAATTAGTTGGACACACCACACAAGGAAATCTCCATGGTGGTTGAGTCCCAAGAAAATTGAAGAGATAAGATGTGCTACAGTTCCTTCGTTCCCAGAACAGAAGTTCTCCCTGCTTCTTGCTTCGCCTGTTGTCTCCTCTCCTGCTGCCTCCTCCCCTCCTCTTTCTGTACTACTTCAACAGTTTTTCCTGTCTTCTCTCACTAACCAAACTGTGATTTGGTCAGGAACCCATTCCCAGATGCTGTGATTATTGTGTTTACAAAGAGCCCCATCCCATCCCTTCCTTTCTCCTCCTCTCACAGCTCCAGAAACACCCGTGGCCACGCCTTCCCTCCTCCTGAGTCTCTGAAGAAACAGATGGTTGCTGGCTGGGATGTGTCTTTTAATTCATTTAAAAGACCAGAAATCCATAAAAAACAGGCAGACACTCTCAAAATCATACAGTGCCCCTGTGCAAAATAGTTATTTGATGTGGGGCCTCTTCCAGCGATGGAGTGGCACACCAGCTCTGCTGGGACTCATAAAATTAGACACACACACAACCTATAAAAGGCTTTGCTTGTGCACTTGGACTGCACATCTCTGTCCAGAGTTGCACATGCCAGAGAGCAGATCAGGAGGAGGGGAAAAATGCTAATCACACCCAAGCCACTGCTGCATAGGATCTGGGAAGAAAAGGCCATAGGATAGTATTAACACCTCTCTTTTTATCTTTACACAAATAACGGCTTCAGAAATTATTAGAGGGGCTTAGTCTAACTGGCCCCTGGTGACAAGGCGCCACTGGAGTGTTGGTGCACAAGGCAGCTGCTACCACACTCTGAGCACAGCAGACCAGGGCCAGAGCAGGGCTGGGAATCCTGCTCCAGCAGTTACTGCAATTGTTTGTGATAAAGATGGGATTTTAGCAGCTGCCAGGGGAAAAATGCAATTTTAGGATGGATGGTGTAAACTGTTAATAATCCCTGATTTAACTCCCACCAGACAGTCAAATGAGAATGAGCTTTCTGCCACTAAGCAGCTCGTCACTGGAGGGAGAGCTACTGTAGAAATCCTTTATGCAGAAAAGCTCATGACACCTCATTATAGTTTTCTTTTATTTGTGCTCCACTTCCATTTAGCATTGCTGAAGATGTTGGCTTTCTGGTGTCATTACAGGGATATCAAGGCATCCGTCACAGGACTGCAGTGAGTTTTAGGACTTTCTCCCAGCACACAGCTCTGTGCACTCACCCACCAGCCAAGGTGGGTCAAGGTTATTCCATGGGGAGCACACCCAAATCTCAGGAACAAAAGGACCAGGAGACTGGGGCCTCTTTTAGTCTGAAATTTCTCTACTGAGATTTCTGAAAAGCAAGGGTGAATTTAAAGATAAGAGAGCAACGGATAAATAAATTATGGAGGCTCCCAACAGACAGGCCCTCTGTGAGTTATGAGACATCTGCAGGGAAATAATGCCTCCTCTCATTTCCTTCCACTCAAGTCCATTTAACACACTGCTGTTAAAGCTATCTACCTTGGCAGCTATTCTGTAACCCATTAAGAGTCCTTGATCTATTCATTCCCACAAAGAAAGATTTTTTTTTGGTTATTTTTCTTTTTTCCTTTTTTTTTTTTTTTTCTTAAATATTATAGCATTCCAGGTCCCTAATGCATCTGTCCAGAAAAAAAAAAAAAATCATTTAAAGAGATAATGTAAAAGGAACAAAAGGAGGAAAAATACTAGGCATATACTAAAAAGTAATTCAATAAGTATGTGTAAAAGAAGAATATCTGTAGCATTCCACAAACCATAATCTTTTTATATAAGATGGTGAAACCATGAAAGACATACAAAGATGGAAAACTGTGAGACCTTAATAAAAAAGAAAGTAAAGTTAGATTTCAAAGAATATATGTAATCCTATCTAACAAATGGTAGCTGCTACAAAGCTTGTTTTATCTGAAAAAAAATAAACTAACCCATTAAAATATTTCTATCTTGTATGAATGAAATCAATCCAATTAATTATATTTATGAATTAGGATCGGAGGGAATAAAATAAAAATAAAAAACATAAAAAAATAAAATAAAAAACAGTAACAACCTCATATTAAAAAAAGTGACTCCAACCTTTAAAACCTTGTGTTAAGACCAATAGATGTGTTTATCTGGCTACAAAATGATCATTAGACATGTTAACTATGTAGTGTAAAATCAGTTCTGTACTACAAGAGACCTGTAACTTCTTCCTTTAATAAGTACACATATACCATACAAAATGGTACTGTCACTGTGACGGTGCACTTGAGCATGTACTGCTTAAGAAATAATAACAACCTGTCCTTGCTGTTTCAAGCATAAATTGTGATAATGTATATGACCCTGCTCAGGAATCCTGTCAAATGATAAAAAATAGGAATTAGGAACTACAGTACAGTACCAGAAAGGCAAGAGCTTTCCCTTCCTATGCAATACAAAAGATAAGGAAATTCTTGCCTTCCATGAAAAAAAGATAAGAAAAAATACTTAGCTTCACCAGAAATATGTACTTCATGAACAGGAAATGAAAATATAATTGAAAAACAAAGTTTAAATATTGAAATTCAGCACCTTTTCCATGAAAAGCTTTGATCTGAAGAAATCAATATTTTCACACAAAAATATTGAGTGAGTTCAGCTCTACTTCTTTCTATTTTTGGATTAATTTAAAATTTGAAGTCAATATGAATTTGCCACTCACGTTAATGGGCTTAGAATTTCTTGTTCAATCATTAATCAATGAATTAATAAGCTAATATATGTAGGTCCTTATGGATTAAGCTATACCAATGTGAGCTGAGTTATCTAGGAATTCATATAATACAGATATGTCACTGTAATAAACAAAATGTATTAATTTGCTAAGATGTATATAAAGGGAAGCAGAAGTCTGAAACTCACCACATGTTAGGATTCAATTCTTGCTGATGGTAAGAGTCAAAGTCATCTCGTAGGATAATGCTGTCACTGTGCATTTCAGCTAAAATAAAAGAAAGTGCAATATGAAAAACCCAGCTTAATCAGCAGGTATTTTCTTGTTTTGACAAAGTATTGTATTTTCTAGAGCTACAGTAATACAATGTAAAATGAGGAAGTAATATTTAAAGTGCGTTAGTTAGAAAAGCAGTTTTGTTGTTGTTGTTGTTGTTTTTCCCTTACTCTGGACCATAGTACCACAAAAAATTAAGAGGTCTCCCAGTCTCTTACCTAAGTGTTATGGCCATGAAAAGATGCAGTCATCTAATATATACTGATAGCAGTAAAGACCAATTCATTTAAAGTATCTAAGCTGTGAGTTATATTAAGTAAATATTTCCAATTATTGGTGTGCACACTTTAGACTACAACTTTCACCCTAGATTTGCTAGGGTGCTTTTGAACATTTAAGTATAATGACCAAAAAATATTACCTCCCAAACTTGGGCACCAGTTTGGGAGGTGCCCAAGGGTCTATTAAACAGACCCTTTTCTACAAATACTTCCCTTGAATGAAGTGACAGACTCATGTTATTCAAACTGAGCAAGGATGCCAGAATCTTGCCCACATTAACCAAATTGCAACTCAATAGTTGGTGAGAATAACTGGAACTTTGTGATGTGCTCCATGCCCTGCTTTGGGAGCAGGACAGGAACTCTCCTAGGTGCAACTTGTAGGTGTATGGGGACAAAATTCAGTGACCCTGAATTGGTGTGACACACTGGGGGTTATGTGTCCTTATGAAAATGGGTGCCGCAATGCACAGCTAGGAAGAAAGGCTTTGTGGCATGATATACTCACACTGCAAAGGCTCAAAGGTGATAAATAAACAGCAATAAAAATCACAATGAACAAAACAACTAATCAGAGTTAGACATAATTCAATTCATTTTATATGAGTCTCATTTTTATTTGAATTCCCCAGAGCTCATTTCATATGACCTTACAGATTGTTTATTATAATAAAGTTAATATTTCTGAGTTTTAGTAATAAGAATGACAAATCACCTACCTAGGTGAGGATGTAATGGAGCTTCCGTTGGAGCTGTGGAGAACAAAGACACGCAAAGCATGAATATCTGCTGTGATCAGGACTTAATTGCAGCATTAAAGATCAGTTCAGCATAAACCAAATTGTAACAGTACGTGCTCTGCTAAGTCAATTCTTTAGACATTTTAATTATGAAAAATGTGATGCACTAAAAGTTATAAAATATAGTATAAATACAAATAAAATAAATATTCTCTAATTAAAATAAGCACCAATAATAAATGAAATATATAAACTGTTGTATAGCAAGGTAAGAAAGATCTAGTCTAGAACTATGAGATATTATTAGAAATAGTTCAGAATAAGATTCACTAATTTAACAATTGATTAGAAGAGTTGAAATTACGTTCAAAAAAAAGAAGTAAAATCTAGGAGAGGCAAAAATGCCACGTTTTGACCATTTATACTCCTCTGGACAACATTTTACTAGGCATAGTTTTTGGAGGAAAAATCCTATTATTCCTAGTGCAACAACTATGGGATTGACTCAGCCTATCACTGAATCAAACACTTATTTTTAAGCACATTTTTGCATACGTTGCTGAATCATTTCCCAGGTAGGCCTTATTCCTCCAAGATATGGTAGACAATCTTAAAGACACACTACACATGAGGTGTGTGTGAAATGGCTAATTTTTATTGAGTCGTCATTTTCTAACACTTTGCAAGAGGAGTTTTGGTGTAAAATTACACAAATAAAAACAGAATATATATATGTGTGTGTGTGTGTGTGTGTGTGTTTGTGTGTGTGTAGATATATACACAAAGAACTGGGGGAATGTAGAATGTGTCTACAGAGAGTATTAGATACTCCATGGTAGCCACTACATTCATAGGCTTGCCCAAGTATGTTACACCATTTTCAGAGGCAAAAAGTCTGCATATAAACAAGATCCCAGGGAGCAGCTATCTTGTTTGCATCTCAGTACCTTGTCCAAGTAGCTGTATTTCTAGCTGCATTTTATAATTTGGCAAACAGAACACAAATAAAAGAAAAAAATATGATTCTATGTCTCTTGTTGTACACTGGCCTAAATTGTATCATGTTCCCAATTTCTTCAATATGTTACAAAAAAATTACTGAAGTACCACAATTTCTGTCATAACATCTGACAAATTAAAAATAGATTAAAACAAACAAACAAACAAACAAAAAACCATAAACATGAATGCTGCAATCTGTAGAGCCCTCACACGTAGTCATTTGAATAGTAAGTAAAACACAAATCTCATTTTTCTCTTCCTGTTTTTCCTTAACCACTTGGTTTGCTTGGGGTTGTGACATTTTGTAATGGATTTGCAACATTTCACGGGGAAGTTGAGAAGAGAGAGAATGAAACAAGGTAAGTGTCTGCAGACTAGAAAAGGATGGCAAGCAGTCTGGATTTAGTTCAGACAGAAGGCATTGATTCAGATTGGGAGACTACCATCTTTTAGTCCATTCAGTAACATACACAGACAATGCTGAAGACAACAATGTGACCACTGAAAGCAGCAATCTGCAGCAAAGAGCAAATGCATTTTTAAGAGTCTGATTTTGAAAAGAAGTTACAGAGATGCAGAAATATATATATATATATATTTTTTTTTTTCTTGTGTGTCTAACTTAGGATGTGGAGAAATGGCCTCAAGTTGCACAAGGGGAGGTTTAGATTAGATGACAGGAAGAATTTCTTCACAGAAACAATGATTAGGCAGTAGACCAGGCTGCCCAGGGAAGTGTTAGATACACCATCCTTGGAGGTATTTAGGAGGTATTTAGGGATGTCCACATGTGGACATAATGATTAGGGACATGGCTTAGTGGTGGACTTGTAGAGTTAGGTGATGGTTGGCCTTGATGATCTTATGGGTCTTTTCCAAACTCTACGATTCCATGATTGTAACCTGCTGTATTTTTATGGAAGAAAGTTATCCATGTAAAGATTTGACCAGAAGCCTTCTTGTCTTCCTCAGAAGAAATGACAATAATGACTCTAACAATGGCCCAAACATCTCATCATGACAAGCTGGAGCTATTGGACACCAGCTACAAGCTGGTAGGGCAACACTGATGGATACTGCACAGGAAAAGACAGCATATGTCCCAGACATTGTTCATGTTCGTGGAGGCGTATTTACATTTCTCCAGAAGACTTTTTAAAACCCTTTGCACAGAAGAAATGAATTTGCCTGGATTAACTGAATTGTTTCCCAGGTAGAGCAATGCAGCTGCTCTAGATTTTGCCCGCAGGAAAAGAAGTACATTGTGGCATGGGATTTGAAATACTCTTTATGTTGTAGGTGGCTAAGCTTAAAATAAGACCTCTGTCTCTGACGCTCAGTATTACCCTTTTTCATTAGTCCTGGCTCATCACTAGGAGCAATCTGAGAGGACATAGCTGAGAGCCACTCTGCTTGTACTCTGTTGTGAGGAGGATGGTTGTGTCGGGCCAGGTCACAGACAGACATCAGCTGGCCAAGGAAATTTCACTAACCTGCAAGAGCTTCCTCTACAATGAGAGCAATTCAGACCTCATAATGGAAATGAAAGACTAACTTCTCATTCATCCCAGGTCACTTGGCATTGTTCTTTGGAAGAGATTTTCTGTGGAAGGTGGTCCATGCTATTGCTGATGGTACTTTCTGAGGTTTTGCAAAATTACAGCATTCAGCTAAAAGAAGCAGGTATAGCAAAAACCTGCAATCTTTAAATATTCAAATTCCTTTGCCCTCAGTATTCTTTTTTGTTTCTTTGTTTGTTTGCTTTTGTTTGTTTTTTTTGAATATAACTAGTTATTTATAAGATTAAAGAAAAAAAATCAGATTTTTCCTAAAAAGTTTCTTTAATTATGTGCATAGCATACTGCAAAACAAAACTGCTTACCAATAGGCTGAAATGAAAGAAACTGTGTAAATACATAATACTACTACTAATCACTCATTTGAAAAAATACAGGTGGAGTTAAGCAAATAGTGTTGGACAAAAAGTTGTTCTTACAAATAAAGATTTTCTGTTAAGGGGGGCTTTGTTTCCCAAACCTCTACAGCATCTGAGAAGCCCAAGAATTTTCGCCTCCATCTAATTTGTAATTCAAATTCCAGATCTGAACATGACAAAATATTGTAAAAGTACTATTTAATGAGCAATGAACTTAGACTTTAATCTCACTAGGAATAATTTCTGTATTACATTTTATATTCCATTGCAAAACAGCCGTGTGTAGGTCTTCAAGTGCTGTAGCTAAGGTACCTAAAATATTATAAGTGTAGAACATCACAAAAAATTAAAAATATTTTTAGGTGTGACTCTTTTTATCAATTCATAGACCTACTTATTTTAAAACAGAGTAAATTGTACAGTGGGCCATATAGGGTGACTAAAGTCAAATGGAGTTTAATTGCATAAAATGAAAAAGCTAAAAAGTATATGGTGCAGATTAACTATATACTGAAAAGATCTAAACCACTTCCAATTTAAAAAACTTGCAGTACTTCAGGCTGAGAGGAGAAAAAAGCTATCTTAATAAGTATTTTAAATCACGATTCACTTTCTAAGATGGTTACACATGGTTGAGTGGTTTAAAATCTAGAAACAGTATTTGCATGGCTCAAAAATACATATTAGCTTGAATGAGAATGTAAAAATGTAAAACAAATGAATTAATTATTATTATTATTATTTTGACTAGCACCATGGGTATATACAGAACTTTACAAGAGGTGAATTGTGCTAAGAAAAGAATGGAAATTGAGCTCAACAGAGCTCACAACCTAAGAGGCATGAGCAAACACAATACAAGAAAATGTAAGGAAATGTAGGATGCTTGCCTTGCAAGGCGAGGCAATCCTTTTGGTAAGGAAAAGCATAGAAGAGAGTATACAATACAAAGCAATTCAGAGAGAAAAGGCCACAGTCAAACTGGAAGCGTGAGAAAGTTGAAGAAAGTAATAGGGAATTCGAAAGTCAATGGGGTCATTGTGGGGCTCTGTGTCCATGGGATGAGGGAGAATGAAGGAATCTTTTGGAGTAAAAGGTTAAGATTTTCTGTGGATGAAGTAAGGCTAATGAAAGGTTATTAACAATTAAAATAATAGAAAAGTGTGTCCTGTCTTAGTTAAACAAGAGGGGAGGGAAAAAGTAGCAGCAATGGAATGCCAGCTCACACTAGAGGAGCTAGAATATGAGATGGGAAACAAGATCTGGTGATGGGTCTTATGCCCATGGAAATATAAGAACCAAAATCATTAAACATGGCAATAGGTAATGGTTAAGCAAGACAAGTGTTCAACCAGAAAAAAGAACTAACATAATGCAAATTAAACATATGTTCCAGCTATGTCAGTTTATACTATTGATACTGATATTCCATAGATCTTTGGGGTCAAGTCTGTGTATAGGGATAGGTAGGGAAAAACACAGCATAAGAAAACATTTGTAAAATTCACTGCAAAGTAGAGAGTTTTTTTCTTTTTTTTTTTAGAACTCTGAACATATATCTATATATATTTTAAACATAAAGCAAAAGAAAATTACAGAAACACAAATGCTCCCAGCCAAACACCAAACTCCAAGTTCAACAGCCAGCAGCCATTAGCCATCACTCACCAATCCATCACAAATGAGATGTGCAGAGAGGTATATTATATTTTGCAGATTATGAAAAAGTCTAATCTCCTCATTAGCAGCCAGATGAAGATGAAAAAGAAAATTAATGCTTTTATTTAGACTCCTGCCAATACTTGCTCTCCACTGGTAAACAAAGTTGCTATTGAAAGATAGATGCTGAACATCCCCCTAGAGAGAGTCAGTGCGTTGCCTGAGGGCTGCATTATTCTCACTGACACATAAGCCAATACGTCAGCTCTGAACTTGAGTCTTCTGTAAAATACTACTCTGGTCAAGCCTGAGAGCCTGCAATCTGTTTTGTGTTTGTTTTTCAAAGTGTTCCTTAATCCATATTTACAAGGTACAAAACATGCCTAAAAGATCTTCCACAAACATTCAGGCGGAAGCTATCAAATCAAAGGGATCTGGGCCAGTTCTCGGGATTTACATTAACATGGAGACTTCTGTCAGAGCAGGGAGGGGTTTCTTAAGAAAGGAATGCCAATCCTACAATTTGTGGTGTTGAACATGAGATCATATGAAATTTTGGAAATCTTGCTGAAAGGAATGATTCTGCAGTAGGAGGGAACAACAACATCCTTCATCTTCTCCATCTTTTAAGCCTAATGGTACTGATTCTCCTGCAGTCAGTCAACTAAATGACACGCTCACAAATTTCCCAGCTGGTCCTTACGCCAAAGCACTGCATTACCAGCCCAAAGTTACAGAGCATACCAGAGGCAGGCTCTCCTTAACCCTCCAATGTCACTCGGTGCGGTGAAGGTGGGCTGGCGGTGTGATGTGCATGCTGCCTCCATCCCTGCACCACGAGCTCTTTCTCCCTGGGACATCGCTGCTCTCACACAGACCTGAGCTCCCTTCAATTTCGCAGTGCAGTGCAGCCAGGTCTGATGTTTTGCCAACTCCGTTTTAATTATGCAAGTGCTTATTAAAGTAAGATTTTTGATCTACTCTAGCCAAGAATAAATATGAATTAATATGTACAGTAATATGTTTACCTTATTTTTAACTAATTTTACTATTAAATGAACATTACATGTATTATTAATTAAAGATATTGTTAACCGTAATACTATCATCAGTCATTAACATCCTTATTTTTCTTTACCAATATTTATAACAAACTATCTGCTCTGTCTTAGCTTATAAACTCTTTGTTTTCTTGCCTTTTGTGCTTGGCTTTTTTTTTTTTTTTAGGATAATTTTTATGTTTCCTTTCTTTTCAAGATCCAATAAAATTCTTATAAACTTTAAAGCTCACATCAGTTCTCAAAGATCTCTCTAGCTTCTTAAAATATTTATTATATGCTGAACACACAGCTTTTCAAGTGATTGTTTTACTTTCCTTGGTGTCTTTCCCTGTGGCATCGTTCTTTATTCTATTCACATTATACATAGGGCTGCTGGTTTTGCATTGCCATTCCTTAACACAGCTCTTCATCATCCTATAATTGTCTTCAAAATAAGGACTACACTTTACTTTGCTGCACAAATCCCATTAACTCTATTAGGATTTACTAATGCATGTCCAATGGCAGACAGCCCCAACAATCATGATTTCTGAGATTCCTTGCTGCTTTCATGTCTTCATGTATATCCTTTGTACTAGTTATTATGAAGGCTGATATCATACCCAGTGAATACTTATTAAAAAGATGTCCTGTAATAAATCTAAAAAGTTGCCCTTTGGTTTTATGTTCTTTATTTAATATATCACATTATTCACTTCAGACTTTCAGTCAAGTAATATTTAGGGCCAGAAAGAGACCTTAAAACCCCACTTTGGTCAGTCTACCTTGTTGTTTTGCATATTTATTCTTTCCTCTAAATAAACACACTAATTCTATCTGAAATAATCCTTTGTTCTCATTAATAGCATTGCTGAAACTATGATTGTCTTCACGGAATGAAAGAAGTGAGGTTTGCGTCAAAGAAAAATCCTTTTCTTTGAAAAGGAAAATTAATGCTAAAAACCTAAGAGCTATAATAGTACACACTGGTTAGGAGAACCAATACAACGCACACTGTCTGCTTAAGAAGTAAGAACAAAAGGATAGAGGAACTGCCTGATGCTAGACCTGACTGGAGGAAAGGTGATGGGCAATGAGGTATTGGACCAGCTGCATCAGGAGAACTGTGGCTGAGCAAGGAAACTAAGGGAAGAGGGGCTTTAGTGAAGAAAGGAATCTGGAGAAAAGCCACAAGAAGCTCTGAGGAGCTTGCACGTTGGCTTTTCAGGGAAATCTTATAACACATCCATGGATGCCACTCACTAAGTCAAACCTGATGTTTGTGGAGTTACCACCATGGTATCAAGCATTTTGGAGAAGACAAAAGACATGAAATCTCTGGGGTGACTGTGTACAAAGTAAAGAAAACCATTGGGAACATGATGGGAAACACAGAAGTTGCTGAGGATGTGGGAGGCTATGACAAGGTGGGGAAGCTGGAGGCCCCTTGTGATGCAGGACATGGCTATCACTGGCTGGGTGGGAGGAGAAGGCAAAGGGACCACCATGGTTGAGCCCAGGCAAGGCACATCTCACCGTCTTCTATTCTCTGCACACAAAAGATACACAAATCCCATTTTCCTCTTGTCCCATGGAATCCCTCTGTGCTCCAAGACTGCATGCACTACCATCAGGAATTACTGTTCTAACCCACATATGTATTGCCAAAATGCTGATTTAAGGTTGGGTTATGTTCCAAAATTTAAGAAGTGTGAAACAGAGCAGGGTGAAAGAATTACAATACCTGATGCCAGCTCTCCTAGCAAAGACTCCTGGTCTAGCATGTCAGAAAGTAGGGACTGTAAAAGCATGTATGGATGGATTTCTACTCACTAGTCTCTGCTTACCAAGGTGTTTCCTTCTAGCAGGGAGGAATCTTGTTGCTTTGCCCCTATTCTCCTTGACCACACTGCCAGCTGTGATGCTGATAGTTACATGTTTCCTTTAAGCTTGTTTGCCCATAGGTTTCATCATGATGATCACTGCCAGCTCTCTGACTCCCTCTCACTCCTATATCATATTTATTTGTTCTTGCCTTACCTGTTCTGGCCACTACAGGCTCTGCCTTTGGCAGTGATTTCATTATGCAGCAGCCATGGAGAATTTTACCTCCTTATGAGGCTTTTTGCCATTTTATGCTGATGACTCTGAATATTGATTTTTTCACTCTCGTCTACCCAGCCCGTGTGAGATATCAACATCATTCTATTTAATGCATCCCAAATGGCATTCTTGCCAATAGTTTTGTTCCCAAATACCATTATACCAGTCACCAAAATGCCACACCTGTATTATAGGGGTACAATTTATTTCCTGTTCTGAATATTAAAGACATTTTTGCTATTTCTCCACATTTTTCTTTCCACACAGTAAAACACTGATACGTGCTGGGCACAATCACCTTCCATCCAGATGATTATCACACTTCCTTCTGATTGCCAGCACACATGTTACACTTTTTTAATTCATTCAAAATATACCTAATTCTAAGTTCCAACCTTATTAGCTTGTATCTGCAGTCACCTCTCTAAATTCCCCTGGCTACTTCCTATTGATATATTAAAATACTGAAAATCTATATACTGAAGCTGAAAAGTGAAATATTTTTACCCTTAATATCACAGAGGTACTACTCATACCTTATCTTAACACCTCAATAAATGCTCCTGGC
This sequence comes from Anas platyrhynchos, assembly GCF_047663525.1. NCBI lineage: Eukaryota > Metazoa > Chordata > Aves > Anseriformes > Anatidae > Anas > Anas platyrhynchos. Next base: position 13,501,328 of record NC_092587.1, read on the forward strand.
ATAATTTTTGGCAACTTCCTGTTACACAACTATTGCACTGATATTCCCAAACTCATAGGAAAAAACATACCATAATGCCCAAAAGTACGTATTTTGAGGGTTTTTATCATTTATTTGTATGACAGCATGTTTCTAATTTTGAAATATTTATTTTAGACTGGTTTGGCCCATGCTTCAGTCTCTTTTCACATGGAAATATCACTGGAATTTTGCAGAAAAAAATGGATCAGCAGAGAAATTCCTTTCTCTCCTGTACTAGACATGATGGATACCTTCCCTACTTCCCACTGCTTTAATGAAGCAGGTTCAAAGCAGTGTGCTTTTTGTAGACAACAGCTCACAACAGGACATTTATTTTTAGGTTATTCATCAAAAGAATATATGTGATAAGCTGTGCAAACAATTAGATTTTTAGTCAGTGTAGGTCAAACATTTTGTTTAGGTATAAAAATGATCAAAAGTTGCAGGTGAAGGGCAAAAATTTAGTGGCCTACTTTCACAAAATGGGAAAGCAGGTTCTTCACAAAGCTACACATGAGCAGGATGGTATATGAAGCTTTTGCTGTAGGCATGTTGCATTTTTTGTTTATAGTCAACACAGCGATAGTTAAAGCTCAGCTTGTGGTGTTAACTAAACAAAAAACGGTTGGTTATTACAGGCTGACTTTAAGTAAGCATATAAGGCAATAAGATGTACTTTAATTTTTGGATATTTCCCAGTGATTACCAGAGAGGACATAACTCTAGGTTTCCCAGATCACTGATGGGAGATGTGAGGCCAAAGAAAGTATCAGTTTTGAGAATATAAAGAAGGTCCTGATGGGAAGTTTTCTAAAAATTTACTTTCAAAATGAGTAGTACTGAAATGCAAGAACAATGAAAAATCACATTTAGCAGGTATTTTTAAACTGATGGCTTCTCTTACCTCCCTGTTCACACAGCTGTTGTGCTAAGGCATCCTTGAATATAACTTGGCCCCTATGAGTAGCTGTAGCCCTGTGAACATAAAAAGACAACAATAAATAATGTAGCATGCTTATTTATATATGCGTATGTATGGCTATGCGCACAAGTAATTGAACCAGAAGTCCCATTCTGCTTTCTTCCTCTGCTTCTCTTTCTGTACTCTTTGTTTTTAAGCTTGTAGAACAACTTGTAGAGATTTTTTTATGTATTTGGCAAGTAAAATAAATAAATAAATAAATAATCTCCTAAACCAAAATGGCTAGGCTGGTAACATAAAGCACTAGCGTGGAGATTCAGTGAAGGACATGAGTAGGAGCAGGTGCATTGCAGAATTTAGCACGCCAGTCTGCCTGGGAATGCATACCTGTCTCAGAGCAGGAAAGAAAAAATGCCTGTAGAGCTGCTGCCCTGTTAAATTAATAGTCACACAGTCCAATAAGCTACAGAGATACTTTGATATGCCAGATAGAAATGTAGAGCTTGAATGGGTTTCCAGAAATCCTTTCTCAAAACAAAGGGAAAACTTTTCCAAAAAGGGAGAACCCACATTTCTCAGTATACTGTATTAGGTTCTGCTGCCATTTGAATTACTCCTTCTCTCCTTCCTTTCATTTCCTTCATTGTACAGAGAAACCCAAGTGGATCACTATTTTTTTTCTTGTTGGAAAAAACATCATCATTCTTTTCTTTTTTTTTTCCAACTCCCCAGACTCACAAACCCAGTATCTTGACACTGCCTGTCCTCTAACCATTCACCTTCAGAATAACATACCATTTTCTTGGTCCCTGCTGCTCTCTCAGTCTGCCTCCACCTTTGAGGAAGTGATATGCCTATAATAGCATGTAGTGTTTCTATACTTGAAGTCTTACCAGTGTTGTCTACATTGTAATTCTTTCCCATTAATGACCCACAGCTAACACGCTGCCTAATGTACCATAGAGAAATATTTGTCATTTTGTTTTCCCATAATCAGCTAGATATACAATGCAATTTGATTTGTTCTTCTCTTACAGTGCTGCCATGCTAACAGTGCTGGTTATTTTTTATTTCCAATTGCTCATTTCATCTCTATTTCCTAAGTGTAACTTTGCAACTTAATTTTATCTTGTTGATTTCAAAATCAGTATTTGTCAGTGCTGACTCTGAATTCTGATTTCTTGCAGCCAAAGTTCTTCCAATACCTGTCTAGACTTATATACACTCTCACACACATTCTTCACCCTTTCTGAGTCAGTAACAGAAATAATTAACATAAATTGACTCAAGATTGATCCATATGAATTCCTTGAAATAGCCTCTCAGCCCAACAGTAAGATATTGAAAATAACTTTATGAGTGTGATTTTTAGCCAGCTGTGTGCCCTCTCTAATGCATCACACCTGACTTGCTCATGAAACTGTCAGGAAGGAGCATAAAGGCATGGTCTGTAGAGGTAACTCAACATAGATCATTTTTTACTCAGCTATTAGGCCAGTTATGCTGACAGGGAAGAGCAACAAAACACATCCAACGCTATATTTTTCAGATATAGGGGACCCTGAAGGTAAAACTCATCTGCAAACTGCCAAACAGGAAAACTTCTTTAGGATCAAATTTGCTTTTGATCAATTAGGAAAACTCTATTAAACCTTATTTGTATGACCAGAAATGCAAAATTATGGCTACCTGATGCTCTTAGGGCACTCAGGGAACTCCCTTCACCTGTGCGTGTTGCTTTGTCTGGCTGCTTGGACTGCCTGGTTGCTTTGGAGGTGTAGGGAAAACTGAGGTGAAATCTCACCAGGTAGTAAGAGTACTTTGGCCACAGTTCTGGGATCACAGTACTGGTGTGAAGTTTTGTTTGTAGCCCCTACCATATACATCATACATCCTATTTTAGGATTTCAAACACTTCTGTAAAATACAGCAAAACTTCATGCTTTAGATCTTTACTAGCGTTTCTTCCTGTACTACCATTAGCAGTGACATACTGAGTACAAAGCAGAATAAAAATAAATACATTGCCTCAACACATTAAAATAAATACACGTAAATAAATAGAAAGGTCATAAAAATGCCAGAAAGCTGAGATTTTGAGACTTTAAGTCTTATTTAACAGTACAAACTCAAGAAATTTTTACAGTTATGTTATGATGAACATGCACTTACATACATTTCTGCAAATTCCCTCAAAGGTATATGTGGATGCACCAGACAGAATAAGACCAAACTATCTCCAAAACCAAACATATGTAGCCCAGGACTGGATTTGGAGACTTTGGTTAACAGATAAAATTGCAGGACATCCTACAGCCATGTCTAGGTGCAGCCCAGCATGAACATAAATGTTTTTCAAATGTGTTTCATTGTGGGAATTCCAGGTTTTCAGCAAAATCCCTGTTACACAGAGGGATCCCTGTTACACACCTAAAAGAAAATGCTACACCTAATGCACAGAAGAGATTTTGTGCAGCGTTTCTATCTCCGTCCATTCTGGCAGTAGGGAAGATAGGGTTGCTTGCAGACAGAGAAAAAGAAAACTTATACCAGCCATGGGCTGACCCTTAAGAGAAGCTGTGTATGCACTTACCCAGGATATAATTCAGGATGTACGCAACAAGGATAACCACAAAACTCCTCTATGAGGCAGATAGGAGCAAACTCTCAAAACACAGACCATATGCAGAGGGGAGCTTGAGTTTGTGTCTGAATGCAAACACATACCAAATAATACCAATAATAACAAACTGAGTAGTGTATACTTCCACATGCTTAAGAAAAAGGGGGTTTGGGGATGGAGCCAGCAACTGGCAGAATTATTTGCATCTTCCTGTGTCCATCGTCCCTTGCTTGATAGCGCAGACCAGGAGCCAATTATTGCAGCTCCGCGTCAGGAGTGATCTGTGCCCGGGGACAGCAGTGCTTTGCAGGAAGGGCACTGCTTCCTACAACATGTACTCAAGTTAGCAGTAGTTTTGCACCGGCCATATGCATGAGTTCTGCACCAGCCAGGGCAGCCTCAGAGAATTATTAAGGGTATTGCTTCTGTTTTCCAGTATTATTTGTTTGTTGTTTTTATTTTTTTTGTTGATTTTTTCTTCTCTATTTATGCTTTACACATGGAGCAAATGCCAATAATGCAGTGCAGTTATACAGGAGCTAAGCTATTTTTAGAAAGAAGTGCAAAATGTACCTTGCCTGTATTGAACTTCCTTCACTTGTGATATTCCTACCTGTGAGGTGAGCTTAGTAGGACAGGATCATGAATTTGGATTTTTAACTTTTAAAACTCCAAAAACATAGCCATCCCTATAGTGACACTCAAGAAATTACTGTAATAAACATAACAAAAGTAATAAAGGCAAAGTTTAAAAAAATCTCTAGTAAAGAGAGAAAAATATTCAATTATTAATTGTGGGGTTTTGTTCTCTTGACATATATATTAGTTGATTTCTGTACTGTTTTTCAGAAGTTTATGTGCAGACATCAGTCTTATAGTTAAATGTTGCTTAGATGAGGAGTACTTAATTAATTGGTGTTACTCCACGCCAGCCTGTAGTCCTCCTTTGTGACTGTATGCTAATTATTTCCAGCTAAAGGGCAGGTGACCCATCAAGTATCACCTGTCAGCCAGGCAAAAGGCAGGATGCATGCTCTGTGTGTCCCCAGAGGTAGTTCCTTCCCAGGAATCAATCTCTCCAAAGGGGGGGAGAAATAAAAGAAAAATGGAAGGGAACAGGAATGTCCTGACATGGTAAGTGAGGGCTTTGAAAGAAAAACAACTTAGAGGTAATAAGGTTCCTCTTTACATTAACTTCGCACCTCCATTAGCCTAGATGGATCTGTCTGCTTGGGGCTATGTAGGGGAGAAGAGAGAAAATGTGTTTTTAACGGTAGCAAGGAGAGAGAAACTGCTGAGAGAGGACAAAAAAGCTCTGAACACAGGAAGCCGCTATCTGGTGCCAAGGCTTGCTGCAGGTTTGGCATTGCCAGCTCCATGCTTTGACCCCAGGAGTTCTGTAACAAACTTTGCTTCCTAAACCAGAACTGCTAAAAGTGAAATCAGGTGCCAATAAAGACCTTTAGATTGGCTGTCATTGAAAAGGGAAAAAGAATTCTGACTTGCCGAGTCTCTGTTGGAACCATACATATTTTAAGTCACCTGTGAAAGGGGATGCAAAACACCACCCTGCTAACAAGCTTAAAACCACTTTATTCAAGTGCAGCCTTGCCAGCTCTTCAGAATGTAGCCTAAGTGATATCATTTTGTCCCTTGTGTTTTGTCCCCTGTGTGACTTCCATTCCAGCCTCCAGGCGATCTGGGAGAAACAAGTCCAGAGATGTTCACATCCATTCCCAAAGTCGTAGTCCAGCCTCCTGCAGCATGCTTTGTGCTACGTGCCCAGGAGCAGAGCACCAGCTCCAGGCCTCCCTCCAAAGGCTGCCACCACCTGGTCATGCTCTGGGGTCAGCACAGCCTGGCCCTCGCTAGGCTCCTATGGGGGCTGGCAGCACCTGTGTCTTCCCCTGGAGAGAGGAGACAGGCACCAGCACAAAGTTGTTCACGAGGCATCTGGGAAGAGAGATTTCCTACAATAAAATACCCCATATCATGACAGGACCCAAAAGATTTTTTAAAGGATCATGGAAAATGGGGTTATAGAATCACACAATAATAGAGTAGTTTGGGTTGGAAGTGACCTTAAAGACCACCCAGTCCCACCCCCCTGCCATGGGTAAGGACACCTCCCACCAGACCAGGTTGCCCAAAGCCCCATCCAGCCTGGCCTTGAACACATCCAGAGATGGGGCATCCACAGCTTCTCTGGGCAGCCTGTGCCAGGGCCTCACCACCCTCAGAGTAAAAAATTTCTTCCTTATATTTAAACTAAATCTACCTGCTTTCAATTTAAAATTATTACCCATTGTTCTATCATTACATGCCCTCATAAAAAGTTATGCTTTCCCCCACATTACCATGGTTTAGCCCTGTGCCTACTGCTAGCAGCTGTATTGCTTCTCCTTGTGCCATGGTCATGACTACTTCCACTTGAGGAAATTTAGGATGTTATTCATCTCTCCAGGGAAATCAGTGGCTGGCTATACAAAGCTGAGATTTTTCTCCCAAACTGTATAGCACCATCCCCCTAAATCCAGTGGGATCCACTGACAGCACGGACTGCACTCCATCCCTGCCACTGCCCTGTGATGCAGGAGATGCCCTGTGTTGATGGGTCTGGGCTAGAAGAGAAAATAAATGCATACATACTGAATAACTGCTGTCATGATTTTATGTTGAAGTATCTTGTATTCCACAGTGGATTTGGTGCACTGCCGGCATGCTGTATTTTAAATTGAGTGTTTCAGCTCAGGAGAGAATAGCCAGGCAAGGTGAGTGGGACTGAGCCCAGGCTCTCCTGGCTCCATGTGCAGCAGAGATGCATGGCAGCACTGCCCAGAGGCCAGGGCAGAGATTTGCCCTCTTCATCAAATAAACTAAGTGGGTTTTAATGTTTTATTGTATTTGTAAAACTCTCACTGCTTGAAGGGTTGTCCTGTTTGGCTATAGTCCAAAACCAAAATAAAACCAAACCACACACACAAACAAGACCACAAAAAATGTTACCCAATTCTTAACAAAATAAACAAATTAAAAAGCAAGATGAGGAATAGGTCTGCTGGGCATTAAGTGCCCAAGGCAGGAGCATCCAGCCTTTCTATGAGGGAGTGTGAAAAATATTTTCAAAATGCACTGCAAAGGTAGCTTGGTGACCATTTACTGGGTAGGGCAGGGTGTGATGCTGGTGTGTACTTCAGCCTGTGTCTCCCATTGTGCTGAAACCACCAGTGACCAGGTCTCCAACAGCAGCCAAGGAAGTGCTAGGATTTTGGCGCTGGTTGGATGCCTCTGAGTTGTTTTTTCAGCCCCTGCTTGACTTGAAAACACAGTCTAATTAAAGTAGCAGGGATGAGGTATGTGTATCCTAAAAATCACGGTTTTGACTCTGCCTTTTGCTCCCTTTACCCAACTGTTTCTTCCCTGAGGTACTGTAAAAAAAAAAAAAAAAAAAAAAAAAAAGTCATCTGTCCTGGCTGTATTCAGCTGAAGCTGCCAGGGAAATCTGGCAAGTAAGATGTGACTATTTATGTGGACATTTGCTCAAGAGGACAAAATTAGCATGCTCACTCTGAAAGCCTGGATCAGAGGTGAAAAGACAACAGAGGGAAAGGCTTAAAATGGCCACAGCAAACAGGGTACGTGTGAGAGGCCAAAGAGCAACCAGCTCACTTGTGGCAGCTGCCCCAGGCTGAAGCCTGCGGGCTGTGCATTGTGCTTCTGGCTGACTTCATTGTGAGCTCGGGCTCCTCTGAAATCGTATGGAGTAAGTGCAAGAGAAACTAGAGCCATCTCCTTTAACTCCTGCCTCTGCAGTTATCTCTGTGGTCAGCCCATGTGGGGAAGGGCACTAGGAGTCTAACCCGGGGGTGGTGCTTCACAAAATCTTTGTGAAGATTTTGAAAATTATGTCAGAAAGAAACATGTCTGAGAGACAGAAAATGCAGATGAAGTGTCAAAAGGCTTCTCAGCTAGATCCAATAAACACCAAATAAAGAAATCAAAGTCTCCTTTTGTTGTGTTTGATATTAAAACAGTATTTAAAGCTGCAGGTGTGTATTTGTGTGTATGGGAGGGAGCGCATATCAACATATGTGTACCCATATCAGCTAGCGTTCAGTGAGGCTACCCTGCCCTTAACAGAGCATGCAACATGACATGCGTATGGATGGCAGAAACCTCTACTGGATGGGACAAACCACACAGAGTATGAGCAGTGATGTGCTATTTCTCCCTCCCACACACTGTCTATGTACTGTAAAGAGCTCATTACCATGATGGTAGCTCCAACCTGCATGCAGCCAGTCTTGCAGAACTTTTCTCTCAGTGCACCCCGTGCAAAACATGCGTTTTTTAAAACCTACCACTTCAACCACACTCCAGATGAGACACTTTTAAAGTGTGCAGTGGTTCGTGCACCCTTCTGTGTGTTGGCCTGATGTGTACGGTTTTGACTGTACGCATTGTCCAGTGCACACTTACAACACATGTAAAGAACAGGGCTCCAAGACCTAACCCCATGTATCTTCTGCACATTTTTTGTAATGTGACTATATTATCACCTAAACAAGTGATAATATACAAAAACAGACTTCTGTTTGAATCAAATATATCAGTTGAAATATTGATATGAGAAGCCATTCATTTGTGCCAGTTCACCCTTTCTCATAAATAAAATTATTGATTAATTTTTCATGTTTAGTCTTTTCTACCATTGTTGGGAGAGCTGGATTATTGGTAGGCTTAGAAAGCCACCCTCCATCCTGAGACATGGGTTTGGAGTCAGCTTGGAAACAATTTCCATCTCATTCAATGAGGTGAGGTCGTTTTGTTGTTATTGTCTTTGACATTTTCAAAATCAAAAAAAAAAAAAAAAAAAGTAAACAAATGTTTAAGAGAGAACATGATGATTTTCCAGAAATAAGTTTAGAACAAAATATGAAGGGAGGAATATGACAGTGAAATGGCAATATCAGTTGAAGATCAAGCAGATTTCAGTTTTCATGGTTTAACATGGAAAGCCGCCCCACACTGCTTCACTTAGAAAGTGCTACTCTGATTAAGGGTTTGAATTAAGTACACATTTAAGTGCTTTCTTTAATCAAGTTTTAAATAAAAGTGGCAGAAAAATAAATGAGAAGAACATATAATTATTGAGTATGTTACAGAGAATGGATTTGTGGCTACAGCACTAGAAGCAGAAAGGTGCACAGGAAGCCCCAGCCCCTACATATTATAATTTATGAGAATTTCTTTTTGTAGTCATTAAAAAACCACTAAATGTCTCTTTGGTTACGAGGAGTGAGTACAGAATAGGGATACAACAGAACAGTCAATATGCACTAACAAAGAGGAAAAATTAAGAATTACCATTTTAAACTGTAAATAAGCATTTCCATCCTCTTTCCCCCTGTATCTCAAAGAATAAAAAGATGTTTTTTCACTTCTATCATGTTTTTGTGACTAGAATGATTAGAGCCTCTTGCTGACTGAAAGCAGATTAGGACAATACTTTCTTCCCAGCTACAGGAAATCCAACATTTTCATTAGTATTTTGCATTGTGTGATTATAAAGGAAAGCAAATTCTATTTTTTCTACATTTTAAATAAAGGGTCCTTTTGCAGTGGCATCTGCCAAGCAGTCAGTTCATATAAATAATAGAACAAGCATCCATTGTCTCTATACTGACACAATGCCAACAACTAGGTCTCTGTTTTCTACCTTTTCCCGTGTTTGGGAGAGGGTGCTGTCCTTGTCTTAGGTTTTACAATCTGTTGTGCTTTATTACCTGGTGAAACATTGATTGCATGGATTTTCGTTCTTTAATGTGTTGAGTATTTATAAGGATTTGAAGTCCATATTTAGCTTTAGCCTAATTAATATATATATTTTTTTGTGTGTAAAAAATACTGTTTTTCCCAAACTTTGCCTCTATAGTCTTCTAAAGCCTATATTTAATCAAAATGTCTTTCAATCACCCAAATTATCCTTCAAGAAGAACAACAACAAAAATGTGTTTTCTTGTGTCACAGAAAGAAATTTTACAGTTTAGTATGGATTTTCAAAGTACCTGATACATCTAAGGGAACACAGAGGTATTAAGTAAATGAATTTAACGGCACATGGTTATTTCCTGTATGTCCATACAATGAATAGTATCCTTTCCTTTACTTAACAAGGCGTAGTAATTAGGTTTGACAGCACTGATCAACTGGAGTGACTTGAGCAGAGGCCACAGAGGTGGTTGGGGCTGCAGCACCTGCCTTATGGGGAGGGGCTATGGGACCAGGGCTTGTTCAGCCTAGAGAGGAGACGACTCTGGGGGAATCTGACAGCAGCTGCCCAAGCAAGGGAGCATGCTGCCTGGAGAGATGGTGCAGTTTCTCTCCATCTCTTAAAAAAGCTTAAAATCTGAAAGAGTAAAATCTGAAACAGCATATGTGACCCTATGGTGAATAAAATAAAATAAAAATAAAAATATTGCTTTTAAAAAGTCCTAAGTAAAGGAAAAAAGGATGATTTTAAGGACACCTTTTCAGTTCACTGCTCTCGTGCCGTCTGTCTCGCTATCCATTTCCCCGTTAAGGTTTGAGCAGCCTGCTGTAACCTGTTTTAGCTGCCCACATCCCCAAAGGATGCTGCCAGCAGCTGCAGATGACCTGAACCATATGAGAATCTGGAACCTCACCCACTGTGTTTGCTTTACAACCCACACAGGGAAATCCTCAAATAGACAAATTAACCCCATTTCTTAACAAACACTCAGTTGAAAATTAATTACAGAGATGCAACTGGTGCATCCACGTTGTGCAAAGCAGATTACAAGGGAAGGATAAAACCTGCCTCTTTAGACTACAGCTAGAAAACGTAGCATCAAAAATTAAAACATCCACAGGCTGAATCCCTGAGTCCATGGGACACATCTCTGCTTCCTACAGCTTCACTGGGCACTGAAATTTTACCTTCCTTGTCTAAAGTTTCTTTGTGTTCTTCCCACTGTCCTAAACATTTTCAGAGGACTGAAAAACAAATGAAGCACACAAACCTTCCACAGATTTCTACAAATCAAATTATGGAAGAACCTTCTACAGTCGTTACTGAAAGTCTTTTTATTCCCTACTTTTCCAAGAGGAAATTACAGCCCCCACTTGCCTCTTGCATGATGGGAATATGGCGGATTTCCAAGGGGAAAAAAAAAAAGGAAAAAAAAAAAAAAGCAGGGTAACAAATCATACAAAGGACAGTTATTTCTCCTTCTTGGTTTTTAATTTTCAACCAGATTTATGTGTTGGAAGAAAGCATATATCCCTTAAGACCATACCAGCTTACAAACAGAAATAGACAGGTGAAATATTGCCTTAGGAGAATAATTAATTCCGTCAGCCCCTGAAAAGAATGACAAATTTGTTAAATATTGCAGACCTTCAGCCAGAAAAAGCAGGTGGAAGGACATCAGGAATATGGCATAAACTGGAGAGGCTACAGTGAGGAGGTCTGGCATCAATAACCGGAGCTGGATGTAGAGGGAAGGGCAGGAGGATATCCGGGGAGCCTGCAGGTATTGCAGAAGAGTCTGAGATGTGGCGTGAGAGCAGCTGGGAGCTATGGGGACTTACTGCTCAAAGCCACATGAAACAAAGATGCATGGATTCTGCTGCTCACAGCATCGCTTGGTCTTTCTTCAACAAGGAGATTTGTTTTAGAGAGACCTGTTTAAGTAACGCTGCTTCTGAGCCATAGGCAGAATCTTTGATTCCTCCACCCAGGAAACCATGGTTTGGCCACACAAACTCTTCACACCCCAGAGAACTTCATAGGATGGTAAGAAAATCCAGGCTGGAAGGGACCTCAGGAGGTCCCCAGACCAACCTCCTGCTCTGAGCAGTCAGCTGCATTGATCAAACAGACACAACCCTGCTATGCCTTCTGCCACACTGTGCGACAGCATGTCCAGACTCACAGCTCCGGTACTTGTGAATGTTTTTACATAGTAAAATACTGCTAAAGTTATCAAGATTATTTTAAACAAAAACTGCCACGTGAACTTCCACTTGAATTGGTCAGTCACTTGGCACGGGCATAAACACTCTAAATTTACAGCTCATTTGGACAGCAACCTCCCATGTAATATACTGTTCTGACAATAATGAGTCTGAACCCGTGCTTCTCACTAGGAAGCAATCCGTGATTTATCTCACTCTGAAATAAATTACCCACTAAGCTACATTGCCATAACACCTCCTTTTGATACCGTGTTGGTAATAAATCTTTAAACCTATTATTAAAAAAGGACATCCAACTCTAAAAACCCTTCTCTTTAAGCAGAGTATTAATGGAGAGATCTATAACCACAGCCTTGAAAGAAACCAACGTAAGAGAGAATCCGTAACTAATAATGTAAGTACCTCTAGGATAGAGGGTTGGTGTCAGTTTTTTGTTCCTGACTCATTTTTCCTCTGAGTATAGATTTGTTTTCAGAAATTGTTGGCAGAATGAGCACAGCACTAGAGTGAATCTTTGTAGGAAAATATTTTGATGGTGTTCTGAGACTCTTTAGCACAGTCACAACATTGGGCTCTGTATGTCCCAGATGAACAAAAATGGGAATATTGGGTAAAATGTAACCAGACTTTGACTCTTCATTTATTTTCTAATGACAGTTCCTAATCAAAAAGAATACATTCAGAATTCAGTTCAGTAATGTTGCCAGGAAGGTGAACTCTTCAAATACTTAAAAATAATTATTGCTCTGTTACATGAAATATTGCTTGGGTTCTCTAATTCCCATGCACAGAATCCCAAATACTAAGTATTCCAGATGAAGGCATTCATCAGAGACCTGCACATCTGGTGCTGTACATAACAGAATGGTGCTGGAAATTAGGGAAATTCATGAGTAATTTGTATATCTAAGAAGTTTATGGTTGATTAATAAAATAGCAAACATGAGCTAAAACTTATGATGAAATAGAACCTTGTCTCAAAATTGATATGCTAATGGCTTTTCAGAGCACCACATATAACTTTTTTTTTTTTTTTTTTTTTTTTTTTTTTATGTCTGCATCAAATAAGCAGCAACATAAAAGGTGGGATTGTTCTTGTGAATCTCTCAACTTCAACTAAGGAACTTTTGCAGTAGACGTACCACTGCATTTAGGAAAAGCCCCTGTGCCACTAGGGAAAGACACTTCCCACAAGCTGTTCAGGATAAATTCAGGACTGTGTCAGGCTAAGGCAGGCAGAGTTTTCTAGCACCTTGGTGCTTCTGAGCAGTCTCTTTGGCAGAAATATAGCAAGTACTGGCTCCATCAGAGCCTTCTGGCAGTGGGAAAGAGTAACATACCATCTCTAAGCTAAATTTTTCTGTGCAATGTAGGTAAAAATGGCCAGATGTCTGAGCATTGTCATTGTGGACGGAGTTGAAATAGATAATAGATTTGATGGAATGTTACGTAAAGTTACCACAAGCATTTCCCCTTTTAAATGGCAATTCCCCTTCTTGAATGATTACTAAATACCCCATGATTGCTGAAGAGAAGATCATATCTGCACAGAGCATGGCTGAAATCTTGAAAAACTGTGACAAAGAAAAAATGTACCAAAGGCTATAAAGTACTCTGACCCAGTGGGTGAGATGGATGTTGCTGTGACTAGGAAGACTTGAAGCAAGACCCATCAAACAGATGGCAGGAGTAACAGTAAGCTGTGAACTGGTAAAGGCGTATGGATGATAGAGATACAATTATCAATTTAGAAGAAAATAAGACATCTCTGAGAACAGCATCTGAAAACAATGCTGTAAAAATAGCACCCTAACTATGTCGTGCCACTTGTTTGGCACATGCTGGAGAAACAGACAGACTTCATTCATTGGCAGAGATTAACTCTGCTATATTATTCTAGTAGGAAGACTGTGAAAAAACAATATGTTGCCAACAACAAACACAATGTTTTAAAATACAGCTGGTGATCCATGTCTTTTAGCTTCCAGGTGCATCCATCTCAGGGGATCCCTTATTCAAGCAGTTCATAGTAAGTTAGGATTGCTTGCATTTTTCTGTGCATTTCCTATTTTAAATTTTATTGACCTCAGGCCAATCTGTTGCTTTGAAGCTGAAGACCTGTGTTTATATATCACTGATACTCTGTGGACACATGCTCATGGGTACCTTTTACATTCAGAGTTTAAAAATATCGATATATTCCTGTTTCTCAGTATATACTGCACCTAAGCATTGTTCTGTCTGTATCATTGACGATGAATAAAATGATATGAAAAATCATGAGAATTCGTGAACAAAGAGAACCAGAATTCATCATAAATAATTTAGATATTTTTAGTCAACCAGAACATGAGTCCTATACAGGTATTCATTTAGAAATATTTTTTTTTGTTGTTATACTTGTTGCAAAACTTCTCATATTGTCTTGTAATAGAGGTATACCTTGCTGCTTTGCAGCTGGCTGTAATGTTGCTTTTCAATATTTCTCACACTGCTACTTGATCTTTCAAAGAGTTTACCAGTAAGAACATTGGATAGATCTGTTGGTTTCAGGAAGCATAACTGAAACTGCTCTTTTTTTTTCCAGATCACTTCATATACTTCATTATGCACAACAAAAAAATCAAAGAATGTATTTGTTATTCAATTGCCAAAATTTATTCTCTAATGCATAAACATTGGTCTTACTGATTTTTATTTTAAAAGAACTGCATCTTGTTTCTTAATAGTCTATTTTTATGGAAAAATGCTTATAGGAATTAACACTTCTGAATCTCATATCAGAATAAATATGAAAGTCACATTTTATTTTTTTGGGTGGAATATACTTTAAAAAAAAAAAAAAAAGATTTTGTTTAAGGCCTTGATGTCAGAAATTCTCAGCTGCATTCCTGATGCCAGGTATGCTGCACTATACTGCTTTGTGATTTTACAATGAGTTTTTTGGGTAGTGTGAAACTTGATGCATTTCCCTGTGTGCTGCCAGGCAGTGAGAGTGTGCACACAGCCATTCCCCACCTCAGGTAAGGAGAAGTGACATCTAAACCACAAGTTCATCACTTACAGTCACACTAGTATCTTTTTTTTTGATCTCTCAACTCCATTGAGACTCCTCCTGTATGTGATAATACACCACATTGTTTCTTTCAGCAGGATCCTCTATGTTCAACCTTCCAAAATAATATATTGAAGACACTTAATCTGCTGTATGCTTTCATTGGAACAGACCTACGTGTTCAAAAATAATTAGTGCAGGGAGAAGGATGGATTGATAAACAGCATTATCAGTCCAGCAATATATCTTAGGCCAAACATCTCTAAATTGAATTTATTTTCCTTACATGTTTTTCTCTTACTTGCTTTTAACAGGCACAAGCACCTCTTGATACTGGTGATGGTAAATTTTAATATAACTTACTGACTGTCTGAAAACTGGACACTTGCCCAGGAATTGACTCTACTATGTCACCATGCACTGCATTTACCCATTTTGAGACATAACCTTCCTAATCAAATGATGCACAAAATAATGAAGAAAAATTACCCTAGTCACTGCTATTTCAGAAGTACTAGAAGGTGAAATTCTGAGCTTGTTTGGAGTTAGTTCCTGTATTGGAGCTCTGTGTCTTGAACAGATTAATGTAATTAAGTAGATCCATGATAACTCTTTTGTTTGCACCTTTATATCCTGGCTAAAGATGCCACAACTAACAAGACATTAGTTTTCTTTGTGAAACTGAGAAAATAATGTCTTAGGCTCTTTCCTTGGGGTCTCAAGACACCAAAGGCATTTTCCCTCCTTGCAAGTTCTCAGTATCCTTCCTAAAAGCATCTGCCACAAAACCAAATCATCCCAGGCTAGTCTGCTGCAGTTTGGGTGCTGGATGTTTGCAGAGCTGGATGCTCAGAGGTGTGTTATCAGGAAGGTCTAGAAATATATGGGATCCCCTTCCTGCGAGACCAAGTGATCTCTCAGGGTCCTCAGACCTTCCCAAAAGCTCACTGCTCACATCCTTGATGTAACCCAGCACAACAGTGGGAGCAAAGGGTGCTGGATGTCTGGAGGCTATCAAGCCATCATTGTAGGGAAAGAGGAACAAAGGAGGCATTCAAGGTAAAGAATTTTTTGAATGTTTGGAACCCATAAAATACTAATAGCAATTTCTGATTTTCACACATAAATGATTTTTTTTTTTCCTAGAAGTGCCTAAGTCTTGTTTACAAATAAGATAGAATAGTCTGATTTGCAAAACTGAGGTAACATGATAATATTAATCCAAAAAGTTCACTTCCAACATATTTTTAAGTGAAAATGGAAAAAAAAATAATTCTTCCAGCTATGCACATGAAATTTAAACATGTATTTAAATTGATTTTTCCCTCATCCTAATGAATGCATTCTCATCTCAGTGACAGGCCAAATATTGTTTGTTCCGCAAACCTTTAGCTTTTGAGTCTTTGTTGGTCTAACCTTTTTACTAGTCCTGTAAAGACAATACAAATCCCAATTTGTGGGGCATGCCAGAATTCTGAAACAAATGTGTTTGCCATTTGCCACATGGTTTTGGGGCAGCACAGAGGGGCAGTAGGATGGGTCCTGCCCACCCACTTCAGCTGGAGGAGAGGCAGCAGTGACAGCAAGCAGCGGTGGTGAAGGTGGGGATGCAGCTCCTTTCCTATGCCAAATTTATATCACACACAAGGACAAGGCATGAAAAGATGTGGCATAGGGAGCCTCCAGTCTGATTTTTCTCCCTCTCCAGTGATAACTTACATTAATCTCTTTTATAGTATTTTGTTTCTGAACAAATTTTAAACAAAAGTTTAAAATAGTAAAGAAACAATAGTCCTTCATCTTCAGAAATACATTTTTTTCCAGGTTTGCTTTAGGTATAAACATTGGTATTCTTCCATGAATGCAGCTCCTTTCAGTCATACATTTAAAACATGATGGCTATTTTGCTAACTCCAAAAAATATCTAAGAGTATGTCCCACTTCTTACAGACAAGCAATGAACAAACTCACAGTGAGTAACAGCCCTCGAATCATCCACAGATCTCGCATACCTAACACCGGTAATAAACTGCTCAACAGCATGAATAGTTAAATCTTCTTTTTTCAAATTACTTTTGTATGTGAATGACACTGTCAAGTATTCATACACACTTTGAATAACACTGAGGTAAAAGCACCTTTCCAAGTCATACCTGATTCTAAATTTAAACTTTCTAAAAATATTTTTTTTTCTTCACAAAAGCTAAAGAAGACAGATATATTTACATAAAATTAATAAAAAGTAAACAAATACTAGATAAATGTTCTTATATGTCTTTCAGTACTCTGGATTTCAATGCACTAGTTCAAGAAGAGAGATAAGTAAAGAGATAAGTAAAGGACAACTATAATGAAGAGAGGGTTTATTTACATTTCTGTGGGAAGAGAAATGAAAATAACATTAAGAAATACTAGAAACGCTATTTTTTTTAATGTAATTTAAATAATCAACAATAGTTTTTATAGCATAGAATAGGCAAGACTTATCTTTATATTTATGGATTCCTTTATGAATCACTTTAAGTATATTCATGTAAATATATTCCTTTGTGGCTTGTGGTAAAAATAATGATACCATTTGTACACAAATAAATAAAAACACAAATGTTATTCCCTTGACAAACTGCACCATATTACTATATATTATTTTCACACAGAACATAAGGGCATATAGAAAGAGTCTGAATGCAATCAGAAGAGGTATTGTAAAGCATATTTTTGACATCTTCTAGCCCAACCTATACCTAAATGAGAGATTGGTGCCTCTTATGAATTAAACATAATTCTTGATTTATGTTCCGTAACCCTTGTATCAAAAACCATAGTTCCAGAGCAATGTCACTGCGAATTCATTTAATGATATTGATGGTACAGCTAACATAGAGAATGCAAAGTAACAAGCAGTGCAGAGCATGGCTTTATAAATCACTCCTACAAAGAACTAGGCAATAAATAACAAGCCATTAATTCCCTCTAAATTATGCTAAAATACTTAAACTACTTGTGTAGCAAATTATAAATGCCTGCCATTTCTGGTAAAAATGTGAGACTTCTAACCAAGACATTTTATCAAATCACATTGCACATATCAAACTTTAGAGTAACCAGTTTTGTGTGAGAACTTATTTCTTTAAGACAAGACACAATTTGTGTCTGGAAGAAGAAAATATTGCAGTTATGCCATCCTCAACCCCAGATCCTTTCCAGTACCCTGATTCTGAATTACACCTTTGATTCTATGAGTCGGTGCCGTGACTGTGCAGGCATCTCCCTGAATGCCTGGTGGTACTGGTGCAGCACCTGCATGCAATGAGCCAGGTCCTGAGTGCTTGCACCTTGAGTTACCAGCACGTGGTCTCAGGAGAAGAGCTCACCTGCTGGTTACCAGCTACACTGGTACTCACACTGAATGTGGTGGGGCTGGCTACTCGTGTGGTAGAGTCCTGTGCAATGGGATTAAAAATAGCAGAATCTGATCTCATGGAGATTTGGAAATGTTCTCCTGGGATAAAACTAAAATTGGAGTGCAATGGAGAATCAATTTTAAAAATATCTGGCATTAAAGGTAGTCAAGAGATGTTAAAGGTAAGGGAATTTGACAGGAAAACCAGATAATC
This sequence comes from Anas platyrhynchos, assembly GCF_047663525.1. Lineage (NCBI taxonomy): Eukaryota > Metazoa > Chordata > Aves > Anseriformes > Anatidae > Anas > Anas platyrhynchos. The sequence goes on from NC_092587.1 coordinate 13,519,567, forward strand.
TGTTTTTTTAAGGTCAAATCTTCAATATTTAGGGTAATTTAGCTTCAAGTGTTGGATTTTCTATAACTACATAGCATAGTTATATATATTTTTGTCTCAGAAACAGTAAAACCACTCCAACTGTACTTATCAGTACTAACTTCTTGAATCCTAAAATTGAATCCAGTTTCATATCCTCTACAATTTGTGAGGTAGCAACTGTAGAGCTGGAATATGACCCTATTGTGCAGGCCACGACTGGTATGATGGATGCAATGACCACAAAAGAAGTTTGCTTTCCCAGGAACTCTGGGACCCCAGTCCTGACATATGACCCCAACAGGGAACCCCTTACGTAAAGCTGTTCACAAATATCTCAGCCTCCTTGTTGGATCTGCTAATAGCTTCAGAGGACCCAATCAAAGGAAAGTAATTGTGCTCAAAAGGGCAAGATTACAAGCCCAAGAAATCTGGTTAATGTACCATGCACCCGACCATGCCTGCTGGTGCTCCAATACAGCTCTTTCATGAAACTTAGCCTAGCTGGTCAAAAAGGAAAAAAATATCAGTCTGATAATTTGTGTGCTATTGCACTCAGGGCGGCTGTTCTATTCCTTTGTAACTCTATTAACTTCAAGGAAAAAATTTACTCTTAAAATCTCAGTGAGAAAGTTGAGGGGTAAGGCTGAATGCAGGAGATGACCATTGTCCCCATTTCATACATATTAAGGTAAAATCTTTTCATGAGCACTTTTTACCTTGATTAACAAACGGTGCTTAAAAAGGCAATAAAAGTGGTGGAATTGCTAGAACATGATCTGTATGACATCTGGGTTTAGGCTTCCCCAAGCTGTTCTGGCTCCTCCACCACTGTCCCTTTCCAAAATCCACCAGTGATCTTCAGAACAGATACTTTGTAATCTGTTGCTTTGCTAATGGAGGTTTGAGGACTGCCACAGGCATAGAAACACCAGTAAAACTAAATAAAAATTGCTCTGGAAGAATAATGAAGTAGTCACTCAGTAATTTCTACTCCCCCCCCCCCCCCCTCAAGATTTCTATAGGAGGGATGCTCACTTTCTGCACAAACTCTCCCAAGGCCTGGCTAAGTCTTGAGCTTCACCATCTCACCACAAGATCACTCCCCTTTTTATTTCCCAGGTTGTTTTTTTTCTGTTCCCACACATTTTTGTCTTTCCCAAAACAATCCTAAGAATTTGCAGTGGGAAACACAGAAAACAGCTCTTTCTAACTATCCCATCTGGAATTATATCTCCCAATTTAACTTTTCCTTTGAAAAGAAACCACTTAGTCTAACATTGTTTTAACTATGTTTTTAGAATAAAAGGGTAATTATACTCTCTATATATCAACCTCGATGCTAAAATTTAGCTTCATCTATATGTAACTGTAGCAGTCAATGGGAGACCACAGATATGCTAGACTGTAGGTCTTCCCTCATTTTTTTGTTTGTTTGTTTGTTTTATTATTTTTACAACCTCCAACAGCCCTTTACATACTAACAGCTGTATTAAAGAGCTCTTGCTCTTTAATTGTTCCAGTAGTTGCATGAGCAGATTGAGGTCAGCATAATGCCCTCAAAATTCCTAGTGGCAAACCGCTGGTGTTACGTACATTAAATCTGAGATGGCCATAGCCCAGACTTTTCCACATTAAAAATCCTGAATTTGACCCAGTTATCCAGCTCTGGCACAGGTTATCTCTACAATGGTCCCAAAGACACACAAAAGCAGAATTTAATCACATATACTGCAAGTATTAGATAGAGGCAAAGCACTGGAATTTCAGTCTGTAGAGACCTGGTTCAGCTTTAAAATTCATCAAAATAAAGCTTTAAAATATGATGATAAATATAGGTTGTTTATACAAACAATGACAGTACAAATCATTACTGCTTTTCCTAGCTACTATCTTAACTACATTTCCTAACCCTAAAATAAAGTACTGCTAGCACCAAAGTTACACTTCTCACATTTTGCCTTAGTAGACCAGCAATCACTCGATAGCTGAAGACAGCTATTCTTAGTTTGGTGCTATTTTAGTAACGATACTGCTGATTTAACTTCACCCGTACAGACTCTCTGAGTGCACAACTTCCCATATGTGCAGCAGGCAGCCAGCTTTCAGCTGGTGCACTCTCCGTTGGGTGCTGCCCAGCCATGGCTAGAAGTGCTCTCAGCCTTTGGCAAGTGCTTAGCAAAAGAAATTTTATAGGAATGCACAAGCATGAAAATTATTATTACATTACTTGTAGCCATGCTAATTTTGTTAAGGGTCTGTCAGAGTTTCATTATAAACCATATTTTCAAGGGGTTCATAAATCAACCATGAAATGTATTCTGTGCTCAAACTTCTTACAAAGAGTACATCCTAAAAACATTATTATTTTACCAATTTGGAAAAAAAAAAAAAAGAAGAAAAAAAAAGAAGAAAAAACAAGGTCTATTAAAAATCTATTTATTAACTTTTCAAATAGAATGTGAAAGTTTAAAATTTTGATAAAGTCCTGCTAAACAGAGTAATGCAAGGGTTCCAGCACAGGCAAATGCTGAGCTTCACTTGCACTGTCATTTTGTTACTATATCTGAAAATCTAATGATGCTCATGACAGATTCATAAACTTGTTTTAACACTTCTGTTTCTACTGGGGCTTCTACCCCTCAGGTGCTAGATGTGCTCAGTGTTCCTCAACCCACGAGCTACTCACCAAAGCCTCTGGGCAGCTGAAAGCCCCACAATACATGCCACATCCCTTGGAGGTCTGGGGCATGCACAGTTGCAGAACCAGCTCCTAGGTACAAAGGGATCATCATCCAAGGGTGTTAACTACTGTATCGAGGCTTTGACCTCAATAGCTTCCCTTCTGCTCCAGCTGGGTATTGACATTACCAGTCACGTTCTGCAACGCCAGGTCTGAAATCCAGCTTAACCGCCTATAAGACAGATGTATCAAGAGCCATGAGTTGCAGATGCAAATAAACTACTTTTACCAAACTAAACCACTGCAACTAAAATTCCCTTTATGACAAATGTAAGTCATCTTTAACCATTTACCAACATCTGTCAGCCTCAGAAATATTTTTTCTGATTATGTATATATATATAAATATATTTTTTAATTCTTCTCTTAGTCCACTGAGACTTGTAGACAAAACTACTCCAGAACTCCAAACATAGTCACAAACAGTAGTCCTATCTACTGGTTAGAACCATGGTGGGATACAAAACAAACCTTACAAATATAAGTAAACTTTCCTGACATATCCTAAACAGTAGTAAGAGATCTTTTTGTCATTTGTGTTTCATTCGGCTAAAGCATGCTAACAATTTTGTACCCATAAAGTGTCTTCCTGAGACGCTTAGTTTGTGCATCATAACAAAGCATTAAAAGATCAACCCTTAAAAGCTTAACAATAAAAAAGGCCAAGTGCAGTCTATATGTACTGAAACTAATGATTATTATGACAATCTACTTATCCACCACATCAGTCTGGCAATTTAATGCATGAACTCCTGGAGTCTTAGTGCCTTAAGGTTGTGCCATATGGCACTACAAAGTTAGATTTAAATTTGGCTTCAGTATCCCAATGGCCATCCCTTTAAAGGCACAAATAAATTTACTAACAGATACATGAGGACTATATTAATTTTCAGAAAATTAACATTAACTTGCACTTTTTTGAAGCATGACTTATTCTTGGGGACCACTGCCGTAAGAAATAAAGCCAACATTCCCAGTCTATCAGCATGGTCAACAGCTTACAGTGCTAAATTAGTGGTTCCATGAAAGAGGTCCTTCATGTGGCTTTGGAAGGGAGGAAAGGGAACTGGGTCACCATTTCCTCCTTTCCCATAGCAATCTGAACTGCGGGTCCCTGCTGATGGAGGAGGCAGGTGCTGCCTCCTGTCCAGAAGGGCAGAGAGGGGCAGGAGCATGGCTCCATCAGACTCCATTGGTGACCATCACAGCTGAGCTAATGTGGCAGGAGAGGGACATGAGTTACAGCCAACAACAACCTTCTCCAGTTTGCTTCTTTGCAAATCTGCAGTGCAGGCAGCTTGAAAAAAACTTATTGGTCAAAGCCACTGGGAGGCACAACACCATTCTCTGAAGCAAAAGATGTTTTCTTCATGTTAAGTAACAACATGAAGTCCAGCCTCTTGGGACCTTTTTTGTAAGAAGGTCACTTCAAAACAGATTCCTTAAAGCAAAACAAAAATTTACACACAGATAATTTGAACGATGACCTAATTGCCCATGTTATTTAAAACACAAAGCTCTGGCTAAAAACATCAGAAACCCACAAAATAGTGCCAACTCTGGGAGCAAAGGACACAAGTTCTGAAGCCAGGCACTTCGTCCAGAGGAAAGGTCAGTGCTCCCTGGCAAGCAGGGAAATACCCAAACAGATTCATGGCTGCTGGCAAGGAAGAGTCTCACGGCTGAAATGTTTGTCCTTAAGAACATGGCAGCTGAAATTTCAAATGACATTCAGCATGACTTGAGTGCCACAAGGGGATCTGGTGGTATGTAGGGCACATGAGAGCAGCTGAGGGAGCCCAGCTCCAGCTGCACTGAAGTGCCTCACCTGAGAGTTTCCTGGGCACAGAGATGCAGGTACATGCAGTTTCCACAGCCTGACCAAGGCAGAGGGTCTGTCCCAAGCTCCCAGGAGGGCCACTGGTGTCTGACCAGCCACATTCCTGCACATCTGCCTCTCACCAACGTCCCAGTGTCCAGCTTCCAGCATAGTGGCCATGTGGTTCATAGTGTATCAGTAAGCCATGGCTGTTAGTGACCCTTTCCTCCATCTTTTCAGTAACAGACCAAAAGGCAAAGAAATGAGCCTGGAAATGGTCAATACTGACTCAGTTCCCACCCGGGTCCAAGGATCTCCCTTCACAGAGCAGGATTTTCCCACTCACCCAAACTAATCGGGTGCTAATGTCCCTTCCATTAAACTCAGGAACAAGGCTGCTTCTTGCAGTCAGTGGAGGAAGTCAGAAAAAAAAAATCAGCAAGACAAAACCTAACAGATAGACAAGGGATCTGAGATTTAATCCTTAATCCCTCTGTGGGACTGGAGTCCACATGTCTCTGCATGGGTGCTACTCCAGCCTGTCAGGATGTCACACTGTGTCATGCAGCAGAGAGCTGGGCTCCAGCTCCTCCTAGCCCAGGACAGCTCCACCAAAAGCCAACCTCGAGTGATTCAGCTTGCTCCACATTTTATCTCAGTCCTTTGTCATGTGAGGTACTGAATGTACCCAAAACCCAGACAGAATACATGCTGCCACTTCCAAGCCCAAATTCAGTCCTGCAGATCTAGATCAGGAATCCCCAAACCTAACTCACCAGCATGTCATGCTGTGGTTGGGTTTACATGCTCAGGCTAAATGACAGCAGGGACTCAACTTGGGGCAGATATTCCCCAGGCACCCCATATCATGTTGGAAAGCATGAAGAAGAGTCGACAGTCTTACTTCTGGGAGGAGAGGAGCCCCTCCTGGGGCTGGAAGCTGCATGATTAGCTAAATTCTTCCGTGTTTAAGGGTATGGAATCTCTGTATTGCCTCGGATAGTGAAGTACTGACTATGTGATATCTTTTTCAGACTTGGTTTTGCTTCAGTAAAAAGAGTTACTCTAAAATTAGCAAAACTGAAAAGCCTTAATGTTCATTGATGTTATTTATAGAGGATTGAGCATTGCTTTCCTTCCACTGTTTTAAGAGAATGAAACTTTCAAACTGTACATATCAAAGTACTCCTAAATGCTATCAAATATGTCCCTCTGATTAAAATGCACTTTAAATATATATTTTTTATCTTTAGTGTCTTCTGGAGATGTCATTTTCCTGTGTAATTTTGGCAGTCTGACAAATTTGAGGGAAGTTTCCCAGTACCTCACATGCTGTCACAGCATCTTCAAAATGTCTTTAGAGCTCTTCCATTATATTTTGTGTAAAGAAAAACTTTTAACTCATTATTGCAGCAGCTGCTAATAAAGATCTCCAGGCTTTTTTTTTTTTTTTTTTTTGATAAAGAAAGAATGACAAATATTTTAAATAGCCATTAAACAGTACTAAATCAGTAGTGTCTTACACAATTTCTATAGAAGCATACAGCACATACACTTTAATATCAAGTGAGTTAATTTTAATCAATGATATGACAGTGAAAAGCAAATTAATTCTTAATGGCAAGAAACTTTGCAAAAATAGGAGCTAACACAAAACCTCCTTGCTGCATTTTTCATGTTATATTATTGGGAACTACTACTATCTTGAAAAAATTAAAATGAAAACATGAGTACTTTAAAGACTTATGGATCAATTTACAACACATAATAGGATTAAGAAAGAAGGGTGAGATTGTTTAATATCCATTTTTTTCCTTATTATTGTAAATTTATTTTAACAAATGTTAGATTAATTCAAAAGTTATCATCATAGAATTCAGGGTTATTTTTTAACCACTGAATACAAGACTGGAGACATTATGGGTGTCCTTGTCTCACTTTTACAACCTTTTTTGTTTGACTTGTAGGTTTTAATGTGCATCATAACACCTCTCATCTAGCAGTAAGAAATTCTCTGGGGAACACTTGCAGAAAATAGGACATTGAGTCCATAATTAAAGTAATCTCTTCCCAGGCAGATGCTTCAGTTGGCTCTGTTATCACATATTACAAAAGGCATCTTGAGGCCTATAAAATGTGCAGCAAATGGCTTTGGAGATGAGAAACAGCAATTTTTCATCTAATTTTGATCCATAGACATGTAAGTACTGTATTGCCACTTTTTGGTATGGAGCCAAATAACTATTGTGGTTGTTCAAATAAGCTTGGCAGTAACCAAAATTAAAGAGTACTCCAGCTTTTATCCTCAGTCAGGAAAGCCTTTTTCTAACCATCTTTGCACTTAGCAAATAAGCATGCCATCTCAAATGTGCGTGTTAATGCCTACATCTGGATTTAGAAGAAAGGCTTTATGCAGCTTAACTCACCATACACATTCTCTCTATATATGCTTGTTAAAATTGTCATTCAAATTATGGTCCTAACATCTTCACTGTTTTGCAAAGCAGTCTGTGATATTGATTGGAAATGTTTCTACTGTTTATCTTTTGTATTTTAGGACATTTAGGACATAGCTCTTTGAATGTATAAGTAGGTTCTGCAAAATAATTTGTTCATAACCGTTATAATCCTTTGCATAAACACTAATGTTGATAGGAACTGGGTGAGCTTTTTCAAGCATGTTTTTGGTCACTGACTGTAACTGATGTGTCATATGTGAGCAAGATTTGACCTCAATCTAGTGAAGTACTTGGAAAAAGAGATTCAATTTCTTCCATTATTCATTTCTTCAAACTTGCAATTTTAAACTCTTTCCTCTTTGGGTGGGAAATCACAGAGATTGCTAGAGAGTTGCTTACTGTTTAAGGCTTTGAAAATGCATTTTTCACAGAAAATGTCTCAAGTAAATGTATATCTTAGGCTAAACAGCTTATGTTGAGCTAAGAGGGATATTAAGAAGGGTGCAGGATAACAAGTTACATTTCTATTAAGAACTAAAGGATCCAAGCCATTCGAGAGGATAAAGGAAAACAATGCCTTGCTAGGAAACCACTTTCATAAAGCTATGGTGGTATTATATTTGTACAATACCTGTTACGAGAACAGCCATTAGGCAGTAACAACAGTCAGCAAGTGGCATGTAAAATGCTTCAATTATTTCCTCATAAAATGAAATTTATTTTTATTTGCATTAGTATAGCATCTCCAAGCCTTCTCCTAGGTGACTGCTTTTCTGTATGGATGGAACAGAATGGAACAGAATGGAACACAGCTCTTGCTGTGAGCTGCAACCATGATGACCCTGGTATGATGACATCCTCACGACCTCTGCCACTGCAACATCATTATGTCATCATTATGAGAGCAGGTGTCTTGCTGGATACCTGTCTGAGACTTCTGCCCCTGTGATTGAGCTGCTGCCCTCCAGGAGCTGCTGAGCAGCTGATGTACCAAATTTACCTCAGCCAAAATCTCTTATTGTGGTGCTCATATGGAAATGGATGCACCATTTATTAATTCTGATAGTTAATGCTGTGCATCTCTTTTCAAGATTAGCTTTCCTGCTTCCATGCAGGAATGAAATTGTCAAGGCATTGTTGTATAGGTTGGCAATAAACACCTTTTAAATTCTAATAACTCCCTCATCACACAGAGGGACCTTTGGGGAGGGTACTACCTAAAGGGTCCATGCTGTAATGGTGAAGGAGGGAGGGTGGTCAGTTGGGGGTGGCTGTATGTATCTGCAGATGCTGGTGATGGTGCCACCATTTATCAAGCATTGTCAAAATGGGTATCTTCCAGGACGTAAGAGAAAAGAAGGCAAGATGGACATACTGAAAGGGATTTAGGAGTGAGAGACACCGAGTTTTTCAGAGGACAAATGGTGTGAGAAAGTGGAGAAAAAGAGAGAGCTAACTATCAAAAGATTCTTTTCCAAACTCCTTTAATCTAAAGAATGGAAGAAAAATGAAGCAAGGGAATAAGGATTTATCATTTCATTTACCTCTCCATATTTTCTCTTTTACATGCCAAATAATGATTGTGTTAAAAACTTCTGCAAGCCTCTTCTGCAAGTTCTCTTGACCTCAGGGATCTGTAGCTCCAAAAGATGGAGTTCATACAGACCACAATATCATCATATACAGACCACTGCTTATAAGCAATGTTTGTAAAATGGTAATTTGAATGGCATTAAAATTAATTAATTAATTAATTAATTAATTTACTTTCATTTGTTAATACTGTAAAAAATCAGAAAAAGACAGATACTATCAAAATTTTCCTAGGGCAGTTTCATCCTGGTGGCATTTGTATAATGTAAACATTGAGGTTATAATAAAATTAAATTTTATTATTTATTCTATGATAGTTTACATAATATACTACTCTACAATATTTTATAATTTATAATTATAAACAAGGAACTATATTTCATTTTATATCCTTAGATAAGTATTATCTAATTATTAATAACAGATTAGAATTTCTCAAACTGAGATGAGACAAACACACCATATTGTTAAGTACAGTTTAAAAAATAATTATGAAAGATTATCAAAATAAATATGACAGAGTGCACTCTGTCAGGTAGTTTGAGGTCATGGTCATTTTGAGTACTCAAACCCAACTTTTCCCAGCATGTGAGCACCAGAAGTTGATCCAATGTTTTTGATATCTTCAAGTATAAGGTGTATTTATTTATTTGTTTATTTATTCATTTAACTTTTGTTATGTTTAGATGTGAGGTGAGTGTCTTACTAAAGAAAAAGGGAGAAAGAACAATTTTTCTTGTCATATTGGGTTATAGTTAACTTCTCTCAAAGTTTTCACATTTCAAATATGTATGTATGTATGTATATATATCTATGTGAAGTCTTGCTGAATATTACTGCACTGCTACATAGTGCTTTGTAAGTTACCTTATTGGAGTTCATCCAAACAAACAAGGAGAGAAAAGTCAACATTGTGTGAACTCGGAATAAGGGCAGAGCATCCTTATATGTCGTCTGCTTTGTACACAAACAAAGCATAATTTCAAACAAGTAATCTGAAGACACTGATTTAAAAAAATACAAAAAGTGTTGTCTGTGGTTTTGCTGACAGCCTGTACATGCATGATTGCTCTGCTGGATCAAAGCCAGTGCTCATCATCCTACCGTATTGAGTTCTTCACAAAATTATTTAGTAATAGTCCCTTGCAAGAAGTCAAGTGCTTCCCAAAGAATTACAAAGACAATGCCCTTATCTCAAACTCATCTATGCACTGGACACTTCTTGTATTATCCACTCAAGAGACAGCAATGAAATTATCAGACTCTCTCAGTCAACCAGGGGGGACATTTCAGAGCTACAAAGGTCTTCCACATGGACACAATGTTGTACAGGCTTGTCGGCAGTACTGAAATTTAGCTTTCCAAAAAAATAAGTACAAATGTTTTCTGCCCTTGGCTGTAGTAGGGGTTTTATATACTATATGTTTACCCCTAAAGAATGGTTCTGTGTGTGTTAAAGCTTATTCTTCACATAGCCAACATTTCCAAAAAAAATTACAAAAACTATTTCATACTGATTTCATTAAACATACTTCTTTTGCAATCTCATTTTAGAAGCTTTGTTATCAATCAATTATTAGCAGTCAAAATATGTTTCACTCAATTCATCTGTTACAGAGGAAAGCCTACCAGTAGAGGCAAACTGTTGGAGTGTGTGTAATACATTTTATATTCCAGTCATGTTTTCAAAATTAAAGCATCTTGGGAAAATGGGAAGACAAAGCATCTCTTTGAATGAAACAAAGATTTATGTTCTTGATGAACTAAAATATGCTCTGAAAAATAACCCTGAGGTTAAATTTCAGAGAGAGCAAAACAAAGTTCAAGGGAGAATTCTAAACACAATTACTGATAACTGTGCTGTGGATTGTGAATTGATGGTCTCATGCACAAAAATAATGGGTACAATGCACAGAAAGGGAAAAAAGTAAAATCTAATCTCTGCTTCTAGAATTGCCAAATGAATATTTGTAAGAAGGGAAACAATTCTCATAGTGATTGTTTTATTATTTAGATAATACCAGTAGAAAATGAATTTCATTTTCTTTCATGCAGGAGGTGCCAGAGTCCTATATGGAACCATGCCAAAATCTTAACAGAGTAGCCAAAGGCTATATTGAGCTGCCTTCTGCTATCATACATTACAAGTATGTGATATATTAAATTTGTATCATACAAATACAAGAAACCATCCTAATATTGTATCATCTTGCAGTTTCTATTCTGGCACTACACAATGTTGATGAAAGTAGAATTTTATGCTTTTTGCTCATCTTTTGAATTGAGTCCAACTAACTTATCAATAGAATTTTCATGTGCTTTTCTTTTTTAATACATGGTCACATACCTATTCTCCCCGTCTTTGTTGGTTCTGTTTCTCTTGCACCTACACAGCATGAGGAGCCTAAAATAGCAAATAGCCTTTTATCTACAAGCTTGGAGAAAATGTTAAACATTGAACAACTCTCTCATTTTCATGGGCTTTTAGTAGTATTACCAGCTACCTGAGGGGATATTAGACAATAAAATTTACTTCCAAGGGAAAAGAAAAAAATTGCAAGATTTTATGAACTTTATAAGGTTGTCTTTTTTTATTCATACTCTTCAGCAGTTTTCAACTGTTGAGCAACCAACTTGTTAAAGATATCTTGACATGTACCAAAATACTGACTGTTGAGGATGATGGGATAAATAATTCATTTTTCATGATGTGGCAGGGGGCAGATGAGTCTGTGCTGGTGGGATACAGATTCCAGACTGAAAAACTTACGTCACTGTAGAAAGGTGAACATGGGATTAGGTAGCTAATGATCCATTAAAGCCAGTGGAGACCTAGGACTTGATTCAGCTGCTTAAACATGTCTGAAATAATTTGAGGTGTCCTAAGGAAACAATTAGAGCTAGAGAGACCTTCTAGACCTGCAGGTACCTCCCTGTAAATGTAAAATTAGATGTCAGACTGTACATGCGTGTGGTTCTGTAAATGGCCCAATTAACTATCAAGAGAATTACAGATACATAATTCACTCATAGATACCTATCCAGAGATATTTGTGTATGCTATCTAAAGTTGAAATTACCTGAAAATCCCTTTGAAGAATTTAAAATCATGTTCATTCAGGTTCCATTGTCCCTCACGGTGTTCTTCCTTTGCTTTGAACACTTTTGAATATTCCTTTATCACAGTACACTTTGTGCTAGAGCATAACAACGTTTCTGAAAATACACAGAATTCCTTCCTGGTCTTCTCTGTTTGCTTTATCACCACATAAAATAGGCAAAAGTGAGACACAACTAATATACAAGCTACATCTAATTCTGCACAATCGGTTAAGTCTATGTTGCTTGGGGTCATACTCAGAAGAGCCACAGCAATTCCATGCACGGTGTTTGATTTCACTGGAAAATTAACAAACACAGAAGATGAAGGAGGTAATCTGGGCACCACATCAAAATGGGGCATGAGCAGAGCCAAGATCTGAATCAAACATTGGCTTGTGATTTTCAGAATGTTACACATAATGCTGATTGACAGTACAACAATGCCTCTTCCCAGGGAAGTGGAAAACCTAGTGAAGGAGCAATTTTTCTTCATAGTTTCACTAAACTGGCACACCAGAAGGAACAATTACTGACTTTTTTTTTTTTTTTCACAAGACATAATTTATAAACAATATGGAAAAATAAAATGGCTGCAACACTGGGCTAGTGCTAGATCTACCCTGACTGCAAAAAAGGACTGTCTGTTACCTGATGGCCATACAACCCTTGTCTTAAGCAGAGTTCACACCAGTAGCAAAAAGATTGTTAATCAATATCCTACTTCACTCTTCCCTTGCAATAAACAGTAGGAAAAGTAGCACATGACTGAAGCAGGGAGCTGGTGCTTCACAGAATGTCAGAGCCAAGGCTGTCCATATATCATGGTGTCCATGTGCTTTACAGCACACTGTTTAACTGATTGCAAAGATTACAAATCATAGTGACAAGCAGGATACAATGAACAATTTATTTATTTGTACTATTCTGGTTCAGAATTTGAGGAATAAAAACCTATATGACCATATAATTGAGCATTGAGTAACCGCATATAAATACAAAATAGTTCTGATATTTGCTATCTTCTCTTTACTTAGCATTTTCAACACTTGTGTGTATTATCTTTGCATGTAGAGCAAACATAACCATCTACTTAATCTTGAAGTTATCCTTCTACATCTCCTTCATTTGAGTTTTGTTTGTTTGCTTGTTTGTTTTTTGTTGTTTGTTTGTTTGTTTTTGTTTTGTTTTTATCAAGTGAAAAAAAAAAATAGCAAATACTGTCTTAAATGACAGTTTAGCAAAGAGGTTTACCAGGAGAATGTGGTTCCTTCAGACAATATATCCTTTTCCCACCCTGGTTAGAGGACTACTATAGCAGACCATGTAATCTTCTTGGTTGTTTATACAATATTTCCATAATTCTTGTCATGGGTTTTCTATAAATGTTTTAAATAGGTAACCAAGACTCTCAATCACAGTCTTTATGTTCTGCATGATATTTCAAGTTCACATGTCGACACAGTTGCCAGCTCCTAGAAACAGGCTTAAACACATGGGCATGAAAAGACCAGTTTGGTAACAAAAATTTCCCAGAAAAGAGTTGTATCATTAGGTGATTGTGGGAAAAGGCATACTAACACTGAAAAACACAACTCCTTTCTTGTAAGTTTCTTTCAAATTTCTTTTAATAGCTCAGCTGCCTGGCTCAGCACTGACTTCCAACCTTTGTCCAGGAGCTGTGCTGGGAACCAATTGTTCCTTCTTGAGAAGTGATGTGCCAGTGTCCTGCCTCAGCAACCATAGCTCTCTTACCCTTATCTGCAAACTGAAGTAAAAAAATACTTATTTTTCAAAGTAATTTCTGCAGCAACCTATTCTATTTAATTCAGTAGTTGGAACTTCTGTAATAAACCATGCTGATGCTCAAAACATAGTATGTTTTTGAAAATTAGGTCAGCTTTATCACTTCTACAAGCTAGAAAGTTAAGCCATCTACAAAAGTACAGGCTTAACAACCTAAGATGTAATGCTAAGTATTACCCTGCTTAGCAGCCATTATCGTCCCTGTGGCAGGCTGAGGTTTAACTAGGTTAGTGTGAGCTTAGAGCAGAAATTACAAACAGTGAAACCTAGCTGAAGGACTGTGAAGATTATGTTTTACAAATTTCCATGCAATCAGAGAAATAATTTATTAGCATGAAGGAGGACCTACTTTCATTTTTTTATTTATTTTTTTGGAGGTAAGCAGTGATTCCTGGCAATCCTGGAAAAAATTGCCAGAAATCCTGGCAATTTACTTAAGAGGTCTTGGTGCCCACAGTCTCCTAAGACTTGTTTAAAGGAGTCCTAAGTTACTACTAGGAAAACAGTTCTGCAAAAATTATGCATTTTAGTTTGCATTTCCTCAGTTCAACTTGAAGTATCAGAGGTGAAAATAATACTAAAGAATTGCACTAATGCATCCTACAGGGGCAGCAGCAGCTTTCTGTTTTTCTTTTAGAAGGGTATTTTACAGAAGAATGTTTCCAAATATTTATAGATTAGCCATAATAAGGTATTTGGACCACCACCAACAATAAAAAAAGCGAGAGTAAGAAGTAATTTGCATATGATCAAAGTAAAACAAATCCATTGCCTGATTTTGCACAGAAGCAGGTTGGTTCCAGCAGCCTTCCCCCATGAAGCCCCATGAAGCACAGGACTCTGCACCATCTCTTGGCCTGGTGACATCAGGGAGGCGACTTGTTGAGACGACACATTGCGCCAAAGGAAAATGCAGGACCCCGTCAGGCACCATTACCATCAGACCTGGCAGTAGCACAGCAGTAACTGGACTACATCACACTGCAGAGGTGAGGAATCTTCCAGGGGGAGGAAAGAAACCAAGTGCTTTGCTGCAAGCTGCTGTGCGAGGAGTGAATCCCAGTTTCCTGCAACCTTGAATCTTCCATGTCCACAAACACAGCCATCTTCCATGCCAGAGCCTCAAGTGCATTCCCAGTTCCCACCATCCCAGAGGATGACAGCTTCACAGCCCTCCTTCCCCACAGCAGCAGCAACACCTTGGGTGTCCAAGGCTGCCCGCATTAGTAAACAGCATGTGGCCAGGAACCACCCTCCTCGGCCATGTGTTGGGAATGTGTGGTGGGTTGGTAGCTGGAAACTGCCAAATTTAGGCCAAGAAAATGTCTGGCATTTTATAGACAATCATGCTGCAGCAGGCAGGACTGCTGCTGAGAATGCCCAAATTTGCTGGTAGAAATTCTCTATACATTTACTGTTATCAAGAAACTTAGTATTGATACCCCAACCACTTTGTCACCTTTGTTTAGCTACTGATGGATATAAGGACTATGGAGGGGGCTGGCTGGCAGCATGACCACAGAGATCTCACTTCTTAGGGGTTCAGTCTTATTTCAGGACGGAGCTCTAGAAGCACAAAAAAGCATAGATGAAGCAAACAGAATTTTTTCCCATGACATCTACAGGGTTATGACTACCCTGTAGGGATTAAGTTTTTCTTCATACTGATATGACAAAGTGTAACCTTCAGTTTCTATCAAGTTACTTAAGATTATCACAGACTGAAGCAATAGAAATCTGTTATATCTGTTTTAACAACTAAATGTGGCCTTGTTATTCCTATTCCCAGGCCTTTTCATTTAGGCATGTTAGCAATAAATATGCTCCCAGCAGACTGTTGTAAAAAGAAAAGGAGAAATAAGATAGAAATAATAGCCAAGGCTGAATAATATAAATGAGAAATTGCACTTCAATACGTTATTCAGAAAACAGAAGATAGCAAAAAATCCCAGCTCTACCCATTCCTCACCTGAAACTCAGTCCTCAAGTGTAGGATACCCGTCTGCATAGGAAATGATAGACGAGAATGATTTCACTGACATTAACTTATGCATGAATGACCCTAACTTGAGCCCTGAGCATTTCAGCTTTTCTGCCTGCATATCCATGCCTCCAGAGGATGCCAGAGCAGGTCAATAGCAAATGCACTTAATAAAAGCTGGTCATGCAGTGGCCTGGGGAGATTCGCATGGTGACCTTTGTCCAGTTCCTCCTGAGAAGTGTCCAGGGATAAGTGTCAACACGGCAAAACTTACACCATCAGTGCTGGCACTAATTAATAACCTTATTATCCATCCCAAGAGAGGTTAAAGACTAATGAGCTGATCTGAATCACTGACACATTGGCAGCAGCATAGGAAGCTCTTACCTCTCTTGTGCTGTTTACAGAGTCCATAAATTATCATTCAGTGATATCATTCTGTGAATACTATTATTTATATTAAATTTAAACTAAATATTTAGTTAGTGTCAAGTGTTAGAAAGTCTTTTTAAATTAATTTCCTGCAAAGGAGTAAGTGGCAGTGAACAAGGCAGGGCCAACTCTAAAGTCGGAAAGTCAGAGAATTGTGTAAGGCAACTGCAGCCAAGTCCTGCAGCCAGGTGGAGGAAGCACCACCATCAGGGAGGCTAAGCCTTTCCTCTCTTGTCTGAATTTATCCTTCAGGACACCATACTGATATAAACTGCTTTGCTTTGCTGACACTAAAGGACAAACAGGTGTCACAGAGCATCCCTATGGGTGCCTCTGAGACCAATGGACCCCCTGGCCAGGGGCCCTGAGAGCGGCCCGGTGCCAGGTCGGTGCTGCCACTCAGCCCTGCCACGGCAAGGACAGGCAGATTTGGTGTCTCTGCACCCAGACTGCTAACGTACTTATGCTTACATCCACGCTGCAGAGTCAGGGATAAATTCAGATTTCTTCTGTGTGTGTTCTCTACACCGCAGCATGACCAAAAGCTTTACCAACATGGTACAAAACCCACCACTATTGAGGTTCAAACGCACCTGTTTAATCATGGATTAAACAAGCAGTTGGATTTCCAAAACAGTTCAGTGCTGACCTATCTCTGTTTCCACTGAGACCAGTGATGAACCTTCCACTGATCTCAAGATAGGTAAGAGATTACTCCCTCAGAAAACGTCCCTTTGATTTCATTTAAATGCGAACCATCAGTCACAACACTATTTGTACTTCTACAGAGCTATCCATCAGCTCTTCTTCAACAACAACAAACAGAACATGGACAAAAACATCAGTCACAGGAAAATGAATGGCTGTTTACAAACTGACCTCAAAACTTGCAATGGAGGGTCACATGTCATAAATAAATACATTCACAGTCACTGTGCAAGGTAGGACCAACAATTATTTCTTGAATATGCAGGAAAATAAAAAAATGAGAAAGGGAGTAAGCAAGGGGATGCAGAAAAAATGTACAGCTCATCTCATTTTCCTCAGGCACCTCAAAGGACAAAATTTAGCTGCTACTCTGCTCAGCAAAATGAATTGTATATTTGGAGAGAAATTAAAGGACACATAAACTTTACAGAATTTTCACAGGAAAAGAAAAAAAAATCATATCAGATTTCTTGAAGGTATGTACAGCTATTTTGTGAAGGTAATGTTTCTGACTGAATCTTTGCAAACCAGTGACAGTATTTCCTCATATTTTCCTCAAATTTGACCTGAGTCAAATAGTGAATGGGAATATTAAATACCATAAACAGCTTCTCTGGTACATTGTAGAAGTTAATGAAAAACAAACACATTTTCAAAAGTCTGTTACCACTCATCAAAACTATTTTTCCCAATTTATCATTAGACACTTAGAAGAAAAAAAAGGGCTAGAAAAAGCAAGGAAAAAAAAAAAGTCTTGGCACTCTCATTGGAGTTAATATACTGTTACAGAATGTAGAAAAGAGATCAGCTGATCACCAGGTACTGTATTCACCATCAGTAACGTATATCCTCAGAAAATTAAGTCTCTCTTTTTTTACAACACATTAAACAATAAAACAACTTGCTTATGTGAAACACTTATCTGCACTGGGACACCTCCCAGTACAGAAAGGAAGGAATACTGACTCAGTAAAACATTTGTTGGAAAACACAGGGCTGTCACCAAAACACACAGAAGGTCTCACACTCTCAAATTCGCAACAGTTCACTTCTCTAACTGGGGAGCACTCTGGCTTTTTGTCTGTGAATGGGTTAAGCTTGAAATATTTTCTACTTTATATTCTATTCTAGTTATACTATTTTCACTCAAATATGATCTACTAAAATTTTTGGGAGAAATCATTAGAATATGCTTTAGGTAAATATAATTCTATGTGAAAATATGCATTCTACTAATTCATAATAAGCTCTGTATTTTTTGGCACTTAATAAGGTACTAAATCATCATATGATAACTTAGGTCTTTAAAATGAATTACCAAAAATCAGGATACGTACATGAAGTTCACGCAGCCTGTCCCCGCAGGTGGAGCAATCCAAACAAAACTGAGGTTGGTGGTTGGGAGATGGCTCACATGTGATGCAACCACACTGCACATGAACTGATTTCCAAACTGGTGGTCAGACATAATTCCTACAAGAAAGGCACAGGGGAGATAAAAAGTAACATGTGTTAATGGCTCATTGCAAGGTGCTAACAGACAGAGTAGTACATCTACCATGTGTTTCATCATGGCAATATGCAAGGAGAAAAGCCAAGGGTATGCCATGAGGTAATTAGAATCAATGCCAATGAAAACATTGGAGCTGGCCTTTGCTGGAGCCAAGGCTGACTTTGGCTCCATGTATTTACTATCATTATTCCTCATGAGACCAATACCAGAGGAATTATTTGCATTTTTAAGGGAGGGAGCTGGATCACAGCTGCTGTAAATCAATGTTATTCCACTAACTCATTTACACACATTACAGATCTAAAAGGAAATTAAATATGAAGGAAAAATCTTATATTTTAATAAGAAAAATGAGGCTAATAGAGAAAGGTGTTATCTTTTAGTAGACAGGCACATCTACTTGAAAAACAACAACAACAAAACAACAAAAAAACAAACAGATAAGCTTTTGTTTCATGAACTCTTCTGATCTGAAATAAAAGCAGCAACCTTCAACAGCTTTACCAGTATATATTCCTTTGAATTTTTTTGAATCAGCCTCTAATATATGGATGAATGTAAATGTCTTCTATTAATCACCCTCTCTGGAATTCACTCCAGTTCATCAGTAGATAAAAGAACTGGATTTTCACACACACACACACACTAAAAGAAAATAAAAGAAACAAGAAAATAAACAAATGAACAAACAAAAACACAAAAACAAATACACACACAGACACACACATGATATCTGACATCATTCTTATCCCCTCTTGGAGCCCTTCTGTAGTTTCCTCTAAATCAGTGCAAACTTGGTTGTTTGTTTAACACCCCCAGGCTTAAAGTAAGGCAATCTTACTTTGACTGGATTACTACACCTTTAATCCTAGCACATTAAACAATAAATGTTGAAACTATTCTTTAGAAGGCACTTAACAAAAGGAAATGCCTTGTTCAGAGTTACTTCAAATACTGAACCTGTAGTTCAGAGAATAGCTACAAGGGCTAAAACATTGCTAATAGGATCAGAGGGGAAGTAAATGGTAGCAGGTAACTCGATGCTCAAAAAGGTCACTGTTAGCTGTTATATGGCTGTATCTCAGAAAGTTTATGCTGGCTGGTATTTCATACAGTTCCTTGCTGCAATCTAAACAACAACAGAAAAACAAACCTTATCCCTGCCTCTCAGAATCCTCAACAATTGTTTTTGACAGCAGTTCTACTGAAACGTGAACCCAACAGTCTCTCTTTAAGCCCTCACTAACCCAAAGGCTGAAGGAGTTTGCAAGCAAGAGACTTTTCACCACGGAGACTGCTGGCTCCTTTCAGCTGCAAACACACTGCTCCTCCTGTTCCTCCCCAGGGACTGCCAAGCCTGCAGAGAGGGGGCTGCCTCAGAAGGAAATCACTGAGCATTTTACAGATCAAAAGCAACATCTGAAATCCCACTCAGGGACTAGTGAGGACCAAACTATATTAAATTCTAAACTGGTTTCAATTATAGTGGAGAAATGAAGGAGCAGTGAGCTTAAATAATCTGTCCCTGGAACGACAGGAGGCGTGGGTGATGGCAGTGATGCCTGTATCTTTTACAAATGACCACAACCCTCTCATTCACAGTTTTTCAATTAGTTCCCCACTGAAGCATACACATAAAGTCTTCCATCATTCAGGTGGTTATACTGCTCAGCTCAAATTCCCAGGCAGTGGAAACATAAAATCGTAGAATAGTTTGTGTTGGAAGGGACCATAAACGGTCATGGCCATCTCTTGTTAGCCTGTACTGATATTTAAGTTTTCATTTGCTTTCCTTGACTGGTTTGGGGTGAGGGGTGGCACTAACATCCTCAAAGAAATCTGCCTGACTGGTGTCCTGGAGTCTATCCAGCAGCTGCATGCAGAGACAGATACGTCCAAAAATATGCCCAGAGAAGTCCCTTGCAGGGTGAGTGTTATTTAGGGAACTTTGATTTGCTGAGGGTGCAAGATGGAATCTCTGCTTCTTTTGCAAAGCTTTGGGTCTCATCCCTCTCTCTTTGAACTTTGGGCTAAAACCAGTGACTTCAGTGACGTGGGACTGGCTCTTCAGAACTAATGCGGGGCACCAGCTCACACATATCAACATCACAGCCGCATAACAGGAAACAGAGCCAGCTACAGCCTTTATCAGGTTAATTAAATAACAGAGGCTGTCAGGGGAGAAACAGGAACAGCCCCTCAGTTTGAAGAAATTCCCCTTACTCCAGAGCCAAACAATATGAGGGAGGACAAAGACTGCCCTACCCACATCCCGCAGCCGGGGAATGGGCACAGCAGCTTGGGAAATGTGACCACTTCCCTCCTTGGCAGCAACTTGTGAGTTAATGAATTCCCTAGGTTTCAAGGCAGTAGGATGCAAAAATGTGTCTAATACATCAAACACATACAACATCTGTGGAGAATTTCTTTTCCCTTTGATTTACAGTTTATAAAAAGAACTTTGCAGTGACTAGAATAAATACTAAACAATGAAAAAAAAAACTCATTCAAATTTTTTAGGAAAAAAATCTATGAATTGCAGAAAGAATAATCAAAATTCCAGATTGATCATTTTATCAACTTTTTATAATAATATTTTATTAATAATTTATCATGATCATTTTTACAATAAAAACAACCACCCCTTATCTGCTGGACCTTTACGGGGTGTGTCAATTTTATTTTGGAGTTCAATATCTTCAGAATATTTCACAAAACTGAAGTACTGAAACTTCACTGAATGACACAGTGATGTTTAAAAAACCTTAATCTAACTTCTGAGGCTTAAATCTAAAAGATTCATGCTGAAAAGGTGAACATAAAAATCATAAAAATGTCAAATATGGAGCAATGTAATTGATACTAAGAACTCTTGAAAATAAAGAAGAAAAATAATAAATTATTTCCCCCTCTTGCTACCAGCCTTCTTTCAGTGCCCTGCTATGGAAAGCAACACTTCTCTTCTCCTCCATCCCCCTCCAAACAGGCAGGCTGCTTCCCAGACTGAGTGCTTGTTCCAAAATATAAGGACAAAAGTCAAACAAGGTTCTTCTATAAAAAATAAAGTGAGTACAAGACTACCCTGATTATATAGCAGTTCTCATAACAAAAGTGTGTCCTGTATGTACCTCAGACAGCTTCAAAGACAGAGTATGCCTTATTTTAAGGTATTTGGCTTGGGTCCACATTGTCCTACGGCATGTTTTGTTGACCAGTGCAACTATACCCATTCAAGTCTAATGTTATAAAAAAAATAAAACTAAAATAAAAATAAAGAGTAATAGTCTTAGGGTAACATTTTAAGATCTGCCTTTATAAAACTCGATAAACACTTGTGGAAATAATCGGGTGTTGCCATGTCACTCAATACAGTAATATTCAAAGGCTTGTGACAGTTACACATCCACAGATCTAAAACATACTGCATGCAAAGACATCGTTAGCATCTCTCTGAATGCCTTTGCCCTTGTTTTTTACAATGTGCACTCATCATACTGAGATGTCTCAGGCATTTGCACTCTCTGGCCTCTCCATCTCCTTTTCAGAGCCTTTAGGAATCCCAGTAAAATCATTCAACCCCCAGACATGCTTTGTACCTGCAAACACTACTGGGAGAGGAACTAGACATGCTCAGGCCCTCTCAAGATTTAACTCAGCAGCTGTTTTTTATTGCATAAACTTTTAAAAATGTGCTCAGACCTATTCAATCCATTATTTGAAGTCACTGAATGAAAAGGCTTCTACATGAAGAGGTAGATTTCAAGAGGTAGATTAAATGCAAGAAATCTAGAGATGGACAAAACCTTTTGAAAGGAAAATCTTATGTAAAGTAAAATGACAAATACATTGCTTCAATGTTTGTCTGTGAAAAATTATTATATTACTAATCAGAGTCATTAGTATGGGTGTTGGTGCTAATTCAGGCAACTATTTTGCCTCTTTAATAAGTTGGCATACAGGAAGGTGAACAATATATGAAGATGCTGTTTTAGTGGTCAATAAATGTCTGAGCACAAGGGCAATTCCTCAGCTCTTTACTTCTTTAACCTTGGTGAGTATCTTTCCCAAAAGGGGAGGAAAAGAAGATAGGAAATATTCTCTCGGCTGGACCACTGGAAGTCAAAAGATAATCTTTTCTCCTGGCAAGGCTTGGGAGTCATCCAGTGTTGCAGAAAAATACAGTAAAACTCACATCCTTTTTTGCTTTCTAAGTCTGAGAAATGTTAATCTGTAATAGTCCTTACTTACATGTGGTAATTACATAATATTTCTTATTTAGAAAACAGTTCCCTAAACCCAAACTTTATACAAGTAGCTCATCTGCATGTCAAAGTCTTTGGCAGATTCTGCATTCATGCTAAGTCTCAATGGACTTTCCAGCACTGAACCGGATGGTAGGTAGCCTACCACTTCTTATTTATTATGTTAATTGTGGATGAGAGTAACAGAGACAGTTAATGTTAAATACAGGTGTAAGATGAATGACTACATTTTGGTTCTGCTGCCTCCAAACTGATTATCTGCAACACATTTCCACTTCCAAAATTATGCATAAGAGTGACAGCAAAATGCCAAACATAAAATATTGATGAAATACTGAGAACATAAAGCTGTAAGTAACAAATTACCCCAGGATCTTTCAGTAGCTATTCCTTAATAATAGATAATTTAAGCTAAAAACAGATATCTTCGAGGAAACCCCCATGCCTCTCCACATAATCTGGGGAGCAAAAGAGTTCTGTGTTGCAGTAGGGCAGGGAGCTGTCAAGATCCGAATTTACAGAGATCCATGTGCAGGCCCCAAGGAAATTTTTAGGCTAAAATCTGTGCCCTGAATGTATATAGGCAACAAGTGCTTTTTACAGCTGCTGGAGCTGCAGCTTTCAGACTACACTTCCAGAGTGAGGCACCTCCCTGTCTCCTAGGTCTGTTTAGATGTTTAAAGGACCTTTCTGATCCTTTCCCACAAGTAATGCATAAAAATATGTTTTCCCTGAGTGTTATAGCAAGATCAACAATTTGCATTAAGAAGGCCTATTGAGAGTAAAGAAATATCTAGAGTTAGCAACTATCCTGTCTTTTCTAAAATATGAATACAAATGTACAATTATTAGTTTATTTTGTGATTTGTACTCAGATAGCCAGTTGTAGGCAGCTGAATTACCCATATAAGTTCCTTCACAGTGAGTACAGATGCAGAATCTGGCCCTAAGTGAACTCACCTAGCTAAAATATGAAGCTGCTGATTGATTTTTTCAGAATGATTTCCTTCTGCTTCACTGGAAAAACACATCTCTTTTGATAGAAAGTAACAGACTGCTATAGCACTTGGTGGTCTTTGTGATCAATTAAGGGTCAGGATGATCAGATAAATTATTAAGTAGTACAAAGAAAGAAAAGACCAGCAACCGTGAGATATAGGCTTCCACCTTCATCTTGAAGTCATGAGTTTGTTTCACTATTATTATTTCTGCTTCACTAGTAAATAATAGATTTTTTTCAGCTTATGCCATGTTGGGGAAAATACCATCCACAGGCTAGGAAGAGTAGAAAAAGAATGACTAACCATATAGCAACTCAATAAAATCTGTCACTAAAATCCTTAACTCCTTTCATGGTCAGGAGCCAAATGGATACTGAATGCAACAATCTAACTCCTGTGGGGTGCTGCTGTGCTGAAGTGGCTAGGGATGGAAGTATTTATTTTATAACACTTTACTCCCCATATAAAATTTGAATGTTTTTTCTTTATAGTTCTGAAAACAACATTTTACTGTAACTTTGCATTTGAATTACATCCACAGTTTGGGATCCAGGTCAGAACCATATGAGTTCAAGAGTAAGTACTAGCAAGATTAGTTTTCACATTTTTTGAATACTTCCTGAAGTGAGCGTTTCATTAGATTCACAGGTTTGCAAGAATGAACCCCTAATGTACAGATCTATAATTATTTTTTTTCCTGAAAGAGAAAATATTTTTATTCTTATATTTTTAGGAATATAAGAATAATTTTTATTTTTATTTATTTATTTTTTATTTATCTCTTTTATTAATCTCTTTTAATGTTCTACTTTTAAGGGATTGTTAAAACTTTTGAGCAGCCTTTTGTTGGAAGCCACTTAGAGGTATAATACATCTCAAGGATTTATGAGTGCCTGTTTCATTAAATGTAACAGCAGTTGCACATATGGAAATTCTGGTGTATGGGGCGGAGAATATCCCCTTTCATTTGCATAATTCCCCAAGACACTGAATGAGCCCCTTGTGTAACATGCAATAGTCTGGGTGAGGGGTGGGGGTGGTGAGGCCCTGCTCTGCAGCCTCTTGGTGGCTTTGGGGTGGTGCTGGCAGTAGGGAGGAGCGGACAATTCACAGCTGAAGTCTAAGTGCTCCGCAGAGAGCAACACAGCACTAAGTGCTCCAAGGCAAGTAGATTTAGTAACAGTAAACATGGACCAGCAGTAATATAAATAGAAAATGCTAATAAGCTTCTGTGTTGCTGAAATATTGAGAAAGAAAAAAATCTTTTCAAAGGCTTGAGCCAAAATCTATTTTAAATGTTCACTAACAGCCCTAGCATGTTTTATAATAGTAACTTTGGTATTTTTCTTTATAGAAGCCTGTTAGGCTGATACCTTCATTCTGTACCAGCTTTTTATAGGTCTATTTTAGCAATGTATTACAGTTTACCCTCTTGCAGAAAAGCAGCTGTCCCTGTTCTGCATTCGCTTTGTTTTTAATTGGTTTTGTATTTGGCTGTGAATGTCTCATCCATATGAACAACTCTTGTACAACTTCCCCAAACTATTGCATTGTTGTGAGTCTTTCCACTTCACAAACCTCAGTAGGAGTCCCAGGAGCCAAGCATTAGACTCATAAATGTTGTATCGGTGACCAGTGCGACAGAGGGCCAATGTGCCATAGTGTCAGACATCGGCTCCCATCAGATTTGTTCTGAGGGCCAGCAGTAGCCACATCCTTCTTACAGCACTGACAGTTCGTGAAGGCAACATTGGAGACTCTGAAATGCCCTGAATGTGCCTTGGTAGAGGTGAAAGTGCAACAGGCAGAACCACACCAACCTTCTCATTTCGGCAGAGCCACGCACTGACCAAACCTCCCTGCTCACCAGCTGAAGTGACATCCAACGAGACGTTGTTGTGCAACAGCTAGAACATAACTACACGTCTCAGTGTCAATGTAACTGCCCAACACTCCTTTATATTTGCTGTTTCTATTGTAGCAATCTCCTCTGCTGCATCATTATGTTAAATTGGCTGATGATTAAGTGCTGTTTAAAATCACACAATCTAATTTTGCGGTTTACCATAAAATATTAATAATTCTTAAATTGCTGCTAAATCAAAGTTGTATAAAAAATCTATTTGTGACACTCACATACATCCTGATTAGATCTGTAATGCATCTTTTACAAGGCAGCAGCTTCCAGAAGAGAAATATTAATTAAGCTTCACCCCAGGCTCTAGCTGTGCTAGGCTGAGTGGTTTGCATATGGACAGCACCCGTCATCTGGTTAGGCTGTCATTGCTGACACCTCCTAGTATCCCGTTTGTTCTTCTATAGCCTAGCGTGTCTAATTGGGATAAAGGCTTCAGGGTTTTGCTTACAAAACCCTATTTATTTTTTTTTAAGATTTATTTTTAATGAACTTAAATGGCTGGCAGGCATTTGCATTGTAACATGTTTCCTCCTTTTTGATCCTTTGCCCACAGACATCTTCTGCATTTGCCCACACTACTGTCACTGTCCTGGTCACTGAAGGATGCAGTCTGTACCCATATCTTCTTTGCTCTTGCACTGTCCCCAATAACATTTTCTATCTCTGTTATTGACATAAGTGGCAAACTGATGTTTTAAAATTGGTAGTTTCCACCTAAGCAAATTAGGTCAGTCAAACCAATCAATAAGGACACCTATATAATGAAACCAGAGGGACCTCCTTGGAAATTTTTCTCCAGATGGAGAATTTATCATTTGCAGACACCACTTCTTGTTTTGGAGTGATGCTGTTATGCAAATCATTCTGTCCTATTCCACAGTTCTTTATGGCAGATAGCTGAAAGTCAGCTTGTAAATATGCGTGGTGCCCAGGAACCACAGCATGTCCCTCACCAGTGGCACCTGCTGCATCTCCAAGGAATGGGGCAAAGCTCCTGGCATAAACTTTCTTCACTTTAATCAGCGTTATCTGTTCCTGGTTAAAGTCACCTTTTCTGAGGTGTTACTGACTAAGCGCACACTGTAAAGAGCTCAGAGCTGTGATTAGCAGATAAACTGAATTACAGCAGCGCTTTTTGCTGACAAGGCACTGTTTCCACCCAGAGCCACAGACCTGGAGGTGCTCCAGGTTCCCCTTTCCCTCCCTCCTGAAGGCTGGGCTTGCAGCTGGGCAAAGACTGCATGCTCGAGTGACAGATCCACATGGGAAAAGCTGGTTATGGCAATGACAGAATATGGTTTTATCTTCCCACATGTAAACATGACCAGCCGCTACAACACGCGCAATTTGTAAATACCAGTCACAGTGTCTGCAGCACCATGTGAAGTGAAACATTTTGCATGGAACAGAAAGAGGTGACAAATACATTTAACTGACTAGTTCAGCAATGAGTCAGAAGCACTGCTTTGCCTTTTTGAGAGGTGCAGAAAGAGCTGCAAATTCCTTAGGATTCATAATTGTATAAGTTAAAACTGTACACAAAGCTACTTAAGGTGCACCACAGTCATTCCCAGACTCCGTGAAGAAGCAAGGGGAGCTGAGAAACCACCAAATATTGGGGAGAGATCAGAGAGAGGTATGTGTGTGTGTGTGGAGGTGGAATGGTTTTGTGGGTTGAATGGAGGAATTTCAATTAAAACTGCCAATTTCCAGTTCTTTCTTTGAAACTCTGCTGAGATCCACTGCTGGCTAAAAACCACCAGTATGACTGGCGAGATCATGCCAACCAGTGGATGGGAGTACAGTTCTCTACACTGAATGCATGTTCCATAAGCATCCTGATATTAGCCAAAAACTGCTGTGTTCTCCTCTGTATAACCACAAATCTCCTACAGCCAGTGTTTAAGTATTGTAAGAAAGGAGCAGGTCTTGCTCTGCCCTCCACATTGTGCAGCACCAAGGCAGCCTCCACCAATTTTTAGTTTTGAGGACACTGGGCAGCGGGGTCACACAGCAAAGCTTTCTGGGGCAGGGGACCACTGGAGACCATGGCAGCTTGCACAGCTTCGAGCAGCAATTAGTGTGACCCCTCCGAGCTGGAAATGCTTGGGAATGGCATTGCAAAACACCCAAGTGTGGCAGAGCAAATGCATTTCTGCATTTTGCAACCCACCTCCTGGCTGTGCAGTGTCACCTCGCTGTCACCAGGGCAGTGCACAGGGAGAACATCTTTTGGCAGGGGCAGGAGTGGTGATACTCAGCTGCTCTGAAAGGTTGGAGTTTGAAAGTGTTTTCCTGTTACATACTTCTCCCACTTGCTTTCATACCAGAAATATCAGCTGTGATTTGCAGATTCCTGTGGTACTTTTACAAATAAAGAAAAAATCCCTATCTAAGAACACCCAAACATTTTCTTAGTGCTTTATGCATTGTTAATATAATTTTCTATGATGATTACAAGACAAAACAGAAAACTGAAACTGAATGACTGCAAAATCTGGTTATTGTTTCCCTTTCCCTTGTGAAATGGGCAATAGTTTACTTCCCTACTCTTACAACTGCCATGACCCCAGTCTTTGTCACCTTATGTTGCATCCCCCTCAACTACCCAGCACCACACAGTAATGTTGAGAGTATTGCACTGAGCAGTCACTAAAGCAAAGAGCAGCATGCCCAGCACCCTGAATATCCACAGGACCAGCAGAATGGTGCCTATTAAGAAGAAAACTCCTCAGAGTACATGCTACAGTCTAATAAACGTGGACAGTAGCAGAATTTTCAGAGAAAAAAATGCAAACACAAAACTTTACACAGAAAAACAAGCAACAATAATCACAGCCAGAAAGCCCAGAGGGAGAACAAATTATTTTACTCGTTCATTTGCATATTACTACTTTTAACTCTAGTGAGAAAAAAATCACTAGTGAGAACAAATCTGGTGCAATGCCCCTCAGCCATATGGTATATATTAAGACATACATGCCACAGACAGAAAATTGTAACGTCGTGCTTTTATTTCTATCTGACAACACATACTGTCACTTAAGAGTAGAAAGAAAGCAAATAAAATAATTCTGCTTTTTATTCTTCTGCCTGGAAATTACTTCTTCTAGACAAAACACTGTCAATTGCAAAGAGGCATGAGTTCTTCCAGATCAGATGTGACCATTGCAAATAAAAGAGGGATACCAAGTACAGTAAGACTCTTGTAAGCTATCACTCAATGTAAACAATAATTTTTTGGAAAAAAAAGAAAAAAAAAGAAAGAAAAAAAAAAGCTGTTCTTGAAGTCTTTGTCCTTAACAGAGCACTTTATGAATAAATCTCAAAGGATAATCTTCTGCAGTCATTTTATGTTCAAGTGAGGATCTTAAAATACTGTGCAGGGTGTGTGGTGACTGAGCGTGGTGGCAGGAGCCAGCTGTGTCCCCAGAGCCATGCAGGCTGCCCCCTCCCATCCACAGCCCCCTCAGCAGCTGGAGAGGGATGGCAGTCCTACTGGCAGCCATCCACGGACCTCACTATTTTGTGCCTCAGATTTCCTTTCTATCAGCCAAAGATCTCTCTGAACCTGTGAGTTTGCTCAGTACTGGTGAGGCAGCAGGCTCATGGGTACAGCTGTCACCTGTGTCTACTCTTTATGGAAGCCAGGACATATTATAAGAGATCTTAAGGAAACAAATTTGAAACCAGTGAACTGTGTTCACATCTGGAGACTGGTCAATGTCCATGTGATAGCACTGTGTGTGAAAATTAAGTGTGCTATGGAAATACGGTGCAGGAGCTACACATCCTCCAAATCACCCTGTGGCAAGAAGAAACCTTGAGAGAACCCATGAGAATATGAGGACAAAGACAACCAAGTGATCACCTCTAAGAGGTTACATTTCAAGATCTGGGACAGAACTGGGAAAAACTCTTGGACAGTGACATGCAGGGGTCAGTGGGAGTGGTGCACCCAGGGTGCTCCTGATGCCTTGGTCTGCGAACCAGATGTTCAGATTGAGACTTAAAAAGTGATTCAGTTCTATGAATGAATGCTCAGCTGAAAGCCTGTCTCTTTGAGCAAACAAACCCCACCGTACTATAGTGGAATAGATGCTGCAAGATTTTACTGCAGTTTTAGAAAGGGTTTAAAAAATACAGTAAGTCAAAGTAACACACCAGAGACTTACACTAGGGAGCAACGGTCCCATTAACATATAAAGAGAAGGCTAAAACTATGAAGATCAAGATACAGCCCTTCTCTTTGACCTGCTAATCTGCCTTTAGCTAGAAAAATAGCCCAAAGAGCTGCAGTCCTACATTGAAGTCCCCCTCTTTATTCTTGTTGTGCAAGTAATGAAATCAATGGCAATGTACAAAGGGAGAAAATTAACTCACAATCTCTAGGTCTCAACTATATTTTTACCCTGTTCAAGGCAGATTAAAGGTTCAGAAAATGAGCAGGTTTTCTAATTTCCATTAATTTCAGCCCTGCCACATATGCTAATTGAGTTTTTTTTTCTCACTAGAACTTCCAGATACTTTGAATGTCTCACACTGTAGCATCAGCTTTCACAAATATCAGTGCTTCTTCACACATATATGTTCTCTGTTCTAATACACAGACTTTTTTTTTGTGGCACACAGCAATGATGAAATACACCTATGAATTTATGAACAGAGTCAGCACTTCTGGAACTAGGATATAACCAAGAGGATGTTTCTGGTAAATAATATGCTTGCCAAATCTGAATAGATTAGGGAGTTTCCAGCTGATGTACAAATAAACGTGGGCCAAACATGATAGATAATTTTGTCTGGAAAACTGAGGGAGCCTAAAGCCTACTAACAGTGTGTTTCGTCTTTCCTTCAGTGCAGTGGCCAAGACATTATTGTACAAGAACACTAAATTGAATAAACTGTGCAGCTTGGAAATATTTAAAACTAATTTCTCATGGGTGAATGCAAATAGAGACAGAGCTGTTCTGGAGTGAGCTGAAGATAGCACTGTGGTGGCCTCCTGAGGAAGCTGCTTGGTGTCTACCGATGAGCAAGGACTTCTAGGAGACAGGAATGCCCCCATGTCCCACTTCTCAAGGAGGTGCACTTCCAGGAGGGGAGGTCTGGGTACCCACCTCAGAGTACCTAGGGGTGGCCAACAGGGATATTCACCAGTGAGATGCTCCAAGCTTTGTGCAGGCTGCCTCATGGCCTGGCCTCTCTCTCTTCTCCCATCAGTGCCGAAGCAGATATCTTGAGGGGCATTTTATAGCACTTGACATTCCCCTTGCTAACTACTTTTTAATTGCTAATTCAAAGTAGAGCAATTCTGACAATTATAGTTATGCTGTACCTTTTCCCCTTGGTTAGGATACTTTTTAGACCAGTGGAACATGTAAATTGGAATATCCTCAGAGGAAAAATATTGACCTAATATCCCATGTCCTTGTTGACCACTTTAGCCACTGAGACCTTGTTTAGAAAGGAGATGTTCCCCCAGACGGTCAGTTCAGAGAGTGATGCAGATGCCTTTCCATCAACTGGCAGAAAGGTAACTCTTCTTTTGAGGTTGAATGAAAGGGAAAAAACAAAACAACAGAAACACCATAAAATCCCAGCTCAGTACAAAATACTATTTTTATTTTTTAATTTGGTAAGCAACTTGGAAAATAAAATCATTTTTCAGGTATCCTTACTAATTAGTAACCTTACTAATTATTATCAGCTATTTCAGAAAAATCAGAAAATATAGGAAAGTACCAATGGTTGTATTGGCAAGTAAATATACACTGGTCATAGGAAACTAATCATGTAGGTTTGCAAGTCCAGTGCAACTGACATGTTGTAATTTATACCCTATACTCTGCAAGAGTAGGAATTTTCTCTGCCAGAAAAGCAAATGACTTGTTCATCCTTTCATTTGAGATCACCAGATATCAAATTTAAATGTAATGTACAGATGTTCATATCTCCCAATGACTTAATTTTGTAACATTTTCATGGCAGAACATTTGTGATTGCTAATTGGGTCTGTAATGAATTTGATACAATCTACACTTATAACACTGTCTAGTCTTTATTTTGCAGTTTATCTCAATGAATTGCCATATTTCACTTTGAAATCGTTTCCAGAATTAGTTTTCCAACTATCTTTCTTGCAAGTATTTTGAACTACCAACAGTGCACAACTAGAGCTGCAGGTTGTACTGGCAACATATCAAAAGCTCAAGGGCTGCTGGTACTCTATGACATAGAAAAGGGTACAGACAACACAAAATGTATTTTTGTAGTCATGGGTAAGAATAATAATGGAAAGACTGAAAATACATGTATAATATCTTCTAGCTTTGAATGCTTCTGTTTTCCTTTCTCCTTCTTAAATGATATATTTAAGAGATTTTTTTTTAATAGTAAATTAAAGGAAATGAAGCATTTTATCACATCCAAGTGCACATTATATGAGTGAAGCCCACAGCTGTTAAATCCACACCAGTAACTTTTACCACTTGAACTAGCTATCTTACTATCTTATGTCTGGCTATGATGAAATCACTCCTGTGAATGATTAGGCTCACACAGACAACTTCAAATTAGCTTTCACCTACTTAGGTCAGCTACTGATAAGAACGTATAAAGCTGTAAAACTCTTACAAAAGCTGAGTAAACACTTCAGATGTTAGCGCCTGATAACTTCCATTAGTATGATCCAGACCACTTGGACCTAAACTTTAAATGCTTAATGATCCAGTCCTCCCCAAGAAATGATTATGCTCATTTTATAAACAACATAGAGAGATAGCTGACTGTGATGGGCTCCACAGAAGGCTATCTATAACTTGTGTCCCGTCCCATTCAGTTGCACAAGAATTTCAGGCACTGCTTGATAACAGGGATTATAGAACACATAAAATTAATATATGCAGAAAAAAAATGTAATTCCCCTTAGCTAGCCATACAGTATAACTATTAACAAGAAAATGAAAGAAATTTTTTTCTTGCCAGCAGGCACTTTTTTTTCTTTTTTTTTTTTTTTTTGACTCCCTATCAAAAAAGAAAAAAGGACTCTTTTAAGGGAACACAGTTCATGAGCCAAAACATATTCCCATTCCCTATATTCACTGCAGATGTCCATAAAGATATTTATTTTTTCATTATTATTATTAATTCTACTTACTGTGCAAATGGAAATTTTCAGAGACTTGTAACTTGAGTGAACAGTTTTAGGACAATCATACCATTGCAGATAGCTACCTTGGTAAATTCAATTTCCTTTTTGAAGTGTAAAGAAGAGTTACTGAAAGATTGTCTAGAGAAGAACATTAAAGATAGAAAAAAAAGAAAAAAAAAAGAAAAAAAAAAAAACAACGCTGAAGCGAAGAGAGGTTATGATAAATCTCTGAGAAACAGTGGTGGGTAATGCATTTTTCATTTTGTTCTTTCTAGGTGCTTTGAAACCATGAAGGTAACTGGTATCAAGGAAGGACTGCATTATTACATGTAAATGTCATTTGGCTGCAGGACCATCCCAGAGTAACAATGTAGGGGAAGTAACAATGGCTGGTCTATGGCTGTGGAAACCAGAAAAGCCATGGTTGTTCACTGCCAGGTAGTGATTCCACAAAAGTCTGGTGATGGAAACTTATAATGAACCGTGATCAAGATTATGAATGAAATTGGCTGAAACCGCAGAGACAGAAATAGCTCACTGCACTTTCCTTAGAAATCTGGATCAAAATGAACCTAACTATTCAGTGAAGCCTGAATATACACTCAAAAGTATCCAAGTTTCTTGTCCCAAAGATGAAACGAACATACCATTCCTACTTTTTTCACCAACATTTTAAGAAAAATTATATATTAGTAGATGAAAGTTGAAGATTATCTTCAACATTCCCCACAAATACCATGTGAGATGAACAAATCTTTCTTGGTGAAGTGGATCATTTTAATATTTCATTTTTCATCAAAATTGTGAATCATTATTCATCAAAAGTGTGAGATCACTGGATTGCTTGACTCTACTCAAAGATGAGCCTGAAATGTCTCAGAGCATCTGGACAAGAACTCCATCTCTACAAGTATAGTTGTACATGCAGTTGTGCTTCATATCAGTGTAGGTCTTCTTGCAGGAAAAAAGAGTAAGCTTGGACAACATATGATAGCTTTATCTTGTTAGAGTTGAATCATTAATAGAAGATATTGTTCATAGCTTCCTTCCTAGAACTTTTATTGTTATAACATTTCCTTTTTTTTTTTTATGCATAAAATATGTCTTAAAATCATGTAATAATACAAGAATCATGTAATAACGAACCTTATATTAGAGTTTTTGAATCTTCTGTCCAGCTGAGATTTCCTGAAGGAATGCATTTCTCTGTTCCAACAATCTAACCAGGAATAACAGAACTCCTGCTTATGTTTTCTCCACAGAGCTCTACTGAGCTATAATGTGGTTATGTGGTTTTCCCTATAACTGCTCAAAGAAAGAACATCCCATTCTTCACTCTTTTCTGAAGGACCACCAATGGATTGTGTTATATGGAATTTAAAAACGCAGTTATGCCACATATCACAGCACATTCCTGGAATTCCCATATTGACCATGGATTGAAGACTGACCTCCATTTAGTACAAGATATTTGTTCAAACTCCCTAGAAACCTACGTCTGAGGTCCTGAATTAATTTTTCACAAGAAAGAAGATACATTTTTATTTGTACACACTCATCTCATACCTTTCTTCTCACTCTACTTGCTTCCACACTTTCCATAGACATTCCCATATGGAATCCCATATGGATTTGCTCTACAATTTACCCCTTCAATCTACCTCTTCAAGAAGCTCTCAAATTACAAACCTCAATAGAGAACTGCAGAGGTGAACTCTCTTCACCTTCCTTCTTCAGAAGAAAAAAAAAAAAAAAAAAACACAAATAAATCAATTAATTCCATAGCAAAACCAGGGCTCATGAAATTCAGTGTACATTGGTCTCTCTGTCACTGATCTCTTTAGAAAGATGTGCTCACAAAATCCAAGAGGTCCTGCACATACCTATCAAGTACTAAAGAGGTTTCTGGAACTAAAATGTCCCACAAATAATGAGAAAAAATAATTATAGTGCAATATGACGTCAACAAATGAGTATTCTTCTCTATATTGTACAGCCATTTGGCTGAAAATGAAAACTGAAGACTTTCAGTTTGGTTCATGACAATTACTGATTCTCTTTATTTCATAAAAACCCATTATTTGAAGGACCTTGATGTTTTCAGTGTCATCTAAACATAACTGGTCTATGTTGTAATTAAACTTTGATCAAATTGTTAATGGGATCTCAGAGGAAAACAGTATTTGACTAACAGAAGCATTCTTCTGCATGTATTAATCAAGCTAATTCTTATTGAACTGCTTGAATTTCTTACAATAACTACTCTTCCCCATTGTTAATTAGCAGAGCATGAAAATAGTAGAATCTGCTTTAATATTTTCCATCAAGAATATCCTGAAACTTTTGATTTTAACTCTCAACACCTATTCAGTTTTTATCAAAACATCACTTCCAGCTTTTCATGAGGTACTTCACTTAAAAACACCATATCCTTTTATTCAAAAATAGTCCAATACAATATCAAAGTATTTACTTATGGCATTAAGCACTTGAATCACTTGCACCAGCTGTCACATACAAATCTCCATTCAATAGCACTTTCATGAGTATTGCTGTTTTGTCAACATTTTCGTTGGTAATCTGGAAGCAGATCCGAAATCACCAGCGGCAGTATTTTCTGAATGATACAAATATTGGAACAAACACTCAGTCAGGTTAGTCAGACGGAATATGGTAAACAAAGTGTGACTCATTGGTAAAGGGAGTCTACTTTAAAAAGAAAGCAGAACAAAACAGAATGCACAGAAACCTGTAGGAATGAGGAATTGAGGGGTACAAGAATACCTGTTGCTCAGGTTCACATTTTTAGAAGGAAGCTGAAAATTGCTACAGTCCAGAGAGAAGCTAATAATAAAATCTTTTGCTTGAATATGACACAGATTCTTTACACTAAAATCTTAGTGTTCCATCTCTATAGGTTATAATCTAGTTCTCAAAACTGAGATGTGATTTCATGTCAGTAGATCGGTAACCTTACATAAAGAAAATGGGACTTATAAAGGTCTTTTAGACACAGCTTAAAAGGTATAACGAGTCATGTCCTGGGAGCACCAACAAGCCACATTCAAATGAGAAGTTAGGCAACTTTTTAACCAGGGAGTATGATTGACCACTGGGAGGAGGGAGGGGGGGAAGAAAGAAAAAAAAAAAGTAAATTAGTTGCCTCTTGTAGAGAGTGTAAGATCACACACCTTAGATAGTGACAAAAATAGGTTCAGCTCTAAGGTGGAAATAAGAGAAGAAAGTTCAATACTTGTTAGTCAATCACAGTCTCAATGTGGTACTGATGTGAAAAAAGGGAAACACTGCCTTAGAATGTATCTGCTCAATCATTTCTAGTAAGGACGGGGGGAGTATTAGTATGGCACT
Organism: Anas platyrhynchos; assembly: GCF_047663525.1. Lineage (NCBI taxonomy): Eukaryota > Metazoa > Chordata > Aves > Anseriformes > Anatidae > Anas > Anas platyrhynchos. The sequence goes on from NC_092587.1 coordinate 13,555,441, forward strand.
AGTAATACATTGCTAAGACATCACTTCAATTATTGTGTGTAATTATGAACGCTTGTGTTCAAAAAAGATTAACTTAGGCTGAAGCAGCTGCAGAGAAGGACTACCAGCATGATGAGAAGAATGTAAAATATATCATAAAAGAAGACAGAAAAAGCTTGTCTTGTTTAGAGAGAGGATAACTGCTATTGCTATATATAACAGGGTTGTAAAGGAGCTGTTTAAGCCAAAGGACTATCATGGTATAAGAACAAAGGGTAGAAACTGGACTTGAATAAATTTACTGTAATTTAGATCCTTCTTAATCACTAGGCAAATGAAGCATTGAAACAATTTTGCAATAGGAATTTGGGAGATAAAAACACTAACCAGCTTTAAGACAGAGCTTAAATCCACAGACATTCAAGCTTCAGCATCATTGTTATGGTTCTTGCGGCACCAGGGGACCAGAGCCAAACCGCAAGGTCCCCATCTGGGGACAGTTCTCTGTCCACAAATACTCACCATGTGGGTCTTGTATTAAAAGGGGACAATCTTTCCCAAGCTGCAGGGTCTGCTGAAACAAGCATCAAACTTAAATCTTGATCAAGCCCTGAAGTTAGTATCTTTTCAACTTACCACCTCTCCAAGAAAGAAAATGCTGGCTCTTCTTAGAGCCAGCATAGTTTTCAAGGTTTCTAGTAATGTTAAAAATCCCCTTTTAAAATCTTCTAAATTATATTATTTATTTTTTTTTTTTTTCAAAATAAAGCTCAAATTCCACAGAAAATATCACAGTTAAATGGGCACATACCAAAGACCATATATAGCTATGCAGCTTTTAGATCAGGCTGCCAATAAATAAATATATAATATCTAGATACCAAATTATTTTTCACTATTTACCTTGTACTTCATGGAAACAGCAAGTACTGCTCAGCCACAGAAAGACAAGTTATCATTTATTAATAGCATTTCAACTTAATATTATCTTATTCCATTAAATAAATGTTGCTGCATGTACCTTTCTCGTTGCATGTAAAGTGGCGAAGCTGTGCTTTGCTATAATAGCAATCTAAATGCAGTATCTTTTCCTCCCCAAATGGTTTTTTGTTTTGTTTTGTTTTGTTTTGTTTTGTTTTGTTTTGTTTTGCTTTGTTTTGTTTTGTTTTAAATAGGTCGCTTCATTACATTGGCTTCCGGAAACACTTCAGAATTATTAGTTGTCCTCAGGGCACAACATTTACAAAATCTATTTATAAAGACTCTAAGGTATTTTCCCTTGATTAGAATAATTTTTAAACTATGTACAGCTTCCTATGCTTCTATTGTTTTTTGTTTTCTTGCATGTCATGACTGCTGTAATTAAAGTGATAGTTTCTCCCTTTCTTACTCTGAAAACTGTACCAGAACAAACCTGCAAGTAAAATGGCATAGAATTTAATGTTTGTAATTTAATGAACTTCTGTTCACATGGCTTCTAAGAACATGTAAAACCATGCCTACAATTGTTTCCCCTGAAAATATCCACTTGATGGTATCCAATTTTTATCAGTACCAGATTTCATCTTTTTTCTCTGTTGCAACTGCTTGCTTTTAAAAGGTGGTTAGTTTTGTGTGTGTGTGTGTTTTTTTATTTTTTTATTTTTTTATTTTTTTTTTTTTTGACAAATAAAATAAAGCTAATACTGTATTTTTTATTTTATTAGTAAAATGAGGTGGATTTTTTTGTCATTTAAAATAGACAATGAAAATAAAGACAAAGTAGAACTTTGTGCTAGACACTAATTCATGAAAGTAAACAACAGTTGAATGAGTTTTTAACCTATTTTGATATATGGGTGGGATTTTTAAAATAAAAGACATTGTTTTTTGAAGCCATTTATATTTCATTACATTCATTTCATTTCATTCATTTAAAAAAAAAAATATATGGAACAAAAGGCTCAAAATAAAGCACATAACAAGATTACAATAGGTATGACTCAAGAACCTGGGCGCTCTCGTAACTGATCGGCAGATGTCTCCATTGGAAATTGCAAATGAATTCAGTTCAAAATTAAAATGCTTTTGGAGTCATTCACTAGGGACTGGAATTCAGCCTTTAAATACACATGGGAAACCATCAAATGTGAGTCAATAAAACAACGCATGAAAAGCCACTCATCCTGGCGAGACTCTTCTACACCAGCTTTTGAGAAAGCACTTCAGAGGGTTTGCAATAGCACAAATTCCACAGCCAGCATAAAAACAGATTGTGTTAGCAATAACCTTTCCTCCTTTTTCTTATCCTGTACCAGCAAGATGATGTTAAATAGAATAGCACTTAATAAATTAATTTACTTATTAAATAAAAAAGTTTCTACCTGTAAAAAGTTATAGTTTTAAAGCTATACTTTAACCATAGATGCACTTCAGCTGCTTCCAAGGCTGAACTGTGAAGTGGGTTTGTTACCGTAACCAATGTCCTGAGTCTCTGAAGCAGAAAAGCCAGGGTGGGGACTCGGCTCCAGACCGAGACAATGTAGACGTGCTTGCACAGGAGTCTCAGCTCCCTGCAGCTGGTAGAGGTCTGGCCACCCAAGCTCACGGAGCCCAAGGCATGGGACATCCCTCTGCCTTAGGGCACTCTAATCCCCTATGCTTTACCAGCTGTACTTACTGCACAGTAATGTCCAATGCCATCTCAGATGTTTAAGGCATTGGGCAGAGGACAGATGTGACACAAGACATACTAGGGAGCCATCCATTAAGGTATGGGTGGGTGGATGAATATCCCTTGGCTTCCACTAAGTATAATGGAGACTACAGTGAAGATGAGTGCTGTGAGATGTGTGAATGTACATCCTAGCCCAGCTGGCATTTTAAATCTCTTTAAAGTGACATTTTTGCTTGGGACTGTAATTAGGCAGTATCCACCTTCTTAAAGATAAAGGTAGAAAGGAAGAGAAGAGGAATTCATACAAGTCTCGACAGTTTCTTTTGCAAATAGTTTCTCTCAAAAGACAAAATCCTGGATTTCCTTCTTACGTGTAAAAGTCTGTACTTCAATGATTGCTTTACACTCAACTAAATCTAAGCTGGAACTATACCAAAATTCCTAAAGACATTTTTCATAAATGAACAGTATCAATCTCCATATTTCACTGACAAATGTTGATATTACAAAGCTCAGTCATACAAAAAGGCAAGGAAAATTAACCAGTTATAGCACTTTGTAAACATTTTATTTTAAGGTCAATCACCACAGTCCATTTCTTCTGTCTGGTTTGTAAATTTATGCTTTGGTTATTAACTGCAGTAATTTTGCTAGAAGGGAGTCCTCTGCTATGGGCCAGAGATACTCTGCCACTGACTTACCAGTATTAAACTTTTAATGTTCTCATAATCTATTCAAAGTAGACACATTTTTTCCCCAGACTGTTGTCCATTTACAACAAATTTTACACATCTCTTATTACGACAGTTAAGATCTTAAATCTAGTTTTCTGGGAAATAGCACAATCATTTCTTTTTCTTTAATTTAAAATGCTTCATATGCTATTAAATCAAAATCTTCTGTAACAAAATGTTTGACCTTATGAAGTCCTTCAGTCTCTGTGAGTCAATCTGTTCTATCCTGCTGAGTTCACTCAATCTAGCTAACTTTTTTAAGCACATGAAGAGATTATAACTTCATACTTGAATGAAACTATCCAGTGCAACCTTATTGCTTCCGTAGTTAATCAGCTCACTGCCACACAGCTCCATTTGTCCGGAACAACAAGGGCTTGCCCTACCAAGCACAGCTACATCTTCCTTTGGATTCATTTTTTCCACAGAATTGTCCACATGGCTAATCTAAGAATGAACAATATGTCTGACACCATCTTAGAATAGTCTATAGTTGGCCTTGTAGCATTTGCACTCCCAATGCTTCATCTGTTTTATATTCTTACATTGTTCTATCAAATAAAGAAGCAACTGTGACACAACTTCTAGGGGTTTCTGATGCTGACAACAATATGGGAGGTTCCTGTCACTTAAATTTGGATTTCTGTTGTATTGAGATTCACAGCTAACCTACTCACCGTAGTTCCTTCTAAAATCAGTGGCAAGAAACAGTGACTTAGAGACAAATCACCTGTCTAGCTTAGATGGCCACTGCAGAGTAAGATGACTAATGTCCCCATAGTGCCTGTTTCTGTTCCCAGAGCAGAAAGGAAGCCAAGGGGGACCAGCTCAGCTGCTTGCCACAACTCTTTTTCATAACTGAATATGACAGACGTCTTTCAAAATTCCTCTGGATGAATAGCAGCTAATGTCAGAAAATTGGACCTTCAGAAGTACGTTTCATGTCAGTGTCAGTCCTTGGAAAATGGGGCACTTGAAGGCACGTCTGTGTGTGAATGCCTCAGCTTCCAGCCAGTCACCCAAATTCCCCACACAGAAAAAATTAAGTACCTAAAATTAACGGAGGAATTCCATCTATGGATAAAATACAGAAGAAAAACCTAAAATTTCCTGGGTTTAAAAATGTAAAATAGCAATAACTAAGTCCGCCAGAAATATTTCTCAAGATAAAAAGTGCAACAGTTCTTGAATCCTGCATATACTGCTCAGTTACAGTTTTTCAGCAGAGAACAAATAAACATTCCACACTAAGCAAAAAGTACTTTAGATTATCACACTTATTTGACAAATTCTTCAGTGCGAATCTGAATTTCATATTCATGCTAACTCTTTAGTCAAACTTCAATTAGAAGCTTGTATATACTTTTATAATCTCATTGAAAACTGCAGCTAAAGCAGCTTTACTTTGTGAAACATCCCAGTTTACTTTGGTTGAACTCTGATAGATTATGACTGAAGACTTTTTCAAGAGTTCACTACATCTTAGCCTTCCTTAAGCGAATGTTATGACAAAGCTGCCTGTGTGAGTGAATTACGACTACTGATTGGTCACTAGTTCCTATGATATTACTTATTACACGCTCAGTGATAAATTAAAGTACTTAACAAGAAAAAGTCATATCCAAGACCTTTATTATGGAATTTAAAGATAGTAAACTTTCATTTGCAGAGAGAAAATAATGAGTTTGGTGAGCAAGCAGATGGAATATTTCAACAAATCCACTATTCACATCAAAATGAAGAATTTACTTAATCTTTCTAAAAATTAAGACTAGCAGAATAAAACAGCTTTTAAATTTATTTATTTTTTAATCTAGACCTTATTAATGTTCATATTCTTCATCTTAACAGATAATGCTGTCAGTATTTATTGATTCAATCTTCTGATAATTACATCATCCTTTCAGCATGTCAGAGAACGTCAAGGTGACTGTGATGACATGAGACTGGTGTACGACTCTAATGTCATAATATATTTGTGTCAATTTTTTGTCCACAAACAGACTTGTAACAACTCTCAAATTTGATCTTAGAAGAGCAAAATACTGACTTTATTAATAATCTGCTATGTAACAATGCTCATTACTTGCTGTAAGGCTGCCAAAGTAACATTGTCAAGTAATTATTTAAATAGTTTTATTTAAATGAAGTAGAACTCAACTTAGTATTTACACAAGTGCTGTATCTTTCCAGAACACCATTGGGTCTTTCAATATTCAACTGTTTAATTTGATTTTATCAGGGAAAAATATTCTCACACAGCTGCAAAACATCTTTACTTTCCTTTACAGATGTCTGATACTATATTTGTTTATCACCTGGATTTCTCCTGAACATTTGTTTCCTTCAAGAGTTCAACCAGCTCAAGCTTGGCTTTATGAAGACAAATGCTTTGGTTATAACCTGCCTTTGATTTTAATAATTACATTATTTTTCCTAAGGGTTGAAATGAGGCCAGGATTACAGCATATTGATTCATCTGACAAATGTAAAAAAATTAAAAAAATAAAATCCTACTTTGTGGGTTTTAATGTCTTGAAGTTATCTTGAAGTTAAAGAGCATACTTTCTTTTCACAAGGATTCATATGACAGGAGTGTAGCAGTTCATAAAATATAATTAAACTCAGTCATTAGATAAACTAATAAAATATAAACAGATTTTGTTAGTAAGAAAAACAAACAAACAACAACATTTTTTTCTTCTTTTCCTTCAATAGCTTTATAAGGTGCAAAGACATACCTGGATTGGCATGAGCACCCTGTAATGATGGATTTTATTCAGTAATAAAATCCAGCTGGGCAGAACTGAGGAACACCCATGTCTCAGGGAATAAGAAACTCATGTGAGGGACTGCACTTCTTTCTTGCAGTTTTGTAGTAAGGACTATTGGATTGAACTCACTTTAGGACAGAGTCGGACTCCTGCAAGGTAATATTCCCATATGTGAAGATTTCATAATTTTCACCTCAATCTATCCTCAAATTTCCTAAGCTCTACAACAAACTTTAACAGTACTGTGTTAGTAAACACCTTTTTTTTATGGTGTGGCACAAGCTGTGAGAGAGACTTTGTGCCCATTCAAGGGCATAATATTTCATCTCATCTGCAAGTTTGCAGGTTACACAGAAGTTGGAGGACTCTCTGAACAGCCAGAGAGATGTGCTGCCATTCAGAGGGACCTCAATAGGCTCGAGAGGTGGTCTGATAGGAACCTCATCAAGTTCAACAAGAAGTACAGGGTCCTGTACCTGGGGAGGAACAACTCAAGGCACCAGGACATGTTGGAGCCACCCAGCTGGAAACAGCTCTGCAGAACAGGACCTGGTAAGCCTGATGGACACCAAGATGAATGTGAGGCAGCAATGTGCCCTTGCTGCTAAGAAGGCTGCAAGGCGTTCTTGGCTGCATTAGGAAAAGTATTGCCAGAAGGTTTAGGAAGTGATGCTTTCTCTCAGACTTGGTGAGAACACAGATGGAGTGCTGGGTCCAGTTCTGGGCCCCCTATTGCAGGAGGAACATGGACAGAGTCCAGCATGAAGATGATGAAGGGACTGGAGCACCTCTCCTATGATGGAAGCTGAGGGAGCTGGGGCTGTTCAGTCTGGAAAAGAGGAGGCTCAGGGGGATCTCATCAGTGTCTATGAATACCTAAAGGGAAGGGGCAAAGAGGATGGAGCCAGGCTCTTTTCAGTGGTGCCCAGTGCCAGAACAAGAGGCAATAGACACAACCTGGGAGGTGCTGCCTGAACAGCAGGAGTACTTCTGTGCCATGTGGGTGACTGAGCACTGGCACAGGCTGCCCAGAGAGGCTGTGGGGTCTCCTCCTTGGAGACCTTCAGAAGCTGCCTGGACGTGGTCCTGGGCAGCCTGATCTGGGTGTCCCTGCTTGGGCAAGGGTTGGACAGGATGAATGCCAGGGCCCTTCACGCTTCAGCCATTCTGTGATTCTGGGTGGTTCTGCGACAACCCCTTCCTCTCTCCACCTGCCAACACTGCAGCTATGGCTGAGTGGGAGCAGCTCTGGGTGCTTTTGCCCTTTCTCTGTGCAACAAGTGGTCAGAGAGCTGACCCTGCTCCCAGGGCATGGCACAGCAGCAAGGCCTTAGTACTCTTCTCTATTCAGTGTATCTGCATCTGATAAAAATGCAGATGTACCAAACATTCCCTGCAGTAAGCAGTTCCCTTTCATTGGTATATTCTTAAAATTGGATTATGCTTTTTACGAGATCTGGAACAGATTTTTATTGTGAACTATCTGTGAAAACATACAAATGATTATCAGTCATAACACTGATAACAGATAAGCAAACAGTGAAATAACTGGTACGACAGGTGATGATCAGGAGCTTAACATAGGGCTCTTGAGCTCAATTTTCCTATAAGTCTAATCAGCTCCACTTACAAATATAACAAATTGGCAGATATGGAGGAAGCAGTCTGATCACAACATTTGTTTGCCATAATATGCCAGAAATTAGTTTACAAACTTGTCTTCAGAATTACAATAATAACCGTTTCCCAATATCATTTCACATTTGCAAGAGGCTTCAATGCATCTTAATTGATGAAGTCCAAGAGCCCCATAATTTCATCTTGAATATGTGATCGCTTCCTGATAAACACAAAATGCAGGGAAAATAATAGGCCTGGCACGACAGGAGAGTTCGGGAGAGGGGACTCTGACTGATTGTAGCAACACAACACATGACAATCAGGCACCACAGAAATGGGCACAAGACAAGAAATTATGCCGGCAGGCATGTTAGCAGTGTGAAGTTCTTGCAGCCACAGGAATATTTGCTTAATATATTCTGAGACATACCCATACAGAATGCAGTTTTAAGATGACCCTAGATTTCTAGATGATAGCTTTTTTTCCTCTTCTTTATCAAAGATATTCCTCTGTTGCTAAGAATTGCCATGCAACTTCAGCCTGTCAATCCAGCTGAATGTACCTCTCAAAACATGATGACAACATCTTTTATAAGGGAAAGTATTTTGTTATTGTTGTCACAGTCAATGAAGGCTTAATTTGTTTTTCCTTGACTTTTATGCACTATTATCTGTATTATAATAACAGTCATGTACAGTTAAAGATTGGGTTGTATTGTGCCAGCATCTTTGTACAGAATAATAAAGAAGAAAGTCCTTGCTTTAGAAATCATTCTCTAACTGGTGAACAAATAAGGCAAATATTAGAGTTAACAAAATAAAATAATAATAAAAGACAATTGGGTCACAAATAGACATTTCCTTAATCAATGCCAAACAGGAATGATTTTCTTATAAGCACAGAGAAGATGGATTTTGAGGTAAGATTCAATGAGAACAAAAAACTGAGCAAATCCACACACTTCCTCCCAAAGACAGGTCACTGTGGAGAATTACCCCAAAAGCTACATCACCATTGCTTGCTTTCTGGATACTTTCTTTTTGCCTCCTGGCATGGAAAAGTGGGCAGGTCAAGTTCTCAGACTTTATGTGTATGCTAATTACTAGCTAATATGCAAGAAAATGACCAGACCAACTCCATGTGTCTTGTTGCCACACATTTCCTTCTTCCATCTGTCTTGGGTTTGTTTGTTTGTTTGTTTGTTTGTTTGTTTTCTGAACTGAGTGCAGTGTAGGAGAATCTGATGTATTGGGTTCTAGTAGCTGTGGTGGGGGTCCTTGCCTATCTCAGCCAGGGCAGTGCTTAGGGGGAAGATCAGAAAATCTCCACAACCGAGCAATTACAGGCTTACAAACTAGTCCAAGAGACTTAAGAGTTTCTGGGACCACTCATGAGAGCAGACAAGCTGATTCAATCTCTAAGATTCAGAGGCCTAAAGGGAACCTCACTGGGTTTTAGGTGGGATTTAAATGGTTGGATCTGTGTAGCGCTTCTGTGCTTTACCTTTGTCCCACACCTAGAAACTCTACAAATTTGTCACTTGCACCAGATTTTCCCACATGGTTACTACTCAAGTCTATCTCATTTTCCAGGTGCCAAGTCTGACATATAGGGTCTGACACGTGGAATGAACTGGAACTTCTCAACATACAAATTGCAGTACAGTACTGGGTGTCTCTAAAAGCCAGATCACAGCTCTCTTAAGGTGGATGCCAAACTTACAGGATACTGCTTGATCTTAATCATTTGTTTTATTTTCTGATTGGTAAATGGAGATAAAACCACAAGTGTCACTGTACATGTTTCCTTTTGTTTTTACATAAAAATAAAGATTTGGAATGTGCTGGTTAACAGCATTCAAAATGCAGCAATTGAAGATGGTATTTGAAAATTGAGTGAAATAAGGAGAATGAGAAAGAAACACATATGTAAAAATGTGTACTTGTGTATATATATATAAATTATTCCACATTACTAAAAAGACCTATAATTTGCACATTTTTAAAAATATTACTTACTGCGTTCAATAGCTATTAGTACAGATAAAAAATCCCCAACCTGTCACAATGAATATTTTAATCTCTTAATATATTTTTTATGAAATCCATACCTTATTGGGATCAGATTCCTCTCAGGAATATGAACCAGCCAAAAAAAAATGATAACTTCACAAAGTTTTACATCAGTTTTTTACTACATGCCTTTTATTAAAAATTAAAATTCAATAATAATACAAAAAAATCACATTAAAATTCTATGATGCTGTAAGGTTTTCCCTTACTATTTTCTAGCCATCCCGGGGAAGAAAACCACATGTATATAAGACCTGAAAAACCATCACTACAGAATAAACATTCTTGTTTAATTAGACCAGAATGGGCCTCAACACATCAATTAGCACTTTACTTTTGGCTATGTAGAACTGCCTCTAAAGGCATTTTCTTGTTTGAAAACTGCAGGGGCCCTTTTATAAGCACTACCACACTGTAAAATTTTCCTCTGTTTCCACCACAGTGACCACCTATCCTTCCATCTGCAAAACATTAAGTGTTGCTTGTAGTGTTGAACTGCCATCTGCACCTGCTATTCAAAACTAACAAATACAAAAAATATTACACATGCCACACATTTACGTAGGCTCATTCTACTTTTCAACCTTGGCCACCTTGACAACACCATTACTAATAGGTTCTATAGGTATATTTGTAAGGTTAAAAGCTTGAATTATTATACTGTCATCATTATAATTCACCAAAGATGTTTGAAATATATCATGGAGCAGATGCCATCATTCACTTTTATGTATGTTAAATTGCAGTGTAACTCAGGGCTTTTCAGCAGATTAGGCAAAATTGGATTTTGATGTCCAAGACCCAGGGCTGATAAGCTGTTCCTGCCCCAGCAGGCAGTTGGGTTAAAACTGACAAGTACAAGAGTACTTGAAGAAATGGGTGAAGGTGTTCAAGGTGATGGGGCTGGATTGCACAACACCCAAACCAGGCCAATTTAAGTATTTTCAGCATTTCTTGTTCCTCCACCCTTGGGTCACTACTGTCTGCCTCAGCCGTGTAAGTGTGGGGAATCTTCCTTCTCAGCAGGTGGACACAGTTCCTTGTTGGGTCAGCAACAGTTAATGTCTTTGCCACTTGAATTAATAAAGCTTAAGCCCTTTGTCTAAGACACATACGATAGTCATTTTATTTTTATTTTTTTGTAGAAACGGTCAACTTTTGGCCATAAATACATATAAGTGGTAATTAAACAAACATCTTGACAGACAAACTTTGAAAGTTTTGTGGTTGCTATAACTTTGTTACATGCATTTGGCAGAGGGGAGTATCTTAAAATTAAACTCAAATGTAAACTTTCTTGACCGATGTCAGTTTGGCACCAACTCACTATTTAATTGACTGTTAACAAATTCTCCAAGATATGACTGCTATACAGATATTTTATCTTCCTGTTAATTGGTAATTATGCATTGGCAGGAAAAACAGTGTTTCTTTCCAATTATTCCAGAACTCAGTGATTATTTAAACTTTGCTAATTAGCAGCGGAGGGTTGGTACAACTTCTGGGCAAATTGTATTTGATAATCCCTATTAAAATATACATGGCAGTAGTTGACTTGTAACAAACTAGAAAAAAAAAAAGTGGCAGTTCAAAGGGTATTAGATACAGCACAAGGCAAATGGGGGCCTATTAAAATTTCCCCAACTGTTCTAATGAGAATGCCGAGGGTCATTTCTTCCTAGTTTACCATCTGTTTGGTTTCTGGCAAATATCTCCGGTGTGAAGGGAGGGTCCTGGAGCCCATTTGGCTTGTCACAAAGTAAACCAGGGATCCACAGCAATTTCAGTAAGTTATAGAACTGCACTTCAAGAGCAGTCGTATGTACATAGCTGAAAACTTATTCTCAGGAGCTGGCATTTGCCGATTATTCCTTACTTTTTAAGGCTGTGAGCAAGCATGGAGAGGCAAAGACTGAGCAGGAGGGAGCAGATTTGTGGGCTCACCTAACAATAAAAATCCAACAGTTGGCCTTTTTCCATCTTAAAATGTCAGCGGGGGATATTTTCTTTTATCTGTCGCAATCTGCAAGCAAAACATTGCCCCAGAACCAACAGTGTTTAAGCACGAAATGATGCCAAAACTGAGCCTCTGGAGGCTCCAAACCACATGCCCAGTGCAGGAGCAGGGGGAGCACATGGGCTCCTCTTACATCTCCAGTGCTCAGTCTGGACCAAGGTACCACCTGCACAACCAGAGTACATCCCACTGTACCTTCTTGGAGATGGCACTCTGGTGCCCGTCTACTACCTGGGCACCTTCTTTGCCCTTCTTCCTCCAGGGATGAGATCAGAAGCACCATCAATGACTCTCACCTGCAGTAACCCTGCCCTAAGACTACAAGTGACCTGCAAACCAGATCACAAAGATCCTTCAGCCATAAATTTAAAGGGGTTTTGGTTTTAGTCTGGAATGAAAATATGCATGTAACCAAAACATTGAGCAGAAGATTATGCGAAGACTGCCTTAATTCTGTCAAAAGGGAACAGAGTAATTTAAAACAGCATGAGATAGAATGTGATGCCAAGAAATTATTTCTGATGATTGCTCTTTCCAGGCATTTTTCTAGAAAATTTATTACTCACCATACTTTAAGGAATATTTGTAACTATTTATTTTATTTTAATTTAATTTAATTTAATTTAATTTAATTTTATTTTATTTTATTTTATTTTATTTTATTTTATTTTATTTATTTTATTGTATTTTATTTTATTTTATTTTATTTTATTTTATTTTATTTTATTTTATTTTATTTTATTTCATTATTTTATTTTTTAAATCTCAAAGACTCAATGTATTACTTACAGGAATGGCGACAACCTTCATAATATACAAAAAAAGAGCTGCAAAACAGGAAAACTTCATGATGATCTTTTAAAGGATGATCTTTCATATACTCTTTTAAAAGATGATCTTTAATATACTATTTTGTTTGTTTGTTTGTTTTGTTTTCTAGCACATGCAATTAGTGTCTTGTTCAGGCACTAAAATGTTTCCAGATAACATCACTCTCATAGTCTCTTACAAAGTAGCTCACAGAGTTAACCAAAACCTAAAATTCACCAGAAGTTTATAACCTCACTGTGGAAAGGAGACATCTGTTTTAAAAGATAGTAACTTACAAGTTGTATAAACCTACACAGAAAACATACCCCAATTTTTTTTTTAGTCACTTAGACTGGTAGCGAAACTTCCCAGTGCAGGGAGAGCCTCGGATCCACTGTCTCTACCATAAATAACAGAACCTTTCTAAAGGGCCTTTTAAATTTAGGTTAAAAGGCTAATGTATATGTGAGCATTATCGTAAAATTGCTTGTTTATTCTGTGCTCATTAAAATATAAACATTAGTGTAATGGTTAACTACGATTTTACAGAAAATTAGATAAATTTTTTAGTGTAACTGTGGCTTATATTTTCTGTAATGAGGACAGACTCAGGTTCTCAGCACACAGTGCTCCTTATCGCTGCTAAGGGATTATGCTCTAATCTTCTCCTTTAATTGCATAAATGATATTGCATTTCTTGCTTTCAAGTCCATATATTTGTGGAGGAGCTGAACTGCTTTCTCATACTTGTGACTATGTATCAGTCCCCCTACCACTCCCCAGCACCACTGAACCTCAATTTCATTTGGAAGCCATCATTCCATTCAAACCCCATCACTGCATTTGAAGGTTCCAAATGTGTTTTGTGGTACTACTCAATGCCGCTCTTTTATTATATTTTTGGAAGAAGTCTAGCAGTGAGAGCCCCCAAATGACCATATGGACATCCTGGCCATGTGGAAGAGTAGCCCTAGTGCGCTGATAAACCCCAGAGTGCAGCTAGCAAATGCCACAAGATGTAGAAAAGAAACAAAGAGCAGCAAGGGCTGTCAGAGTCAAAAGCAAGCAAAAAGCAAGGACACACAGGGATGGAGAGATCCTTCATGAGTCCAAAGTGTGCCGAGAGAGAGAGATGGGGTGTTAATGATATGGCCTGAAAAAGGGGGAGATGACAAGCAAGAATGGAGCTTTAAGGGCAATACTGAAGGAAGTGGAAAGGAGTCTCAGATACCCACAGGTTCAGACATGAGAGTGGAAACAATACTGGAGAGATGCAATTCAGGATATCTGTTGCATCAAAGGGATCTTACAAAGAAAACAACACTGTCTAAAAGTTAGATTTGGGGACAATTTCTTTTCTAGGGACCATCACAATTTGTTTGATGAGGTTTCCACTATACATTTATGCTTTATCCCTGTTTTAATTTCAGATTTACAGATTTAGTTTTACTTTAGCTGAATCCAGACAATGGTTCAGCCTGGGACAAAAGATGAATAAATAAGATGACTATTAATTTTATTCCCCAAAGCTGACTCATATCTCCCTCCAGGAGTTGTTAAAAAGTTTTCCAAATAAATATTTCAGCAAGTTTCATGTTGGTATAATCCCACAGGAAAAAACAAACAAACAAACAAACAAAAAACATGAACTATTTCTTTGGCTGCACAATATATACTAAAAAGAAAGAATTCATAACCCTTGTAATTAAACCTGCTAGTACTATCATTTTATCTGTTTTCTTCAAAGTTCTTGACATGGTTAACTAACTGCGGTAACTGACAGTGATTGTGTGTCTATCAAGTGATTTCCTAAATTAGGTAATTAAAAGATAATTGTAGCCACAATACAGTAACTTATGGCACAAAAGACAGATTTGTGTATGTTGGGAAGAATTCATAGAGTTGGGGCAGACTAGAAGATTATGATAATCTAGCATGACCTGTGTAATGCAGACAAGAGTATTTCAGTGGAAATATTACAAGGGAGAAAAAATATTCTTCCTTGCTCTGTAAGTAACTACTATCAACCGAATTTCAGAATATTGCTATGCTTGTTTTTTTAAAGAACCATCTTTGTCTACCCACCCACTCTATGCTAAAACCACACAAATCTTTGATTTGTCTCTGAACCTTACACAGTTCTCAACATTTAAAAAAAAGATTAATTCCAGCAAGCTGAATCTAATGTGAACATCCCAATCACTTGCTGGAAAGGAGGAGCAGCTTCTTTGCTAATTAGAAATGATGACACAACAGATGGATCCAGGCTTTCTTGAAAAAGTGCTTTAAGTTTTCTTCAGAAAATGAAACAATTCCATTTCTACCTGCTAAGATATTAAATTATATATAACATACTGTAGAGACTACTCTTTCTTTCAACAGCAGACTGTAAATTTAAAATTACTGTTAACTTTTAAAGTACCAAATAGTTTTAAGTGCAGATCAGTCACATGTTTTAAATGCTTTTTGGAAGAGTCCAGCTCTTACTGCAGAGTGGAGAAAGAAGTTTGTGTAATTTTCCATGGTAGGAGCCATCAGTCCCATGCCTGACTGCTTGCACATCACTTTGCCTTTCAGACTTACCCAGCCCATAGTCTTGTGTTTTATTTTTGGAACATGTGGAACTGGTTTATTTGTTGGTTATCTTACCAGCAATGGAATGGTCAAAGCAACACCTCCAGAGCTATACAGTGACCTTCAGCAAACTGAAACAGGCTATGTCTTTTTTCCTGTCACTCATCTCAAGGTAGTATAAGGTCTGTCAAAGTGAGAAACCCGGTAACAGCCCCTCTCCACAAATAGAGATACAAATTCGGGAAAAAATGCAGGCCTACTCTGGTAAATGCACAAAGTTATTTAGGTTCTTAAAATATTTTACTTGCATTCCATTCTTAAATTATTTAAGTGTGATTAAACATGGCACGCATGTCTTGCCTGGTGAGTTTTCAGCACAAAGTGAAGATCTCCCCAGTGACATGAACTAAAGACCTATTTTCTGGAAAGATAGGCTTGCCAGCCATTTGGTCCCCCAGAAATTTCCCACCATTAAGTGTTTTCCTCCTCTTTTACCCTGACAGATCCCACTCAGAGTAGTGGGCAATGAGAAAGAACAGCATTGCTTCTTCCAGAAAAAAAGCATCTTTTTGTTCATTTTATCTTACTCAGTTTGAGGTTAATCACTGATGCTATTAACAGGAGTAGAGCTGTTCTCAAGGTATTCCTCAACTCACAATCTTAAATAATGTGTTATTTACAACATGAGCTCACTTACATTACAATATTTCATTTATGACCAAGTATACCACTGCTGTATGATGCTCACAGGCCCAAGCAAGTTTCATATGCAAGAAAACATGATCACCACCAGGTATCACCATGGTATCATAGAGATAATGTTTTGTTTTTTGGAAGATTATTTGTAAAAATATAAAAAATACTACCTAATAACAACCTGATGAACATATAGTGGTAAATTACTTGCAGAAATGTGGAGGGTAGTTTTCAAAAGTGCTTGTCCTTAATGCAGTTGGCTTGGCTTCTGCCACTGAATGCAACAGCAGAACCTGAAGCATATAAAAGTTTCACAAAAACCTTTCCTATCGCTTGTACTACAACTTTGTTTTTTCCCACATGGAAAATAATTGGTTATATAAAATACATTGGCCAGTATTCCAGTTTTAAGGAAGATACTATTGTTAAGTGGATTGAAAAAGTAGGTTGACATTAAGCTCAAAGGAATCAGCTTTTTAGTCCAAGAAGAGTTAAATGCTTGGAGCTAAATGTTTCGGTTTATACCAAATGTCACCCAATTTATAAAAGGCTGCTCTGCCCAGATCAGCTGCTGAGGTTTTTCTTCTTTTAAAATTCATATAATTCGGTATACCAAAAATCAGTATACAGGGCTGACCAAAGACAGAGAAAGTGGAGGAAGGAATGCAAGCTGCCTAAAAACTGCCACTGCCTTATCTCATTGACTCCCACTGACTTTCATGTGTTGTTGATTACTGAGTCTAAATCATAGTGTAAATAACCATGTTGTTATTGATGTTCTCTCACCAAGCACTGGACCGAGTATTAATTAGCCTGGGTTGCAGAACATGAATTACACCAGACTTACCAAATCCAAAAGCACTGGAACCACCAACACTCTGGGAAGCCTGAACACTGGTAGAGGTGTATAGGCCAGTCACCAGTAAGCCATCAAAGAAGGTACTTGTTGAAATAGTCACTGAAATGAGAGAAATAAAATGTGTAATTATTTACAAGCAGTATTTAAAACCCTACACACATTCTGTGAACAGACTCTTGCCATTGAACTAGATCCCAGCTACACCTTCTGTACAACAAATCTGGCTAATTCCCCAATACTTACAACACTTCAGCGACTTTAAATTGGCTTTCCCATGTAATTTTCCCAAACAACTTGCTCAGCATTCAAGCTGTGAGTGCCAAGTTTCAGTATGCACTTTTGCAACTTCCTCAGGGTTTACTTAAAGAAAATTGACTGTTTTACAAGTAAACAACTGGTGTTTATTGGTGTTTGAGTCAGCTTCTATTCCTAAATGAATCATAAGTCATGTGCCAGCAATCATCTACAGCAGGCACCAGACAGAAACTGAGCACTACAACAGGATCTGAAATGAACATGTGAATAGCAGTGGTGGCTATCTCTACTTGGGAAGCTTCCTTTGTTAGCAGTACAAAACTAAGCTATACCATAGAAACTAAATGCATGAGTTAATAAAACACAGCACTGGAATATATGGCTTGTAAGTAATTGTCAATGCATTAGAATATAGTAAAAGCAATGAAATAACCAGGATTGTTTTGATATTGTTCTTTTGGGATTATATTATATTGTATTATAGTATTGTACACTTAAGTTATATGAGATATGTAATCTGTCATTACAGATTACATAAATTTAAATAACTCGTTAATACATTTTTAAGAGATTCTTAGATATTAACAGTAATCATCCAAATAACTTCTACAAGTAACAATAGAATCTATGTATTTTTTGTTAAAACTGACTGTTCACAATACCTATTTACTTCTTATAAACACTAATTCTCACATTTTTATTTTGGCATCCTTCAGATTGTATCCCTCTACACACGTTATCAGCTTCAGTGGTTCTGTCTTGGAAAGACCTAAATTATTCAGTGATAGGTTTTTCCCATTATATAAATGCAATATCCTTTATAGCCAGAATGACTTCTCTGACTTCTCTTCAGCAGCACGCAACCTTCCTTGCTTCATAATATCCTATCCATATACCTCTGAACTGAAAATCAGAACAAGGAAATGCTCCCCTCTCTCACCCTCCCCTCCAAAAAAAAAAAAAAAAAAAAAAAGTAGTTAGCTTTACAATTAGGTAAATTTTATTCTCTTTCTCCCCTAACCTTTTTCATCCTTTTCAATGTTATTTGTTGTAAATCTTTACCTGTATTTATTTAAATGTGGACAAAACTACAAACTACATTGCAAATCTATGTCCTACCAAATAGGATATATATATATTTTTTAACTGTATAAATTAACAAGGGCAAAGAACCTGAAAGGAGATCAAAACAAAAACACAAAAACATTTCCCTGCTGAAGAAGAGTCCAATAATTTGTAGTTTGGTATACTGAGTTACCACCCTGGTTCTGCTTTTATACTTTAATCCCTTAACACAAAGAGATCAGTACTTGACAAGATTGTTGATAAAGTCTGACCTCTCTTTACTTCACGTTCCTCCTCCCCAAATCGTTTTATCTTGCTGGAACGTCATGACTGGCCAAGGAACTGAAGCACAGTGCTGTGAGATAACTCCAAGTACATTTACTGGTGAGGTACATGCAGCGATGTAACATTATTTTTTTATTTTTTAAATCCAAACAGTCATTTAATGTGTCATTCAGGCTACATTGGCTAAAACTTACTAAGAAATATCTAAAGAACATGCAAACATTGACAGAGGCTTAATTTGCTCTGAGGGGCAATATATACCATATTTAATTTATTCTTCAACACTTAGTATTTAATTAACTTCCTTTCTTGATTATTTGATAGTATACTCAATATACTGCATCCAACTTTTCTGCTCCCAAAACTCCAAATCTCTGTGTTTTACAATAGACATTTCCCCTGAATGCAGACTGCAGGTTCAGAGCTATATACTCAATTTTTAAGAAGTGGCCACTTCTAAGATATGTCTTAAAAGAACGGCAAAAGGGCCTAGACTTTTAGAAAATAAAAGAAGTATTATAGAGGGAAGGAGAAAATCAAACAAGCAAATAATGAATTCTTCTTCTTTTGATGATGAACTGGTGAATAACGCAGAACCTTTTCTTCCCTTTGTGCTTTTATAGCAACAAAAAGGCAAAACATATGTTGAAAAAATATGCCTATGCGTTATTTTTGAAGACTTGGCAAAACAGTCAGCGAAAAGCATTCATAGAAGGGCACTGGGCCAGTACTTCACTGCCATTTTGTTTCCCTGTGGGGAAGCATCTTATTCTGTACTGAATAGGATATAATGCAAAACCCTACTGTGAACAGGTGACCAGTTTCTCTCTGGGAAAGAAGTGATATTTTACAATGCCTGTATTTGATTTTGGACATATTTGTGTGATTGTCAACCCTCATTTTACATGAGCATGTAATAGGTCAATTTTTATTGTTGAAAAATTTCCAACACAGTATGGCTCCCTCATTAAGCCTCTGGGAAACTGCACAACGCCTCTAGCACATTTTTTAAAACAGAGCACTAGGCTGTTATTATACACGTGTCATACATTTCAGAATAATTTCATAGTTCTTCAAGAGGAAAAAAATTAATCATGACATTCTCAGTGATGACTTTTTTCTCTATCCAGTGGTGAAATATATCAGATTCCCATAAAATGAAAGAAAAGACACACCATGCCAAGCGCTAAAGACCAAGACCAGCAACAGGACCGTGGCTTTATTTTGGGCTAGGGCTTGTTCCTGAGGGCTCTCAGCTTCCCCTTCCAAGATCAACAAAAATATTCTTCTGAGATCCCCTCCATCAGGCTTTGTTTCTGCCTCTACCTTGGCTCATGCTGTGTGCAGTTGATGCCAAATATCTGGCTCTTCAAGAGCACAGAATGATGCTGAGGCCCACCTGGACCACAGACAACACCTGGAGGGGCACAGCTGCACCAGGCACCTGGCACTTGGTGGCAAGGGGGGCCTGGTGCAGACCCAGCACCCACCTTGTAGCACCTGGTGGGCCACACAGCTTCCACAACACCAAACAGGACTCCTGAAACAATTGCATGAAGTAGCACTTTGAAAGGGGATGGCAGAAAGGAGAACGAGGAGTCCCTGTGCCATCCTCCACAACACCTTCCTTAGGAAGAGAATTTGGGTGAGCACAGATGTGGGGAGCCCTCCCTAACCCCGAGGATTGCCCAGCTGAGCAACGGGGACATCAGCCTTTCCACCCCATCCTGGCTGCTGCCCTGGGGCGAGTGGAGAGCCCTGGCTCATTTCTCTCACCCAGTGGTCTTGGAAGGGGAAGGCAGCTTGCGAGAGAGCAGGGTACCCATGACGCAGATATATATAGGGAGCCCTCGGCTGCCCCGAAATAACCCAGCGACAAGAACTGAGAATATATTTCTGGGAATGACATACTCAAGGCTCTGATCATTTGCATACTGCAAATATTAGAGGCAATGTTGGTAACTGCTACTTTAACAGTTGCCCAATATTTCCCATTGTAAGCCTCTATTTTCAGATCCTTAGATCTTTGCCAAGTTTTACTCTCTTGGGCTTTTTTTTTATTAATTATTTTATTTTTCATTATAAGTGTCTGCTTCATGCTGATTGAATTATTTGAAGAAGAAAATTCATTCAAACACTTCATTCATTTCTGAGATGAGGTTAGAGGGAAAGATTGCATTGCCCCAGCTAAAATTTTCCAGTGTTCTTCACTTTCATCAGTTCCTTCTCTCCAAAGGAACTGAAATTTCAAAAGGGTATGGCTTTGGTGTAAGAGATATTCTCCAAGCTTGGACAAATTATAAACACATGGAAAAATTCAGAGTTCACACACGTTCAATGAAGGCATTTTCATTTTTAGCATCTAAATATTTCTGGAGATTCTGTCCTCGCTTAACACTCTCAGAGTGCTTGGTGATTTGGGTACTGACTCAGAGCTTGTTGAAAAAAATTCTGTGAAATGTATTTCGGTCTGGCTACTCTGCTTTGTAGGAGCAGAAGTGCTTGGTGGAGATTTCAGTTCCAATTATCTTTTTTATCTGGGAAGTGTCTCAGTGTTTTAAAGCAGAAAGTGATGTCAGCTGGTTGGAAAGAAAGGGCAAAAATGAGGGATCTTAAACAAAAGTCTAAGCCTTGTGAAAAAAAATTCAGCAGAATATCATTTCTCAAAAAGCTCAAAAATGTGCAAAGTGTCACAAGAATGAAGTTACCCCTAAAGTTGGACCAGCACCATCCCAATAACTTAATGTCAGGAGACATAAAAGCAAATCTTTTTTGCAGGATCTCACAGGAGAACAGTGAGTAAAGTGGGATGGGGAAGGTAGTGACACTGGGATAAATGCAGTGAATAGGAGAAGAGAGACTTTTTTGAGAAGAACTGGGGAGTGATGGACAAGAAGAGACAATGGCCAGGCAAAGCAGCAGTGAGAAGGTGGAAAAGAGGAAATTGCATCTGTAGAAGTGGGCTGGGAACACTGGAGATGTTTAGTACAAGGGACTCAAACAGGACAGGCTCCCCAGAGCAGTGGGCACAGCAGTGGGCCTGCTGGAGTTCAAGAAGCGTTTCGACAATGCTCTTAGACACATGGTCTGATTTTTGGGTGGTTTTGTGTGGAACCAAGAGTTGAACTTGATGATACTTTTGGGTCCCTTCCAGCTCAAGGTATTCTATGATTCTAGAAAAATTTCAGGTCTTGAATTATGCAGATAGGAACATATGGGTTAGGTGGAAAATTTCAGTTTCTTTTGCAAAAACATCCACGAAAACAGCAGTATATCAAGGGAAACAACACAGAAATATCCACCAGTGCCACCTTGCCCTACTCTTTTTTCTGTACAATGGTTGCTGTCATACAACTTTTTCAGACAATGGCATTTCTGGAAATCATGAGGCGTGAGGCCCACACCTCAATTTTCTACACACAGACACACGCTCACAATTGTAGAAAACTGCTGAATGCAACTCCCTGAATGCTCAGCACATGCACGCTGTTGTGCTCTCCTAGAGTAATCACAGAGACCAGCCATGCGGGCAGGCTGGCCTGATCCTCCAGGGAGTGGTGAGGTGCTACTTCATTGAGAGCCAGGGGGATGAGGCAGCCGGAGATGCCTCACGCTTCACACAGCAGGTTTCTGCCAAGCCCTGGCCTTGGTGCCTCCCGTGGGACAAGGTGCAGTGGCACCTCCAGCAATGCCGGGGGCTGACACATCTTGAGGAGGAAGCAGGTCAGGAGGAAGGAGGCTGGCAAAGCTGCTGCTGCACGTGTACCACAGGTGGAGGTAGCAGCGTAACAGCAGGCTTTGAACTGCAGTCATTTTCAGATATTTCTGAGAAGCTTGGCCTATGAACATCATGTTCAATGCCTTTTCAGTGTTACATGCTACACATGACATTTACTGCCATAGAAATCTATTAATCTGTTTAAGTACTTGCATAAAATTTGCCTTATGTTCTCCTGAGGGACCAATTTACTCTCCTAAAATGTAGCTGTGTTATGATTGATACTCAAAATGCTTAAAATACAGACAATGTATCTAAGCTCTAAAGACATAAAAACTGCTCGATGGACAAAGCAGATCATCCCAGGAGATACATGGCACTGACGGGTCTTACTGAATGTTTGCTCTTTAGCATCGGCTAAATGTCAGTAAGAGGGCTGATACATGCAGAAATTCTACTGAACTTGCAGCTGCTATTGTTGACAGTAAGTTTAAAAAGGACTAGATATAGAGATGCAGATATGACGTGGGAAACAGCAGGAGTGGAGACTTAACAGAGTTCAAGAAGGTATTAATAAAGACAAGAATCTTTGAAGCCCCATAACTGTTTATGTAAGTCAAGTCACATAGCCTCAGTGTAAAACTGCAATTTTCTAGACCATGAAGAAAACAGAAAAGAAGTTTGAAATGAGAAATGGGATCACTGCAGACAGCAAACCTCTGAAAATGAGACTTTCTTGCATTAAAGCAAGGACAGGCAGTTTTTAAGGTTCTTCTAAAGGTCAAAGCCAGTTCCTTATAATACTGCAATACTGCATCACAGCACACCTGGGCCATGGTTGGAAACTTTCTTCTTAGACAATAAATTACTTATATTGAGGCCATTCTTTTCTTCTTTTTTCTTTTTTTTTTTTTTTTCCTTGACTCCCCAAAAAATATATCAGTTGTGCAATGGCACCGGTCAGAGAGGCTGCTCTTCCTCTACAATGCCACGACTCTCACAGGCAACTACAACAGAAATGGAGACTGACAGCAAATCCAGCAAAGTCTGTCAATGTCACACTGTGTTTAGCACCAAGCAGAGATTAACACTCCCTAAAGCATTCAGCAGTGGGAATGCAATCTGGAGACAGTGTACATGGGATTACCCCAGCTCGCACGCTTGCATGCAAACACACTGACTCACTTTTTCACCTCAAAAGATGAAGAACAACTAACTCATGAGCAAATTGGAGTATTCACCTAGGAGACCAGCAGAGACACTCCATCCTCCAAATCTCATTTTCTACTCCCTCATCTGCAGATAACACGTGTGGTTCAACCCTATCAATCCTACAGAATCCAGGCAGACAACATGCCAGGAGAATGACAACAGGGACACCAAAGCTAACACACCTTCTCCAGTCACCACTCCCAAAAAACATCTCTCTGTTAAGCATTTAGAGTAAGTCACAGCCATTGTCACACTTCCTTAAAAACACCTGGTATAGTGTGTGCTACCACCTCATGCCAGGATTGTCACCTACTGCTGCATGTTCTCCTCACAGATGAGAAAAGCACCAGCTCGTTGCAGTAAGCAGGGTGGAGACATCTCTGCCATGAACACATTCCCACCACAGCACCAGGACTGGCCCATGGTTAGGCAGTAGGGCTGCCCCTGGCATAGGAACAGCAGCCCAGAGGGCACGGTGTGCTCTGGCTGGGGTGTGTGCTGCTGGCTACCTGCTTCTTGCCACCTCTGGGCAATTCCACGTCAACACAAGCCTCTTGAAAGCCTGCACTGTGCCCCCTCTGTTCTGAATTTTGCCTTTCTAGTTTGCTCACCATGGCTCTAAAAGTAAATATGAGGTACCAAACACAGGCTCAAGTGTAAATCCATCCCACAATGTAGAGGGCATAAAAACTACCAAGCCCATTCCTTAAAATACCAGACCACTCTCTGAAATGTCAACTACAGATGAAGTGGCTAGGAAGAAGACAATAAGCTCTGATGCCTTACTCAAATGCACACTGTTTAGACACCGCCATGACAAGTAATCTATAAATACACAGGTAGTTTTATAGGTATGCATTCAAAAGAACGTGTGGATAAATACATTTGTAAATTAATAGTGGAGCATCCATTGTTATGTGAATTCAGAAAGTATATGCACTTAATTGCACACAGAACTGTATTAGTAGAAAAGGAGAAATTTTGAAGAAAGAGTGACAGATATGTTGACATCATACTAACCTTTACTTCACAGAAATACTTTTCTTTTGAAAGAAAGCAAAATCTAGGAACTCATAATTATGCAACGATTTCAAATACAAATGCCAGACAGATACCTAAGAGCTGTGTGAGTCACAGATTTATACCTCATCCAGCAAAAACAAAAGCAGAATAAAGCCATGGGATTCTTACTCAGACTGGTTTTGATTTTCACCAGGGAGGAGGGGAAAAAAAGAAAGTTATTTTGGCATGGTTTAATACACAAGCGTAGGTGAGGGATGGCATTCTTACAATGAAAATGTTCTCACTTAAGTGGTTTTCCAAGTCCCTACCAACATAGTAAGCTCACACCAATGAACTTTCCTTGAAGGTGGACTGATGGCACATTGAACAGCACCATCACTAACCTGCAATGCCTTCATCAACAGCTACACTTACCAATAGGTTTTGGGAGGTGGGAAGAAAATTGCACAGGTTTTGGACTTTATCCTAGACAGCTTATCTTCAACCTAAGTATTGCTTTGCATTGTGTTACTGATTTCAATGGTTCTGCCCAGTGCTCCATCAAATCTCTTTGTCTCGATTCCTTTCCTAAATTGGTAATAAGCAACAGAAAACTGAAAATAGATTGCAGATGTGTGGCAAGATGTCAGTAACATGATATACAGAGACATCATTTGTCAATGATGCAAGGAGAAGCCTATCAGCCTTGTGAAAGAACTATTTGCAGAGACACTACTTATAACATCTTTTTGAAAGTTCCTAACAAGACAGTTCTAATGACATCAGCAGAAATATAAGCAGAGTTTATTCTTATATGCCTAAACTATGAAGGATTGGTCATTTTTTTAAAACATCTGAGATGCTACAGAGACTGCATCTCACTAAAAGTGAAGAGTTCAATGGCTAGGCCTGTGAAGAGCCTTACAAAATCAGGAGCCTGATTTCTCATGCATCAAAATCCCTAACTTAAATTTGTGTTACAATAGGTATTAAAGATCTGTTTCTGACGATAGCCAGAGCTACCAGAAACTTTCTGACCATAGCCAGAGCTACCAGGCTGAGCAGCAAGGTAATTCATTCATCTGTCATGGAAAAAGCAAACACAGTGCCATAGCTCAGAGACCTGACAGAGGAGGGATCAGACTGGCCACTGCCATAGCAGCCTGCTTTCTAACCAGCAAATGGGTAATTAAGGCTCTCATCTAGGTGAGAGGATTCAAGCCTGGATTCCCCACCTGAATATCCTAAAATATTTTATACTTCACTGTTTGTGTGGCTCAGCCACTGACCCTCAGCTGCAAACGTTGCATTTTGTATGGGAAAACTGAATATTGACTGGCACAAGGCTTGCTCTTTATTCCCACGTTTGGGACTGCTTTCTTGGAAGGAAGAGATTGAGATTTCAGTCAGTGGACCAGTGAATATGTGCTACTGCTATATAAAGCTCCTGAGAACATCACATCTATTTATGTCACCCCACTTAGCCTGTAAATCTCACCCTAATGTAGATGTCTAAAACAGGCCAGATGAATCACACTTGAGAAATGCCTGTTCCTCTCCAACGACTGCAAAGGGAGCCTCGTCTGTAAAGCTCAGCTACAGATGTCATCAATGAAGATGTCCAAACTGAGATGAATCCCACCCAGAGCCACACATAGAGAGTAACTTATTTACCCAATGACTATTTCAATGTCCAAGTATTGCCCACATGAGTAGGAGCTGAGCAGCCTGAGTTGAAATGAAGCATCCCAGCACCCAGAGCTCACCCGAGGACACTACATTGACTACTGTCCATGACTATCTTTATCTTCTTTCCTGTACAATTCCAAATATACCAGTAATGCTTAGCAACTTAGCAAACACTGTTGTAGTACTGAGAAGATCCAAAGCATATCAGCAAATGCCTGTTACTCCATCTGATAACTCACAGAGCCCAGCATTAATGAAGTCTGAGCAGTAAAAACAGTAATCTGGATGTGAAACAAAACCCATTTCACAAAAACATACATCAGCTGTGACTTTAAAAAATGGTGTCTGGCAGAAGTTACCAACAGTCAAAATTCAACTACTGAACGATACTGCATCCCATAGCCAAAACAAGAATGATCGTCTCAATACTATTCACTGTAGCAACTACTGTGGATGGCCACTTATAATTTTAGTTTGTGAAATACAAAACAAACCATATTATTTGTAAAAATGCATCTCTGTGAAACAAACTATTGTTAATAGGAAAGTTAGTATCATAACATAAGAGCCAACCACATACATTTTAACAGTATGTACATGGTGGTTAGACTTAAACAATTGTGATAGATATTTCACAAGTCATAATATATTATTTCTCTTATCCAAAGCACCATGAGTGGCTGGGAGGAGTGCCAGGGTCATTCCTAGACCTCACTATCTCCCAGGGGTGAGCCTGGCCTGAGGCTGAGCATGAGCCGCTCCCAGTGGAGGGGTGGACGGAGGCACTGCATCATCCCTGCCACTGGCCACCCCATACACCCTGTGACCACCCTGCCAGCAGCCTCTGTGGAGCTGCAAATGAAGAAAAAGATTCATTTGTCTCAAATTTTGAAAACAGCATGATAATTTTAAAATATAAATTTGTTTTTAAAATATTATCCTTTACCAAAGACAACTTTCAACCTAAAACTATTTTTCCAGTGGAATTAAGGGAACAGAAGGACAATTCCTCACTGATGGAGTAATGAACACCTAATAATGTCCATGGGAATAGTAACACAAGATTTCAAATGATGCTGGTGTAGGCAAACACCAATCAAATATCCTAATCAAGATAAATCTTGTGGAGATGATAATACCTTGTGCATAGCAAATAACTATGTTGGAACACTATTGTGCCTTTATTCAGCAACCACCAATCTCCTTATTGAATTTTGAATTCACATTTTGTCATGATTTGATGAAATGTGCCAACATAAGGTTTCTCTTAAAAAGATTAAACATTATTGTGATTATCTTTTTTTTTTTTTTTTTACTCTAAGCTTGAGAATATTGACCTCTGTTTTGAAGTCTAACCTTATTTTTCATGCCTTTCAAGTTTATGTGAGGTTGCCTGTTTGATACTCACACATGAAAATTTCATATTGTTGGCTGTGCTCTCAATAAATTATTAAAAAGGTCTGAATATTACTGCAGTGTTCAGATTTTCAGAAGAGTTTAGTAAATCCCTTTATTCTAGTGTCCTCAAAAGAGAAACAACTACTCAAAACACAACTAACATTTGAATTAAAAAAAAATAATAATAAAACAAATTCTTGCTTGGAAGAAAGTGAGTATTCTTTGCTTTGGGAATTTATTATAACTTCGTATCTAAAAATTTGCAAGAATTTTTGTCTGAATTTTAGCTAAGGAGACATACCAACAAAAACAAAGCTGTTGAACAAGTTCACCTCAGGCTGAAAGAATACAAATCCTCTTATAGACACATTAATTATGATAAGCAAATATAGTGAAGGGCATGAGTTTGAGTGATTCTGGCTAATTAGGAAACATCCTCAAACTAAAATATACACATGCAGTCTTCTTTCATACTCATCTGTAATATAAAATATAGCCCTAGATAAATATAAGACAATAGCTCTATCCTTTCCTAAGCACCCTGAAAGAAATTCTCTATAGATTGTCTTCTCCAATTATATGTTTTTATAGATTTAAAAATAGTAGAACAGCTTCTTCATTGCCTTAGGACTTCTTTAACTTACTCCAGAAGCATACTGGCATGTTAGAAACAGCCTGCTTAAGGCCCTCTTGCTACTCTTAAAGTGTGTAAATTATATTTATCCAAGTCTTAATATACTACAAAATTATACTGGCTCTTTATAATATTTAATACCTGTTGTCTAGTATCAGTGCAAATGTGACAGTGATTGCAAATCTATAAGAACACTTTTGACAAGTTTCAAATTCATCCAACACTAGTTTTTGGAAAACACTCCAAAGAGCAGAAGTTCGGAATTGCAGAGCACCTTTAGCTGATGTGACGTACAAAAGCTGGGATGCTAAAATTCACTTCAGCTTCAGGTTCCTTTGAGGCACCCTGAGGAAAACACAGAAAGGTAGCAAGTATAACGCAGGCCATGTGGCAAGCTCTGCCCTGGTGGACTGGCAGGCAAGGGCCAGGGGACACCCTGCACTATCACAAAAGGCACTACACATGTATTTAGGGAACTGAATTGTCTCACTGGGCTGGCCAAAAGTCCCATCCAGCCAAGTTGTCCTGACCTCAGCCAGCTGCATATGCTTTGGAAGGAATACAAGAACCTGGACAAACAGAGAACTAGCCCTGCGTCCTTTCCACATGTGCTCCCACCCGTAGGTATGCTGTCTTGCAACATGTAATAGTTGCCAAGGAACTGTTGAATAATCCATTTAAATAACTATATTTGTACTTTTACAGCTTCAGGTGGCAAATATCTCCATGGTTAGTAATTCATTTCCATGCATCACACAGATAAAAAAAGGGACCTGGGAATATTGGTGAATAGCTGGCTGAATATGAGGCAGAGGTGTGCTCAGGTGACCAAGAAGGCCACCAGTATCCTGGCTTGTATCAGAAATAGTGTGTCCAGCAGGACCAGGGTAGTATTTATCCCCGGGTACTCGGCTCTGGTGAGGCTGCACCTCAAGTATTGTGTTCAGTTTGGGGCCCCTCACTACCAGAAGGACATCGAGGTGCTGGAGCTTGTCCAGAGAAGGGCAGTGAAGCTGGCAAAGGGTCTACAAAACAAGTCTTTGAGGAGTGGCTGAGGGAACTGGTGTTGCTTAGCCTGGAGAAAAGGAGGTTCGGTGGGGACCTCATTGTACTGTACAATTACCTCAAAGGAGTCTGTAGTAAGGTGGGTGTTGGTGTCTTCTCCCAAGCACCAAGTGATAAAATGAGGGGAAAAGGCCTTATCTTACACCAGGGTAAGTTTAGGTTGATATTGGGAAAAATTTCTTCCCTGAGAGAGCTGAGGCATTGGAACAGGCTGCCCAGGGAAGTGGTTGAGTCACCATCCCTGGAGGTCTTCAAAAGACATGCAGATGTGGTGCTGAGGGACATGGTTTAATGGTGGACTTGGCAATGCTATATTGAAAGTTGAACTAGATACTCTTAGAGGTCTTTTCCAACCTAAATGATTATATGATTCTATCAGATGTTTTCCCTTAATTTTTTAAGGTCTCTGTTCTTTACATTTTTCCAGTAAGAACAAAATGTTTTTTAATATTAGCATTTAACATTTATCTTAATAGACCGATGAACTTTAACAGATCTTCCACATCTTCCTTAACCATCCCTTTTCCCAACTTGATTAAACTCACTTCATTACATTCCCATTACACAGGAAGCTGTCCCCTCTCTCATCATGTAATTTTACTTTGGGTTTTCCAGGCAGAGGCAAACAGATATGCCCATACCATCAAAATCTAGGAGTATCATTGCATTGCACACAAAGTGGTGAAATGATGCTGGTTGGTTTTCTCTTTATTTCTTTCCTCATAATTCCTAAGGTTTGATATGACTTTATTTTTATTTTTTTTTTAATCTTGTGCTCAGTACTGAGGTGGTATGTTTGGACATCCACTTCCAAGATCCCATCCCAAATGTTTATCATTAATTTTCTCTGTGACCTCCCCATTTTAACAATATCAGTGAGCCTTATATTTGTCTGCCCTGGAGAGTGTGGTATATAATGTTTGTACCTTGCTACTAAAGCCCCACAATCACTTTGACCATGTTTAACTCCAAACATCAGGCCATGACAATGACAGTTCTTTCTCATCAGCCTCATTCCTCCCTCCCCACACTGGATTCCTTGCGTGAAATAATTCAAGCGAAAGCTGGCATACTGTTATAATTAGATTGTCAACAAGAGTGAGCGATAATGTTTCTGACTCCATTTATCTTTAATTTATGTGTGCTTATCTTCCTTAAAACAGAGTAAAGACTGAATCACACTGAGATTTGCTGAGAACCATGAGCAGAAGGAGTGGGACCAAAATATATGATGCTGATTATGGGAACAGGACACAAGAGTTTAAAAATGTGATTTAATTTTGTATGTATGATTCATGAAACAAAATAATTCTGTTTAAGCTCAGTCCTCCATTTAGTAGGTGCAGAATGTTATTTGAGGAGGACAAATAAAAGTTGGACAACACCATCTCCCCCTA
Source organism: Anas platyrhynchos (assembly GCF_047663525.1). NCBI lineage: Eukaryota > Metazoa > Chordata > Aves > Anseriformes > Anatidae > Anas > Anas platyrhynchos. The sequence goes on from NC_092587.1 coordinate 13,585,953, forward strand.
TAAAATGGAACAACACTATAAAATAGCCTAGAGGTTGATTGACATTTTAAGTTAAAGTAGACACACTGGAGCAAATGGGGATTCATAAGGGAAAAGCTATAGTGTGGCTTATACTAAATATACAGTGGTATTTATACTGAATTTTGGCATACAAATGATGACTGGACTGTGACAAATGGTTATATAATCCTTTGACTGTATATGGCACATTAATATTGTGAGGTCTAATAAATTAAAAATATTTATTTCTAAAAGTTCAAGCCAGAACAATGTTGAAAAGAATCTAAAAAATAACAAAAGATCATCAGTCCCCTTGACACTTAAGAACATATCTAAATGAAAATTGGGTCAAAGTAATGGAAATAATGTGCTTAGAAAAAAAATGCCTAAAATAAGAGCACTACTAAAGCTCAGTGGCATCTGTTTCTCTTATCTTTATGGGTATTTGGCTTAATGGGTCAGAGGCAGAGATGAACACAGTAATACAATACATATGTTTATCCTTCACAATATAAGTCTTTACAGTGTTGTTTGCAAAAGCTGGGCATGCCAAGTAATTGATGACTACCCCACAAATGGTAGGATTGTAGGTTTGTCATTTTATGGTGGGTGGTTTGTTCTTTGTGTTAGGTTTGTTATAATGGTCAACTACTGAGCAAGAAAGACCAAGGACTAGAGCAGCAGGACTGTGGCAGGCTGTGATTAAGGAACATTTGGCAGGGCTCTGGGGGAAAAAATCCACAAAGTGCCTTTTCTCCACTTTGCTTGGGCAAAGGATTGGATCTGAAGGTAAAAGAGGTCCCTTCCAGACTCCTGTTTCTAGACACTTTGTAACAGGTGTTTTACCACCTTTAAATACTCACAACAACCTGAGTGTGGCACTCTGAAAAAGCAACTAAGTCAAGCCATGCACACACAGAAAAAAATAAAGTTCAGCACAATGACTTCTGTTGGATTAATTTGTCAATATTACTTATTTTTTTTACACTTTTTATACACAGCAAATTCCCAAATGGTCACTTTAAATTCTTAAAAAAAATAAGGAGGAAGAAAAACAAAGTAACAGGATGGTTCTTGTCCCTGCTGTACACAACCATCCCAGATAATACCAGTACAAATTCCCCAAGCCATTAACAGATTTTTAACTAATCAGTTCATGTCCTCTTTCCATGCTGAAATTCTTTCTGCTCCAAACATCCCAGTGAAAGAGATAAGTATTCACAGCCATGTCCCTGTTATGACTCATATCTTGTTAGAACAGAAACATGCTCTTGGCTCTGTGGAAAAAAAAAAATCCCACAGCCGCCTGGTTTGGTCTGCTGCAAGCCTGCAGCTCCCCGCATTGTGCGCTGTTGTGTCACTGAGATCTTTGTGTCCCACAGGAGACAATTACTAAGAAGCACCTCCAGAATAAGTGATGCTCTGCATATTATTACAGGACAGCAAGGGCTAAAACCGTAAATATGCCAACCCTAGCATTTCAACACAGCCTTGATATGTTTTCATGCAAGAAATCAGCAGAGCAACTTAATGTCGTAGTGATATTGCTCAGAGCAGGCTCACCTTAGTGGGAGACATGAGTCAGTGAGTTTGAATGGAGCTATGACGTACCTTGTATTTAAGGGCTTTGGGGTTGGAAGGTTTGGTATAAAACGTGCTCTTTGGCAGTAGAGGGTTTGAGGATGGTTGGCTGCAACAAATGTGGTGAATGGGTGGGATATCACATGGCATCTTCTGTTACTATGTTGACCAATGCTTATCTGAGATTAAAAACTTCATTCTTTCATCTCAATTTGATAAGGATCCATAAGCTCAGCTATGCTGTGGGAAAGTCAGCTACCTGGCAAACTAAGATGTATGACTACTGCAGCCACTCTCCTAGAGGAGAGGTAGTTACTAACAGGAAGCACTGAATTGCCAAAATAACTTGTACTGGTCTCCTAAACAAGGACACAAGCTAGCCAAGAGCCACAAGAGCTAACAGAGTTGTGCCAGAAAATCCATGAAGAGCTTTTTACCTTCCTAGATTGTCTTCTTCAGTTAGCCACTAGAATTTTCATAAGTAAAACAAAACTAATAGGCTTAAATAAGAGGCACCATTCTTCTTCAGAAGTGACAAAGTTAATCGAGTGTATTTGATGCAAACATCACTGATGGATAAATGCAACATAGTACTGGGAATGTACTTACATCCACAGATCCTAACTGGTTGTTCCATGTCCCATTATGTGACAACTCTTTGCTCCACTGAATAAAATGAGTGAGCAAATAATCTCCCAGGGAGCTTCCCATAATAAGACCAGTGCTAATGCAGACATACTAGCTGGTTCACATCTTAGCTAAATGTTGACATTCTTTGTCAAAACTCCCATTCCAGTATGAAAATAAAGAAAGACATCACAAGAAGTATCCCCTTGGATTATTAAGGTCCAGGCAGAAGCATCACCAATATGTTGTGATGGGTTTAAACCCCTATATCCCTTCCCACAAAACAACTAAGAGGAAAAAATACCCTGTTTTGACTTCACCAGCAGATACCCATACTTGGAAGCAAATTCCAACCAACTGGTCAGAAGAAATGTGCCTGAATATGGAAGAGAAACGACTACCTTGTGTAAAACCAGAGAAACCTACTTATGTGAAGACTATACTCTAGTTTTACTACAGATGCCTGAGTTTGGACCATTAGAGAAGTTGTGTTTTGGGAAAAAATGGCAGAAGTCTCTGGGACATCTTCAATGCATCCTTCTAATTCAATAACTAAAGCACACAGAGTAGTCATATCACGTCATACATTTAAAAGAGCTATTTATAGTTGAATTAGGTACGTATAAATAGCCTGCATCTCAAAAATCACATATTCAATACTTTCTTCCACTTCTGTCTTTGAAATTCTATGGTTGATTCAAGTAACAACTCTGGCATCTGTCTAATCTTCACAGTGTTTGCACAAGGAAGAAGGAGAATCAGATAAGTAGAGGTTGGTATAGAAACAGATATCTGGATATGGTGTGAACAGTTGGGATGTCTTCTATACCATACAAGCACAATAGGTAATAGATATAAGTCAACAAGAGTGCACAGAAATATTAAAAAAAAAAAAAAAAAAGCACACATATTCTAGTAATCTACCCCAACGACAAATGCACATCCTTCTGCTTAAGCTTCCTAAGAAACTTGGACTTTGAACTTTTGCTAAATAAGACTCATCTATATCTATTAGCAATAATTATGTAAATGCTAATATTATTTCAACATTTATTGTTGATAAGGAAATTTGAAATACTAAAGCATTTTTAAAAGACTGAAATACTTAGAAATTCATAAGTGATGAAAAGTTTTTACTATGCGTTTTTTTCTCTCCTCAGAAATGAAATACTTTGATCTACTCAAGTGTCATTTCATCTTGTAATTGAAAATTCCAGTTCATTTTGTTGAACTGATACAAAAACTTCAGGTTTTATTTACATAGGCATTTAACTGTCCTTTCCAAACACTTTGCACTGAGTGCCTATCTCTCACACTTTACAGTCTAGTTAATAGGTCCAAACTACTGAAAGAGTAAAAGCAGCAAGATCCTAACCCGAGCTTTTGTGATACCATATGCCAAAACAAGATAATGTTTAATCTTGAGGCTTCAAAGAACAAAATATATTTAATTATTTTACTTAAATACACTTTTTTTTTTACCAGAGTAAAATTCTCTCTTTGAAAAAATTTGTTTTCCAAATTCAAAAAAAAAAAAAAAGGTAAGAAAAAGGATTTTTTCCAATAAAAGTTTTCATTCTGCAAAAGCTGCATTTTATAATATAAATCATTCCTGCTGGAACTGTTTTTATTCCATTTCTTAGAGGGCAAAGGTACACTTTACCTCTACTGTACTGTAATAACTCTTTACAAAATGTCTTTTCTCTTTCATATCTGACATTTTTCCTTATTGCCAACACTGAAATAAGCATGACTAAACACAGTTTTCCTGTGAGCCCACATGCAAAAGTAGCTCAGGCAATGTACTCATTTTGCTGTTTATATTATCCTGTTGAAAACCATGAGGACTTGGCACTTTCTCAAGTCCAGAAGAATAAAGTCAAAATGAAAGTGAGCTGCAGTGTTGCTGAGCGACATCACTGAGCAGACTGGCTTAGAGCTGCAGGACTTACCTCAGAGCTCAAGATGCAGTCTCCCTCCAAAACCCCTGGCAAAATGTTATGTCACATGTTTTACAACATTCTTTAGATTTCCACTTTCTCACCCAAGGACTACTTAATCATAGACTAGAATCATTTAGGTTGGAAAATACCTCTAAGAACATCAAGTTCAGCCACTAACCTAGCACTGTCAGGTCCAACACTAAACCGTGTCCCTAAGCGCTACATCTACATCTCTTTTAAATACCTTTTTTAATACCTTCACAACCCTTTCATTGAGGAAATTGTTCCTAATACCCAAACTAAACCTCCCCTGGCACAAATTGAGGCCATCTCCTCTTGCCCTACAGAGACAAGGGTGTGAACCTTGTCCCTTGTCTTTAGCATAAGATAGAGAGCATGCAACTTATCTTGTACAGTCCCATACAGTTCTCCAATGGTAAAGAGAAATACATGCTACAAAGCTACATTACGTCTAACTGCTTCAGAAAGTAAGACAGCAAAAAATTCCAAGGATGTAATTAAAGCTAAGAATCTTGGTGTTTATGGATGCCGACTAGCCTACCAACCTGTAGCATTTTTTGAGCTCATTCTCTTCTCTGCTAAGCTTCAAGTTTGCTTTTTGCAGCCACCAGAACTATGCACTGTGCAGGAGAGAGGCACTATTAAAAGGAGAAGAAAGATGAAGAAGAAGAAAAAAAAAAACCTGCATCAAAGCAAGATTTCTACCTTGGACTACAGCAAATTGCTCAGCTAGCCTGTTATTATACTCGAGGCATTCTCAGACAGCTGGGCCTCATTATAGACAACGGAGCTTTAGCCATTAACTTCAGAGAGAGCAGGATAAAGCACTAAATGCAATGAAGATCATTTAAAGCATGTTAAGCAAGAAAATGAAATGGTATAGAGCATTGCTAATGCTGTATGCTAAGCATGCTTCCTGTTGAGTGCTGAAAGATCTTGTACGCATTGGGACAGACCCTCCTACAGGTTTTTGCTTTTCTTCCAGCCTGGTGGGACACTGCTCTGGCAGGGTCTTGCCTTGCTATGGCAGAACACATAGCTAAATGGTGAGCTCCAACTCTCCTTCCTCATTGCACCAGTCACAGGGAAGGAAGCATTTCTAGGCAGAACATTACTGCAGAGAGGAGCTTTGGAAGAAAGAACAAAATAAAATAAAATAAAATAAAATAAAATAAAATAAAATAAAATAAAATAAAATAAAATAAAATAAAATAAAATAAAATAAAATAAAATAAAATAAAATAAAATAAAATAAAATAAAATAAAATACACACCAACAAACAAACAAAACATGTAGCCTAGAGTTTGAATAAGATCTACTAATTTGTTTGCTCTGAGTTTTAACAGCACTGGCAAAGAAAATTGGAAAATAAATAGTATGGATATTGGTGAGAGGTAGAAGTGGGGTGAGATCTGGCTTAGAGCTAACTTTGAATGGGTCTATTGCCTTCACATCTTTACATTCTATATACACTATGGAGAAACTTATGAGGCTGGCTGAGCTGCTGCATTACAGAAGAGAAGTCTCTGGGGTGGCACATGGAACTGTACAACACGGAACGCTGCCGACAGAGAGCAAAGCATTGGGAAGAAGTTAACAACACCAGGCACTTGTAGGCCATGAAGGCCAAGGATGCTCAAGCCCAGGACCAGCAAAAGGGGAGCATCTTCTGTGCATCCCCCTGCTGACTCCCACTGCTGTTCATTCTGCCAAAGAACAAACCAGCCAGGTGGAAACTTCTACAGAAATTAAGTAGTAAACAATTTACAGCTTTATAAAGTGAAGCCCAACCTGATTGATGAGTCTTTCAGCCCCACCAGCTGGCAACACTGCACTTTGGATGCATTTCCCTGGTCTCTGGACATGGCAAACCTGTTTTGTTTGTGATCACAGACTGTTCTCACGTACAAATTTTGTGGAACACAATAGGAGAGTTTTTCTAATCTACCAAAAACTAGAGGCATATGCAAACTTCACGAAGAACAACTTTTTAGAAAGTTCTGGACTTTTTCAAAGTCTTAAAGAAAGAATCTTTCTCCACTGTCATTTGTTTGGCTTGCTTATCACTACAGCTATTTTTCAGAATCTATTTGGGGTTCATCAGCCACACAGCAACAGGCCTGTCAGATCTATCTTACCTTCCACAAAGATACTAACACTTGTTCTTGAACTGTTTTAATTTAATTTGCTCATTGTGAAATATCGCAACTTCAAGCTAGTACAAGTTAAACCTGAGTCTAACTCCAGGACTGGCTTAGTCCTAGTCCTTCCTCAAAGTATTTTTGCATTTCTATGGACATACATAAATCTTGGAAAGACAAAATTACAACTTTCAGTCTCCTGAGTTTGTGAAAATTTCAACATGAGAGCTTTTTTTTTTTTTTTTTTTTTTTTTTTTTTTTTTTTTGCAAAAGGTACTCTTAAAAAGACCTTTGACAGCTATGCTAAGACTTGAAGTGATTAGTTCTGAAGTAGGCTTTATGAAAGAATGAACAATAACAGCGGAAGGTCCAGGCATTAATATTAACCTGTAATAAAAGGAACGATGTTTAAACCATTCCTAGAAATAAAAGATGAGTACCTGGTCCTGCAGTGCTGGAAGAACCACATAGCTTAAATTATATCCAATCAGGCAAAATGCAGATATTAAATATTTATGAGCAGCTCTGATATATTCTGAATTAATCAGTTCTGCACATTTAAAAGTTTTAATATTTAATGCCACTACCTCAACAGTCCTGCAGAAATATTAAACTTTTGTACAGTCTTTTAAAAGGAATAACAAGAGCTTTTACCACACATAACATCTGAATTGTGGTTGTAAGTTTTGTGCTGGGCTGCGTTTTGTGGAGAACCAAGATTATAATATATTGAAATGTAACTGGAATTCTCAACACTTTCACCACATATGAAGCAGGAATAAGGACAGTAATAATGAAAATAACAATTATTAAGCCAGGGGTAAGTACATCTGGAATCTGATTAAGTCTCCTAGGCATGATGGATTACTCACGAAGGCTTACTAATATCATACTTTCATAAAATCACTCAGATGAGTATAAATGGCATGCTAAAGGCATTTTAGATATTGCAGAGTATTAGTGTTAGTGTGTTAGTATAGTAAATCTTCTCCAAAACACCAGCTGTGGTAAGCAAAAATATATACAGATATTTATCCATCCACAAATTCCCTCACTGTAAAAAGCAAACGTGATATCTGGCTACATTTCTAGCAATAATAGTAATTTTAAAAACAATAAAAGAATTGTTCTAGCTATTCACCAGTAGTTTTAAAAATAAAGTGCTTAGAGACATTTAAGTTGAAAATGTGGAAATGAAGATCCTCTTTAGAAAATGCTGAGATATGTAAGATGCTGATTCCATTAATCAGATCCGTGTTTTGATTATAAACATATTTTTGAGATTCTCTATTTCCAATTAATAAATTAAAAATTCATTAGAAAATCCCTAGATAAAAGAGAAGGGGGAAAAAAATGTTGAAGTTGTTCAGAAATTGCAGGACATCAAAAAGTGTATAGCTTGGGTTAGCAATATATACTCATTTTCATATCACTTTGGACTAACCTGTAACATGGTGATAAAGAGAAACTCTGACCTGTACCCAAAGAGATATAAAATTACTTTGAGAAATAGATTATAGGGTTACAAACCACAGGAACACAGGCCACCTGGATGTTGAACTGGATCAATGACGAGATTTCTCCAACAGCAAACATCCAACACATTTTTCTTCCCTGACCACATGTGTAGTTGCCCCAGCATGGAAAACAGTGTGTTCCATATGAGCGGTGGAATAATTTTTAGAGGGTTGCCTATGGGCACAGACCAACTTGAATCAATTAAAAATCACGTATAAAGGGTGCAAAGATAAACAGAAAAAACATTCCAAAGCTTCTAGAACCCACAGGTTTGTTTGTTTGGTTGGTTGGTTTTTTTTGTTTGTTTTGTTTTGCTTTGCTTTCTTTTTTAGGGAAAAAAAATATCTCTATATATGAATATCATTTTATTTCATCTAGGTACAAATTCTTTTGGACAATGGTATTCACATCTACCGGTGGTACAATACAAGGCCACCACATAAACCCTGGAGAAGACACCAGTTTGAGTGTGTCAGGCACAGCCCAGCAGTGGGAGGAGAGGGGAAGAAAGAGTTATTCTGTATTAGAGAAGGCCTGAAGAAATTTATTTACTTGGTGTATAGAACAAAAGCATGGGGTCAAAACCTAAACTATTAGGGAACAAAACTTGTGTCTGCACAGGTGAACTTGAACTTTCAAATCGGTATCAGAAAAAGGAAGTTTTCAGTATGTAAAGTGGACTACAAATGAAAGAACAATGGAAACCGGCTCTAACATCACTATATTTTTTCATCAGACACAAGAAAAAGGATGGAAAGAAAACCAAAGAGACCCTTTAATTTGCTGCATATGTTGCTGACAATGCTGGGGAGATAACTTTGTCCCCTTGAATGTGGGGAAAAAAAAGGATTTGACTGGAACTAAGAGGAATTTGAGAAAAATATTCATCCAGTTAAGAAAGGCACCATCTAATAGCCAGGTCAGATTTAATAATGGCAAAACAAACAAACAACCCCCCTGCAGCAATAAAAGCCAAATGTATTAAAAATGAAGTGCATTGAGATGTAGCTCTTCAAGATCAGCAAGCAAGCAATTGCTTGTTGTGAGCAATGGTCTTGTGCCTCCACAGGCGAAAACACAAAGGTAAAAGGAGAATGGCAAGCCTCTTTTAAGGCTCAGGACCTCAGGGGAATTGTAGCTGCTACAATTTCTGTGCACTTAAGACAGCAGTCTGGCCATTTGCAAACTATTCTGAAAAGCTACAGATAAAAAAAAAATAAAAATAAAAATAAAAAAAAAAAAATGGGAACTGTAGCTGCAAAAGAGAAACAGCGGACATAGAAAATGCTAGTGTGGAAAAACTCTAAGACCACTCATACAATTGTTCCAGCCCAGTGGTCTTATCTTTCAGCAAAAAGAAGCAGATAGTTCTTTGTGAGAAATCAGGATTCGCTTTTCAAACCAATAATTATATGTAAGAAATAATATTGCAGCTGGTGACACCACACTGATAAGCAGTAGAGGGGAAGTACGGAAAAGCAGCTTTTCTGTGAAACAGAGAATGCTAAAAAGAAGTCATTTTCAAGGCTTCCTTCCTCTTAACACAGGTAAGTACTCTGGATATCATAGCAGGTTCAGTGTGCCTTCCCCTCACAGGCCTGAAGAATGGTTAACGTCTAGTGCAAGTAGCTACAAAGAGAAGGAAAGCACAGCTTCCACAATTACACATTTCCTCAGCAATTTGCATTGACGCATGTTGATTTACACCTGCCATGTGGGGGGCAGCACAAGCAGCCTTCCTTGGCCAGTTCAATTTACCTAGGTGATATTCTAAAGTAGGGACTGGGAGATATTAAATTAAGGGAGAATGGGAAACAAATGGTGTGTACATTTATAAGTTAATATGGAAATAAATACCACACATGTAGCACAATAAAGACATACCTATGTCTTTCGAGTGACTTACACATATCTAAGCTTCTTTCTTGCAAATCAAATTCCTTCAAACTTATCACGGATCTAATCACAAAAGTGAAGAAACCTGCAGGTGCCCATGGGCACTCTATGAGTTACACACATTCAAGACTGAGCTTAAAACCGATCAAGTTGAAAATACTGATTTGGAACCTGGTTTTCTTTCAGCAAGTGACAATCTTTTCCACAAGAACCAGTAATTAAAAAACAGCCATGCACAAGTCTACCAAACACCTGCAAAACATTTTAATGAAAGCAAACTTTTAAAAAACATTGATCAAAAAATGTAAGATTATTGGAAAGTTATAAGCAAACTCAAAGGGCTATTTGAAATGAAATTGTCTTCTTGGCTATAGCTAGAGCACTGCCTAGATCCTTCTGTGCTATGGGGGGTCAAGGGAATAATACCAGTAGCATAATTGTAAAGCATATTGGAAAGGCAGGTGCTGCTGTTCATTGTTATGCTAAAAAACTCCTCACAATCTTCTATAGCAATTGCAGCTGTCTTTCTTTTACCAATGTATAATAATTATCCATCTGATTAGCAAATGTAACCACCTGCAGTCAACTGGTTTATCAGTTGAGCTACTTCTAAGGATGAAATGCCTTTAAAATCAGACAAGTTAATGTTTTTCATTATATTGCTAGAACTAAAATGCACTTTAAAAGTTTCGTGTATATGTTGATGGAAAAAATATTTCAGATGGTGTGGAATTATTTTCACTCTGATAATAGTGCTCAGAAAATGATTCTCCAAAAAGTAAAAAAGTGTCCTAAAATGGCCTGAATGAGTCTTAAAATAAAGGTAGCTCAGTCTCTACTCTATGAAGGACAATTATTACAACCACATTTTTTTATTACTGAGTATATCCATCACAATACATTCAACCCAGGCACCTCAGAGAATGCATTTAAATGCATACAGACATTCTGTGTGGCCAGGTTCTGTCCCTGGCTCTCTCTCTCTCTCTCCTGATGATCACAGTATTGCTTCTTATAAAAAAGCTGTTCTTCTCCTGTATTCCTCACCCACCTTACAGTGGCTGTAAAACTCTTTTCAGCCACATGCCTGGGGCCATTTGACAGCTGAGTAAAGTATTATTAGTTTTTTCATTAAAATAAGTCATCATGGCAAAGGACAGGGAGGGTAGATTTTATCTCTGAGCTAGCAAGTTTTCATGGCAATTTTGATAGAATGACCTTGCTCTTCTATTGTCTCTTACCTGACAACTGAATACTTGGTAATATTGGCAAATTATGTCAGTGTCCTCTCATGAGAAGCACCAGTATCACAAAAGTGTAAAGTTCCACTTTTGGACACAGACTTTCATCAAGGTTCATAGCATCTTTCTATGTGTATTAATTGGCTTGGAGGTAGTTTGTAGATCACATGATTTTCTGCCTGTTTCCTTGTCCTAACTTACCTTTCTGTATGTCCCATCAGAACAGATTCACATTTGAAATCTGCTGAGTTTTTTTACCCAACTTCATCTATAAGATGAAAGACATGTAGATGTGGTGCTTGTTTAGTGGTAGACATGGAAGAACTAGGTTAATGGTTGGACTTGATGATCTTAGAAGTCTTTTCCAACCTAAATGATTCTGTGATTGTAGTTTCCTTTTAAATCTGAACATGACTTTTTTTCTATGTGTACTCAGCTCCCCTTCATTTAAGAGGAGGCAGATAAACCAGGAACACCCCATGCTGGACACATCTGGCTTCCATACAGAAAGCAGCCTAACACGTTACTTAGTACACATATTTCCCTGACTGATCCCATTTGCTTATTTCAATTAAATATGACAAAAGGGTAAACATCTAAAACTACTGCATTTCCATTAATCCATTTCCATCTCAAAAATCACTGACGTGGGACAGACATGAGGACCCATTCAATCCCCAGGTGGAGAAGACTGACACAGCCACATCAGTAGACACCAGAGAATCCACATCCGTGTTCCAGCTGCAGGAAAAGCACTGTTCATAACTTGCACCATAATAGATGAGAAATAATCCCAGTTCAAGACATAAAGCCACGTGTAGCCAAGCTCATAATTTCTGAGATGGAAGTGATTTTTCTTTCTGTTAGTAAAGGACAACCCTTTGCTATAATTAGTAGCTTCTTTTATTTATTTTTATATGTGTATATATAAAAATATATATATTTGGAAATACAGATGGCCTCACAAATGGGGCTGGCAAGTTTCATTTTTTACCATGTTTCACATCGTGATAAAATACATCAATTTATTGTCAACAGAAACCTTCAAAGAATTCCTCCAGTCCAGTGTGTGCAGGGCACACCTGTAACTGAGATGTTAGAAGAGATCTCCTCTTAGTGTAAGCAGTGCTTTTGGAAAGTGAAGGGGCTTCATTGTAACAACCCAAAACCTAAGACATAATAACACCAATTTCTTTTACCTTGGCATAACCACTTAAGAACTTGCTATCCTATGCAACAACCATACATGAAACTATCAAAGCAAGCATGGACTATACTTTCAAAGTAATAAGAATAATACTGTGATTAGAAGCAGGTAAAACTCATTTATTTTCTCAAGGAGAGAGGGACAGGAGTAAAAGAAAAAGCAGGTGTGGGAAAGTGCCTTGTGTTGCAAGAGGACACCTGGAGCAGGTAAGACCCATACAGGTCTTGAGTGTACGTTGACACTTCTCCGGAGCAGAGGAATTATTCTGATGTAAATGTCATCTGATTTTCATCCCACTTATAAGCATTTAAGGAAACTCTATGAGATTCACATGATATTAATCTGCTTTTCTCCTCCTTCAGATGGGTGGAAGAACTCCAAGCAGCAGGGGAGGTCTCTCAGAAGAAAACTCAAAAAAGCTTTTTGATGTAAACAGAAGGTTCCTGGCTGTATGTGAATATAAAGAAAACAAGACCCCCTGGGGACTCCCTCCCAGATTCACACTGCCAGCTGTGTCAGATCAGACACCGCTGGTACTGTGCCCATCACTGGATGAAATCCCTTCTTAGCTCATGATCTGACAAGGAAGAGTAAGCACCTGGTACTATGGCAGAAGACTTGTGCCCCTTTCTTACATCGAGATGCTTTGCTGTTTTCTTGTTCATTGAGTTCTAGATCATATCCCATTCCTATAAAACCTCCATCCTACAAGGCAGATTAGGAGGCACCCCACAGACTGCAGTGCATTTGAAAGAAAAGCACAGACTTACTTAGTGAAATAAAGCTTTTGAGAATTTATTTTATTTACTGTTTATATTCAAGTTCTGCCACAATAGGCACAATTTCTGGGTGCAGGAATAAGCACTGCAGCATGTCTTACTACACAGGGTTTGTCTCACTGGCTTTGGCTTAATTTCTTCAACTTTTCAATGGTGGTATACTGTGCGCTGTTTTCATTTTGTATTGGCAATAAAGTCTCTACAGGCTTAAGGTGAGTTCGTTTTCTTCTGCTTGACTTTGTAATGTTTCTAAGGCACCTGAATTTCATCATATTGCACCTCTTTCTGCACTAAACTTGACATTGTGAAATAGACTCCGTGTCCTTATGAAACGTCTGAGACAGGAAAATTTCTTTGAGGTGAATGTAGAACTACTGTCATTACAATGACAGTATGTCTTATGGAAGCTGAGTTTAAGGTGCACTCAGTAATCATTGTCAGACTAAAACACAACAGTAGTTAGAAATGGCTTTACACAAGAAGAGGCCTTATACAAACTCTTTTGCTTTATTAAAAGGTGTGAGAAACCAGGGACTTTTGTAAACTGTTTGCTAACTTCAGAGGTGTACATTTCTGATTCTCCACCTAGAAATTTTTAGAATCTGATTTTTCAATGACTTTGAGCATCAGGAATCCCATTAACTTCATCTGCACTTCTCTGTGCTAGAAAGCCCTGAATGTGGCATCAGCGCACACAGTGAGAATCTAAAATTATGCAAATGTTATGCAAAGAAGCTCTCTACCTCCCCAACCCAACCAGAAATCCCAGTGCTAGCTTTCAGTATTTAACTATATTAAACACACCAACAAAGCCCTCATCCTATATTTGCTATTTCCAGCAGTCCAGTGGTGACAGAGGTGTGGAACAGCAGGCAGAGGCTGTGCTTCCAAGCAGGTGCCTCCCCTCCTCATAGGAGACTCTTGATATTCTTTACCGTTGTGTGCTCTTTCTCTAACAAAACTTTTTTAACAATAGAATAAGACCTTTGAAGTTTAATGGATGATATTTAACTTAATATAATACTGTGTATATTAATTTCAGCAACGTTAGATAAATTTGATGCAAGGTTATTTCATCGATGAACATTTGCCATTCCGAATGTAATTATAAATGTATGGAAATGTACATTTATGCTATTAACATTAGCTTGTCCCTGTACCATGGACAAATACATACATAATCATCCCATAACAACTCACAGCAAAATACGATTATTTTTTTTCTGGATTTTTTATGGTTTAAGTTCTGTGGAATTCTATTCCTGTCATGCTCATTGACCCAAGTTGTTCCAGTAAACCTCATACTTGTTTAAATAACTATCACAAAGTCATACTTAAAATCCAGTAAGAGATGAAATTTGCAAAGACATTTTTGTACGGGGAATTTGGATTATTTTTTTTCAGTTGATAATTTTCGGGTGTTCTTTAAAGGAAAATGAAGAGTAGGTGAGTAGACACTAAACATCTAATTTTCTTGGTATCTTTTCCAAGCTGTCCTCTCTTTGAACCAACATATTGCTCTTTTCCTGCTTTCTCTTCTCAACCTAAGACCTTCCACACCTCCCCTGGGAGGCAGGCAGGATAGTGTGTGAGCACCTCTGCACCCACGTGAGCCCCCAGCATCAGCCTGAGTGGAAGTAGAGGTATATTAAAGAGCAATTTGCCAACTGCTCACCTGTTTGCTCTGAAACACCTTCTGAAGACATTCTTAAATACTTTTATAGAACTGCTATTTGAAATGTATCTCCTCTTTGCACTCAGCCCTCATTGAGAATAAGTTGACATGTCATTTGGAGGTTTGCATCAACCATTTCTGGCTGATTGGTTTCAAATCCTCTAATCAGCTTACTGTCCAAATAATTGAGCCGTGTGTTGGAGAAGGCCCTTTGAGGCACAAGCGAAGACTTCATCGCTGCAGGCGCTGCAGGGAAATGTGAGCTGGCATTTCCAGGGCCACGGTCTGCCTGCCCAAAACCCCTACTCTCTGCTGCATATATAGCTAATGGAATCAGACTGACTCTATTTTTCTAAAAAATACTGATTTAACATACTTGTAGGTTTGAAGCTAAGCTTTAGTTATGCATTTTTCTTCTGCTTTATCTAAAATTGTAACACTGAATTCCTCTCATTGGCCACTGTACAAAACAACAGAAGACACACTGTGATCCTCAGAGAGGGTGCCTAGCTCAAAGCGATATAAAAAGCAAGGAAGAATATATATTAGTGTGGGCTAGTGTGGCATAATACAGGTGCAGAGAGAGGGTTTGTACTTGCACAGGCAGCCCACAGTGGGATTTAAAATAAGGGTGGCATGCTGTGGGGCGACTTCATCCCATGCTGTCCTTGCTTGAAGAGAACAAATTAATATCCATAAGGGCGATATGGCTGCCACCTTCAGGGCTCCCTTTTTGGGCATACAGCCTGGTGCAGAGCCTCTGCAGGAGGGCCAAATGCCAGTTTGCACCAGCAAACAGGCACCAACAAAGTTTGCCCACTCCCCGAGCTTCTACCTCCCCTTGCTGCACTGTCCAGGACAGCTGCCCCCTCCTTCCTCTCCCAGCCTTCCCTTCCCTCCAACAGCTAACGGAGAAATGGCTTAGGAGCTCTGCTTTCTTCTGTCACAAACTACCATGCCCTGTTTTTTATATCTTCCCTTTATTATCTTCCTTTTATTATCTTCCCTATTTCCTAGTTCTCTGTAATTACGTACTGGGACATCAAACGGTGAAGCAGGGACTGCTTTTGAAGGCTTTTATAATTAGCTTTTCTATTGTGTCCTCTAATACCTCCTCTGGCTTTAGACTTACTTTTTTCTGTTCACCACCTCCTGAACATATGGTGGTAAATATGCAGCATGCTGTGAGCTTCACCTGGAGTCTACTTACAATATATCTGCAATGTAAATAACAGACTTCATGTCAGTCAATTAATCACACACCAGTGGTTGGCAGAGGGCAGGCAGATTGCAGGAAGAGAAATTGGTAAGTGGTGTCTTGATCAGCATTGGACTTGAAAGTATTAAACATTACCTAAGCCAGAGTGCTTCTGTGGTATCACTGCTTTTGCCTAAAAACACTCCTTACAATTGCATTAGACCCTGAGTTTGCTTGATACCGTAAAGACTTGTCTAAAGGCCAAGGACCACTTTGACAAAATTTCACCCACTGGAGTCACAATCCCATTTGTATCCAAATGTAAATTTCATACAAAAACTAAATTAAGTGTAAAGTGATCCCAGGATGATATGCAAATTTAAATATTGCCACTCAGGTGTTTCTTTGTTTGTATGTGTGTGAAACTAATGCAAATAAATTACTTTACATACGTGTTTTATTATTTTTATTGTGACAATGCATATGAGCAAGACAAACTACTTTGTTTACTTGATTCACTTTATTTAACTCAAGGGATTCATATGCATATCATCAATTATAGTCACAAATTGTTTTGTGTGTTAAAAAAAAAAAAAAAAGCACTCTCTTCTTCAACAGAACTTTTCTAATTTGAAGATCTCAAAGGATTTTCTGTGCTACATTAAAATTCTTATAATTCCCACAAAGGACAAGTGAAAATATAGAAATAAATCATTTAATTTTTAAATGCACTGTTGCAAAGCACAGCACACCACTAGATCAGCCTTTGGCTTAAAAGCCATTGACTTCTGATGGTTTCTACCTAATGACTTCCATCAAGCTTTCAGGTATTTGCTGTCTTTACAACCTGTAACTCTACTTTAGATTTGATTGAAATTAACCAATACATTCAAAAGGGAGGAGAACAGGCAGTGTAGTTGGAATGCCTTCGAAAAGAGCTTGTTCACCTAAATTTGCTTCAGGGGAAAATACATTTATTTTCAAGCATAAGCATGCAGAAAATGCAACCACACCACAGAAATGTGAAGAACATTTATTTAGCATATCGATCTTACTACAATGTCCTACTCTGCCAATGGGAACAGCTGTAAAGCGGCAGAAGCAATAAGCACATACATAGACATTTTAATATTATGGACATTATAACGCAGTGGACCTAATCACACAAATAAAGGGAAGTTTAGGTTCTAAAGTATAGCAACTCTTGAAGATGTGTGCAAGCTAGCAAGGTTAATTTCTTTAATAGATTTTAGAGGATGTAACTTTGAAGAATTTCGATGGGTAGAACAAAAAGCATAAACAGCCCCGGGAGAGGCCAAGGAGCACCACCCAGCTTTTGGGGGAAGCTGGGAGGCAATTTCAGAGCATCTTAGCTCAGGTCAGACCCAGCCTCCTCTCCAAGAGCCACTGTCAGCCCAAGCAGCAAGCAGCACCAGTGGAAGCACCAGCGGTGGACACGCTACTGATGGCCAACCAAGCTTGGGAACAGCCGGCACCCAAGTTGTCCTGAGAAAACATTGGGCAGAAAACTCAGCACACCAAATCCCTGGGCATCTATATCTCCTTGATTTTCCCTCCTAACTGTAGGCATATAACTATTAACACACCACAGTTTTGAAGCCTGAATGGTATGGTGCACCATTGGCATGGCTGCAGGCTGGAGCACGGTAAGACCATGTCCAGGCCATGTGGGGAGCAGGGTTGAGGGTTAGTTAAGACCAGCTCCTTCTGGGACAGACCAGCCATTTCAAACACTTCAGTCCAGCATCCCTCACTGGATTCAATTAAAGCGCTTTTTTTCCTCCATCCAGGGCTTGTCCAGGGAGCGAGACTTGAGTGGGAAACAAAGACAAGCCCTGAGGCAGAATATCTGATAATATTTCTAAGTTAATTTATAATCATAATGATTTTGCTCTTAAAAGATCAAGGAAGTAAGATGGTGTTGTGATTAAGGTGCAGAATATCTAATGTGAGAGGTGCATAAAAAGAAATCAAGGAGTGCTATCCATCAGGAAGATAACTGGAAAAAGATCAAGTTTTCCCCCATCCTCACTATAAATCTTTCACTGAGGAGAACGAATGGGATATAAAGAACAAGAATTTCAAAAAAAAAAAAAAAAAAAGAGAAAAAAAAAGAAAAAGGAGACGTGTTAAACACTACCTAACAAGCTTCATGACATGAGCACAAAAGTCTTAAATTCAATGTCATAAATTCAATACCATCAAAAGATTCAGCTACTACGTCCTTAGAGACGGCACTGTGTAAGTCAAGCACAATATTAAAAGACACTAAAATCTTTAATATATGTTAAATATTTTAAATTCATAGATCCAATTCACAGAAATATCACAGAAGCATCATCAGCCATTTTTCCTTTCTGTCACATCTTTTAATAGATGTGCCATATTTTCTACAATTAAAAGATGGCCCAAATGGTTTACAGAAAATGGATAATCCACAAAACTGCCCTTGTGGACATGACTGTATCTAATCATTATGGCTGCTCCAACAAACACACCCAAATATACTAAAATTAATACCTGTATATGTTTAAATTACCACTTGGAAAGAGATTAGATTTCAAGCACCTCATCTATCCCCAGAGGCAGCATGCATTGATTACTCCTTACAGGTATTTTCATGGGGAAAATACCTTGTTCAGAAGTACTGAATAATGTGATATTGCTGTATATAAAACCTTTCCTTTTGGTTTTATATTTAGGGCACATAAGCCTTTAGTTTCTGTTTAAATGTTCTAATCTTCTTAACGGTATAATCAAGCCTCTAATATGTAATATTGTAAGTTTATATTTAGAAGGAATAACCATCATGTTAGTGGTGATGGACATATCTCTCCATTCATCTAACTGAATTACCCTAGATAAATCCCTTTTCCCAATTCATTTTTTGCAGGAACAGCAAGCAGCTTTATTTTATTTAAAAGCAAATAGTACAGTTGCAAGATATTTATAGTTAGTATGTAAAAATCCTGCTGTAATTTTGAGAAATGCTTTTCTTCCTCCATGTCTTGTAGATTTTTGGATGACACAGGATTTTGCAGGCTACAAATTCAATAAAAAGTATTCGCATCCTGAACAGGTCACAGAAACTTAAATTATGTCTATATCCTTCAACAGCATTGTGTTCTTGGAAAGTAAAAATGAGCTTCACTTCCTTTAAGGAAGTTTATATTTAGGCATATCACAGGGATCCTTTTTCTGTAAGTGGAATTGGGAGTTCTCCCAGCGATTCCTAATTTCCCCACATGATATTAACAGTTAAGTGACACTTAAAAGGCTCCCTCACCAATACAAAAACTAAGCCAGAACTAAGCCACAGGAATGGACTCTTCCTGGGAGATACTGAAGGGGATTTTCCAGATACCAGGCGGTTGGGCTGTGTTTTGGCATGTGACAGGAATTACGGTAGGCCTTGCCATCACACAGTCAGTCAGCATAATAAATAGTTACTAAGTACCCAGGATCCCGAAATATATATTAAAATCTCTGCCACCCCACTCACATATATTTCCTTGTTTGCCTCTTCTTCCTATTCTGAAGAGAACATTAAATCATTAGTCACCCAACACATGTAACTATTTATCCCAGCAGGGATCAGATTGCTGCAACAGAAAGACTGAAGAAGCAACAAAGCATCCAGATATGTAACAAAGGGTATCATGGAATATGCTCTTAAATGTGTAACTAAAAGAAAGGTCAAGCAGCTTATTATCCTGCTGTTATACTTTCATCATATGTAAAAATTTCCATATTGTTCTGGAGGAACACAGGAATGTGTTCCTCAATGTGGTTTTATCATTCATTCTTACTTTGCCCTGGCTGTAAATACCTACAGAAGGTACCAGCAAGTTACACCCAAAAGTAAAAAGGCCATCACATTCTGGTCTAGCTAATTACAAAGGCACTGATCTCTTTTTATACTAAAGTACAGTGCTCTTGACACTAGGGGAAAAAAAAAAAAAAGGCACAAAAAAAGATGATTCCCCTCTGATTTACATTCATTACAAGTACTTTGCGTGATGAACACCATAAACACATGTTAAATTCAGCAGAACAGATGAGAACCAAAGTGGTGTACAGCTGGAACTTAATCCAGATCTTTTGACCAGGTTTCTTACTGATACATCCATCTAGCAGTCTGGGGGGAGGGTCAATAGCTGGAAGTTGTCAATCCAGCTATGTTCTGTGAACAATGAGATCAGCTTTTTCCAAAAGAGACAGAAGAGAAGAATCAAACCTCACTAAAATCTGCATGTTGTGCATCTTTAAACCAGGGCCCAGTCCCTTTTCACTCAATCTGTAGATATCATACCTATGTTAGTGAAGTCCTCTTTATCCAGACAGACAGGATATGAGCTAAACCACCCCAGCACAAAAGGAACTTGTATTTGATATGAGATTTGTGTTAGAAATATTTCCTTCTGGAGCTATGTCCAATCTTATTCTCTGCAATGTCTCTGAAATATGTCAACACCCTTTCCCTAATCCAGGCTTTCTTCTAATTCCACTACCTTGCCTAGGCTTCTTGGGGCAATAAATTGTTGTTTTTATGCCTTGCTTAACAGAGTTAGCTGAAAACTTTAAATGTTATTTTATATATATTATATATATATTATATATTATTTATTATATTATATAAACATTATATTATTTTTCAGCATTGAAGGGGCCAAACTAACTTGCCTGGAATGGGGTAAAATCAGAGCTGCTATTCTAAAAGCCATGCATTTTTCCCAGAAAATCAGGAGTGTCCCTGTTTCATTTGCCATGGACAACTGCAGGGAAGGAAAAATTTCCATACAGGTTGCGGAGGTTGGGGGTGATACAGGTGGTGAAATAGAATCAGAGACTAGATGAGCACCAGTGAAAACACAATGTTGTGCTGCACCATGTGCACTGAGCTTGTGTGTTTCCTTCAGGACCCTGCCTACTCCCTCAGGCTGGCTCATCCCTTCTCCATCCACCTCTTGGCACCAGAAACCAGGGGTCAGCCTCACCGTGAGGCAGCACTGCCCCGGCAGAGATAGAAACTACAATCCACGTGTTCATTTAAAGGAATAGATTCATAAATTTTTCCAACATGTCAGACATAATGTCTGATTTTTATTTGTCAGGGATTTGACCAGTCTAAAGGTGTGATGTACTGTGCTTAATAGTTACTATATGAGTGCTGTGTATTATGAAAAATCAACATGCTCTAGAGAAACTGTCTGTCTGTCTGCCTGTCTATCTATCTATCTGTCTATCTCCCTATTTCTGACTGCTTGCAGCTAGAGAATACTTGGTAAGTGCAACAAGTGCAAGCTTTGCAAATCTGGAATGAAAGGCTAATAGACGTGGCACAAGTCGCTAATGAGTACCCAGCAGTGTTTCTTAGCAGTCAGTGATGTCCATTCAGGAGAAATATTGTACTGCAATTAATTTTTCAATGTGTGTTTTGTTGGTGGTGGTTTTTTTTTGTTTTGTTTTGTTTTTCCCCAGAAGGAAATTGCTGCACATACCAGGAGAATTTGTTCTCTTAATATCACCAGCTGGGAAAAGGGGTCCTGGGGGGACTTGTACATTGGGTTTTTAGATAAAGACCCAAAAGAACAGTAACCAGTGTATAGCACAGCAGCATCTTTGCTCAAAGACAGTTTAGAGGTGTTTTTGTTTTGTTTTAAAAAAAAAAAAAAAAAAAAAAAAGAAACGATTTGTACTAAGAAAACAGCCAGATGCCATAGCACTGGCTTTCTCTCAGTGATGAATGGTGTGAAAGCTCCCTAACATCTGCTACCACTTGATGAAACAAAACTTCCTTCTCTTTGAGTAGAAAGGTCCACAGAGGCTTATAGGAGTAATCTGGGCTGCCAGAGGCTGGGGAGAGACCTGGCCAAGCCCCCATCTTTTCATCTCCTCTGGCTGAGGCAAACTCCGCAACCATCACAGCCCCATTATAATTCTGTAATTTTCACTCCATGTTGACAACATGCTGAAGGAAAAGCACAGCGATGAAGAACATTGGGGATGATTTCTCTTAATGAGATAAACCTGCATCTCTCGATGCTAATTCTAAGTCTGCTCTGAACAGTTTGCTTCTATTTGAGGCGAGCAGCTCTGTAAATATCATTCTGGGGGGTGGGGGGGGGAAATATATAGATATATAAAAATAAAACAAGGATAATTTTAGAGAAATTAAGACCTATTTATCTAGTTAAATAGCTGCCGATTCTATAGATGCACTATAACAGGTTTTCAAGTTTGGAAACAGAAATGTCCTCTAAATGTAGACATCCAGAAGGAGAAAAGTGATAGATCTCCTCTAAGGCTTTTTTACTGAAAGACTGAATTGGGGGAAAAAAAATCTGCTGAGGAAAAAAACTGAACAATGACTAGATGTAAAGGAAAATGTGGTCAATGTATACATCAGAAGGCATATAGCAACCGCAGGTATCATTATAGAAAACACGAGTTTGTTACCTTGGTAATGGCAGTATTGCTACCAGCTGCACTTCAGTGCCTTAAAGAGCAAATTATTATTCTGTAATTTATTTTGGGAACAAATGCGAGGGGAGTCGTGAGGGTTACTTATTTGAATCAAGTCTGTTCAGTGGCCGGAAATTAAATGGTCAACTTGTCAGAAGTAGAATTGTTTGATTTTTGGTTCAGTGACCAAAATGAAAAGAAAAAGAAAGAAAAAGAGATCAGCTTGGGTTAACATAAAAGAAGAAGTACTGAGGGGCTTAACACAAAAAAATAAATTAAAATATCAGTTAGGTCAATATGAAAATCTTCAATGAACCCAAAAAAATGGGATAAAGAATTTTGTTCAAGCAGAAAAGTCTCATTTCATTTTCTGATTATGTGGTTAACTTTTTTTTCTTTTCTTTTTCATAGTTTTTCAATTAAGATACTTTTCCAAAACAGAATTCAAAACTTTGTATTGAAAATGTCAACAAAGTATTTCAAATGCTTCACTTTCCCTCCATTTTCCAGTACAACATATACCAAATTTTACACTGTTACACAATCAGTTTTCATCCTCCTCAAAATGAAATTTTAAATGAATTTATTACTCCTTACAAACACAACAATTCTAGATGAACCAGTTATAAAGTTCTGTGTCTCACACAAGAATACTATCAGCTTGAAAACCCATCTGACGGGATATCAGTTATCAACAAGTCAACTTGTAATAATTGGAAAGCATAAAAATATTTGCCAGAGGTTTTTGATCTTCGTGCCATCCGGAGCGATGTTAAGGCTACAGTCTTTCGGGGCCAGAATCAGAGCAATTGGTCTACAAAAATGTTTATCTTTGGAGTTTAACCAGAAGTCCCTTATTTCAAACATACTAGGAAGAGTTTTTTACAGCACTTGATAGCAGGGAATCTTTAATTTTAAGACCTGGCACCCCACAAACGAGCCTGCTTGCTGCAGTACATGGCTGCGCAGCTCTTTGTTAGACCCAGATCTTTGTCTGGGTCAGTGGTGCTGTTTGGTTTCTTTCTGCATTTCGTCGTATTGATAATCATTTCACCCCATGTCCAGATGAATGTGTCTAATTCTGGAAGGAGGCTTGTTTCCTCTACCAGCATATTTCCCCTGTGAGACAGGAACACTGGAAGGTTATTCTGGCCTGGAAACCATAGCTTTTTCTAGCCAGAAAGATAAATTTTATCTATATTTCTTGTTCTTTCCTATCTATTGTATTGTCCTGGAGAGCAGTGGGAAAAGTGGAACCAAGTGGCAGTGACCTCGCCAAGCCCAGTGACGTGATGAATGACTTCTCACATCCCGGGGCCTGACACAGGGAGAGGTCGCAGAGGGTTGTGCTGCTGTTTTTGGATGTTAAAAGGTCAATCACCTGCTCATCGCTTGCATTTATCATGCAGAGAGAGCTCTCAGGGGCAGGACCCATACAGCAAACCTGTGAACTAGTCCTCTTCAAGAGCATGGCCAACATACACAGGAAAAATGGCTTTCAACCTGAGCCAGCATGCCCTTGCTAACTCACTTATAAATATGCTACCAGAAGTTTTTGAAACTTATAATGCAGGGTAAAGCCTGCACCTGAAGAGAGATGGATTTGTTGCCTGCTGTCACGCCAGGCTCTCACAGGCAACAGACTTGGGCTGGAAAGCTCCATTGATTTCACCCCCTGAGGAGACACTTGTGAAGCTCTCACAACCAATATTAATATCAAAGTGTCTAGACAGAAGCTGGGAACAGCCTGCTTTGTTCCCAGGTCCCCACCAGGATGAAGAAATATGGCAATAGGGACTTTACAAAGACCTCAGGAAAACAGCTACTGCTTTGCAATAAAAGTCACTGGAAGCAGATGAGTTTCTCGTCTGCTCCTCTACAACTTCTGCAGACCCCTCGCGTCCAGCTCTTCCAGACACCTCCTACTTTCCAGGCTCCAGTGTTAATGCAGAGAGCATTGCCTACAGCATCTGGTGAAGGAACACTACCAGGCAAGTCACGGACATCTTGATTCCCTGGGAAGATGAAGGATCCCAATGGGGAGGAGGGAGAGGAGCCAAGGGTCCCAGTGTCTCTATGGAGGTTGCTACCTGCACATATATCCCACATACCAGGCTCCCAAAACGGAATGTCCCCTGTGGATGGGACCTGAGCACGGTGGAGGGAGACCTGGGAGAAGTTCCCTTTGGCATGCCTCTGAGGGATTTCTACCTCTGTAATGCCATTACCTCGACACAGCCCACACCACACTGACCTTGGGGTCCACCCTAAGGATGTAATTTTCCAGGTCTGACCCCAGGGAAGGGTGAACAGAAAAGGCAGCAGGCTTTGCAAGAAGGAATCACCTAAGAATTTGGGAAGGTCTTTTCCACAAGCAATCTATTCTTGGACTTTGGTCAATGGTAAAAGTTGCATTGTAAGAGCGTGCACTATGTTTATACCGGTGGCCAGTCACAACTGGGAAAAAAAAAAAAAAAAAAAAAAAAAGCATGAATGACACAAATATTCCAGACACACATTTGCACTCTATGCACCTTTTATGGCTGATGAAAAGGCAGGAAATGTTAACACAAAGAAAGGAAGCATGTTAAAAAGACTGAAACTTTCATCAGAGACTATTGAAATTCTCACACCAAGGACTGGTCGGAAAGGTTCCTTGTTCTCAGAGGTAAGACAGTGCCACTTCCTTCCCTCTTCATGCAGCAAACACTCATGGCAAATCTAAACCACAGCTGTAGGGCATGAGACACACACAGCTAATAGAGCTTGCATCTGAGTACATCTCAGTCGTATTGTCAGGTCTGTCATCAGGTGGAAAATCATACCTCGATCAGTCGATGTGCAAATACTGCATTATTGCACTTATTAAAGGGCAAGAGTATTTCAAAAGCAGTGGTCTTTAAAAACTCAGATCAACAGAACAATGAGGAAAATTAAAAGTGTTGACAGCCTACAGTCTCACCTGTGTTCTACCTGAGGAAGCAACACAATTTTGGTGGAATAGTCAATGCAAAAACATTAGAGAGTTGCACTGCATGCCGACGTGACACAGCAGTCTACTTACAAGATGTTTACTGGTCAACCTAGGTCTGAAGTAGAAGGCTTATATCTATCTATATATATATGCACACAGGAACATAATATCTTGATACATATCTATATATAAAATTACAACTTTTAGTTATTTATAAGAAAAGTAACTTAAAAAAAAATCTACCTAAAAGCTGTTACCATGGACAGGTTTCAACAATTCCATTGATACGTGTTCAAAAATATGTTCTTTAAACTCAAAAAGAAGAAAACACATGCAATACCCTCACTGAGGGAGTACTTTTGCATCCTTTCACCACTGTGGGAGTCCTTCTGTCCAGGGGGATGTGCTGTGGGGACAGCCCAGGCAGTGAGGAAGAGCAATTTCTAACGCACAGACATGCCGAGCACAACCAGCCCCATGCAGACCAGTAACTCCAACCATATCATTTCTGTCCTACAGTCAGATGCCACCTGCCAAATGTGGGTCAGGCTGGCACGCTGTGCTGACCATGATTTCTGTTATTTGGGGCAATCAATGCTCTTTTGCAGGGGGGAGCAACCCCCTGATGGGGGGAGAAAGGATTTAAGCAGAGATTACATCTCTCTTGCAAATTTGCAAGAAAGGGCTGATGGAAGCCTTTGTGGACTTCCTACCTCCTTTTATAAATCCCATGTCTGACCGTATCTATGGCTGAGCCATCTGCTGACTGCTTATTTGGCCCAGGAATGAGAATGATGACAGCTGAACTCATTACATTTTAACTTCTTCCCTAGCGAAACATCATGACCCTGTCTACCTTTTTCTTTCAAGGTTCTGGTCAAGAGATCTTCAAAGCAGAACTTTTTAAAATTTGTAAACATACATCACACGAACTCTGGGACCAAACAAGAGCTTCAGAAGTAGAGATAATCTGTTAGACAAGGTAAAGGTATAAGAAAATTCACTCAAAACCATACTAAGTAAGGCTCAGATCCGATACACTCAAACCGCAGACCACGTAAAGAACAAACCAAAATATTTAGAAATCTGTTGTATTTTTGTGAACTTTGGTTTATGCACAAAAATCCCAACCACAGCGTAGCATAGCCAGGACAAGCTCTGCGGGCACTGGTGGATGAGGACTTTATGTAAATGCTGGCCCCAGAAGAAAGTGTCAATGTGCTATGAAACATTTATGTCGCTGCAGGATGCTGCTAAAGACCTGACAGGAAAGAAGAGTCATGAAGATCAAGGGTATCCCCCACTCTTAATAAATCTCTTGCCATTGTTACTTATTGCCATCATCATGTTTTTAATTTAAAAGTTCTTTAAGAGTTACAGAATAAATCCCAGGAGCTAATTGGACTCCCATGAGCAAAACTTTCTACATGTTCCTGCAATTTAAAACAAAAAAATTATGCCTGTCTCCATTCTTCCAAATATCTGAGCAGGGTATAAGTAGATGAGAAAAATGCTTTTGAGAGAATATCCTGCAAAAGATTCAAAAAGCTGACATAGTTCTCAGAATGATGCTGGAAAACATGGATAAAAACCTGCTCTTCTCATACCCATGCACCATCATTAACATCACATTCTCTGCACTTTTTACTTCTGCTCTCTCACAAAAACCTCTCTACACTTTGGCATAACTGACAGAGAAGATGCCGTCACCAAGTCTCAGCAACTCTCTTATAACCCTGTTTCTCCATACCTCAAGCAGTATCACTTCTTACTCCCCAGTTATTTTTTCTCTTACCCCTTCCTTCATCTCAGATTCCAACACAGGTTTTTTATTTTTTATTAATATGAACAATCAGAATCAACAATAAAAATATCCAGCAGATCAGCCTGGTACCAAAAATGTAAGTAACCCTAATGAAAACAGGTACTAAGTCACAATCTCTATTTAAATACAGTGGCTAAGTAACAAAGGTGGACTTGGCCAGACTTTGAACAACTTTTTTATCAGTGCTGAAAGAGTGCATAACTACCACTTAAAATAGTTGAAAACATTTTTTTACAACCTATCAAAGCAGTGGTTCCAGACAATATACAGTATATCTAAGAATAGTAACAGTCATTGATGGAAACTGATAACATTTGGGGACTGAAGGTTAATCAGTTCTGGGAAAAAAAAAAAAAAAAAAAAGGAACAATGGAGAGTGAAATAGAAACTCAAGTCTCATTAAAGGAAACTATTTTAAGGGTAGAATTATGAGTTTTAACAGCAATCATGGGAAGCCAGTTCAAAGTTGTTCTTAAAAGTTCTAAATATGAAACCTTGGGAAAAGGGCACTGTTTGGAGTGACAACAAAGCCTTTTTTTTTTTTTTTGAGGGATAAGAAAAAATAAAGTGTAAAGGATCCTCCCCTCTCCCCCCCCCCCTTTTTTTTTTTAATACTACAAATCTGAGAGTTCATTTTTTAAATTTCTGGGATTAAGGATAGTGAAAATTCAATTTTCAGTCATGCTTTAGTTTCTTTATGCAATTCCAACGTACTTATCTGCCTGCAAATCATAGGACACACTCCCAGCACTGTAGGCAAACTGTCATGAATGACCAAAATTGACCGCAGATTGGAAATAAATCCAAAAGAACTTGTATAAAAAATTTCAATTTGTACTTTTTTTTTTTTTTTAATCTTGAAGAAATTGTATTCTGCTTTGTAGATTACTGTGGAAAACCCAGGGGAGAAAGAAAATAGGAGCACTCCTATTTAACAGCAAATCTCCGAGCAAGCCTTGATGCAGCCCAGCTCTTAAGCACACTTGGCTTGAAGGAAGCTGAGCAGGTGCCTATGTTAAACAAGTGCACACTTTGTCAGTTTGGATTTGAGCAAGTGCATAAGTGCTTTGCCAGCTCAAGGACTTAATTAAATTTAATATAAGCTAATTCAAGGAATAAAAGTCTGCCAAAGGTAATAAAACTGTTTACCAATTTATCAAATCAGCCCTGTATACAAAAGAGCATATTTATGTGCGGCGTAGTTCTGTTCCTATTCAATCAGTCAATGCATTTTTAAATATTTACTGATTGCAGGAATAGGGCCAAATTGGGAGCCTTTTTAAGGGCTGGGGATGAAGCACTGAACACCAAAGTATCCAATTTACCTATGCAAAGTAGGGAATATCATTGCCTTAATTTTAATTGTGAAGTTCAGAGGCATGGAGAAATAAAGTGCTGGATCCAGTGTGTCGGATAAATCACTTGCAGAAGCCCTGGTGCTTGCCTGATGCCCCATCTTCCCCAGCAGAGCCCTTTCCTCTCCCAGGGCACAGGCAGCACAAGGGACAGTTGGGCAGATGGATGTGAGCCAGTGTCACAGCTCTGCTGGCTGCACGGTGGCTTCACTCCCACCCTGAGGACCCAAAGGAGCGTGTAAACAAATTAGCAGAAAGTTGTTAGCTGCCTTTTCTTTTTTTTTTTTTTTTTCGGGTGGGTGGGTGGTTTTTTGGTTTGTTTGTTTGTCACTATTTCTTCTCTTCCAGACCTTGACATATGGCTTCACCCGATTCACTCATCTTTGAATTTGATGCTCCTGGGTGCTGCTGTCCCCTGCCACTGGGACTGCGGAGCAGAGACAGCGTGCAAACCAGAGCCTCCCTGGACCTTGCAAAGAGTCAGAGCACTGTGTCTCAATGTCCTCTCTGCACAGGTGAATTGGCATTTGCACATTTACAAATCCGGCTTTGCCCTGTGTTTCTGTACTGCATTCAAAACTCCACCTCTCTGTTTGCACAAGACCACCTTTAAAGTTTGATTTTTAAATGATAAATGCTGCCGTGCGCACTGGCACTTGCCATTATCATTAAACTGAACTACATAAAAGCCCAGATTGCTTCAAATTATTTCTTCAGGTCGTAAACTTCTTTTCCTCGTGCTGTATTTAACACTGAGAATTTTTTAATTTTGAAATACTCAAACGAGATATTTCAAAATATCTAACTAAGGGCGCTTGGCTGAAGGATATGTCTATTGCGCCGAGCACAGCAAGCAAGGGGTGCTTCTTGCCTTGCTTTAGCACACTTAGGTGTTTAATCGATGCACAGAATAGGAGAAAAAAAAATATATATATATATATAGCGTTGCAAGCTATGAGCAGGGAGTGAGGCTGGCTCACGTCGGGGCATAGCTTCAACTTGTAGGCACAAGTTAGCTGCCAAGTTCAGCCTCTGCACTTTCTTCTGGGCACGCACGACCCGGCATCATCATCATCATCTTCATCAACACCACCACCACAACCAGCAGCAGCAGCAGCAGCAGCAGCAGCAGTAGCAGCAGCTCCCGCACAGCTCGGGACACCCCGCGACAGCCGGGAGCGGCTGAAAAAGGAGCCGAGGAGGTGGCTCCGATGCAAACCAGCGGGGGGAAACCCTCCCCTGCCCACCTGCAGGAGCCGGCGCTCCTCGGGGCCGTCTCACCACCAAACCCCGCTCCTCACCACTGCCGCCCGCAGTCCCAGCGGGAGCCTCCCCGCAGCGGCACCGCGCCCCCCCCCGCCCCCCGGGTCCCCCAGGGGGCTCCTCGCTTGCAAACCGCTGCAAAAAGCGTTGTTCAGGAGCCTGAGCCGCGCTGCAAAACCTCCAGAGTCTGGCATTGTCAAGAGGGAAATTCTAGCCTTTTTTTTTTTTTTTTCCTTCCCACCCCCCACCCCAGTAGAATTAAGGCTCAGCAGGTTGAATGCAATTGAAGCGGTCCGAGGGCGTGTTACGGGCTGGAAGATGCGGGGCGCCAAAGAAAAAACCGAGCATGATGTAATTGATGTATGCGGGGAGGTAAAAAGGGCACCAGTACTTTAAAAGCCAAAGTTTCGCATGGGTTTAGGAAGAAGTGCGTTGTTAAAGGCTGTGCAGAGGGAAAAACTTCAGGTCTTGTGCAAATGAACGTTTGGTGGTGGTGCTCTGTGCGCAACAAAAAGAAACCCGTCGGAGCGGCCGCGTAACTCTGAAGTCCTGCGATTTACTTAGGACTTCAGTTCTGGGCTGGAATATGTCACAGTCGGGAGTTTTACTCCAGCTTTAATCAGGGGCTAGCACACGGCATCTTTTTCCGAGCGAGGCGCCTGAAATACAGACCTACATTTCTTTTTTCCTGACTTCTGAATGCTCACCGCAACTTCGCGCTCATTGTGCAGCGCCGCAAACCCTAAAGCAGGCGCGGGGGGGGGAAGAAGAAGCAGGACTGCACCTCGGAGCACTCTCCCCTGAACCAAACCCCTTTGCCACAAAGTTTTCCGCGCGGGGAGGTGACGAGAAAGCTGCGAGCGGCGCAGCCCCCTGCTCGCCCACGCGGGGCTGCCCGGGGGGAGCATCCTTGCGCCTCCAGCCCCGCACACCCCACGGACCCTCCTCTCCCGCTCCAGGCTGCTTGCAAAAAGCTACCTGGATATATATATATATATTTTTGTTGTTATCCTCCCCCTAAACTCGTGTCCGCAGCCGGGACGCCCCCCCTCCCACCCCTACCCCACAGTGGGGGGCTTCCCCACCACCTACCGTGGTACTCGTGGCCGGGCACGTAGGCGGCGGGGTTGCCGGCGATGTGGAGGGCGATGAGCACCTCGCCCTGCTCGCCGTCCCCCTCCAGCTCGCCGTGGTGGGTGCAGAGGAAGAAGAAGGGCGAGAAGCGGGCCCGGGGGGGGGCGGCAGCCCGGCCGGCCGCCAGCAGGGTGCCCAGGGCGGCCAGCAGCAGGCAGGGCCAGCCCCCGGGGACCCCCCGCCGCCGCTCCATGCTGCTGCCGCCGGCGCCGCTCGGGCATCCAGGGCGCGGCGGGGCCACCGCGCTGCTCCGCGCCGCTCCGCGGGGACGGCACGGGACGGACGGCACGGGACGGCACGGGAGAAGGTGGCACGGGACGGGACGGGACGGGACGGGACGGGGTGGGATGGACGGGGTGGCCCCGCGGCTCTCCGCGGCCAAGGGCGGCCCCTCCGCGCCCGCCGAAGGCTGCGCTGGCCCCGCTGTCCCCGCCTGCCGCTGCCGGGGTGCGGGGCACGGAGCTGGGAGCGAGAGGGCTGGGAATAATTTATTTCCCCCGGTGGCGGGGTGGGAGGGAGGGGAAGGTCCCTCCTCCTCCTCCACCTCCTTCTTCTCCTCCTCCTCCTCTTTTTTTTTTTTTTTTTTCCTCCTCCTCCGCCTCCCGCTCCTCGCTCGGGTGCGGGGCTGCGGGATGCGAGCAGGGCTCTGCCGCCCGCCCTTTGTCTGCTCCGGGTCCCTGCCCCTGGGTCCCCGCCCCGGTCCCTGCCCCTGCTCCCCTCCCCAGCACCTGAGTCCCTGCCCCTGCTCCCGTGTCCCTGTCCCGCTGCCCCAGCCCTTGTCTCTTTGCCTCCAGCCCCGTCCCTCAGCCCCGCTCCCTGTCCCTCTGCTCCAGCCCCTGTCCTTTCGCCCCATCCCTCTGTCCCTGTCCCAGTCCCTGTGTGCTCACCCCAGCTCTTCTTCTCCTACACCTCCTCCCCAGCCCCTGCCCTTCTGCCACAGCCCTTCCCACTGCTGCACCCACTGCTGAGGAAAATAATTAAACCTTAAACCTTCTCCCCATCTCCAAAATTACACACACAGGGGGATGTCAGCCCCCCAGGAGTGTGTGCCCAGGAAGAGGAGCAAACCCAGCGGGGGCCACACAGGGAAAGAGCAGCTGAACGCGAAACACTGGTGAGAATAATTCATAGAAACATACATTTTTAACAGAGCAGGGCTGGCAGAGGGACCGCAGCATCCAGGAGATGGGAGCAAACCTCCCAGTGTATAAAGCATCCACCACACTGCTGCTGGATCCCCACCGGTGCCCAGAGACAGCGCGGGTGAGCGTTGGTGACATGATATAACCAGAAAGGAGAGCCTACCTGCCAGCATTTTTTGAAGTGCAAAACTGGCACGGGCTAGGGGCTCCCTCCTGGATTTGTTTCGGTGCCAGAGGGAAAGGCTCCCTCCACGGAGGCGCGAGCCACATGGCAGCTGCCCCACGCCCGTGCAGGCTGCTGGGCTGGCCCACCTCCCACGCAGCTGATGGAGAGCCCGCACGGTGGCCCGGGGGACATCCTCGCCATCTGCCGGACCTGCCTCTACCGCTGGCTCCTCACCGAGCCCGAGTTCACCGCCACCAGCAAAAACTTTGCTGCGGTTTTCCCGTCTCATCTCACGTCGTGGATGGAGCCAGGCCATGTCCCTCATTGGCGTGGATGGGGAGAGGCACGGTGACACGCTCCTCCATGAAGGCACCAGAAGAGGCTCCAGTGCAGGGGACATCCAGCTCTCCCCGCCGCTCCAGCTGGCGGCCGTCCCGGGCCACTGCCTTGGAAACTGAGCTCCTCGTCACTCTGGCTCCCAGTCTTCCTTTTTTGCTGGCTTATTTATTTTTCAGCTATGGGTATTTGTTTGTTTTGGATTTTTTTTTAACATCTGTGCCTCCTCCATAAATTTCACTGCTTGTAAAAGTGATGGGCTCGCATCATTTCCTCGTGCCAAAGTCTCATGCAGGCATAGGCTGTGCAGGCTCACTCCAAAACTGCTGCCCCTGGGATGCATTGGCCCCGGCGTGCTCCCGCTTCCTTCTGCCTGGCTCTCACCATCGACTCGGGCTGTGCCAGAGTTCATGAGGGGCTTGCACTGCCCAAAAACATGTGGACTCACATCTTCCTTGGTCAGCATCCATGGGAGCTTGGGGGCTGCCTAGAGCAGCCAGCAGTTATTCCCTAAAGAAGAAAGTGGCAGGGGAAGGGGGCAATTTGTGCCCACTGCTGCAGGAGTTGGTCCCCAGCTCCACATGAGCTGCCAGCAATGCCTTTATTTATTTTTCTACCAAGAGATAATTCTCTAAATAAGCTTGGGAGCATGGGAGTATCTAATCTGCCAGGGGATTCTGGGGCTCAGTCTCATTCTCACTGAAGTCATTGGGATTTGGATAGGCCCTGTGCTGATGAATTTTAGGCAATTTTCTTTGTTTCCAGTTGTTTAGCACGCAGAGTAGCCTGGACTGTCAGTGTGGCTGGTGCATCCCTCTCCTCTAAGAGCCACCTGTGTTACTTAGCAGCGAGGGAAAATCCAGCAAAGGAGCATGAAAAGGGCAACATCTCCACTTGGAAGTACCATGCCTAGCCTTAGCCATCTCCTTCCTCCATTTCTGTATTTTTTGCCTCTCTCTCCCTTTTCTCCTTTGTTTTTACTGTTTCACAGCATCTCTCACCTCTTCCTTGAAGGGAAGGGAAGCCCCGGATCACAGCCTGCATCTTGACTGTACCTGGGGCTGACATCTGCAGAAGCCCTGGGCCACTAATCTCGAGGGACACAAGGGGACTGTTTGGGTCCTTCCACCACTAGCAGCAGTGTAACAGACCCTTACACCAGAGAAGATACCTGCCTTCCTGGCTCCTCATCACCCAGGTCAAAAAGTGCTTCCCAAAACTATCCTGCAGATTTCAGGCTCATCTTTGCATGGAAGAGCGATGCCAATGATGCCCACCAACAAAACAGGGGGACCTGGGGTATTGCAAAAACCACTAAGCCGTGGTTATGTGAGTTCCTATAATAGTGGGAACTGTCTGATGAAGATGAGACGTTGATGCAATGTTATAGACCATAATTTACCATTCATCCTTCTCCTACTGACAGCAAGATTAAGATATTATTATTAATAATAACAATAGCATAGTTTATTTAAGAAAAACAACCAGGACCAACCTGCCCGTAACAAAACAAAAGCTTGTAAAACCATAATAATCTCTATTTTCACACGTCTCTGATCCAAGATTCTTGTGTGAGTTATGACTATTCACTGTTAAAAGCAGAAAGTACCTACTGCTGCAAGACAGGGGTTGCCATGGGCTTTCACCCATCATGTAGTATTTTTTTTAGCACAGAAAACAACGGGGAGTAAATCGAGTTGAGAAATGAGTAAAGATGGTTGTCTGCAATGGAGAATGCAATAGGTGGAATGTAAATAATTACTCGGGAGGTACAGGGCCCTTCCAGGCATGTGCGGCGGGGGGAAATCACAGCACAGATGGACGTGGCTGTGGTCCATATTAATTTATGAAAGTGATTATTCAGGCAGTGGAGCTGCTCACTTCATTCAGGGAGAGAGCTCGCACCCCAAAAGCAGAACAGCAAAGCATGTTGATGAGAGAGGAGCTGCTTTTTTTAACATGGCCATGGCACATCATTCTGCAAGGGCCAGGGGAGGCTGAGGAACAATTAAGCAACACTGAGCAATTAAGACCTTTGCCAGAGCTCTCTGGTTCTGGGTGAAGGCTTTCATGGGAGAATATGGAAAAACACTCTTGTCACTGCTACCACACGGAGAGTCCTGATGCACACCTTGTAAGCTACTTTCTATGACAAAAAATAAGGAAACTGCCAAAGCTTTTTCCGTAATCAGCCGCAAACAACAGAAATACAGACCACCTGGTTGCGAGTACCACTTGTTCTCTGCACTACAGCATATAACTTCTAAAAACAGGACAGCAAGTTGAGGCACTTTTGACTTTCTTATGCTAACAAAGACTTAAAGGTGTAATTTTCAAAGCAAGATATCTCCACCAAACATTTCTATTTTCCACTCATCCATGCGAGCAGGTGCTGTTTTCTCTATGCCTTTCCTCTGGGCCATCAGACAGACACAGAGAGTTGACCTGCTCTTTTTGCTGCTTGGGAGGTTTTGCTAAAGAAAGAGATACCCATGGCTGAAGGAGAGTGATGTGATGGATGTGCAGAAGAACCAACCTTCTGAAGCCGATACCATCAGTGAATTGCTTGTGAGCACTTCACCCTTGAAGAAGTACTGCCACCTTACTAGAGGCAGTGGTACCCCGGGCCTGCAGGCACTGCATCTCGGGCATGTTCTTGTCCTCCAGAGACACAAGGGATGAGCTTTGATGTGCAGCAGATGGTCCTCTGGAGATGGGGAATATAACATGTTCAACAAATGCTTGCACCAGAGCTGCTGCATGCAGCCAGGCCGAGCCAGTCTCTGACATGGGCTGGTAAAACAGAAATTGTTGAGGTAGGCCTCTTGCAAACACAAAATAGAGATCTTCAACACACTTCAGCTCCAGGCTGGGAAGATCTTCCCCAGCCATCCCATGCTCTGGTTGAGGGAAATGAGCGGGGCGGGTGGGCCTGCCCTTGCCGCAGGAAGACAAAGACCTCGTCTCTTCTGGCTGCCAGGAGAGCTGAAGCCTCTCAGAAGTTTGGCTTCAGCAGCACTGAGGCATCTGCCTCGTGAATGCCGGGCAGGAAAGTTAGAAGTAATTAGTAACTAATCGATCTCGCCTCTACTTTCAAAACAAAGTCTTCTGTTCATGAAGTCTTCTTATTTTCTGCTCTTATTTATGCAGGCGCTGCCGCAGCGACTTACCAGAGGGGTCTGGAGCTCTGGAGTGGCCTTGGCCATGCCAAGCAACCCGTTGGGATGAATCCTTTTTTTGTGCGCACAGCTTGTCATAGTCATGTAATAATGCAGCCTTGCCTTGCCAGTTGCATGAACTTTGCTCTTACGTAGAGCCCAAGTCATTTCGAAACAAAGGCCTAAATGTGAAATTACAGGCAACTTCCATGCCTATGTTATTACGAGATTTTAATTTTTCTAGGGTAGGAACAATAGCAACTGTTTGGGTGCTTTATTTTCCAGGGCATGGGTACAATATGCAGCTTCTGTAAACTGACATCTCATGATTTCATCTGAAAATAGAATATTTAACTGTATACACTTTAATCTCTGTTTTATTGCATTTCATTCAAATGTTTTTAAACTTGTATTTCTTTAGTGCTTATTAACTTTAATGAGGTATGAATATAAAAGAGAATATTTAAAGGGTTTTCTTTTTCAAAAAGGCATTTCTTTACAAATGGTGTTGATGTTATCAAATAGGTGAGTCTAAAACCTTAAATTTATTTTTGATCCTCTAGTCATTAAGAAAGAATATAAGATTAAAAAAGAACTCAACAACAAAACAAAACAAAAACTTAAAATCAGGTAACTAGTATTAATGACTTTCTGTTGTCTGGCTTAATAACAGAATTTAAACAAGAGTATATTTAAAGTGTAGGAAGTGTTTATGAGCCAATATCTTATGTATTTTGGTTATTTCTGCAAAATTGCTTTAAAGATTTAAATCTCTTATAACAAATAAACAATGTTTAAGCTTAGATAACAAGGTACTGTGACAGATTTTGAGCTTAGAATTATTCTGAGTATGTAATTCATAAAAATAAAAATTGCTTAAGATAAAAACTCAACAGTCATTACAGGTCTTCATTATTATATACTCCTAATTTGGATGTAATTTCCCTTAATGAATGATTTGGGGCGCAACAAAAGCATAAAAATATACTTGTTTTTTTTTGTTTCTGTTTCTGATTCACTGTGCCAATGTGCCTTAATAACAATGCATGAGGAGTGTATAAATATATTTAAGGAAACTTGATTTGACTCCAGTTATTTACAATTCTAATGTTCAATCTTGCTTTGGAAATCTGATTTTTGATGTATTTTAAATAAACATGTTTTATATAAAGAGGCATCTCCCTCTACAAACATTCATGTCCATGGTTATTGTTTCCTGCTATACATTCACTGCTCTGCATTTCTGTGAAGAAATGCTGGATATTTACACGTTACATGTGCATACTGAAGTTTCCAAGGCTTTCATTAACTTGCAAATATTTATCGTGGGTAGCCTTTATCTGAAGAATTTTTTAAATGTCAGTGGCCACAAAAGAAACCCTTAGTCCATTTTACAGCCTGATTTATCTCTCCACTTCACTATTCTAACCTGAATAACCCTAAGGACCCAAGGTACACAAGGCTAACATGCTAGGACAAATTTAACTGTTTACTTTGCAAAGGAAAGCAGAATGTAAATCCTGAGGAAGTCTATAAAGATATTCCTTCTGTTTTATCTAATGATTGCCAAACTTGCAGAGACCTGGAAACAGCCAATACATTTAACTGTGGGTTTTGAGGATTTTCTCTTATCATTTAAGACATATCTAAAATACACAATGAACAAGATTAAATGTCAGTGAACCTGTGCATGGTGATCCAACATCCAACACGTTTATCTATGGCACACAACTGCAGCTTGCGAGGCCAGAGGCACGTTGAGAAGATGCTTTTTGTTTGTCAAGCGTCTACCACAAAAACTTTCTAGGCTGCAGGTGCAAATACAATCTGAGCAAAATCTGAACTGTGTTTACATCGAAGCCATTTAAAATGCCCACATACTTAGAGAAAACCTGAGAATAATCAAGGACCCCCTTTTGATGGGGATGTTCAGGAGAAAGGTGCTCCCAGGTAGCAGGCTGGGCTGCCAGGATGCCTCCTGCTGTCTCCACACTCCCTTGCCCCCAGAGCCACTAAGTGCTCACATTTTTTTTTTATTTTTTTTTCAGCTCATCAACACAGAGGCAGTGTGTGCAAGAAAGCTTCAGAGGGTTTAGTATGCTGGTCATTCTCGGTGATTGAGCCACTGCATTATGCACTGAACACCATCCTAGGTTTTGGTTACAGTGCATGTTTTGGTGATGAGATGGGATAAAGGCAGGGGAGCTACAAACTGCCGTCTGGGCTGGGGGACATCCCTGCTGAATGGCTGAGGACCTCAGGGCATCTGAGAATCACCAGCAACAAGCCTGACTCATGAATGGGCACACTGGGTGAAAGGCAGCCACTGCCACAGCTTCAGGGACCCTGAAGACCAGGCACACATGGGCCCATGCCCAAAGATCACAATACATGGGTGTAGCAACACATGGAAAGTGAAAAGGCTGAACTGGTGATGAAATGGGAATAGAAAATAACCCAGCACTAACTTCCTTCATTTTCCCAGCACTCTCCGCTTACTGAAAAAAAATCTTGCAAGAGCTGCACAGTAACATTGCTTTCATTTAATTTCACGTGCTTGTAAATTGTAACCTTTCTTGTTTTTCAGAGCAAGCTGTATCCAAGAAACATGGCCAGACCATAAAATATGGAGGCAGCACATAGTGACCACATGAATGCAGTAAAGATATTGGGAATGGTATCTCCACTTCAATTTTGACCCACAGAATGACTTTTTTTTTTTTGACCGCCTGGAAAATCAGACTTAGATGTTATTTAAAAAAAAATAAAAAATAAATTAAATCTTAGTTTTTATTAGCAGTAAAGCAAAGCATTAGGATAAGTCAGAATATTATAGAGTAAGCAGATATTTTTTCATTATTCCAAATCTTTCACTAGAAGTCTAAAATTCATCACTTATGAGTCAAATATTCCTGCCAGATCCCTTTAAGAAGGTCACTGAGAAGTTGCTCGGAGTGGTTGTCAGTGAGAATCCCCTGTATAACATGAAGTAGAAATGAGACAACATGATTTTCTTCCTTGAGAGGAATCATGGTTATTCAGCTGAGGAGCAAATGGAGAAAAGTGTTGGGTTCCCATCTCTGCCCCTTGTTTCTCTTAAGGAAATCAGTCCTTCCGCACCCCAGTGTCATCAGTTTTAACATGAGACTGTAACAACTGGCCCATGACGGGCAGCAGGTTCAGGGTACAATTCTGTTAGGTTAGATATTGATTGCAGTGCTTCTAAACTCCCTTTACAGTGACTCTCTTAAGAGCTCTTAGTAAAGCATTGAGTCTATATCCGCTTTTAAGCCAAAAGGTGATTTTGGCATCCCAGTATCTGTTACCATGGATTGTAGGGCTCCACCAGGGAAGTTTTGCTGCAGCTCAAATCTTTCAGCCAAACTACAACCTCATCTTACAAGGTCTTAAAGATTTCAAAAAGCCATTGCTCTTTCTTCAGCATGATGCAAACTGGATTTTTTTTTTAATTATTTAACCCATATAAAATATTTTAATTTTTCATACAGTTGTGCTTCCATTCACCGTATTGGATTTTGCTCCATCACTGCTAGATATCAGAACACAGTGATAGCAGAGGAAAACTCCCTCTGAAGGAACATCAGCTATCAAGTTTCCTCTCACCCATCTCTTCGATAAGCTGAGTAGATCAACTTCTGTAAGCTCCCAACGTGGTGATGGCTCCTACTTGAGAAGCACTCCCCAGAGTCTTGCTGGTTCTTGCATGACATTATGCACAACGGTGCAAAAAGATGTCACACTTGTATAACTGAATAGGCTCTTGGAGAGCTGCCATGGAGAGAAAGGGATGAACCTGAGAAACTGGCACCTCAAAATATCTTGCTGGGTCATCATGTATTGACCCATAACAGGTTTGAAGACTGATGCAGGGGGCTCAGGGCACCACGCCTGGCAACGCTATCATCTGGCTGATTTCTTGGCCTTCCCCTCACTCATCCTTCTGATGAGATAGCAGGACGGGTGTTATCTCCATTAGCTGTGCACACAGATTCGATTGCTTGCTGTGGATCTGGAAATCCTGGGTCTCCAGGCAGGCCACAGGCCCTGCCTGTCCTCCTCGCCTTCCTCCTTGCTTCAGGCTTTGTGCTTTGCAGGGGAACAGCCCAGACACCACCTGCAAGCCTGTGCTACCTCTACCTCCCGGTGATCCCAGGAGAAGGCACAGGAGCATTTGCTCCACAGGGCCCAAAAGGCCATGTCAGCCTGTCAGCAGCCTGGCCTGCAATCAAAGGATGTTTGTCCAGCGTTCTGGGAGCCCCGAGTGGAAGAAGATATAGAAATGCAAAGCACTGTATTCTTTTTTTTTTTTTTTTTTTTTTTCCTTGGCAAATGGCCTAGAAAAGTAACAAAAAGAGACAGAAATGCCAAAAAGTAAACCACCTACTGTTGTCTCCTGGAGATAAAGCCGAACATTGTTCCAAGAAGCAAAATGCTGCTGTCATTTCTTGTGGAAGTGAAGATGGCGTCACTGAGTCCTGGGGAGGGGGCAGGAGGCGAGGGGGGAGAAAAATGAACAGTTTGAACGAACCTCGTACAGGGGAGTCAAGGTGGTGCATTTAAATGTACTTGGCACAGAGCAAAATAACATGTGATATCACATAGTTAGAGAAGTCACTGCTGCAGGAAGTTAGCGCAGACTCAGAGACACTTGCAACATTCATCGGGTTACAATAGTTTGTTGTAGATTATTACTCCCACTCCTGAGGAAAGATCTTCTTGACATGAGTCATAAGGACCCTGCCTGTCTGTGTTATTATGTCCCATGGCACCCTATTGTCTATTATGTTTTCTTCCCCCACATAGAAAGTCGACTTTCAAGTATATGATTTCTGACATTCAGCCCATGCAACAAGGACAGAACCGCAGGGACGATGGCTCGGTCATTGTGCTGTTTTCACTTAGCCAGCTTTGATATTTAGATTCTTTGGAGTACAGTAAGAGCTTTTAAGCAAGAAGCCTCTGTTTGATTTAGTATCAGTTTGTGTTTACTAAAGCCAAGCCCCATCACTAATGGAATTAGCACCAGGCTCAGAAAGATTTGACCTTTTGCGTGGGTAACTGGAAAGATACAATGTTAATTTTCTCCCTGTTTTGAAGATTATTGAGCAACAAAATATAATCTTGGGGCAAGAAGTGTAAAAATTGCCTCTGGCCTCTTTCAGAGCAGCTTACACAAACCCAGCAGAAGCCTCTCAACTGGCTCCTGCCCTGCCCCATCCATGCGTCGCTGCTCCGACATCCACCCAAGGTCTGAAGCAGAAATAATTCAGTGCCTATGTCTTCCCTGCTCCACCCTGTGCCTCAGCTCGAGCTGACTTTCTGTTGCTGACTCCATTAGGGCAGCAGTAACCTCTGGCAGGCAGGTGGGAGACAGCTCCATCTGAAACCGCCGCTGCTCTTCGCTTCACGAGCTGAAACCCTGAGGAGCTGCAGCTCCATTTGCAACCATAGCAAGCTCAGGAAAGTCAGTAATTCACCTTTCCCTTATTCTTTGGGGATAAAGCGAAGAAAGCAACAACAGATTTAATACAGCAATGTGCTAAGG
Organism: Anas platyrhynchos; assembly: GCF_047663525.1. Classification (NCBI taxonomy): domain Eukaryota; kingdom Metazoa; phylum Chordata; class Aves; order Anseriformes; family Anatidae; genus Anas; species Anas platyrhynchos. The sequence goes on from NC_092587.1 coordinate 13,627,186, forward strand.
GAACTGGATTTTGGCGATCACATATGCAATAATTCACCAGTCAGTAACAGGAACTATCGACGGTATCTTTACTCACCAGTCAGCAGAGTCAAAGCCCCTTAATGGCTACTTTCCAGCCACAACCATGACTTTATTTCTTCATGTTTTCATGCATTTCACCCACTCTGAGGATGTTACCGAGCTGCCTTCATGCTGCTGGGTAAAGGATGCTCCCAGGTGGCAGAGGAGCACTCTATTTCATTTCTGCCCTCTGTTACAGTGACACATAAAGAAACCATTGATAAATTGTCTTTTTCCTGCAGGCTACTAGGTGTGTGAAGGACCAAAGTAAAAGTGCATTTTCATAACTCCAGGTGCTTAAGAAAAGTAATAAATAATAGAAATGTTGTGGCTGTGTACAGACTCTGTATCCAGGGACAAAGCATTTTGCAAACGTGGGTAAGAAATGCCAGTCATATTTTATACAAAGGGGAACATAGAATCCAACTAATAGATAATATTTTTCCTTCTATGTGCACAATGTATTGGAACAAAACCTATTTTAATAATATTGCACTTGGCACAGTTCTGTACTGTGCACTCAGATATGTGGCTCCAAAGCTCTTTGTTGCTGCGGGCAGGAAGGGTGCATGGGTGACACCTGCTGTGAGCAGAATTTCTGGGTTCAGAAGCATGACTGCAGACACATCATCACTCTTGTACAATGTATGGCCATGTCTGAGAAAAATTATTCACTGTGTAAGGCATTCAGCCCTTGTAAACCCCAGCCTAGGCTGAAACGCTGGGACTGCACACCTGGAGCAGGACTGCACATGTCGGGCATGGCTTGCAGCAGCATGGTGGCTTTTCCTTCTCACTTTGCATTGGCCTAAATATATGGGTGTGTGGAAAGGGGATGGGCAGCATCAGCCCCCATAAAGTTGTGTACAGCCTCTGGGGTTCACAGGTGCTCTCAACAGGTGCCACATGCAGGGTGAGCCAGCGACACAGGGACTGGCATAGGGGACTGGGGGCTGTGGGAGAAACTGGAGCTGCCGACTTTGTTCTTTGTTTGAAATCCTATTTTTTCCCACTCTGATTAAACTGCACTGCAGCTCATTAACAATTCAGGTGTTGTCTGTGTCTTTAGAGAAGGAAATGCGAGATGACAGACTATTTAACAAGTTCATTTTGAGCACAAAATGTGTTTAAGGCAGGAAAAAAATATTACTTCATGCAAAACTTGGGTTTGTGTAATTGCAGGTCTGACTGCTTCTAAGATGAAAAGCCTCTTTCTTAATTCAAGGCAAATGTAGCAGAAATAATGTTTAGAAAAGAGGTGCAGGTAGGTACACACCAGGGAGTGCAATTTTAATATCCTGAGTACAAGATTTCTTAAATCTGTGCCTGACCCTGCGTTAACACACTTGGTTACATTTCATCTGGCACATTTATCTTTGTCGGTTTCTTTCCCCCCCTGCAAGCCGCTTGCCCACACTCACGTTAACCTTTACGGCTGATGCTCTCGGCCCATTTCATGCCTCCTCGGAGGCCCAGCACCGGCCCTGAGGACACCACGGGACAAGGTCTGGCTGCAGTCTCCCTGGGCAGAACTGCGCCTGGTTCCTCCAGAGCAGGCCAGCACCTTGTGGCACAGACTCCGGATATCTGCCCTAAAAATGAACAATCAGATCAGGAGTTCATTAGTCAAGAAGACAGCAGATAATTGCCAGAAGCTCTGAAGACATGCTTAGTGCATCCACACCCCATGCTACAGCTGTACCTCACTGCAGGGTCCGGAATATCCCTGGTCCAGGGTCCATCCCAGCTGCAACCCCAAGCTGCACTAGGACAAAACGCTATTGCAGACCACCACCATGCTGGGTCGTGTTTCCACGGGAGCCAGAAGCCCCCGTTAAGTGCTCTCACAAAGTCTGGCTGCTATGGGTGACCTGAAGGTTGAGCATGGACACACTCAGCCACAAGCACTTTCCTTCTTGACCTGGAGGCTGGGTGGCAGGGATGTTCACCAACCTTTCCAACACACCCTGAAATCTTTGCCTAAATGTGTCTGGATGGTCATATTAAGGGGTATAACCAAACGGAAGATGGGATAAGGCTCCTAGATATGCTGTGCTGAAATACATGAATTCCCATCAAGGCTTTCACCCTGCAGCTCAGTGGGCACTGGGCACCCACCACACCGCTGAAACATGGAGAGGGAGGGAGAGCTCCAGCTTTGCTGGCCTTTCCTGAATATTGATCTAAACCCCCTTAGAGGGAGCTGTCAGGGTGGATAGACATCAGGAGGGGAATTAGAGGTAACCTGGTCCTGGAACCCTCATACGGAGGCCCCCAAAACACCAAGTGCTGCACCTCCACACAGTGTGGCCACGCCAAGAGCTCATTGCCCAGGCCAGGTCTCAGTGGTCTGCTGGGCTCCTCTGCTGTGGTTGGCACCCTTGTACCAACCTCCTTGGGGTGCATCCACTCATGATCATGGAGGTCTCTGGCAGAAACTTCTTGAAAAGTTGAATAACAGCTGATTAGCCATAATGTTCCTCATTGGGGGCCCTGGATTTTGTGCTGTTTACTAAGTCGTACGTACCTCCCGATTCAATGTTTTGTAAATTTAGCTCTCTCCAGCTTCAGCTGATGTGCGGATGCAGACGCTTACGGATGCTATTTATTCCACAAGTGCGAAATGACTTGATAATTTATGGGTTGTAAACCCAAAGTTGTACAGGTTTTTACCTCAGGGAGAGAATAAATACATGTCTCATTTCAACACATTTTAGACAACGTGCTCCTTTTTAATGGTTTCCTTTGATTTTACTCTGAGATATGTAGACACTTCCTCCTAGGATTTTCATACGGGAGCTTCATGCTGTTCTGTCAGGTTGCATATTTTCCCCCTGAATTTCTTATAGAAGATCACGCTTATTTGAATTACAAAGATGTTAATGTTGTGTTGTCACTGTGAATAAGGAGTTTAGGGAAAGATTTTATTTTGATTAAGAAACGAAAGATTTGGAGAATAATTATTGCGACAGCAATAAGAAACTTGTGGATGTTTAAAATGAAGCAGAACATATTTATTTATATGCACTGCAATCAGAATATGTTGTTACCTGCCAGAAAAAGAATTTGGACACACAGCTGCTAAGTCTAGTTGAGGTTACGTGCATGCAATTTGCACCCTCAGAGGAGAATACAACCATAATGGATATATATTGGTGCATTGTGTGACGAATTTTTAGGCAATCACATTTGACATTACAGTTCAAGGATGGAAAAGATTTATTGATCTGTGAGTTAAATAGTGACCCTGGTTTCACCTCTTGTTAGTGCTTTGTAGGTTGCACTCAAGAATTGTACAGTAGTGAAACTGCAGGCTCAGATAAATGTAAATCCTTCCCTTGATAGACCACAAAGGAGCAAAAGACTGCAGGAGATGCTTAATTCCTCCACCTGTTTAACTTAATGGGCATTTTCATGTCTGATGCACAGTTTTGTGGGATTCCTCCATCTTCCCTTTTGTGATAACATCATATATCTTGATCTATAATGACCTCTGGGGCCAATATTTGTAAACAGTGACTGAAGCCATGAGTCAATGTCATCTAAACACACACTGTGGCAAATGGGACAGGAAAGGCTTTTGTGTCACTGGGTTCAGCTTCACATCACTGAAATAATTATTAAACCTGTGGCAAACAGAACTTTGATCCCATCTGTATTTTTAAACGATTGGCAGCTAGAGATTTTACAAAAAATGTCACTTAAAAAGCCATTCTCAACAGGAATTCATTGTGTCAACATAGAAGGTGTCCAGTGCAAGGTTTAGAAAAGTAAACTAGTCCACAGGAAGGGTGCTGGTGTAGGGCACTGTAGCAGGGGCTGTGGGGTCTCCTCTGATGCCCGGCCAGGAAGAACGTGAAACATTCATTTCCCAAAAGAAATCCACTCAACATCAGTGCTACTGCCTAGTGAGGAAAGGCAGATGTGGTCAAGGGAAAAAGTCAATGTGTAAAAAGAAAAACATGCATTGCTAATAGTGCAGCAAGACCTGTCTTTCTCTTTTAAAAAATATTCTTTCCATCTCCCCCTTTGGTCATGTGAAGGCCGCCTTGGGTATCTCTCCGTGGTCTTCTATAAGTTCAGCTTCATATTGGCCAACACCATCCATCCCCCTCTGCCGCATCCCTTCCTTCTTGCAGACCTCAGCAGGACAATTCCTTATGGGACATGGCTGAAGGAAGCACAGCCATTCTGGTGTCTGCGAGACACGTAGGAGAGGCACCCAACCCCAAAGGTCCACCTCAGTGGGTGGGGTTTAGGTGGACACCAGTATGGGGTCAGGACAACCCAGCTTCTCCTTGGCAGTGGGACACTGTGCAGGAAATAAGGGGAGATGGAAAATGCCAGAGAGGACACCTAAGTCTAAGAACAATGTAGACTGAGCAGTCATCCAGCACAGGGTGACTCACTGTGACCTCCAGACCATCTTGACTTCAGTGGCTTCAATTAAAGTGATGTTAGAAAACAAAACAAAACAAAACAAACAAACAAACACAACCAAAAAGAGACTTTGTAGCACAGAAATGTAACCCATTTCTGTTTCCATTTGCAAAAGACTTCTCCTTGCCTTATTTCCTTCTCTTGGTCCACTGAGGTGTGTTGCTGGAGCCAGAAGACTGGGAAACTGTTTTCTCATTGAACTGCTGCTAAGAACTACATCCTGAGCTCCCTGTGCAAAACTATGAACAATAAGCTCACCAATTCTTCAAGTCACTCCTCAGGACCTGGAGCATGTGTGTAGATATTTGTGCTCATACGCATGTGAACAGGGGGAAATCTGGGGAAAAAGAGCAAAGTTCAAGAGCCCTCCTGCCATGGGGAAAGCTCACATTCACAGCGCAATAACTTCTCACAGAGACAAAAATCAGCTGCGGCTGTTCCTTTAGGTTGCTGTTGAGGACTGAAGTGAGCAGGTATGGATAAACGTAATGCATGTATGGGCGGAATGAGCAGCAGAATCAAAGGTTTCCCTCACAGTCTGTTTTGCTGTGCTGGGTTAACCCATGCTCAGAGCCCAGGAAGGCAAACGTCCTGGCTCAGCACAGCTGCAGACCCAGCACATGTGGTCTGAGTGGTTCATTCCTTTACAATTGTACCTACTAGAGAAATTATTTCTATATTTTCATTATAGGAATAATTTCCAACAATGTGTAGGAATAAAATTACATTACCCCCAGTGATAAAATTTTGTGCAAGTATGTAATTACATGGCTCCTGTATTTGCATTGTAAGAGGCACTGCACAGGGACATGTCTTATGACTGTGTAAATTTAAAGCCCTAAATATTTCCTACTATTTGTATAATAACATAGTGTAATGAAAAAGTATTCCATAAGTAGAAAGGGTGGGTTAGGTGTGTAGATGATGAAAACTCATCTGTTTGCTTGGCACTTTCAGTCAGGCATCACACATCTACCTTTCTAGAGATGTCTGGTAATTTACGACGGCTTTTGCTGCTCTTCTTTGCCACCCCTCCCCATAGGTGCAGGCATTAATGTTTCTACAACACTGGGCTGCTCTTCTGAGTCTGAAGGGTCCTGGAGCTGGGCCCAGCACCCTGGGGGCGGTGGCCCCAAGACCTGGCAGGGGACACCCCAAATCAGTACTGACGTACAACCCGTGGCTCGAGATAACCACAAAGCCACTGCGAAGCAAGGGTCCCTCTTATTTGCAGTGATAAAAAATATCTGCAGATGGGCAGGTATCTGCAGAGAAAATCTGCAAGGAAATAGCGGGTGAAAGCTCAGCATGCCGGCTAGGCGGCTTCCTAATAGCTTCTGTGCATCACCTCCAGCAAGCGGGTATCTACAGCGGTGTCGTTTATTGTTGATGACTGATAATAGGATTACTGCTCCCACATCCGAGAAGCATGGCATCCCAAATAGCATCGTTTCATGCTGAAGGAAAGACATTATTATCGCATCCTGACTTCGTGTACTGCTCAACCTGTTATCTATGCAGGACTCGGTGTAGAGCTCTGAGACTTTATAGGATATTATCATGTTATATGAAATTCATGCTGCTGCTGCTATAAATCAAGAGGATGCCTCGGATGGTGGCTGGTTCTCCTTGGAACAGTATCTCTGAGGAGAGGCTCTGTTCTCCAAAAGATTAGAGTGTGATTTAAAAAAAAAAAAAAAAGTAAAAAATGTTGTCAATTAATTTAATGCTCACAAAAAGGACAGGTTTAATAATATTGGCATTCACTGTTTAGCAATGTCACATGTATAGCACTGTTTGTTACAGCATAAGCTTCTCCTCATCTCTTTAAAAAAGGTACCCCAAGCTTTTAAAAATAGCATTTCCATCTACTGACACTGTCTAGAAGCTGTGGCACTGGCCAAATGCAAGGAATGTCGGTCTACAAGGGGCTGCATGTATTTAGGATGTGGTTTTAGGATCTAATGGCACGTGGGTAACAAAGCACACCCTTCCATTCCTACTCACCGCACTCTCCTGCCCACACTTGGAGGCAGACCTGGGCACACCTCCTCTCCTCCTTTTGTCAGCTATGGTGCTCACCAGCCCTTCTTGCTTTCAGGAAGGCAAAAAACTCTCCAGATCTTTGGCTGAGCTAGCTTTTGGTTCCCAGATGCCAGCTCCAAAAGTGATGGGAAGAAAAGGGTGGAAGCACACAGCACAGGGTGAGGGGGCAAGACCCATTGCAAGAGGAGATAACTCACCAAACCTCATGGGGCTGAGCTCTTTCTTGGTGGAGGAATGGTGGAGGCTTGGAAATGCTCAGCTGGAGCCTCACTCTCCAGCTTTGCATAGCCCATGCGGACCAGGAGTGCTGAGTCTGTGGGTGCCCAAAAGATCTGGTCCTCCCCAGGCACTGCATATTTACCAGGGTGGCTCTTGTCTGAGCTCTTTTCTTGTCTTCCTTCACCAGCAAGAGTGACTACTGCATTCACGGGGCACAAGACGGCTGGCTTACCTTGGTGGAGCAATAGTAGCAGGAAGAGAAGTGCCGCCTTGAGCTGTTAAACTACATTTAAAAGTAGGAGTAATGACAACTGAATACTAAAGTTGAAAAACAGAAAGCTTTGCACAGCTAATCAGAGCTTTCCACTCTGCCCCAGTTAGAGTTTTAGCTGGAGCCATCTCTGCTGGGCTGCTGCTGCTGAGCATTTGAACCAATATCTTGTCTGCTTTTGCTGACAGAAGGCCGTATTACTCACAGGCCAACCGAACCAGGGCATGCAAAGGAGATTGGGGTCAAACATGAAGACTTATTTTTATAAACTTATCCCTAATTAAGCCGTGAAAAGGTCAATTCCATTCCTGAGGATCAAGATGCAGAGGGGGGGCCCTCAGATCATTAACCTTCGGTGCATCTATGGCCCCTCCAGCACCACTGGAGTCAGACAAAGTCTTTGGAGCTGCCCCTCAAGTGCTGTTAATCCTCACCATTTTAAAAACTTATAATGAGGAATCAAAGCTAAAATCCCAGCGACAACGAACCAATTTGTACGATGGCCAGACAGGCTTAGTAGCTGCCCCCAGGAAGTCGGGCTGAAGCAGCAAGGTTTTCTGCACATTTTTAACCTGTGCTGCTGCTTCATTTCTTCACCAAGAAATGGTGTTAAGTTAATGGAAGAGGCCAACTTTTGCACCCCCTTGAGGCTTTCTTTTCCACCTGTGTTTTCCAAAATGGGCTTGAGAGGGGAAATAGCAGGTTATAACCTTGCAGCCAACTTGAAAGCTTAGCATCCCTGCCTACGCTTCTCTTTGGGACTCCCAGCAAACAAAGGGAGAGGGAGCACTGGGGAGAATAACATTAAGGGCACTGAAAGTTAAAAAACATGCAGTTTGTAAGAAAAAGCAACCATAAATTGGCAGAGTTTATCATTTAGGATTCACCCTATACACAAAGGGAGAAGGAAGAAAGATCTCCAGTACCTAAACTAGAAGGAAGGCACTTTATCATCCTTAGGAAAATCACAGAGAGCTCTGAAGGTGTACAAAAAAATAATTATAATAATCATTTAATAACAAAGTTATGTTGGTTGCAAGTTAAGGCTTTAAAATGCCTCCTGACTATAAAGGCTTATAATATTTCAGTAGATTATTGCCTCAGAGAGGTGTTGCTGCTTCATTATACATTTTTTGATTGTTCAAAAGCCTACAATGCTAAAGATGTGCTTTCTTCTTCCTGAAATAATGCCTGAGCCTTGAGTGAGGGAATGAATGTATGGCGCATGCTGCTCATGAATAAAAGATGTTTGCAGCTAAGCAATCTAGAGTGTTCCTCTTGTAGGGGATTAATGCTATTCATCAGATTTTTTTTAAGACTAATTTTTTAGAGTCCTTTAAGAAAAAAATAAGAAAAAAAATAGGAGAAGGAATCCTATAGCTTGACTGACGGTGAGGATGCTGCAAAGGGTGGTGATGGGGAAGGCATTAAGTCTCACCGTGGTCACGGGAGATGGCCCTGGGCAGGAACACGGCAAGATCCCCTTGCAGTCCTCTGCACGAAGACACTGGCCCCTGGGTAGGAGCTTTGCTGGAATATGGTCTCTTCAGCCCACAGCATCATTCTGAAGCCCTGGGGTACCTCTCATCACTGCTCAGCTCCCAGGTACGGTCTCAGACGCCTTAGCTCGGGCTGCACAGCAAGCAGCGAGCCAGACATCACAAGAGCTGTCGGTGAAGGGTTCGTACGGGATCGGCAGCAAGGGAGGTGTGAAGATGCTCTGCTGAAGTGTAACTCTGCGACTGGCACCCGCACGGTGTTTCTGCACACGCAGCTGAAATAGCGGCAACAGGCGGGCAAGGCAGCGAGAGAAGGGGAGCGCGGTGCATATGCTGCCACAGGCAGCTCCTGGCAGCCCAGCCCTGGCAGCTGACCGCCTGCAGCAACGCTGGCACGCTGCAGGGGCCCAAATCTCCTCTTAGCAGTGCCTGGCCACGTCGAACAGCACCCAAAGGAGGGCGGGAGGCTGAGCTCCTGCTGAGGGAGAGCCACCATGCGGCTGCAGATGCTCAAGGGCTCTGCCCACGGTGGGACAAAATCTGCAATTGATGGATGCTGCCTCTGTCCCTCTTCTTGTCCCAAGCCTGGGTACAACCAGTTTAAAAGTTCCTCCTTTGTGGGGTCTTTGCAAGGTAGCTTCCAGGAGCTGTGCAGGGCAAGAACATGGGGAAAAGCCCTGTGTGCACATGAGAGTTTTGAGGGTGTACCCTCCAAGTACCTCTTCATCCTACAGCCCTCATAACACATTTTGCTCTTAACTCCTTAAATATACACTTACATTAACTTGGCTGTGAATAATCAAGTTTGGTTTTTGAAGAGTCACCAAGTCCACTACTGTAAGAACCCATCCCCAAAAAAGTGACAAAAAATGAAAAATGCTCCTGTTTCCCTAATGCCGTGGCTCTGCCGGCGGTGTTAGCAAGCAGTAGATTGCAATTACAGCTTAAGCATCTATTCATTTTATTGCAGGGAAAGCATCAACATGTGTGCTGTATTTTTCGGCTTCTAAACAGCGGAGTAAATGTACATAAAATTGAGAGGTGATGTATAATACATGAAATGAAGGCATTTTGATTCATGCAGCAAAATGAAGCATATGCAAATTATTGGTAGTTTATTTGGAATAAAGTTTTATTCCACGTGACTTTATGGGCTCACACGGAGAATCTGTAATCCCACTAAGGAACAGTCAGTCTACCTGTAACGAATGAGGCGGTTTAAAATGAGAAACCTTTTAAGGTTTGAGCCAATAAATATTGAAAACATCTAAAATATGGAGATTAAAAATAACACTGGAATGCACATAGCATCCAAATGGAATCATCACATTTGTGCCTGAGAAAATAAGTATTCAGCAAACTCTTCATTTTCCCTGGAAATACTTTGCTTTAAATTCCATATTTTCCTTTGCCACATATTTCACTTAAAAGCCTGCATGAGCTTTTGTATTGTTGCCAGGCTTATTTTTTGTTTATATACAGGTTCTTGCCATGGAGATATGTCCCTGACATGCAGGCATCCAGTATAGGAAATGACATGCAATGCCTTATTCTTCTAGTTTAATTAATGCTCTGACAACTTGGCAATAAGGCTGCAGTGAAGAAAAGGTCTCTGCAGGGAACCACAGGTTTTGAGCAGCAAGAAAACTGTCAGAATTTTACTATATATCTATAGTAACATATCGAACATCCAAAGATTTCTGGAAGGCATCTGTAGAAAAGAACTCAAAAGAGAAAAGGTTAGCATAGAAACGATGTTCCTTAACCTACTAAAAATAAAATGAAAGAATTACTTTCTCAGCAGCCGAAGTTGGAGCCCAAAGCAGCCTACACTGACTTCCTCATTTCATGCAAAAAGAAATTCCCATTTTTAATGAGCAAGGGCTGTTAGACACAAACAGTAAAAAGGATTATCCAAGTCCCCGTTGAGGCAGATTTTCTCCTGTGATTTGAACAAGCTGAATTAAGAGCTTGGCTACTGTGTACAGAGACAGGTCCGTGTAGCCATTCTAGATCCCTGTGAACCCATACGGCCAGGTCTTCTGCTGCACACACTTCTCATCCTTCTCAGCTAAAGCACAGCAGCACCGTGATGGGGAAGGAAGAGGTGTCCTCTCCTTCTCCTCTGACTGATTCAGTATTTCGGAGAGCATCAGAGGCGATATCCTGAAGGAGACTGCAATGGCTCTGAGAGCAGCCTGTGGTCACAACCTCGGATAAGAAAGCCAAGCAGCCTTACCAAGGGTATCATTTGATATTCGTGATCTTGCTGTGCTCTATCAGCATCCCCTTTCCCAGAAAAGGATATTGCAAAGGAAATAGCACACCGAACTCGGCCTCACCCGACTTCCTCCAGTATCTCACCATCTTTTTGGTCGTGAATGTGCAGCGATAGTGCTCTTTGCTGATGGATGAGCTGCTCTACAGCTACTGATGGAAAACAGCTGTCCGTACTCAGACACTTCATTGCCTTCAGCACCAAAGAGTCATGAAGTTGTGCCGCACGAGGAAAATACAAACCAGCCACATACTTCTGGAGCTTTCTGAAATCGGGACTTTGAGCTCTTCCAGCGCAAAGGCTCCCAAGTCAGTGGAGGGTAGGTGGTTGTCACAGACCTCAGTGTAGAGGAGTTTCAAATCCCAGCCCAATCTCCACTTCCTCACTTTTTATTTTAGTGAAGAGAGTAATTGATTTCCGCAAATACTTCCCAACTGAGCCAGAGGAATTGGCTTCAGTCTCTTCAGGGGTCTGATTTATCAAAGAAGAAGGCGCAGAGGAGAAAGTAAAAGGCTGCCACCAGAAGTATTTATTATGCATGAAAAACTGTACACAAGAGTACTTAGATACAAGCTAACAGCTGATTTAAAACACTTGCTGTCCACTGTTTTAGCTGGCATGAGCATCAGCAACTACAATAAAGGTGATTTGACTTTTTCCATGATAAAAACTCCAGTTAGCTACTCACAATTTTGCCAAAGGTTAACAATTTCAGCACAGTTTTTCCTCTAAAGGGTGTGTCAGCCTTAGCACACTTCCCATTTTGAGGGCAAAGCAATTTTGGCAACATTTGGTTAATTGTACGGTCGAAAACTAAAGCTAGCGTTTTAACTTTTGATGTCAGTGCAAAAAATGTTGTGATGAATGAAAAGTTCTGTCACTTCTGTGCTTTGGGGAGGGATTGAGATTAGATGGGAAGGAGGAGAGAGGAAAAGTAGAGTTGAGTCTGGAGCCAGGTTATGCATGCAGACAATTTAATCAGACACAAAACTGGCCTTTAATTTTAAATGTGGATGGTGAGCAATGGAGGTACTGCCGTGGGTGAAACCTTGCAGAAAGTAACTGTGACTGTTTGCAAAAACATCATATTTATTGCTCACATACTCAGCCCAAAACCCCACTCGAAATTGTGTGAGCCTTTGCATAAAGGCATCTAAGACATTAGAAAACAACATGCTCAGGACACATCAACATGCCTTTAATGATAGCTCCAAATACACCTGGCTTGCCTGAAGCAACGAGTGACACTGAAGAAGTAGTTTCAGGTAAGCACACGTGCCTGCAGCCCGGGCTAAGTCCGGTGACGTGGGCTCTTCTGCTTCAAGGGGCAGCTCCCTTCCTTTCCGGGAGCCACGGGTTTGTTTTGGCAGACAAACCATGTGCTTGGCTTCGGCTCTTTTTCTCTGAAATTCCCCAACCCTAACATCACGCTGCTCTCACAAGTCCCAGCAGGGTCGCCAGCTATTTGTTGTTTCTAATGCTTTGCACCCTTCGGGAATAACAAAACATTGCACAGGAAATCTTGCTGTGAGGACAGGACGGGGATTCCTCCAGGCACCTGCACTTCGGGAACTGCCTAACTGCGTGGCAGGAACATCGTTTGCCCCTCCTGTAGATGTTGTTTGTGTTCACATCGTTCAGATCCTGCAGCCCACATGGGGGGATGAGCTGCTCGCTGCAAGAAGTTGGCAAGCAACTTCTCTCTCCATCACTCTCTCTTGGGTACTTCCATCTTCTGCTGAATTTTGTAGAAATATGCTCTGTCTTCTGCCAAGGATGCCTTAATGAGAGAGGTTATGTACCTTATTCTTTGCTAAGCTCTCTTTCAACTGTTCTCTGGCTGCCAGGATGTAGGGGGGAGCTGTGTGAAAGTCTTCATTGCCTACCTGAAGACAGAAGTGCTCAGCTATTGAACTCCCAATGCATGAATATCAAAAAAGCCACCTATGGTCCTATCTTATTCCCAACACCTTCATCTGAATTCAAGTATCTGGACGTATATGAAATAACAAGCAGCACATATCAAGAATCAAATGCTGAAAGGAAAATATTTGTTAACTAAAAATCCTGCTCTACTGAAAATCTGCATGTGCCAGGAAAACAGAGCACACGTACTGAATGAATTTAGGCAAAGTGCACCTTTGCTGTGTGGCTTGTGAAAAATCACCTCCTGCTACATTGGCTCTGTCATTGTCATTCACTTTTCATCAGCATTTCATCATAATCAAACAAACCAGAAAACCAAACACCCCAAACAAGACAACTGGCTATACAGCCTCCGTGGTCCAATGTATTTAACCAGGATTTGGAAAAAAACCTTGCTGTAGCTGAACACCTGCACGATGATGTCCGACGAGTGCCCAAAGCAGCGCTGGCAGGACAGAGACACTATGGGGTGATTGGATGCTCCAACAATTTGCTAGCTCATTGAAGGCTTTGAGCCAAATGGAAGAAGAGTTAGGGATGCTTTCTGCTGCTTTGGATTGCCCATTTCTTTGTTCTACTCTTCCCTGGGTCCCTCTGTTCAGGTCGAAGAAAGCTCCTCCTTGCTCAGCTTGAGGGAGAAGAGTTATTAGCCATTTATAGAGGGGTCATTAGCTGTTTATAGAGGAGGTAGCACTGTAAGTACAATCCACTACAGCACTCCAAACATTAAACCCACCCATGATACTTTGTACATCACATTCTTACTCCAGGATCACCATGCTCACGGACTCAAAAAGCATGAAAACACCAAAGGGCACAGGGTGATCAACAAACCATCTTGATCTTACTTCTAAGCTTCTTGGTACATGAAACTGAGGTATTTACAAATACCTAGTCAAATATATGGCTGATATATTGTCAGCGTCAAGTAGCAAGCAGAATGATGATGTTCAACTTCTTGTTCCAGCAGAAACTGTCACCGGGTTGTTGCTTTTTAAAGACATCCCTACCTATAATTTTTAGGTTGCCTTCATAAAGGTTGTACTTGCACTTTCAACTGTGCTGGCAGGCACTATTTCTCTAGTTTTCAGCCTTCCTTTTTTAATGGTTTTAACAAACACAGTGGTAAATAATCAAAAAGTAAAACAACTTAATCCATATATACCTCTAACAGAGTGTTGTACACAGTTTATATGAATCTGCTTGTTCAAAAAAAAAAAAAAAAAAAGAGTTCTTACTCAATCTTCCAATAAATATTGCAGTGGAGCCATTCCAACATCTACAAATACATAGACATTTGGTATCCTGTATGATTAGGTTTGCTAATCAAGATATATCTTTACCCCAACACATATTTACTAGCAATGACCCAGAGCATTTGTAAGCAGTGCTGTTCTGATGTTGAGAAAACCAGGAGTTACTGTCACTTCAGGTAACATTTCCTCCTGGATAGAGTAAATCTTCTCTTTCCCAATTGCCAAGCAAACAGCAGCACGCAGTACGTGCAGTACGCCTACCTCCAGGCAGCCCCTAAGAACCTGCTGGTCCTCGCTCGTCCCGCTCCCTGTGCCAGCAGAGGTGCAGAAGGAATATCTAATCCTGGGATACTCCACTGTCTGCATTTTGCTTACAGGTCACAGACGTGTAATATCCCCTGCGTCCCTGCTGGGATCCCTGTCCCTCACACTATTTTCCTGGCAGAGCTGTCTGTTCCAGTTAAGAAGGAAGCAGGGAGCGCCTGAATGGCCTTGGCAAAGCTGCTTGGATGCCGGAAAAATTGAACCCATGGTAAAAATGGATGTATTTTCATGTAGGTAAATCCAGGTGTAGAGCAGCATCAGAACTTAGAAAATGCTCAAATAACTGCTGTACTTCTTTTAACTCCCCCAAAATTACAGATAATAGCTACAGGGATTATTATGGTAAAAACAGCAGGCTCTGGGAAAAGCAGAGTCAGGTAAATCACTGTCAAAAAAAAATAAAAATCCTCTTGTGCTACATGTGGATGTACTCTTACAAGCCTCTTTTAAAAAGAAAATCTCTAGGCTCTAGGTATGAAAATGCAGCTGTTGATGAAATCAGAGCTATTCAAGGGCACTCATTTCTCTGCAACTTTATGATAGCTGAATTTTTCCCCATTACTTTCTCCATATAAGAACAAGCCCCAGCTCCTGTGGATGTTCAGATCAGCCACTGAAGGCAAGTACAATATATTTATAAATTTTAAAGCATTATAATATACATATACTATGCAGAATCTATGAAAAAAATATCTGATGTTTTTTTAAAATACTCCCTCCTGCACTGAAGTACTAAAGAGTTCTTCTCTTGCTCTGCATCTTTTGCACAATTCTCAACACCGCCCGTAGGATGGGTGAAATTCCGGCCCCGAGGAGCCCAAAGCCCAAAACTTCATCCACAAAAACGGGGTCTCAAAATGGAATATTGCTAGGATACGTAATAGGACACTCAGCAGTAGTTTATAAACTCATTGATAGGGATATATAGAAGTATTTTGAGTTTGTCAGAATAAATCCCACTATCCATCATCAGCATAGTTATAGCCTACATCCATCATCTACACCTCAGTCACCTTGCTCATTCCCACTCTGCTGATTCAGCTTTAAGTTTTATATCACGGATAGGAGTCTTTCAGAAAGGTCACTGAAGTGCATTCAGTGTAAGGACAGCAGTTCTGTGCAATGGATCCTCAGTAACTTCTCCTCCAGATAACCTGATTTTGGTCAAATGAATAATGTTCCACAGCGAGTCGTAGCCTCATCCTTTGGATTTATAGTGGAAACGATCAGCAGGGCAGTGGAGAATGAATTACGTGGGGAAAAAAAAAAAATCTGCAGCAAGAGGTTTTCCTCAATGCTTATTTTCTTAGACCCTTATTTCATGTCTTCTCTGTGCCCCAAAACTGGGGCTTGCTAGTTTTGAGAATCTGGTGTGCTGTGTGGGATTAATGGTGTTAGGAAAAGGTTGGACCAGCCAAACGAACACAGTTGCTGCAATGCAAGAGGTACGTCTTTCCAACTGCAACCCAAACCAGAACATATCATGGCTGGTTTTGTTCTATACTCAAACATCTGCAAATGTTTGGCATATACGAAACATCAGTTCTGAAATACAGCATACTCAGTCTTTTTCATGTATATTGCCTAGCAGCTGTAAGAAATTAAGTCTTGAACTGGTTCTGTTCTTGATCTCTTTTTAGAAAAGCCATGATAAACTATGACAACAGTGAAAAGAAACATCACTTATCCATACTTATGGGCTCATTTCTAATAACCCGTTGAATTTTAACATTAAAACAAGTAATAAAGTGCATTTCATCAAGTACCGTTACCAGTGACTAGGTGTGCTCATGGATCCATACTGTTGGAAAAATGAAGATTGTGGAATTAATTTAATCATATAACACAGAGTGGGTCATTTTGATATTGTCCTAGAGCGAAAGACCATTGGTTCTTGGTTCTTTTTTTCTGTTTGTTTGAAATCTTTGACCTTGCATCTCATCTATACACATCATAAACAGAATTAAAAACATTCTTGAAATATGTCAGTTACTAATCCAACTGGTAAAATTCCTACTCATTTCTTTCCTCATAAAAGATCAGATATAAGCATTGCCTATCTCTGTGATGACCAAATTTTATTGTACATACTTATGATTATAAGATGTTTTCTGTGCATGTCTGGAACTGTGGGTGTATTTCTGATGTAGGTTAAGTTGAGGTGTGATATTATTCAAAACTTGCTCTTGGTAGTAAAGTTTTCCAAAGAGGAGCTTCTTACAGTTTCTGCTTGGTAGTTGCTTCACTTTTCAGCCATGCTGACTACTACTGAGCAGGAGCTTCACAAGCTGGCATTCTCCCTCCCCAGCGGTACAGCCCTGGCCCAGCTCTGTTGAAAGTTTCAAACAAGCTAAGCTGCAGAATTTTATTTTATTTTTTTGATTGAAGAGTTGTAGGACTTCATAAGTTAGTGCAAATCCCATTGTGTTTCATATATCAGATTCTAATCTAGACCAGGTATCTGAAAAAGCTATGATGTGTTGCTGTTGCTTAGCAGAGATTAATTTAACGTATAACAGCTCAAACCTCCTTTCTTCTCCCATTTTCAGCCCTGGGTAGTCATACAGGAGATGCACAAGTGCTGACCTCACCTCATGATGAGCTCCAAAAGGGAAAGAAACTGTAAAGTTTAGTCCAAAGCACACCTTCTGTACATTTTTATTAGTAAAAAACAAAAGTAAGCAATAAACATTTTGAAACAGGTCACGTATTTGCATCCAAGTATTTCAGCAAGCGCGACAAATGTTGCCACCTCATGGACAGGTGCGTGGTTTGATGTAGCACAGCGGTCGGAAGGAAAAGGGATCTCGGAGATGACTCATTTCTGCCCTTTCACAGTCTACTGAAAAGGGAAACGACAGCTTGGCCAGAAAGATGCTTTTGTCACTTAGACTCACCTGGAACTCATTCATTTGGGTCTGAATCCAGAAGCAGAAGCCTGGCTACACAAACACAAGTGGGAGAAAATAAAGGAGCTACACATATTCAGAGTATCTGACCACCTCCAGCATCAGAGGTGCGTTTTTCATTTTAAAAATCTGTAACAGTCAACATATGATATAGCACTTTCTTGTATTGTCAAAGGACAGCATTTGGGAATAAGTCATCTGAGGAACAGGATGTGGGACCCTGAGTTTTCACGAGTGACAAAACTTCTGCTTTGTGAAGACAACAATCCTTTAGTGCACAAGGTGATTTCAATACCCTGCAAAGGTAGCAGAAGTTGGGACTCCTCTGCTTGTAAACTGGAGACAAATACAGTTGCAGTGCATTTCAATATTCATATCCAAAGTCAAAGTTTTATGCTACAACAACTGCTCATTTGGGCAACTGCTGCAGGAATACTCTGTCACCTGTTGAATCTCCCCTTTTCTAATGGAAAGGCAGCTGTGCCGTACTTCTCTACAGGACAGATACTATAACAAAAAAATATCACACAATGCATATCTTAAATCACATTCATTCAAAACAGCATTATAATTAGCACTCAACAGAAATGGATGAGCTTGAAAGGAATAAAAAAATGTTGAAGTAAAAAGCTTTTCAAGTTCAACATCAGGTTAGAATTTCAGGAACCAAGTTTTTTTTTAAAGGAAGCATCATAAAAATATTCAGTTAACAGTTATGAATGAACGGCAAAAAAGTACAGTATGATGATTAATTGGGAGTTTACCATCATGATCTACATATAACAGTGTAACAGTCTGCATACATATGACTGAACAGAAAGAAGGATTTATACCAGCCTGATTTTAAAGATGTTTTTATATTTATTATATTTTGCTACTCCACTCTCCTAAAATGGTGGCCTCAGGAAAAGCTGCTTTGGCAGGCAATTGCGAAGATTCCTGTGGAGAGGAAGTGAAAAGACTGGGCATACAAACAAGGGCTGCTGCCATGTTCAAAGCACTAGGGAGAGTTCATAGAGCAAAATGCAGTCCTAAGTAAATGGGTTTCAGGCAATTTCAGTGTTAAGATAACATCATTAAGAGTAGAACAGATTGTGCTCAAACCCTGCTGTTTATAATTAACACATTGCTTCCAAATACTCCAGGGTCCCTGGTAAATAGTCCTCTGCTCAGATCTACCCAGACCAATCAGAGTATTTTCATCAGATTCCATGCTGGGCCAGCACCTGTTTGGACAAATCCAAAAGAGCCAAAATACTCTTCTTTCTGGCCAGCTAAGTAGAGAGATGAACACAGCTTGCCTTAGTCATTGTCACAGTGTCCATATGGCTGTGAAGCTTGTTTTCACAAGAAATCGTACAAGTACTTTATTATGTCGAAGTTCACGGTCCTATAAACAAAAACACAGCATATTAGAGCAATCATCCTAACAGTGCTAAGACTTTAACCTGTTTGGAGACAACACGTGGGACATTCTGCACAACTGAAATCAAGAAATATCCCCGAAAGGAAGTTAAAAAAACTCATTCTTGATTGTATTTAACATATAGTTCTTATCTTCTGATTCAACTTTGTAAGATTTCAAAAAAAAAATAAAGCAGATTTCTAGCAACAATCGAAATTTTTCTTATTCCAAACATTAAGCAGTAAAAAAACAAAAGCCAATATATTTTTCATATGGTAAATACAATATTCCAGTTGGTGATACAAAACTGCAATCTTTTGTTATTAAATGTTTTTTTCATCTTGCAAACCACCTGTTTTAGCACGTACTACGTAACTCCTTCATCTGTACTCATTTGTAGTCTGCGTTCCTTCAGTTTTGACACTAGTTGACCCATGTTCATAGCTAAATTTGAAGAACCCAAGAATGCCACTCAATAAGATAGAAGATTTTAATGTATACTTTTGTACTTCAATGGCAGACAGAATGAACAGCAGTAAAATAAAACATATAATTATTTTTTTTTTGGTCTCCAAACTCATTCTGCTATGCAATCTAACACTCAGACTTCGGGATTTACTGTTTGAATAAATAGCACAAATTACTGCATATAATGACAAGTATAAAATTAAAAGTTTTTTGGTTTTAAAAAGTATTTAATGATGCAAAAATAACCGCTCACAATACTAAGTGAGATTAACTGTCTGAATGTCTTATTTGTTAGGCTGCAATCATTTAATATTCTCTGTTCATGCCTCCTTCTCTAACCCACTTTCCAAAAAGTTTCTATAAAACATCGTGTTGAATTGAGAAAAAGTTCAGAAATCCCCATGATGCATAACAAGAGATACTGTGTTGGAGCCTACCTAATAATCCAATGACAAAATTAGAGGAAATTAAATGCCACTGTTAGTTTCATATTACATTGTGTCACTTAAGAAAGTGCTTTAGTTATAAGGCTTTCCGCAGAAACAAAAACACACTAACAAAAACTGACCTTATCAACTGAATGAAACACAATCACTCTGCCATAACAACTGGCATTACTTGACTCTAGATAAAAAGATCCATTATGTTCCACAAACATTAAGAGATCCCTACTTCAACTATAAAAAATTTATGAACTTCAGTCTGAAATCCTTTTAACAGAAATCAAAAGTTACTAAAAAAGAAACACCTAAACCAACTTAAATGGAAATGTAAAAAATTACATAGTAAAAGGCATGGAAATATCTCTGCAAAGGCTGAACAGAGATAGATGTGAAGTTCTGTGGTAATAAACAAAGACTGGGCATGGGCAGAGGTTACCACACTAAAAGTCACTATAAATACTTCACTTTTCTACCCTTTTACCAAAAAAAAACGGTGTTTTTTGCTTAAAAAAATAAAAATGCAGATTTAATTCTTTATTTTAAAATAAAGGAAAACAAAATAGCAAGCTGAACAGCTTGAAGGGGGTGGGGAGGGGAGAGAGAGAGAGAGCAGAGTTTTCCTGTCCTACTCCTGCACTCTCCAGCCCTGCAGTAGTAAGTTCACCTGGCAGCGAGGCTGAGGTGGTAACAAGACTCAAGCACCTGAGGATTTTGGTGCCTAGCCTTATTTTAGCACTAGTGCAAGAACAGAGGCTAAAGAATCAGGAGATGGTCTGCTTACTTGAAGTGTATCGTGATGAAATGCCAAAGTAGTTCTTCTCTGTGATAAGTATAACCCCTCTCATTTGTGGTTAAAAACTACAGGCCGCTGCAATGTTGTAGCACAACTGTCCTGCGATCATACATTCACCCTTTAGCCAGCCTCATTAAGACAAGGGGAAACTCATTTATCATGGGTTCATGAAACTTTGCATCTTATCTATGTCCTTAAGGATTTGACAAACAGTGGGTTGGAAAAAAATTGTAACAAACAAACAAGAAGAAAAAAAGAAGAACAGGAGAAAAAAATAGGCCAACTTTAAGATATCAGATAAAATAGCCCAATCTGTGCAGCCTATAAACACTTTTGAACTACGTGGGGAGAAAAAGTTACCTTTTTCATACTGCATAGGAAAAGTCAGACAGGATATATGTACGCACATCTGACCTAAAGGCAGGCAAGCCAAAGCACTACACTGTGCACTGAGGTTTGAAGGGACAGCTCTAAAAACTACTTTCTCTGCTAAGCATGAGCTGTATAGCACAAGGTTTGGTCCTGTTTTCTGTCCACCTGTACCTTCTGGCAGTTTTAACAGAGTCCACAAACTTCAAAGGATGTTAAAATTGTAGGTGAAGGGCCATTATTTCAGGTGTCTTAATTCAAGGAACCTCATAGCCAGATCGGAGTTTGTGAACTGGTCTCTGTACTCACGGTAAGAGTTAGAGCAGAGGCAAGAGCACGGGGATATCCGTACACAGTGATCCACGTTGCTAAACAGATGGTCTGATGTACTTGGTACCAGTGGGAGACTTTACAAGGCATCATTCACATGTGACTTTATTGCTGAGAATAGCAAGCTGACACAGCAAAGCCCTGGAGATGCTGGTGGTACTGTCCAGCCAGGCCTGAGCCTGATGAAGTTTCACTCTGTGGCCTGTCTAAATGGAAATTCGTGTGTCTGTGCAGCTTAGTGACTGGGCGAGGGGACGTTTAACAGCTCAGGAGAGCAACTTGTGCAGCGAGGATACTGGAAAAGAGTCTGAAACACAGATTCCTCTGAAGCTCCACATTACAGAGGAGAGCTGGCCTCTACAATGTTTCTCTTTTTAGCCACATGTCATTTCTGGGCTCTGCTCTAGCCACATGCTCTTTGTCCAAGATCTGCTAATAAGCTGGCTGCAGCAGCGTGCGTGAAGTAATGCTGTTCAGATTTGGCATAAATGAGACAGTTCTGATTGTTGCCTGTGTACTGCATGCGTTTCTGTCATTTATCACCATCTCTCCTGATGCATCTGGAACTGCTCTCGGACTCCCAGACTGAAGGCTTGGGATGAACAGGTAATTGATACTTTTGAGTATCAATTACCTACATTGATACTCTGGTACCTCATTGGTACCTACATTGGTTTTTTGAATTAGTTTTTATCAACTACAGATCACAGAAGACAAACTATGTGAAAAACTTCTCATAACTTATGCAGTTTTTACATCACCTGTACCACAAACACTACCAAGAACTAAATATCAGTTTGGATTCCAATATCATACATAACATGCCTTTCAGTCAGTACTGAAATGGACTGCCATTTTAGAGCAGTATTTTCACATGAAATTCCTGACTTCTATTAAGTACACAGACAGTATTTTACTGTAACATACTAAAGCAGTTCCTTGGCCTACCTCTGCCACTTTTAAGATTTTTTTGTTTCAAAACACTATTGCACTAAACTTAAGTTCAACATTTCTTATAGCAAAGACTCATTTAGTCATTCTTAGAAAACATCCACAGATTTCCATTCTGGTCTGCAGAGAGCCAATATAAAGATGGAAAATACAGGTTTTGAAGCCTCATTTAAATCAGTACATGTAACACCAAATGTTTTTCAGTAGACTCACCGGGCAATAGCTCTGATGAAGTCCAGTGATACAGTGCATTTGTACCGGGGTCCATCAAGCTGGTCGTTATTGCCAACCATGGACAGCAGCTGGAGAGTCACAAGGGAGGTGATCTATGGACAAGAAACATTAGCAACATCAGTCATTTTTGTTAACAAGAATAGCAGTGAGCATTTTTTTTTCCTATTCATCATCAACACACAGTCCCAAATTACAATACTCCCATATTTCTTTGGAAAATCACCCCTAGTTTCTCACTGATTTTCACATAGCCCTGCAGCTAGCAAACCCAGAAATGCGTGTACATTTTTGCTGTTACATTTCCAGCAGAGTCAGTGAGGCACACAGGCTAACCCCTTTATCCTTCATATCAAGAGTTATCCTGGAGTTGTGATCAGAGCGAGAAAAGTGTTGGGAGGGATAGATAACAGGCATGAGCTGAACATCTTCCGAATCTCTTCATGACAGCCAGGACACACTTTGTTTCTCTTTCATCTCAGGACCTTCTCTTGAATTTCTACACTCGAAGTTGGATTTTCTTGTGTCAGTTCATACTACATTTTGAAGAGATGCAGAGTATCACTCTACTACAGCTAAAAGAAAGGAATTTGAAGGTTGGAAAGGAATGGCCTGAAGATGGTGTCCTTAATATGTGCCTGAAAAAACAGAAATTTGCCTACAAAACAGTGTCGTGACAGAGCTGCTGATTATTCTACCAGTATAGCAATGCACCAGCACATTTCTCACTGTCTTCCTTCTTCCCAGTGATGGCTGTGTGTGGTACCACTCAATTACAGTCATGGGATGTCAGCAAAGAGTGCCACCAGGCTGTCCTGACTCAGCTAGGAGCGATTAACATAGTGATTCTACTGCTGCCCTATCTCCACACATGAGAAGGAAATAGGTAAAAGCAGAAAACGTGATTTTTTTCCCCCTGGCCTTTGTTATAAGCACTACTGATAATTTAGTGCAACAAGGTTATATTCTATGAAGAACCAGTATCTGACCACAGCCCCTACTTTAAAAAAAAAAAAAACAAAACATCCAGCCATGACCTACATCTGTGCAAAGATAATAATACAGTAAGGAATATCTGAAGAATAAACATAAAGAGAGTGTCAATTCAAACCTTCAAGGAAGCATGCTGCTATAAAAAGCAGCAAGTTCTTTTCAGTTAAAAAAAAACCCTCCGTAATAACTCTTCTTGTGCTGATAGTGAACTTTGCCTTCAAGTTTGTGACAGTGCTTGCGGGAGGTAGGAATACTTCTTCCTCAAGCGGACAAGATATATGAAAAAAAGACACCTCCTTGAGCAGAATTGAAAAAAGATGATCACCAAGAATGAGGTAATTTTTATAACAGCCTGTGCTTAACTTCCTTTTACATGGCATTAGGCAACAACTCTTTGGATGTCAGCGTTCTGCAAAGCATTTGAAACTCAGTTAAGGAATACTGACCTCCCTCTGCTCACAAGGACAAATACCATTCACTTAAGTCAGCTCTATACAAATGATTTACCGATTGTTAGTGTTGACAGCATTTAAGCAAACTGAACTTAGTACAGGTAAATGACTCAAAATCCAGTTCATTAAATCACTTTGTACTTGTCACTGGATTGTAATCAACCTCAAATTTGTAAGGTGTTTATTTTCCTAAAACAGACATGAATTTGAGAGCTTTTTTCTACGTTCTTCATCCAACATCATCTTTATTCAGCTTGTAAGGAAGCATTACGGAGTAATTTGCTATTGCAGTTGCTATTTTACACCCCAGTGCACCATTACTGCCTAATCACTTCTGCAATATACACTTGCAGCTGGCTCCACGTTCAGAAATTACCAGTGAAGGAAGGAATTGCACGAGGCTCCTAAAAGCTTCCGATGAGCACAGCAAAACCCCGCTAGTTTGGAGCTGGACCCATCTCAATTTTGAGGGATACAAAACTAAACTTGCTGCTGCTGCATATATGCTCCAGCAACTTTAACAACGAATCATAACTGATATTTTTCCAATATCACCAAATGCCATATATACAACATCAGGTCAACATTGTAAAAATCCTCACTAAAGGCTGACACTATACATCGGAAATGGCGTCAGACTGGAGATGAAGTTTCATTAATGTTTAAGACTCAATATTATGTATGAAGTCTTTGATCACAATAGAGTTACTCAGCAAACAACATTTTCCTCATTTCTTTCAGAAATCCTCCATGTCTGTCCTATACCTGCAGACAGGCAGGATCTCAGGATGACAAATCCTAGAGCCTGCATGCTGAGCAGGCAGCAGCCCGGAGCTCTGTTGGCACACCTTCTTCAACAGGTTCAAGCAAAACCCAAACCAGCAAGAGTTCTGTCACCCCACAGCAATGACTTGAATGAAGTTCCTTGAGCATTTTGTGCTGAAGCTACTTTTCTAGACCTGACCATAATAAAACATTATTTTCTTCACCACATAATTCGGACATTTTCTAGGTTCAATTCCCTTCTAACACGAGGGATTTGAGCACCTCTTATCCAAACATCTGGCAACTGGCAGGGGCAGTGGAGGGAAGAAGGAAAAGTTATGGGGAACCTGCTTCTGGAGCTGAGCTGTTTTGCACAAAACTGCCTTTATATGAACTACCTCTCTGCCTAGTTAGGGCACTCACCTGGTAAAGTAGAATGAACTGGGTTTAACACAGCATATTTGTAGCTAAATAAAAAAGCCCCCCCAGTATAAAATGTCATGCTCTATTAACTTTTAAGGTCCAATGTCACTTTTAATGTAAGGACTGAAAAATGTCACCACTTCAGAAGCTCAGGTGTTGTATAACTTTGGAGGTAATCTATTCTTAAATGAAGGTACGTCAGCACAGTTGGAAAAAAAAAAACATGAATGCAGTATCAAACTAGTTACACTTAACAAAAATAAGTTTTCAAAGTGCATTTTTTTTTTTTAAATACCATGGGTACAGTGGCTGCATTTCATTGTCCCAAAAGCTGGCAGAAAACATCTGGCATGAACCAACAAGCAACTAGCCAGAACTGTGTGGGTGACAAAAAGAGAGAATACTTATTGAGAATCTTCTGAACAAAAGAAATTACAGTTGGAAGAAATATGCTGAAGCTATTCATAAAATTCAAGTTAGATGTGGTAATGGTTTAACACCAGCAGAAGCTAACGAGTAAATGGAATTTTCTACAAGAATAACAAGAAAATCTAAAGAAAAATTACTGAAAGACATGAAGGAAGAGGTGTCATTGATACATTTTAAAATAAGCCAGGACTGAGATTTCTTTGAAATGTATTTATGTGAGAAATCTGCTGCTGGAAGCTTGGATGCAAGGTGAGAATAATCATAAAAGCATGGCTGAAAGTTGCTGTCAGTTAATGACCTCTCCAAATGCTTCTGAAGATTCCCTGTCAAATACGGGCATTTAAACCTCTGGAAAAAAAAAATAATAAAACAACCCACAAGCCATCCTTAAAGGCTGCTTTTTTCCTATCAGCCTGCGCTAACAGACAGGCCTTGCATCATTCCCGTGGCAGAGACAAAGGCGAGCTTTGTCAGCACGCTGCTGTGAGGGGGCAAGAAGCAGCCCAGAAGTGAGGGCTGCCCTCAGAGGAAGGCCAGGCTCTTCTCACCCATGCCAAAACCATTCGCAGAGGTGCAGAACACAAGTAAGCTCACGCCAGAGACACAGGCACACACACGTTTGGTGTTTGGTTTGGTTAAGTAACAACAGAGTACCACAGGAAAAAGTTTGGACTAATCGTGTCGGACATCTGGAAAAAAAAGCCAGGCAGAGCAAGCGATGCTTGCTGTCAGCAAGAAGCTGTTTTCTCAGGGATGTGACTGAAACATCACCAAATGGTGTACTTTACACCACAAAATCCTAATGAAAGATACTAGCAGGAACAATCTCAAACCAGCAGACACACACTAGATGATCCGTGAGGTATTTTTCATCTCTACAGTCCACAATTTCCATTTACCTTGACGTAATGCTAACTGCAACTCTCAAGCCTGGCCTACCTGCAGAAAACCACAGCTTTAACCTGTGTTATGATTCTGAACCTCAAACCTACCAAGACATGAAGAGCTTCCATTATTTAAGTTATAACATACTCAGACAATAGTACTATATTCTTTCACAGTTATTAAAATTTATTCATCACGTAGTTCTCAGAGCACAAAGGCAACTTGCTTTGAGGCCTACTGCTGCCCATGGTCAAACTTGGGCACGTGTTAAACCCAGCGATATGCAACAAGGCAGTCTAAAAATCAGATGCCATTTAGAAAACACATTTCAGTCAAAATAACCACAAAACTAGTCTCCTAGAGATAAATTCAACGACCCAAGTACAAATTATGTGAGCAGAAGAAAAAGCGGCTCAAAATTATTTCAATCAAAATTATATCCAGGGTCTGCTCTGTATGCCAGCCCTCTTAGAGAAGCTCACAAAGTGGAAGTTAACAACAGAAATCACAGTTATACATATTTAAGCCAGCAATTGATCAAAATTGATTTTTTATAGAAATTAAATCAAGATCTTTCTGAATACTTAGATTTTAATAACTTGTTTTTGATCCTTTATTATGTTCTGTACAAGGTTTTTAATGCATGCAAAAATCACAACAGATGAGACTGTAGAAGGTAATATGACCCAACGTTTTATCAGGTCTTAAATGCTAAATCCCTTTCTGAAACATTTTTTTTCTTGGTCAACTTTTCCATCTGCCAGTAGCACTCCAAGATTTCTAACTGTATCATATCATTCTTGCCTTATCCTACACCCTGCCAAACTGCTGATGGCCTCTAAGTGTGCAGCTAAAGTGCTCGTTACTCTATGCTTCAGCTGTTTATTTTATCTTTCTCTCAGCTTAAATTATTCCTACTCTTTTTAAACCATCTTCTGAATGCAGTCCAAATGTTGTTGCCATTCAGAGAGCCCAAGCAGAAAGAGGTATTCCAGCCACAGGCTTGGTGCTGCTCCACAGACAGAATTCTTCCTCACTTAGCTGGGTGGCTCTGTAAAATGTGACAGTGCAGGGCAAATGCAGTAAGAGACCGAATACCTGTTTAATGACTTTTTTCCCTGTACTAGCTATTTTTTGCATTCCTCTTCATTATTTTGTATTAAATCTCCAGGACCTTGCACCCTGTATTTCTTCGGCCATAGTTGTATACAGCACACCTCACAAATTGTAAGTCATTTCTGCACATTTCATCAGTGATAACACTTTACCTAAGGACTTCCTCAGCTGGAGTCAAGCAGAATTTAGCACTGATCACTAACCTGAACAAACTTTCAGGACACAAATGTGTTGTCAAGTTCCCGACACGATAGCACTATAGTCACTAAATGTGAAACTACAGCAGCAACAGGAAGAAAACAACTGACTACTTCCATATAATTTGTCCTTTAAGAATTGGTATTGCTTAGCCTTACTGTTTATTATTACCACTATTTTATTTTAATACCCACTTAAGAATTTTAAGATGTTTGTTTATCACAATGTCTCTACAATTCTACTTTCAGCCTGAAGTAAAGAATTTCCTGGATCAAGATCACTCCTTGATACTGAAACCATTATGCCATAGCACAAAAACTTGCTCCTGTTCCTTGAATTTCTACGAGGTGATCCTTCTGCTTCAGAAGAAACATTTATTTACCCTTTGTATATGACCTTGAATTTCATGCTGTTAAGGCCTCTCAGTTTACATCATACTCACCACCTTCAATGTATTTCATGCACGTTTTCATAGCAGAAAAGTTTACTAAGCCCACGGCATGCAACCTTGAATTTTACATTACAAAATTCCTTCAGCTTCTACTATATAGGTCATAACCGTCATTCTCACATGGCATTTTTCCCACTGTATAAACAATGTTTATCACTTCTTATTCTATTCAGTCTTTGTGTCCCATTTACACTAAATAATTGACAAAATGCGTTGCCAATTTCATAGACTCGTTCAAGGCGTAAGTGTGAATTTTCTGCTTTTTTCTTTTCCCCTCCTCCCTTCCTGCAGATCATCTTTCAGACCCCACAACACCTTGCAGCATACCAGAAGCTGCCTATTTCTAGCACATCTTCCTGTAATCAGCTTCCTTGATGGCTTTTCTCTTCAATCTCAAGTGAAGCAAAGGTATTTATTTCCTTCAAGATGACACGTCCTCACTTTGCCCTAGAATTCGTATTTTTTTTAGAATCAGCTCTCTTCAATTAGTACTCTGTATAACGTATATCAGACTAAGTTCATCCTGCGTTTGCCATTCTTATATATATATTTATTTATTTATTTTTTGCCTGTATGTCTGATATTCATCACTAGTAGTCAGACAGCTTTACTGTCTTATAACAAATAAAACAACTGGTAAAACCTCTTGTTGTCTAGCAACGTGGCTGTTACAATGCATTTTCCAAAGGCTAAACAAACAAACAAGAGATATTATCTGTATCTTCTACATCCTATCACTTCATATCTCCCTGTCAGCCTTCTCTGGAAAACTTCTAAGTATCTCAAAAGCATTTGTACAGTGCACACATTAGCCCTGCCCTCTCTAATTGTCACAATAACATAACTTTTAAGAAGTAGTTCGATAATTTATTAATTTTGGAAGTTTAATTTCATGAATGTTTCAAATAATAAATGAATTTACTCTCTCCATTATTTTTATTTAACCTACAAACTGGAAGACCCTTTCTTCTCTCAGCTCATTTACTTTAGCATTAATTCAATGTGAGAAAAAGAACCATAAAAGGCAATTTACATCAACTGCAGTTGCACTCTGCTTGTCATTTTAAAAAAGTTAAAAAATCCACAGTGATACATGGATAAATCTGTATTTCTAAGTCAGTTCCCTCACTTAAAGTACACCCTGAAACTTGCTTAACATACCTTGAGATCAAATTAGCTTCTGTACCGGAATATATATTTAGAATTATTTTTTTCCCAGAAATTTGTTAGACCTGAAACTGATCATGGGTTAGTTTATTTTGATCCTTCAAAACATTGAAAAAGAAAAGTTGAACATACTTGAAATCTGCTGGGAAATGCATTCATCTAAATTATTCCATAATGGCCTGGGAAAAGCACTCCTAAGCACATGGACTTCAGATGCAAATTGTAGATGGAGTATTCAAAAGTACTTCAATAGGGAAGTATCTTTCCCCCCTCCACCCCTCACTGTCACAGATCCACTTCTGCAGAGATGCCATGTGCCAAGTGCATTTTAGGAGTATTTAGAAAGTGGAATGAAGACTGCTTCCCTGAAGTAAACCTCTAAATGAAAAAGGCAGATATGCAATGGACCAAGCATATAAACTTAAATACAAAAATCTAGAAAATTTTCACCTGGTAGTTAATGTCTTTCATTTATAACGCTTCTGTCCCACAACGGCAGCATTTCTAGATCCTGCAAGAAGTTGCATCCAGAACAGAAAAGATTAACCTTAAAATACACTGCGTGATAGTGACAGAACTAGATACATTTGTAGAAAGCCCCTAAATTTTTAATACTATCTCAGTAAAATATAGAACTGTATGAAGAACTAGCCATCTCCTGCTACAAAAAGGAGTTTTTTGTCATCGTTTGCAAATACAATTTTGTATTCAAAAACAACTAAAGCAATAACGATTTCTAACTTGTCCTGAAGACAAAAATCAGTACTCTGCATAAGCTGTGAAAAAAATTGGCAAATTAAAGGACATTTCCTACAATGAGACGTTTGGGAGTATCTTCTGAAGCAAAATTACCTTGCTTTCTCAAGAAATAAAAAGATTTTCAAAGCGTGTTAACTGCAGTCTATTTTTGGATGATTATGATAATTAAGTGTTGAAAGAATATTGATCCAAAGCTTATGTAAGGAAACAAGATATTAAGAATTTTTAATTAAAACAACCACTCCAGGAAGATTTGACCCAAATACTTCTGAACTACAGAAGTTAGACATTTTCTCCAGAAGGTTAGACAAATGGTGAAATATATCAGTAGAGGTAGGAATTTGCTCTGAAAAATAACAATTTAAAGATACATTTATTCTGTATCTTCAGCTTACTAAATCAAACCTAATATGCTGTTTTCTGGCAAAAACATTTCTCCCTGGGTATCCTTCATTTTAAAAAGTTTCTGGAGTTTATGGTTTTCTTTCTCATATATGGTTTGTCACTAATAAATTTCCATGGTTTGCAACCTGCCCTCAAGTACCTACCATGTGCTAGAGCTCAACGTCTTTAAGACTGTCCACAGTAACATACAGCATCCCAGCTACTCAAGAGAAACACTGCAGAAGACTCAAATCACTACATTCATTGTCTGTCATTCATTGACTACATAAAACTATACGCATTTTATTGGTCTCGTAATAGAAATAGATAGTAAGAGAAACAAAAATAGAAACAGTTATTATCACTAAAGTACATAAGCACATCATCCTGGTAAAAACTAAAGATGCCTCCTGTCTCTTGAAAGGAGCAGCCAGCAATGGATGCTTAGGAAATAGTACAATAAAATTTTAAGCAAGAGAAATTCCCCAGCATACACTCTCGGCTCCTAGTAACCTGCATTTCAGTGACTTAAGCAATTAGGTATTAAAATGTTCACACATACAGATCTGACCTACTGAAATACAACCTTTCATTTTGTTCTTGCATTGTAAAAATGGCACTAAAAAGCTTATTAAACTGGGAAGTTAATTCAACTAATCAACACACGGCAGATGGAATTTATTATGAGGTTGCATACACTAGGATGAAGACCATCTCTCAATCCACAAGAAGTTAATCCACACCTCTAGTTGCTTGAAAAACAATGAAACCTTACAGTAACAGCACAGAAACTGATGGTTGTAGCCAACAATAAGACACCTTTTTTAAAAGAAAAACAAAATATCTATAGCTACACTTCAAGTTTAGGTACACTTCAATAGAGACTATAAATTTGTAATATCCATCCATATTAGTCATTCTACAGAAAGTAAAGCTTTCAGCCATCCATGAATTGATAAGTCATGAAATATTAAAAATTTAACTTCATTGACCCATTAAATACGTTAGATACAATTACAAAACACAGCTATATCTTTAAATCTCTTGCATAGATGATCCTGAAAAAATCATAACTACCAGCTTTCCATCTTTTATTCAGTTATACTTTGTTTTATCTGATAAAGAGCATGAAACATCATCTGTCAGCAATTAATTTGAATGGAAAAAGCCCTGTTCTTCAAACACAGCACTGCTTTCGTATGCAATTGCTGTCACCATTTAACACAACTGTTAAATTCTGTTAGCTATACCGTGTATCACTTAGGTTTTCTAATGTGGGGAAAAAAAGCATTTTCTAATGCATTTGGCAAGCGCACGTGTTGGGTAGAGAAGTTCACAGTCATCTAAGACAACCAATGAACTCGTGAACCAGTGTGCTATCATACCTGTCAACTCCATAGGGCAATGAATTTCACTCTGTTTCATCTGTAGACAAGTAATGCACAGGAAGGGAATGTCCAGGTTGGAGTAGGGGAAGAAAAATTTTGTATTAAGTGCTATTACACATCAAGCATTCTGTTGGGACTATGGTACTCTTTGGAGCAGTGACTATGCATGTGTTCCGTTTAAAATCCTGGAAGAGGAAAGTATTGTGTATGAACAGTATGCAGCTCGTCAGCTCTTGTCCTGGCCCTACGGCACGAAAGGATAATACTATTTAGACTGATAGAAACACTCAAAGACACAACCCCCATAGACTCTTAAAAACATCCTTCTATATAGATTGAATTAAAATTTGTCTGGTTAGTAAACATTGACTATATGGCTCCTACGTCATCACAAATCATTTATGGAGCAATAGGCTCCGAAATAGTGATGTGCTGCATAATGCAATTTCTGTAGGTAGGCCAGGATTGGATTAAAAGCGTAAAAGAACCAAGAGCAGATGTCCTATTTTAGTTTCGGAGGAATACAATATAATCAAGAAACAAATCTCAGGTTTCCATAAATAACTAGCATACATCATTTTGCACTTGATGGCTGTGCTACCTGCTGTATTTTTAATAATCACTGTGTTGAGACTTTTCTGTAATATTCAGTGATGATTTTAACATTCAGAAAAATCAAATTTATTAAATCACCATAAAAAGGCTTAATCCCCCCAGGAAGTACTATGTAGATCACCAAACTGTAAAAATTCATACAAGAGATCAATGAAAAGATGAAAAAAAAAAAAAAAAAAGCAGGAAAGAATCAAATTTTTTCCAATCTTATGGATGAAAATAGTCACCCTCCCTCCATCGTGACTGCTGTAGTGAGGAAAAAAATGGAACTGGAGAAGCAGAAGGGAAGCAGTTATGATATGGAAAAGACACTATTAGGGCCTGATGAAATGCTACTTGTCATTCCAATTGACTGTGCTACATCCTCTACACTTCTCCATCGCCTGGGAGGCTTTTTACATAAGCTTTACATAATGGATAAACAGGTCCCAAGACTATCTTCTGGAATCTCTCTAGTAAGCAGAATCAGAACTATTCTTCAAGCATATTTTAACCTATCCATACCAGAACTTGTATTGCATTCAATAAATGCAATAATTAAATAAATAACAAAAATGTTAGCAAAGAATCCACGGATGAGGAAGTATTGGTATCAGTCTGCTGCTCCACTAATAAGAGAAACTCAAGCAGCAGAGACAAAAATGTTGTCTAGGGTTTGAAAACACCTATCCAGGAGACCTTTCCTTCTCTGCCACTGAAAACCCAGATGAGCTTTGCAAGAAGCTCTTGACGCATCTTGTCCAAGATAACACACTAAAACCAAACTGTAGGCAAGGTGATTGCTGCCAGGAGTTAGTTACTGGAGCAGGATGCCCAGACCATTCCTGCTAGGTCTGGCAGCCTGCACCCTCCCTCTTAAGGCTGTATTTAATTTTACTACCAGAAGCAACACCCTGAAAAGTGAAGATCTCTGGGTTAACAAGTGATCAAAATGACACCCCCCCAAAACATCTGTCCTTGCATATCTGGTCCTGCAAAAGCACCACACATCGTTGTGACTTGACAGATTTTATATGGGAAGTGTACTAAGACTTCCTCGTCTCAAGAATAATGTTAAGATATCAACCTCGGGAACTGCATTTCTAAGACAGTTTTGCACTAAAAAATAAAAAGAACAGAATGAATGTTCATACAAAGACGACTTTTCTGTCTCTGAAACTGTTCTCAATTTATTTTATAACAGAGAAATTGTGCAATATGAATGCTGCCATGGTAACAACTCACTTTATTGAACAAGAGAGAAAATAATTATCCCAAACCTGCACGTCATGCAAGCACACACAGTAAATTTAGTGCTGCCCTTTTCCCCCTTGCTCTTTTTCCTCTTGCGGAGATAGATTTTGAATTTGTACATTATAGTAAGCCACACACCATTTTGCTTGTCCCTCCCACTTCTTTGTATATTTTACACCTCTTGAGTGCATAATGTGAAGGACCCAGTTACTTACAAAAAGAAAAAGGGATTAATGAATCAGAAATGCTCTTCCCCCTCCTGAGTTAAGTACAGAAGACTCCTATGTAAATGCTTCACGCATTTAAGAAAAAATGAAGCCCTAAGGCAAGCACAGCACATGCTTAGTATTCACTCAGTATACTGAAACGAGAACCCTTACATTTATAGTAAACCAAAAGTTATTCATCTCTAAACATAAATTAAACCTGATTTTGCTGTTCCGTCCAAATATTCTTTGTGACAGTATGTTTGTGAACATGTTGTTCTATTTTATATATAAGGGACCTTAATATTTTCAGAAGAACTGCATGGATTTAGCCATACAAATCCAATTAATCTCAATAGAAGTTGTATGGCTAAATCCCTGGGCTTGGCTTTGACATTTTGGAAACAGTGGGGGAGGTTTTACAAGGAGTGAATGTATTATACAAAACTCACTTTTCCTCAAAAGAGAAATAAAATAGCATGCAGATACATACAGACATCAACAAATATTTTATGTGATTGTCAAGAAAACCATAGTCCTAGCAAAGCAAGCAATGATTCCCACCAAACTCGACTTCACCAAAAATAACAGTATTATCCTGCAGTCTGTGAGATAAAATTAATCACATGTATGCATGAGTTGGATAAATTATTCTTACTTTACCTCCAGTTTTGATCTTTTGATTTCATTTGCAGCGGATCTGCCTGTCTGATACGAAATGTTCAGGAATTAATTTAATCTTGTGCTCACGGTTAGAGGGTAGCCAAATCAAAGTGTTTTGGGTATATAAAACTTAGGTTTTTAAACGTCGTCATAAAGAAGACTTGAAAGTGCTGTTTAAAAAGATGATCTTGTTTGCCACGTACCTTCCTCACTTTTTTTTTGTTTATTTACCTTCCCAACCAACTTAACAGAGTAGAAACAAAAACTACTCTCATCCAACTTCAGCAACAAAGAATACAACTAATTTTGTCTCTTCTGTAGTAGATTTCTTTAGTTGCTAGGAACAATTTAAGTCTATGCACACTTTACGCATACAATACAGGCTGCATAAAATCTTAATTCAGTATATTGTCTTTGTGGGGCTAGAACTCTCCAAACCATCCAAATACAATTTACTTTGATACAATGCAAAGTGTATTGTAAGGGTACAACATAACCTTTGTAAATACACACACACCCCTAAATATGCTCAATACTCCGTAAGAAGTTGTTACAGAAAATGAAAAATGCAATTTCAGTAGTTCAAGCAGTAGAATTTATAATTCTCTATTAAAAAAGGCTACTCGCAGCTGCAGATGAATGCCTCCTCTCTTCCCCCAAAGCCTCCAAGAACCAATACCAGGAATTCACCTGGTATTCACCTGCCTGAATAAGGCAAGTAGGTGCTTTCCATCTTAAGTCATTAAAACAAGAACACCAGATATGCATGTTCTGCACATAAAGTGATACTGTTAACAGTTAAATCCCACGAGTGTTATAACTTGAGAAGAGGTACGAATGTCACATTTTACAATAACATAGTTTTTGCCTTTAATGGTACTTCTTGTGTGGGCACATTTTCCAGCTCAAGAATAATTCACACAGATGCAGTGGTGACTGCATCCTCAAAGAAAGGAATAACATCCACACTTCTTGCTTGCAGCTGGTGATGAAGCCGTTACTTCCTAATAAACTACTGCCATTAGAAGATAAAACATTGCTACCTAACTGTACAGCAACACTGCGGCAGCATGAATTAAATAAACTTTTGTGAAGAAAAAAATTACATCCATAAATCTTCACCAATGCAAAATATTCACACACCCACTTCTGCCCATGTCTCTTACAACTTCAGCTACCTTGATCCCCCCACAACACCTTCCAGTTTTTCGTTACACCCCTGGGCAGACCACACACCTTCTGCTCCTCCTGCTCCCCCACCTGCACACAGGCAAGGGTGCTCCACACCCTGTGGCTGGGTCTTGGTTAGGCCAAACACTGGTTAGGAAAAACAGTGAACAGAGGAGATGAAAGTTGATATCAACCCTCATTAAATCCTTAAGATTTTAAAACTCTGGAACTTTTGCCTTTCCAGCAATTTCAGCAAGAACTGGATAAACTAAAAAACACATTGAGAATGTACGTAAGGTGAAAGACCTGACAGACATGTGATGGACTCACTCTCTTTGGGAAACCAGGCTAGAAGATGCTCAGGAAATGAAGCAGCCCTCTGAAAAGCAGATACAGTGAATATACACGTATGCCACATGCTAGTGATAGTCGTGTTCAAACATACCAAGGACTTGGGGTGAGGGTGGAAAGGGAAGCCTGGTCAGAGATTATCTAACACCTTGGGAAGTACTTCAATGCTCCAGATAAAACAAAAACTGTTGGAAATGAAAGTATAGCAACTCACTAGCTAAATACGTGTACCTTTTATTTAATAGATAAATTCAGTTATAAACCAAATCCTTCTTTAAAAGAAAAAAAAAAATAGAAAACAGAAACAAGTATGAGATTCTCAAGCAGCCTCCTCCAACCCACCTTCCTGGTGGTCTTTACAAGAGTGGCATGTTGAAGGAATCATTGATGACACACAGGCAAGAGCTGTTAATGGATGCAGCATCGTCTGCTCCACAAATTAACTGTTAGTTACTCATTCAGAAGTGTAACTTCCATTCAGTTGGCTAATGAAATAATACCCGACTGTAAGATTTTTTCAGAGGCTAGGTTATAATCATTATCCAGTTTCAGGGCTTGGATTCAGTCTCTAATGGCTCTAAGTGGCAAGCCAAGGGAGCGTGGCACTGCCCGAGGGGAATCCCCTGCTCGGAGGCTGGCCCATCCCCAAGCACAGCCTGAGCAGGCTCCCAGTGGCAGAATGCAGCCTATTCAAAGCAGCACGATTAACTTAACCAGAAAGAAAGCCACAAGCAGAGAGAACTGGATTAAAGAACAACAAAACCCTACATACATATGGTCTTATCTCAGACTTGCCTTGTTAACATTCCACTTGTTTCAGACACGGGGCGAGCGAAGCACTCCCTGGGCACTGCCCACCGCGCTGCTGCTGCTGACACCATAACCTGGTGCCTTCCCCCTCTCCACCACAACCCAAGGCTGAATTCAGGTATTGTTCCTCCCATCAGAAAGCAACTGAAAGAAAGCTACTGCCAGGTTCCCAGAAAGCTGGGGAAAGGCTTAGCTGAATTTAACCCTTAGGGCTCCCTGGAACCAGCCACACGATATCCTCCGAGCTAGAGCTGCATACAGCACCCGTAATTCCCCCGTTGCTCCATGTGCCCTTGGAAATACCACAAAAGAGAGAGACACCCAGCTTGAAAGCGGTGCTGTGAAACAGTTTCGTTTCTTTCAGTGAGACCAGGTGTTACCATTTTCCTGTAAAGATCTAGTGGCAGGACTAGAGCTGTAATACGGTGTTATTAACTATTCACGTTCTGGTTTTTCCTCCACCAAACTGATGTACTTAGCTCCCAAAACTCACTCCCCAGGTTCTCTGTAACAGGAAAATCCAATAATGTAACAGACTGACATGTAAGTAGGCATGACTCAAAATATATATTTTTACTGCTGCAATTATATCACCATTATTCTGAGTAAATACACACTGCTACATTTCTCGTGCTCAGAATGGGAAGCAAGTAACAATAGGATATGTTTAAGGATGTCCAGATTACCGCAACTGCAACTGAGTATTTAGATCTGACAAAGAAAAAAAATGAAACAAAGGAGAAAATCTCAAGTACTGATGAGAATGACAGGCAAATCTTATACTTAATCAAAAGGTTAGATTTATGCTTACATTGACAACACGACCAATATTGGGTCACTCAAATCCTTGACATATCCAAATATTCGAGCAGCACCAATGTAAACTATCACTAATCTAAAGTCAGCTACTCATAAAGACATAGTCCAGATGTTAGGATTTATCACTGCTGTAGTTTCATGTGAAACATTCAGTCTGTCACCTTAACGTCAACAAGGAATTAAATAACTTCAGAAAATGATGGCATATTCAGAACAAACTAAATGATTTTCCAGATGGATACTCATTTGCCTTCTACAGTTTAATACTAAGTTGTATATTTTTTTCTAAGTACTCTCACTTAATATCACATGCTTTTTCCTTGAGCCCTTACTATACGTTCCTACAGGGATCGAAGTTTCCTGGCACATCAGGCGTTTATGAAGTTGATCAGGTTGATAACTGTATAATTTTATAAAACGTACTCAACTATGATTATTCAGTAATCAACCTAAAGATAAAAAAATCTTTTCTGTTGTAAAGCACCACAAAATTAAGACAATTCATTGCACATTGCACATCCCCAAAACAGGAAAATGTTATTTTTCAAAGGTCTCTGCTTAGGAGCTGTGAACAATCTAAAGATGCTTATACATTTATCAGTGACTTCAGGTACACAGTGCCTCTGTACTAAGGATACGTCTTGGATGTACGTGTTTGAGCACGTGTTTGGAGTCTGCGGCTACTACCAATATTTCTCTAGAACAGTGCTCACTACAAAAGAAATGATAAAAAGCACAACAACAAAAACAACAAAAAGAAATAGATGGAAGAGCACACGAGCACAATTTTATTATGCGCATTGTTTCTGATTCCTATTCCCTTCTATTTAAAACGTATTAGGATTTATCAGCAAGATGAGCAGCTTTTCTCTTACTACCTAAGCAAATCCAGTTAAAAGTACTGTGGAGATGACTGACAGTTGCATTGGACTGACAGTTGCGTGATGACACACTTGACACATATCACATCTCCAACTACCTTATTTTTTTCATTTATGCAATGGTGTGGGTTTTTCTTTTGGTGTTGCTTCCTCCCCCCCCCCCCCCCCCCCTCCAATACTTACTGGTATGACATTTCCTAATACAACTTGAAGAAAAGTTGTAGAACTAGCTTTTTAATATGTGGCTGTAAAATAAAGAGTTGATTAATTTAAAACAAATTAAACCCTGGAGTTTCGGTATTTTTATTCATATGAATATGACCTTAAGCAAATCCACCAACCGATGCAATAGATCCTTTATACAGATAGCACTTTTACAGGTAATGCAGATAAGAGCATTGTTCCGCTTGTGATGCGGAGGGAGTTAAATCATGAAATATTCAGTTTTAATTAAGATTTCTGTATCAAAGGCAAGACTTAATGCAGAATTGAAGCAAGGATGAAGGTTAATGCCTATTCTAACGAGCATTTACATATATTATGTTCCACCAGTATACTAGGAGGCTTACTTTGTCAATTTATAACATGTGAGATCATAGAAATTAGAGATGGAGAATATCTATTAAGCCATCTTCCTCTCTCCTCCCTCCAACACAGAATTCTTTCCTCAAGTTTATTTCCGAGTGCTTTGTTCACTGTCATTTCAAATAGCTCAAGCAGTGGGGCATTGCATTAAAACTTCAGGATAGACTATTACCCGCTTTAAAATCTCCAGTATATAGGGTGGCTTTTTATGGTACTCAGAGCTGAGATTTCCCTCATCTTATTTCATTACTCTTACTTAGACCTCCTTTGGACTCCGAAATGAATCCTTTCGTGGTACTTGAAAGCTATAAATACTTTTAGACATTTTCATCATACCCCGGTAGCTATTTAGCCAAATTAGTATAGGGATCATCTCTCTTCATCTGAACATCACCAAGCACACAGATAAGTATAAGTAATAATTACTCATGTTCACTTCCTTTAATCTTTCCTCACAAGTCATCCCCTTCTAGCCTTTAATTTTTACCACTCTTCATGCCTACATCTTCTTTTAAGTGTTACTACTTTCCAATTATTTTCCTTTCTCTGAACAGCTTTATATCAGGTCATTTCCACTGATGTACACTTGCTTGAGTTTACCAGTTTATCCTGATTTTTTTTTTCCTCTGATGCATGTAGGTGTGTTGTGTTTTGTTTTAAATAAAACATCAGGCTCAAATTTCTCTGTTTGCAACAAGCAACCATGGGAAAAATAAAATAAAATTACCTGCACTAAAGGCTAGCATTTTAGCTTATAAAAATATTATAAGCATAAGTGCCTTATAAATTCAAATTGTTTACGTTACTCATGTTTGTCTTTGCATCTTATTTTCCAGGCTTCACTTTCCTATGTTTTAGGCACCACCAGCTGTCGGTAATTGTTCTGAAACACCTTTGGGTTTTGGAATATAGATAATTAAAGTTTTTTCTTTGCATTTGCCTCTTAGTATCTGCATGACATTTTAGCTAAAAAGAAAACTAACTAAAGACTTCAAGGACTATTTCTTTCATCTCCTA
Source organism: Anas platyrhynchos (assembly GCF_047663525.1). Taxonomy (NCBI): domain Eukaryota; kingdom Metazoa; phylum Chordata; class Aves; order Anseriformes; family Anatidae; genus Anas; species Anas platyrhynchos. The sequence continues at coordinate 13,667,164 of NC_092587.1, forward strand.
TGATATTTGTGATTCCTATCATGTTTACTATCTTTCCTTATGACTACTCCAAATACTGAGTTATATCCCCAGTGCCTGAGCACAACACAAAAGTTACAAAGGGTTCACCTGACTCAGAGAGATGCGCTCTCATCTGGCTGAAGTCTGCCCTGATGAAGTAAGTTCCAGCCACCGAGTGGAATTTAAAATTTAGGATATTTTTTGTATCAGTGATGAGAATAAGATATTGGTTTGAATGTGTGTTAAGCTAATGACAGAAAAGATTTTTTTGCTCCTAAGGAGAAGCTGCCATGTAATTTTCCATGTGTATCTCTTTATTGTTCCCAGTCATGAAGATGTGTCCTGAGCCTGGTCATGGCCACACAGTAAATATGCTAAATTAAGTGGTGAAATAGCAGTTCACAGGCTAGTCCCTTGAAATGCCTACAGTAAGGCTAAAACCGCTGAGGTCTCAATGCTTTTTGCTTTGTCTAGGAGGAAAGGAAAAAATCAGGTCAAGGATGTGTTGACCAACAGAGCAGCCAACCATGCAACAGCCCCAGTCAGCCACGTTGTGCTTTCTTCCTTCCCTCCTTACTACTCCTGTTGGTTGCCCAATACATTTTATGATACAAACAAAAAGCTCAGCTACGTCAAAAGCTTGTAAGAGCTCAGAGCTTCATCCAGGATGAAGATGAACAGCAACCCTTCTGTCACTAAGAGTGAGTCAACAAAGGAAAAAAAAAAATCAGGTTACAATTAAAAAGCAGTAGAGAGAGATTACAGTGCTGATGCCACAGCTATACCTGCTCAGTGAATCAGAACAGATTACTTCAGTCTCCCAGCCTTCTCGACTGTCAGTCTAGCATCTTTCACAAGCACTACAGTCACACAAATTATTAAAAAGCTTTTCTCTACACCATCAGTGTTATACATCCATTAGAGGCCACTCCAGGCTAGAAAATATCTGTTGCAAAAAGACTTCCTAGGCCATATGCTAGTAATAAATAAAAAAAGGCTGGAAAAGATCATTTTGTATCAACAATCTTCAGTTTTCTTCTCATGTCTCTGTGGTAATTCCTTAAGTCAATCTGTTTATCCTCTGTATCAAGTATTGTTTTTTTTTTTTTTATGTATATTATTAATCAGTTCATCTTTTGACTTTCTCTTTCATATTTCTTGCCTAGATATCTAGAATGTGGAGTGCCCTTTTGTCTATTTTATGTAGGTCACAGATGGTATACAACATACCCAGCCCTCCTCAATTATTAAAGTAGATCAATTTGGGTCTTCATCTTCTCTATGCCTTTTAATAAATACTCCAGCTACCACCCCTCCTATTCTTTAAATAAGAACAAAAAATCTTTGGTTAGCAGTAAGTTTTTGAATTCAAAACCTTTCAGAAAGCACAGATGTTCCATCTGTGTATTCTGCTCCTTGTAGTTTTAATACATTCACTAAGGTATGATGAATTTCCCACACTTCATTTGTATTAAAATTCAAGAATCACATACAAATGTGAACAGGTAGGAAAAAGATACGTATGTACAGCACACTGAAATATACCTGTCAATGTTCTATGTGAATTGTTATGAAGAATTAGCCTCATGTCCTGTTAGAAATGGAAGCACAAGTCTATAATCATATTCAGAATTAAACATTAGTTATGAAATAAGACATAATAATTGGAAGATTAAAATGCAAAATTTTTTGTACTGTGATTTTTTTTTCCTTTCTCTGTATGGCTAACAGCAAGGTACTACTGCAAGTTCATCTAACCAAAGTTACAGTTGCCCAATCACATGCTAGTGACACACACTTGCTGATCAGCATCTACATTCTGATAATCCAAAACAGATGTCTTCCAATATTTCAATTTTAATTTCAGCTGTTGAGCTGTGCCCAAAAATCCACTCCGAATAAGGTAAGTCATGCTTTGAAATGTTACCTCTAAAACACCTTCTGAACCTCAAATACGTGAGTGGGTTTTTTTGGTTGTTTTTCATAATTTTTCTGAGCTCCACATGTAGAGGTTATACCAAGCCTCTTCATATTTCAAAGTGAAAGCAGAAATCTTACCTTTCTTGTTGTATTTTGCACTCACATGAAAAAAAAAAAAATCTTCCTCAATGTTTTCCACAAAAGACACTAAGCTGTTCCATAGTTGCCATTACTCAAGTGTGGTTCAAAGCTGTATGGTTTACACTACAATTTCAAGGATGTAAAATGCCAGATTACCATCACAAAATTCTGTAGAATAAATGTCTACCAGGAAACCCCTGTTATTGAAAAGACCGTTTCAGCACTGGTTCTCTGCAATAAACCAAAACCTGTCCTGCACAGAGGGAAGGTTGACACCAGCTTGCCAGCCAAGTATAGTATAACTGGTCAACTTAATCCACAGGAGCGATGGAATGAGAGGTAGGCTGCATAAGCCAGGTGCTTGCCCTGCTCAGTGCAAGTTTTGACAGGGAACACGGCAACCAAGAAGGTGTATTTGTTGGCAGGATTTGTCATTGTTTTACATGCAATTCAGGACAATTACAGAGAAAGCACCTTTTAGTCAATAGGCTAAACTTCTTAGTCCTCACCAGTGGAATAGCTTTAAACAGCTACAATGTAAGTATTTGCATTCGAGGCTATGTCTTGAATCCATTTCTAGTTAAAGCAAAGCAATATAGGTACTTTCAGAACGTGTGTCACTGCAACCTAATAGAGATGCAGAAACTTGTCAGAAACAATAGTTTCAGATGATCACATCTGCATCGGGGGCATGGGATGATGTTCTCCATATGCTTCCCTCCATTACCTACAAAAACACACTACTGACTAGCTTAGATATATGTGTGCACACAGTAAAAGCACAGCCAAGACCCATCCCATCAAAAAAAAGCTCGTTTTTCCTTCTGCCCTCCTTCAGCTCATGTGAGAAATGATATCGTAAGGTAGCAAGGACAGAGACCTTGTGCAGTACCTAATGTACCTTTTGATACTCAGCACCATTAACAGATTTTATAATAATAAATAATTTTCACAGCGGATTCACCTGTTCATTAGCCAAATCACAATGATTTTTTCTAAAAAACCAAACTTTTATAAATTAAGCTTTTCCAACCCTGATCTATGATATGGTTTTAACTTCTTATTCTATCACTCTTCAATGATTTAAATAAGTAGTATTTGTAATGTTTACTGGGAATATAAACTTTTATTTTTTTTATATTTACACATATCCTGCTGTCAGTCTTCCACATTACTCTCCCCCCGATATTTGCCAATTTTCATTTCCATAGATGGAGAAGAGAGATTATGTCAATTCTTAACTATTCCTCATCTATCAAGAGGCATTCTTTTGTCAACAAGCTTCATATTTTGAAATCCTGCCTTTCAAATTAACTGTAATGCAGCTGCTTCTTTTGTCCAAGATGCTGTGGCAAGCCCTGCTATTCCCTATCAGATGAATAGAAAACAGCAGAGGGTCTTTGGGGGAGGAGGGATGTCAAGTAGAAAGTCAGTGGCTCGAAGTGACTGCAGTTGGCAGGGCAGAAACAGTACAAGTATTCACTGAAGTGATCCAACATATTCTTTAATGCACCATTTTGCTAACCCGTACTCTTAACATGTACAATGGTACACGGCCACAGCCTTGGTGCTTTCCCAGCCCTTCAAAAACTGTAAGAGGTCTCCTGGTACAGACACAATGCTACAGACTGACTTCACATGTGATACAACAAAATCTGTACTGAAATTACAGATGGGGGATAGGCGCCTAAAAAGAACATAGCCGAGACAGGGAGATGTAATAGCACGTTAGGGAGGGAGAGGAGGACAGAGACTTTATCCTATTCTAAGGAGTGTCAGCAAAGTCATTATAGCCAACTCTTCCACTAGCGGCTGTGAATCATTTTTCATGCCATTATTGCAGTGGCAATTATATTCATTACTGTATGTGCAGGGAAGTACAAACCCCATTTGTAAGTGAAGGCCTGAAAAATGAAGACATTGTCAGGGTCTCACAACTCTGCTCAGCTAATGCCAAGGGGGAAATGAGGCTATTTAGGCTAAAAGACAATGGCAACACAAGGTAAGAGAGGTAAAATTGGCCTCGAGTAATCTTAGACCTGGAATTCAAAATTAATGCTAGTCACTGAGGCAGGGGAGAAACCGGGACATTCAGTATGACCATCCAACAAGAGCCCATTTCCAGGCTTGAAACTGTGTTTCACTGAACCAGGTCCTACACAGAGTCTCAGTAAAGAGATAGTTTCTTTCCCTAAGCAGTTTGTGATCCAAGTTGTCAGGAAAACCATCTAAGTTGTTTTTAAGGGAATGGTAAAATTTGTGAACTGTGTTAATGATGTCACCTGGGTGCTCAACAGGCTCCTTCTAGTCTTATATCATAAAAGGGACTTGCAAAAGTAGTAAAAAACCTCTACCCTAACTCTTCAATTTAGTTCATCATAATATTGTATCCTAACTCATCTTGATGAAGAGCTGGCAATGCTGGAAGGGATTATGTGCACGCACTAAACAGTTAAAGGAAAGTGATTAAAAAACTTATCATATACAGGCTGTTTTTAGATATATACGTTATCAAGAGAGGTTGTGCAGTACTTGCTTAATTAATCTTTGCTGTCTTAACAGATGAACCAGATGTACTATTATGTTCTTTGTTCTTCCCTAAAGAGGGGATGAGCCGATTATTTATCTCCAAACAATAGGAGTTCATGTACCACAGTGAAGATTTTTTTTTTAATCTGGGAGGCAATCACTAACAAGCTTCAGCTGCAACTGCTTGATGTAAACACAGTGTGAATTTGTTCCTGGAGTATTAAATGATGTTCCTTCCATTAAGTACATGAAACCAATTTCTAAATAAGCATGTAAAGAAAGAGATGGAAAGGACAGAGCTTGGGAGAAGCAGAACAGTTTTGTCTTACATGCAATCGTATTTCCTTCTCTTATACACTAACACATTTTCAGAGACAAGTTAAAATTTGAAGCTCCAAATACCATTTACAAATAACATAGAGAGCAGAAGTTAAAGAAACCATTGGTAGATGTAATAAACCCCTATGGGATTCACCATACAATATGAGATGTCGGGGCACACAGGAGTATATAAAGATCACAAGGCCACAAGAACTGTTTGTGAACATTGTTAACACAATCACAGAGAATATTTCAGAATATGAAGAATTCTTCATCACTGTTCTAGCAACTTTGTATATCTAATTCAAAAATCACATTTTATTTGATTATATTTGAAAAGCACAAATTGATTGCAAACCATTTTTAAAAAGCATTAGCATATAGTTATTTACTGGCTTATGAGAGTAGGTAACATCTAACAATTTGCTAAAATAATAAAAGAAGGGAGATAGCAAAAAGGATTTTGAAATTAGCCTTTTTTTTTTCCCTAGCTGAAAGCCTTGGTTAATAAATTTATAAATTCCGTCCATCTTTCTCAAACTTAACCATATCTGAAGTCCTCTCCCCTCCTCAATAGCAAAGTTGCTTCCATAAAACTCTTCAATGATTCACAATTTGTCTTTCTAAATACATTAATCCGTGCCTCAAAAATAACTTAAGTGCCAAGATGAGCACTGTTACTTGAAGCTCCTTGGGGAAAAAAATTAGAATGAAGAAAAGCAAAGAATACCTGAATTAGTGAAGAGAATTCAAATAGCGCAGAATTTGGTTAAGAAAATATTCTTACGTTAAGAAAGCTTCCAACGAGAGTGTAAAGCTGCATTACCAATGTATCACCCTGAAGTCAAACATGATCTAAGTAGCTCAAACAATATAGAATAGCTCAAATGTAAGTCTTTCTAGGTCTTTTCTGCATCAACTAAAACTAGAAGGAATTGAGTATATTCGTCTGCCTCTCTCTCTCCCTCCACAATTATAATTACCAAATACTACCTAAACTGAGATCTAGGAATACTTCTATTCAAATCCATCCTGAGACTTAAAAAACAGTCAGCTCTTTGGTAAGTTTTCTCCTTTTCTTGTGCATAAAAGCAGGCTTTCTCAAGCTGCCACAGTCAGTGCTAAAGTGCTAACCTATATTCCCATGCTGTGCATTGCATTAAGTTCCCATCACAGCTCATAAATTTGTCAGATTACTTCAGTGACCAGTAACAGAAAATGAAAAAAGAAAACTGAGTTATTTACCTCTTGTCACCTTCTTCCCAAACCTACTGAAAATTAACAGCGCCGATCAATACATTACTACTTTCTAACCAACGGGCAGATCTAGCAAAATAAAGCATCTGATGCATAATGCACCTGTAGAAGAATATATGTGGTAGGACCGAGTGCAACCATAATATTATAGAGTTAGAGAAAATAGCTGCAAATTTGCCAACAACCAGGCAAGCTGTTCTAACAGTCTAAAAGGCCTATTAGGTACAGGCAACCATTGAGTCACTGGATCAAAAGGCTACAACACAGCCCCATATGGGCAGGAGAACTGAAGGATGTACAAACCGCATGAGACTTATGGTGCATGAATGCTGTACGTGACATTATGTAGGACCAATATTTTGAGCTGTAAAAATGGTTGTTTACCTTCACTAGCACTGAAAGAGGAAGGGAAATTTATTTGCACCAGTAATGAGAATTACTCAAAAGTCTGCAGTTTATGTTTGACCACCCTTTCTTTGGGAGGTTGGGAAGCAAAGGTCTTCTGACTGATTAGACAGAGAGGTGTACCATCAATCTTGGTAATTCTCAAGAGAACAACAACAAAAAACTAAATAAACAAAAACCTTAAGACCTTTTCCACCTGTTTTTTGTTTTGTAAACATAAATGCTTCTCCCTGCACCCTGCATGAAATCCTAGCAGACCCATCCTGGGCAAACCAATGCCTGTGGCCAGATTGGATTAAGCTGTGTACTTCTCTTTACTTTCCTCTGAAACAAGAGGACAACGGTGAAATTTGTAGATTAAATCAATATGGCACAAACAGGCTGATTGTATCCTCTCTTGTAATTTAAGAGGTGATAAAAAGAGGGAAATACACGACAGTATGCTTGTTTACATCCCAGAAACAAAATTAAAAAAAGCCAACCTACACACACAATTAATCAACTCCAAGAGCCACTTTAACTTTCACTATCTTCTCACTCCTGAATGCTCACTACTTAATTTTCAATGGAGGTTAACCTTCTCAACACCATTTAAGTTTATTCCTCAAATATATCCACATGATATAGACAACTATTACTATTACTACCTAATTTTGAGGTACTACGATCTAGCATTGCCTAACAGGTGTAGAAAGCACGATAAGGCACTCTCCAAATTCAGATGCACGATACACTGTAATTAAGTCTTCAGTTAGCTTGCAATACCATGAGATTAAAAACTTTTTAAATTATTCAACAAGAAAACAAATCTCTCCACAACAGAAACATCAATCATGAAGTTTTGGACGCTCAGCTCATCTGAGAAGACGACAAATACATTCCACCAAGAATGAAGTACGACGCCTTTACTTAGCTAACACTTCCTACAAAATTTTCAATTATCTCGGGTAAAATTTTAGCACCAACTCCACCTGGTTATCCAGAAAAAAAGGCAAATACAGTGTTTTGACCTTCAAAGTAAAGGGCCAGTGAAAGTAAGTAGTTTTGGAGAAGAAAAACAGAATCAGCAGGAACCTTATTTTTTCAATATTTTGCTTGTTTTTAGAGAAACTGTCAGCAAAAAAATGATATACTTCTGGTCATATAATTAGTGCACGAGCATGTTCTGTATTTTTCACACCCTCTAAAATACAAACAGCTCCTCTTACCTCCTCATTCGGCTTCATAATAAGGCCTCCTTAGGCACATCTTCGCACAACATGCATTTTTAGCCAGACCTTTTAGTCTGGAAACCCACCTATTTGCTCCCTTTTCAACACAATTTTTCTATTGGTGGTAAACACTTTAGCCACTCACATTAGTTTCGTAGGAACAGTCCCCACAATAGCAAGGAAAGCTGGAACACAACACAGGAACAGCTGATTGAGCAGAAAAGAGTAATTCTCCTTCTGCCAAGAGTTGTCAAGAGCAGAATGGGAAACGGAGTATTTTCAAACATTAACACAATCTGAGCTCGTAGAAACAATTACTTTTTTTTTTTTTTCTCAAGTGGAAAACACTAAGTTGACAGTACTCTTTATCAAAGCTGCTTCATCAAGAGAATCCAACATAGTACATTAAAACAGGTAGCACTACGGTCAGGATAGGGGTACCTGGTGTCTCAGACAGGCTATGCCAAAATAAAAGCAAATTCCCCATCAAAAAAGTAGGTAACAAAAGCAGACTTCTTTCCAATCTTGAAATCTGAATTTTACCATAATAGGAAATTTGCAAAAAAACAACAGAAAAGGTAGTTTAAATATCAAATTTTCATCTGAAAAAGAAAAAATACGCTTCTAACAAAAGATGGACAAAAATCTTGCATGTGAAAAATCTTGCCACACACTGTTCCAGTTTACCTATATAATATTAGATATTCCTTAACCTAGTCCATGTGAAGCAAACAAGAAATCAGGTGGAGGGAGAACAAACCTGTCAGCTTTTTATGTTCCAGGAAAGGGTTGTTTTTTTAATCAAAGGAAATTACATTCCTCTGGCTCCCTCCAGCTGGAAGCCTGCTACATACATCAGGGGTTTCATGTATTTCTAATAGCCCTATATCATATTGGAGCTTAACACACTGCTCGAAATCTTATAGCTGTAGACTTATTCCATATTCAGATAAAAAGCTCTTGCTTTGTAGCCAACATCAATTGGAATGGAGTTTTATCAGTTTGCTAGATTAGAAAGTTTTAAATTTTAACCTTTCTTCCAAATTCTTACACATTTATAACTACATTAGTTTTAGGAATAACTAGGTTTTCCTTTGGAAATTCAGATATTTTCTTTGATCCCATATTAAAAGGAACAGAAACGCCTACTCAATGAGCTGTGGGCTATGATGTACAAGATAACTGATAATGCACTGTGTACCTACAGATATAAATAGCCTTTATGGAAATTTTATTTTCCAAGTGCACTATAATCAGAAATTAATCTTTACATATATATAAGGAAATAATATATATAATATATATTCCTCTATTTTTATATATATAGTTTTTATTTATATATAAACAACCTATTTTGAAATAAGCTAACAGTCTAACTTCAATGCATTGTAATAAAAATACAGACAGCAGTGGTGTTACCTATTAATTACCTATTCAGCAAGTTCCAGCTATCAGTATATTCTGAAATGAGTTATCACACCTCCCTGCATAAGTCTCTCTTGAAACATTCTGGGATGTATTAACAGGTATGAAGTACACAAAAGAATGCAAAACAAAGGAGATAATTCAATTTTACCTAATAAAGATAAAGGTGGCTCAAAGATAACTAGTTCTAGGCAATCCACTTTATGAAAAACACACTTCGCAAGAGAGCAGAAGCAAAATAAAAGGTCCAGAAAACAGGACACATGAAAAACATTTAGGAGAATTTAGATATGAGGAAGCAGTTGAAAAATCATTTTGGTAGAGGAAAAAGTATCAGTGGATTTGGGCTTCCAAACCACAACGTAAGCCATCAGAACAAAAATGTCTGCTCGCCTACTGGTTGTGATAATAAATGAACAGCACTTGTCTACTTTGGAGTAAAACGAGCTCATTTAACGTAAATCAATGCTGATAAATTCCCACATGATGTTCTGTGCATATATTTGCCTCTGTCCTATATACTAAGGTCCATTTCTATAAAGACAATAATATTGTATTTCTGTCTCAATGGGAGACACCTAAAATGAAACACTACCCTTCTACAGACCAGAACAGACTGTCAGAACCTTTGCAATATGCACTTGCATTAGCTATTGTAAAGTTTCCCTGTATCCATTCATTCTGTAGCAATTGCACTTGGACACAGCACACAATAATCTGCACAGTGGGTACGTGTGGAGACACAAATCATACTCCTGGTTGCTCCCTGGGGTTGAAAAAGCAAGCTGCTAGGAAATGTCAGCTGCTGTACCTTGGTAAGAAAGCCCTGACTTTGCTGCTGCTGTTGTAGGATGCAGACTGCATACCATGTAGTTGCATTGTTTTTAGCATTGTGTGAAAGTACATTTCGTTTTTTTTTTTTTTTTTAACATTTAATCTTCTAAAATATTTTAACTACATCCTTGACCTACCCATACATCCAACAAGAGCATCAGCTGTGCAAGTTCTGTCCCATGCACACATGATGTGGGTAATATCATCTTTAACCTATTAAATTGTCACACAGAAGTGTATCTGAAGAAAATCATTTGAAAGATATTCTCTGAAACGACTACAGAAATCAATAGCGACTTAACTTCCCTTATTTTTTGTTTAGAAACCAAGCAAATTCAAATAAAGTTGGTGACATCTAACAGTAACACACAATGTGTTAAAAACAGAATCGCAACAAATTCATGAATGAAAACACGAATGAAACAATGAATAATCTGGAGGAGAAGGAACACTGAAAATTTCAAGTGAATATAGAGACCTATATTCACATATGTACTGACATCAATAGTCTAAAAATCTCACCTTAACAATTCCTCACTAAATGTGTGAAAATGTTAAGAAAAAAAGGCACAAGAATTGAAGAATTTTCCATTTTTTAAGTGGTAACAAATAATTTTTACATGCAGAAGTGGAAATTTGCATTTTTTATCCTGCTGCTGCTTCTCCTGTACTAATTAGTGAGGGAAAAAATGAGCAAGTCAAATTTTTTCTTATTTAACCCAATTACAGCAGGAAATATTTATATCAACTGCAAAGATCACAATTCTAAGCCACACATTAACTTTTCGTTTGAAAAAAGCATGAGGCCATTTTAACAACTAATTAATGTTAAAAGGCAAAAGTTGGATTAAGATTCAAATATTCTGTTGAAATTTTTTAGTAAAAATGAAGCATTTTTAATAAAATGTAGCTTTTTTTTTTTTACTGCTTATTAGCAGGAAAGCTTCATTTTGAAAAGCTAATAACCAGAATTTTTGTATGAATAGAAATTATGTAAGGACAAGAAGGATTAAGAAACATTGAGAAATCAGGAGCATGGCAGATCTTAAAGCAGCTGCCAGTCCTTCTTGAATCTTGACTGAGATGGCAAATCAACTTTAAAGCTGAGACATGCTATTTTCCAACAGTACATGAGGAGAATTAGTAAGTATTTAGTTTATGCACGGCCTTTTAGTCTCAAAAAAAAAAAAACACACAAATTTAAAAAGAGCATAAAAAAGAGCTGAATCAGTTAAAAAGCCTAATATTGGATTTACATTTTAAACTTCTGTACAATTTCAAGAATGATTTCCATATTTGATACAGAAACAAGAAAAGAAAATCTTGTATATAACAGCAAAATATATTGATACTGGAAGGATAATACAACTCAAATACTTAAATTATTTGGAAATTATTTACAGAACAGCAGCAAAAATCAGTGGAATATAAATTGTTTTCAAATATTCAAGAAAAAGTGCTGTTAAATATTATGCCTACATTCAGCTACTTCTGAAATCTATTTTAAATTCTACTCTATGTTATTTGACATTAGACATTACGAATTTTTAACTGATTTAGCACAAAAAATGGTTTTAGAACAGAAAAAAAAACAAGTAACCTACAATATTTTATTTATAAAATAAAATGTGATAGAAACAATTTAATAAAATGTGATAGAAACAATTTAATTTCAATTTGTTTGCCCTAACCTGGCTACAGTTTAATACAACCTTTCTATTACATCTTCACAGTTTAATCTGCATATACCCAGAAGAATAAAGACGTACAATTATTCTTTGATAACACTGCCATCTAGCGTACACTGTAAGTCAGCATAACGCATTTATTTTAAATTTTCATTCTGCAATTATGTGTACAGGGACAGGAGAGGGAATTACATGCCAAGCACAAACTGCACATCCCCTGTAGCGTTTAACTGTATGTTTGAATAATGACATTTCTTTTCTCATTCGGATTGCATGTTAAATATACAGACGTATTAATTTTTCACAATACACCATAAAATAACACTAACACATTCAGATGATTTTGATAGCCAAAAGTAAGTTAACTTACATGTAATATCCTGCATGTAAATTTTACTATTTATTGTTCCCAGTCGATATCGTTTCCTTTCATATTCCCTGCATAAACCACACACCCAAACTGAAATTCTCTCCTTGAAACTTAAATGTTTTTATTAACAGATTTTGAGGCTGATGTCTAATAATTTTGCAGGCCTTATAATCATTAATAACCTTTAACTAAAGAAGTGAGAGAAAACATTACATGAAAATGTAGCTGCCTACTGCATTACCTAGAGTCCTATTAACAACAGATACTCACATACTACTGATTATTTAAATACAGTACTATACTTTACTAGGTCCTGTATTTCTTGATTCTACAAATATGGGAGATGAATTTTGCCAACTTAAATGTGTGTGAACACTGATGATTAAAATAGTAGCAAACTTATTTAGGTATCTTGAATGTATTTCCCAGAACTTTACATGAAAACAGACATCAGATTTAAGTAATCCTTAGTTAAATTTGAGCCTTAACAAGCAGAGGTAGAAAATATTTTTATAAATAAAAGTTAACCACAAATGGAAAGCAAGAAAGCAATAGAAAGGGAGATCCAAAGCAGACAAAAGATCTAAGAATCAAGTTGACAGTAGGAAACTATGCTGAACTGGTACTCGCACTTGATAAACCTAGAGCTTTAAAGAGAACCCCAGGTTTACCTCATTTCACTCAACACTACAGTTACACTGCCATCTAGTGAAATGTGATACCGACTCTCCTCTGCAAGACAGTTAAATTTGGTCCAAATAAAAAAACATCATCCTGAAGATACGTATATCACAGCAAACACCTTTCACCTTCAAATACCTTATTCATCCCTCTGCTTTCTCTTGAGTACTACACTTCTATAAGATGCATTAGGTGACCAATTTTGTACATAGGGTAATGAACATTTATATACTTAAATTGAAATGTAATGTAAGCAAGCTAACAGACTCAATGAGGATTTAAACTAATCAACACAGATCATATTCCACGATCAAGAAAAATGTTAGCTATTTGAAGGTTTCAGACCATTACACAGATAAAACCACAAATTCATAGCTACTAATACAGATAAATATTACCCTCAGCCTTTGACAACATAATGATGTGTTTTCTCATTATATTTCATTAGAATGGTGACAAAAAAAACACACACAAAAAACACAAAAAAACCTCCACACACCAATGACAAACCTCTTCCAGAATTCCACACCATATAAAGGAAATAAAAGCAAGTATGTACATACTCACCTGGGAAAATATATTTGCAGTTGGAGCAACTCTGTTGTCCACAATACTATACAATATCGCCAACAATCTGTCCAGGGGAAATGGCTTTGGTCCAAGGAGGTGATTGCTGGTCTGCAAAATAAACAAGCGTTTTTAATCCAATACATCCTTCCTGGAGTACCACAAGATGTTATTCCTGTATCATTTCATTCTCTGGGGAGGCACTATAATTCACAGGAGCCTTTGCATGTATTATGGAAAATGCTGAATACATGTTTATCAATCAATATAAATATACAGACATAGGGCTCTATTTAACATGGCAAGAGTTCAAACTGCACAATAAATGGGAACATTCTTGAGCTTTACCAGAGGATCTAATGCCAAATTTCTTGTCATTGGATTTATAGATTTACTCATCCTATTAAATTACTGTGTCCAATCTAAGGATTAAAGAGGAAAGACTAGATTTTATGACACTCTCAAGGTGCAAATTTTCTTCAGTTTATCAACAGGAATACGTGTTAAGACTTCTTAAAAGCTCACAATTTCTAGCTAGTGAAAAAATGTAAAGGTTTAGGTTTATTCTATTGTCTAGTGTCTCTAATCCATAATCACCTACAAAGAATTGCACCTAACAGCAGATCTAAAAATAAAACCAAGCATCTTTTAAGTATATTCTTGTGTGATTTCTCTACAGAAGACAAATGTTTTACTAGCATTTGCATTTTGAAAAAGTATATACTGAAAATATTTTGCTTAAGAATCACCTTATCTGCTTTGACTCATTTTAGCTGAAGAGGCAGGAAGAGAAAAGACTAGTTTCTGTGTGTTCTGATGGTAGTTAACAAGGTTCTTATAAACTCTAGCTGGAAATCAGAAATCCTCATACTATAAAACAAAATAGGCCACATTACATTAATTTCACGTCAGACATAATAGTACGTGAGGTGCTTTACTACTAATTCTAATCATATTTTTGTCAAAAACAAAACAAAAAATATTGGTTAAATGACTTTATAGAAAAAGCAGCAGGTGCAGAACAAGAGTTCCTTGTCTTGAATGCCATATTATACTTCTTTGATAGACAGACTTGTCATCGAGAAGATAACGGTACATACAGTACTTGACAGATTAGGTCTCTTCCAGTTTAACTGAGCTCACCTGATTTCCTACTATCAAGACTGATCTCATTTTCATGGGTTTGAATCATAGCTTCTACTTTAGTTCCTTCCAGTAAAGAAAAGCAATGTGTAGTCACAAGGGCATTACAATTGCTTGCCCTATGTTCCACCTAAAGCTTGCTCCTTCTAAAGGGAGTGAGATTAGCTGCAGGATCAGGGAATGCACTTGTTCCTCTGAATACTGTGCTGAAATCACTGGTACAATTTTGCCATAAACAAGTGTCAGAAGACTGAAGTTATTTAAGATTTCCTAAAAGTAAGAACCTATCTAAAAATCAATAATAGTCACAGATTTTTAACCTAATGGATTCAGAATCACTGTCAGTACAGTAACAGTGGTGATAGCAAGTATGTGCAGGGATGTAAGGAAAAGAAACCTCTTTGCTATTAACATAAAAGAGTTAAGGCTAACAACGTAATAAGTTCACATATGAAAAATACGGCTAGAGCAAGAGATTCTGTAATGCTTACTGATAACTAAAGGAACAGAGGAGGGCATTCTGCTGCCAGAAAGTAAAGTTTAGGATGAATATTTACTCGTTTTAAAATCTGCTTTGAAAGAGTCAGTGACCAAGTAAACCATATGAAAAAAATAGCAAAGTTTTAAAACTTGGTTTTCCCTTTTCTCTCCTCCACATGGAGTACTTCTTTTAATCTATACCAACAGACCATGCAGTAGTGCTATGAAAATACAGAATAAATAATTTCTTCTTGAGTTCTGTGGGAATAGAAATGTTGTTTTTGCAGAGTTACATTGTTTAGAAGGAGGGAATGTGGTACTGAGATATGCTTACAGTGATAAGAAAGTTTAGCAGGCGACCTAGTAAAATGCAGACAACCAGTCTCCTTAGGACAATTAGGTGAAAATCACGGTGTCAAGTCAAGTCAGATAAGTGAAGAAACATTACCACTTCAAGCAGTAAAAATGTCAAAAGAAATTTGAAATTTAACAGGCCGGCAACTGAAGACTATGCATTGTTTGTGAAGCATCAGATAGATTGTGAACCTGGATTACCCACTCAGTGGGGAAACAGGGGAGGGTCCTGCCATCAAAAGGTATATAAACTGTGTTTTGGAACTAGTAGATGCGCTCTCTCCTGCTTGTGGGGCGCCCGCCATTGCAATCGCGAATAAATTACTACTTCACTGAGATCCTCGCCTGAGCCTAAGTTATTGGCTACGGAGTGTTTCTCACAATTTGGGGGCTCGTCCGGGATCCAGTCACCTACTGGGGAGCCCCACCGCCGCAGCAGCAGGAAGGCATGCCCCGCTGATTTCAGCGGTCCTGTGCATCGACGGTGGCGGTTCTGCGGAAAGCTGACAGAGGGCCCGAGACTGGTTAAAGAGGCAGGATCCGTGAAGTAGTGGGGAAAGGAAGAAGGTAGGCACTCCGGGTTTTTAAGAATCGATCCGGTAACTCTGTGCACAGACCAAGGTAAGAAATATTAAGTATTGCCTTGGGGGTCGGGTATCTGGTGTATGGTAAGCCCTTGCACGGGGAAGTGCTGGCACTACACCAGGGGAATCTGGTGTACGGTAATCCTTGCACGGGGAAGTGCTTGGAAGTACACCAGGGAATCTGGTAAACTCAGGTGTGTGGTAACGCTGGCACGGGGAAGTGCTTGGCGGTACACCCCCATCTTTCAGTACGTTAGTGTGTGGTAAACTGCAGAAGGGAAATTTCTGTAGCACATACTGGCGAGGGTTAGGAAAGATGGGAAGTACGAGTTCCAGGGAATCTGGTAAACTCATAGGTGTGCGGTAACGCTTGCACGGGGAAGTGCTTGGCGGTACACCCCCATTTTTCAGTATGTTGGTGTGTGGTACACTGCAGAAGGGAAATTTCTGTAGCACATACTGGCGAGGGTTAGGAAAAATGGGAAAATATGAGTTCCAGGGGACAGGGAGATATCCCTGGGGGAGTGCCTACTAATAGTTCTTCCTGAAGAATGATAAGAAATTGGAAACATAATCCCAAAATTAGAGGGATTGTAAAAGAAAAATAATTTTAAAAAAGGTTAAATATTGTGTATCAGTCTGGACAAAAGAACCAATTAAGGAAACAGCAGTATTTTGGCCAAAATACGGGTCTGATGAAAATTCAGGCTTTAAATTTATGTGTAAACAAGAAGATTCCTTTTTTTAGAGAAGGAGCCAAGTTATGCTCCCTATAATCTTAATATTGAACTGGTGACAGCAGCAGTCACTCCAGGAAGGGAGACAGGGGCTGTAATTAACACTGTCCCTAAAGAAGGATCGTACTCTAGGTTCTGGCAAGAATTAGAACAAGGTAGAAGAGATATTGAGAATTTTGCCTTCCCTGATACTAACAGTACTAACAATAACTGTGTATCCTCTTAGGTGAACTACCCCCCCCTCCTTACCAGCAGAGAGGTTAGGACTTTTAAGAAGGAGAGGAAGTCTTTATTTGAGGACCCCAACAGCCTAGTTGAACAATTAGACCAGTTCCTACGACCTGATTTATACTCTTGGGGGAGGGAATTATGTCTATAAGTATGTTGTTTACAGGGAAAGAAATGGGAATGATCAGGAGGAGAGCTGCTATACGAGAATGGGAAAGAGCTCATCCTCCAGGACCAGGGGTAATACCGGCAGGGCAGAAATACCCACTTGCCAATCCTGGCTGGAATAATAATAGTGTGCAACACAGAAATCATATGAGAGACTTGGGGTCAGAATGAGAAAGTACTTGGGGATGAGACCTGAGGACCCAGTATCCCAAGGGCTCTTGAAAGTTCATTGTGTGATTAAAGCCTGGCAAAATACGCAGAAAATGCTTCAGAAGGTGGGGGGATGTAGTGAACTGACTGGGGGACCCTCCTGCGGGAGGCCCTGGAGGTGTGTGTCCAGAGGGGAGATAAGAAGGGAAAAAAAAAAAAAAAAAAAAAAAAAAAAAAAGAGCGAAACTAATGGTATTGACAGTGCAGCAGGTAGTAAGGCAGAGGGTTGGAGAAAGAGGAAGAAAATCTTCAAGGGGAGTCAGGGCCAGGATGGAAAGGAGAGGAAGAGAGATGAAGGAATGGCAGGCAAAGAAGGCTGCCTGTGTTGTGGCCTGAGTCCTAGCAGAGACAGGCTTTGATAAGATGTTTTAAGTGTGGCCAGGCTGGCCACTTCGAATAGGAATATCGGGAGTGGAAGAAGGAGGAAAGAAGGAAAATGGCATGAAATATACTATATTGATATGTTGTTTCAGTATCTTGGAGGGAAAAGGTATGGAATTAAGTTGGACCCTGACTGAGCCTTTGGTGCTGGTATTAGAAAAGTACAGGCTGGAGAAAGATAAAGGAAGTGTTAAAAGGGTTGCTGAAGGTGTTAAAGGTGTGGCATGTAGTATTTAACAGAGCTGTTTGAAGTTGAATGAGCAGGGAAAGGTGATGTAGGCATTATCTAAGTAACAGTCTAGAAGTTTTGGTATATTTGCATATTTGCTGTGGTGTTTGTTCAGTTTCCCAAGCATCGGGGAGGGGGGAACAGCCTGCTCCACCAGGGGCCTCTCCAGCGGCCGCAGGGGGGCTTCGGCTCCAGCGCCTGGAGCGCCTCCTCCCCCTCCTTCTGCACTGACTTTGGTGTCTGTGGGGGGGTTTCTCGCTCTCCCAACTGCTGTTGAGCAGCAGGCTTTTGTTTGTTTCTTTGTTTGTTTGTTTTCGTGGCTGTGCTCTCACAGAGGCACGGACTGTATTGCTTATGGCTTGGCTCTGGGCGGCAGTGGGCCCCTTTGGGGCCAGATGAAATTGTCCCTTACCTGCCACGGGGAGGCTTCTGGGTTTTTCTCACGGGGGCTGCCACTGCAGTTTCCCACGCCCCCCACTCACAGCCCCCGAACCTTGCCATCAAACCCAATACACTGGGGAACAGCTAGGTCATTACTGACTTGTAAAGCATCAGGGATTAAATTAACTAATGAAACCCTAAAAAGTGATGGGGGTAGAAGGGGCTGGAATAACAGTGCCACTTTTGGGGGATACCAACCTGAGACCAGGGGATAAAATGATCACTGGGTAATTATTGTATGTACCCAAGGCAGGGACTAACTTGTTGAGAAGGGATTTAATGATTAAATTGGGCATTCAAATAGTAAATTGTTAGACTGGAATAACAGTGTTATTAATGGAGTGCTCTCAGGCCCTGAGAGCAAACATACATGTATATTCACCTCTGACTGGAAAGACCCTGAAATGGGGGCGGAAGCAACAATATAGGTGGACAATTTTACCCCGAGGGTTTACTGGGCCACCTATCTATTTGGTTAAGTTCTAAAAAAAAGATTTTGGAGCAATTACAACCTCCCAAGGGGGTATTAATGTTAACGAATATATGGATTGTTTTCTATTGTCAGGACAGGAGAAAAGAGTTGTGAAGAAAGCTACTAACAAGCTATTCAACTTTCTGGGAAACCAGGGCTTGGGAGTATTAAAAAAAAATAAATAAATTACAATACGGAGAAAGAGAAGTCAGGTATTTAAGGCATCTAATGTCTGAAGGAAAACAAAGAATAAATGCAGAGAGGATTCAAAGAATTGTTGAAAATTAAGAAAGAACTAAAAAGTTTTAAAAGAAAGATTTTTTTTAAGAAATCAGGAGCCATGAAGTCTGAAGGAAAATGGATACTCCCTAATGGGAGAGAAATGCTGAATAAAGTGATAATGAGGCAAATATTAACTGTTTTACATCAAAAGAGTCATTGGGAGGTGCAAGCAATGTGTGATGTTGTGCTAAGAAAGTATGTCTGTGTAGGAATATACACTTTAGGGAAGCACATATGTAGAGGATGTACCATATGTCAAAAGGTAAATAAAAAGGTCTTCTGTAACCCATCTAGAGGGGGACGGGAGCCAGGGGTTTGACCTTTCCAAAGTATACAGGTAAACTTTACTGAGTTACTTGTTTGTCCTAATTGACCACGTGACTGGATGGGTGTAAAGCTTTACTGCAAGGGTTAAAGCAGGCCTTAGAGATTGAGTGGGATTTTCACAGCCCCTGGCACCCCTCCTCTTCTGGGAAGGTGGAGCGAATGAATCAGACATTAAAGAAGCAATTAACTAAACTAGTGTTAGAAACCCAACTTCCTTGGGTAAAATGCTTACTCCTACAGGTTTAAACAGCACCAAGAAAGGATATAGGAATTTCACCATATGAGATGCTGTTCAGATTGCCCTATCTGGGCAGAAGGGATGAGATACCACAATTCAAAACAAGAGAGTTTTCTTAAGAACTGTATTCTGGGTTTGTCCTCTTCTTTGTCATTTCTCAGGACCTGTGGGTTGTTGGCTCAAACCCCACCTTTGGAATTCCCCATTCACCACCATCACCCAGGAAACCGGGTCCTGATTCGGACCTGGAAAGAGTCAACTCCGGCCTGAATGGGAAGGACAATTACTAACCACTGAAACAGCCGTAAGAACTGCGGAAAAGGTTGGACTCACTATACTCGAGTGAAGGCATCCGTCGACGCTAGTACCTGGGAAGCTGTTCCTACGAAAGACTTGTTGGAAGTTGAAATTGAAGAGAAAAATCTCATAGTGGACTCTGAGCAGGATAAGAGCTTACAATTGTAAACTAACCTTTTATTTTCACAAGTAACTAACGACTGTGACTTGTGATTGAGAGAAAGAACAGACCTATAGCGAATTGCAGTGCTCCCAAGGGGGGGTTGTTATAGTAGTAGTGTACATCTTATTTTTTTTTGTATCGATAATTATTTGGAAACCTAAGGTTTAAAAATAATGACAGGGAAAAATTGATTACTAATTTTGTTTTTAGTGATTCTAGGCTTCAGAGAAGGCCTTGGTCAATTGGCAACTTGCAAAAGGCATGACCAGATAATAGCAAAAACGGGATACCCCATCAAAATATGGGTGACTGTGACAGAGGGTTATGTACCACATTCTGTCACGTTTGATGTTTGTGAGGTGTTAGCTTGTGGAGATTTAAATGCCCAACGACAATTGAGCAGAGAGAACAAATAACTGGGAGAGACCCAACAGCCAGATTGAGAATAGCTGTATGGAAACAATCCTCTATTGCCATCAGAGAAAGGGAGAAACTCAAGGAGAAAACAGGAGAGAAAACAGGAAGCCCTCTGAAATGTGTCAGTTCAAACAAGGTATGGGGATGTGAATGCCTGGATAGAATGGGTCAAATATACCGTCCAGAGTCTCAACCGTAGCTATTGCTATGCTTGTGCCTCGGGATGACCGATTGCCCAGATAGTGCCCTTCCCATGGGGGTGGACCAAAGACTCCCAAGGGATGCGATGTATGATTGCATTGTACCAAGAAAAGACTGCCTGGGGAAATGAGGCCTGTAAGTCTCTCTTTGCTGTTCCTTGCATGATAACAATATCGCGGTTCCCCCTGCATTCTCTACAGCTATAGGTAACCATACAGCTTGCCTCTCACGGCAGGGTGTGAGTGCTACCTGGCATCTGGGAGAATTTGCCTTGTGCTACCAAGGACTTGATGGGAAACTGCTCAAGACTAGAGATCCCCAGGGCAGATCTCTGGTGGTACGGTGGAGGGAAGATCTTACAGTCCACCCTACCATCTAATTGGGAAGGCACTTGCGCACTTGTTCAATTAGCTATACCCTTCACCCTGGCATTTGAAAAAGAAACATCACAAATACCCAGAAGTAAAAGAGGCTTAGGAATATCATTTGATGATAGAGTATATATAGATTCTATTGGGGTACCTAGAGGAGTTCCAGATGAACATAAAGCCAGAAATCAAATTGCTGCAGGGTTTGAGTCACTGTTCTGGTGGGTAACAATCAATAAAAATGTGGATTGGATTAATTATTTCTATTATAATCAGCAGAGATTCATCAATTATACCAAGGATGCGATGAGAGGAATCGCTGAACAACTAGATGCCATCAGCAAAATGGCTTGGGAAAACAGGACAGCATTAGATATGATGCTCGCAGAGGAAGTAGGTGTGTTTGTGTGTGTAATACTGAGCAACCATTGTTGCACTCTTATACCCAACAATAGTGTCCCAGATGGCTCGGTAACAAGAGCATTGCAAGGGCTTACCACCCTTGCCAGTGAATTGGCAGAAAAAAAAAAAAATAAATAAAATAAAATAAAATAGGCATATTTGCAACATTGGTCGTAGTTGTAGGAGTTTTGACAGCCATTGGTTGCTGCATTATCCCCTGTGTAAGAGGACTAGTACAGTGGTTAACTGAAACCGCACTATTGAAACAAATGACCATGGAGCTACCACCTTACTCAGATAAGGAGATAATGAGGAGATGGAAAGCAAAGAAAGCAAAGAAGAAGAAGTCTATCAAATTGCACCTTAGAGAAAGGTTTTGCAAAAATCAACAGTTTATAAAAAAAGAAAAGGGGGGAATTGTGGGAATAGAAATGTTGTTTTTGCAGAGTTACATTGTTTAGAAGGAGGGAATGTGGTACTGAGATATGCTTACAGTGATAAGAAAGTTTAGCAGGCGACCTAGTAAAATGCAGACAACCAGTCTCCTTAGGACAATTAGGTGAAAATCACGGTGTCAAGTCAAGTCAGATAAGTGAAGAAACATTACCACTTCAAGCAGTAAAAATGTCAAAAGAAATTTGAAATTTAACAGGCCGGCAACTGAAGACTATGCATTGTTTGTGAAGCATCAGATAGATTGTGAACCTGGATTACCCACTCAGTGGGGAAACAGGGGAGGGTCCTGCCATCAAAAGGTATATAAACTGTGTTTTGGAACTAGTAGATGCGCTCTCTCCTGCTTGTGGGGCGCCCGCCATTGCAATCGCGAATAAATTACTACTTCACTGAGATCCTCGCCTGAGCCTAAGTTATTGGCTACGGAGTGTTTCTCACAGTTCCACCCCATTCATACTAACCTACAGAATCACAGAATGATTGAGGATGCAAGGCACCTGTGGTGCATTAACTATTCTTTCTTTTTTTTTAAATGCTACTTTTAAAATATCTATGTTTGTCTAATTTCAACATTTTAGTATTAATTTTTCTTTATACCACAATGAAAGTATTACCATTTTGTTACCAAAACCAAAGAAAACATTTTTTTGTTCAGGAAATTAGAAACAGTAAGTTGAACTGTTTTACCTAGGAAATTTCTTAGTGTACACTAATTTCTCTAATTTCTTAGTGTACACTATGTTCTCAAGACACTTATCCATAAGATAATTCCAGTTGGATGGGGCCTTGGGAGGTCTTGATTCAAACCCCTCCTGCTCAGAGCAGGGGTAGCTTTGGGGTATGGCTATGGTAATCAGGACTTCACTAGTCCCGTTTTGAAAGCCTTAAAGGACACAGACTGCACAACCTCTCCAGAAAACCAGTCTCATTTGACTGTCCTCATAGGGAAAAATGTTTTCCTTATACCTAGTGCAAATATCTTGTTTTAGGTTATGCCAAATGTTTCTCGTTTCCCTTGCCATTCACTGCTGTGTTGTATTTTCTGGATGTTCTCCTTGCAGGTTGCTTTCAAGTCCCCTTCTCCAGCTCGAAGGACCACACTTTCCTCAGCCTCTCCTCACAGAGCGAGTGCTCCAGCCCCTGAACTTGCTCCAGTTTGTCTTGTACTGGAGTGGGCAAAACCAGACAAAGGATTTTAGATACAGCCCACAGAGCGCTGAGTACCCAGAGTATATCCACCATTCTCCACTCTGCTATTTTCACTCTTTCCACTTTGCCATTCAGCTTCCATTCTTGTTGTGTGCGGTGATTTATTCTTACTGGCAAAGCAGCCAGGATTAAAGAGGAATTTCAAGTGATAGCTTGCTTAAAAATGCTTCTAGAAAAGGACACCTCAAATATACCACCAGCACTTCCAGGGGCATTAGCTATCAGGAAAACACAGACACACAAAAACAAAACAAAAAAGCATTTCCAATGCATGTTTTAGCTTTTAAAATCCAGGAGGTGTCCCCAAAGCTATCTGGGCTAACAAAGAAAGCAGTAAGACAAACCACCAAAACTTTACTTGAAACCATGTAGACAGATAAGACCGATTCACTTGAACAAAGCACCCTGAGTCAGGATGCGGGCAGGGCTGAAGTTACAAACTGCACAATCGCCTCCCCCTTATGCTCCTGAACATGGCAGTTCTACAAAGCATATTCTGCAATATCAACAAGAAAATGTCAAACATACAATAATTAAAATGCGTACACTTCTCCAACCATCTAGCAGGCACAACCAGCATGTAGTAATTCCTGAAGCTGCACTTAGTATGCAGTTGCTTCACCAGATTTTTTGCTCTTAGTATTATCAGCTCTCTGCTTTGACGCAATTACCTTTTGTATTTTCAGATTTAAAAAAACCTGCTTCTGAAAGTCAGAGTTAGATAAAAATTAAATGTTTCTTCTAGAAGCTACACTTTATTAGAATTCTTTGGCAGCAATAAATTCCTGTAGGAATGGTTCAGAAATTCCTCCAAACAGAACACAGTGAAGAATTAGATTTGTAAAAATCTTCTGCAAGATGCTAAGGTAAATTACTGCATAAAATAGTACTTACAAAAATCCCAGGGAACCCTTGTATCACTTCACAACAAAGATACTTTCCACATTCAGAAAAGCTCTTCAAGAAGTATTACAGCAATGAAATCTAATCAGTTCCGTCTGCCCTCTCTTCTTTTCATCTTTGGCAATACAGTTGCCTAATTTTTAAAAAGGCTTTCCTATAGATTCCACCATGTGTTACTTGTGCAGTTTCACACTCCCACTGTTTAACTGAACTAAGCCTTTCACAGATCTATAACTCCAAGCCACATATTCATACACCAAAATATCACGAACAAAAATGAATCAAAAGTATTCCCTAAAAAGTAGAAGCTTAACCCAAACTAAATTACCTGCACAGAAAGGTGAAAGTCCTTAACCTCAGTTGGCTGAGTTGCCAACCTTTTTATCATATACTTAAAAATGGAACTACACTTCTCACTTTCCTGAGCAAGAAGTATTTCTGAATTACACATGATTTTATATATTATACATGTAAAAGTACTATACAAGTGTTACACAAGTATCTTAGGCTGTAAAATAGGAATTCTGACAAAAAAACAAATCCTAGTTTAAAGTTAAGGTAGAAAAACAATAGACAAATTCTTCACCAACAGAAAAAAAAACACCAATACATCTGATCTTCTGCTACACTGACACCTGTAAAAGCAGCTTCAACAGGAAGATTTCTCACCTGTCACTAAACTGGAAAAACATTGTTACATACCATCCATGCAAAAAAAAAAAAAATGCTATTGTCTGCAACAAGGAAAAGGTATTTTTTCCCCTCCTGGGGAATTCAGAAGATTTACTTTTTCTAATCAGAAAGTACAGTCTCTAGACTGAACAGAGTTAAGAGTCAAGAAAGATTTTCAGCCTGGCTGTACCTAAACTTTTAATGAAGGATAATTCCTCATATTAGCTTCCTGCCAAGTATATATGTATAGCCAAACTGGTTTTCTAAGCTCCTACTATAATCAGTAAGAATCTAATCGATATAGTTTATGGTGCCGTTCATCTGACTGAACACAGAACCTACTTTAGCATGAGGTGAATCACACTTCCACCACTGCCCACATCGACTAGTTCTGCACTGTCTATGGAGGGATAGCTTAGGTGCAGCACCCACTTGGAGTTAGGTGAATTTAATCTGTAAATCTGACTTTAGACAAGTTTCTCTCTGCAAAAGTTTGTTAGCACCCGCACAGTTGGTGTGACAGATACAAGCAAATGAGCATTTACATATAGCACTGCATATGTAGCTCTTTATTCGTGTATTTCAATTCTCTTCACTGTAAAGTCATAGTACCAAAATATACAAGATTATACATCTGTGTGAATGTGTCTCTGTGCAACATTTATAAAAGTTTGAGGACAGTAAAAGGAACATAGGTCTAGAAAATCCCTGTGGGACCTGCAATCCTGTTCTCCACTATCACAGGTACGATGTCTCAACATTTTTCAAAACCAGACTGTCCTCTGACCTAATCACATTTTCTGCCATCAACTGTTATGGTGAAAGGGTCCTTACCTGTCAACTACAAAGAGACACAAACAGAACCAGTGCTCTTCCAAGTCCTCCTGAAATGCTACCAAGTTCTGTCCTGTTGGTTAATCCCTATGACGCATTCCTGTTTCTTGCACATTAATGCAGTTTAATTAAATTTAAAATAACAGAGTCAACTCAACAGCTACTTTCTGTTAAGTACATTTGATTTACTGGGATTACAAAGTCATAATTCTCTTCAAAGTAATAATAATTTTTAATACAAGGGGTGCAAGAATTAGATCATCTGCTGTCTTTGAAATCTGATCTTTTTGACTTAATCTTGTTTATATAACTATACGATCCTGTCAGTTACCCTCATTTACCTTTCTTTCCTCAGGTTTACATGAGAATGTAAATAGACTACAGGGCACAGACTGTGTCTGCATATTCTGATGCCACAGGAACATTAATAAAATGAAAATTAATTCATCATTAATGCAAGCGCTTCTGAGCGCTAAGAAGTAAATTCAGATACAAGTGCATTTAAACAATTATACAAGAGAACAAGCTCTACAGTATAGTTCAGGTGCATTTAATGTGCAACTACACAAGAGAACAAGCTCTACGGTACAGTTAAGGTGATCATGACCTCAGTATTCCTCCAGTAAAACTCTATTTTCCCCTTTCTTTAAATTCCTAGATGTCCCCATCTCCTTAGTTGTTACCATCTCAGCATCCAAGTTGGAAATCCTGTTGCTGAGAGAGAATAAAACAAAACACTTTTCCTGCAGAGGCTGCAGGAAGAACATCTTGGTCTAAGATATAGTAATTATTCCTCCTACCCCTCTCCTGAAAGTGATTTATCAACTAATTAAGATGTGGTTGTATTTCAAGAAGATAATAATCCTTAAATTAATTAAATGCTCTAAAAGTCCTCTGAAGTCAACGTGCCAGAGAAAAGACACACAAGGTGTACACGTGCAAGATGGGTATTCAAAGACTTAAGAATTCTTAAATATACATAAATATCTACGACATATTATTTAACTTTACTTCAACTCATGTTTTCACATGTATAAATTGCACCCCTACAGAAACAGGAAAACTTAATTAAAAAAAAAGTCTTTGGATAGCCAAAGACTCTGGTCTCCCACAGGGGCAGAAAGAGGCTATAGGCAGCTTCAGAAACATGTGATTATTAAGCTAAGAAAGTTTGAAATTTTTCACCCAAACTCCACATAGCATAGAGAAGAAAAGGATGTAACAATAGCTTCTGCATGGATTTAGTGCTGTCTGCACTGCTCTTGATTTGGGGATTTGTCTAAAAAGAACACTTTACAAGTGCTCAATTTTGACTTTTCTTTTTTATATTACATTTATAAATACAAATACAGGTACTTGCTTTCTTAGTACATCATATCTCTCTCAGTAAAGACTGGTGCAGCTTAACTAAATAACTAAACATCATTGATTTAAGTACAGTAATTACCTACAAGGAAAGTTTAGTTAATAGTCTGAAGGAATAATGACTTTTTTGATTCTTTCTATCTAAACAACAGAGAGGAGTGCAAAGTCCCCAAGCCTCAACACATAGATTTAAGCCCTTCTATCTTACTGCATCACTAGGAATTAAAGTGACTTGATTTTCAAAACTGCTAATCATCAATTACTCTAATATCCTTTAGAACAATTCTGCTATCTGGCTCCTCCACGTATAATGCCCTTTAAATACCTTTATTGAGTACATTTAGTTACACATAAAACTACAGAGGACAAATTTTTGCTCCAGTAGATTCCAATGAAATAAAAACTTGTGCATCGTAATTTATATCATATAAAACAAATACACCTCTAAGTTATGTTAGGCAACAGTTGTTCCTACAGCAAAGGATATGAGGTGAAACAAAATATAAAAGCAGCAGTACAGCAGAAAGAAAATCTTTGTTCCCAAACTCAGCATAGAAAGATAAGATACATACCTTTTCATGTTTCTTCATAAAGTTGGTCTTCTTGATTTTCCCATGATGCTGTAAAAAAAAAAAAAAGAGAAAACATGATATGCAGATTTTCTATTTCTTCTACAGCAATGACAGAATCAAAAGAGTAAACAAAAAGTTGTGCACTACATATGGTAGCCTGCTAGTCTGGTTCAGCTTCTGTATTACACCTCTCCTGTGTTACTCAGTAATCCTTCTTACCAGAAGCCCTAAAAAAAAATCACACTTGCCTTACCATTTGCTTCATCATGTCCCCAGGTGGTACAAAAACAACACACTAATATTTGTGGGTGAAATGCTTTTTTTTTTTTTTTTCTGATCTAACCTAGGACTGGTGAGAAGGGTAAATGAAAATTTATTTTTAATGTTACTTTATATGCTACCGCCCCCCTCCATCCCTCAGTCATCTCATGAAAAGGCAGATTTAAACTTTCCTGGAAAGAGAAAAATGAAAAATGATGGCCTTTTCATTGCCTACTTCATTTTTAAAATACATTCATTTTAATTTCCATCTTTTATTTTCTCCATTTTAGAATACCATTGGCATGCAAGCTAGCAGAATGAAAACCAGGAAGTAAATTGATACAATACAAAGAGTTCAAGGCAGAGAAGCAAAAGGACAAACAGAAAATATAACAGAGGGGAAAAAAAGAATCAGAAAACAATTTAAAAGGAGCATCCTTAAAGGAGAGACTGCCCAAAGATAATACAAAGTGTTCTTGGATGAAATGTGAGAGCAAAACAAGGACAGATATAGTAAACAAGATGTTATAAAATGGATGGGTAAAAAAAAAAAAAAAAAAAGAGAGAAACAGGGCAATAAAGGATGACATGGATAAATGTTGTAAAGTTAGTGGAGACTTGCAGTTACAGTTCTATAACATATTTAAGCACTACTTCCCAAAGATCACCTGAGAAGTTTATGTACTAGTCTTACCTATTACCTTGATAAGTATGAGTAAGTATACCTTATTAGAATACCCAATCAATCAGGAAAAAGACGTCTCCTTTTTTTTTTTTTTTTTTTTTTCAATTTTAGTGTTTAAAATCTCATACTTCCTATTTATAGACCTCAGCACTTGTTCATGTCAAGAAAAAAATACTGGCTCATCCAAATAATACATATTACATTTTGCTTATAAAAAAAAGAAATTACCACGCCTTTGAAAAGGGCTGCTGTGATAACAGAGATGTCAGAGAAAAGTGATCAAGCCTGAGGTTACATGACATGCTAGTGAAGGATCACATCACATGACATGCTAGTGAAGGATCACATCATACAATTCATTCATTTTAAAGGTTATGCTGGGATCTCCATATGGTACACTTAAGTTATACCACAGGTGTTTCAAACCAACTGAGCAGGTACCCTGTGCAAGGACAACAAAACATGAAACTCAAAGCTGATTTTCAGTTAATTTTTAGTCCTGTTTTCTATTAAATCGATAAAATAATCTGTTTATATTGCTTTTTTTTTTTTACAGGATATTTTAAAAACAACTTACTTTTCATTTAATCTGCACACAGCTTTCGAATCTTCACAATACTAATGCCATCCTTGCCAATTACTACTTCCCTGCTTTATCACGCTGTTATTATTCCAGACTGCAACAAATCATAACTCTGTTTTTAGCTGTCATATATCCTAGCACCTATACAAGCAGAGCAGGTTAGCAGCTCAATGACCATCCTTTTGTTTGCATCCCTTTTGCTTTCTGGCAGTCCTTAATTAACTACTCCAGAAGATATGTTTCTGTAATCTACTTGCAATCTCATTACAACCCTGACACAAAACCCTATTCTATTTTCACAGCCTGCATGACTCAAGAACACTCAACTTGAAGACTTCCCCTGAAGTGTTATTTGTTGCACTTTGAGATGCAGCTATTTCTGAACTTTGCCTCAGCACCTGATGAAGTGCTAATTGCTATCAGATGATACATGTGGCAGGAACGGTCGCTTCTCCTGTTTTACCAATTCTTGGGAAAAATACTTAATATCAGTGCTTGAAAATGCCTACACAGTCCCCACTTCAAAAACTTTAGAAGTTCATGTTGCATTTGCTGTACACAAATGTACATAAGTTCAGGAGAGTTCATTTGCAAGAGTGGAAACCAACTTCAGAGATGCTAAAAAAGGAGATGGGAAAAATTAAATTGAGAATGTTTTTCAGTGAACACAAGCAAGCAAGATGCAGCACTTTTGATAACACGCTTCACTTAACTTGTAGGCTTTCCTGTCTAAGTTCCAAGGCTGATGTGAAAAAATCTGGCCAAAAACATTTGTTTAGCAAACACATCTCTTACCAAGAAATTGCTTGGAAAGAACAAAAGTTGCCCATAAGGAAAATTTGTCAATCAGCACTTATTACAAGTAATCCTCCACCCTTCTAAAGAAAGGACCAGACAGAAAGGCGAAACATCTACAGCTTTCACTGTAGGATCAGACCAGAAGCATTAAATTTATTTATACTAATAAGCAAAACATGCATTTACAAGTTTTCTTCGAGGAAAAAAAAAAAAAAAAGCATATCCTTAAAAAAAAATCTCTTTTTATTTTATTCACTCACCCCATCTGCCATGAATACCATATATTTATATATAGACACGTATTGATATTTACTGTAATAATGCCTAAAACCTTGCAGTTGGTAAAAAATGCTTAAAAAAATAACTGCTCACCTTTCTGAGATACATCTTCAAGCCTGTATTTTGTCAAACGACAATTTTTTAATTTACTTATTAACAGAAAATGAGGTTTGGCCCATGAGCTGTATCAACTTACAAATACAAAGCACAACACTTGTACTATATCAGTGTTACACGTTCCGAGATAAAGAGGACACTTGTCCTTTAAGCATTATTAAGTGATTGTTATCAACAATGATGTGATCCACCAAAAAACTTTGGATGAACTACACACAGAAAGATAGCTGAAAAGGAACAGTTAAAGAATTTTAAACCAGGAGAACCACTACAAAGGAACCCAATATACAGCACTGAAAAAAAATCCATTACCTTAAGAAAGAACCTCTTATCTGTCCTAACAGGATTGTAGGAGGCAAGGTATGCAGCAATTAGAAGAAATTTGGAGTAATAAGGAAGTTCCACATGGGCATGTGCAGAAAGTCCTACAAAATAAACAATTGAGAGCAAGTTTTAGCCATGCATACACCTCTATAGACATGTTTCAATAATGTAGACTCTACGTTCTCCTTCCCTCCAGCTCTACTCCTGTATGAGTACTCATACTCATGAGTACGGCTTCTTCGGACAAACTTGTTATCAGAGATAAAAATCAGTGGAGGGCAAGGAGTGGTGGCATGAAGCTAAACATGATGCACATTCCTAACTCTTCATGGACTTTTCCCAGAAGCTATCAGCAATTCAAAAACCACTGAAGTACCATCTCCCTAAAAAAAAAATAAAATAAATAAAACTGGGATACTTTAATTTAAAGTAACCTTAACAGCAAATGGGGCAGATGAATAGACATTTAAATACAATTGCAAAGCCCTTCTCCAAGACTGTTTCAGACTCAGCCAGACACAGCTCAGCAAGAGAAAGAAAAAGACCCCAGCTTTCATGATGGAGAACAAAACAGTGCTGCATTTCTAAGCAACAGTTCAGCATCCTACAGTTTCTAGCCGCTGTTTCATTTCCTTCTAAAAGTAAAATGTTCTTACAATTTCAAACTTGATCCAGCTGAACTGGTGTGCTACATCAATAATTCACTAATATAAAAATCTCATGTATTACAAGCACAGTACTACACCGTCTACTGAGTATTTCCCCTTACCTTGTTTTATTTACTTCATAATTTTTCCTTTACAAACCCTCACCCTTATCACTGTAGTTGCTTCTTTCACCTAGCTCATGCAGGATGATCAAACCACCTTACTTCATGAGTTGTCTAACTATGGAAACAACTAAAGGATCTCTCTCGTGCCCTCTTCTCTTACAAGTTTTCACTTCAATTGTTTCTTGTTCTGTAAAGTGCTAGTACCTGTAGGTTTTAATCCACAAACATCAGCACATAAAGATCAAGGAATTAAAGACGTTTAAAAGTTAAGATTCAGAGCCCTCAGTGTGATGAGAAGCACCCTAGGTAATAGCTAGTAATAATTTCCTTTCAGGTAGTCACAAAAGGAAAGCAGTGTTAGCTTGAATTCACACTCGTGAGATTGTTTTGTATTGCATGTTAATTATATAATGGAACACCAAATAAAAAAAAAAAGTACTTACAGACAATTCAGCTTAATACAGAAGGATGTTTCTACTTCTGATCTGCCAACCCTGCAACATGCACTGATCTATTTGCTTAATTACATCCACAGTAAAACTCATTTTATTTATTTTTTAAGCATGTTATACTCAAATGCTATTTACCAACAAAATATTTTTCTACTACCTACGCCTAAAGTCCACCACAAATGCATTTTGAATGAAATCCCTTTTTCTGGGTTTGTCAAGTGCAAAGGTATTTCATGGCCATCTGGGCATAGAAAGAGAAATTTAATAAGAACACTCTGAATCAAACTCCTTTGGTCAACAATGTAGAAAAAATACCGATTATAAAGCAAATATAGGAAACAGTCTGATGATTGCAATTACATTACAGCTAACTTTTAAAAAGTGGCTATTTTATCTCTACCTAAAGAAGAAATTTGTCATGATGGGTAATATGGAAAAGCGTCCCCAGACTAAGAACTGATCAGAAGACCATAACCAACTGATATCATCAGGAAAATGCTTTAGTAATTCTTCTCAAACTGTAAATGAACACTAACAAAAATACTAAGATTAGACTAAAATTGTAATCCTGATATTTCTGTTTATTCAAGAAATAAGGGCATAGACACCTGTTTTGTTTAGGAATGGAATAAACCACTTTATACCTGTGGTGTTTTGTTTTGTTTTATTATTAATGTTGACTTGCTCCCACAGACAATTCTGCCAGTTGGAACTCTGAGGTTTGAGTCGGGTCAGCCCTTTCCTCATCCATTGTTACATGGAGAAATGAAACTTGTTTTTACCCCCAAAGGACCTTAGGAAATATTACTCCTAGGATATTTGCCACAGGAGAAAAATAGTAACAGTCTTTTCTAGAAGGCCTTCTCAAAAAAATATATAATATCCCTGAACTGTAACTGAATACTAGGTATCCTTGTCCATATTAATTCCTTTCTCATATTATCAGGGAACAGTTACCAAATCAGTGGTAGCAGTATGCATTTTACCTTACAAGCCTCTGAGCGTATGTGGTGAGTTGTAAGTTACCTTTCAACTGCCCGGCTTCTCCTTCATCATGCTGTAAGCGCTCCCACTGTGAGCTAAAAGACAGATAGTAGAAGTACATAAAGAAGTATTTGTTACTCCCATATAAAACCTTCTTTTGGTGAAAAATAAACATATACCAAACAGGTATTTTAACTTCATGACTCTAACTGGGATATAGTAAGAGAATAATTAAAAATACCAAATCTCACTATATTGCATATATTTCAGTAATTAAAAATACATACAATAATGTTATATTAAAATTAAAACTGAGTTCAAGCTGATTATCAATTCATTCCTATCTAACTACTACCAGTAAGCAACTACCAATAACATTTTAAGTTTCAAAACAAAGCAAAATAGAATAAAAGTAAAAATGCTGATAGTTTTTTAGTTTTATTTATTTATTTATTTATTAGCTTTGTTTATCCTAATGAGAACAATACTGTTATTACTTCATAATACAATTCTGAAATCTACTTTAAAAAGAAAGCAATATTTATTCTTCACTGAATAGCTTTGGTGAAATCAAAATGAACATTTTGTCAGAGAAAAGGAACTATGGGTAGTTTGGTATTTTGCTAAATAGCAAAAAATTTCACTTTAATACTTCCCTTAGAGAACAACATCATTAGAAATGTCATGATTTTAGATTACCACTTAGTTTACTACAAACAAACAATTATTTTTAAAGATCTTCACAAACAGTCCCTCAGCTGTCTCTGATTTACCTATCACATATTCAGGTTTATCATCCATAAGCCATAAAACAGTTTATTGAGAGCTGATGTAATACCCAAATTATAATGAATGTTCAATCAAATTATCAACCCAGTATTTCATCCACTGTCTACTTCATAGGCAGAAAAAAGTTTCATTTTCATCTTGATTCAGGTAGAGAAGAAGCTTATGACAGTTATACTTCCATAACTTAAAACTAAAAGAACCCCCCAGAGTAATTACAGTTCTGTGGCCAGACAAACTAATATGGTTATTTTAATTCCTCAAGCATTTACAGACACACAGAAGTAAATCCTAGAACTATTGTGCAAAAAAGATGAAAGTTATAATAAAAAAAACAGTAAAGCTCAAAAATAATCAAAGAACATGGTAAAGAGGGAAAACTAGTTATTTGGAAGCAATTCATAAGCTATATCACAGTGTTATATTACATTATCATTAGAATAGACAATCACAGAATATAAAAAGTTGGGAAGATCCTGAGCTGACTGTGTAACAAACACCAATATTGAGTACAAATACACAGTTGAAGCAAACAGAATAATGCCTCATTGTGCAGCTAAGTCTAGCTCATATAGAGGAAAATCAATTTTCTTTTTGAAGGAATGATCACTTTTCCAAGACGTTTAGCAAAGCCTTCTACTACTCATCCAGGTTCAGGTATCAGAATACTCCATTGCCTCAGTGACACGAAGAAATTGTGTTTGTATCAGTATAAAGAAGTCAAGAACTACTGAATCTCTCTACTTCCATGGTATAACATCAGAATCACAAGCCTGAAGCACAGAGAAGACGTTAAGTCTGAGCTAACAGCTGCCATTTAAAAATGAACAGCGCCATCCTTTTCCTAGCACTTTGGCAAATTAAAAAGTAAACAAAGGATTCCAGAGCCAACAGAAGTTCAGCCCATTACTCAGCCCAGCAGTACTCCGACTTTGAATGCTGTCAAAAGTGGTAATTCTTCTAAGAAGGATAATTTTGCCCTTGGACAAGAAAACAAGGGTTGAAAAGTACAGCAATCATACAAACCTGTTTAGTACACAAAGTTCTTACCAGTGTTCAAGATATATACCAGTAACTGCGACTGTACATTCTGGTGATGGATTCCCATGCTTGACAGCTTTCCATCCACAACAAAACTGATCTGTTTCCATTACCATCAGTGAAGATACAACCCACAACCCCTTTTCTACTTGTTTATTTACTATGTATTTTATCTCCTACAAATACTGTTTTACTTAAAAGCTTCCTCCTGAGAGATCTTATTTGTAACAACATGTGTCAAAAAAGAAATGAATGTTAAAGAGCAAAAGAAACACTACCCATGAAACATAATTGAGACAAAGTAAATATTTAGGAAGGGATCTTGCTAAAATCAAAAACAAGAGAAACCACAGAAAGTTACCTGGATATTTCCCGGAGGTAAACTGTCTGCATTGCCTTCTTCAAATGAGGTTCGATATTTTTCCAGAGTTTGCGGGTGTCACGTTCATTTGCTGCACCAAGCAAAAATCAGCTCTGTTAAATGTCTAACACCCCTACTCTAGAATGCTGTGTTACAATTATGCACCAGCATCACGCATTTGCGTGCACAAACTGCTGGTTCTCTGTGGTTATTCTGAGATATCCTGGGACTGCTTGACAGGACTTCTGCTCTCATTTTCTCCTCTTAGCCTTGACAGAGAAATGTGGTAACTCACTGGTGCTTGAGTGAGGATAAATTTTACAGGGAGAAGGAAGTTTTCACGGTACTTCCTTCTCATTTCCTTAAAACACCACCACCAAAAACACAATTGCTCAAATTAAGGACAGAAGCTTACCTTCTCCTCTGACCACTGGTTCACAGTATTTTGAAAAATTGAGTGCCGCCTACAGAAAATAAGAAGTACAACCTATTAAGAAGGTACTATACATTTGATCTAGCTACAACAATAAGCACACAGTATAATTCACTGGTTTACAAAACTGATGAATTATTTTTCAGTCAATAATTACACTGTTTTAATTCCAAACATTCTACTCTAAAATGTCACAACATTCCTGTAGGTTAAATATAAACAGAAATAATCTGTCCTAGTTTACTCAGCTTGGATGACAGCAAAATCTGTTTACTGTACTCAAGGGCTATAATTTTTTTTTAAAAACTACTAAACATAAATGGAATAAAAAAGGTTGTGTTTTGTTTTGTTTTTTTAAACTACCTTCAACCACCCATTTTCAGATTACAGTAGTTCAGATGCAGTTCAGCATGTTCAGAAGTAAGCAACATGTACTTAAAAGAAACAAGAAGAAACGATAGATAAAATCCCTAACACATTCCATATTCAAACCAACTCTTTTTGACTAAAAAAAGATTGTGGGATCTTTGACAATGATTTAATCTAGATCTTTTCTTTAACAGTTAAGTAAATAACACACAGAATGCTGTACAATAGCAATCCTCATGATTCATTCCCCTTTTGTCCTACCACATCTTATTAAATCTCTGCGGCATCATAGAGAAAACTCAAGGCAGTAACTTCCACATATAAATTTAATCTAATTTCTTAATGTATTATTAATCACGCATAACAACATACACACTTAGGGTTTATATCAGGCACTACGGAGTCATTCCTAAGATACTTGCATTTGCCTGCCATTGTGCTCTGCAGAAAACACTTGTCATGCACAAAAAGAATTTAGGGTCCAATTACACAAATCTTTTCATAACTTTAGTATTATACACAGTGCACCTCAAGCAAAGAATTATTCTGATAAGCAGGGCTACTCAAGTGTATGTCTACAGAATACCAGAGCAGCTGAGGCTGGCACAGCCCTCTGGAGCCAGCTGCTCCAAACCCTGCCCAAGCAGGGCCACCCAGAGCAGGCTGCTCAGGACCACATCCAGGCAGTTTCTGAAGGGCTCCAAGGAGGAGACCCCACAGCCTCTGTGGGCAGCCTGTGCCAGTGCTCAGTCACCCGCAGAGCACAGAAGTGCTCTGGTGTTCAGGCAGCACCTCCTGTGCTCCCATTTGTGCCAACTGCCTCTTGTCCTGGCACTGAAAATAATCATCACCCACTAACCCGTGTCCCCAAGCACCACGTCCAACCTCTCCTTGAACACCCCCAGGGACGGTGACTCCACCACCTCCCTGGGCAACCCGGCCCAGTGCCTGACTGCTCTTTCTGAGCAGAAATGGCTCCTCATTGCCAGCCTGAACCTCCCCTGGCACAACTCGAGGCCATTCCCTCTGGTCCTGTCACCAGTTCCCTGGGAGAAGAGGCCGACCCCCAGCTCCCCACAGCTTCCTTTCAGGTAGCTGCAGAGAGCAATAAGGTCTGCCCTGAGTCTCCAGTTCTCCAGACACAACAACCCCAGTTCCCCTCAGCCACTCCTCACAGGACTTGTGCTCCAGGCCCTTCACCAGCTTTATAGCCATTCTCTGGATGTGTTCCAGGGCCTCGATGCCCTTCCTGTAGTGAGGGGCCCAAAACTGAACACAGTACTTGAGGTGTGGCCTCACCAGAGCACAGTACAAGGAGACAATCATTTCCCTGGTCCTGCTGGCTACACTACTACACTACTCCTGATACAAGCCAGGATGCCATCTGGGCTTCTTGGCCACCTGGGCACACTGCAAGCTCATATTCAAGCATCACTCAGCACCCCCAAAGCCTTTTCCTCTGCACAGCTTTGAGCCCACGATGACTTGACGGAGCCTAATTTCCCCAGGTGGTTCCATAGATGCTGCGGGACTGCATTCAAGATGACTGTTCCCTAAAATGTCTGCTGGCAGCGGTGGGATTCGAACCCACGCCCCCGAAGAGACTGGAGCCTTAATCCAGCGCCTTAGACCGCTCGGCCACGCTACCGCCCTGAGCCTGGCTCCCTCCGCTCCGCACCTTCCCTGCAGGTGTTTATGGACATTGAGGAGACCCCGCAGCCTCCTCTGCTGCAGGCTGAGCAGCCCCAGATCCCTCAGCCTCCCTCACAGGAAAAGGAGCTCCAGTCCCTTCATCATTTTCACGGCCCTTGGTTGGACTTCTCTCCAGCAGTTTCATGTCTCTCTAGGACTGGGGAGCCCTGAGCTGTATGCAGCATCCTGGATGAGACCTCACCAACACTGACTAGAGGGAAATGATCACCCTTCTCGATCCACTGCCAATACTGAGCAGGAACATGGGGTTGTTCCTTCTCAGGTGCAAGACTCTGCACTTCTCCTTGCTGAACTTTGTGAGGTTCCTGGCAGTCCATTTCTCCAGCCTACCCAGGTCCCTCTGCAGCACAACCCTCTGGTGAAATCAGCCAGTCCTCCCAATTCTGTGTCATCTGCAAACTTGCTGATGGTAATCTCTGCCCCATCATCTTGAGCATTAATGAAGATGTAAGACAGGGCTGGACCCTGTACTGACTCCTGGGTGCCTCTAGATTTTGCACCACCTATTCCCACTCTTTAAGCCCAAGTCACTCTGCCGGTTTTTGATCCACCTCGCTGTCTGCTCATCCAGGCAATACATCCCACAGCTTGTCAATGAGGGTCTCATGGGGGACAGTACGAAAAGGCTGGAGCCTGGGAAAACAGTATGACAACTGGACTTCCCCTTGGTGAATCCATGCTGCTACTCCTGAGGAGAAAAAGCTTCCTGCGCCGCCCGGGAATTGAACCCGGGTCGCAAGAATGGGAGTCTTGCATGATACCACTACACCAGCGGCGCTGCTGCTGGCCCTGACAGAGCCGTGTCTGTGCTCAAAGAAACACAAACAGAAGCTAATCTCACCTAATTATAAAGCCTTTGTACTTGATACATAAGTTCAGCTGAAGTTTAGACACGTTTCCTGTTGGAAATGCAGGCAGAATGTTCGGATCATCTCATTGGCACAACTCATTCATTGGTCATAAAACCGTACAGTTGGCAGTGGTTAAAAATTTCATCACATTCTCCCCACAAGAAAAATCTCATTGGACTTATATAATTACATTATAAGTGCATAATTATATACGTACTTTGTTTTATATAATTATATAAGTATGTTGCATTTATATTTATTTAAACAATCACCTGAGCTAATACCTGGCATTGCTATTCAACTTTTCCTATGCAAACGTCAGCAAAGTGTGTGTTTAATTTTTTTTTTTAACTGTTTGCTGTCACTTTCTTCAGTTGATATCTGCCTAAAACTCCTTTCACCAAGTATCTTCAATGCAATTTTGTTCCCTCAGTCATTGTTTTGCAAAAACATTTGATTTACCAATTTTTAATTCCAAGAGAACAGTCATCAAAATATTCCTGCTAATCCTAACTTCTCTAGACCTTTATTCAAATTAATATGCTAAATTTCTCTAAAATTGTGTAACAGCTCTGGCTTGTTGCTGCTCTGACTCAGCAGCTTGGGTACCTTGAAATCCTCTGTAGGAAGCAAATCAAGGGGAAATTTTATGCTACTAAATAATAAAGTAAATTGTTTCAAATTTCAAGTTAAATTTCCCATAATGTTGAAGTATAAAGAATGTTGGGTGAGATGTTATGTTTAATAAACATAAGAAACTATAAAGCTTGTGGTTGGACATGTAATGGGTATCTAAAACCATTTACTTGAAGTTATTCCTTCACATATTGAAAGCAGCTGTCTGCTGTTCTACTGAATACATTGAATAGTCCAGGAAACAAATGCAAGAGTCTATTAGGTGTTACAGAAGTCCATAAAAGCAAGCAGATGGCAGTGTGCAAAGTACAAATCCACATAACGATGTATAAAAGGAATCTGAAGAGTAAAAAAAAAAAAAAAAAGTACAGCAAGGGCTACTGTTGCTTGAAAGAGTAAAATCGTAACTATTACTTAACAGAGTCTAACTACTAACAGAGTCTGTAATGGAGCTGCTCTTCAAAAACTGCTGAGGTCGCAACAATTGCTTCTGCTGCACTTACAGTAGCCATAAAGAGTTTTATCAGATTTATCCTCTTATCCCAATAGGTGAAAATATTTATTCTAGTCCTCTCAGTCTCTGATATTGTGGAATGGCTTGAATAAAAAAAGGAAAAAAAGGAAAAAAAAAAGAAAAAAAAGAAAAAAAACACAAAACAACAACAAAAAAACCCACACACCACGAGAATTTCCAAGCTGAGTGAATCATATACAGACTGATATCCCCTTAGTGCAGCTTTTGTTGCCTCCCTGACTGGAACACTATGTAGCTCAGGAAACCCTTTACAGCCACCAGAACAATTGCAACCTTTGTCATGGATCTTCAGAAAAACTGAATTTTGAGCTAACACATTTTCTCTTTGTCCATATTCAGCAATAAATCTAGACTTTTCATAGCTTATCTGGAAAACCGACAAAAAAAAAATTAAAAGGATCTCATCTCACCAGATGCTGAAGTTCTTTCAGGTCCCTACAGACCATGTAGAAGACACCAAGCAGAATATTGATATATGCAGCATAGAAATCCGCAGAATATTCAGGGGGATGATTCTGACACAAGATCTTCTGCAGGTGTCCTGTTTAAACATAAGTAAGTTTTGCTTATCTAAAACTAACTTAATAAACTGAACACATTTGACAAGTGGAAAAATAATTTTCATTAAGAAAACAAATTACAAAAAAAAAAAATCACACTGATGCAAAGAACTAGAAAGTATAAATGGAACCAAAATGTTATTTTTAGATGTTTTGGCAAGAGAAGAAAGATGAGTGTTTTAGACTTTGTGTGAATACAGATTTCTACATCCCAGCACCTATTACTTATTTCAGATTCTGTAAAAGGCATCATGGTAAACATGGCAGAAAACACATTTGCATGTTTTCTTTTTTAAATAATGTATTACTCAATCTCCAGAAAGCAAATTAAAGAATTATATTACCTATGCTGTAATCAGGAAAATACAAGGTGAATGGCTCGAAGCATCCAGTATTGGGACGGAACAGTTCCCATACTATTTCACTGAGCAAGACAACTGTCACATTTCTGGCAGTCTACAAGGAGGAAAATAAAAAGTATAACAGATGAGCAGAAGGAAACATCAGATGTTATAACACCAATGAGAAAAATGACTACTGGGCTCCTCCTCAAAAAAATCACCAGTGAAACTTCTCGTCTCCCAAGCATGAAACTAAGCAATGCAGTAGATTTCCCCCTATGACGTTCATTCCTCTGCAACATCAGCTGCACAACAGTGTTACAGCACCTCAGAATCCAGAATTTAAACCACTGGAACCTCAGCATAGAGGAAAGCTGACAAACTTATTTGTATACTATTTCTGAACTTGAGGGGACTGCTTTAGCATATTTAAGTCTCAGACAGACGTTACTGCTTCAAGGGCAGCAAACTCCACAACACGGACACAACAGACAAAAAGAGACAGGAAAATGCATCTGCTGCCAGGATTAAGAGCACAGCTGTGAATCAGTCTTCATTCACTAAATAGTGATATCAGTGTCACCATGAAATTACTGACTACCACACACAAGTCCTGAGGTACAAAAAGTAATTTCCTCTATTTAGTTGTTCAGACATTTCAAAGTGCCACCATCTTCTGGTTTTGTTTTCCGTGTATTTTCAGAGAACAAACCATTTTTAATTCTTCCAAGGCATAAGCCTACACACTTCAGAAGTGAGAGAGGACAAGACAGTGTTTAACTCCAAAGCAGGAACATACTGTGGTGGAACTACAGCAGAAGTGTAGAAAAATTTCACATTCTTCTTGAAAATATTCTAGAAAAGACAGATGCATATCTGACCATCAGCCTCAAAAAAAAAAAATCTATGAACGATCAGATGTGCTAAAAGAAGATATTAGTAAACAGAACTAAAGAAGTATTTTAAAGAAAAGGAGGAATGTAAGAAAAACACATCAACATTTAATTTCTGTGTTTGTCTGTTTTTGTTTTTTCTGGTTTTGACCGCTGCCAGTTGCTTACTTTCCAGAAAAATAATAATTAAAAAAAGCAACTTCTCATCTAAAGAATAACCTTTCATGGTATGTGAGCCTGGACAGATATCTAATATTCAGTTACTTTCAGTGTGCAGGAAACACACGCTATTTTTTTTCCTCAGATACTTACCAATTCTTGAAGCCTAAGAAATGCTGGCAAGACATTTGCTTCCATTTCCCTCAGCTGCTCTGCTCGATCCAGTACCTTTTAACAAAATAATGATATAGATAATGTTAACTAGCATTCTTATGTGGACCTGAAACAAATTCATAGCTGCTGTAGACACATCTCACAGATAGCTCTCAGAATAGGAAACTATCTTTGCAGCAAGATAACTTAAATAAGCAACTTCAGAGAGATTATTGCTTCTGAGGTACTTCCTAAAAGTCGAAGCAGCTCTGATATCCAAAACCAAAAGAATACAATCCTCAGAAAAGCTAAATTCTTATGTCCTATGGCAGTAAGGATTAAAAGTAAATACATCAGTCAAGAATCTTAATGAGAAAACTGTAATATCATTTACAACCACTGAAACCTAAATTTGGTCCAAAATTATTATTCTATTAAAAGTCATTATTGTAACACTAAATCAACTTGCCTACAGTAGGAAAGCTGTCTTTTCCCCTCTATGAAATTATGTCTCAGAAATACAAGGCACAACTTAATATCTTCAAACAATTAGCTACCACCTGTAATTCACACAACTGAATTTTGAGAGAAATATTTCTTGCCATAGTTTGCAGCCCCGAAGTTTACAGAATTTATTGTATTTTATGCAAGCTTTGTGTAGTATTAACGGATCTGTTGCATACATCTAGCTTACACAAGGAATACCAAACTGAACATTTAAGCCTACAGGAAAAAATCTGGAGCACAGAAACATAAATGTCAAACCTTTGACCAAACAAAAACAAACAAGCAAACAAAAAAAAAATAATCATTATTCCCAGTACACTCAGAATCTTGACAGGAATGAAAAAAGTAAGAGAAACATTTCTTTGTATTTCATTGTATTTTATTTACTGCTTACAATATAAATCTAAATTTTGAACTTCATCACTTTTTTTGAATTACTGCTGTTGAAAGACAAAGTATAGGTCCCTAGAAAATTATACGCCTATCCTCTTACCACACCAAAATATTAAGACATCTATCATTTCTGTTCTTCACAGTAAGAAAAATAACTTTGTGGACAACCAAGGAAAATATTATGAAAAGGATATTTCAAAAGCATACTAAACAGAAAAAAAGAAAGTATTATCTCTGAGATAACAGTTCAAGTGTCTTGGTATTTACTTAAAACTGCATAAAACATGTAGTTTTATATTGACATTTGTGTTTGGTTCATGTAACAGTCACCTTCAGATAGAATCACAGAATTATTCAGGTTTGGAAAGCCCTCCCAGATCACCTGGTCCAACCACCCCCTGCCACCAATGCCACCACTAACCCATGTCCCCAAGCACCACGTCCAACCTCTCCTTGAACACCCCCAGGGACGGGGACTCCACCACCTCCCTGGGCAACC
This sequence comes from Anas platyrhynchos, assembly GCF_047663525.1. Taxonomy (NCBI): domain Eukaryota; kingdom Metazoa; phylum Chordata; class Aves; order Anseriformes; family Anatidae; genus Anas; species Anas platyrhynchos. The sequence goes on from NC_092587.1 coordinate 13,710,131, forward strand.
TGGCCCAGTGCCTGACTGCTCTTTCTGAGCAGAAATGGCTCCTCATTGCCAGCCTGAACCTCCCCTGGCACAACTCGAGGCCATTCCCTCTGGTCCTGTCACCAGTTCCCTGTGAGAAGAGGCCGACCCCCAGCTCCCCACAGCTTCCTTTCAGGTAGCTGCAGAGAGCAATAAGGTCTGCCCTGAGCCTCCAGTTCTCTAGACACAGTTCTCCAGACCCAGTGCCCTCAGCCGCTGCTCACAGGACTTGTGCTCCAGGCCCTTCACCAGCTTTGCAGCCCTTCTCTGGGGACACGTTCCAGGGTCTTGATGCCCTTCTTGTAGCAAGGGGCCCAAAGCTGAACACAGCACTCCAGGTGCAGCCTCACCAGAGCAGTCACCTCCTTGTTCATGCCAACCACACTATTCCTGATCTTGCCCACACTGCGAGCTCATATTCAGGCAAGCATCACTCAGCACCCCCAAAGCCTTTTCCTCTGCACAGCTTTGAGCCCATGATGACTTGACGGAGCCTAATTTCCCCAGGTGGTTCCATAGACGCTGCGGGACTGCATTCAAGATGACTGTTCCCTAAAATGTCTGCTGGCAGCGGTGGGATTCGAACCCACGCCCCCGAAGAGACTGGAGCCTTAATCCAGCGCCTTAGACCGCTCGGCCACGCTACCGCCCTGAGCCTGGCTCCCTCCGCTCCACACCTTCCCTGCAGGTGTTTATGGACATTGAGGAGACCCCGCAGCCTCCTCTGCTGCAGGCTGAGCAGCCCCAGATCCCTCAGCTTCCCTCACAGGAGAGGTGCTCCAGTCCCTTTACCATCTTCTGTTTTATGCTACTGACCAGGTTTACCCTGAATTGTTTGAAAATTGTGTCTACATATTTTTATTAACAAAATACTGATTATAAAGATCTGGTAACATGCACTTGCTGTACACCAGGCTTTAGGGTCTTAACTTAAGTAGATCCTACTTTTAAGTGGGAAAGAAAGTTGAGTTTGTATTTACAGCATATAAAATATACATGACACTGGATTGTGCAATGTGTCAAGTGGTTCAAAGGAACAGCCTACACACAGACCTATAAATCTGCACCCACCTTATTATTTCATTTTACCTTAATGTGATGCTTAACCTATTTTTGTTTTAAAAGTACCTTGTACAACCGACTGCTAAGTAACGTTAAAAATAGCAGCTTCTTACTTCTGTAAAGTGCTAAATATTGTAGATGTACAAATGAATAAAAGTTTTATCTGCTCCAATTTTTTGGGTAGGTAGAATGAATAAATTCATTTTTTGCAACTAATCACAAACATTCAGCACCCATGCTCGGGTTAGGAGAAACATTTAGAATCCTTCGCTTGAGAGTAAACATTTATCTTCATTTACTCTGAATTAATTTGGCCGAGATATTACATTATTTAGTACCAAAATGAAACAGAATTAGTTTTGCCAGTTTATGTTACCAGCATGCTGGTCTTCCATCAGTCTCAATTTAAAGCACTTTAACATAAATCCAGATGACACAGGTTAATATACATGAATCGATTTCTTCCATTCCTGTCTGTTCCCATGCAGAACAGAACTGAAATACTAATTTAATACTTAATTATTCTGATTCAGCAACTATCTACCTGATACAATTGAACCTTTCAAGATATTGAATGCTTTGCTTTCTACAACCATCTCTCAAGAACTTTCTAAGCGACGCTCATTTTAATACAACACTTGAAGCATTCTTTACTGATGGAGAACAGTTTTCTTAATTCAAATATTCACTTAAAAAGTTTAAAAAATAAATGTTATTATATAACGTATTTTGTGAAATTTCCTTCTACTCAAATTTCCTTCTACTCATTTTAGTGCTAAATTTTGTTCTCATGGAATTGTTGAAGGATGCTAATACCACTTTTGTGGCTGTATATTAAATTGAATTATCTGTGAATAGCTTATTATATTTTGAAAGTATCAGTTCATTTTTTTTTTTCCACTTTTCAAAGAGTAAATTTTACTAACTTCACGAGCTATAGGCAACTATGAGATAGTACTGTTTTCCCTAAATATAGCTACTAAGTTAAAGAACCTCATACTAGGTATTTTTAATGGAAATATAAACATATATAGACAGGCCTTATTAAATATGTTTATTTAAATATAAGGTCTGTTTAAATATGCTTATTACAAACTGAAATTAACTATATAGTATAATTTATGGTCATTACTAGTTATACACGGTTTGCGTATAAAAAAACTAAATCCAGGAAGAATACAGACCCTCACCTGGCTCATCTAGAGCCAGCAAACCAACTGAAAAAAAAATCTACAGTATCAACAGATTCTCAGCAAAAACCACAAAGGAATTCTGTGAAAACTGATCTAATACATACAAATGATTGACAGTTAGTCACACCCTCACAACTGAAATGAAACCTGCACACTAAAATTAAATTACTTACAATGTAGAACGTTTCATCTTGAAGATCTTGACTCACGATGGCTTGCTTAAACAGACGGACGAAGTCATTGAAAGTATCACAAGGCACATGAGCAGCCTCTTTTGTTTCAGAAGAACGGTTTTGCAACTGGATGAGAATTTCTTCTAAGAGAAGCCGTGAAGTAAAGTGTTCCACACAGTTCACAAACACATGAGGAAGCTGAAGAGAACAGAAGATACACAATTTTACTGCTATACTGTATTTATACTGAAAAAGCACTATAAATACTAGAAAATCAACTTTTCCTTCCAGATGAGACACTGAAAGGAACCAGACCCTGCCAACAGAATAGAGAGCATAAACCAAAACCCTGCCAAACAAGAATGATTACTTATATATCTAGTCAAAATATTACATATCACAAAGTGAAGAGAACTGACAAGTCCTCTTATGAAACATGTAGTTTATCTTCTAATTGTGTTTAAAAAATTCTCTTTTGAGAGCAATACACGGAAAGAAAGCCAAATAGCATTTTGATCAAAGAAAAGCTGAACTACCATAACACATTACAATCTCATAAAATAATCAATTACAAATTACAGTGTCTGGATAACATGAATTTCTCAAACATATTACAAAGAAAATGATCTAGGAGCATGCAGTTCAAAATCGCTCTGTAAGTTTTTGGCATTCATTCCATATAAATGACCCCAAGATGAAGTGTAAGCATCTATATCAGGCACGTGATCAGCCTGCTAGTGCAGAACATTTTCAGAAAACCATATCTTTTCAGAGCAAAGAGCATGTGAAAATACAGAGTATGACATACATTTCACAAAATGTACCTGTAAGCACCAATTCAGTAATATTGAAAACTTACAGTCATTCGTCTAGAAACAGAAGATGCTAAGGACTGCAAAACAGCACAGCCCTACAGAAAAGGATTTGGGGGGTTTGGTCAATGGCAAGCTGAACATAAGCCAGCAGTGTGCCCTGGGAGCCAGGAGGGCCGACAGTACCCTGGAGTGTATCACGCACACTGTTGCTAGGTGGTCAAGGGAAGGGATTGTCCCACTCTGTGCCACACTGGTACAGCCTCACCTTAAGTACTATGTGCAGGTTTGAGTACCAGAGTATAAGACATAAAACTATTAGAGAGTGTCCAAAAAAGAGCTACAAAGATGGTGAAGGGTCTAGAGGAGATGACATGAGGATGGCTGAGGTCCCTTGGTTTGCTCAGCCCAGAGCAGAGCAGGCTGAGGGGAGGCCTCATGGCGGCCTGCAGCTCCCTCACGAGGGGAGCGGAGGGGCAGGCGCTGAGCTCTGCTCTCTGGGGACAGCGACAGGACCCGAGGGAACGGCATGGAGCTGGGACAGGGGAGGGTCAGGCTGGGGGTTAGGGAAACGTTCTGCACCCAGAGGGTGGTCGGGCACTGGGACAGGCTCCCCAGGGCAGTGGGCACAGCACTGAGCTGCTGGAGTTCAAGGAGTGTTTGGACAGCGCTCTCAGACACAGGGTTTGATTTTGGGGTGGTTCTGCGTGGAGCCAAGATCCTTGCGGGCCCCTTCCAAGTCCAATATTCTGTGATTCTAACAGTAGTAGCATTCAAGCCTATATAAGGAAAACTGGCAATGTTCTAGCAACAAATGTTTAGAAAATAGATAATTTTACAGTTTCATACTCTTCAGTAAAGCATATGCTGTTTTTACACTGAACATTAAAACCTCTGGGAAGCATTAGTCACTGATATATATACGCGTTATTTGCAAAATTAAACTCCTAGCACGGGTGTGTATGAAGACTATTTTTATATTACATATATATATATATATATATATATATATATAAGCACTTTGTTCCAGACTTTCTGCTTAAAGTACAATATATGGTATATGATTCAACAGATGTGGGAAAGTAAGAGTATGTTCTGGCAAGCCACTCAAACGACATATAAATAGCATTCTTACAATTTCTATCACTATTAAAAGAAAGGGGCTATGTCACTACAATTACTTACTCAAAATGCTGCACCTCCATAGCAGAAGGAAAGCCTTCAGCACCAGAAAAGCCTTCACCAGATACTTATACTTGGCAACAAGTTCTGTAGAATGAGTTGCTGCTTAAATCCTACTCCTTCCAGTACCTGGCTGCCTCTGGTTACGTTGCAACTGGCTGACACAGCATTAGAAACTACACAAAAGAAGATCATGGCCATTGTCTCCCACTTTTCTGTGTAGAAAAATTCTCTACAGAGTTTTTGATGACAGAGACGAGATCACTGTGTTTTGCAGACAGAAACAAAAATAAAAACAGCCCTGCAGGTCTGTGATGTGTATATACTCCAAACAAGCCTATCTGTTCTCATGACTATGAGAACAGATAAGAAATTTATGAACTCAGATATGGTTTGGACATGAGGTCACTGGATTTAAATCCCTGAAGAACTTGACTGATAAAAGCATAGGTGCTAACAGGATTAGGAAATTTCTGTGATAACACCCTTCAACATGGGAGGACTTTGAAACTTGTTTTAGGAAAGATTAGAAGAACGAGTAAAGCTACATATACACACATGCTAAAAGAAAAAGAAAGGTCACAGAAGTGGCAAGGACCGAGTACTTCGAATTCTGACAGCACTGACCAGATAGGGACTGAAGTGGACTTAAGGCCATACCTCTCTACATGATTCAAGACAAGTATTTTTGTGAGAAGCACACATTCAGCCACAATGACCCACTGCTACCTAGTTCAGATCCTCAGAGATAACAGTGCATACAATGCTTAAACAACAGGTTTATCTGCCTACGGACCTTGCAACTGAAATAAGTCCATTCCTGACAAAGTTATTCTGGTTAATAACACACAGGAACTGTATGAGAAAGTTATGTTTTTGCAATGTAAAATTCCACTAGCCTTGCATATTCAAAACTGATTGTGCAGGCATGACAGTGGCCTAGCAGTGGGGAGTACATTAAGAAGATAAGGGGAAGGTCCCACTGTCCCAAAATAAGGAGGAGAGCTAAGAAAAACAGGACGTGCAGTACGAAATCAGTAAAAACAGAAGTCACGGGCCCTCTAGTCACAAGAGAAGGAGGGAAAATGTATTTTATATATCATAACAAATATACTGTTTGGATTTTGGACACACTTAAGCCAAAGGTCTTAAGTCCCAGACCATTTAAGCACACTACTAATACAGTAAAAAAAACATAACTATGAAATGGGTACATCTACACAAAAAAGGAGAAAAATAGGTCTATAGGATAGACAAAAAATTAATGTTAAAAAGTTAAATTCAAAGTTCATAGATTTAATACAAAAAATTTAGATGTTCTTTTTAAATTTCTTAGTTTGAAAACTGTGCATATATTTATTTTCTGTGATCATCTGTATGACATGAACTGACTTACAATCAAGATGATTTTATTTTTACTGAAAGCAGCAATCTTTGATGTTTATTTTGTTTCACATTTATATTCTCCTTATCCCCAAAAAAATCCTTGATTCCAATTAATTGATATAATTCACTTGTTGCTAACCATCTAGCCACAACACTATCTACAAATATTTGTTCAAGGCGTTCAATAGCTCAAAAATTTTGAAAAAAATCTAAATAACTGATTTTATTACATTACAAATGGCATACTGTTTAAATGGGATTTTTAACATACGGTGCGCATCAAGCTGTGTTTGGATGATCTAGAAAAAAAATGAAAATTTCATGTTTTCAAACAGGCTCTGAAAATATAATAAAAATGGTTTTCAGTGCATTTTTTCCATTTAGAACTGATTCATTATGCAAAAGAATAATGAATTATTGTTTGAACCAAAACAACTCATCCTATGCAACACCGCTTCAAGATCTTAGATCTTGAGTGTTAAACCTTCTTCAAAATAAGAAAAAGATTTTCCTATGTCTACAAGTGCACTGACTGGAACCAACTGAACACGTTACAATGAATACAACGTTCTCCTTGAATCTGCAGAAGTATCAGAACAAGTGGCAGTAGCCTTGTATCCAGACAGTGATTTTCATCATTTCACTGACTCACTTATTTGTGGGTGGTTTTGTTTGTTTTTAATTTTTCAGCAAACACATTGCCTGCATGTTTGCTTAGAATGCTTTCAATGACTTCACTAAATTCAAGCTTTTAGGATTATATTTAAGGAGATTATGGAGATTATATACACCTAACTGAATATAATTGAAATTAGTTTGTTAATAAAATAAATACATAAATAAAATTCCACTTTGGTGAACTCTCCTCGCTGTCACTCATCTTCTCTCACAACAGCTCCAGCATTTGGCCGCTATCATTTTACGCTAGTAACAAGCTAAGTGTGTTAAGATTTCCTTTACTCTGTATAGATCTTTGCAATACATGTTAAACATCACTGGGACATTTGTATCACCAAAATTCCGTTTGTGAAACTTTCATAGTTGTTTTTTTTTCCCCCCACATCCAAATAAAATTATTTTAAAGGAGAATTACAGGAGAAAAAGGTACGCTACGGGTGACTTTCAGATTGAACTGAAACAATCGTAAAAGTACTCACTTATCATTGGAGGCTAAGTCCCCTTTAGTGAGCTGAACAAAGTTGGGCTACTTTTTTCATTTTCATTTTTTTCTGAGAAAAGTTATGACGGTGTATATTATATCTTATCACGTATTATTTCATATTATCCTAAGCGTACTAGTGAGCAAAAAGTATGATGTGTTCACTACACAGTAACTAGAGGAAAAGGATCAAAAAGGCAGAAATGGCTGAGGAAACAAACCGTTCTGGCAAAGCAGAAACTAGCCTGAGGGAATATATTTTTTATCACCCCTCCATTACACAGTTCTAAATTCAGTATTGATTGCAAACAAACTTACCTGTAATGTGTTTAGAAGAGTTTGCATCACGTAGGTCTTTCCACTGGATGTATGTCCATAGATAAAAATGGATGGAAAACTCAACTGCTGACGCTAGGTGGGAGGAAGGAGGAAGGGAACAACAACAAAAAAAAAAAATCAGTAAAGTTATTGCTGTTTCAATACTTCTTCTATTTTGTTCAACAGATAGAGGATTTATCAATGAATTTTTCCTCCAAAAGAAAAATACCTTTAAAGTCGAGACATGAAATATAAAACACGCCAAATAAGATGAAACACAAAATTTGATCACATTGATACTGTGACCATTGAAATGTTGGGAAAATAAGACCCAAGAATCCAGTGAAGCTCAATGAAGTTTCAATGAAACACATGAAGCTACCAGTGAAACTGCTATAACATGAGGAGAGTTTTTCATTAAAAAAAATAAAAAATTAAAGTCTCAATAAATAACAAAAACAGTTGGCTCTTAATTCAAATTAGTAATCTAACAACACAAATCCTGGCAAGGGCAAATTGGTAAATTTTTCAATGTTCTAACTTCTACAAATGCTACAAAGATGCTTTTCTTTTCATCAGTACTACACAGAAAAGAATTAAATGGGCTGAGTAGATGGTAAAGAAGTTTGTTTTTCCCTCATTAAGAAATATTTGATATAATATCACTATTTAATTAATGGTACTGATGCAGTGCATTCCATATTTTTTTTCTACAATACAAGGACATTAACCTATTATTTTTTTTATTTCGTTCTGAACACGCATTTATTCTTGTGCTGTCATTTTTAAGAATCTTGTACACCAACTTAAAAACTGAAAACAAAAATAAATTTGACAAACATTATTTATGAGTAACAATGATAATCAATTATCCCAAGATGAATGCATTCTTGTGCAAGATATGAGGATAACCTGACCTGCATACTTAAGAAGAATTCAAGAATTTTTTTTAGAAGGCTTGTTGCCACTACACTTGTAATAAATACAGCATTTAAGTTTTACATACTTATTATCTATAATTAAAGGTAGAAGCAGATACTAATTTCCATTTTGTTAAAGGAATGTAAATTAAATCAACTGCTTTTAAGTTTGCAGGTAAAAACCTCTGTTACTTTTTTACCACAGCTTTGCCAACCAGTAGCAGAATCAGTGAACAACCCAGTGATTTCAAAACCTTACAGCCTGCAACAGAACTACCAACTACATCAATTTCAGGTACCTAGAGCATATACGCACAGGTAATAGACTTAAAGGTAAAAAACAAACAGAAATTCTACAGTGCCACTGAAAAAAAAAAAAAAGTACCCAGAACTTATTAGAATCTATCTTCCAAACACTGATGTTAAAGATGGGTAACAAAAAAATAAATAAAAAAATGACATCACAAAAGCTTCCACAACTTCTACTGCTCCCTCTGAGATAGTAAAACATATTTGTTCTACTCAAACATGCAGTATGGAAAGCACTACCTCTCCAAATATGGACAGCAACATGGACACTTGGGATTCTCGACAAGGCACCAAACTTTCCAAGTGAAGCAGTGTAGCTGCCGGATATGCCGAATGTTCAAGATTAGGCATTTTGATGTTCCTGCAGTTAGCCACCTAAACATGCACGTCCCTCTTGAGGTGTGGAGACCAGAAATCAAGCAATCTGGAAAACAAAGATTTTAATTATCATCTTTTGTTGTATACATAAAGAAGCGGCAGCAAGAATTGATGTAAAATCTAAAGAGACTTTCTAGCTTGGGATAATGGCATTATTAAGCTAAAGACCACAGCAAAATAGGTTTTTACTACATTAAGGCATTACACAGATGTTTTCACACCAGGCAGAATTCAAAAACCAAAATAAACAAAGAAAGGTATATAGTGTATCTGCAAATGAATATGCCAAAGAATAGTCACAGTTCAGTCAACTGGAGAAACATGTATTTTGGTCTACTTTCATATACATTTAGAAGTAGCAAGGGAATAACATGGGGAAAGCAGATTAGTCACAGATCATCACCTCCCTGGACAACCAATAAATTAGGATTTACATGTAGCAGGTGGGGCATAAGGAAAGATGAGGAAGACAAAATAATAGTTCTCTGGATGTTAATACGACGGCATAAAAACCCAAGCTTAAAGCAGCAGAGTCATACGAAGAAAATCCAGCTGATGATAAAGTCCAGAAATACTGCTGAAAAAAACAGTAGGAGCCCAATTACCAGACCAGTCAGGTAAAGCTGCAACATTAAATTACAGTAAAATTTTAGGCTAGGACTATTTACAAAAGACTAAAGGTTCATCATAGAATGGTTTGGGTTGGAAGGGGCCTTAAGGATCACCCAGTTCCATCCCCCTGTCATGGGCAGGGACACCTCCCACCACACCAGGTTGCCCAAAGCCCCATCCAGCCTGGCCTTGAACACCTGCAGGGATGGGGCAGCCACAGCTTCTCTGGGCAGCCTGTGCCAGGGCCTCACCATGGTTTGATTGTCCACTCACTGGAAAGGCTGGATTTTAATTACAAAACACAGAGAAGCACCTCAGTTAAAGATAACACTTCGCCTCAACTTTCTAAAATTGAGGTAAAGGTGGTACATTTATTGTAGTGAGAGAACCGAAGAGAGAATCTGACTTGTCAAACCTAACACAGCCAAAAAGTAAATTTGGAAGTTTTGGTAGTGCAATAGATACCTCATCAGCAGACAAGTGTATCTGTAAGTTATCAAGACAGTAAATAAAGCACTCCACAGTATTTACAAATATGCTTTGCTGGGCATAAATACAATGCCACATGATAAATTATTAGGTTAGCAGAATGAGATTAGAGACATTATGGCAAACAGTATCTATTCAAGTATCTTTAAAAACGTAATGAAAATTTTTAAGAAATGGATACCTTACAGCTTCTCTCTGTAAATTAACTACAAATAATTATCAAGGAAGGAAAATAGCCAGACAGCCTCCAAAACGGGACAAGCAAAGTCAGAAAGTTTCAGGAACGGTTGAAAGGCTCACGTGGATTTCAGGACAGCTCTCTTCTCCCCTGGCTGCGCTCTCTAGGGCTTGGCACAGTTCCCTGAGCACACGTAAAGCCACGTTAGGTGTCTCAGCCCCTCTATCCTGCTGCATAACTGTAGTCCAGAGAAGCAGGGATCTCCTGCTAACCGCACTGTACCTGCCTGCCCCGTGAAGATGTTTCACAGCCAGGCTAACCTCCACCAAACGCATTTAAGCTGCTGAATGACAAACTTAGATCACCACTGACTGCATGCGGGTGTCTTGTTCTCCAGCAGGATACCGTCCTAGAAAAAAGGGCGATATTTTCAAGAAACTATTACTTTTGATTAATAAACGGCCTAGCAGCAGCCCAGGGTGGAATCAGGGTGCTCCTGAGCAGGGCTGGGAGGCAGTTAGGAGGTAATTACGGGGCTGTGTGGAGGCCGGACTCGGAGCAGCCCCTACTTACTCCCCCGGCAGCGCACCTCGGGCACAAGCCAGGCGCCGCGGCTGGATCCGCCGCCTCAGGAGGACGCCCCTCAGCTCCCCGCCGCTGGACCACCGACACCCGGCACGGCTCCCGGCGCTTTATCGCGGAAAAAGGGAGAAAGCCGTGAGGAGACTCGCAGCGCCCGGCTTCCCCTCAGGCTCCGCGCTCCCCCTGAGGGGACACCGCCGGGCTCAGGAGCCCCTCACCTCACGCCGCCTCCTCGCAACCCGGCCGCAGCCCCCCCTCCTCAGCCCGCCCCGCCGCCCGCCAGCTCCCGCCGTCGCCTGCCACCCATGCGCGCCGCGCCGCCGGCGCATGCGCAGTAGCGGAGTGAGGTTGGCTGCCCTCAGCGCGGGACTGGCAGATGGGGAAAGGGCGGGAAGGAGGAGGGATGGGGCTGGGGAGTGAAGGGTGAGGGAAGGCAGGGCTGTGTCTGTGTGGGGTGTGAGGGGCTGCTTCCTGAGTTGTATTCGCCTCTCTTTCTGGCAAACAAGTCGCTGTTAGCCCAGAATCACGGAATTGTCTAGGTTGGAAGAGACCTCAAGATCATTGAGTCCAACCTCTGACCTAACACTAACGAGTCCTCCACTAAACCATATCCCTAAGCTCTACATCTAAACGTCTTTTAAAGACCTCCAGGAATGGTGACTCCACCACTTCCCTGGGTAGCCCATTCCAATGCCTAACAACCCTCTCAGTAAAGAAGTTCTTCTTAATATCCAACCTAAAACTCCCCTGGTGCAACTTTAGCCCATTCCCCCTCGTTCTGTCACCAGGCACGTGGGAGAATAGACCAACCCCCACCTCTCCACAGCTTCCTTTAAGGTACTTATAAAGAGGGATTAGGTCGCCCCTGAGCCTCCTTTTCTCCAGGCTGAACAAACCCAGTCCCAGCTTTGGGCTCTGTTGTGTGATGGGACTGTGGCTGTCACAGCTGGGCTTTTTGTGGCAGCCTTTCCCTCACAGGTGGGGAATACCTGTTGCCAACAAAGAGCCTAAAAAAACAAGCATGAGGTTATGTGTGTAACTTATGAATGTTTAAGCACAGCTTAAAGGAGGGGTTGGCTAGAAAGCTGCCAGTTGAAAAGGGAACTGGGGGTGTTGGTGGACTTTTGGCTGAATATGAGCCAGCAGTGTGTGCTCAGGTGGCCAAGAAAGGCAATGGTATCCTGGCTTGTATCAAGAATAGTGTGGGTAGCAGGAGTGGGGAGGTGATCGTCCCCCTGTACTCAGCTCTGGTGAGGCCACACCTGCAGTACTGCTGGAGTTCAGCTCTGGGGACCCCAGCACAAGAAGGATGTGGGCGTATTAGAGTGAGCCCAGAGGAGGGTCATGAGGATGCTCAGAGGGCTGGAGCACCTCCCCTACAAAGACAGACTGAGAGAGTTGGGGTTGTTCAGCCTGGAGAAGAGAAGGTCACAGGGAGACCTTATTGTGGCCTTCCAGTGCCTAAAGAGAGCCTACAGGAAAGCTGGGGAGGGACTCCTTGTCAGGGAGTGTAGGGATAGGACAAGGAGTGAGTAAGGGCTTAAAACTAAAAGAGGATACATTTAGATTAGATATTAGGAAGAAATTCTTTACTGTGAGGGTGGTGAGGCCCTGGCACAGGCTGCCCAGAGAAGCTGTGGATGCCCCATCCCTGCAGGTGTCCAAGGCCAGGCTGGATGGGGCTTTGGGCAACCTGGTGTGGTGGGAGGTGTCCCTGCCCATGGCAGGGAGTGGAACTGGGTGGTCTTTAAGGTCCCTTCCAACCCAAACTGTTATGTGATTCTGAGCTTTGGGGTCATTTCCAATGTCACTTTGCAAGCAGAGTTCACTAAATAAATTAATAAATAAATAAATAATAAAAAAGGTCAAGAACTCATAACATAGTCAAAACTTGAAGGTCAAAACTCATAAGCAGCTGTTGCTAGAGATAGGATTCATGTCTAAGTACCTAGCTGGTTGTGTGTTGCATAATAATTTGGTTTCAGTTTGCAGCAGAAGAGAATCTTTTCTCATTGTGTTCATGGTCAGATATTTTACATTCTGTTTTGTCTGTCAAACTGATTTACAGTACAAGTAGTATTAGTTTTTATTTTATTTTATTTTATTTTATTTTATTTTATTTTATTTTATCTATCTAGTTCAGAGGAAAAAGAAAGTTAAAAGTGCTTAAGTGTATTATAGAATTAGGTTCTTTAAATTATATATACACAGAATCATACGCATTTTATGTAGGCTCAATATCTATGTAGAACAATACAGATATTATGCATACAGACTATGTGTAGAATTTCATTCTTTATTTCTTGCAGTTTTTCCATGATATATTTGACCATCGTGCCTTATGCTATTGACATTATATCTAGATTATTACTTGGCAGTCTCTTTCTATCCAGAAAAATCAATTTAAGCTGGTAGAGGTGCAAAAAGGGTCTCCAATGAAGAGTGGGGAGATAAGAAATTATTGCTCTGGAAGATGTTCTCTTGAAAGTTAAGGTGGTATAAGGAATTATTGCAACCACACGTTCCCTGCTTTGCTAGATGTTACAGCTCCCTCAGCCAAGCCAGTGGAAAGGACAGTGTCATCAACTACCTCTACATAAGTCATCCATTTGACTTAAATTCCCAGACAGACGGTATCTGAAATATAAACTCGGTGATGAAGGGTTCTCAGGTGGTTCATTGTGCACACTGTGGTAGAGGAACTAGCCTTAAATAATGAAAGAGAAAAGGTCTCTTCAATAGCTTCTGAAATGATTTCAGCTTAATCTGCTAAAGGATGTCTGACACATCCTAAAGAAGGATATGATTTGAGCTTTGATGAAGAATAGACACCAAAGAGGACAGAAGAGCTGCTTCAGTTATAGGACAATGTTGTAACAGAATAAATGTATGTAAGGGGTCTGTATGGAAATTATCAAATAGTTTCTAACCATTAAAATTAGGAAATTCTCAAACAACTTTCCCAATATCAGGAGCAAGAAAACTAATGCTGACTTGCAGTCAGTTATATAAGAAAGAGATTATGAACCTTGTTTGTGGAGCAGAAAGATGGGTTCAGTGACTGAAATTTCCTTCATTTATAGGAACAGGCTGCCACAAAATGAGAGAGATGTTGGGTGGCTGCCATCAGAATTTGTAGAAGTTTTGCCAAATATAGAATATTCTGCCCCTAAACTGATACTCTTCACTGTTTTAAACAACATCAGAGCAATCTTGGAAGTACAGTGCTGTAATAAGAAGGATCACAGTAAAATACAGTAGTAAAAGCAAACTCCCTAATTTTTAGCTGGATGGAAACCTACTGTTCCACTTAGTATATTTTTACACACATGTTATTTAAAAAAATGCATTACTAAATGCATCTTTAAAGAATGTATGAAGGGCAGAAGCATGTCAGACCAGACAACTTTGAAAGCACACACTCTGCTGTAGGCCATTCTAGGGAAAGTGGGGCTGTATGCCCCAGCTGTACAAAAGGTGCTCATGTACATTTTAAATGCCCACCAGAAGCCAAACAATTTACTATTTATTGTCAAATGAAATTAGAAATCTGTGCACAAGCCCACATCTCACTTGTAACCGCAAGAAGCTATTAGGTCCCTTCAGGGTATCAGCTCACCTCCTCGTTCTGCTGATACCAAAACTAGGAAGGTAAGGCATCATTAGGCTTCTCGGCCTGTCTGAAATAGAAGATTTGGACCAAAGGGCTTTGAGATACACCAGGAGAAGTAGTCCCTGGAGACAGTTCTGTGGATTAGAAGAATGCAATATTTCTCCTTCACATCTTTTCCTGCCTTGCTCTTAGCCCCTGTGGCTGTGCCGGGGGGAATGCTAATGGTGACACAGCAGTGCTCAGAGCCAGCAGAGGTTCTCTTGCACTGGTACTTAGCAGCTGAGGATCTGATCCATAATTTCTCATTAAGTTTGCTAAAGATAGACAAAGATGAATGTTTAACAATCTAATCGTTAGTGATTATAATCACCGACAGTGGATTTTCAAGCAATTAGTAGTAATTAAGCTCTCATTTATAACTCATTAATATGAAAAACAGTAATTCTATGGATGAAATACTCCCACAGTATCTAAGGGAAAGTATTTTGCAGGCAGAAATGTATGATGAACCATCTAGAGTTTCAGTTCTCCAAAAGAGATTTGATAAATACATCATCATAGCCAAATACTGCTAAAATTTCAGCTGGTTGCTGAGACAGAAATCAGCTGCACAGTATCATAACAATTTACTTAGACTTTAGGCCCCAAGGGAAATGATCTGTTAAAGGTGAATGAGAGAAAATGGATATTTTCTTCAAACTGCCAATAAACAAAGTCAACTCACTAGTTTTATTTTTAATTATGTTTTCATTAATTCTAGGCACTGTTCAAAAGCAGCGCCTAGATTGTCAAAAACAGTTTGTTTTCCAATTTCTTTTTCCGGAAAAATGATGACTTAGCACCAACCTCCCCAAATAAATTAGTGTATTAATTAATGTATGTATTTCTATAAGGATATATGTAGCAGCTTGCAGTAACGTACATACTCATAGAGAATGCTTTACCAAGAACCTATCTTTTTTGCTATGAAATTACTGAGTTTTTGTATGTTTACTCTCTATAAAGAAAGAGGACCAAAAGAGATGTGTGTCTTTATGCATACTTATCCAAAACCTTTTATTTATAATTTGATACTCAGGTTCTGAAAGTTATGCCAAAGTGATACCACTTCTAGCTGGACTTAGTTCTACCTGGAAATTCTTGTTTTACTTGGCTGGATGCCTGGACACAAGCTAAATGAATTGGGCACCTGAGTTTAAAGTTACTGGCTTTCCAGAACCGGCCTTTATCTTTGCACTGCAGAAAAATGAAGTTTTGTTTGTGGTGCTATACCAGACATGTCAGTGACTTAGCAACCCTCTTTCAGAATTCAGTGAAAAGCATAGGTTTTAGGGTATGCAAAACTTCGGCAAATCATCAAAGCACCTAGATATTTCTCTGTGTATTCTAAATATTTCTCAAGTTGTGCTAGAAAAATCTTATATTCTTATTTATTCTTAGGTGATCCAACCTTTTATTTACACATTACAACACGCCAAATTATTTTATGCTGGAGTCAAACTGAAAAAGAAATTGCTTATGTAACTTTGTTTCTTGTCCCTACAGAAGCCTGCAAAAAGCCAGAGCTGGGTGGAATTTCCAAATAATGCTATTTACTTTTTTTCACAGGATAGTGACACACTCAGAGGGAAAGCGTTGAAAAAAATCTAGTCACTGTTAGATGAAAGGACCTTTGTTCTTCTGAGTCCATAACTAAGCAGTGATTTGGCTTCCTACGTATAGTATCTGTAACTCAAAAATGGAAATATGTGTTTGTCTCACGTAACCTGTGATGCTGGAAATGAATCTTCTTGCTTTCCTATTTCCATTGTGTTAAAAGGATATTCCATTCCATGACATTATTTGTAATGTCTTTTTTTTTTCTTTCTTTTTTTTTTAATTTCCAAATACCAGAACATCCGACTACCCAGGGAAAAATCAGTGCTTCAAAATCTGTATTACTGCACTCAGCCATGTGCCCATCAGTCCATCAGTGAAATGAGAGGTGAAGACATCACTCAGCAGTTTGGTGTCACAAATAAGCAATACAGTTTTCCAAAACAGCTCGGCTTACGATCCTGTTTTGTGTTGTGTACATGCATGAATGTCTCCATCAGTCCAGACATTCCTGCCAACTTCATTTTTGTATCTACTTCCCAATTTCAAATCTATCTGTAGAAGAATTTCTGTAACAGTGGTACTAGCTATGTAGCAGATTATGGAAAATAAGCAGCCATTACGAAAGCAATCTTCCTACTAACTATTGAGCCCACAGCAAGACGTTACTACTAGGAATGAGAGAGTCCTCACAGGAGGGAAATTTTAGGAATGCCCTAGGCAAAGGAAATGCTCCACTGAGCTTGAACCTCCTCATTCACCAGAGAAGCCACAAAGCAAAACTGTCCCTGAGCAGATTTCCATGTTTGGAGAGAGTTCCCCTCTCACAATGCTGCAATAGTTTTTCTTCTGTGACAGAACTTCTGTGAGTAACCTGAGTCTTCAGGCCTGCTTGGTCTATTTAAAGCACTGATAGGCTGTCACATGCAGCAGTTTTTGCCAGGTTTCTCTAGAAATTATTATTATTATTAATTATTATTATCATCATCATTATTATTATTATTTCCCCTTCCTTTTTTGCCCTATTAAACTGTATTTATCTCAATCCATGAATTTTACCTTTTTTTTTTTTTTTTTTTTTTTTTCCAGTTCTTTTTTCCCATCTCACTGGGGGAGAGTGGTGAGCAAACAGCTGTGGTGCTGAGCTGCCTGCTGGGTGAAACCACAACCTTTCCCCTCTTTGGACGCTCTCTGATAGTTTTATGTCCTTCTTATATTGTGGCACCCAAACCTGCCATGGAGCAGAACATGGCTCAATGCATATTCTCTTCCTATTAATCTGGCAGTGGAAAAATTAACAAGGTGCCACATCACAGTAAAGGAAAATCATTGATTCACAATTGATAAGGATGGTTTCTCACACTGTTTTAATGTCTAGAGCCATCAGAAATGTGATGGGTGAAAGCCAAACCACATGGCAGAGATGGAATCGGAGTACTGTGTAAGGTTATTTTTGATATATCCACATCTATAGGATGATGCAGCCAGTCAATGTGATGCATTGCAGTCCAACTCATACCACTTTGGAGGGTCTGTGGTATCAGTCTGCTGCTGGAAAATGCACCTTTGGGTGTCAGAGCAGCACCCTGGCTTCTTCCCTTCCCTTGGTCTCTACATGAGAGAAGCAGCCGGTCACTGTGTGCTGAGGGTGACAGACTTGTGCCTGGTCTGTGAGGGTCCTGGAACAGGAGAAACCCCCATGTTGGGTTACACACTAAGACCTGGGCTGTAAACTGTTTGGTGGGGCCTGGTGTAAAGCCAAGCAGTGTGCTCTTTAACAGGGAAAAACAATTTTTCATCTGTAGTCCAGTGTTTTGATTCTCCCTGCCATTCAGCCCAACGTAGCACTGTTTCATATGTTAATCAAAGGCATTTATGGTGTTGCTCACAGCTATACCATGTGCATACAAATATACACATACATGTGTGTATGTGTGTGTGTCTGTGTTATGAGTGTGTTAGGAAGGGACATTTCTGCCAGCTACTGCTTGTGACAGTGCAGGGTATTAAAATGCAGCACTGACACTTCTAAAAAACATGCTTGCTAAAAATGTTTTACTTCAAAAAGGAATTACCCTTCTTTCACTTCTGAGACATGACACGGAATAATAAGTGGCTATTACATGCATTGACAGCAGGGTAAGGCACCTGGATTAACGAGAAATTAACCCAAACTAAACATGTAGATCCCAGCTGGGAGAGTAGCTAATGGCTAGTATCACTCACTATGCTTTTCTGATATGCAAAATCCGTAATCCGGATTTCTCATGGGTCTTCTGACCCAAAACTGTGGCATCAGGTTCTTAGTGCTCAAATCTGCAGTCCCCTTTAGCTGTGCTGGGGCTAGGTAAGGGCTGCACAGCTGCACGGACTGAGTCATGGGTTTGTTTAACCCTTGTACCACCACGGACACTTTGCACAAGTGGTTTGGTAGAGACCCCTTAATTCTTTGATTAATTCCATAATTGGTCCCACTTTAAACACACTCCTTCGATTTTAGGGTTACACAGGAGCTTTCTAAATCCCAATGTAAATTAAACTTGAACTTGTTTCATTTATAGTAAATTTCCCCTAGCTATCACCAAGAAATACTCACACTGCGCTTATCTCTGCATTCCCTGAGGGACCCTTGAGCAGGGACGGGTGACAGCAGGGGCTGGCAGCAGTCGTGGAGCATTCTGCACCAGGACATGATGTCAGAAGGCCATTTCTGCAGACTTGTAAGGCCCCAGGAAATTGTAAAGTGTATTTTTGGGTTTTGGTGTTGTTCTACTGTGACACAGTCTATGATACAGGCTTAACATTCCCAAGGAGCATAATCTGTTGGGAGAGATTTTGGTTCCTTAAATGGGTCACGTAACTGCTGAACCATTCATTGCGAGCCCGTGTTCTTTCACCTGGACCTGGTATTTCTTTAAAAAGCAGTTGCATCAGTTGCTGTTTCATAGTCACTGTTGTATCATGCTCGACTTCATTCCTGTTTTTTTTTTTTGATAGTTTGAAGTAAATTATGAGGCAGATCCCAACACATTTTTGTCAATGTAAAACTGAAAATGATTTTAATCTTTAAATAGAAAATCAACTAAGCATATACACTGCAGGAGGAAGTAGCAACTGAGTCATCACATTGTGGACTAAACCTTAATATCACCATTTTAATCTATAAAAGTAAAAAAGCAGCTAAATTTTACCCTGACAGATAGACTGCTTACTGAGACTAATAAAAAATCCTATCTACTTCTCAGCTTGAACTTTTTCTTCAGCTTGTTTTCCATGGGCATACAGCCATCTCAGTCTTATGCCAGCCTCTTAGCAAAGTAAATTTGGTATTTAACTAAACACGGAGGAGAAAAAGTCTGCGATAACAATTTTTAATAATCCTAGTTAATTATTGATTAGTGCTAATGACAGTAAGCAAAAAAAAAAATTGATTTGGTGTTTGTACTGAGCTGCAATAATTTACTTGTAAAATGAAAGTGATTAGCTGGTAAGACTAACAGCAATAATGTAATAATCTCTCATTTCTAATTTACCACATTAATAAAAAGCTCTCTGGTTAAGTAGCACATCAAAGAAAGGAATGCAAGATGGTTTCAGGTAGTAGACCTTTCATCGCATTTATCGCTACTATGTTGTGGTTTCTTTCAACTAGAATACATAATACATGATTTGGGGATAAAAGCCATAGAAACCTTGGTAGATGAGGATTTTTTTTTTTTCCTTGCAGTACCCTTTGGGTAGCTGTAAATGACCATTTAGAATTGACCTCTTTCTTGTTCGTGCCTTTCAGCTGCTTTGTCAATATTTATAACAATTGTCGTTTTTCGCAAAGCATTCTAGCACTTAACCTACACAACCTATACTCCTCTTCCATCTGAAGAAAAATCTGTGCTGCCTTTGAGAATTTCTGCACTTAGCAATGTTTTTTCTTCTCTTTACTCACCAGTACGCTCCCACAGTCAGGTATCCTGAGTATTTCAAAAGCAGCTCTGAAACCACATGCAGTATTTGACTGCATTTTAGAACAAGCTGTAATCATAGCATAGCAGAAACCTAATTATCGCCATTTTTCCTGTTCTTTGATATATAGCATAGCAAAAGGCAGTGTTAAGGAGGGATTGGGAAGAGATATCTCTGCCAGTATTTACAAAGATATGTTCCCAAATATAAATCCTTGTTGAAGGGTGGAGGGTGTTGACTGGAAAGGCAATGTTGGGTGACACCACAAGCTGATCAGAAGATCACAGAATCACAGAAACATCTAGGTTGGAAGAGAAGATGCAGCAACATTTCCTATTAAAGAGTGAGGAGATGTGTGTTGTGATGGGCTGTGAGTGCAAAATAAATAAATAAATAAATAAATAAATAAATATAATTTTGCTGAAAATAGACATAATTCAGAGTAAAGGGATCCAAGATGGTGCTTGGGTTACAAGTGACCAGCAGGATGGAGATGTTGCCTGCAGAAAGTCAAGAAAGAGAGAGAGTTCATGAAGGTAAAGAACTCTGGTTTAGACCCTTTTAGGTCGACGTGACATTTAGTCTCTGAGGACTGATCTCAGAGAGAGCCTGTGAATTTGAATTTCATACAAAACAGGCTAACTGGAAGAGAGAGGGTTGTTATTACTGAGCTAGGACAGAGATAGGAGCTGTATTTGTATTCACTAGAGAAGATAAGAAGATTTAAAAGAAAAGATGTCTGTTGATACTTTACCAAGAAGAATTTCCTCAACTACGAGTAAAAACAGTTTTCATCTGAAGGCATTTCAAGTGGTGATTTCAAACGTTAAGAGTACAGTCTTTGTTTTCTCTATGACATTAGTGAAGCTGCCAAAGCCTGCCTTTGTGTCAATATGTAACCTGCTGATATCTCAGTTGTGCTTGTTTACACGTATCAAGACGCTGCATGCTCTGAATTCTGTTCCATTCTAGCAAGATCAAAGTCGAAATGGTGTAACACCCTCATCAATTATTTATGAGTCCAATCACGATACCGAACGTGTCTTGATCAAAATACTACTTTAATTCCAAAGGAAATGCTGGCCTCTACTCTAGCCCAACTTAATTCACAAACCAATATGTCAAAGTTGTTCATTTTTTGGTTCTCATGGTTATTGAGGCTGCTATGGCAAATAAAACCCAGCCACATCAGTGATTCATGGATCTAGACATGAAAGAAACGCAGAGCTCATGCATGTCATATAACCTACCTCATGGTGTCATATGTTCAAGAATACTCCAGAAGCCTCATAAATTTCACACACTTGTTTGGTATGGTTTTATTACTTCCAGTGGAAGTTAGCAATTAGAGATATCCTTGCTGCTTTACCCTTCCCCATCCGCCTGCAAAAGATGTATAGCAGGGGCAGACAGTCTACGCTCTGCTGAGCCTGCTACATATATTCTAATGTGCAAGTTACTGGCTGAATTAGGAATAGCACAACCCCAGGGGGGAATTGCATGCATGACAGCAATGGGCCATGAAAGAGGAGACCCGAGGGAGTCTGGGGAGTAGCAGATAAAAATATTCTGAGGCAGAAAGTGGTAGCTCACTGAGTGTGAGTGCTAGGCAGAGGACAGTGAAACAGGGCTGTGATGGAGAGTCTGGAGGTGTGAGCATCAAATGAGGAATAAGAGCATGAAGTAGTTGCTGGGATAGGTATGGGTACCCTCTGGCACTAGGATTTGCTTGGGGCTGAACAGCTTTGGTGGTGTTGTGGTCCCTGTGTCAATCAAGAAAAACATAACCCATCCCTGCAATAAACAGGTGGGCTTTATTACAGAAATATATGTTATGCTTAATGTACATGGTCTAGAAAATACAGTTTATATAGCTGTCCAGACAGATATCACAGCCCTAAAAATAGAAAGGACAAAAGATATAGGGTTACATACAAGATACAAGGAAGAGACTTTGTTAGGGAGAAGGGATTGAAACAGAGAATATAGATCCATTTCTCCTGTACTGACAGCCGTACCTTAAATTGAGCCCAGCACTCACAACAATTATTCCTTTTGAGGGTCATGGTAGTCGGTGCCAAAAAAAATAAAAAAATTATTTAAAAAAAAAAAAAAAGAAAAGCTGCATAAATCAACTTACTGAGATACTTGAAGGGTCTTTGAGCTGATGGAAGGCATTATTTTTTAGCAAAATCACACCCAAAAAAATCTTCTAACCTGCCAAAAACTAATTTGGTCCTAATTTGGTCCAAATTTGCATGTGCTGAAAATTTTATCACATTTTACTTGTGTTTTTTTTTTTTTTTTTTAATGATAGAAAAAAGTCAATTTCACACAAGACAGCCTTTCTAGGAGCTGTTTTGAAGAACAAATCTCAAATCCTTCATCTTACAGATCGGGAGTTTCAGTGGTCGGGGTGAAATAACTCATAGAGGGTATCACAGCACGCTGAAGGGCATGGTGAGACACAGCTCCTTGCCAAGTGATGCTTCGTGTGCCAGTTGGGCCACAGATGACAGCTATACCTACGAGTTTTTCTTTGCCATTGAGGCTCTTAGGTGGCATAAAATATAGTTAGCCTTTTGCTCCAGGAGGTACATAGCTTCACATCTAGTGTAACATCTTGTAACACTCCTTAACAAAAATATCTCCCAAAAAGAGGAGTGCCTGCTCTAGAGCAAAGGAGTGGCAAAGCACCCGGCAAAATGCTGTTACTATATTACGAAGTATCTTGTTTTTCTGCTGGAATTCAGGGTGAAATAATGACATGTGAGAACAGACTAAATCTTGACAACGTTTCCATGACTTCAGAGACAAGTATGAACAAAAGGTGCGATATCCCATGTGTTTCTATAATTGCAGATATAACTCATTTTGGTGACAGCTCAGATAGTGGCAGTGAAAAAGCCTTGACCTAAAAAAATATTAATTCTGCAATAGTCAAACAAGAGGTGCAAGTGGGATTCAGACGGATTCAATAAGAGACATCTCAGTCATTTTCACAGCAGAAAGCTGTAATATATCATCTTTCTGAAAGGGGTAACAGTGGGGCAAGGGCTGCCCATCTTGCCTGTACGTGGTGGCCAGCAATTTGCATTCCCCAGCTCAAGGGCAGCAAGAAGATTTGGCCCCAGGTCATTTTTGTTCCAAGCTCTGGGCATTTCTGAACACGGTGAGCACCGCTGCCTCTGAGGAGTGGCAAGAGTTAAACCCTTGCTGCAGAACTTACTTACCAAAGCATTTGTACATCATCTAATGCCAGAAAGCTCACTTTCTGGGCTTCCTAAAACAGATTTCCATGGTATTGCACCTTCAGGCCACCAGGCCATGAAATACGCTGAAGCTATTTTGAAAAAGCTTTGTGTTTTTCGCATTTACATCACAATAAGTATCTGTTCAGCTTATGAATAAGTCCAGCTCACCCATCTAAGAAGTAACCTAAAAAGCTGTGGCTTAATGAATTGTTACCTTATACTTTTGATGAATTCTTTTAGAGTTTGAGAGCTGTCTTCAAACATTTAGTTAATTGTGTTGACAGTTTGATGTGACTAATGCATACCAGCACATTGCAGAATTTCTAAGAATAGATTTACAAGTTTAATGATAACCAAATCATATTCAATTGCTTTTTCTAGCCTCCAGTGAGTGAGACTTGATCACATGGTCAATTATGTGATTTTGGTTGTATTAGAATTTACAAGATCCCATTTTCTGCATCTCATTACATTTATTTATACAGCACCTTTGATTTCAAGCACTGGGTTCCCACTACAGCAACAAAAGCAAAATATGGAAGAAACCTTGGATTTTCTTATCCACTTCTTTTAGGTGTTCTGAGAATCAGCCATAAATAGCTTCCAATAAGTATGTGCTTACTATAGGTATGTGATCTTGAGTAACAGAGTTTTAGTGGTGTTTGTCATACAATTTATTTTCAGTTTTGTTCATCCCTCTCTGTTTATGGTCCTTCAAATTTTTTAGTCCTTCATGGTTATTGCTGTGGCATTACACATGCTGATAATCCTATAAGAGAACATGGTCTAACCACACAGGCATGAGCTTAAATTTTTCTATACAAGTTTTATATTTTCTCTATGAAAATGCAATTCAGAGGAATGCTGTGGCAATTTGCTAATCTTGTATGTCAGTACTGTTGCTGTATTGCTTTGATTGAGGGGAGAAACAAACTCGATTGTGCTAAATTACTGTGTGCTTTGTTACCACCATATAATCAGCACTGAGGTGTAGATTAAAAAAGAAAAAAAAAAAAAAAAAAAAGAGGGAGAGATTTAAATCTACTTGTGGCACCTCTCTGTGACATCCTGGAAGAACTGAATTCTCAGAAATGTCTTAACACTCACCAGGTGCCTTAAATATTTTGTGTTGGGCACCCTAGGAGGTAAGCACGCCAAATCATCTCACACCACTGGACCATTTATGTAAATAGTGAATTATCACTTGAATTTTTGCGGACTTTCTGACTTCAACCCAACATTTAAAATACTTGAAGGGTATGTCTGACACACTTTACCTATCAGGAGAGCTGCTACTCTGCTGCTTATGTTTTAAGGAGCTGCCTTATGTATTACTTACATGATAAAACTGCATGCTGAGGCATTCCCTCAAGCAATGGGCAACTGAAGAGACAGCTGGGAAGCAATGAGATGCAGATGCCTCTCTTAATATACCAATCAGTCAATTTCCTACTAGCTTCTTTATTCAAAAGCTGATTTAAAAACAAAGATTTATCTCACAGCACTGAGAAATCCATGTTAAATGTGAAGAGCATGCAGACAGTTAGCTGTAAATAAACAGGTTTCATAACCCTGCACAAATTAGATGCTCACAACCACATAATGCTACCTGTTTTCATCATCTGTAATGCAACTAATGTAGAAAAAGTAGCATGTGAGTCCAGGAACTGCTTCTTTTTGGCCTTCCTACCTGAGTACATGATGAAAAGGAGTGCCCTGCTTGTGTTGCAGCCCTGTCTGGAACTGGAAAATGAAGCTGCTTGGACTCAGGCTCCATGGGCAACTGTGCTGGAAGTCAGAGCCTTCTACTGTCCTTCACAGAGACAGACCAAGAAATAAGAAAGCAGGGGCTTTACACTTAGTACAGATTGTGGGAATGATCCTACACACTCTGTATACAAAGTTACTGATGGAGGATGAACACTTGCCGCAAGAAAACCTCCTCAGAACATCTGCAGGGTAATAAATGACTGCATATTCCCAGAAGCTAGAAGAGGGTTGGGAAGAAGAAGCCCTGTTTGTGCCCGCAAGCCCCAGTATATGTTAGTGTAGATCAGGAGGTAGGACTGAAGCTGTTAGCCAGGGGCTGGTGCAGGTGGAATCTATTCCTTAGTCACAGAGCAGACAAATTCTGAATCTTCCTAATGCGAGGAATCCATATCTACAGCTCCAGCTCAGAAAAACAGAGGGAACTTTGCTCAGCCTTTATCAGTGTTGTCCTAAATAAAGATGAATTTTATCACATAACTAGGATTTCATTCAAGAAAGCACTTTGCTTTTACTTCATCTTTAAAACAAAACTCAGATATATTCCTTTGGTATTAAATTAGTTTGGGAGCTCTCATTGTTACCCCAAAGCCATGTTTCACCTTGAGAGCATTATATTGAAGCAGAAAGATATTTGCAAGTCGGTATTGAAAACTAATATTTCTCTCAAGTTGCATTTATGCAGGGAAATGAAAGAACCTTTCCAAGGTTTTGTGGTTTTGTTGTTTTGTTTTGTTTTGTTTTTAGTGTGGATTTTTTTTTTTTCTGTTTGCTTGGTGTATCTATTTGTTTATTTATTGGCTTTTATATCACTTACATTGCAATCAGGCTCTTGATAGCCCACTTAGCAGCTGTTTGGTATTTCCAGGCTTGCACTAAGTCACCACTAACAAACCCAGGCAGGTCAGGAGGCAATGTGCCACATTTAGTGATGCCCAGACCCCTGCTCACACCCAGCTCTGCAGCACTTAGCTCAGCTCACATTAGCAGGAATGGAAGAAAACTGACTCAGCCCAGAGTGCTCCAGGGTCTCGGCTGCTGCTTATCCTCTTCCTACGAAATTCAGCACCCATCACCCTCCAGTGGCACCGCTCTGCTGGCAGGAGCTCCAGCTGAGCACAGGGGTAGCAGCCTGCCACAGGTCTGGGTTCTGCTCAGCCTGTTCAAGGGGAGTAAACGCTCCTTCTCCTTCCTTCTCCTTGTCCTAGGGCTTCGTCCAGGAAAGCTGGCTACAGACAAGCAACTGAGCAAGCATGTGCTTCATTTTCAGTGAATGGGCATCACGCTGAAACGAACGAGATCTGTTCATGTAGTTAGTGTAAAGCATATGCTTAAATGCCACCGGGGTGCCTAAATCTTTGCAGAATTGAGCAAAGTGCAGTGAAACAAGCCTCTGCTGGGAAAATAAAATAAAAAATCAGCCTGTACTGATGTGCATCACCCTGTATTTGAACCACAGTAGTTTCAAATGCATTAACAAACCTGCTGTGTAACATTTAAGCATGTTTAATTACTGCATGTGATAGCCTTAGGAAAAAAACACCTGATTTTGTAATGTACTGTATCAGTTGCTAAACCCTGTGTGAAGGAAGCCAGCAAGAAGCACGTCCAGTGTAAGAAAGACTAATGTTTGTGCTCCCACTGCATCACTTAGGCTGTAACTAACACCAGACATTCCTGCAAAGGTAAGGGCTCCGATAAAAGCTCATAAAGCTCCTTCCTGATGGCAAAAATAGGAGCCCTAAATTTGTGTTCCAGCCTGTCTTCCTTACAAATGCAGGTCTTTATTAGAATTGAAATCAACACGGAGGGGGGGCAGTGGGTCCTGGGGCAGACAGACAACTGTGGGCTGCTTCTCACTGTCTTTCTGAATTCACCAGAGCTTGCGGTGCTGTTTCCATTAAGCGTTGAAACCGTCCTTAAAAAGAATTAACTATCTTTTTTTTCCTTTTTGTAGTACGTGCTCTGCAAAAGGCTAAAAACTTTTGTTAGCATCAGTGCCACCCCCTCTCCTTCCATTCAGATGGGATTCCCCATCTCTGGGTGAGCTTAGGCTGGAGGCCACTCAGGGCTCCTGCCCACCTTTGTTTTGCATTTGTTTTACAGTGGCTTAGAAGGAGAGGAAACTATATTCGTAAGATGTTGGTTTAGCATTAATATAAGAAGGATCTTTGAAAATGATGCCTTTTATGTTGTCAGGAACAATGTACTGTGTGCCAAAATCCCACACTGTTGTCTGGGTTTACTCATCCGTCCCCACAGACTTGGACTGGGTGCACCAGAGAACGCAGTGTAATTAACAGTGCTAAGTACTCATTTTATGACAAAATACTTCCATTTTTCTCCATCTTCTTAGGGATTTCCCAGCCACGCTCCTTTAGCTCCGGGTTTTGTTGTCCATTGTATGTCAGCACATCCATTTCAGCCTCTGGAGAAACATCCAGAGCTCTGAGCATCAAATACAATTAAAATGAACTGAAGTACGAAAGGCAAGAGGCAAGACTGACGGTCCTGATTTAATGACATGCCCTGCTTCTTTCAGCACCTCCTGTGCCCCTTTCCTCCATTACATGAGCACACCTCTCACCAGGTACAGCAAAGGGAAAGCTGTATGCACGGTTTAGGTCACACCTGGCAGCAAAATTTTGGGGGTCTGCCTTAAGAATGCACTGTAATTAAAATTAAAAGGCACCAGTGCCCCCAACACCCACTAGCACCAGGTACAGCACTTTAATGTCCCCCTTCTCACTCTGCTGGGATCCTGCTCTTCCGATGCACTACATGGCCCTGAAGGAGCGGGGTCCTGGCCCTGGGACCCCATAGCCTGCCTGCCGCAGGTTCCTCTTTCCTGCAGTTTCCTACAGCTCAGGAGCAAGCTGGGCTCAAATCCCAGTATGCAGCAACTCCGCTGGGCTTCTGCGTATGACAGCAGGATTTATCTGCTAAATAATATTTCCCAGATCTGGTTCCATACTCTCAAATGCAGGAAGTTCTCTTGAAGGGTGCTCACGCTGAAACACTTGAAGGAGGGAGGACCGGCACCTCCCTCTGCACGTCCCCTCCTCAGGAGGCTGTGGAGAGCAATGATGCTGCCCCTCAGCCTCCTGTTCTGAGTGCCCTCATCTTCTCCTCACAGGACGTGCCTTCCTGCCCTTGTAGAAGTTTTGCTGTCCTCATCTTGAGGGCAGGCATTCCAGCTCATGTGCTGGCTTGCTCAGAGGTTGTCCTTCCCCTGCTGCAGCCTCTGAGGAGGATCCTGGCCTCCCAGTCCCAGCTGAGAAGCTCTCTGTGAGCCCCCAGGGAAGCAAGTGAACCTGAGAGCAGACATGCTTGCTTGTCACCACAGGAATAAGGCGTACTTCTTCAGCATTTTTTTTACAAAGACCATGTTATGAAGAATATCTCTGTAACAGAAGCTGTGATCATTTTCCACTCTACTGCCAGAAAAAAAAATAAAAAAAAAAAATCACACACACAGGCACAAATGCAACACTCAGCAGCATATCATTCACTGATCTCTACAACAGTTGCAAAGCAGCAGTAGCCTGTTCTTTCAACCTACTGCGAGCATCACAGAGCAAAAAGCGCAGAGAACATGAACAGAGACCAAAACACCTGAGTATAACGAGGACGTTAAATGCTCATTTAAAGTCCTCTTTAATCCAGCCTCTATACATGGATTTACAAAGTCTATGGTACAAATTCTTGTTTTTCTCAACATCTGTAAGTTATTGAACACTGCTGGAGAGGCCCCTTAGATTTTTAAAAAGTCTCAAAAATCAGAAGAAATCTTCAGAAAATTTCACCCAGCCCTCAAGCAAGTCAAGTTCCCAATGAGTAGCAGGGATGCTTCCAGAATGCTTACATACTGTAAGCTTTTTTATGTTTCTTTTTATGTCCATACCACCTCTGAGGTTTACTCGAGGCTGCCCTCCCTTTTGTCTTAACTCCTGGCATTTCGGCTCCCGTACCAATAAATAGCACCTCTCTGTTTCTTCAGTCTCTTTTAAGCTAAACATAAAAACCCTAACAAAGCTTCTGCAGGTTTAAGTCTGGAAATCAAAGGGATTTCCAAATTTCCTTGTCTCAGTGCAAAATCCAGTCAAATACACCTTAGTTCAGGAGCTCCAGCTGGAAGCACTCAGAGATCAGGGGAGTCAAACCCACTTTTCTACATCCTTGCAATGAGTGTTGGCAGTCTCCATTCTTTATCAGGTTTTTGGCACGTCTGATCACTCAGGACATACATAAGTGCGGCATTTCTCTTTGTGTTGCTGCACAACGATATCAGGAAGGCAGTATTTTCAGGTGGACTGGTCACTGATAGAGCACTGTATCAGCTTGAAGGCCAGTGGTCCCTAATCTCCAAAAAGGCAGCATTGTCCTAAACTTAAAGGGATTCACTGAAGCTTTATATTAAGAGTTTTGAGGAGAAGATGTGGTGGGAAGCCTGATGAATTTCAGGGCAGTTTGCACATGCTGCAGACGTTTTGTTCCCTGTGTTATCCATCTCCTGTAGGCTCGGTTCCTAGCCAAGCACAGATAGCACAGCTCACGAGCAACGGAGACGTTGTTCAGACAAAGTGTGGGTGGCACAGCTGCATGCCATGAGACAGCAGCGTGCAGTTAGGTCTTCCACATCTCCGTGCACTGAATTTTTGGCACATCATGGATGTTCCAGACCCACTCAGTGCACACTGCCTATGTGGCCAGATGCACAGCAGCCACTTGTTCCTAAAACTCTCTGAGAGTAGTGCATTAAAACGTTATTATGGAGGAAGCTGTTGATCATTGCTGCTTCAGATTTGATAATTTAAAGCTGTAGCACGTACAAGGAGCAACTATAAGGGAATGTTCATAATTTACTATTTAACTGTGAAGAAATGTGAATGTTTCTAAAGTACTTGGCTATTGTCTTACACTTATTTTTTATATTAGGTGTTTTGGAAACTTCTTTGCTAAGACAGTAACTGCAGTTCTACCTGCAGGCGTATTTTGTATATGTGCATCAGAAGATGTTTTTGCATGCATATTTATGCAAATCACCCAAATATTGTTTTACCTTCATCTCCAGAGGATTACAGAAACAAAATAACACTTAGATCATCACTATTCTCATGTTTTCGATGTAAGTCCCAGCTACGCTTCAGTTACGCAAACCTTCAGTGTTTGCATCTTGGGTCAGGACAAAAGAAGGTCAAAATGCCTCTGAACAAAGATATGAGCTGACTTTGTTTCATTGTAATCTGAAGAGAGCAGTAATAGCAATGCGAAATGCCCAATATGATTCACCAGCTGCAAGTGTATGGAAGGGCTTGTTGACTGGCAAAAATGTTCAAGAGATACTTGAACAAAGTCAATCCTAATACAGCCTTTGTACAGCCAGCTGACTGAGGTTTCTGCACCCTTGGTCATTTGTGCACCTGAAGCAATTGCATTTAAACCTACTGCTGTTTGTCCAGAAACTCTGCAAGTGGATGTTTTGAGCCTTACCTTAGTTTCCCACTGAAGGATATGGGAGAAAATCAGCACTTCCCCTATTGGGTTTCACTCTATTGAACTTTCTCTCTAGTGAAAGCCATCACATCTGTGTCTGCATGGCTTTTTCTGGCTCTGATTCGTATACATGTAGAGCTCTTGTTCACACTCATATGGCTTGCTTGTCAAGAAGGAAGGGAGAATCACCCTTAAAAAAGACCTTCTGGAACCTTTTGCCCTTGCTTCCCATCTTTGATAGTAGGCCAGAATATGAGATGTAGAAGCTGTAACCAGCCTGGGATATTCAGAACTAACAGTTGCTGTTTTCTCTGTCTGGAAAGGAAAAAAAAATGCTGTTCAGTCTTTCTTCAACACTAAGACCTGCTACGGAGTGAATCTACTTATTTTTGAGAAGTCCATTGTTCGAGACTTAAGAAAGCCTCACATGGGTTCAATAGACTTTGATGTAAAATGTTCAAAAAAAAAAGATTTCTTAAATAGAAGTGGTACCTGCGACGATTTGAGAATATAAGCAAGGTGGGGCTTTGAGGGGAAGGCAACGTCTTATTACACCCATAGAAAGTTGGGTAAAAAGGATGTGCTTTTTAGTTTACCTGAAGAGCTTTCATGCCTGAAAGCTCTTCTGTTTCCAGCTGCATCAGGTAACCAAAAGGAGAGGTAACCTCTCCATACAAGCCTTGTCTCTATAGGTAACAAACATCATCTCTCCCTGCCAGCTCTGATGTTGAATTGCTGGCATCTCTAAGTTGATTTTCTTCTGTAAACTCTTCTTGCTGTCTGAGTCTGATTGTTGTGGAAAGCTCTAAATAATGATATGTTTCTCCATACTCAGGTTTCCTCCCTGTAGATAATTTCCACTTGAAGGATAATGCACCTCAGTATCAAAGCAAACTGTCCTTCCTCTACAGCCAATACAATCAAACCCAGATATTTTTATTATTTTTCTCAGCATGACAAAGGCCGTGTTGAAGAAGTGGCAGGGTTATCTGCTAAAACACGAACCCAGGGAGGAGCAGTCGGGTTCTGTTCCTCATCTGCCACTCAGTGGCTTTTTTGCCTGAATAAGCGTGAATTTTGCTGGCCACGTTGTCCTATGCCCAAGCAGGATCCGCAGTGCCGCAGTTAATGTGGGGCTACATCCTGCCCAAGAGCCAGAGACACCTGCTGAGGCTCAGCACCAGCTCCAGGCACCCATCAGTGTGTGTCTGCCTGCATGGAGCTTGTGGAGAGGGGATGCTTCATGGGGAGCCTCCACGTCTCCTCCCGTGTGGTCACTTCAGGTTTTAAGCAGATTGGAACGGGGAATTTTTGCTTCTAGCATCTCATTATAACATCTCTTGCAGTCAGACTATGATCCCTTTAGAGGTGTTCCTGCTAAAATTATGAATTAATATGCCACATCATCACTTAATATTAAAAAAAAAAAAAAAAGCCACGGTTGTCAGAGCCGTAGGTACAAGTATTCCAGGAAGTGCATCAGTATTCTTCACCAGATAAATTTGGAAATGTAGCGATACGTGCTAAATGATGAAAAGATGCTCAGGTGTCTTTCTGAGGGAAATGACTTCTCTTCCCTGGTGGGTTGTTGTGATTACTCGGAAACTGCATAATCTGAGACGGTGATGCCTGTCGCTTCTCCTGAATGATTAGAAACCTCTGCTGTCAGAAAATATTTAGAGCATAGTTTGTCTTTCATTGCCTTCAGTTCCCAAAGCAATTACATCAGAAAGACTTAGAACTGGACCAGCAGGGTTTTCTTTTGAACTGATGTAGTTTTATCACTAGAAACTCACTGTAGCTGCATATCCTGAAGGTGTGGGTGTCTGTTCTGCAGAACCTTAATTCCCCCGTTGATGCTGAAAATGGTCTCCCCATGAAGAGGATGGTATTTCTGTACCTAAATCAATACAGATAACAGCTTGTGAATCTCTAGTTTGGCAAGGCCTGAGAAATAGATACATTTTTTTAGAGGGCATTTCCACTTCCCATTGCTGCCCTGCTCTTTGTTCTGATTTCTTTACCTGGCCAAGGGATGCTGCTGCTCTGAGGGGAACAGCTTTGGATTGTTTCCAGCCCTGAGGCTATAGGATACACATCCATACAGTGAGAAATACTTTCTCCTCTTGTTATAGGGCCGACTGAACTGGGTAACAGTGCACATTTGAAGTATGTCATCTGTGTTTATTTGGCAAATGACTTCTAATATGTCCATGATTACAGAATGCAGTGCAATTCCTATACTAACTATATGCCACTAACCATAAAGAAGAACGCTAATTTAGGAGCTAAATCTTTGTATCTAACAAAAGCATAAATAAGCAACTAAAAGTTGAATGAAAACATTTCAAAGCCTTTCTTTTCAATTCCTCCTTGCATCCTCAGGGAAGAAAGCAAGAGACGGTAAAGCAACAGCAGAAAACAGAGAGAGGAAGTCTGCAAGCAGGCCAAGCTACACAGAGAAAGTTACATTTTGAAAAATAACCTACAGGAATATATATATATTAAAAAAAATAAAATAGATGTGAGGAGAAAAAGAGAAAAGGGAGAGTATCAAGAGGAGACTGCTGAGTGGTCTGTGTTGGGCTCCGTTATTAGTGACCCATACAAGTTCTCAGGCACGGGACTTGGCTGTGTTTCACAAAACGCTGTCTCCTGGCAAGGCGTCTAGCCCTGCTCCCTGCTCTGGATCTCACAGGAGGTAATTCCACCTCTCTTGTAACACAAATTAGGGCAGAGGTTCTGCAAGGAAGCAGATTGAGAGAGATAGCTGGGGTGGAGAGGCTGGGGGATTAGGGGAGAGGGGCACAAGGTTAGGGCAAGGAGCCCCTGCCCCACACAGCCCCACCTTGTACAACACGGGTCAGGACTTCGTGTTTCCATAAGGTTTAGGAATCCAAAGCCAAATTTCTAGTTTTTAGCAGGGCGTTCAGAAAAGTGGTGCCACCACTGGTTCAGTCAGGTGTTAGTGTATAAGCTGTATTATGTATAACTCAGTATAAGCTATTCTTCTTATCTCAGGCAATTTACATAATTTTGCACCTTTTTGCTTGTAACATTATTACCTCTTGTACAAGCAATACACATTCAAATTCAGAATACGGGTTTCTGTTCTGGCTAGGACATGGAGCCAAACAGCTTTTAAATACAATAAATAATCATCCATGAGCAATTCCAGATGACTGCAGCAAAGATGTCAGTGACTACATCCCAAGGAGTGGGAGATAAGGCATTTCCTGGGCATTAAGAATCATCAGAAGATAACTTTGACTTATAAAAATATAGAGCAGTTTTGAGGCAATATATGGCATTCAGCTCTTTTTATCCTCCCACACATCAGTGTCCTTCACCCTTCTCTTTCCTCCTTCTGACCAGACCTCTGAAAAGAGAAGGGACAGGGTGGAGGGAGATGTAATTTAGAGAGAAAAGGCCCAGTTTCCATTCCATCAGCTCTGCATGCTGAAGGAGAGGGAGGACGGTTTCCCCAGAGCGCATGGGTCAGCTTCCATTTGCTTTGATATTTGCAGCTATTTTGATAGGGTCTGGGGAGAGGGGGATATGGTGGTCTGTTCAATAAAAAGGTATTTCATGCATGGAAAGTCTCAAAAACTGCTCTGAGCAAGTCCTTCCCAGCTTTCCATGGGGTCTCAGCCTCCACTGTACTTGGTTGAATGCATTCAATTTGGGCTTAAGTCAGCAGCTAAATGTCACGGGCCTGTGTCATTTCTAGCAAATGTTAGGTACCAAGGGTGCAAATGCAAGATCTATGGCAAAAGCAGGCAGCACGCCACAGAGGCAGAGTTAACTCTTGATAGAGGTGGGGAAGAGATGGCAGTCATTTTGACCCTTCCCTTCTGAATGTCTTTCAGTGCTATCTTTTGATAACTCTTGGTTTCGTACATAAGATCTGAGAGAAGCTATTCCCGATATGTTGCAGTGGCAGAACAGTGCCAACAAGGAGCCGAAAATAAAGCAGAGTAAAGACGGAAAGAGCAAGCTGAGACATCCTGAGGTATTTGGGGACAGAAGAGGATGAGTGCCCCCATGGTACTCCATCCAGACGATGCAGTTTTAATGGCACAGCCGGCACCAAACACAAGGAGTGGAAGGCACAGGCTGGGGACACTAACACAGTGCCCAAGCAGGAGGGACAGGCATTTCATCTGCCTAGTCCCTGGGCAGTGCCTGGCGGCCCTCCCCAGTCCTTGCTGTCACAGGGTTCTGGGGACCTGTGGAGAGGAGCCCACGGGAGTGCCCAGAAGAGGCTGGAGAGTCTGCTCCTGGCTGTCAAGGAGTCTCCTCCTTGCTCTACATCAAGCTGGTAGCTCCATGCTCAGCTCTCAGCTACAGCTGAAGGGGACAGGATCAGATCCAGGAGGCCTCCACTTCTCCCTCAGGATGTTTTCACCCTGATGTCACCAGTTTACCCACTAGCTCCATGGGCACCTCCTTCATCTCTTCTGTTTCATGAAAAGGTCAGTTCCATCCAGATCCTTCCTTCACAAACTGCTGCCACATCCCCATGAGTTCCCAGCATACTGAGCCCACCAGGCTTCCTCCCATGTCCCCAAATAACCAATTCTTCCCCACAGCAATGAGAGCTCTGTCAGTATTTACTCCCCTTTAGGCCATTCCCTGTCACAAGAGGCTTTTACTCACTTTTTATCTCTCCATTGGGTTCCTTCCCAATTCCTACCTAACCACCACCCTTGACATCCTTGACATGCTTGACTCAGGGGGCTGATAGATCCCCTTGCACCCCCACGGCACCCTCCCCACTACACAGCTCACTGCTGTGCCTAATTTTCTGCACATCTGAAGCCCTCTGCTCCAGGACTTGTGCATCTCAACAGCTCAGCCTGCCATCCTTTGACACTCTGCAGCTGGCAGAGAGTTGAGCAGCCAGGATGCGAGGGAGTATTTTTGCTCGAGTTGGAGCATGCACTGTATGAAGGTATATCATCAAGCGGTGCCTCCGTAAGGGAGCTGCTCCAGCTCTTACAGACATAACCCCAATTTGCAGCGTGCCCAGCAGAAGAGGGATGCAGCTGTTGCTTTTCTGTTTGCAGGCTGAGCCAGGAGCAAAGCTGAGCACGTACCCCAGAGACACACTGTCACGCAGACTCAGCCAGCTACACAGACTGCCAGACGTGGTGCTGCCTTTAGCAGTGCCTACGTATAGAGCTCACACTGCCATAAGCACAGAGAGCCCAGTCCCCTCCTCCCCTTGGGCTGACAGAGATGGAAGATCACACACACATCTCCAGGCGCACCAGGACGTGTCCCAAGGGTAATAGGGGATGGCCCAAAAACACAGCCTCCCTCTCCACCCAGCACCCCTGTCCTCTTACCCATCCTATAATCCCCAGCTCTCCATCTGGTCCTGCTTGAGGTTTGCTAGGGGACACGCACGCCTGGTTTGGGGAAGATCCAGCTGCTTGCATGCCAGCTGCTGGCACACACGCTGTGTTCACAGCCCTGCTCCTGATGGTTCCCATCACTGCCTCCCCATCAGGTTTGTGCCTCTGTATGTTCTGGCTTCCTTCTCTTCTTGTTATCCCCATTTGCGCTGGAAAGGTTCTTGACCAGGTGCCCTTCAGGGAGCAGATGCTCTCTCCTTCCACTCACCCTTGCAATAGTAATTAGGAATGTGGCACCAGACAGCAAAGGGAAGCAAAGGGAATCTGACATATTCTATAATAGTAGCAGGACTTTGAACTTGACACAAAATCTCACCAGAAGAAGCACAGAGACTTTAAAATGTGAATATTGTATTGAAACCACCGAGAATGAAAAGATCGCGAGCTGCTGCATCCCAGATCAGCTGCACTCAGGAGATAACGCAGTTGGTACCTCCTGCAAACAAAGAATTGCAATAATCCAGCCCTGAAAAGTCAAACCAATTCAAAATCCTCCTCTCCTAGGAAGGGACTCGGCCTGGTGGTGTTTCATAGGCAGTGCAGGGACGGCCTGGCAGCACAATGCACACGTATCTGTTGATCAGACTTACAACAATACAAAAGCTTACCTCCTGGAGATGGATTTAAAAGTGCAAGCCAAGGTGAATAGCAGGGTGGCGGTCACATTCAGCAAATGTCTCCTGACATGAGCCTTGCTCAGCTCTTTGTGATTGCTGTATCCAGGGACCCGCTTCCTTCTCTTATGGCTCCTTAGAGTTTGGCCTCAAACAATTACTGGCATCTCTGCCCCATCACGGGCTCTTTACTGCTTGTTTCTCTTCTCTTTGTTCTTCTTTAACACAGAAAGCCCAAGCATGCCATGCACAGCCCCTGGGCCCCTGCCAGACAAGATATCTCTTATGATTAAAAGCAAATCTAAACAAAAGCTGATAAAGCATCTGCAGTTCTGATCATTAAATAAAACAGGTTAATCCATAATAACCAACAGTACTCAAGTAATCCATAGTGCTGTGCGATGCTGACATAGCTGAAGAAGTGAAGATTTGAATGGCTTTGTGTCATTTACCTGCCAGCAGAAATACAATAGTGAGCATGGAGTGAGACGGGGTGCAGCTCAGCAGTTAAAACACCCTTCTGTATTCTAATGAGAAATATTGTATTTCGATAAGAAACCCCGAGACGGTGTCTTCTCTCCACACTCCCTTCCCCAGAAAGTCCTGC
Organism: Anas platyrhynchos; assembly: GCF_047663525.1. Classification (NCBI taxonomy): domain Eukaryota; kingdom Metazoa; phylum Chordata; class Aves; order Anseriformes; family Anatidae; genus Anas; species Anas platyrhynchos. The sequence continues at coordinate 13,747,229 of NC_092587.1, forward strand.
CTCTGTGGGGTGACAGAGCATTAATTCTGTCTGTGGAAACAGCAGAAAACCTGAATCATCGGGGTTAACAGAGCAGCGTACAGCCAGGGTGAAGGGGCACCTGCCACCTTTGCACTAATCACCGTTTCAAATATATCACGTGCCTCAAATTAACTTACAGCCCAAAAGCAGTCCTTTTTCAAGCTCTTGGTACAAACTGCATAAAGAAATTAGACATGGCTTTGATTGATGATAATTTTTCTGATCAACATACTTATTTACGATATTTCTAAATTTGATGAAATACATACATTCAAGTAAACTCCGTTTTGTTGTTGTTGTTGTAGTTGTTGTAATTGACAAAGCTGCAGAGCGTTCCCCTGGCAATTCCCGTGCCAAGAGCTGCAGAGATCCAACTTAACCGTGTGCTTGAGTGCTGCCGCATCAGCACAGCCAGACCCAGCACTGCCCCTGCTGCTGTTGCCGAAGCGACAATTGGCACTGAAATGTTCGTGTTAACGCTGGACCAGAAGGAGTAGAGGGAACTGTGCCTTTGATGGGACACCCATAAATGCAGCACGTTAGTAAGTTACTGTGCAATGCAGTGTTGCTGTGCAGTTCATCTCTTCCCTCCCTCTCCCTGTAATTTAATGAAATCAAGCTTGATCCAGGCTTGGAGCTAGCTCTGTCACTCCTGTGATAGCAGCAGAGAGCTCAGAGAGGACTAATTTAGGCTTATCAGAAGAAAATACTTGAGCAGAAGTGCTCTTCATTCCTAAATCATCACCAGGAGAGAGCAGGCACTAAGCTATTCCTTTGGAATTGCCCTAAAAATGCGTGTTCCTTCCCTGACCTCAGCAAATGGCCAGGAGGCAGCAGGAGAACACGCTGCTCCGTGCAGAGCCCTTGCAGGAGGCTCTGTCAAGGAACCAGCCCAGGACCCCAAGTCAGCATCTGAGATGTCCCAAGCACAGCCTCTGGATGCTTATGTCTGCTCTCCCAGAGCTCTGGCTCAATCTCAGCTTTCCTACCTTACCTTAGTCACTGGCAAGGCAGGAAGGCAAGCTTGGGACTGGGATATTTCCACTTCTGCCAATGACATTTGGGAAAGAGAAGAACCCTGCAAAAGCCCTGAGATGCTCTCCTGACTGCAAGGCTATGGGAAAGACTGGTGTGTCCCATAGGCACAGGCCAAGAGAGGAGAGAGCATGGTCCTCCCTGATCTTCAGAAGGACACCTAAATGGGAGTCACTAGCTGTGTTCCCTGGCTGAGGAGCTGTCTGCAAGGCCACGCAGCAGCCTGCTGGGGACAGCTTCAGGTGTGAGTTCAGCACATGGGATTACCAGAGCTCAGAGCTTGGTACAGACACACACACTCCCATCACACACTTCGGAGGCAACTCGAAGTAATTGCAAAGCTGTCCACCTGTACCTGGAGACCAGGTAGTAAGTCATGAAAGGCCTTGATGGGTTTAGGAGGTTGCCTGTGGTGGTATAGGGGAAATTCACACAGTTCCTCCACGAGGAATAATCTCGAAATAAATTTGCTCATCGGTAATGAGAACATGCTGGTATTCAATTGAGTGTTGCATGCTAAGGACACTCAGTCTCATTAATTCTCTTTAACCGTTCACCATTTCCCTTTCAGTTTTAGTATTCTCAATCCCAAGGAGTGCCGAAGGGAATACAGGAAAGGCTGACTATAGAGGAATTATTTCCTCTGAAATAATGTTCACCTGTCTGTCAGGAATTCTCGAAACAACTGCAATAAATCCTGAATTTTTAATATAGTTCACAAGTTCAGAGGCAGAAAAAATCTGTACGCGTACAGTTGGGATCATAGTGGTTATCTATGATGTCAGGTTACACATGTTTCTGTAAAATAAAATCAAATGGGAAACTTCATTTAAAGAAACTTCATTGATCAAATATGGTCAAAAGAAAAAGCATGACTGCTGGGAAGTGGAGGAATGGGTATGAAATGGCTGGAAGAGAAAAATGAGCTCTCACCTGATTCCTTGTTGCTCTAGATTATGGTTGAATGTATGGGTCCATAATTACCAGCACAACATGCACAAAGTAGTAGTACCCAAGCAGTGTAACACAGACTGCCACGTTAATTCTCGAAAACCCAGACTGGGGTCAGGCTGAAGGAAGAAGCACGGAGGAAGCATGAAGCTCAGCAGAAAGAGGTAATGATTCAGAAACTACAGCAGTCCTTGACTTGTCCTACTGCAATGGACAAGGCAATGAGGTCTGCCTTTGCCAAGTCTAAGACAGCCCAGTCCTGTGGGTAGCTGGCTAAACTGCTGTGAAGGAAAGATGCTTTCAAGTCAGGGAAAGACAAGAGATGGTGTGCCTTGCAAACAGATACTCTGCTGTGAAATTTGGTGGCACAGCCAGTAAAATCCTACAGTGAAAATGGGGAAATCTCCAGAGGGCTTCTATGTGTCCATGTGTAGTTAATTGCCTGTGGACCCACTAAAGCCGATGGTGGTCTAGTCAGTGTAGACAGTAGTAATTAATGTAGGTGTGCAATTACTCTGTAAGCTTCTACTTTAGGATGGGATCAATCATAGAACTGTAGAATTATAGAACTATAGAATGGTTTGTGTTGGAAGGAACCTTAAAGACCACCCAGTTCCAACCCCTGCCATGGGCAGGGACACCTCCCACCACACCAGGTTGCCCAAAGCCCCATCCAGACTGGCCTTGAACACCTCCAGGGATGGGGCATCCACAGCTTCTCTGGGCAGCCTGTGCCAAGGCCTCACCACCCTCACAGTAAAGAATTTCTTCCTTATATCTAATATAAATCTCCCCTCTTTTAGTTTAAAGTCATTCAGCCATGTTCTATCCCTTCACCCCTGATAAAGAGTCCCTCCCCAGCTTTTTTGTAGCTACTTTAGGCACTGGAAGGCCACTCTAAGGTCTCCCTGGAGCCTTCTCCAGGCTGAACAACTCCAACTCCCTCAGCCTGCCTTCATAGGAGAGGTGTTCCAGCCCTCTGATTATCCTCATGGCCCTCCTCTGGACTTGTTCCAATCCATCCATGTCCTTCTTGTGCTGGGAGCTCCAGAGATGAACGCAGGGCTCCAGGTGGGGTCTCATGAGGGCAGAGCAGAGGGGCACAATCACCTCCATCGCCCTGCTGGCCATGTTTCTGTTGATGCAGCCCAGGACACGGTTGGCTTTCTGGGCTGCAAGCACACATTGCTGGCTCATGTTGAGCTTCTCATCCACCACCACCCCTCCAGGGCCTTCTCCTCAGAACTGCTCTCAACGTGTTCTCCACCCAGTCTGGGTTTGTGCTTGGGATTGCCCTGGCCCCTCTGCAGGACCTTGCCCTTGGCCTCATTGAACCTCATAAGGTTCACACAGGCCCACCTCTCAGGCCTGCCCAGGTCCCTCTGGGTGGCATCCCTTCCCTCCTGCGTGTCAGCCGCATCACACAGCTTGGTGTCATTGGCAGACTTGGTGAGGGTGTGCTTGATCCCACTGACAAAGACATTAAATGGTGCCGGTCCCAGTATTGACTCCTGAGGAACACCACTTGTTACTGATTGCCACTTGGACATTGAACTGTTGACTCCAGCTCTTTAAGTGTGACCATCCAGCCAAATCCTTACCCCCCAAGTCTTCCATCCTTCAAATCCACGTCTCTCCAGTTTAGAGACAAGGATGTCATGGGGGACAGTGTCAAATGCTTTACATAATCATGACTTTATTGACTAAGTTTCTATCGATCATAAAAGGACATCAGAGCCATTTGCTTAGATGTAAATGTCTACAGTCTGGACACTGACATTCATTCAGCTGACTATTCCTAAAGCAAAGAAAAACAAGGAAAAATTGGTGACAACAAATTCTGGCCATTACATATGACACCATTCTATGAAATAAACATGCTTTACTGGATCAGTAAAATGCATACATATACTCCCAGGTTTCCTGGAAATAAATGTTTTATGGGTTCTTTTTGAAAACAAAAGCACCTGTCAGAGTCAGTGGTGAAAAGATCCTTTGAGAGAGTCCCTCCATGAGTAGCTGACAGCTTCAATTTTCAACTCCCTGTGCTTGCTTTTATATCCAGCCTGTATGGGTAAGCAAGGATTTGTGATGTTCCTGGAGGTCTCTGATGAGGTTAAGCATGAGGAGTTAGTCTTGGGATGTTCTGCCAGCAGGAACTCGATGCTAACCGGTGCTGTGTGCTGGCCAGCACAGGCATTTCTCGCTGTGTGGCTGCACTGACTGGCTGTTCTGCCTGGGTACAGCGACACCCCTTAGCAAAATCCGTAATTATGTGATTTTGCAAACTTTTTGATATTGACCAAAATTTCAGTGTTACAGCTTCAGGGATCTCTTTAGCATGCAACATTGATTACTGCAAAGCACTTCTCAGAAAGGAGAGGCTGTCTTACAGAGGAGCAGCTTGGCACCAGGAAACAGAGGGATAGGGAAGACCATGAGACCTTCAATGAGATCTTCAAAGCACAGAGGGGAAAACAGCTTCAGGCATCCAAATGTTGGTAAGATACATGCTAACTAAAGGCTCAATGTCTGAACTTAGGCCACTTGTTCACATCAGAATATTTCTGCCGGTGAAGCTAGTTGGCTTTCTTCAGCACTGTGCTAGGACGGGAGGTAACATTCTGGTGTTTTAAGCACAGTCAGGAAGCCTGAACTTGTGTGTGGTGATGAGCCACTACTAACGCTGTAGGGATGTCTGGTTAACCACTGTCCAAAATGCACACACACAAAGGCCAGTTGGTGATGAGACAGTGATGGCAGGGACGGGTGAATCCAGACAGCCCAGTCCACAGGAATCAGCCCCTTCTAAGCCCATCACAGGTGAATGATGGAGCAATTGCCCCTGCTGCAGAACACACTAAGGCTTTCAACAGAAGAACAGCTCTCCACGGTGCTATGAAAACCAAAGGGGACACTTGCTAAAAGGATTTACTATGGGATGTCGGTGTGCATGAGATCTAGTGGTCCTTAACAAACACAGCAATGTGAAGGCATCTCCACAAAAGCCTCACTGGGGGGAGGCTGTCCTCACAGGGCACAGCTGCAGCTTTGGCTGCCAGAGTTTAAGTCATCTTGAAGCTGATGTGGAAGAGCTTGGTAAGCAAAAACTATATAGAACATATAGAGATGGAAGTCTGATTAAGAGAGTGTCCAGAAAGGGTAGGAGAGCTTGTTTGTGTATGCGCATATAGACCAGACCCTGTATTTAAACTTTTGTATACTGGAGATGTGGGACCTTGCCATAACACAGAATGTTTGGCTGGTTTCACCCCAAATTTGGCCATTTGAAGAGGCAAAGAGGGAAAAAGAGGAGGAGGTGGTGCCCTGCTGACCACAAGGGGGAATGCTGCAGCCAGGTAAGTCTCACAGTTTTCTCTGGATGGGATCTGCATTACCGCACACACCAAGGACCCAGAAACCTGTCAGAGGAAGGAGTCTGCACTGCCTACAGACACACTGCCTGCCCTCCCCTCCCTGCACAGCTCATTCATCTGCACGCAAATCAATGCTTGCACTTTGCTTACCGATAGCTCCCATCCATCACAGTGTCACTCCATGGCACTGATAGCCCACAGAAAACAGAGACAACTAGATGGCACAGCCTGCTGCACAAAATTAAACATAAATGGTGAGAAGTATGGAACTGGTTAGTAGGGGCCAATACAGAGAGGGCTCAAGTGCTGCCTTATGTTTTGATTCATTATGTACACAGAAAGAAATAAAAATATATGATTCACATATAGAAATATATTATACACTTATAGAATTGTTGTATAAAACCTGTTGATTGATGCAGGTAGTGCACGAACTCCAGAAGAAATGATGCAGACCTTCAGCAGAAGAGCAGCCAGGGGCTTATTTCATCTAACAACAAAACAGCTTTTGTGTTTTCTTTTGCACGCTGTGGATTTGGGTGGGAGCTGGAGCCAGTTCAGCTGTAAAATAATAATTACTAACCCTCTCACAAACATTGACTGTGGGCCTGGGGAGAAGCCCCCTTTGTGCCTCGGATGCTTATTTTCTGTGAGCAGTGTTGATTCACCCAGGATTTTGAGGTGGCTGGCTGGTACCTGAGAATGGGCAGGCTGCTGATAAAATGGCAGGTTTCTGCTAAAAAACAGAGCTCAACACCAAAGTGGATGATGTGGAAAGTGTGTGCAATGACAGGAATTCCTGAAGCAGGTCAATTTACCTGAGGGATTTCTGGAAAAGCTGCTTGCTACGGGGTATGAGGCCACAGAGGGCAAGAAGGCACTGCTGTCACCAGCAGAGGGTAGGGAAGACGTGTCCTTGAGCTGCGTGAGGGGGACACCCATGGGGACAGAAGGAGGATGTTCACAGCCGGCATCAGGGGATTCAGGGCTGACCTGAAGTACAATGCACGGAGATGGAGGCTTGATTAAGTATTATTATTTTGTTAGTTGGCTTTGTAAAATTGCTGTTGTGCTCCTCCTTTCCTGAAGTCCTGCTTGTATAAAATCACTTTAAAATCAGTTCTCAGATAGGAAAATAGGAAAATCCAACTCCTCAGTTTTCCAGATGGAAGTTTGAGTTGGAATTATTTCTGTTCTTTTGAGAAAGAACCATGAAATGATGAAGCCCAGGTAACGTGGCCCTTTCTAATGTCAAATGCAGCTGGCAAAATGATCGTGTCTCTAAAAATACCTAGTGTTTTTTTTTTCCTTTGCCAAACATTTGCAGTATTTTCCTGACATTCACATGATACATTTCTTTTTCTAACATAGGCTACTAAAAATGCAAACCAAACAAACAGTAACAACAAAAAACAACATCAGAAACTCAACAGCGAACTGCAGAATGGTGGAGTCACAGAATCACCAAAGAGCTGAGGTGGGCACCAACCTCTACAGACCATCTACTCCAGTGCTCGGAGCAGGGCCACCTAAAGCAGCTGGGTTTTGAAGCTCTTCAGGGAGGAAGACTCTACAACCTCTCTGGGCAACCTGTGGCAGTGCTCAGACACACTCATTTAAAATAAATAAAATAATAATATGTTTTTTAATGTTCAAATGTAATTTCCCATGTTTCTGTTTGTGCCCGTTGTGTCACTGGGCATCACCAAAAAGGGCCTGGCTCCATCCTCTTCGTACCTTCCCTTCAGGTATTTATTGACATTGATGTGATCCCCCTGAGCCTCCTCTTCTGCAGGTCCCAGCTCTCTCAGCCTCTCCTCACAGGAGAGGGGCCCCAGTCCCTTCATCACCTTCGAGGCCCCTCACTGGTCTCTCTCCAGTACAACCATGTCTCTCTTGTGCTGTGGAGCCCGGAGGTGGACCCAGCACTCCTGGTGTATCTCACCAGAGCTGAGCAGAGGGGAAGGATCACATTGACCTGCTGGCAACACTCTTCTGAACGCAGCCCATGAGTCTGCTGGGAATCTGAGAGTTGTGAGAGTCTGAATCAGAAGATGAATGTGCTTTGGGGCACTGTGGCCCTGGATGCACTATTCAAGTCTGATTTATAAACCATTTTTGACATCCACCATGGGGCATATTCACATAAACCTCAGAGTGCTCTTTCATCACAACCTGATGTCTGATCTTGAATTGTTGCATTTGGATATTTGATCAGTTTTTCTTACGCTGAAGTAATTTTTCACACAATTAGATGTAGTGAGGCAGTGAAAGAGCCGGCCGTAATCATGTTGCTTCCCACGGGTAAGATCAAAAGTCAGACATTTTTAGATGGTTCTTGACAGGGACATAGCGAAAGTTGAAGAAAAGACAGACTACAATTGACGTCAGTGATACAGTACTTCTTGGTAGCAGTGGGAAACATTCAAATTGGTAAAAATAACACTTTTTTTTTTCTCCCCTTTTAAGACCACTGTTATCAGGTATTTAGTGTGCTTTGGCTTTCCCTCAAAGCCTTCAAAAATGTGTCAAGCTGTTTCACCTACAGACCCGAAAGCAGGAAGCAGAAGGCCTGTTATTAGCTTTTTGTGGTTTGGAAATTGTAGGTACTCAAACGCCACAGTGCTGGGGGCCTGGGTTGCTTTGCTGAGAGTTGGCTACATGCAGCCACTGCCAGCAGAGCCTTGGTGTGGGTAGGGAGAGGGAGTTTTCCATGTTCCCCCAGTGGGACAGGTGCCTTCAGGTCTGACAGAGCAGCATCACATCAAGTCTAGGCTCTGCAACACATCCCTGGCTACAGAGGGCTGCCCTGGCAGAAGATTCAGCCACACCAGTTCAGGCCCAGCTTATGAACACTGGAAGAGAAGAGATTCCTCTTCTGACACCTTTCATATTTCCAGTACAGCATCACACATGATGCCATCTGCCTTCTGAACCTGCGGTGTGACAATGTCTTGTAGGGAAGCTGTGGCAGGCGCTTTGTTTCTGAACTTCTGAATTTGCTTCCAAGTTGGCTGGTTTCAGACAGCAGGTGCCTGATGCTGGAAGACTCTTGGTCTCACCCAGAACATCAGCGGCTTTACCTGGGCTGTTGCATTAAGTCACAGGCATGAAACAGAATCACAGAAATGCAAAATCACAGCATGGCTGAGTTGTGAAGGCACCTCTGGAGCCAGCTGCTCCAACCCCTGCTCAAGCAGGGACACCAGAGCAGGCTGCCCAGGACCATGTCCAGGCAGTTTTGGAGAATCTGACGTTTTGAAGCCATCAGGTTAACCCTGTTGCAGCCATGACCTGCTGTCTTAGCATCACTTACAGTTGATTTTTTTTTTTCTAATTTCACATTAGATTTGAAAACAGTATGTATTTACCACAGTGGCAGTGGCAGCCCACTCTGGTTGGTTTTATACTTACGGTCCAGAACAGATACCATAAACATGTGTGACAATTTCAGTAGGGTCTGTGACAAGCTGCAGACTCATCTTCTACCTCCACCCCACCATTCCCCAAAATTCACCCCAGTTTAAGCATCACTTGACCTTCCATGAAGCTTCTACCTTTGCCCTTTTCTACCAACTTTCTGTCTACCTTTTGCCCATTTTTTTTTCTTTTCTTTTTTTGTGGACTCCCACCATTCTGGCTTGAGCGCTCTGCTTAATATCGCTTTGGAGAAAGTCCTTCCCAAATCTGTATGGGCTTCTTACCGGTTGGTGTGGTAGTTCTGAAAAGATGCCAACACTTCTGTTGTCTGAATATTTGATCTAAAACTTCCAGCTGAACACAGTTAGCATTTGTGTCTTCTTACAATTGTCAGGTACACTCTAGCTGGATGTAAATGGCTTATTCAGTATATAATCTGTGTAAATTTTCACATTGTCTTCCAGCTTTTAACATCTAATTTTATTACTAATATTATAGATTTATCAGTGTAGTTAATGACATGTTTAATATTTCTTCGCTTCCAGCACTATGATTCTCTCATGCACTGCAATGTCTCTATTCAATATGAATATATGGGCACTATTTTGGCTGCAAAAAAAAAAGACATAATGGTTTTCCCTGTGTTTCCAGAAATCTTATTAATGGATAGTGAAGGAATGGAGGAAACAGAATGAAGACGAGGAAATAAAATAAGAAGGAAGACAGAACAGAAAGCCAGTCTGCTAGGTTCAAAGTGCATAGAGGTCAGGTGCTGGAGGAAGAATTAACAGAGATGTAGAGGTCAGGAAGAGAAAAAGATAAGAGTACAAGTGGGATGAGAATAGATAATGTTTTGTGGAACAAAAGATAAATTAGCGACCCTGATACATCTTCCTTCTGGAGGAAGAAACATATGCCCCAAGACAGAGATAACAATAAAGCTTGCAAATAGCCTGACAAAATAGGGAAGCAGTGGGACAGAAGTGTTTGTGGGGGAAAAAAAGCAATCCAGAAAAAAAAAAAAAGAAAAAAAAAAAGCACCATCTCTATTACAGGTAGAGTTCCTATTAAAGGAGAGCTTTAGATTTTCTGAACATTTCTGAACATTTTGGGAAACAGTATGGAAGAAAGGGGAAAATCTACAGAAGAAAAGCAAAAGAAGTATTGGCCTGTTTGCCTCCAGTAACACACCCTTCAGTTAATTTTTTACAGACAGACTGTTCATCCTCCTTGAGAAAAGGGTGTGTATATTTGTGTATATTTTGGGTACCATTCTTGACCTAGAGCTTCTGCATTTTGTTTCTGAATGCCAGTATTTGTGTCCCAGCTGCCTGTCCCCATGTCCCCCCTGCTGACTGCTGCCCGGCGGGCTGCATGTCCCTCTGCCCTCTCCGCCTGAGAACACAAGTTGGCACCTGGGCCTGACGGTGAGGAAAAACATCTTGGGACACGTCTGGGTCATTTAATGCCAGAAGCTGGTTACTGAAATGAGCAGGTGTGCAGACGGCTCACCTAATCCAATCGTGCTGCTGACATCCGCAGGAGTAATCCGCCCGCAGAGCCGCCTCCCCAGATAGTGGCCGTGGCAGCCTGGCTGGCTCAGACAAACACATGCAGGGAATCCCCAGGGATGAACGCCGTGTCTCTGAGTTCCCTCCAGCTTTCACTCACAGAAGTGAGAGCCCATATGTCTCCTTAATTCAGGAGAAAATCCGATTTTGAAATGGCAGGGGCACCTGGCTCTCTAGCAAATGCGCACGCTGGGTATGAAGGGACACGTGCATGCAGAATGAAAATTGGGGTCTGCAGAAGAGGGATGCAAACCCAGATCTCCCCATTTTGCAGTGGGTATTGAAGTTGTTCTGTTCTGTTTATGGCAGCTCTGAGGGAGCTCCTTGCTGCAGTTGTAGCTGCAGTGTGTGATACATAAACCTGCCACCCGCAGCTCAGACACAGCGTGTTTCAGTGCTGGAACCAGCTTTTGGCTTGGAGCTTGCAGTCTTCTCCAAGTCAAAGGAAGGAGTGAAACTGCCAAAGCTGACCACAGCACTTCAGCTAAAGGGGGATGGAAATGTTTCACGGGGCAGTTAGGCTCAGTGAATGCTACCAGAGGGAGGTCTGCTGTTATCAGCTGATAGAGAGACTGCAGGATAGAGAGAGCAGGAACATGAGTGCTGTCTGTAGAAGCACGTTGACACTGCCTCGGTGCTCTGCCTCCACTGTTTCAAGGGGCGAGGGACCAGATCACCTCTATTTGAATACTGTCACCTGCTGGCAAACACAGAAGAAAAGAGCAGAGAGGTACTAATCCATCCTCTTCTGGGTACAAGAACTTCACTATGAGGCTGGTCAAAGGACACTTGCATGTGCTAACAGACCTTCCTGGCACTATGCAATGCTCCAGACAGAGGCACATCATTTTTCATCATTTGTACAGTAATAGGATTATGCTCTCATTACTCTGACATCCATACTGGTGATTCTAGTGTCATACTTTTTTCTCTCAGGTAATTTTGGCTTACCTCTGAAAGTGACTGCTTCATGCAGTGGAAGTTTAGTTCTCCATTTCATTTGCATTAGCATGGTATGGCTGTGGTAGGCCAGAAAATTTAGTCTGTGTCCTAATGTCTTTTTCTCATCTCCCCCCACCTGGACAGATTACTTATTATTTTATCTATTATCACCTCCACTTCTCATTACTGCTCGCTGACACTAGCCAATTTGAAAACTTCTTCAGATAAGCCTGTTCCCTCTCCCACACTAACCTTTCTGTGAGCTGGATGGGGTTCATTTCCTGGAGCTGAGCATCCAGAAAGGAACATTGCATTTGGCAAGGAAAATGCCCCTTGTCCCATCCATCACCTTTAGAGATCATGTCTTCACAATTCGTAAGAAAAACCTACAATTTTGGAGTCACCCACACCTGGAAAATGACCTTTACCCTGCTGGTTGCTGCATTTTGCACAATTTACTATGGATCTGCCACAGAATAAACCACATCTGCAAATTTCCTGCTGCTTATTTGTACATGTCTGTACGTGCTGCCCAGACTATTGGAATATTCTCCAGTCTATACTCCCCTGTTGGAAGACCTCTCTTGGCTTCCTATCAGCTACAAAAACACTCTAATGATCCCAGTGTCCCTTAATGGGCCTAATGGATGGTATCTGTGCACACTGCTATGCTTGCTCCCACTGACCCCAATGTCGTGCCTCACCTTAGACCAAAGACCAGCCAGAGCTGTAACCTTGGACCTTCTTTCCCATTAGAGGGTTCAGTGCTGCTCTCACACCAGCTACAAACATGATTATTATGTATAATCTATTACACAACTCCTTTATTAACACATCATCTCTTTCAAAATTACAGCTCAGAACTGCTGAAGTCATTTTGTTTATAGCCTTGCGGGCTGTGCCCCACACTCTGCCTTGCTCTTACCAAAGTTTCCCTCACTTATGGCCCCATATTTCCTCTGATTTTATACTGCTACATTTTACAATGGTTTTCCTTGCTGCAATTATTGAGCATCCCTAGCTTTGGTATGCAGGATGCCTTATGAAAATAAATTGAACTTCTGTTTTTTTGTGTGTGTGTGATTTTATTTTTTATTTTTTACCGTTTCTAGCCACAGGGGAAATAATTCATTTGTTTGAGGAAAGGGGAGTGGTGAAGGCACCAGCACTAGGTCAAAACTCCTCGAGCCTAAAAGAGATGACACTTTGCTCAAAGGCAGAAAGATCAAAATATTTCTTCAAGCACTTTCCCTGACATATGGAGATTAAAGTTAGGAAAAAAATTGTTTTGTATATATTTCCCTTCAGCTTGTGTCTCTTTATCAAAGCTAGTCATTTTAAAATATGTCTCAGTAATAAACCAGGGATAAAACTTCAGGGAAGCCAGTGAATCTTCAGTTATTTTTCAAAGGCATTTTTACCTGGCTAACATCCCGCAGATATGTGTGACCTTTCTCTGCATGGGTATTCATTAAATGCTTCACCTGCCTCACGTGCCTTTTAGGAAACATAGCAGAACGTCAGCTAGATTCATGGCATCTCCATTAAAGAGTAAATTTGTATCCCTCAATTAAAAACTGTTTTTGAAACATCCCAGAGCAATTACTCCTCAGTGATTCGCGGAAGACGATCTCAAAACACGTAAAAATAGATTTTATAGGACAGTTACAAAAAAGTTCAGGACAGTATGAAGATAGCTACTAAAAAAAGCAGCACACAATCTTACTATAAATCTTAGAGCATTTTGTTTCTTGAAAAACTAATTACTTACAATATTTTTCCCCATCAGATCCTCATAATGCAATCCTTCCAGGAAGCATTATTTTGGTGTTGCTTCCTCCCTCACAGCAGGAATTGTGCACGACGTCATTTGCGGTTTGTGTTAATTACAGAAGATGGCAGTACTAAAAGTAATTATGATGCATGGCTGATTGGAAAATCACTTCATCTTTTATTCCCTCCATTGTCTGCCTTCAGAGAGGCTGTAGCACACCAAAGCCAAACTGGGCAGAAAGGCAGGAAAAAAAAAAAAAAGATGAATTCGATGAAAAAGATAATTTCAACAGCTTCAGGTGAATTAAAAGGAGGTTTGGATTGTATTCAGTATGACTAGGGGTGATTCCTTGTATTATTTAATTATTCTATTTAATTCAGTAAAATGTAGCTGTTAGTTTAATTTAAGAGTATGAATTTAGTAAAATTTACTGTTTCCTATATAAGAAATATTATTAGAAATACTATTCTTGTAAATTTTATATTGTCTTCTACTTCCTCCAGTAAACCATTTTGGGAGCAGTGTAGAGTTTTGGAAATTAAGTAGGGAAGATTGATCCACAGGCATGGGGGACTTTGTTCAACGTGAAAAAGGTATGGTGCTCTCAGAGATTTGGACCATCCGTGTTCAGCTGGGGATCTGCAAAGCTGGGAGGTGAAATCCTCTCTTCCTCCTTCACCCCATCCCCTTTCCTTTGTGGGGCACTGAGCACTTCAGATGGCACTCAGCAGAAGAGAGGACGTAAATAGTTTTCTCTGGGCTTTGGGAAAATGACAGGTAAGGACCCACGGGCTCTTCCTCAGCTGGAGAATGACTGCAGCTGTGATGGGAAGAAGGTTACGGTCAGTAACATTATAAAATACATTTTACTTCTCATTATCAGCTGTCCTAAATCCATATGAAATACAAGAGATTGTTTATTACTAGAGGATATTTTTGCTATTAAATCTTCTGTATAAAGGTAAACAAATAATTTACTTCTGGGGATCACAAGACCATTCTCCAAGTAGCTGGAAAAAATTGCTATCTGCATTTTTATTATGAACCTTTAAGATGCAAATGCCACTGGAAGTGCACAAAGCTTCATTAATGAGACTGTGAAAACCTGAGCCACCAGAATCAGAGTTTAGACTCTTTTAATGTCCAAGGAAAAAAAATCAAAGAATGTGAATTGCTTACATGATTTCATTATTTATTTTGTGGGCTTTATTATTTATATTCTTCAATGCAGAGAGCCCATTCTGAGAGATAAAGACAAAAATCAGTTTTACAGCTCACTTTCTGGGAGCTAATAGCCCGATGACTTCAAAAGGAACTGCACATAGCACACCATGGCTGAATTTGGTCCATATAATATAAAATGAAATACGCTTATGCAAAGCAAAATCGTATAAAAGTCTTAGTGGATTAAATCTCACAGCCATGGAGCCCACAACAGAAGCAAAAACTGAACAAGAGAAATTCAAATTCTGCTACCCAAAGATTTCACTGGTTTTCTCAGAAGTGTGTGTAAAGTGATTTATTTCTCTGTGCAGGTCATTTCTTTACATAAACCTCTGCAGCCTTCAGTGATAAGCCTGCTGCAAATAACACAAGCGAGGGCATACAGATGGTATTAGAAATGCCACAGAAATGGAAAGGACTTCCCTCTGAACAGACCTCAAGTTTTCCATTTAATTTTGGTAATACTGCTTTTATTAAATTGATTTCCATAACTTCAAGACTTCAAAGCTAATACTAAGGAGAACTGAGGATGGCAAAAACTACTAAAGAGCAAAGTGGTAAAACCTACTTTACATTGACCTGCGAATTGAAGCAGACAAGAGGAGGAACAACCTTGGTGACCCACTTACACACATGCATTGTGTGCATACGAAGCCACCTCTTGGCTCTAGGCTCCCTATTAAATAATTGGGCTTCCAGGAATGAATATTGTGAGAAGTAAGTACAAAGAAGAGGGGAAGGAAGGGAACTCCATTGAAATATTGCCAGGGTGAGTGTTTACACCATCAGTGCTGCAGATTCTCCCCATTCCTGAATCAGTGCCTCTGTGCCATGCAGGTGCTAACAGGGAATTCAGAAACGGCTTAAAGTTACTTTAATTAATTCCTGTGCCTATCAATATCTTGAATAAATTACATCATGATATTTTTAATCAAGTTAAAGCTAGAGCAGATCAGCCCACAGGATCAGAAACCCAGCTGTGCTTGGCTTGTGTCTCATCTGAGAGTACTTTGAGAAATATCTTGTCTGAGTGGCATCACAAAGCATCCAAAAACCTCAGCAGGATTGCAGATTTGTAAAATGAGGACAAGATCATGATCAGCTGCTCCAAGGGAGGAGAATGTGCAAGACACTTCCCCTTTTCATCACCCCTTGATCCCAGCTGCCTTCAGCTGAACTGCTC
This sequence comes from Anas platyrhynchos, assembly GCF_047663525.1. Lineage (NCBI taxonomy): Eukaryota > Metazoa > Chordata > Aves > Anseriformes > Anatidae > Anas > Anas platyrhynchos. Next base: position 13,762,727 of record NC_092587.1, read on the forward strand.
TTGCCTGCCTTTGCCAGGCATGAATTCATGCTCCAGAATGCTTCATGTCACTGCAGTGAAGCTACAAAGGGCTGACTTTATTAAGCACATCCTCCTGCTAGATTTCCACCTATGCAGCATTATTCTATCCTTCCAGCATAAGAGACACTTTCTTTTATACACCTACTGAGCACCAGATGAGTGCAAGTACACCCCATGTATTTCTGGCCATCTCTTACTGATAGTGTTCAAACCAGGACCAGCTGTAGACTAGATCCTACCAAGCACTGCCTCTAGTTCTGTTAATTTCTGTCCTAAAGCTTCAGTGGCTGTTGGTCTTGTGCAGTCCTTGTACTCCTTCCTACACTTGCACATGCCGTATTTGGCCCTAGTTAAGATTTGGACTGGGGACTTGACAGTGAGATAATCTAATGCAGTTGCTCATTATTGCAGCCAATCTCCAGCAATTCAGAACAGGCAGAAAACCTGAAGCTCCAGAACACAAGTGTGAAGAGCTTAATATGAAAGATACTTGTCCTGGGGCAGCACCTGGGAGGTTCTGGTATGCATACTTTCTGCACATCATGCATTAGTGACAGTCCTATTTCAACCAGTAGTAAATTAAGAAAAAGCTTTAAAAGAGAAATTAGTAGCTCTCTATTTCACTAACAAGAGACACAGCAAGAAAAACAATTAACAATTACATTCTTTTGGTGCCTTTTATTTAGTTATCTCAAAGCACTTTGCAAAGCTGATTTAAGAGCCAAAGAAGTTGAGGTGCTTCATATCCAGTTTTACAAACTCAGCCAGTTTGTGCAAATCAGGAACAGGCTACCTGTAATTGTGATCCCAGGGGTCTGTTTGAAACCTATGGATTTTGGATTCTTCGGGGTAAGTAGTGCGATAGCAGTTAATAATATCATTAACTACTGGATGGATTTTTGCATATTCTGAGAAGCAAAAAGGCCTCTCCTGGTTGTTTTTTCATAAACTATTATTCAGAAGACCAGATAACTAATTCTCCCTTGTTTGGGTATGGTGATGTTACAGTTCAGATGCCAACAAGCCTATCCTATAACTCATTTGGCACATTACCATTTTTAATGGCATGTTCCCTGTTTCATTCCTACCTGTACTGGTTTAGGAACATCATCTACGTTGACTGTATTGATCTAGTTCATAACCTGAAAGAAGTTCCACTATGTTCCCTTGAGGACTCTTTAATAAAAAGACTGCTCCTTTAACTTTTCTTTACAGCCCCTTTTGAAGAGCTAGAGCAATCTCTGTTGACCTAGTCTGTACCTGCTCCAATGTAATAATAACCTATCGATGTGTGCAGTGACTGATGTAGTGCTCGGTGTTTGAAATAGTGCTTGATAAGTGTCTTATACAGAAAAAGCATCACCTTTTTGTAGTTTATCCTTTGCTGATACAACATTAGGTGTATTTTGTTTTCTGAGGTATTTGTGGAAATGAAAATCCCAATTACTGCCTCCATACATGCTCCCAGTCTCATTTGATTGTTCCACTCAGCACCTATTTCTTGGGTTGTTTCCTCGATCTTGGACTAATTATTTTACAGAATTCTACAATGAATTTCCTTTACCATCTGCTGGTCTAATCAACCTAATGATCCATGTCCTCTGGAAGCAGATTGCATTATTCCTCATTATTTGCACTGCTTCTGACTTTACCATCATTTACTCTGTAGATTGAGAACTTGGCTCCAGTTCTTGGCTGCTGCTGAGGGCAGCGACAGCACAACTTTAAGCAGATGTTAGATAAGGTTATCTCTAGAGGTATTAATATCATCTGCTAGCACAAGTCAGAGCAGCCTGAAAGTCCCCTGAAATGAGAGTAGGCACCATTGATCCCCATTGCTACAATTACCTGAGTCAATGGATTCAACAAAATCACGAGGATCGACATTTCTTAGCCAAGCTTTGAATGGTGCCAGAACAGAGGGGATAACACAAAAGCCCACTCGGTGCCTACATGTTACCAAAGATTTCTCCTACCAAGAATGACTTAAGGGAAAATTTATGCTATCTTCAAATTGTAAAGAATCTTGTAAAATCAAGCCCTTGTTTTTAAATATATATATATATTTTATTTTGTCAGGAAATTGTCAAGTGTATAAATCAGGGCCCTTAAAACTGACTCAGAGCTGCTGAACAGTAATGTCTGTGAAGCAGTAAATAACTGCTAAGGATCAGAAAATATATATATATTAACGTACAGCTCTACATTAAACAGAAATAAAAAACAACTGATGTTGAAGATTAGTTTCTAGGAGCTAACACAGCTTCTCATCATGGCTATTGCTTCCACAGAGGCAGTTCCAGTGAACACATCAACCGTTAGAGTCCTGAATGCATTTGCAAATCTGTTGAATAGGAAAAACATTTTTTCTTGCAACACAAATACTTATCTGCTCAGATATAGGAGTCACTGGAAGTACTCATGTCTTCAGAATAAAGGCCTAGAATAACATAGTTTTTGGGGGGTGGGTATGAAATGTACGTGGATTTCCATGTATCTTCAAAAACAGGTACCTGCCTTGGTTTCTTCTGCAGTAATGGAAATTAAGGGGTCTCTACTTGGTTTCCAGAAAATATGTTATGAAATACCCTTGGGCAACTGAAAGATGGGGACAAGCACTAGTAGAGACCTATGAAGGGAGGACTTTCGGAGATGGCAGCTGGAACTGAAACAATGTTCTCTAGGCTGCCAGTTAGGGCTGGGGTACCCAAGAGAGCCCCTGCATATAGCTTCCATGTATTTACTAAAGCCTTCCCTAATATTATGTGGAGATGTGAATGACAAAGCAGTGTGGAGAAGGCATTCTGAATAGTGAATTGTTTCTTTCTGCAATGAACATGTCAGGTGTTATTTTTGCAAAAAGCTAGTGAAGTTTCACATACTGTCAGGCTATCCAGGGCACTGCACAATTAATACTTATTTATCAGCTATGATTTATAAGATATTTTTAAATGAACAAAAAGATTTCCATGGCACATCCGACTGTCTGGGAGGGTAAAGCACAGATAAGAAATCGATGTTGCGTAGAGGTTCTGCAGAGAGAACACATCCTGGTCCCAGACGAGCCTGGCGATGTTTGCATTCTCACAGAGAAGAGCTAATCAAAGCTGTGACACGGTTAAGTTCCCCTAAATTAGAAGATAAGGAGGAAGGGGAAGTGAAGTCCCCAGGAAATCATTTGATACTTCATTTGCACTCAAGAGGCAACCCTACAACTGTCACTGTCACAGGGGGGACTCAAGCGCAAGAGAGATCCTGAATCCTTAAGATACCACCGAAGGAGCAGAGTACTGCTAATTTGTCACATTGGCTTGTGTGTCCCAGAGATAGCTTACAATGACAAGTACACTGAGAGCTGGTTTCGTTGTTTGTTGCTTCCCTTCCAGAACTTGGTTTGTGATCAGGACTTTAACCTTTGCTTTTCCATTTATCTTGTTTCATAGCTAAACTTGCCAAGCTGCTGAAGCTGAGGTGAACCTCTGAGGCCATGAATTCAAAGAGATCGGTGCTTGCAGGCACCTGCTGGATGGGTTTTCAGCAAATGGAGTGTTTTGTTCACTATCTGGAAAGTATGGGCCTGGGGGTTGCAGCATTTTGTGCCACAACAGGGACAGAATGGGCCCTTGCCAGGAGCTAGCCGGGAGGAAGAGGAGTGAGAAGCAGAGCACAGTATCACCCCACATCCCTCAGCATCATCCAGGCAGCACAGTGTCTGGATGTGTAGAATAAGAATTTTTGTTGTGTGATTATGTTTGGAGAATCAGAAACCAAGCTATAAAGAAAGACACTGAAGCTGGGAGTAATTTTCCTTTCTTTCTTTTAACCATCTATTTTCCTTTTGGTTTTCTCTTTCCTTTCTGTGCCTGAGTTCAATTTATCTTATTGAACAGGACTGGGCTTCAATAATCCCTCCAAACTGATTCTTTAATTGTTTGAAATATTTTTTTCACCCTTTTCTTTTTTTTTTTTTCTTTCTTCATTTTTTAAATATTTTATGAAGATATGAAAGAGCCAATCAGAGGTTGTTGTTGCAGTCCTGTACTTTTTAAAGAACAGGCTGAAAGGAACTTTATGCAATACAGAGATGGGGAATGTGTACAAAGCACGCTGGTCTTGGACTCCATACAACTTATTTAATACAAATACATTTAATACAAATTATTATTATTTAATACAAATAAATTAAAAAAAATATTATTTCAAATGCTTATCTCCATGTAAGTGTACTTTAAAAACTATAATATCTTTGAAGGTGGCTTCATTCTTTTGCAGACAGAATGTGAACCCCAAGCCAGAGTTTTCTACTTTATAAAACAGGGTGGAAGTTGCCTGATCTGCATAGTTCAGGTCAGAATGAACGAATTAATTGCATTGGAGAGAATATTTGCCTAAAAAGACCTCTATTCATTACTTACAGGGTTCCTGGGACATGGGAATCAACAATTTTCAGATTCTGACACGGCTTTTAAGAGTCTGTATCTAGATGGAATTTATCTGACTTCAATTTCTAGCCAGTTGAATCATCATCTGCTTTTGTCTTATGGTAAGAAGACATCTATTACCAAGTTTCTCTTCTGAATACATGCATGGATCGATCAAGTCCTCTTGCATCCTTACCTTTGCTAATCAGACAGATTTGGGATGTGGGTCTTTCAGGTTAAAGCATGTCTTCTCCTTTCACTGCTATAATGACCTTTCTCTGAACAATTTGTAATTAATCAATACCTTCATTAGCTGGGGTACCAGCATTAGACATACTAGTTGTACCACTGCCAGATACTTCAGCTTGATTTTCTTCTGAATGTGCATCACAAAATCACATCTATTAGAAATGCTCTCCATCATTCATATGTAATGTAGATTATTTATAAATTCAATTTGCAAAATGAAATGCTATGCAGTACTAAATTAAATAACACATGGAAATCCAAGGGGTATTGTGTAAGTACATAGTATTTCCTTCAAAAGCAAAGATGCCTCTGTAAATTCCTTTTTTTTTTTTTTTCTGGATGTGTAATAAAGGTTGATTCAGATCCCACAAGAAATTGTTATCTGGACTTAAAGCTTTGTCTGTCTCACTATCTAACCACTATATTATTACATGTATAATGTATAATTCTTTGAGAGGGACTTTCAGAGACTATAGGCTCTGTAAAATTGATCTCTGGAAGTGATCCTAGGAAAATGACTTTATGGAGAATTACTGTTACTTTTGCTGGCATAATGCAGTTAATGATGCTAGCCGTACAAATCCAATGTAGTGATGTTGCTCTTCATCATTCGTATTTTAGTGCCCTTAAGGTTTTTATTCAGTTTTCCTAAGGATGGTATTTTGTATATCTAAAAATTGAGCATCTTCTATTTTTTATTTGTCAGGACAGATGAAAAATTTTATGGCATCTGTGGGAGTGAGATTCCTCTCGTTTAATTGTTGTCTTCAGTGTTGAGGCATATGACAAGAACAGTAAGGAGTCAAATGCTCATCATTTAAAGCTATTAGAACGACTCAAAACATCGATCCCATTCAAAATGCAAAATTAAAATAGTAGCCCTACTTTGTAGATTTCCTGTGCAGGAAGATGAAATGTCTGGAGATGGATTCAGCCTGTAAAAATGCATTGGTTGGACACTTTCGGTAGTATTTAAGGGACGTGTAATTATTATACAGAACAGCTATTAGCCTGCTTAGTGATACAGCATGGCATTGAAATTGTGAAAAGCAGGTGGAAGGACTGAATGTCCTTAAGGAGATGTAGCTGTGTTGGTGGTAGTGATGGCAGTAATGCAGGTCCTCTCCCCGCTGTCCTTGAGGAATAACTACCCTGGTGAGGTGTTCACAACCCCACACTCATCTCCTGCTTATCTGCACCCTCACAGACAAATATTGCCTGCAGACATTCAAGTGAGGCATCTAGACAGCCACTCACTGAGAAGCAGAATTACACCAGCTTCCCATGCATGGTGCACTGGAAAAGCAGGTGAAATTGAGCTGGTCATGCACAACTGAGAAGGCTGCAGAGAGTGAAATGTTCCTCTGCCTAGGAGCTGCTAACCCTTTTTGTACTGATCAGTCTTTTAAAACTTCTAGACGAGTCCAATCAAACTTTTCAAAGTTCAGGGAAGTCACTGGGAATGTATATAATAATAATATAAAATAATATATATATGTATGTTCTTTCAGTCTATATTTGCTATACACTATAATTTACCTCTGATGAGCAAATATTAGCATGTTTTGCTTTTGTATGATATGCAGAAACTAACAACAGTATCTTTTTTTGGTCACTTGTCTAAATATGTTTGAACAGTCACAACTAGTATTTTCTCTTTTGGGGAAAGTAACAAAGGAGGGTTTTTTAGCATTCTACCTTGTTTTGGTATAGGGATATATTTATTTAAAAACAAAATTTTAAAATGTGCCAACAGTTTTGCTTTATTGGGGATTTCACAAAAAGCCAAGTGACAAGAGGAGGTTCAGTGACCTTCTCTTGTAAGAGGAAGTATTTAAACATCACAGCATTCTGAGAACAAGGGCATACACGATGAGAAAAGTGTATCTATCCACTGCATTCCTGCAGGAAGCATTTAAACCTCTGCTTGAGGACCAAGTAATATCATGCACCATCCATGCAAAAGAGTTGACAAAAAGACTTTAAGAAAATTTCTCTGCAGGAAGATTTCTTCATGAACTTCCCTGCTCTGTTCCTCTGTACAACAACAACAAACAAGTTGGAGGGGAGAAAACTTTTTGATCAGCTAAATTTTTCCTGGATTCAGTGATTCATCTGTTAGAAAGCCAGCTCAGCAGATCTGTGTGCTGCTAAACACAACTTCTGTGGGCAGTATTAAACCTGGTAAACAACTTCCTTTTCCAGTCTTTTTGCAGATGACACTAAATTGGGAAGAACTGCTGACTCCCTTGGAGGTAGAGAGGCCTTGCAGAAAGATCTTGACAAATTAGAGGGATGGGCACTCACCAACAATATGAAGTTTAACAAGAGCAAGTGCTGGACTGTGCACCTGGGACAGGGCAGCCCTGGCTGTACGTACAGACTGGAGACAAGAGGCTGGAGAGCAGCCCCATGGAAAGGAATTTGGGGTTTTGGTTAACGGAGAGTTGAACATGAACCAGCAGTGCACCCTGTCAGCCAGGAGGGCCAACCATACCCTGGGGAGCTTCAAGCATGGCATTGCTAGTTGGTCAAGGGAAAGAATTGTCCCAGTCTGCTTTGTGCTGCTGTGGCCTCACCTTGAGTTCTCTGTGCAGGTTTGGGTGCCACAGTATAAGGATGTAAAACTACTAGAGTGCATCCAAAGGAGAGCTACAAAGATGGTGAAGGGCCTCAAGGGGCAGATGTATGAGGAGCAGCTGAGGTCCCTTGGTTTGCTCAGCCCCGAGCAGAGCAGGCTGAGGGGAGGCCTCATGGTGGCCTGCAGCTCCCTCACGAGGGGAGCGGAGGGGCAGGCGCTGAGCTCTGCTCTCTGGGGACAGCGACAGGACCCGAGGGAACGGCATGGAGCTGGGACAGGGGAGGGTCAGGCTGGGGGTTAGGGAAAGGGTCTGCACCCAGAGGGTGGTCGGGCACGGGGACAGGCTCTCCAGGGCAGTGGGCACAGCACTGAGCTGCTGGAGTTCAAGGAGCATTTGGACAGTGCTCTCAGACACATGGTCTGTTTTTTGGGTGGTCCTGTGCGTGCAGTTGGACTTGATGATCCCTGTGGGTCCCTTCTAGCTCACAATATTCCATGATTCTATGATTCTTTTTCTCTCCTGTCTACCTAAGCCATGTTCCTGGAGCAGACAACATGCAAGAGGCTGAGTCCTGAAGCCACCAACATGAGCCACTGAATCAGCCACAAGCTTTCAGGTGAGGCATACAACTGTCTCTTACAAGGTGTAGATAAGATGTTTAGTGTGCTGAAGATTGTGGTCCACCACTGGAGGCTGGGATTTCTGCTTGTTCCTGGAACATAAATGCTAGGTAAACCATAACCCAGTGAGGTTGGACTGTGGTCTGCTGATAACCACTGGACTGTTTCTGAAGTGTCAGTAAAAGGTAAGTCTATTGTTGGTTTTTCAGAATTTTTTACACCAGCTCTGTACCTTCCCTTTTTTATGGTTCTTCAAGCTGGAAATGACTGGGGATTTTGACATGACTCTGCTTGGGGCACAGTGGCTGTTCTGGTGCAGCACTGCTGGGAAAATGATCTGGGAAATGAGCATGCTTCATTCTGCTTGCCCTAGCAGCCTGTGCAGGCAGCAATGGGTGCAGATTCCTAAGCAAAATGTGTGAGAAATGGAAGGGAACTAGGCAGTTCTGCAGGTGGCAAAGAAGATGTGACATGTAAGTATTGAACAATGGGTTCAGAGGCACAGCCTGGTCCTTCCGCTGTGTCTGCTGGACTGCTCTTTCCCAGGCTGGTGCCACCATCACTTAATCGTTGTCAGAAGCAGCACATGATGCACCGCTGAGACCCAAGGTGGGAAACAACTGTTCCCTAAGACAGAGCTGGTCTCAACAAGCACCTTGGTGACTTCCCACCCTGGGTCTCAGCGGTGCATCATGTGCTGCTGAGAGGAAGTTTGATAGCAGGAAAAGGATACAGAGCAGAAAGTGCAGACCTGGAAAAGAGTAAAAATACCCTAGAATAAGGAAAAACAAAGGTGCACACAAGGATACCAATCTAAATAATAATTTTAAAAAAATACAGAAGAAGGAGCAGAAGTGTGCAGTGAAGCCCTCAGATGGGTCAGGTTTGCCAAACAGAATGTGGCTACCTACAACAACAAAGCATTTCACAGAATCACCTAGGTTGGAAGACACCTTCAAGATCACTGAATTCAACCTCTGACCTAACACTAACGAGTCCTCCACTGAACCATATCACTAAACTCTACATCTAAATGTCTTTTAAAGACCTCCAGGGATGGTGACTGAACCACTTCCCTGGGCAGCCCATTCCAATGCCTAACAACCCTTTTGGTAAAGAAGTTTTTCCTAAAATCCAGCCTAAACCTCCCCTGGTGTAACTTTAGCCCATTCCCCCCAAAAAAGAAGCGCTCACACAACCCCTGAGAATCAGCAAGGGCTGTTTATTGCCAAGACATCTTGCAGGTAAGCCTGCAGGATGTCCATGGTGTTTGGTGGCTACAAACTAATGCTTGCAATGGAGCCTGAGCAATGAGTAGGGGGCTTGCTGGGCACTTCTGCGATGCTGTTGGTGTTCCCAAATGACAGAGCACAAAGACATGCCGTGGTAGTCCCAGGCCTGTCCTGGCAGAGGTAGATCCACTTCCATCTGTTCCTCCACATCTGGTGGATCCAGCTCCATGGTCTCCATGGTGCTTGGCAGAAGGCTAAGCCAGTCCTTGCCTGGGACTGCCCAAATGGGATGCCTTGCATCCAGAATGTCCTCAGGCCAGGGTGCTGAACCAGGGGGTTGTCCAGTTCCATGCCTCGGTCCCATGCCACTGTTGGATTGATTTTCATGCATAGGTCCGACGGTGTTGTCTGTTTTATGGCCATTACTGGGTCCCTCACTGTGTTCTAGACTATGGGCACGCCTCTGCTCCCTGTGGCTGTCTGTCTGATGCTCCCACCTTTGCCCCACACCACCATTGCTCCTGTGGCAAGGCCCAGGCCCCCTGTCGCTGGGTGTTTGAAGGGCCAGTCTGTTCCCTGCACCGTTGCGGTGCCAATGGTGCCGCCTGTATCTCTCTGTGGGCTGGGCGCCGGAGGTCCCTTGGGCACTGGGGTCTCTTGTGCCACTGGTGCTATCCCTCTGCCCACGACACCTCTCCTTCTGGTCTGGTGCATTCCTTCCATTCTTTTAGGTAATTTCATTCTATTCTTTACAGAACAGGACAGAAGCAAGGTGCATCTTTAGCCCTAATTCCCATGTGCACTTTGTGCTCCTTTACTTCCCTCTCCTAGCACAAAGAGGGATCAGGAGACAAGTGGCCACATCTCTGCATGTGAAGACATCTAACAGTCTGTCTGTAGCCATGGACATCTCTGGTAGCCAGCTCTGGAGGGCAAACTGCCGCTGCCAATGCCACCCACCAACCTCCCAGGTAGGGACAGGGCGGTGAGCACTGCAGCACTCAGCATCGCTGCCTTTTGAGCCAGCTCAGAGGTGTCTGTGTGTGTTAGATAAACATCTTCAGCCAATTTAAGAAGCATAATTTATTCATAAATGTTTTGTGAGAAAGCCAGGCACACCTTATTCAATCTTTTATGCAGCTGACATGATTTGCTAAGGATTTGTAACTCGCAGGTTAAAAAACAACTATTTTCAAACTCCAAGAGAAGTGGACAAATAGTTATATTTAACCTCCTGCAGAGAAGATGGGGATCCCAGACACTGTAATATTTTTTCAGTTACTTTTAACAACAACAGCATATGATTATAATTTTCAGAAAGTACAACAAAAGATTTAAAAATTTGGAAGCAGTTTTCTGTTAGAAATGCAATTGTGTTGTTTTAAAAGATTACATCAACTTAATTTATATTGAAAGGAAAATTCCTATAAATTCAAGGCTGAGATGGAATCTTACATTTAATTCTTTGTAACCCTTTGTAACCTTTAATTCTTTGTAACCTTTGCTATTGTTATGTTTAGAAGTTTGTTTACTAGTTTTCTTACTTCATTTAGTGAAAATAAGGTGGATTAACAATGCCATATTAGCACTCATGAACTGAATTCTTCTGCGATTCCAGAATTTTCATTTTTGTTACCACTGGGAACAAAAATCCATTGTCAATATTGACCTTTGCAGTGGAGGACACCATGCATGCACAGTGTAACCCAGGGAGTAGAGAACACGGTAAGGTCAGGAGAAGATGTTATGGTGGGATTTCACAGCTTCTGATTCCTTTCATGCATCCAACATCCTCAGGAGAACGCTGAAGCAGATGAAAATCCAAGTGAGCTCTGTGCAAAAGAAACTGTCTACAAATAATTGAAAGTGGATTGTAACACAGTCTTGAATTCCAAGTCTGTCTCCTTTTTAGAAGAGTCAGGATTTAATTATACTTGTGGCAAAACTTTCCCACCATTCTTGAGGTTACTGAGCATGTGTTTAAAGCAGAAATTCTGTAAACCATTAATGTTAATATGTCTTTATACATCTTGGAAAAATTGAACTTCTGTTTGAAACTCATGTGGCATTTTTAATCGTGCTAAATGGATGGCCAGTAAATTGTAGGTCAGTCAATGATATGGTGATTCCCAGTAAAATAATGGGAAATGTTTTTTTTTGTCAGATTAGTGTGTCATAGGGAGATTTCCATACAGCATTTAACCTCCTATTGTGTGACATTTTGATTTAACAGGTAATGCTATCCAATCTCAATACTGCAGGTACTAAGTGGATTAAAAAGTAACCGATATGTTTTATGGGTTATTTCTGAAAGAGAATGCTTAATGGAAGAAGGTGTTTCTGAAACGTTCTGCAGCGATGAGTTCCTGGCCCAGTGCTTTTATTTTTTTTTTCTTTTTAATAAAATAGGAACTGGCTAATAAAGCTTGCCAAAATTCACACACTTGCAGAATGACAAATCAAGATGAGAACTTACGCAAAGTGATTCTGAACTGCTTTATAAACCAAACACATTGAAGGGAAAAAAAAAAAAAAAAAAAAAAAACAGCAACAACGACAAGCATAGAAAATGTCCTACTGCAGCCAATGAGCCAATGACAAGATTCTTACCGACTTTGACAGAGATGGGGATGGGGCTTCATATGGCTTGTTTAACAGCGCCTGACAAAAGTTAACATATCCATGAACACAGATTGCAGTTCTGCCTGTGAAGACTGGACCATTACATTAGGATAAACAGGACTGAAAATATTTATTGGTCATGACAGATGAATCAGCTGACCATAAGCACTTGTGATAGTGCTGTCACTGTAAGGCTGTACTGGGAAGCAAGAAAATTTTAGCCTCACTGAAGCTGGAGTCCTTGGCCTGAGCAGGTCAGGTTACGTGCACCATGTTAGCAAATAGCTGAGTGGACCTGGGCCAGGTGCTGATATTTGTCATTTATTCTGTACTTCCTAGTTAATAATGCTGTGGGCACTGCCTAAACATTTCTTCCATCTCAGAAGTCAAAAGATTGTTGATAAATTGGCAAAGGTTCAGAAACAAGACAGGAGAGTAATCCACAATCTGGGAAGTGCATATTATGGTGATTAGGGATCTCTGGCAGCTTGGCTTTTTGAAAGAGTAAGAAATAACTCAATCAAGGTCTTTAGGTACGTACGTGGGAAGCAGAAAGCATCTGCTACATTACAGCTCTGTTATCTGTAAGGCAAAGGTATAACAAAATGTAATACCTGGAAGCTGAATCTAGACAAACAATTATAATTATTTAGTATCCTAAATCTGGTCACAGACCGTCCCTAGACACTTTTTTAGACAAGTAAATCTGCAAAACAAATCTAATATTCCAGTCTAGCATGTAGATTTCGTAGCCCACATTAGCTTCTGATGACTTACTGTCCTCAGCACTAGGGTCCCCAGGCAAGGCACAGCAAGGAACACTACAAAGGAAATAACCACAGTATTTTTTACTCAGAATAGTTTTCATAAAGAGTTGCAGCATTTGAAACTTGCAAAGCCTGAAGGCAGCTTCCCTCTGCCAGGTCACCCTGAGCCCAGGCATGTCAACTGTAGGATTTGTGCCTGAGACCAGTAAGGGACTACAAAACTGTTTGGGACATATGACTCAAAGGGACCATTCTGAGTCACTGAAATATTTGCAGAGCTGCTACTCTACCTAACATCAGAGAGCACGTCCCACTGCCCTCCATCCCAAATCAGTTGACCTGGAGAAAAGATCAAAAACTACGCCTGATCTTCCCAAAAGAAGACATCAGGACAGACTGAGGATGTCTCCCATGTCCTAATTTTCCAGCAGTACTAATGTTCGGGTATGTTATTCAACTCAGCAGTGGATGGAGAAGCTGCACAGAGAGATCTGAGTGTCACCGCTTGATTTCCAGAGGGAAAACCCTCATTTGGCTTAATTAAGGTTGGACTAGATGATCTTAGAGGTCTTTTCCAACCTGAATGATTCTATGAACCCTTCACCATTCCTTGGCCAGGGCATTTCCAATGGTGGTAGCAAGGAGAGAGGTTCTTGGGTGCCTTTGGCCTCTGCCCATCATGGGCTTCTGCAGATAGACAGCCTGCAGGGCCCTGCACTAATAACCTCACTGGTACATCAGGCAAACCCTGGGTGCTGCTGGTGGACCTCTACAGCTTTGTCCCAGGTGCTCGGCTCCTGGTGGCTGGAGAGGAGCAAGCCAGTGTTGTCAAATGGGTGCTCTGATCCATGGCGACTTCTACAGGACTTCATTGAGACAAAAAGGGATTTGTTGCTTGACAGAAAAAGCCTCAAAACTGTCAGATGTTTTCCTAAATACACGTTCTGGAGACCAAACACGTTTTTGGTGTGGAGGCAGGAAGTTCTGGGTGACTTGATATGACCTGTGTTTTGCCGAAGAGTCTATTACATTGAGTTCTCTAAAAAGTTACATTATGAATCAAAAATCAATTCACATGCTGAGAAATTCATTTTGAGAAATAGTACAAGGGGAATAAAAAAAAAAAAAAACCAGAACTGCTCTGTTCCAATATTTTCAAAATGAAATGGTCTTGGTTTTGTTATCTAATATTGTTTCATTCTAAAATTGATCTAAGTTTCATTTTAATAAATGGCAGAAATATGTGAAAATGGAATAATATATCTGATTGGATATTAGTTTTCCCTAATTTATTTTCAGTTTGGCCACCAAACAGAAAAATCAATTATTCTCACAACTCTGTTCACTATAAATAAGTGCCTCTCTTCCAACACACTGCTCTCCACAGCCTTCTGCTCTTGTATGGAAACTTGCTTTTGCCAGATATAGTAATTTGTGGTTCTCCCCAGATGCTATCTTCTTATATTTTCATTCACATTAAGCTCCCCTTCATTTTTTCTACTGTTAGTTGTGATTACAACTAGTTAGCCTCTACTGCAAGTTTCATTAACATGATGTTTATTGACTTCTTCAGATAATGAAGCTATTAATTAAAATTGTATCTAACAAGGACCCACTGGGTATGTGACTAAATATTTCTTCAACATGGTTAAATATTGTTTTTTATTATATTTGCTGTCTTTCCAAAGGTTTTTATAATGCATGGTACTAAGACCAGCCAAGCCACTTGGAATACTTTGAGCAAGTCCTTCAATGAAATCAGAAGGCAGCCTCCCTTCCCTCATACTGCCCCTGGAAAAACTGTATGTTGGGTAAAACTTGCACTCTGTTAACTCCTATTGTTTATTGATCATCAGTTTCATTAGCCTCTTCCTTTTAGTGGTTATCTCCATCATTTTTCCCCGTTACTGTATGCACACTTAGTTTATGCAAACTGTGTAGTATTGCCAGTGTCCCACTGTGAAAGTCCTGATAATTTTTTCAGAGCTATTGAAGTGTTGACTCTACTCATACATCTTTTCCTCAGTGCCACCATTAAAATGAAGAACAGGTTTAGAGATGTATTTGAGCGAAAGATTATTTCAGCAGTACACATGAAGTAAACATTTATTCAAATGACATCCTGGAGCTAAAAACGAGTTAAAATTCCAGAAACCTGTTAGCAGCAGGAGAAAGACCGAGGGACTACAGGAAGCGGTGTTTCCTTTCTCAGAGGAAAGCAAAAATTATAACTGTTGACATCAGGACTGAAAATCATCATTTTTGTTTTTCTTCACCAGTAATGTCAAATTTGGTTATATTATTAACATCATAAGCATTATCGTAATGAGATATGAATCCAGATGCAGAATAGGAATAGGTTGGATACTCCTTAGATGTGTCTGCTGATCAGGGGACTCCATGGAAATTACTGAGGGAAATTAAAATCTTTCAGGCAAAAAACTAGGACAACATCATGGCGTCCATGGGGAACAAGAAGTTTTAGAAGATTAGAAAAAGACAAATACAGTGTCTGTGTTTAGAAAAGGATGAGGGAAGAATATGAACATGGAGAATAGAACTGAAAGAGTTACAGATCAGTCTGCCAAGCTTTAATTCCTAGGAAAATATGGATTTATTTTTTTTTTATGAATATATGGAAGATAAAACAGGATGAGTAACACATAACATGGATTTATTGAGGAACAATCTTGTTAGATTTAATATTTTCTGGATAAATACAAAGATACAAGTGTCCTATAACTTGGCTCTTCTAAGGCTTTTAATACCTTGTTATGTAATATTTTCACAACCAAATGAGGTAAGGTGGTTTACGTAAAGCTGCTGGAAGGTGAACAAGGTAGGTGACAAGGAGCACTTAAGCCAGTGGCTACTCTTAGCTCACTGATATGCTGAAAGGGTCTTCAGCAGTTCCACAAGAGTCTGCCTTGGGTTTGGTATTAGTCAATATTGTTATAAATGGCTTGAACAACGAAACAGGTTATATGCTTATTAATTCGTTAGATTATATTAACCTAAGTGAGCTGCAAGCACTCTGGAGACTTAAGCAGCTAAGTACATAAGCATGATGCCGTGCACAGGTTTGTACAACCTGCTTGTCATCAGGGCTAATTAAGCACATTAACATCTTGCTAATGTGGCTACATTGCTCTCAGTAGCTGCGATATCCCTGAATGGCACTGCACTATGCCATAGAGATACTCTGTAAAAGAGAAATTCCATTCTTTTTCCATTTAATCTCCTTCCACAGTCTGGTCCAGGTCACAGTGCTGATTTACTGGCAGGTCACTTAGGTCCGTTTAACTGTTTTACCATAAATCCATCTGGAAACACAGTGGACTTAGTTGTAGCATGTTGTGTAATGACAGGGTGAATGCTCGCTCTAGGCTAGAATATCATCTTGCGCAGCATGAAAAGCACTCTCTGAGGCTCCCGAGCTTCCCTTGCAGATTCCTCTATCCAAGTATTGATCACGACCTGTGCGTCAGAAAGGTCTGCATCGTCCCTGATACCTATACTAGGAGAGTGGTAATTTTCTTGTTTTTCCTGAAAATATATTAGATTGCAGGCATACCGTGATTCTAGCAGATCAATGCCAGAGAAGTTAATATCACCTACTCGTGCCTCACTGCTGTATAAATTAGGAACAAGCAGAAACGCTATGCAGAATCCTAACTGGCTTGTCAGTCAGGTGAAGTAATTGGCCAGCTTCTGACTTACTGGAGTTTAAAATCTGGAGATCAGAAGGTCCTTTGCTACATCCTGACTGATCTGGTGTTTAACATCCCAAGAAGAAATATTTGGAAATATATGTAATATATATTTGAATGGATTAGAATGTTCACCTAATTAAAGCATGGTTTTTAACTGGTGTGAATTAGAATATGTTTAGTCATTCTTCTCTGCCTTGCAGAAAATTACCTGAGAACATCATAAGTCACATCCTGATTGCACTAATATTGTCTTGGTAAGGGCTGAGAGGGTACTTCAGCACTACACAGGTGTAATTCTTGAAAGCTTCCTGAATGTTGAGCATTGTGTAGTCTTCAGCTACTTGGCTCCTGGTAGTATCATTGCAGCCACCTCCATGTTGCTAGGGGGTCTGGAAAGGAAACCTAAAATGTATCCTGTTGGCAGAAAAGTTGATGTGCTTATCTTAAACTAGGCTGGTCCAGAGAAACGTAAGGCTTTCTCCATGTAAATTCCAGACTAGGAGACATATCTCAACTCAACTTTTATTGTAGGAAAAACATGTCTAGACACCAGCCTTCACTGCACAGCTATCTTTGAAGATGTACAGGATATAGCCTGCAGCACGGCATTTCACAGCGCCTTTAGTGTTGGATCTACTGACCCTCTGGCAAACAGCTGCCACGGCGAGGGAGGCAAAATTTTCAGCATTGCAGGAGGAGTCTCTGAAGATGTCAGTGAGCGGCACAACACAGCAAGCCACCTGAAAGCTCTGTCTGAGTTAATTAGCGGCACTGACGAGTAGGATGTGCTAGCAAGGCTGAGAAATGCACGGTGTGGCTGTTGTTGGGACTGACCTGACCTGCTCAGAGAAGCCCTGGGTAGTGAGACACTGCACTGGGCAGTGCAGAACGTCCTTGGCATTGTAAGACAGTTTAGCAGGACTAGACGAGAAGCATTTCTTGGTGGGCAGGGACTGGAAAGTTTAGATCCCAATAGTTTTTTGGGGGGATACGGTGTTTTATTTTAGCCACAAGATATTTAGGAGTAGTATTACAACTTCTCCAAGTTACATGGGCTGAGAGAAGGAAGCTGAGCTGTGCCAGACAGTGCTGCTTTTCTTCTTCCATCTGGATCTCAATTATTTATGGTCTCACTTTCACTCTACTTACTTCATCACATTCATCTGTACTCCCCATCTGCCTTCCCCTTCAACAGCCATTGTTCATCTTGCTTCTTCACAGGAACCTTGAACTGAACCTCTCCTGGGTTATGGAAACCTATTGTCTGCTGCCACTGGCAGCCATGCTACTTAGTCCCTTTACCACTTCTGCCTTTCTTTTGAAAGCTGCTGGGATGTTTCCTTCTTTTCAATCCTTGCTTCCAAATGCAGCCTAGGTACTTCTCACCTTCCTCACATCCTTGCACATTACTGCAGCCATTGCTCCCTGCCTGACCACCACCCTCCTGCCAGCCCCTCTCTGCCCACCAAAGGGGATTTCTTTCATTTGCACACAATTATCTTGCTATAGGGCAGACTTTGGGATATGTGACTTTTTCCTGACAATTGCACTCCATACCCGGTTTGGGGGAAATCTGGTCCTGCAGCCTGAAGGGATGCAGCTCTGGCATGGCCACGCTGTGCTTCCTGGCTCTGCCCTGTTTTATGTGTTCCCTACAGGATCCACCTCTGTTATCACCAACATGAGATGAGCAGGATTAGATTCAAGAGAAGTGGGGTAAATCTTCTAAATTAAGTGCTCTCAAATTTTTGGGGTAGACCTGTATTGGACCATTTCTGACTGAAACTGTGATGGCAATGACAGTTTCACTGACACCGATAACAGCAATCCCAGCCAGCCCTTTGCTGTGTCTCTCCCACAGCCGTAAACACTACAGAAATAGAAGACATGTTGATCCCCACGCCCCGAGAAGGAACATTTCGCCAGCACAGCCGGGCCCCCGGGGGGGATGGAAGCCAAAATGTGCAGAAACGGTAATAAAAAAGACATAATGTAAAAGTTAATGCTTCTTGATCGACAGCAAAGGCTCATCAGTGGCGAGGCTGCGGGTTGCCACGGCGACGGGGCCGCACGCTGGGGCTGCCGCTGCTCTCGGCGCTCCCCTCCGCAGCATCGCCGCTGCCAGGCTTAACGGGAAGCCTTGCCCGCTGCTCTGGGTGGTCGCCAGCCACCAGCTGCAGCCCGCTCTGCTCCTCAGACAGCGTGGGATGTGTGTTTTGAGATGCTACCAGCGCTGGCACCCACTCAGGGGTGATCGAGCCCCAAGCATGCTGAGGTTATCTCTGTCGGTAACGATGTGGTGCAGAAATTCTTGCTTGGGCTCAAGGGTTGTCCCACCTTCAGCTCACGGTGAACAGAGGAAAGGAGGGAGCAGAGCAGAGGCTTTTCCAGCTTCTGCTTCTTCTGCTTTGGGTGCCCCACATATCCTTTCACAGGGCTGGAGGCAAGCTGGTGCAGCCTCAAGACTTCCATGGCTTGCATTTCTCCTCTTCCCACCTCAAGATTTAGGCCAGTCCAAATTAGATGAGCATTTTCTTTAGAAATGTCTACATCGGTTGTGTTAATAGGTTACAGTAGTTTTAAGTAGCTATTTAAGTGGGCTCAGAGTGAAATTACCAATTGTTGATAGGCATTGGATAAGCCAGTGATGTCGCAGACACCCAGGAGGGAAGTCCCAAAGAAGTGGAGCAGTTGATGTACTCTTACGTGCAGCTACAGGTATTAAAAGCTACCCAGCAGCTAGACTCAGCCATGAAACAAAAACAAACCTCTAAGGCAGAGCTGCTTTTCAAGAGGGTCAGATGGGGGACGCTGTTTGCAGGGTGTCCAGGGACATCTCCCTCCCATGGGAGCCTGCATGTGTCCGTGTGGGCACCTTCTCACATGCTCAGCAGTTTTTTTCCAGTTCCCTTAATTGCTATGCTAACAGTGTCCAGCCCCACCAAAACAGATTTTTTTTTTCATTTACTGTCAGGAACCTTTATTGCTGTTTATTCATTAACATATAATAGCCTACTACCACACACCTTCCTCGTAAGCTTCTTTCTTTTCTGTGCTAAGTTCTCTTTCTTGCTAATGCTTCTCCAGCTATGCTTTCACTCCTCCTCCCCATTATCTGTCTCTTAATTTCAAATACGGTGAAACTAATCACACCAAGATGTGCATCTCTTCCCAGGCATGGCCCCTGGCCCAGAGACTGCATCCATCTGTAGTTCTCACCCACAGCATCCAAAGGTTTGCCTGCCGCAGCGCACAGCCCTTCCCCTAAGCACTCCAGACAGACAAACTGCTTAAGCCGCTCCACCACAGCAAAAGCTTGATTAGTTCCAAAGAGAGTAGTTTATTGGAGACATAAACCAAGCAGCATCCTTTATTTTATGCTTTGTGTAATAATCTACACACATAAAAAATGAGGACATTGTGATCTGATAAACTGATCAATAAGGAAGGATTATATCCTTTCTTGAATATCCTTATATACCCTTAGTTAATCCTTTTAAGGATTATATAAATTCACTTTAAACTTGCCCATTTTATAACTACACACACACACACACAAATGTTTCTAAAAATAACATTATTCCTGTAAAATCCAGTATTCAGTAGGATGTGCCAAAAAAAGGAGCTGTCCATAGCACATGACTTGCATCCCCTTTATTGTGTGTTGCATACTTACCCGCTAATTTATAAACAGGATCCTGCCTTACCAGGTGCGTGAGACTGTGTCTGCTGTCAAGAAAGATCATGGTGATGAGAATCCTGCCTCATCTTTTGAAGAAGCTTTTGGGGAAAAGCCTGGCGTAAGTAGTTTAAGATGTGTACTTTTTTAGATGAAACTAGATGGCAGCCACATAGCTGGGACTCAGTTAATTTCCAAGCAGAAAAAAAAATAGTGAAGGTGTGAAGGGGGTTGTTGGAGAGAAAGGATAATCTCCTGAAGATTAAGATGATGAATGCTGTCCTAAAGGGTTTGAGGCTATCCCTGCTTCCACCACAGAGTTTTTGTGTGATGGCAGGCAAGATGTTTAAAACCTTTACAGATGAAGAGCAACTCAGTGTGGCTCCTACTAAGGCCTCATTTGGAGAAGTGCTGCAGACAAAATCCATGGGAGCTCTGCTTTGAGAAATGAAGTCCCAGCTGTCTTTTACCTTAACTGTTCTGTCCAGAATATACCAGCCTCCTATCTCATAGAGACATGATGTTTTCCAAGACTGTGAAGCACCCATATAGTTGTGATAAGAAGCATAAAAAAGCATCCTAAGCCTGTCTTCAGTGGCAAATACAAAGTGCAGTAAAGCAAATCTGGGCTGCACATTGAGCAGGGAGAGAAAAACAAACTCTGGAGAAGCTTCTCATCAAGTAGCAACTGCCAGTGCTGTAAATCAAATGAGCAAGGACGCCTGTAGAAAAGAAAAGTAAGTGATTATGTTATTAGAAAATATATCATAGTAAACAAATACAAAAGAACCAATTAAGGATTGCACAGATAATCTTTATCCTGTCTTTTTCTAACTTTTGATTTTGAATCTTAATCAAGCTCTTCTGCATTTTTGTTTATGTTTCCATTCATCATTTACAAAAACACCAGCGCTATTTCTTCGTGTGACAGAATATTGATACCACTGGGTTAATTACATTGGAAGGAACTTTTGAATTCAACACAGAGGGTTTTGCCATTCGAACTCCTGGAGTAATAGATCAAGGATTCACATTTTATTATTCTCTAGAGATTAACCCTAGAAGGAGATGGGACTAGAAGAAAATGGGATTGAATTTCACAGAAATTTCTGATTCTGAGGATTCAAAGTTCTATCAAGGAACACATTTGGAGTGACTCAGGTGCCCCCAAAAATAGATACCTGGTACCGCTTTACCATTTCAGATGGTAAGCTGAAGAACTATTGGGTATTGTTTAGAGTTGATGTGAAATCTCTGCCTTTTTGGTGCTGGAAGCCAGAGAGGGCATCCTAGGACAACCAGAGCAGCCACGGCCTGCACACAGGATTCATATCTCCTTTCCCACACTCTTTCTCTCAGCTTGTTGACACAGTCCTAGTCCCTTTCCCTGTTTCTGTCCTCTCCCTTTCTTGTCCAGTCTGGCTCCCATGTTGCCCTCCTCACCCAAGTCTGAGACCCGAGTCTGACTCTCCTTCCCCAGCTCCTCCTCCAGTCTCAGTATTTCCACCTCCCCAGTTCCCTTGGCCCACCTGTTTCACAGAGCACCTCTTTTCTGCTCTCCTGTCTCCTTCCCAGGTCCTGCCACCCTGATTCCAGGTTTCACCTTCTTTGTGTGCACATGCTCAGGCCAACTACTCCTAACCCACTCAACCCACACCCCCTCAACTCCTTTTTTTTGTGAGCTCTCAGAACTCCTCGCCCAACCCTCACTCCAACATCCATCCCTAAGCTGTTTGTCCTGGATGCCTTTAGGCTTGGCCCTGATCCTTTCTACCTCTGTGCCTGATGGCCCCTTAGAGCACCAGGATATCAGGCATCCCATGGGACCCGTCCAGCTAACCCCAGCCTGGAGACAAGAGGAACAAGCACTGAAGGGAAGGACCATCCTTCCCCCTGCAGCCAGAGGCTTGAACGAGTTCAGCTACCCTCCAAAGGCAGCAGACGAGCAGTCTGGTCACACGTCCTAGGAGCAAGATGAGGTGGAGTGAGGTGTAAAAAAATACCGTGTGTTTTTTTTTTTTCAAGCAGCCCATACTTTCTGCCAGTTGTCTGAGAAATCAAACTTTGTCTGAAGCGGCTGAAAAGCTGTAGCAGATGACAGGGAGGATTCCCACACGCGTCTCTCCTGCCGGGGGCTGCTCATCACTAATATTTCATCGCATGCAGCCCTCTGCCGGCTCCGGGCCCGCACAGCCGCTTCCCCACACGTCCCCACCGCTCCGGCTGAGGCGCCTCTCGGGGGAGAACAATCTTCAAAGAGCTCTATATATGCGCCATCAATTATTATTATTAACTCGGGCTCAATGCACAGGTCGGGGACTGTGAATCCAAGTGTCACTGGCATATGAATGATTATTACCAGATGCTAATTGCTCATTA
Source organism: Anas platyrhynchos (assembly GCF_047663525.1). Classification (NCBI taxonomy): domain Eukaryota; kingdom Metazoa; phylum Chordata; class Aves; order Anseriformes; family Anatidae; genus Anas; species Anas platyrhynchos. Next base: position 13,785,012 of record NC_092587.1, read on the forward strand.
ATATATGCTAATTACTGCTGCATGCCAAAACGTTCAAGGCGCTGCGTGCCAGGCCGATGTCGCTTGACTGGAGCTGAGCGGCTTTTCCACGCTGGTGTCACCTCACCGAGCCCCTCCAGGAGCAGCAGCCTCAGCACCGCTGCTGTTTTGGGGTGATTCCGGCCTGTTTGCACAGTGATGGTCTTCTCCAGAGCCCGCTGCTGCCTCCCCACCCCATGAGGAGGGAAGCAAGCCCAGCTGATTCCCTGCCTTTGGCTGCTTTTACCTCAGCCTGGCAGGGGTTTGGTGTGGGGGAGAGGGGAGCACCTGCGCTGCGCAGGAGGGCACTGCTCGCCCCACCGCAGCTAGAGGAGCGCTTACAGCTCCACAGCTCGCAAAGGAGCAGCTAACAGAGGTTTAAAAGAAATAAACCAAAACCCAAAGCGGTGTGTGTGTGTGTGTGTGTGGAGGGGGGGGATTAAACTTTAAATGTTGCCTGAACGCCTCCCCTGGGACACGCCACCCGGCCAGGCACCCCCAGCCGGGCGACGACCCCTGAGGGGCTGCCGGCTCCCCTCAGCTCCCCTCAGCCCTCCCGCGCCCCACGGCGGCCGCCACCTCAGCGCCTCCTCGGGGCTCTCCCACCCCGGGCGCCCCCTTCCCCGGGGCGGGAGGGCTCCGAGGGCCCCTCCGCCGCCTCAGGCGTGTCCCGCTCCGCCTCCCCCACACCCTCCCCTCCGCCGCGGGCCGCGGTTGCGCAGGGCGGCGGGGCGCCGGCGGCCCCTTGGCGGGCAGGGCGGCAGCGCGGAGCCCCGGCAGGCGGCGGCGGGCCATGTTGGCGCTGCTGCTGGCCTGAAGCCCGGCGGAGGGGCGCGTCGCGTCGAGGGGAGTGAGCGGGGAGGAGGAGGAGGAGGAGGAGGAGGAGGAGAAAGGAGAAGGAGGAGAAGGAGGAGGAGGAGGAGGAGGAGGAGGAGGAGGAAGGGGAGGGGGGATCTTCTCGGCGAGGATGCCCGGAGCGGCTGCAGGGACGGCGGCGACGGGAGCGGGCTCGGCAGGAGCGGCAGCAGCGGGGATGCTCCCGGCTCAGGAGGCGGCCAAGATCTACCACACCAACTACGTGCGGAACTCGCGGGCCATCGGCGTGCTCTGGGCCATCTTCACCATCTGCTTTGCCATCGTCAACGTGGTGTGCTTCATCCAGCCCTACTGGATCGGGGACGGCGTGGACACCCCGCAGGCGGGCTACTTCGGGCTCTTCCACTACTGCATCGGCAACGGCTTCAGCCGGGAACTCACCTGCCGGGGCAGCTTCACGGACTTCTCCAGCCTGCCCTCGGGAGCCTTCAAAGCTGCCTCCTTCTTCATCGGGCTCTCGATGATGCTCATCATCGCCTGCATCGTCTGCTTCATCCTCTTCTTCTTCTGCAACACGGCCACCGTCTACAAGATCTGCGCCTGGATGCAGCTCACCTCGGGTGAGTGCGGGCAGCGGCGCCGGCCCGGGGGGGGGCTCGGCGGGGGGCAGCAGGAGACCCCCCCCCCGGCCCCTTCCTCCGTCCCTTGGGGCTTGTGGTGGGGAGGAGATGGAGGCGAGGGGCTCCTCGGGCAGCTGAGGGGCGAGGGAGGTCGGCGAGGGATGCTGCCGGCCGGCTGGAAGGGCAGCCGAGGTCATTGGGGTTCGAGAGCTGGGCTTGGGGTCTGGGTCTCCTCCTGCCGTGCTCAAGGCTCCTGTGCCTCCGTGTGTTAGGAGCACACACCAAAAAAAATGACATCTCAGGCGCTGGTTTGGGCTCAGGAGGGCTCCCGACTTCATTTGACTTTCCCCATCGCATCCCGAGTCTCCCCGAGGAGAGCGCATGAGGAGGAGGAGGGAGAGCACCAGGACACCCCTTGTGCATTTCCAGCACAGCCCTCCTGAGTTAGGGAGATCTGGCCAGCTGTGGGCAGCGGGCAGGCAGAGGAGGAGAAAAGAATGGGCTCTGGAGTTGAGATACTAATAAAACCAGCTTCAGCAAGGTAGAAAAGATCAAACCTCAAATAATTTTTTGGGAAAAAAAAAGTCTGGAGTCAAAGCATACCTTCTGCTCATCTTCCCAATAGGACCCTGAAATTGAGAAGTTTGGGGTTTGCTGTTAGGGAAGCAGAGCCAGATGGCTCCAAAATGGGCTCACGGGCACTTTTCCAGTCCCCCAAATTGACCTACATTCGTTGCAGTTTGTGAGCAATAATTCTTCCTACTTCTTTGCCGAGCAGCTTCAGCATTGTTCGATTTGCCACCTTGTCCATGAGGCTTACTGGAAATTTCTGGTTTGCGTGAAACAGTTTTATCCATTTCTCTGTGCGATGCCGTTTATATGCGTGTTCTGTGTATTTCGTGCTGTTTCTTTTACTTAACGTTTCTGTGCAGTTTCTTTCATTATCACTTGGGGATTGATCTGCAGTCACTTGAGATTGGTAGATTTCCCCTCAGTCCCAGCGGGACTAGGACAGGGTTCATTTTCTCTGCATTGGGATTCCTGTTTGACGTTGGTGGCTACTTCTTCTGTTCAATAACACGCATTCTGATACGGTGCTGTTAATTGTACATAGTCATGTCACTTGGCTCCAGGCAGAGCAAACTGTTTCATCTTTGCACCACTGACGTCTCCTCTGCTCCATTAAGGACTTTTGCTTTCAGCTGTCTCCTCTCCTTACTGCTCCTCTGCTGAAGGGTGGCATGAATATTTACCAGTTTGGTGCATCCTCAGCCTGTTTTGTTCGTGTCCCATATGCAGCAGGACAGCGCAATTTCCAAATCTCTTATACTTACTGATATCAGGGATAACAGTGTTTTTTATTCATATGGTTCTACTGTTTTATGCCACTAGAAGGTAGATAAAAATGAATCTGATTCCTTTGCTGCATTTCTGCACAGGTGAATAATGTTTAGAAACCAGTGCATGCAGCTGACCCACGGGAGTCCAACCAGCGTACACCATCCTGCACATGTGCAGGCGTGACACTGAAGATATATTTTCAGGCAAAATAACATGGAATTCTCATCATCTCTGAAGCTAGTCAATGTGTTGTTGGCATTAAAAGTTAACAAAATGAGTTTTACATCAGTGGCAGAACCAATTTTCAGCTGCTTAACTCCAAAATTAGAATAATAGGGGAATAATTCTATAGCAAGTGATTAGTGGCCATCATTCCCAGCTTGTATCTGAATGCCCCAAAAGAACTGTAACAGCATTGCCTATTGCAAGATGCTGATTTTGTTGTTTGCTGAATGTTGTAACATAATTCATCACCTACCTGACTGTACGTTTCTGTGTTACCTCAAAAAAGTTTCCTCAAAAGGAGGGAAAGCTGTCAGAAAATCTGGGTTGGTTTGGATTGCATCCTTTGAAGAAGAAAGCTGTGGTGATGGGACAGAAGTGTAATGTAGAGCAAAACATACAGGACAAGAGAGTTTTAATGAGTTCTGATAGTTTTCCTGTAGGCTATATGATCTGTTTCTGTTGTTATTTTATTGTTTTGAGAGTATAAGCAATGAGCAAGTAATGAACAAGGTTAAGATGCGTATCACCCAGGTAACAATATAGTAATGTCAACCGCATATGCATATAATTCTGCATAGTACAGGAGCAAAATTGAACCTGAAGTAGTAAAATAAACAAATATGTGAGTGTAGCTTTGATTTTGCTTTTTATTACAGACAATGTGACAAAATTCAGACAAAATACAGACAAAATTTTATCACAGTAATGTGAGTATTGTTAGATCATACAATAATACTTTGTGTAATTTAAATCTCCTTGGAAGTTCGTTTTCAACATAGGGTCATACTTGATTTAGGATTGCAAATAATAGCTCAGGATCTCAGTTCTTTAAAAGAAACATTTTGATCCCATTCTCAGTAGCATGAGTCATTATAAATCGTCAGCATGATATAGCTCTTGTTTTGAAGAGGTGCTTTTAAATAAGGAAAAGGTAAGCAATATCCTGGGCACATGCATTTTGAATCAGTGTCTCTATCTAATCATGTCTATAAACACGATTAAGCAGAAAAATTGTAGAACAAAAGGTATTTTCTGTGTGTATGTGAGTATTTCATACGTTAGACTTATGCTTTTGCCATTGCTTATATTGTTGTGTTTTGTTCCATGTACTTAATGCTGTCAGGGTGTGTTTCATATTTTGAGAGCCATCATTGAAAACCTCATTCTCCAGCCTCTAGCCTCCGCTTCTGCAGTTTCAAAATTATACATATGAATGCTTGCACGTACACTTAGCTGATTTGAGCAGCTGTACAAAGAAAACCACTTAGTGAAGGTGTTAGAGATGAGGTGTTATTGCTCTTTAATACGCTGCATTTAAAGTTTGCAAGGAACCTCACAAATAAAGACATTTATTGAGACTTAGTGCTATAAAAGTTAAATAAAGTACACTTAGTTTTGCTGTGATTTTTTTTTTTGGAATTAGACATTTGTCGTTACTTTTTCCTTTACTGTGATATTGCAAGTTACAGAGAAGATAAAAGCATGCAAAGCTACAGAAAGGCATAGAAATGTCCCCCGGACAAGTAGGATAAAGCCAACATACGTGCTTTCCAGTAGACACCTGAGTCCATGTGTGTAGTAAGAGAACAATTGGACAAAACAGCCCAAAACACCTGTCCTGTGCCAAACCTCAGGCCTGCCCAGTCCCATGTCTTATCTTCACAGCTACCTGTAATGTGCCCACAAAAGTGCCAGCGCAGGGGAAGCTCACTTTGGCCCATGGTACTCTCCTGGCCTCCAGCACAGGGGTTCAGGGCTTTCCTGAGCCAGAGCCTTGGCATTTGAAAGCTCTCGATAGAATTTCTTTATTATGACTTCATCTAATCCCTTTCTGAATCTTGCAACCCCTGGGCTCATGTACTGGAAGAGGCTGCGAACAGCGGATCCCCAAACACCTTCCCAGTACTTCTCCTGATTAGACCTTTGTCATCTCCCCTCCCTTACCCGTTTGTGAGACCTGATGAGTCTTTAGCTACGTTATCATTCCTTGGTCCTTAGGTTGTATCATGCCTTTGATTGTCTTTGTTGCCCTTGCCTGAATCATTTCCAATCTACTGTATCTTTTCAGAGGTGGTGGGACCAGAATACATGCAGCATTCAAGACAGACAAACCATCCATTTATACAATGCCATAATAATATTCTCTCTTTCGTTCTCTGTTCCTTTCCCAGTAATTCCTAATTCTTACTTTTGCACTGCTAGCGAGCAGTGGGCTGATGTTTTCACAGAACTACCTATTATAACCCCAAGATCTCATTCCTGAAGTGGTAATAGTCACCTTGGAGCACATCATTTTGTGTGGTTAGGTATTTTCCCCTCAAAGAAATGACCTCATATTTATTTATCTACACGGAATTTAATTTGCCTTTTTCTTGCCTAGTCACTCAGTATTGGAAAGTCTTTCTTCAGAGTCAGCCCTTATCACAGCTACCCTGAATGAATATCAGCAGCAAACTTTGTCACCTTACTATTTACCCTGTTTTCCAGCTCATTTATAAATAAGTGAACAGCTCCCAAGTTCCAGCACAGATCCCTGCAGGACTCCACCATTGACCTCTCTCCACTCTGAAAATTGACAGTATTCTCCTACCATCTGTTTCTAATTATTTCTCCTTGCAAGGACATTTATTTTTATCCTCTGGGAGTTTCATTTTTTTAAGACCTGTGAATGACAGATTTATCGAAATCCAAGCGGACTTCGTTAACCACGTTCCCACGGTATGTGTATTTTTGACTTCTTCAGAGTGCTCCAGTAGTTTGGTGAAAAGTGACTTAAAGTAGCTGTGTTGGTCCTACCTTCCTTGCTTTCCAAGCTTCCCCAGATTTTCCCTGGAACTCTCTCAGAAACTGGTTATACATTACCCAATTTCCAGTTCTTTGGAGCCAAAGCAGCCATAAGAGAGAGGTTACATGCCACAGTTCCTCTAAAACACGGCATTGTTTCGGATCGGAATGAAAAGGTGAAATTCTTCTCTGCGGCTGTGTTGTTGTTTGCCTTTATACTTGAAAGAAGTCTGCAGGACCAGGTGACTTTTATATAAGAGTCTTAAAAGGCTTGACCTTGATGCTCCCTGAGCCTTTGTTACCACTCTTTGTTGGATCTTGGTATAGAGGTGAATTGTGGAAGACTAGAAAAATCCAATCTCATGCCAGCACACAAGCAGGGTGTCTGGTGGAGTCAGACAAGGATCTTGTTTGCAGCCCAGTGTTCCTCGCTCTCCTTACCAATTAGTTACAACAGAAACATATATTAATTGCCACTGAAATTTGCAGGTAGCACAAGAATTAGTTGTTTGCTAAATTGTAGGAAGGGCAGATAATTCTGTAGACTGATTTTGATGTCACAATAAACCGGGCTTGCTTGAACAACCAATTTTTTTGATATACCACATGTGGTGTAAGACTTCTTCAAAATGTGGGAGGCAGCCAATTGATAGGAGACCATATTATAGAAAACAGTTATCTGGAAGAGAAATTAGGGGCTGTGGTAGATGGCCCTCTGAGTGGAGACTCTCACTGCAGTGCTGCACTTAAGAAATCCAATGTAGTTCCTAAATATGTATGCCAGAAAAAAGGGATTTCAGTTGCCCGCAGTGGTGCCCATGCACACTCTGTCCAGTTCTTACACCTGTCAAGATTCCCTTTCAAGTGTAAGGCTGAAAAGGTTTCAGGACTGATTTAAGTGAATGAAAGAAGAACAGCTAAAGGGATGAATTTTCTTGCTATTCAAAAGAAGATTAAAAATTGACAGATTACGGTGTATGGAGACCTACAGGGGGAGATTTCAAGCAGTGCAGTGTTCCTTAACTTCACAAATGCTTTATTTGGGAGCTGAAGTTACGCAAATTTGCATTATCCATGAGGTATATACCTTTGTAACTTAAAGTTTCATTTGTTAATCACCTTTACAGTGGTTTCTTTGCCACTTTAGTCATTAAATAAAATTGGATGCCTTTTTCTAAGAGATACGGCCTAACCTACCAGAAGCAGAGGACTTTGTGAGGCAGAGCAAGACTGAGGTCTTCTCAATGTTCATTTGGGATTATTCTACATCCCAGGCTGATCAGTGGTCCTTAACCACTGTTCCTGCCCACTCTTCCCCCTGTGGTGCTCCCCTCCTGCAAAGGGAGAGGTGTGTAGAAAGCCTAAGGGTGAGGAAAGCAAGTCCAGGAGCACCTGGCAAGTTCTGAGCTGGATTTTGGCACTGGTGTTGACCCACCAGGTGAGCTGAGGTTATTCAGTGGTGTGTGAGCAGCAGTGGGTGTCCGACCTTTGGCATAAAATTCTGGCAGAAGATACGGAGGGTTGAAGATGAAGAACTAAAAGTTGTTTTGGGAAATTGTGAGTGAGATGAGAAATGAGGCTGTGCAGCTGTCCCAGTTTCATTACATGGAAGCATTTCCACATATTCTATGCTTCAGCTATAAAAATGGAGGTAAAAGGTGTATTTCGTGAACAGGAGAACTGAGGGAGAAGTGCTCTGCCTCAGTGTCCCCTCTGCATCCTGAACAGACCTTTCTTTCCCCAAATACCCTGTATCCACAGCATCACCTGTTTTCTCCTACATCCCTGCCTCCGAGAGCATCAGTTCCCTTTTGGAAGTTGAACCCACAGACTCCTCACAGGCTCTTCATCTCTGTTCTTTACAAGGACATGGCAGTGTTACAGCTGGCTGAAAGCTGTTTGTGCGTTGCTTTCGTGCCCTCAAGTTGCTGCCTGGTTTTGTTAAACTCTCCCTATCTTTCTGCTGGTGGGAATTCGGGATCCTTTCTGCTCTGTCCTGGTACCAGCTTTGTCACAAAACTTGCAAAAGTTTAGTGTCCTGGAGATATCTGCCATCAGTCAGATACGGTCATCAGGCTGAAAATCACACAGCCTTGATCCTGTAGGGAACCTGAGTAAAATGTATCATCTAAGAAGTGTATATCATTTATTTGTATGAGGGATTTGAGAATTTGATAGCAAAACTGGATTTCGAAGGATAAAGGTGTTTTGGGATTGGAGAAGAGATGTTTTTTGTTTTACAGGGTAATAAAAATTTCAGCATCTTATAACTCTCCCAATTGCCTTTTATGAATATCCTGGGGGTTGTGGTCCACTGTTTGAGAAACGCTAAGATAACAGAATAGTAAGGTATAAAAGGAAAAGCATGAAGTTAGCCAGGCAGTTTGAGGACAAATTCCATTTCATTGGAAAAAAAAAAAATGTGTAGGAGGGGAGAAAGAAACTGGGGGAGAATTTAAAAGAGGAGAATCTGGTGAGCAGAGAACTTGAATACTGTTGAGAAGCACAAATGGAAGTGGGGTTTTGGAAAGCAGCTGGCGCTGGCCCAGCTCTACTTCCTTGCAACCCAAGGGGCTTCACTGGCATGGGGCTGCTGCTGAGTTCTCTCCAAAATTCCTTCCAAAAGTTTAATGAAGAAAATTGCTATATAGAACAACGAAGCAAGGACAAGGAGAAACACACGGATATTATCAGTAGTAGAAGACATGGGATAAAAATAAGGCTAGATTTTCAAACACCGAGGTTATTTTACCTTTTGAGAAGTGAACCTTTCTAGCGCTGTGGTATAAACAGCATTAGCTTTGATCTTGCAAACATAAAGACAGCAAACATATCAGGACAGAAAATCTGTGGCGTGATCAGGCAGTGTGGGCTCAATATTTGAAAACTAACAAGATCCAGCTGTGAGGAATGGCAGGGTCACAGCAGTGAGGCATCACAGAGGAAAAAATAAAAACATTTTTGCTCAGAAATGGTGAAATGAAAAAAAGACACGGACAAGCCTAGAGCCTGAAAAGTCTGCAGAATTCGATAATATCAGTTGCTATCAGCATTGTTAAAAACGCGGTGGCAGCATGACAGAGTGGATAGCTAGAATATGCATTACTGTGTGGAGCAGTGAGCAAATCCCAATTACTAAGAGAGAATTATGGCTGGAATCCTTAAGAAGGGGAATATAATAGACTTTAAGATCTATCTCCTCCAAGAATGATATTATCCATCTTCACGTCAGTGTTCAGAGATGCAGAAGACTCGAAACAAGCTGGCCTTAGAACGAGAAGGTCAGATATACCGGGGGAAGAGGTTCCTTTATTTTCTCCTTGAGAAGCCAGATGCAAATTCATGAATTTCATTGATTTTAAAAGGTAGCTGATGGCCTCTGTGGAGAGCCTCTTTGACACAAGCACATCATGTGCTATTTCAGAGAATATTATTCAATCAAGTAATTGAAACTGCATCAGGAGAGAGCTACAGAATAAACGTTTTTAAATAAATTATTACAAACCCTTGATGAGATGTCACACATCCATTCCCCTTTCCTTATTTTCATGGTTATCTTTCAGAAAGAAAAAGTTTATAGGGAAGAAAGACAGACATGCTGTACTTGCAAGGTCAAATATAAATATTCCGAGGTGAAATGTTGAGAAGATGCTGCTCGTGAAACCTTGGGAGATTTTTTGTTTCCCACTAAAAGTCAAAAGCCACGTGCCTTACTTGCAGAAGTTCACTGAATAAGGCCAGTAATCTCGGGGAGTAACACGGCCAGAGCGTGCCTTGTATTGCCAGGCTACACTGTTTCTGCAGCCTTGGTCTTACAGTACTTTGTCACAAGCTTTGTGTGCAGAAGGGTGAACAAAATCGAGCAAGGTCTCAAGATCAGGAAGATTTCTGCAGGAAGGGAGGGGGGCAGGCTGGCAGCAGCGTATTTTCCTCCTGTCTGACCTCCTGCTTCTTCCTCTGCAGTAAGAGGCACCTGGAGTGCCTGCAGCAAAGCGAGCGCGTCCTGAGCTCCTTTTGTAACGCAGAGTCCCCTGATGTGGGCAAGAGGAAGCTTGGAGAGGGTTGTTTTGCAGCAGCCCGGATGACAGCTTGAGTGTGAAGCAGCTACACATGCTCTTGCTGGCCTCTTGGAGATTAATGTGTTTCAAAGCTAAGCTCAGGCCATTCAGTATCAAGGCATCTCCTCACCTCGCCGGAGCCCATCAGAGGGATGCGGTGGCTGTGTCCGTACCTATGAGTGAAGCAAGTCCAAAACCAGCCCCTGCTGCAGCATCAGCTGGCGCAATGTCCATGTATTACCATTTTTTCCCTTCTAAAACTGGGTCACCCAACTGAAACTGCCTCTTGGGAACCGTTCTTGGCACATCCTACCTTGCAAACTGTGCCCTGGCAATTTTTTGGAAGAGTGGTAGTTGGAACAGACTAAAATTGTTCCTGTGGCACATGCTGTGGGACAATTCTAACAATTTAATACCATAGACAATTGAGTTTTGATGCCTGAGAATGTTCCCTGGCACCGCTTAATTTATCTGTATAAACATAACCAGTGTGCAGCAGAGCCTCAAAATGAGGATCTCAAGAATTATCTGTGCAGGAAACTTAAGGTGGCATGGGATTTATTCCTTCAATTTAAGTCAATTTGTACCTGCAGCTCGGTGCCGTAGTATTCATTTGTGATTTTTATTGTTTAAATTAATAATAAAAATCTGTGGATGAAAAATTTGCATGAGGTCTAGTTAGCTTTGAAACTAGACTTAATAACGTCCCTGAAAAAGAAAGATGCTTGTAAGCTTTGTAGGAGGAAAAAGCTATTAAAAATGTTGTAGAAAAAGCCACAAAAGTGTTTGACGTAGAGATAGTGGGAAAACGTGGCCCATGAGCATAAAACCCATCAATGGATCTTCTTTCTGATCTACATGTATATACCCTATGCTTCAAAATCAGATTTTCCCTAGGTACCTTCAGCTTGGTTAATACCTCTTTGAACCTCATATGGTAAAACTGTTACCCATTGAGTTTTTCCTTGAGAGACATTCAATGCAGCTTCCCAAACAGATAATTCAAAATTTTAAGATTAATTCCATGAGAGAAGTATTAGACTTTCCATGGCAATAAAATTATTCATCCTTGTAGCTTTATGTTCCTCTACAGAAAGTTAATTACCACTTGGTTGCTGCGGCTTTGTATTTAGCCTTCCTAGTACCGGTGCAGTAATAGGAGAACGTTAGTAAAAAAAAAAAATATTGAAATTGCAATTCATGGTCATTATACAAGAAAAATATGGTGGTGGAGTTTGGGGTTTTGTTTTTTGGTATTAGGCATCTAGAAGTTTTGCTCTAGATCTGCCTTCCTCTGTGTATGGATAGAGAATACGAAGATAAAAGTGGAGAAATCAAACCTAGACTTTTTACTTGGGTATAATGGTTGTTGGGCTTGTTAGGCACACTTTGATAGTTAATAAAAACTGTATAACCTGGGCTGTTCAAATATGCTGTATGCCCTGTTTCTAACTAAAGCCATCTTTTCTTTCTTTGCTTTTACCTAGGCAGTGGCATCGTGCAGCATAGCAGTGCTGCACCTTATTCAGCTGCCTAAATGGGAGCTGAACACTTTTAGAAACCTGGCTACTGATGACTATCTGGCTTCAAAATAACACATCAAATCCCCCCTTTTAATCTAAATCCAAATACATAGATGATTTACCAGCCACAATCACTTGCATTTAATGCATGTCAGGCATTTTGTGTGTGATCGGCTTCTTCAGTGTGGCACCATCAGCTGGCTTCATCAACAGAGGTTTCCAAGCTGATGCTTCTCCCCTTGTTCAGCACATGCCCTCGTGGTTCTGTGCAAGGGCAGGTTGGAATACCCCGCAGAAGGGATTTGCCAGCCTTGAGGAGTGAGGAGACAGTAGTGGCATGGGCACACAAATGCAGAGGACAGGCTGTGCAGCTGGGGATGAACAAAAATGAGTGAAGGGAGCACCTGAGTACATCGGTACACCAAAGGATAACAGTCAGATGCCAATGTAACACAGCTGTGAAGACGGCATACGTGATCCTGGGATGGATTTCATCCCATATTTCCAGCCGATTTAGGGCAATGTTAGCATAACTGTGTGATGTACCGTGATAGCACATGCGGGATCCCGGTCACCCGTGTCCAATTCTGTTTGAAATGGCAAGAGCTGCTACAAGGGGAGCAGGGTGGTTAGGAGAACGGTGACATTTCTAGCAAGGAGAAAGCTAGGAAAACTTGCTGTGTTTTTTGTAGAAGGAGAAATGTTGAGAAGATGCCATGTCTCCTGTCTGAAAATATATCAGAGGGCTAATAAACAAGAGGAAGGGAAAAGGACAATTTAAGCCAGTGTTTTTCAGTTTGATTTGATTTGTGGATTCCTAAACTTTTTCCAAAGATAATACTGCATACCCTATAGCATTGTCAGAGCAAATTACATCCTGTTAGGTCTGCTTTGCTTCATTACCACTACATTTTAAAAATCTCTTAGAAGTAGTTTATGCACCCCTCCTGAGTCCATGGACCGCAGATTGAAAACTAATGATTTTAAACCTGTGGCTAACGGTGGGACAAGAACAAATGGATATAACTTGGTTATAAATCACTTCAGCCTGGAAATTAAAAGGAAGTCTCTAATTAGTAGAGCAGCAAGGTTCTGCAACAACTTTCTTAAGGGAGTAGATTTGGCAAAATACTGAGCTGTACCCTGGAAACAGATGAGTGTGTGGAAGAGATTACAGGATGAGATGTTTGTAGCAGTGTGCCTTCTTCCTCCGTTTCCCATTTCTCGGAACTAATTAATCTGGGTGAATGGTCTTTGCTATTCTAGTCTCATTTGTTCTGTTTTGTTTTTTCTTTTTCAAAAACAGAACCACTTCTATCTCAGTTTGTTCTAGAATTAAAAATAGATGTCTCGATTCCTGCCTGGCATTCTGACCAAAGAAGCCAGGATTTTCCTTAAATTCCCAGCAAAACAGTCTCAACAGCTGCTGCAGTAATGTGCTTCATTTTCCCTTTGTATTCAACATTTTCATGTGACTTGGATATTTAATTTCCTTTAGGAAAATGTAATACTGTCAATGATGTTGTGAAAGCAGTTGAAAATCAGTCTTTAAAATACTCTGCAATAGCAAGTTTTCAGGCAAAACAGTTTACAAATCATCAGGTCTATGGCTAACCTGAGATGCAGTTTAGCTAAAAAGGTTTCTTACAGAAGTTATCCCTTGTTATCACTCTGTTCATCATGTCATTATTTTCTGATATCATGTTGCTACCTAAGCGATCTTCCTCAATAGCTGAGATAAGAGGTAAAATCTCTTCATATGGTTGATATTTTACTGGGAGCTTCATTTCTGGTGAGCATTCTTGTGTCAAATGCACTGTGTATTGCAGAAAGAATGAGCTCATTGGGCAGTTTTCGTGGGTGCAGGATGGGAAGGGAAGCAATGCTGTTCCTTGTCCCCTCATTTCTGCCTTCTTTTCTGCCTCATGAAACCACCTGAGAGGGAGAGAGGGTAGGGAGCACTGCGTGATTAGGATAAACAAGTGTTCAGTGCATGAAACTGTGTATGAACTCTGTGGGAAGAGGGCACACCCTGAGCTTCAATGCAAACACTTTTAATCATGGTCAGTTCTATGAAAGAAATATCCCTGTGGGTGTTCACAGAACGGTTGGACCTGGCTCTTAGGCACATGGTTTAGTGGGTGACATTGGTGGTAGGGGGATGGCTGGACCAGATGATCTTGAAGGTCTCTTTCAACCTTAATGATTCCCTGATTCCGTGAAAGCTTTTGGATGCAGTATGCGTACATAAAAATGCCTGATCAGGACTTTACACCCTCAGGGACAGATCTGCAGACACAAGTATCTGAGTTGAAATTTAGCCTCACTGAATTTGTCGAGTCTCTATATTAACCTAAGATGGTATGTTTAATCGCTGAGTGTTAAACACATAAGGCAACATTTCATTTAGTTTTAATTATGTGGTATGCTGTGGGAATTGTGCCAAGGCAAAAGTGAGATTGTCTGGGAAATTATAACTGCACTTTTGTCTCTTCCCAAGAGGTGTAATTTCTGTATTCCTTAGGACTGCCTTTTCCAAAGTCAAATCTGAACCAAACGCAAAGCATATCTTTATGGACAGCTCCATTTTATGGGGGAACAGAGGAGTTGTGCTACATCAGATACTAGGTAAGCATAGGTACAATACAGGGGATGTGCCAGAGGATGTGCACTGACTGCACAGGTCTGGCTTAGCCTGTCAGACTGCAGTAGCACGGTCTCACAGGTCTTGGCACACCTAAACTGGCTCTTGCAAGGCCACTCAAGTGTTTCTGCAGCAAATTCAGTAGGGCTCAGGGTCTTAGTTAAGATACAATGTCAGAGCTAAGCTCTCTCAGTGTTTGCTTACTGCCATACTGTAATAAACTGGAAATAAATATTCTGTGAGACCAGAGCACTGACAACTGCGGTACAGAGGCTGCCGTGTGGGTAGAGGTCAATCTGAGATGAAGTGACTCAGTGCAGGCGTTTGAGCACAAGTCTCCTAAGTTCTCATTCTGGCCAGTGGAGATATGCTCAGTTTGTGGAAGCCAAGCCATCAAGCAGTTGCCTGTGTCCAAGTGTCTGTGCCTAAAATGCCTCAAGGATCCCGTCTGACCTCTGGCTACTTTTCCAGAGGGATGCAGGTCTTCCACAGGTTCTCTGCCATACCTCCCATCTGCACAGGGATGTCCCACAGACTGAAGAACAGGCCTGGTGGCGTTAGGTACCAGCACGCTGGCAAGTGAATCAAGCCCTAGCTTATACTGTTAGCTTCTCTGTAAGAGACTTCCTTGTAGGTTTCTCAAACAGGAGTCAAATCCCACCCTCTGTGACTGAAGCCAGCCTGGTCCCAGGCACCTAAGAAGCCCTGGATGTGAGCTGCTCTGAGCAGAGCCACCAGGCATCAGTGGCATGGCTGATCAGTGTTCTGGATAAGCCTTCAGAAATCCTAGAGTTATCTGAATGGCTCTGCAGCCAACTACAACTGCTTTGGCCCATGGTCTGCAAAAGGACCGTCCATGGGAGTGACAAAAACTGCATTTTAGTTTGGGTCAGAAGTGTATTTTTAAAGTGAATCTCCCAGCTGGACATGCCTACTACACATTGTTTCACGTTGCAGAGCAGCCTGGGGGTATGCAAACAGGATTTCTTCCTAAGCAAACTAAACAAGCAGATGTCCTCTAGGAGTACACCTGATGGACTTACACCACTAACATGTGTGCAGTCCATGGGACCAGACTAGAGCTGGTCCAAAGTGAAACCTCTGAAAGACGTCTTGTGGATATTAGGTCCTAAGTGCTATCTGCTCTGTTTTTCAGATCCACTCTGTTGTGATAGACAACTTGGTAATGCAGACGTAGGCTATGCTTTCATATATTGAATTTTATTAAATAAAATAAAATCCTGTGTCTTGGATTTGTAAGCTAAGTTCAGGGATAATTAAAAGTATTTTATTCTAAATTAACAGTATACTATCAATCATAGTTCCTTCTTAATGTATTTTTACCTGGGATTAAAATAAAGCCAGTGTTATAAATGCCAGTATCAGAAATATGATAAAGGAATTTGAATTACCTGATGCTGAAGATTAGTGGATAGTGTATCAAGAGGTGCAAAATAGATATTGACAATTGCTAAATGAAATTGTTGTTATTTATTGCTTCCATTTATCATAGGACTAAAAGTCAGATCCTAATCATTTAAGTAAATATCTCAGTTCTGGTGAGCTTCAGTGATACCTGTCAGACAGGAATAAACACAGGTAGCAATGCATACATAACATCATTTTCAGAAAAGTATTAATAGTCTGAAATGAAACTGTGCAAGTATTTTTATGTAAGTTCTGGAATGCCCTCATTTTTGATGCTGTATCCTTTACTGGCATTGTGATAGGTCATTAATTTGTGTATGGATTTGGCCAGTAGAGAATAGGAACAGGGAAGTGCTTATTCTTTTGTTCTCTAAAGTAATGTATTTAAATTGTGATTTCTCAGGCTTTTCTAGAGTACATTATGGTGTTATTGTGCTGATCTAGAATTTGTTAAGAGTCAATGGAAAGATGCCCATTTATTGCAATGGACAACATCAGCAGAGCAAAGGATTTAAGCACATGCTTAACTCCTGGCTTTGATGAGTTGGAAGCATGCTTTAAATGCTTGGCTTAATTGAAATGCAGAAAAAATACCCACCCATCTGAGATTATGGATGTCAATCATCCCATATTTCCTCTATGTGCTTGATACCATTTTTCACAATTTACACAAATGCATACATTATAATAAATAATGGTGTAGCAGATCCATGCCAGAAAGATAATGGGTTAACTTCTAAAGACCATTCAGCAATCCTGACTCGGTACTGAGCAACCTTACTCTTGCAAATAATCCCATTGTGTCTGTGCCATTCAGCATTAGAGGAACTATTAATTCTTATATTGTATGACATTATAGCGAGATCTTGCTGCACACTTGTAATGTTCAATATCCTGCTGTACGATCAGATGAAACCCAGTGTGACTCCACAAGAAGAGAAAATTTGTCTTTATGATGTAAACATAACGGGATCCTTGTGCAACCAATTTTATACCCAGTTAAGTCTTCTAAAGAGGAATGGCTATATGGCCTTTTGGTACATAACATATTGCTAACGTATAGCCACATTAGGACGGACAGTAAGTTGGGACTTAATACATATTATGGTACTGCAGATTTTAATAAAAATTAGCACGAGTGGAATGATTTCATTAGCTTATAGCTAGTATACTGAATTGTCACGGCTAGAGTGCATAAGCAGATATCATATAAAGAAAGTCTTCAGCATGAATTGCCCTTGCAGCAGATCTGAGAGGAGTTGTAAAATTAAGTGTAATGTGCCCCGTAGGAGGAAGGTACAGTGTAATGTAAGTCTGGGGTTAGTGTGGGGTGAGCCAGTCCCTCAAAGAATCAGTTCTAGGATCCGGTTTCTGTCAGGATAAGCAAAGAGACCCAAGGAGTGAAAGTAAAGTATCTGAGCAAATATGATTATGAAGATAAACTGCTAAGTAAATAACTAGACAGGTGGCTGTCAGGAGCATGCTTATATTTCTTACCCGCCTAAATTATTTAAATAATAATAAGCTTCCATACTTTGCAGTTACCATGAACAATGTGAAACCTTGCATTCATGTTCCCCTTCCTTGTCCCTCCCTCCCATCCTGCTGTGTTTGTGTTCCCACAGAATTGGGTCCCTCCGAGACAACTGGAGCAGGGCCTGTGTGCTAGATTGTATGTTTTAACAGAGCCCAACATAGCTGACTCTTGTTTGTGGCCTCCAGCCCTGGCTGCAGTGCAAATTGCGGTAAAAATAATAATTATTATTTGAATTTTGTTTGACGGGTATGAGTAGCAGGAGTTTGATGAGCTAGCCAATATGCAATGATAGTAACTGTACTGAGCAGAGCCTGCTGGCTGACTTTGGGTAAGTCCTTCCCTGTTTCTGAGTCTTTCCATCTGTAAAATGAGAGTGAGGTAATTCCTTTAAAAATGCTCTGCAGGTGTTGGTTATTACTACTGCAAGGAACTGATGGCACGCAGGTCATGGGTTTGCTTTGTGCAACATAACCCTTCACCCTTACAAAAGCTCAGGGATCTCTAGGCCCTCTTAGTAGTAGTTGGTGTAAACAAGGAGAAATGGTAACTGCCTAGAACAGGAGAAAGCAAAATTAAACACATTTGTGGATGTACCTCACTGTGAGCAGCCATCTGTAGGACGATAAATAGTAGCATACATATATAAACACACTGGGTCGTCATTCCAAACAACATATTCTGTGTGTTTATCTCTGCGTTAATGAGGTACTCCACTCAGTTTTGACATCTGTCACTTTGCAATCATGGCAGTGCAGTGCTGAATCAGAGAACAAAATCCATGGGCAGTATTTCAGCCTTTCACTCTGTGCACTGGAAATATGGGTGATGTAGCACGTTGCGCCAAACCGGGCTTTTCCCTTGGATGGCAGGGCAAAAGTGACTTGGTAATGTAAGCAGATGACACGGGTTGAAATGCATCAACTTGGGAACCCAAGCACTGGGGCCATGGTCATCATGGGCAGACTTGGAAGGAATGCTGTCACATAGGGAAGAATGACTGACATATAACCAAGGTTTAGTTGCTTCTATTTATTTGGTCACTTCAGCATTCAGCAGAGTGCTACAGTTCCTTTTTGACTTGCTTTTTTCTTTCAGAGAAAGAACTGTATCAAATCCAGAAATATAGCTCATGGCTCATTTGCTCACAGTGCCAGTGAGTGCCACCGCAGTGATTCTCTTTTGAACTTACATGAGTGACAGATTGTTCAGACCACTGGTTTCAGCATCCCCAGCATACTGGCATGCTGTAGGGTTTTCTGTTGGCAAGGATTGCTGCAGGGAACAGAAGTACTGTTGATATCCAAGGAGTTACCAAAGATATTCAAGCCATATCTTGGGACCACTCAGCTGAATGCACTAGCTTTATGTTCCCACAAAATTTATCATTGCACTGTTTCCTTCTTCCTATACATGCTCTGCTTGTTCAACCATGACTGCTTTGAATGGTAGATGGTGGTATGCAAGACAGGCAGCATACACAGGGAAGAGGATCTATTTACGGAGTGACTTAGAGGAACAGCAGCTAATGTTGATTTTTCTGCAAATAAATGGAGAAGAGCAATCTCACCTTGATCAAAAGGACCAAATCTCAGGGACTTTCAATGCTCTCTAGTATAAATCAGAATTCGGTTTAAGTCTAAATAAAGAGGGAAGACTTTTTCCTTCTTCATTATTGGCTCTAAATACTGGAGTATTTTTCTTAGAAAAGTATTTGGCCTTTTTGAAAACAGCCCATGCATTTCTTGAGCCCATGCAACTGAGCTAATTCTTACATAAAGTACAACATAGATGTTCATGAGAAAATGCAGGTAGCTCAGAATCAGAGGAATGCATAATTAAGCACCCTTTGTGCGGTCATGGTCGGTGGCTGCCTAAGTGGGTTCCACTGTAATGTTTTAAAAGCAAACATAGAGTTATTTGTGGTGCATTGCTGCAGGGTAGATCTCTGGTGTCTGAGGAATAGAGAAAAACCTGCAAATTGTCTCTTAAAAATTCTGAAAAGCTGTTCATCCTATGTGTGCACTAGTTGTCACTTGACTTGTGTTTCTGACAGAAAAACTGATGTGAGCTTGGGAGTAGATGGATAATAGTGAAACTCCAGGTAAATAATCCTTGCAATTGTACTACAAGTATATCTGTTTCTTCTCTAATGCTAATACCCATCTGGGAAGAGTTTCCTTCCAAAAGGCATGAAAGTGATAAGAAGATAACAGTTTTCACCCAAGGGTAGTAATCTGGCAAAGATCTGGATACTATTCCTGAGCTGTGAGTTTTCATGCTACCTGCAGAGATGGTGGATGGGTAATTTCAGTTACAGACAGAGAAATCTGACGTGGGGCTCTGTTCCAGGAAAGCTGCGCCAAGAAGTATAATTTTACTCTTCAATGAGTTTTTGGGTGGTACTTGCCTTATGCACTGAGAACCCTTTAAAGGTTATTTCTTGAGCCACGTTTTGTCAATGAAACTTCTGCTCCACAGCCCAAGAATGCTTCTGGCTGGGTAAAAAAAGAGTCCGTAGTGTTGGCAGCAATTTTATGACATATTGGGTGATGTCATTAAGGGAGCTGTTAGCAATCTGTCATTTAAGGAACAGCTTCTGCTAGTCCAACATGAGGGAAGTGATTTAATTCCATGTCTGCTTGGATTTCTCCTGTATAATCAGTGGAGGCCCAGGAGAATTAGGAGGCACAGTATGATACTCTCCTGATTACTTCGCTGTCATCTCCAATTGATGGCCTAAAATGTGTGTGAATAAAGTGTTCGTGTACAGGAGAACACGAGGGTTTGCTACAGAGTGCTCCCCTAATACACTGAGCTGTGGTGGCTGTACAGGGTAGGCACTCTTAAGCAAGGAGTAACAGGGATGACTGTAGCATCTAACTCAGGTTATGCAAACATATTTGTTTGCTGACAAGTGACAGGAGGAAGAGAAGTCTGTAGGGGTATCCATGAAGAAGCACAGAAAGGAATGCTCTTCCTGGATGCAGGGTTGTACCAGTCCTCTGGAGATGCTTGGGACTGTTACAGTCCTCTCTCACCCTTCATTTCACCTCCAGATGACTTGATCTTGGCTTCTCTGAGTTTTCCCCTGAGGCTGGGAAGTGAAGGTATGGGTGTCCAACAGGGAGGACAGCTCACTGGAAAAGGAAGGAAGACATCTTCTCGTTTTGCCTCTTGGAAAGCTCCTCAGCTCTTCAGCGCAGCCTTGTTGCGTTGTTTGCTTGTGTTCTGGGTCAGAGAAATGAACGGCAGAAAATTCTCCCAGATTGTGGTTTGAACATGCTGCTTGTAGTGTAGGACACGAAGTCAGGAGCTGACCTGGTCCCTTCTGCTCTCCCCACGGAGTGCAGAGCACAGTGCTGTGATCCCAGAGACAGGTACAGGGTGGTGGCTCCAGTTTTTTGCCACAGGGTGTGGAAAGCCAAAGCACATGTTGCTTCAGAAGCCAACTAGATGAGTAAGAGAGCAGAGATCCAGCAATGGCTGTTGAACGTTGATCGGCCTGTTGTCACCGACTCACCCACCGAGGAGCAGATGGTGGGAGTAAGGAGGCCATGGTGGGGCAAAAAACACTGAATATTTCTGAGTGTCTGATACTGTCTGCTGCTGGGAACATCACTGCAGGCTGGGTGAACCTTGAATCTCACCATGTATAAGAGTGCTTGTGCATTAGTTGCTCCTTTGCAGGTAGGTTTAACAGATTATTTGTTCCTCCTGTGGGCCGCGGCCTATTCCAGCAGAAAGTGCCTGCCAGAGGATTGCCTGAACATCCGCATCTTGGTTTGAATCATCATGCTATACTGAAAGTGCTTAGGGAGACTTTTTCTCTTCATAAAATGAGTTCACAGATCTATAGACTGTAAGGCTGGACAGGTTCATTAGTCAGCTTTACCGGGTAGCACACACCATAGAGTTTTACCAAGCTATTGCTGTACAGAGCCCGGCTATGCTAATGTTTGTTCCTTTGCTCTCCTGTAATGAAGATGCAGTGAGTGTTTGCTGCCAGTCAGGATCGTTCTTTTCGCTTCCCAGGAGATGGCTACTGAGTTTACCTCCTCCAGGTATCTTATGATTTCAAAAATATAGTTGTGGCTCATTTAGTAAATGGCTTGTGCGTAACATCTGTGAGTGGAAAAGTACCCTAAAATAGGAGCAGTGTCTAATAATACTTAGCATTTATATAGTGCCTCTCAACCAACTGTTTCAAAATGCTTTATACGTAAGGATAGGGTTGGTTATCACCATTCCAGTTTTTTCAGTCTCAGCAGCTGAGGACAAAAGGCTTTGCTGACTGCCCAGTCTTGTGTTGTACATGAGTAGCAGAGCCCAGAATAGAATCCATCCCCTTCCTTTACTCTTTTGTCCTCTGGGTCTGACCAAACTGATATGATTCAGACATAGGCTTTTAAAGGGCCAGTGGTTCTGCAAGTGGAAGAGCCAGAAGGAGTGCAGGACCACAGCTTCAATGACTCCTACTGCCACGGCTGATAGGCACCTCTGAAATGCAGCTGCTGTCCCTGCAGTCCCAAGGAGGTGATGGGATTGAAGCTGTGAGGATGAGAAGTCAAAGGTGGGAGTGGAACTCATGCCAGTCACGAGGGCTGAAGGTATGTTATATAGCTGGAAGCAGAACTGGCAGCAACATGAACTCAGATGCAGCTGTTGATGATAGGTGAATTCTGAAATCTGATTTTCACTAACCGTGAGTCAACTAGACATGAGCAGTCATGAGTCAAGACCCTTGAGAATTAAAAGTGTGCATAAAAATATAACATTATAAAAAATGAATACGTTTGGTAAGGAATAATTGCCATTTAGAGTCATATTAATTCTCATTTCCAGAGTTTGGTCTACTACTCTGAAGGTTAACCTGACATTCTTGCTTACACATAGGTCTCCAGAAGCTGTTTCTTTGATTAATTGCCAAATGTCTGAGACACTTGGTAAAATTCTCAGTGTGAGAAACACCAGGGACAAAATGACAATTAACAAGACACAGCCCCAGAAACTGCAACCTGAGCTTCAGTGGTGAACATTTCCAAATGTCCTTTAGGGTGAAGGGGGGAAAGGACGAGGATAGTTTTTAACTTAAGTGGGAAAACCTGTTAATTGGAGAGTACTTTTGACACCTAGGCAAAATGAGAGGCTTGATAATCCTATAAAAAAAAAAAAAAAAAAAAAAGATTTTATATGGAGGACAGGAAAATGGCAGAAAGGGTAAATGTGTCTACAAGAAAATTCATGACAGTTAAGTGCTAGTATGTAGGAAAGTGTTACAAAGTAGAAAAAAATACCCACCTAAAAGAGATAAATTTGTCAATGCAATGACTGCCTGTAAAAGTGAAGTTTAGTAGAAAACAATCAACTCTTGTAGGTTTTTAAAATAAATTGTAATTGTATAATTTCTAATAAGCAGCAAGGCTTACATCCTTATCATAAAATTCCTCTAAGCAGGAATTAAAAAAAAAAAAAAAAAGAATGAGATTTTCAGCTTCCAAAAATAGTTTGCCAAGAGCAGAGCTTTTTTCTCCTCCTGATTGCAAGAGAAATCACTTTGCAGTGTTTTATTGAAGAACAAGTGGTATTGAGTAAAAGAATAATTGATAAGTGATTTTTCTCCCTTTCTATTCTCTAAGCTGGATTTTGTTGTGCTGTCTAGATGAAATATTCACGATGGCACTGACCCCTTACTCGTGCAATTTGTCCAGTGTTTGCTTGGAGATGTTCAGAAGTAGCGGAGCAGAAAATCCCTCACTGCAACCAGCATTTGCTGGGGATTGCTCTTCACATTGGTCTATGTTGAAGGAGATTCACTGGACAAAGAGATGAAATGTCTATCTGGTTTCAAGACCAGAGACTTTTTGTGCATGTGAACCAGCCAACCACCCTGCCAAAGCTGGAAAGCTGCGCTCTATTTTTATAAAAGGGGTAAAAATACAGAAGATGTCAAATAGCTCTGTGAAGCATGTATATTTGAGCTTCAGGTTAGCTAAAGAGGTGAAGGTAGAGTTGTCTCTTTGTTTCTTTTTGATTCCTAGGAAGAGTATTTTGGGGTTCAACTTGGTATCCACCTTCATTTCCTGAGGTGCTGTTGCACATTTGCTGATGCATTGTACTGCACGGTGCTGAATTCCAGTGCCCTGCTACTGTGAAGGGCATTCTTAAGCAGGAAGAAGCTATGTCTCAGTTAATTGAACTATCAATATATATATATATATATATATACGCCTTGCTGAGTGATCAAGGGATTTGCATTCTTTTTTTCTTATTGCCCAACCTTGCTTGCACTCAGGCTTGCAAGCTCCTCAGAGCAGTGACTCTTTCCTGGTGTCTGATGAGCACATCCTTCTCTTTGGGTACTAGGAGTAATACTGCAAGGGAAACTCTGATTGGAACATTTAATTACTCATTAACTTCTTCTGTCTCCGCAGCCTGTCTCTATTACCATATTGTAGCCTTGTGCTTGTTGCAGACAGCTAACGACAGCTGGCAGCAGAGGAGGTGCAACCTGGAGCCTGGGAGAGCTCCTTGGTCACCCTGTGCTGTGTTTTAGATGCAGTGGCCATGAGGCTTTAGTGCTGGTGCTTGGGCAGCTGGAAGCAATGGCATTATCCATTCCAGTCTAAGCCTAGGTGTCAGAGATACAGAGAGGACAGTATCTCGTATCCTGCTTCCTCCCTGAACTCTTCTTGTGTTCTCTAGATCTCTGCTGTCATTTTTATTTCTCTGTATAATCCTTTCCAAAAAGTCTTTTCTCTCTTTTGACACTGTTCTACCAATTGACCAAAAGGATTTGTGGCAAATGCCCGAGAGGGTAGGTCTTACTGAAGTCAGCAGTAGTTACAGGAACTTATTGCCTGTCAAGATAAAGAATGTTTCCTGAGGGGAAGGATATTCCTTTGGTGATGGCAAAGGTCAGGGAAGCTTTCAGTTGTAGGTCTGCATCTGCATGCATTTCTCCTGTGACTGTAGGCAAGTAACACTGAATTTTATTTCTTGCAGTCAGCCAAGCAGAAGAGGATGTTGTTCCAGTAAACTGGTAGTGGAGAGGGTGTTGGGATAACCTGGATAAAGCAAAAATATAGATCATACCAGACATGTAGGTAAGGCAGTAGGGCTGGAAAGGCAGTAGGGAGGAAAAAGAGTCCCACAATGTTGTTGTTTACATAGTGAAGCAGACCCAATCAATCCAGGGGTAAGTACACAGCACATGGGTTTATGAGTGTGTTGTGGTTTAGCCAAAATGCAGTGGAAGGGGGGACTTCAGCGTGGAGCTCAAGCAGAGCCAGGAGTGCAGACTCCATCTCCAGACCCATACTCCAGTCCCAACCACTGAGTTCTGCTGCTCAGCAGTGATGCTGGGAGGGCTGTTTCTACAAATTTCCATGAACTGAAGTGAGACATTTTTAGAGAATGTTCTACCAAACTTCACTGAGAGATACTTGTGCTCATTACATACTCCACAGTTCTCACTTCTAATTGCTTGGTCTCTTTCCCTACTTCAGTGTGGCACAGCATGGCTGTGGGTCCAGTCCATCTCTGGTATGCTGTGCTTGTGCCCACTAAAAGTTTTTTTTATACTGAATAGCTTCCATAAATATACAGCATCATCTTTCCTAATCTGGTTAACTCGTATTTTTTCATTATTTGATTATAACAATATCAAAAAGTCTTAGTGCCTTTATGGATGAATGACTAGAGGATATACTTTTGTGAAAGGATCTCTTTTTTTTTTTTTTTTAGTTAGAAAGCAATTCTAAAAATGCCTGAAAAATCCCTAATGATATTTATTCTACTCATCTGACCTAAAAATAGCTAAAGCAATTTGAGTAGGAATGGAAAATCGCTTGCATGTGGAGTTTGAGCTCTAAGTGGAAGGCCACCTACTCTCAGATCAAACAGTGGGTAAAAGTCAGGATTTCCCAGTTTAGAACCATAATTTTGGTACTTTGGAAACTCAATGGGGCCTTGGGCACATCATACTATTTCTCCTTCCTTAAATTAGGGATGCAGATTACTTACTACCTAGGTCTGCTGTAGAAACACAGAATCATAGAATGGTTTAGGTTGGAAGGGCCCTTAAAGACCACCCAATTCCAGCCCCCTGCCATGGGCAGGGATGCCTCCCACCAGATCAGGTGGGCCAAGGCTCCATCCAACCTGGCCTTGAACACCTCCAGGAATGGGGCATCCACAGCTTCTCTGGGCAACCTGTGCTGGGGTCTCACCACCCTTACAGTGAAGAATTTCTTCCAAATATCTAATGTAGATCTATCCTCTTTTAGTTTAAAACCATTCACCCATGTCCTATCATTATCTACCTGAGTAAAGAGTTGTTCTCCATCCTTTTTGTAAGACCTGTTTAAGTATTGAAAGGCCACAACGAGGTATTGCCAGAGCCTTCTCTTCTGTGGGCTGAACAGCCCCAGCTCTCTCAGCCTTTCTTCATAGGAGAGGTGCTCCAGCCCTCTGGTCATCTTTGTGGCCCTCCTCTGGATTCACTCTAACAGGTCCACACCTTTCTTGTGCCATGGGCCCCAGACCTGGACACAAGGCTCCAGGTGGGACCTCACGAGAGCAGAGCAGAGGGGCACAATCAGAGGGACTTGTTGAACATCATGAGGTTCATGTGGGCCCACTTCTCCAGCCTGTCCAGGTTCCTTTGGATGACATCCTTTCCTTCTTTGGTATCAACCGCACCACTCAGCTTGGTGTCATCTGCAAGCCTAGGGGTGCACTCAATCCCATCATCCATGTCATTGATGAAAGTATTGAAATGCACCAGTCCCAAGACAGACCCCCGAGGGACGCTGCTCATCACCAGCCTCCACCCAGACATAGAATCATTGACCAACATTTCCTGGGTGCAGCCTTTAAGCCAATTCCTTATCCACCAGATGTTCCACCCTTCAAATCCATATCTTTCCAATTTAGAGATTAGGATGTCATGTGGGACCATATCAAAGGCCTTACAGAAGTCCCGGTAAATGACATCGGTTGGTCTTCCCTTGACAACTGATGCAGTGACTCCATCATAGAAGGCCACCAAATTGGTCAGGCAGGATTTGCCCTTGGTGAAGCCGTGCTGGCTGCCTCAGATCACCTCCTCATCTTGCATGTGCCTCGCCTTGCCTCCAGGAGGATCCATTCCATGATACTGTCAAGCACAGAGGTCAGGTTCAGTGGTCTGTAGTTCCCCAAGTCCTCCTTTCTACCTTTTTTAAATGGGAGTGATGTTTCCCTTTTGCCAGTCAGCAGGGACTTCGCTTGACTAACATGAAACATGATAGTTAATGTTTCTACAAGTGCTTAGTAAATTGTGCTGTGCTAAAGATACATTTGGATATAACCCATAGCTTCATTTCATGTAGATCACAGCTATATCAGTTGCATTTCCTTGGAAATTATTGTGAGAGAACAAGAGGTTAGCATGTAACCAAACAGCTAAAAATCTCTTTGGTCCTCAGGAAGGAAAAGGTTTCTCACTGCTGCTTTGCTGTCTGATCTGAGAATGGGGCAGCACTTTGTGAACATTCATGAGATGAGCTTCTTCACCCCAGCAGCAGTGCTGCTACTTAACGAGGGGAAAATTGAGGTTCAAAGAAACTTAACACCAACAGTTCTGACTCAAGAATACAAGTCTGAAGGTACCGGTTTTCTGGAATTGGTCAAGGTTGCCTGGGAAAGATGTGACATGTCCAGGTACATAGCCTACTGCTGAATAACCAGCTCACCCCTGCAATGACTGCCTAACACTCCTCTAAATGGAGCTGTGGTGCGGCATTATAAACTGCCTGCAACTGGACCTGGAGAGATCTATATCAACCAGAGCACAGCCAGTGACCCTAGGAGGAATATGCAGCCTAAATTAACAAAAAATTCAGTGCTGTATTTTTGAGGAGATATTATTTAGTACTGAATGACCTTTTCCATCACTTTCTTTCCATGACTTGTAAGTGGGAATGAATCCGGGTTTGTCTAAGGTCACAGTGCTGTGGTGCAGCTGATGATAACCTTGCAGTTAAGCCATATAATGGAGAGCCTATTACTGTGAAATCTCTCAAATGGCAGCCTTCTCTCTTGTACATACAGGGACCCCTGTGTAGTCTGGTCTGTAAGAGGCTGATGCACAGTGGCTAAAAGAGGAGCAGGCTGTCTATGTAAAAGGCCAGAAGAATGAGGTGCCTTGCCTTAGGAGTGCAGGAGCTTGGAGAATAGCGCAAATTTGCATTAAGTTATAAGTCCTTTTGCTTTGGCAAAGAGGTTGGGCACTGATCTTCAAGCTGGTCTCTGCTAGAATCTGTTCTGGAGAGTGAAGTGTCTTTTCTTTCATCAAAAAAATTCATTTTCATTGATTTTCACCGATTATAAGGCCAAAGGGGACCAGTTGGAGTATCTAGTCTGACCTTCTGGTTAATGTGTCCTACAGGGCTTCCCTGAATTGTCTCTGCTGTGAATTAAAAAAAAAAAAAAAGAAACTGGATTCTCCTGCCAGTCCATCAGATTCCTAACCACCTTGTATTTCAAAACTTTTTATCATACTACTTCTAATGCAGTTACTATTTCATTCTATTTCATTTCCAGTTTCTTTCTAGATCAGATCTGGGTTGGAGAACAGTGGGACAGTGCAAAGTGTGTGTTTTTTCCATTCCTGTCAAAGGCTTTGCATGGGACTGTATGGAAGGACTCATTGCAGAAACACTGGGGGATTGAGAAGGGATGGGAAGAATCTAGCTTGCATTATTGCTGTGTAACTGAGAGACTGTAAGGGAGCAAAAACACTGCATAACAGCCTGGGAGCTAAGGCCTGTGAGAAGAAAGAGAGCAGGTGTGCTCTGAGTGAAGTGAGCTGAATTTCCATCCCAAGACCTGAAGGTAATGAAGGAAGCAATTATGTCACTTGTCATCTTCAAAACTGATAATTTTTGAAGCTGGTCAACAGGTGAGAAGGGCCAGGAAAAAGATACTTTATGGTGCAGTACCTGTTGGGCTTCAGATTAGGAAACCAAAAGCTCATTGACCTCAGAACCTCTCTGAGGCTTCTGCCATGTCACTGTATAGGATGAATGAGCCAACAGCAGCTAGACTGTGAAAAGTCAGAGGTTTTCTTCCCATTTGTGCTATTTTCCATCCCTTCTTCTCAGGGGAACATGACTCAGAAGCCCTTCAGGGGCAAGGTTGCGCTCCAACCTGAAGCATGAGGTCAAGATGTCTGGCTTGGCTTGGCTGGTGAGAGCAGATCTCTCTTAACAAGAAGCAGCAA
This sequence comes from Anas platyrhynchos, assembly GCF_047663525.1. Taxonomy (NCBI): domain Eukaryota; kingdom Metazoa; phylum Chordata; class Aves; order Anseriformes; family Anatidae; genus Anas; species Anas platyrhynchos. The sequence goes on from NC_092587.1 coordinate 13,813,269, forward strand.
GGATCAGGCTGTACAAAAGTCAGTGTAGTCCTGGTGCTGTGTGAGATAGCTGTCTATGGTAAGTATGTCAACATCCGTATGTTGTTTGCAACATGAACATACTTAGCTGCTGCAGGTGGGATTGTCTTTTCCCACTAATATATGCTTTCAGCAGGAAAGGGATGTGCAAACCAAAATGTTCACAAATTCGAGGAGGCTGGAGTTCCTGTTCTGTTGTATCAGTTGTAATGAACTTTGCTGCTCTTACACTTAAACATATTGTGAAGGTCAAACCTTTGTCTTTACCACATTCAGCTGCCAAAATTTTCCTCTCACCATTCTGGTGCCAAGCCTGCCCACGTATCTACCTGATTCAGCCCACTTTCAGTGATGACGATCCATGTCTTCATTTAGCAATCCACTGTGGTCAATGAGCTTACCTGGCTGTCAAGTCTATCCAGATGAAACACCAGAGAACGAGTCCAACATTAAATTCTGGTGTTCTGTTAAAAAATCTTACTGTTCAGGGACTAAGAGATTTTCTGCAGTTAACAGCATGTAAAGCTGGTGCAGAAAATGCTGGCTTCGAAGGAAGACCTGATTTCTAAATCAAAAATTGGTTGTTTTTCCTGACTCCACTTCCAATGTATTTGTTTACTGCAAATCCCTGAAGTGATGGAAGGTCATGTTAGAAAGGCCACAGGTTATTTATGTTATGTGCGTTTTTTTTTTCTTTCTCTTAAATTTTAGATGTCTTTTTAAAGAACAAGAATATTTAAAAACAACAAAACAAAACAAGAACATACAGGCTCATGGCTACCCTGCTTTGCTGCAGCAGATAACAGAGCACTTGCAAATGGCACTGACACCTTGGGGCAGATGGCTGGGGGTTTGCAGTATTGTGACCGAGCACGTCTAACCTCTTAACTAACTGAGCTTTTCAGTCTCCACCACTGCTAATTCGCATGTAGCACAACTAAATAAATAATGCATGCTGCATTCATCTGAACTAACAAACAGGCAAGTGCTACCCAGTCATCCAGACCTGCCCATTAATGGTGCTCCACAGTGTCCTCTCTGCCTGAGTAGACGAGATGTTAGGGCATCTGTCCTGCTATTTGATGGGGGACTCTGTAGGAGGTGAAGCTTTTCAGCTTTTCTGCATTTCCTAGATGCTTGCTGGTAATGCTGGGTCTCACATCCGTAATCCATAATGATATGGCTGGGAGTTGTTGATTTACATGAATCATTTGCGCTCTGGCTTTGGCTACTACCAATTTATGTTGTAAAAGGTTTGCAATTGCTTTATCCAATGATAAACAGCAATAAGGAGACATTTCCAGTGTCTGCTTATAGGATTTAGCGACAACATTGGTTCAAAAGTAATGCATGCAAAGGGGTTTCCAAATTCATCGGAGGAAACATCCTGGGAGAAATTGGATGTTTTGTGAGCTAACCTTGTGGAGTGATTCCAGGGTAATCCATATAGCAGGAAATTTTAACAAAGAGATTTCTCATTGGAAAATGCTGATTTGCAATAATCAAAAACCATGTGTAGCACCGTGCCAGTTTCATCAAAGCTGAAGGGTAACGGGAAAGGCATCTCCCATCCAGGGTAGGAGTTACCGAGGGGAATACTCCAGGGTAGCCTGCTGTCTGGAATGCCAAACACCCACTATCGAATCTTTCCCTTGAAGTGGAAAGCAAAGATCCTTGAAGCTTAGAAATCTCTTCTTACACAGGAGGATGCCCTGCCAGTGTATTGGCTGTTCTAGGATGCGTCTGATGTGAAAAACTTCAGAAAGGTTTCAGTTGCATCATGATGAGGAGCGGGCAGCTTCTAAGTTGTGCAGAAAAGCCATTCCCACCCCTAACAGCACACACACGAGACCATCCTCTAGTGTTAAACACCAGTGGAAAAAAAATACTCACACCCTAGCCTGTGCAGTTTGAAGCAGGTAGCACGTCTGCAGAGATACTAGAGGCAGCCCATGAGTCCCTTAGATGTCCCTACATGAGCTGCAGCCTGTGCTGTGCCCGTGCTCTGCCCCACGCTGCTGGCGGGGCTCCTGCAGCCAGCAGCGATCCTGCCCATCGCTCACGGCTAACTCGGGAAAGGAGGAGAAATTTCCTTGCATGCACTTCCCTGCTGTGCAGCTTGGCAGCATCAAGTCTTAAGGCTATTGTTGTGCTTGCCCCTTACAGAGGTAATAAATAGGCCAAATAAATAAATGAAAAAGGCCAAAGGCGGTGTATCAATGGCTGCTCTTTAATCGTATTTGGATCCTATTCCCTCCTGCCTTGTAAGGTACAGGAAGCCCTCTAGTACCGGTTCTCATTAATAAATGAATAAGTCCTTATTAAAGACCAAGCATTCCCATGCACTTCCCCAAATTTAATATCTGTCCTTCCTTGCCTCTATAAGAATTCAAAGTATTTCTAGGGGTATTATTGTGTTGTATTGCGCTGCCTGTTTCTGTATGGGGATAATAATGAAAGCTTGCTATAATCCATATTGTGTCTGTCTAAAATCTCATTACTGTTTCCTTCTGAAGGAAAAAAAAAAAAAGTAATGTGAGTACTTTCTTCACTGAAAATTAATTTCCTTGATCGCTGAGAGAGAGTAACGTTACCTGTAATTATATGACTAAAAGCTACAGCCTTTAGCCATTTTGGGGAGCTTTTCTGTATCAAATTCTGTATCAAAACATAGACGGCAATGTAGACCGTGTTAGATTAATATTAAAGAGAAATGTACTTTATCCTTTCGTGGCTGATGAGTGTACTCACAAGGTCACATCCACATTATTAGCATGTTTTGCTGCATTTTTCAATAATTTATTCAATCACTACTACTCTAACTTGGTTAAGTAGCATTTTGGTTTCAGTTGGTGCTTTTCCATTTACATTAATATCTGTTATATTCCAAATAAAAATAATATAATGTACTGGCTGACATAATAGATGCACGAAGGGTGGCTCTAGGGATCTCAGAAGTGACTGTTACCTATTGCTACATGAGATATGGATTATTTTTTTTTAATTTTTCCATTTTGTTCTTTTGTTATTACTGCACTAGCTTGATAAATAGGGCAGATGAATGTCTGTAGAAGATGTACAGGAGCCTAACAATCCTTTGCATTTCAGATCATCCTGTTTGGCTGAATACAGATATTGGAAGTTTAATTGGAATACTCTGTCATTTCCCATGCCATTTGAAAATGTGATGGATTTGATGTTCCTGTAAACGCTGGCTTGATTATGTGGCCCACATATTAAGCTAACTTTGATGCCACTCGAGTAATAACTATAGCACATCACTGTCTGTCCTACAAATGGAGGTCCTGAAGTTCTTTCAATGCAGTTCACAAATTTACCGGACTAGTGACCAACCTGTTGGATTGTACCCTAGACCTGGCAAGGTTTGGCATGAGGCAGTGTTACAAAGTCCAGCCTGGGTGATTCATTTCTGTTGTTTCAGTAACATCAGCGGAGTGCTAGGTACTGTACGAGCAGTACCTACCCCACATAGTTTACTTTCTTAAGTCATCAGGCAACAGATACAGTAGGAGGATAGAATATATTTTCAAAGGTGGCTCTTTAAAAAAAAATACTTCAATAGTTTCTTTATTTCAGCATCATTGCTTGACTATGTTTCTTGTATATATCAGTGTAGAAATGAGTCTTAAGGCGTTATCAAAGAGGAAATCATCCCTTACAGAGCCTGCAGATAGTCTGCTGTATAGCCAAAGGGTGGTGCCTCAATCACAAACATTGTACTTGGGATTATTTTTAACTTTCCTTGAAAACTTATTACAGCAGACCTCTAAGCCATTTGTATTGACTTAGAAAGGGCTAGGCATGACAGCAATAATCATGTTGCAAAAATGGATCACAGAAGTTTACTTTTGCAAGTCATTTTGTTATGGCTGGTCCAGGCCCAACAATCTGTCCATGGGCCTCCATGTGCAGGATGGGACTCAAGCCTCAGGGCTGGCTTGGGAAATTTGTGATTTCTTCGTTGTCTTGATCTTAATTTACATTCGTCACAGGAAATAGTGACTGCAGTGAGAAGTGATGGGATCTGACTTCATATGGGTACAGGGAACCCTAAATCCAGCTCTTCTGGTGACTGTCATCATTGTGAGCCTTTGCCTCTTGGGGGAACTGTCCCATTTAAGGGGAGACCTCACTGACTGCAAAACTGGTAATGTCAGACTGAGCTCAGCTTTCCAGTGTCCTGTCTTGGCCGCAGTCTATTGCAAAACTTTTACAACTTCTACAAACGTTGAAATCTTTGACCAGTTTTGAATCTGGCTGTCTTAGAGGCCCTCTCTGCCACTTGCCTCTGTGGTATCTGCTACAATGGGCTGCTGAGTGCACACAGGTGAAGGATGCTTGTCCTGGCTTTGCTGATGAGCTGTTGCTGGCTGTTGATAAGGAACACTGCCTCCCCAACCATTCACTTCTCTCTTGCTCTTTTCTGTCTTCCCCAGGCCTTGTGTCCATTTGCTTCTTTTTCTTTAAGCAACATCTCAGTTTATGAAACCGAAGTCAAAACAGTTACTTCTAAATGTCATGTATGTGACCATAAAAAGCCAAAATACACCAATTTATTATTGTGTACATTTCTGTTGCAAATGCTGCAACTTTGCACTTCCCTGCTCATAACTGTTTTTTCCTCCTTTTAATTATTTGTATCTTTTTATATCAAAACAATTTGAATCTATTTCTGTTGCAAGATGTGTAGCGTAATGATAGGCATTTGTGGATGTCTTTGTTGAGCTGCAGAAAGTGTTTTAAAAGCCTTGTAGCTTTATTTTTCTCTTGGACTGTCATGCTACTTACAAACTAACATCTTCATCAAGGCTCACTTATGAAAGGACAAAGCAACTTCCTGTGCTCATTGACAGTCCTTGGAGCTTATTTCACTCCCTGTTTTTTTTGTGTTTTTTTTTTTTTTTTTTTTTTGTAGACTATATTTGAAGTAGGTAAGATCACTGAAACCATGGTGAGATGTGAGAAGCTCCAGATAAATTAGATGGCTGAAATAACAGTGATTGCTTTTAGCTTGATTTCTCTTTTTCTCTGTTTGCAGGCAGATGGGAGAACAGGTCTGCACTGCAGTCATTTACATGATTGCCTGCTTTATCCCTTGACCTGAGAACCCGAGTAGTGGTAGGTAGCATGAGCTCGAGTCAGGAAATGAGAGGCCAAAGTGAACAAGGGGTGTCATTGTTTAACCCTTCCCTACTGCTTTTACTGAATACAGCTAATTTCTGTCACTTCCATACAGAGTCATTTTAAAATTGAATAGTGATTAAAGGGGACATTTTAATATATCCAGCTCTCTTTGTGTGAAAGATCTGCATTTAACATTTGATTTTATTACCAATTCAAATGTAACTGATGAGTTTTCTGTATATTGTGTTGGCTGATAGACTGTCAGTCTTTGTGGCAAATAAACATTTCTGCAAACAGTAAAGAGCTCAGAAGGTGCATGCAGTGTATGTTTATTACTCATCTGAATTCATCTTTTCTACCTGTAAGTGGTGGTGAGTGGGAGTCATTGAATTGAAAGCAAAAGTATTTAGCAAGATAAATTTGAGATGACAGCAAAATTCTGGATTAAGTAAAAAAGGATTCAGAAGCAGAAAAATTCAGTGAAGAACACTGGGAACAGCCTCTTTGGAAACAAAAAGATTGCAAGTCAGTTGGAAAGGAAAATCGCTACTCCCTAGAAATGTAGGTGATGAAGTTGCCTGTGCAAACAGGTATCTTTGATTTTGTGCCTAACACATGTCCAGGGCAAGGAATCAGGAAGCAGACTCAGTGACATCAGCCATAGCATCATCAAACTGTTGTTCAAAGTGTCGGTGACTGCAGTGATCAAGTCAGTGAAGCAAGGAGCCCACTAGTCAGAAGGGAGTGCAGCAAGCCCACCTGAGGACAGCCACACAATCCTACGGACAATGGGAGAAGCGTGCTGAAAAACACACCTTGGGTGTGTCCCAGATTGAATCTAATGCATGCTAGATCTGAGCGTAGGAGGAAAGGAGATTAGCTCATCAACTACTGGCAAGTAACACAGTGGTAGTTGTCTTTCTGTGATGGTTTTACCCTGCTGGGCAGCTGAACTTCACCACAACCACTCTCTCACTCTCCCTCTTCAAAGGGAAAGGGAGAGAAAATACAATGGAAAGGGCTCAGGAACTGAGATAAGGACAGGGAGATCACCCACCAATTATCATCACGGGCAAAACAGACTCACCGTAGGCAGATCAATATAATTTATTGCCTATCACTAGCAGACTAGAACAATGAAAACCTAAAAGCAAACTAAAAGCATCTTCCCCCTGTCCACCCCCTTCTACCTCCTCCTCCTCCCGAGCAGTGCAGGGGAATGGGGGCTGCAGTCAGTCCCTAACACTTTGTCAAAAGGTTTTTTTGGCCACAGAGCTGATGGCAGTATGATTCGCTGACCACCTTAAAATAAGTTATCCAATAAAGGAAGCCACAGTTTACTTACTTGCTGCTTTAGAGGTACCTAGTTTCATTAAATGTTAGAAGAGAAAGGACCATTCCAATACTTTATTACAACCTTTAAAACAGCAACCATAATTTCTGCAGCTAGGGCCAAATAACTTTATGTTGCTGGGGCGAGAAAACTTGATTACGTGCAATTCATGACATAGGTAGTTTTCTATAAAATGTGTACACACAGACATGCATGAATATTTTAAGAATAGCTAGAATTACATGGAAGACATTAAACATATAAATGAGTGTTTTAGACAATGAACTTCTGTTGTGTTAAATCTGAACATAATTCTAAAGGGCACAATTGATTGAGAATGCATATAACGCCTCCAGGATTTACCACCTCTGGATGCATTCGCACTCTGATGTTTGAGTAAAATGTTTGGATGCAGAAATTATTCCTCTCCTGTGTTCCTTTGCTCAGCAGAATGGTCCATGAAGACATCATGCAGTTTGCCACGTTGCTAATTCCCCTTATACAGTTGTCAAATGCAATTTATTTCTAGAGATTTTGAAACACCTCGCAAACTGAATGTCAACAAGGATTGGTCTCCAATAAATTTATATTAATTACCCTGAAATTAAATATTTTATAGACAAAAGAGCATGGTATTTAAAAAAAAATGTTTAAAATAAAGCTAGCAGTTGTGCAGGTTGGGAGGGCTGTTCAGCTTCTTGTGGTGATATAGCAGATCTCAACCTGGACCAGCAGAACCCGTGCAAAGAGTCAAGTAAGGGTGACCAGGCTTGGCCACCATGGTGAGGAGGCAGCTCCAAGGTCCATCAGGGATGTCTGTGAGCAAGGGGCAGCATGGCACGTGGCTAGGCTCTCCCTTCCCTACAGCATTGCCCTCGAAGAACCAAGAAGAGAGGCCTGGGACTTCATCACTCTGCCTTCCTCCTCCAAACTCCCACCAGTCCTTCCATGTGCCCCCATCACAGCAGGGCAGCAGCTCTCCGTTTGTCTTGTCCTGGAGGCTGCAGCTCGGGTGGTATTCACAGGTGTTCCCCATCCCTGAGGGAGGCTGTGGCCAGCTGCACCACCCAGATTTCTACAGGGCACAAAAGGGAAATTGGTTACTTGTGACTGCTTCTGCTTTTCCTTGAAAAGACTTGTATAACCTTCAAACTCTTGCTGGTGGTTTGGGGAAAATGTAATTGTTTCCCAAGTGCTCTGTGTACTGGCTGTTTCTCACACCAAAAGAACTTTTAGTCGCTTTCTCTCTAGAGCATGTTTGCTGAAATTCATCAGAGCTGATGCCTATCTCAAGGTACATGCTGGTCAGGGAGATAAAACTGTTCAGTTTGTGGATACATATTTCACTGTGGATTTGATCATGATTGTGAATACAGTTTCTGTCCTTTTAGTGAAAGGACCTAGCTGTCTGAGTAGGCAGAAGCTAGGAATGCTAACCCAGAAGCTGTACGCTCAGAAAATAACCCTGACTGTTAAGGCTGAGAACTTACCTTTAGGGATGTGACAAATCCAATTGATTAGGACTACTATAAAGAGTGGCTACGCAGAACAGGAATTTTGTTCTTATTGTTCAAGAGAATTGCAGTGGTAAAAGGTGAGGTCTCAAAAAGAACAGGCCAACCCAAGGATCAGTGAAGAGTCAATTGAATTACAAGGTGTAATTCCTTCCCACTGATTCTCTAAGATAGTGTTCTTCATTTGTTTGAAGTGAATCCAGGAACAAGGCCTATTGATGGGAACTGAACACAGGTATGGCAGAGGAGGACTGGATCCTTGCATTTTTGTGTAGTTAAACCTATTTTTATTTTATTTTTTCAAAGACATAGACATAAGGTATTTTATTTAGGAATTCAAATTTTAAGTATAAATAAAACTAAATTGCTTTTGAGTTCTAACAAATCTAAGGTTAACCTAACCCAGGTAATACCTTCACATAAGTGGTGGTATTTTTTTGTTCATAGCAGAAAACATTCAGAGTGCTGTGAGAAGAGAGGAAGGGGTTGCACTTGTAATTTTTATTTCATATGCAGTTCTGAAAGTGGAGCCCCTGTGCGTAGGAAGCATCTAGCTGCTCTGGCATCCATTCCTCCAGTCCCACTTCATTGCCAAAAGATTTATTATTGCCAATAAATCAGCAACATTTCCCTTTCTGCAGTTTACGGAATGAGAGAAGAGAACCCTTTTTTTTTTTCTCTTTTTTCTTTTCTTTTTTTTTTTTTTCCCTCAATATGTTTGCTCCTTTGAGAAATCAGTTTTTGGTTTCCTACTTGGGGCAGTGTTTGCAATCTATCACTTCAACGAGGCATTTGTGACAAGGCACTTTCTTGTGCCTGGGTGAATTTGCACAATCCTAGTGGCACAGTTTTTCCAGCTATGTAGCAAATTACTCCTCAGGCTTACAGAATCTATTAGAGGCATTGTTGGGGTGGATGCTTGTGCTTGATCAGAAACTCTCTCTGTGGGTCAAGCTGTGGTCTGTGACTGTAACCAGTGTCAGGGTTCATTTCAGGTTGTACAGTGATTTTCCTTTAAAGAATTGTTCTCTTCTAATCAAGTACCATCAGCTTCAATTCATCATATTCTTGCACCAGTACTTTTCCAAATTCTTGTTCATTCCCAAACTATGACTTATTTATTCTGTCCAGTATGAAGAGGAGTAGGAAATACATAAGCCATGGCAGGGACAATCACAAGGGTCTTTGCCATTCTGGAAGTGGCAAATCCCAGTCTGCTGATGCAGAATCTTTCTCACCCAAACCACAGAGAGTTTTGCAACAGTGGTAATTTATGCGAAAAGCTAAATTTCTATAATAGAATCATAGAATGGCTTGGGTTAGAAGAAACCACAAAGACTACCCAGTTTTAACCCCTGCCATGGGCAGGGACACCTCCCACCAGCCCAGGTTGCCCAAAGCCCCATCCAGCCTGGCCTTGAACACCTCCAGGGATGGGGCATCCACAGCTTCTGTGGGCAGCCCAGTCCAGGGCCTCACCACCCTTACAGTAAAAAATTTCTTCCTAATTTGTAATCTGACATTACAATACATCCACGTCCTTCTTCCAGGACTCTCTGAAAGCCCCAGATCTGAATGCAAGTACTGCAGGTGGGGTCTTACAAGAGCAGAGCAGAGGGGCACAATCACTTCCGTCACCCTGCTGGCCACGCTTCTGTTGATGCAGCCCAGGACACGGTTGGCTTTCTGGGCTGCAAGTGCACATTGCTGGCTCATGTTGAGCTTCTCATCAACCAGCACCCCCAGGTCCTTGTCCCAAGGGCTACTCTCAATCTATTCTCCACCCAGCCTGTGTTTGTGCTTGGGATTGCCCCAGCCCAGCTCCAGGACCTTGGCCTTGTTGAACCTCATGAGGTAGCACAGGCCCACCTCTCAGGCCTGCCCAGTCCCTCTGGGTGGCATCCCTTCCCTCCTGCGTGTCGGCTGCACCACACTGCTTGGTGCCATCGGCAGACTTGGTGAGGGAGCACTTGATCCCAGTGGAAGTTCACTGCTCAGCCTTCCTTGTTTAGGCTGATGGAGATTTCTGTTTTGCTGATAACACACCTCCAGTAAACTTCCTGGCTTTTGTAACAACCCTCGCTTCTTTGGCTCTAGGTTCAGATTAGCAGTTACCGGTTTATCTCAGGATTATTTTAAATATTTCGGTTCTTGCAGAGATTTTTTTTAGCTGGCCTTAGGTTATCATTTGCAGATAACATAGGAGCTGAGGGAGGCAGACTGTAAGGATAGATTTCTCTGTAAGGCTATCAGATCTGGCAGGTACACTGCCAAAGCCAGGAATGTCACTATACACGGCCACAGTCTGCGTCCAGCTGTGAAAACAGTTTCTTCCATCCTTTCTGTCTGCTTCAAATTGCCTGGACCCATTTTTATATCTCGCTGGGATGGACACACTACAGGTTATATTCTATTATGTAATAATGGACGAGTAATTTTAGAATTTTTAATTTTCTCCACATCCGATCTGAGTTCTACCATATTTTTTCTTAGCCAAAGCTCTGTATGAGTGCAGAGACTGGCTGCTCAGCTATTGCTCTAGGGCAAGGTGAGGGTGGGGTGGCTTGCTTTCCTCCTGTGCCGTTCTCATGCTGCCCTTCTGCAGGCAAACTGAATTAGTACTGGGAAAAGGATTCCTGGCTATTAACCAGAAACATCCTGGATCTCTGGGCTGGAACAAGTCCTCTGTGTCTTAAATGATGCAGAGCAAGAGCTCTTAGCCCTCTTTGCCTGACCACTTCTTGATCCCATACTGGGGTGGGAATTAAAACTCTTCATTTTCCTAGGGAAAGAAACACTGTCATATAAGACAAACACTCTAGTCAGGCCCCTTATCTTGAAAACTGGTGGGCAGGATCTTTGGGTATCATATGTACACAATGTGGTAAAAGTTCAGTCATAAACTCTCTTGAAGCTTAAGGTTCATCAGTTTATTATTTCCCATAGAATGAAAAACAATGTTTGCTGCCCTCCAGATTTATATGATTTATCTCATCTGACCTACATCTCTCCTTTCATTTTTCTCTCATTTTGTAAAACAAAACATAAACTATCAAGCTTGTCCTCATGTATCTCAACTTTGCTGCTCTATCTTCCTCCTCTTAACCATCTGCTTCCTGATCAGAATACAGACTTTCACGTTAAGTCCATAATTGCCTTGTCAAAAACAAGGCTATTTTATAAGGCTATTTTCTAATGTTTAAACTATTCTTTTTCCTTTCTTTCTTTCTTTTTTCCTGGATGTTTTTTCCTACCATGCAGGCATGAGTTAAACGAGATCCCATAATTTTTCTACTAGATCCCCATTCCCATTGCTTTATAAACCACTTTTAGCTTCTTTTTTGTCTACTACATATCACAAATCTTTCTTTAACTTCATACATATTAAATACAGAGCTGTGCTTACAGAGCTGGTGGCAGTTTGTCTTTCTCAGTAGTGCCTGCTTCCTATTATGGGATGCTATTATGAGGAAAGATTGAAATTCATTGGCAAATCACAATTCCTCTCAGAGGCCTCTGTTTCCTGATACCAGTAAGTCCAAGCCCAGCTGAGAAAGTCCACACCTCTTCACTGACACTTCATACAGTACTCAGTGGTACTGGACAATTTCTCTTTGTTCTCAGTTTTCTCTAGCCAGTTCTGATGTAAAGTGTGGTTTTATTTTGTTTTGTTTTGTTTTGTTTTTCCCTGTACTTTGAGCTGTCTGGCTGATCCCTCTTCCTTTCACATACAGGAATGAGCTAGGCCAGGTTAGATGGGGCTTTGATCAACCTATTCCAGTGGAAAGCGTCCTTGCCCATGGCAAGGGGGTTGGAACTAGGTGGTCTTTAGGGTCTCTTGCAACCCAAACCATTCATTGATTCTATGATAATGGATACAAAGAGCAGGATCCCTGTCCACATCACTCAGTCTCTTTGTAAAGCATAAATCCTTTGACTGGCCCAAGTGGGCATCCAGTGGCTCCTGTCCACTCCTCTCCCTTGCGTATCCTTTAATATCTTACCAGAACTGATGTTCATGATGTTTTCTACTATCCTTGCTGTAGCTCATCTCTGTCAGCACAGAGTTACCAGAGCTCTGTTCTTACTCGTGTTATCCAATGCAGCCATGCCCTGAGGTAGTTCCTGTGGAATATATTCCTGTTTCTTCTTCTATATCGTTTCCCTGAAACATGCGTGGCTATGCAGTCCCACATACATACATACAACCACATATCCATATATTCCTGCCCCCCAAAATACTCAGGATTGTTTTTTTCTTTTATAATCTTTGAGTTCCTACTCTGCAACGTGCCTAGATTTTGACTGTAAATGTGTGTCTCTCTGTCATCTTTAATTATGTGAATGGTGGTAGCTAACCCTACTAATTTCAATAAAGTTAATGCAGTTGAAAATACTCTCTTTAATTAACTTGAGTGTCAAACCACATTCTGAAAAGTGGCACAACCAGCTGCTCTGTTTGGACAGCCGTGTTTAAAGCCCAAGCGTGGGTTGACAGGTGATCAAAACATGCCCTCCCCAAGTTAAAAAGAAGACATATTTTAGAGAGTTGCAGTGGAAGTGGTAGAGTATGCCAGGAAGGTGGATGAAGGAGAGGTAAAAGTGTCTAGAGACAGTAAACTGAAGATATTTTTTCTGGAAGCAAAGCAAAGCAGTGGCTTGTCTACTGATTCAAAGATGATGAATATAAAAAGTGGGTAGATAGATTTGTTTTAAAATGCAGAGGAAAAGTCAGTTGTACATCAGGATATAAATGAGAAGGTTTGAATATAAATGAGAAGCACAGTAAATGACAAGATGTAAGAAGAGGAAACTTTTTGCCGATGAAGGTAATGTGTTTTGTTCTTTTAGTCCGGAGACTTGAGAGATGTAAAGAACAAAAATGTAAATGAGCCCTTGGGTTTACTGATGGGTACAAGCCACAGACTGGAGTCTTGCTCAGCCTGGTGTAAAAGTGGAGATACCAAGCTGAAATTAGAAAAGCTGCAGTAACACAAAGCTGAAAAAAAATATAATTAGACTCTATATGAACAATCTGTAGAGGCTTCATCATGGCAGCTGAAGGGTTCATAGTAGACAGGGATATTTCAGGTGGCAATGGAAGCAATTCAGAAGAGGCTGTTTTAACTGAAGAGGAGATAATTTATCTAAACATCCACATACATTTTCTGGCTTACACTAATGGCTGTAAACATTCCAGCCGTGAGTCAGTAAGTTACTGTTTGCTATGTCCAAGTTCATTAACACAGAGATGTGCAGCATCTGTTTGCACAGGCAAATTAGCACCCCCCAGTTGGTCCCCCTGAGCTCCATAGAAGTGTTTGTCTAAACCAGAGGCTGGGAAAAGTGTTTGTTATTGTTGTTGTTGTTTGTTTTGTTGTGTTGTGTGCTTTTCTTTTTTTTTTTTTTTTTCCCTTAAGCGTGATTTCCCCTGTAGGACGTGCTATTTAAAAATTACTGTTCTTCAAAATTCTTTGCCATCTTTTTTCTTCTGCAAAATTTTGTTACACAAAGAATCAATCATTGGGAATTCTGTTATTTCAAATATTGTGCTGAAAAATTTCATCTTCCATGAGGGAGGATATTTTTAATTACCAGAGAAACTGGGAAGCAGCAAAAGACAGAGTAAATTATATGAGCTCCTGATTTGTATGTTTAAGTTTGTGTTTGAAGTGTGGCTATGCACAGCATGAGTGGAAGTAAGAGTTATTTTCTGCAGTAACGCAACATTCATTTTTCTGTGTTCACTGAAAAGATCCCATTGAAGAAATGGGAACAGAATGGCCCTTCATGAAGTCTCTTTAGCTTTTCCTTAGTCCTTTTTTGTTGATTAAGGCTCCTTTTCAGTTAAAGGAGAACTAAGTATTGTACTGTTGTGTACAGAACTTGTGATAGAGTAACCTGGAAATTTACTTTTGGGGTAGGTTTATAGTCTCTTATAATGTAGGTTAGAGAGATTTTTATGTACATACTCAGCATTGTCTCCATATTCCTGTGAATGTCAAGAGTTACTGTTCCACTTGGAAATTATTGACTGGAGGTTGCTGTGGTAAATATTTACCCTGAGGTCAATAAACCTTGATACTCATCTCAGCAAAAGTCAATATGTACTTATTAGTATTACTTTTTAAAAGATCATTGATAAGAGTACAAAATAGCCAGGTTCAGATGAGAGTCTGCTGATAAGCATCTTGAAGATGTTAAATCAAAACTGTCATGAAATAAAGAGAGGTAAACTACTTATATCTAGAAGATAAATCCTCGTTTGTAAAACACACCAACAACTTTATTCTAAGCGTAGAAAAACACAGAACCTAGTGCTTGCACCTCATGCATCCTTGAAGAGAGGGAATAATGTAGATACTGTATTTTTACCAAGTGGAAAATTGACATTGAATAGATTTTGAAACTCAGCAAAATAATAATCTGTTTCAGGATTCATACATTCAATAGTATTTATTATTGTACATACTTCTTATAAAGATAGAGTAGCAAAGAAACATAAGATCATTATGTATATTTGATAAATATGTGCTGTTTTCCCCCATAATGTGGCAAATACTGCATCCATAGTCAAGAATATTGTGCTTGCAGCGAAGAGAAAAAAGCACAGACAACTAAAAAAGTCATTGAGCTTGTTGGCATTTCTAGTAGATCTTTTATTACTATTATATTTATTACTATCTAGTAGATCTTAATCTTACTATTATGTGGCTTTCTTGCAAGTCCAAAGAGAAGAAAAATAAAGAAAATACTCAGTTTGCAATGGTCCTCAGCTTCTGAAAATAGAAAGTATGCTCAAGAGAAGGCTCCAAATAGTGACCGAGGGAAAGTACCTCTTGATATATTTGGTAATGTAAGAAGGAGGAAAAATCAGATGGAAATTATTATGTCTTTAGAAAGACAAAGAAGATTTAGAAGATTCTTCACAAGAATACAGGAGTCAAAAGCAGTTAAAGTCACATAAATGTAAAGGAAAAACTTGATTTGTACTGAGAGAAAAATATGGTAAATGAAATGGTTTGAGCCACATTTTGTGAAGAGAGTATCAAAGCTGATAAAATTCTAGCTTATCTACCTGGAAGGAGAAATCATGAGGAAGAAACTTTTTAAATAATAACTGAAGGGACTGTGATAAGACATTCTAGATCTATTTAAATCTGCTTTTCAGGGTGCCTCACAAATGTGTATGTATTATGAAATGGAAATTATACTGTAGAATTTAAAAAGTAAAGTTCTGAATTTTATCAAACTCCAGAAAGTTGCGATTACATTAGAGAAGTCAGTAGCCTTAAACAGAGACCAAAAGGGTTGTAAGCAATTTAAAATCTGGGAAAAGCCCAGGACACTATCTTTATACAGTAGAAAAGAATCTGTAAAATATTGAGAGACTATATTCCCTAGTTACACCAGGTTTTTGTTAAAGTTCTGACAAAGATACTTCTGTAGCAGCATGCACTAACTTACTGTTAGATAACTCACAGGAAAGTAATTCCATATATATATATTTAATTAACACTGTCTCAAATGTAAGAAGGAAAATTGATTACTGTATGCTGAATTAAGTGGCTACCTGTCTTGTGACTAAAACCAGACAGCTGAAGTCTTAAGCTGTCTCCATCTGAAGCTTCTTATATAGCTACGTAAGAGGCAACAGTCGCTTTGTCCTATTTTTTTTTTTTTGGTGAGAGAAATTGCATCACAGAAATGTCTGAGTTTTCAAATTGCCTCATTTTGTTATTGCTTTTATGCAAACTCTAGGCCACTAGCCCAGATGTACCTATTCACCATATTGAAACCTGCATTTGCTCAGGTGGATCGCCCTCCAAATACTTTAGACTGCAAATATACTTATTCCTTGGAGCCACTTTTCAGATGATATATAATACACATTGACCTGCAACCTTATAACCAGATCAGAACAAATAGATTACCTTTTGCCATGTTCTCTTGATACAGAGAGGGCTTTTGTCTTAGTTCCACATCTGGTTTTTACCTTAAATTTTTTCTGTCTGTGGCCCCTGGTGTAACAATAACTAACTGTTTTATACATAGTCTGAAATCTAATTTTCAAGCAAAGGTCTGCATTAAAGGGAACGGGAGTAAAGATGGACTTTAAAAAAAGCTTTAAAAAAGCTTTAAAAAGCTTTTATTTGCGTAGTTAATAAACCAACTAGCTGAAAAAAAAGAGATCGGTGTCTGCTAAATGATCTGAAACTGAAGTGCAACACAAAATGACCTTATACTTAGTTGACATTTTACTTCATTTTACGTAAGTTGTGTCTCCTCTCTGGGACAATTTTAATTTTATCCAAGTATTGAGGAATAAAGTAGATATTTCTTAGAAATGTTATTGCTTATATTCATTAAGGCAGAAAGTCAAAGCTCAGAAGTTTCATCTCATTCCACATAAGCCACTACAAAAATGATTTTGTGAGTACATATGTACTTCATCTAACAGACTAATTACTAAGCATTTCTCCTTTTCTGAAGTGATCACAGAAGGGAAAGCCTGCTATTAGAATAAAATATTCATTGGCTAGGCAAATAAAATACTCTATTTATGGATTGTCTGCCATGTGTCATAAGGTTTTTCATGTGTTTTTTACACTTCCAAGACTTCTACCTGGAAAGTAGAAAAAGGTGGTTGTGAGAAGCATTGAGAGACTGCAAACTGAATTTAGGCTGAATAATAGCACTCATTTAAGGAAGATAATCATTGAAGGAAAAAGAAAATACAATGCCTGAGGAGGAGAGTAGGCAGCTGTTTGGATAGCGGTGGTAAAAGTTTTCCTACACCTCCAATGTGGCACCTCAGCGTTTGTAAATCAAGTTTTTTACTCCATGTTTTACCCCCATAATTGGCTTATACAGGTTGGGTTGCAAAATGACAGGCTAGATGGCAGTATGATAGGTGTGATTGATATGTCACAGCCTTCATTTGAAGTAAATGATGATATAAATTATGATATTCATATTCCTCTTTGGCTAAAGGAGATAATACTGTGACTTACTGAGCTCATATTTGTGTTTTGTAATGCAGGCATATGCTGTAGCAATCTGCTTAGACATTGTGTTTGACTAGATGGGAAAATTTTTGCCTGGGCTCCTGTGTTAAGAAACAAAATGGATGTGCTTATGCTGAGGCCTAAGGCCCTCCCGTATGGTGGCTGCTGCAGAACATGAGGTGCCCTGAATTAAAAAGTACATGGAGATAAGTAGTGAGGTATGAGGTTTTCAGTTCTGCACTGCTCTTGTGGATTTCCTCTGGATGATTTGGTCAATGTCCAGAATAAGTAGGGTTTATTTCTAACTGGGCTTGAGATTTTATTCTGAGAAATTAAGAGGCTTAAGTTTGTAAAGCCCCTTAGTTGAATTTTCTTCAGGTGGAGGTTTCCTGGTTTGCTGTGGAGCCAAACCCTGGCTTTACTGTGCAGTCTGTCTGCTTTGCAGCAGGGCTTCATGGGTTGCTTTGTTTTATTCCCAACTCACGCTTTCCAATTTTCTAAATGTGTTCCTCACAGCTAGTAAAGCACTCTGGGAAGAACATCAGTTTGGATCCTGGTGAAAAGTGTTCAGCCACAAAGCATGGTGTGACCGCTCTATTTCACTTGATTTTCTGGCACCCCAGATCAGTTGCAGCCAAAAAACAAAACAAAACAGATCTTAGACAAAATCTTTGTGCAGTTTTGCAACTTATTTTTCTATTCTGATTAACACCGTGTAACATTCAGTTATGTACTTAGCTTAATAAAACTTGCTACATACGCCTGTTGGCATCGAGATATTACTTTCCTCATCTTTCTGAAGCCTCTGGAAGAGCATACAGGAATTCTTGCCTTTACACTTTAAAGACTGAAGTTTGTGATGAATTGAGTGATTTCAGCTCATGCTGAACTCTGAAGGAAAGGAGGGTGCTTGGCTTCTGCCCAGCCTGCCTTCTGTGGGTAGGACTCTGTCACCTTCCCCTATGTACCCACTGCCTCGACCTAGGGGAGCGAGTCCCCACTGGCCTCAGCAGGAGCCTGGCAGTGCCCTGAGCTGCAATTTCAGGTGAGATTAATTACCCTTTTTATAAGGAATACTTGATAATAATCCACAGTTAGATGCAGGACTGTTGCCGAATACATTAAGCTGTTGTTGGATGTTTAATACATCCTTATGTTTAATTACTGCCATTATTTGTATTAAATGATGCTGAGAAGCTCAAATTGGGCATGTATGCCTATGTTAGTTTTGCCATTTCCTATCTATTGGCTGCTTGACTTTGCAACCCTAGGCTTCTTTTAACGTAGCTTTTTACACGTGTTATTTATACCTTGAAGTAATTAGCATTATAGTTCTTAAGGGAATACACAAGAATAAAGAATTCAACCAAAACTATTATCTTTAATTAAAATAACAATTCACCTAACCCAGACTTTTCCTGCAGCTGTATTAGCACTAATAATGCTGGTGGGAAAGGTTATGGAAGCATAACAGCAATATATGCATTGAAACTGCTAAACAAAAATAGATGAGTCAGTTTCAGTTAACTCTAGTAAAATAATTAGCATTTGTTGAAGGAAAAAAGGACAAAAATCAATAGGGAAGAAAAATATTTACAACATCCAGAAAGGACTGAAAAAAAAAAAAAAAGAAAAAAAAACTTTAGAAAAATGCACTTTCAAGTGTCTTTGAGAAATGAATCAGAAAAAAGGAGACAGCCATTGAATGCTCGGAAATTCAATGTGGTGAAAAGGAAAATCTTTAGGAATAATTAAGGTGGATAAAATCTCCTTGCATTGTAAACAGCAGAAACAAAACTTTAATCACAGTAGGAGTCAAGCTTGATAAGACAAAGACACCAGTAACAGTGTCACAAATAAATCATTCCTATGCTCTGATTTCACTGTCACTCCATGGATAAAATTCATTTTTACTGAGAAATTTGTGTGCATGCGGACTGCACAATTCTGCTGGATGCTCTTGGAGTGTTTTTACTAATGCAGAGTAAGGAACATCTGGAAGCTTGGGTGTAAAATTCAACTCAGTGGCTTAAATGAAAATATATCAGAGATATCTTGCTAGGAATTTCCCTTCATCCCTGCAATGACCATTTTGATAAATTTGGGTATGAGGAAATCAGGGACGGTCTTGAAAAACTTTGCTGATTTTTTTTTTTTTTTAAGGAGAATATATTGGGCAAAAAAATGTTTCATAGCAAATGTAACACATACAGCTCAGGGAGTATATTCCAAAGAAAATCTATTCAAGCAAGAAGCATCAAAGCGTTCAAGCAAGACCTTGAATGAGTTATTAAACAGTAAATGGTCTGGGAATGAAGGAAGAAAAATAGATATGAAAAGGAAGGCAGTGAATGTGATGAGTCTTCTGCAGAAGCTGTTTTTTCTCTTGGCCTGCAATTTAGATGTGAATTTATTCTGCACTGCACATATTATTTATATCTGTTCTCACCACCTTTTTATCTCATGATTTTGGGTTTGGAGTGACTTTAATGGGAGCAAGAAACAAGACTTAGCATAAAATAAAGATGTGATCCTGAGAGGCAGTCCAGGGCTATAGGGGTTTGGCCCTTGTAAGGATCAAGTCCTGAAATATGAAAGGTCATAACAGTTGCTGATTGCCTTCTGGATTTTTCCCTAAATTATTACCTTTAAATGCCTCAAATTTAAATTGAAAGTGTCATTTTCCCACAAGTAAGCTATTTCTCTTTAGCCATTAATTGGAGGAAGAATACTGTGAGCCATCTGTTATTCTGCTCAATTTCTGCAGGTTATGTAGCAAAGTTTAGTGATTTTTTTGTGGTTCACTGATTTCTCTAGTAATACAATGTTTTGGGGTAATTATTTCAGCTGCTAAAGATCATTTAAAGTATGAGTTCACTATAGATACACACATATGCAGAAAAAGCATAGTTTAGTTAGAGGGCAAGTAGAAAGGGTATTGATTACAAAGCTTTTCATCTGTAGTTTATCAATATGAATCCAGCCAAGCACTGTAATAAAGCTTTAGGATGACCATTTGTCAGCCCATCCAGTGTTGTTTAGGAGAATAGTCTTTTTTTTCAAACATCTTGGGAGCAGAGGTCAGAACTGAGGTCTCTTGTCTACAGTTTCTATCTTAGCTTTCTTGCTGTGAAAAAGTCTCAATTTCTGTCAGGACTTTGCAGCCTTTTGGACATTACAATTCAGAATCATTGGTCTAGAACTGACCTCTTAAAACTCTGGGAGTGGGTGAAAAAGAAAGATGTTGACTGAAAAGATTTGCAACTGGAAAAGGAAAGTTTTCCAGAAGAAAAACATGGTTCATGTTTTCAAACTCATGTGAACCAAGAGTTTGAAATGTTTTCCAACTCCTTCATCATTCTTGTGGCTCTTTTCTAAATTCATTCTGTCTCTTCTACATCTGTCTTGAGCTGTGGGCATCAAAGCTGGACACGGCATTTCAAGACCAAATGCTAAGGTAAACACCTGTTAGCCCATTCAGTATTTCCACATGTGCAGATCACATTCATTCATTTAGCAGAGCATCTTACTCAAATGCAAGTTTAGCTGAAAACCCTGCGGTATCCCCAAGCTCTTTTTATATTTTCTCTTCCTGAGAAGTGAGCCCTTTTTCTTAACAGTATGGTCTCCATCTGTACTTGCCAGAGTTGATGTTTGTTCTCGAAGCAATCCGACCTACTGTATGCTGCTGACTCTGTGTCTCCATTATTCAGCCACTCCTCCAACCTCTGTCCCATCTGCTAACTTCAGTAGTAATGATTTTATGTTTTCTTGCAGATTGGAGATAAAATGTAAAGAAGAGCAGGGCTAAGAACTAATGGTTTTAGGTTCCCACTGGAAACACGTATTCAAGGACAATTCCCTAATGGTCGATCAATTACTCAGACTTTAATCCTTTTAATTTTATGTCATGTTGATTTTTATATCATTCAAGTTAATCAAAACATCATGTAGTAAGCATCATCTAAAGTAGCTTTTAGAAGTCTATTATACCATTGTTGTTACTTTTAGCAACTTGAAGCCCCATAAAAAATCAAATTAGTTTGACAAAATCTGCTTGCTGTAAGCCCACGTTGATTGGCGGTAATTATATTAGCCATCTTTATTTCCTTATTAATCAAGTCCCTCTCAGCCATTTCATTATTTTCTCTGGGATCACTGTCAGGCTGACAAGCCTTTAATTACCTGAGCTGTCTGAATACGACCTACTGAAAACTCTGGCACAACAGGAGTTTTGTTCTAGTTGTCTTCAAGCTCACATCCTCACATACGAAGAAGAGTATTAATGGCACAAGCATCTCTTGAAATTCTTGGTTGCATGTGGAACACATTATTGAAAATGATGAAAAAAATAAGAACATATAGCTTTGTTATTTATGGGATATCTTTAGAGGATAACCAAAATATGTAGCAAACTTCACATTGGATGAGCAAGTAAAAATAATGAATAGATGTTAGCAGGCAGAAAGATACCATGTGGCTTGTATGATAAACAATTTTCTGATTGCAAAGGATCTTAATATTACCTCTATCATCTGGTTATATGAGAGACTTGATAAGTGGGGACATAAAAGTCACATTTATAAATTATTACTTTCTGAACATTTCTCTACTTATCTTTGGGCTTGTCAGACAATATTTTTTCTCAGTCAGTCATCAGAAGTATAAACAAATTGGAAAATTGCTGAAGTTCTGAGCCTGAGAAACTTTACTACAAGTCCTTGCTTACATATTCCACTTCATAAATATTAGGCTCTTGATCCAAATTAGAGCTCTTTTGTGGTCTCTGATAGAAATAAAAAGTGCAGTTTTTATTACGTTCATTCCTAATTAATAGATAAAGAGTTCCAAACCCTTAAAGAGAGGTCCCACTTTCTTCCCTTCCCATTCTCCTGGCCGCAGCATCCTCATTAGTGGCACGTTGTTAGCTCGGCTGCTTGACAAGGGCATCCAACAGCAGGCACCAGGGTTGTGAAGGGCTTCAAAGGTCAGCATCCCACAGTTTCGCCTATGCTTACATTGTTTTTCTCTGACAGTGACAGTGGACAGTAAGCAGGTCCAGACCAGCATGTTGTGGCAGTTGCTTCATCTGAATGGATGTCAGCTTAAAGCAAGGAGCTTTCCTGCTTTGCTGGAAACTCTGAAACTAGAAGAAAAATCAGAAGAACAAGAGCAGGACCTTGAGGGATGTGTGTTGCTCTTTTTTGCAGGCTCACAGAAATTAGGTTAAAAGGGTGAAAAAACTCTACAGTTCTCCCCCAGCTGTGTAGCCACTTTACTGGAGACCTCCATGGAAGTGTCTGGCATGGGGCAGGACTGCAGCAACCTTCAGTGCTCAGACAGCGTGGAGGTGAGGTTGAAACAGAGCCAAAATAGGAAATTGTGTTTTTGGTGAATTCTGTCCATCCGTGAGCATGGACCTAAAGCCATACAATGGGAAGCAAACCCTGCTTTACTGATGGGGAGGAAATGCAGAAGCAGAACTCTGTGAGGGCATCCTCTGTCCTTCAGCTATCTCTGCACACTTTCTTTTGCAGATAGAGGAGTTTATCTTGGTCTTGATATGTTTCCAAAGGAATGTGAATGCTAATAAAATAATTACCAAGTTATGTTTTAAATTTCCCTGGGGACAATACTGTTGCTGTCATGTCCGGAAGCCCAACCTCTGCCAGAAGATGTCCATGCAGCAGCACCTCCTCACCTGTCCACTTCTCCAGGGATGCAGAGCAATCAGAAAACAGATGGTGGAAAGGAAATTGGTTTTCTGAGACTGCTCCACATTCAACAGTACCAACCACTGCAATTAATGCAGTGCTTCCTTGATGGTAATTGTCTGGGGATGGGAGGGTTTTAAACTCTCCAGATTGCTGCCAGTGGGATGATTCCTGGGAATGCCAAATGGCCACAGAGCCATCGCAGAGGGATGGAGAGGGACATGTGCCCCCACCCAAGAGTAGACACCCCAAAATCCTTGGGGGAAATCTTGATGCCCTTGCTCTGGGTGACAAGACTTTTTTTTTGCCACTCCGCTGTGCAAGAGCCAAAGATTTGGGGGTAGCAGGAAAAAAAAAATGAGTCAGACAAAGCATGGGAGCAGAATAGTGTTAATTAATGGATCCATTGTATGAGGAAAGTACCTTGATGCTCTGGCACTTACAAACATGAAAATATTCATTATTCGATCCATACCAGCAATGAAGCACTGAGCTGTAACAAACAAGGAGTGGCATTTTTTACTTTCAGGTTACCAAAACCTGAATTTTATCACATACTTCCTAAAAAGCTGTAATTTTAGAACTTCAGTCCTTGGCGTTGACCTTACAGTTGATGTGAGCAGACTGCAATGTCACCCTGGCCTGTATTAGCTGCTGTGTGAAGGAACAGTTGGTCAAAGTCAGAGGGGGAAAAAATTCTCAAAAATCATATATTAAAAGTCCTATCTTTGCTTTCCAACATGCTGTTATCTTTGAGGTAGAGGTTCTTGTTGCTGCTTCCTGGCCTGTATCACTGCTTCTCCCTTGCAGCCGCTATTACTTAACCATGACATTGAAGAATCCTTCTTGCTTAGGAAGAGGTTTTATCTTGGTGATGCTGATTTACAGTGCGAGATTGCTGTGCTTTTCCTTGTACTAAACATAGACAAATGTATATTTTTAGGCACCTTTATTTTAGAACGTTCATTCCTATATAGAACCAAGTTTTAATTCCTAATTAGTTCTGAGGTTTTCTCACACCTTTTACATCCTGCCCATTATTTTTATTTCATAAATAAAACGTGCTCCTGGACAGACGTTTGCACAGATGGTATATCGTAATGGGCTTTGTACCAGCCTGGTATGCTGTTGCCCATAATAGTTCACTTTCAGTTTTGAAATTCAGAGGTAGCAACATTTTAGCATGGCTGGTCACATACAGTGACATAGGGATACTGTAAAGTTTATTATTATACTCAGCACTCTTTAAATTAGATTTATTGCTTAAGTCATTTGGGGATTTAGGTTACCCACTTAACATTTATTTGTATACACCACAAAATGCGCAAATTGCTGGTGTTTGTGAAGCAGAATATTCTCAGAATGGGACAGATTCTGTGTGGTTATATCCAAACACAGCATTTTTGCTTGTGCGTTTCAAGTGAAATTTGTGCTCATGCAAAATACTATATTAAGATACTATAAAATACTATATTCAAAAGCTTTGGAAATCCGCTGTTGGTGTGGATTTCTAGTGCCACTCTTTGTATCCCGTGTTCTCCATTTGCTTATAGACCAGTGTTGTTGAAGGAGCCAGTCCTGCACATCCAGAATTTACCAGGGATAAAGGAAGAAAGGAGTGATGCTGTTTTTCACACCCTGATTCCCTGCTAGGTTTTGAGCCATTTATTTCTCTCCATAAATATTCAAAAGCAGAGGGAAACTCCTTATCTCTGAAATTGTATGTCAAGCCATCAAAATGTACAGGATGTACGAAGGAATCTTTTACAGAAGTTTTCTTCTGCATAATTTCCCTATCTAATTTCTGGTCTTATCAGATCTTTCTGCTGACTTATGCCATGGTGATCATGTAATCCTATGAGATGCTTACAAAAGCCACAGTTTCAGTTTGTTGCAGAGAAATGTTTAGAGTATATTACATTTGATACCAGGACTGATCACTGTTCTAATGAAAGGGAATCAAATGTTGAGTGATTTGTTTTAGTTACCTGCGAAAATGGTTATCTGATTTAGAAACTGCTCTCTGGAACCAAATCCAGTCCGTTTTACCGAGCACTTACTGCAACGACTCCGGTGAGGTTACCTGCCGAAACAGGAGGACACAAAGGGTAATACCTAGCCCTAAATACCACAAAGAGACACCACAATTTGATAACCAAGGGTAATTTCCATCTGCCCCTTCCCTCTGACGTGTACTGCAAAACAAACAACGTGCTGATCAGTGCCCAGGAGCTGCCTCCTTGCCACGCACAGCAGCGGTGGCGGCACAGGGGCAGTTGGTGGCCCTGCACCGAGTGCTGCAGGGCTGTGGGGTCTGGCAGCAGGTCTGCGGGGCCGGGTGGATGTGTCTTGCCTTCATGCGTGTAAGTGCCTCTTCACACAGATGAAATCAGAGCAGTGACTCCTCTGTCTTCACGCTCACTGGTTTGGAAACTGGGCTCATAGCTTTCTCCAAGTAATTCTTCTTAGAAAGCCCGTAGTTTTTTATGAAGATATCTGTTAATGCATTGTGAGGTCAAATGATCAATAAATTATTAATTTTCACTTTCTTATCAACTTCTGTTGGAAGCAAGGAAACACTTCCGTGCAGGCCAGACCTTGAAAGGCTGTTTTTGATTTTGTTAGGAAAGGATGTGAAGTTCAGAGCTCCCAGACAGACATACTTCTGATGATAGTACCTGGTTTTAGGGGCTAAGAAAAGGCTACAAAAGGAAGCAGGGTGGTGTTAGGTGTACCAGGACCATAATCCAATGTTCCTCAAATGAGAATGAGTGTTACGGTGGGGAAAATATGTTTGATTTCAAAGTTTTCTTCATAAAATATCAAAAATAAAGTGAAAAAATGAACACCAGCCCATTATCATAATGTGGGGTAGCAACACACCAGGCTTTCATTCTCGCTTCTTAGTTATTGGGGGAAAACCAGCTTTTGCAGAGCAGGATGACTTCTCCCCAGCAGCCCTGCAGGGCAGGCAGAGTCTCCTGAAGCCCTGCTAGTGCTAACCTGCTCAGGGCTGCAGCCCCAGCACCACGAGGGATTAGATTTACCAGTTAAGGCAAGTGTCAGGTGCTCTTCCCTGGTGTATTTGTCACTGCACAGGTGGGATATGAATAGCTGATGGAGCAAATAAAGTGATGTATGCTTCCAGTAGACTTCATAAATATGAGAAAATGCAGTAAAATTCATCTCCTCCTACTGTTGCTACTATCCCTTCACCCACTGCAGGAAGACACAGACACTTTTTGGGTGCAGTCCAGACCATCACTGGAGTGCTGACCCCACCTGCTGCATGTAATGCATGTAAATGGGTGGCTCAAAGGGATCCCAGCCAGGGGGGCTCTGTGCCACAAAGCTGGGGACGTGATGCAGAGCTGTGATTCTGTGATTCTGCTTGGAGGTGCAGGGCTTTGCAGCAGAAGGGCACTTGTCTCTGCAGACATTCCTGTCTGGATGGTGAAGCAGGCTGCTCATTCTGACCTCCAAGTCCTGACAGCAAATAGCCCCGCATCCAGCTTGCTCTCACTTCTTAAGAAACTCTTCATTTCTGAGGTTGCCATCACAAGTATGAGGCTGCACACATTTTACACAGGCTACCCTGTGGGGGAGTGGAAGAGAAAAGGATGGAGAGATACGGGTTTGTGACCAGACATATGTTGCAGTTCTGAAAAACACTGCAGAAGCAATTAGTGTATTTTTCTAACCTCTGTTTCACCTTCCTCCTTAGTGTTTAAGTCTTGCTGCCAATAGATCTAATTGAATAGAAACCTGCGATGGACATTAAACATTCAAAACACATGCTGGTCACAGCAAAATCGCCACTACCTTTACTGGGAATTTTGTATGCCTATCAAGTGAGGGATTCACCTCTTTGCTTTCAATTCCACATCATTTACGGAATGAATAGGGGTGTAAGTATCTGTGCTTGTTTTCATCCCTCTAATGTACAAAAGATCAAATCGTAATTAAGGAGAAATAATTATCAGTCCGTCCTCTTGCGGTTTTCCTTTCTGTGTTCCACTGAAATGGTTCTGAATACATAGATGGAGATACCAGTATTTTATGAGCAAATTCTGGTTTTTAATCTTGCAGCAGGTCTGTCTTGTTCAGTGGCAGGCTCATAAAATAATAAATACGATGGCTCCATAATTACCCTGTTTTGCAAACATGTAGTACTATTTAGCTGATAATGCAAAACGCTCTTCAAAAGCAATCATCAAATAAGCATTTATTTAGGTGCATCTTTTGAAAAATGTGGGTTATTTATCTAATGGACTGACATTCCTTGTTGGACCACAGCAGGGAGCAAATTTGCTATCATCCAGCCAGCTTGTGACTTCAGACCCCTCCCTGCCTGTACTGATGGCAAAACAGGGTGCACGACGGGCAGCAGACCTTCAGGGGACGCACATGCAAAGACCACCCTTGTTGTTACTTTAGCAGTTTGCCATCACTCTTGATAGGACAACCCATTCACTCTCTGCAATGGTCCCGCCTATCCCTGAGCTTACAAGCATGCCTGGCTATATTACAGCCCTTCCATATGACAGTCCTCCTGCTTCTTGTCAGCATATGCCAATCCCAGCTTTGAAACAAAAAGCATTTGTGCCTTTCCCTCCTCCAGGCACTTGTTTGCCAGTGACTGTGAAAACAATGCCTGCATCCGAATCTGCCCTCGTTCACATCAGTGCTGAGGCACTGGCATCCACAAGCAAACTGCGCCTCATCAAGCCCTACCTGCTGTCTGTCTGTGGCAAGTACTTGAAGTAATGATGATTTACAGCGAGGGCTCTTCCTCGCAGCTCCAAGATCATTCCGTAATAGGCGCTATAACACATTAGGCTTCTATTGTCTTGTAGTCGCTGCACTGAAAGAGTACAAATTATTCTGAAAAATAGTTTTAAAAAATTGGATTGTCACTGGCAATCATGTATGCCAGTTTTAAGCCTGCGACGAATGTTTGTGATTGAGCTGGAAAGGATTTGAAAGGCGATGTGTACAACACAGGCACTGAAAGGCCTCCAAAGCAGCAGCAGGGGTGCGGGTGCCCCCTGGTACTGTAAGGATTACCAAAATGGCCTTCTCCAGCCTGGAGTATGTCAGTGACATTTCCTTTACAAAACGCAAGTCATTTATTGTTTTAAAAGGAAGGATTGGGTCAGTTCTGTTTACCGGGAGGAAGAGAGATGTTGGACCCAGGGGGTGTTTGCAGAGGGTTTGACGTTGCAGATGTGTCTTCTCAAGCTTACTTAGTGCTCTCAGGCCAGCTGGGGCTGCGATGGAGACACTGAGGGAGTACACAGTGACCTGGTACCAAGCTAACTGAAGAGAGGCAAAGGGGAAAAAAGCTCATCTTGTCCTTTAAAACGTTTTAGATGTTAGTTCATGAGAGAGGGTTCAGATCAATTCTCAGGCTGCAGTGTGGGTTTGCAAGGTACAGGATTATTAAAGGAGATTTGCTTTTGTACTTTGTGAAACAGGCATATTTAATATGGGAAGAAAAACTTGAAATGCTCCGGACCATGAAATGAAAATTCCAAATGACATTTCAGGACAGAATTGTGCTTTGGATAGTGTGCAGCCTGGGGATCATGCTGCAGTCCTCCTAGGTCCTGCAGCTGGACACCTGTAGTGGCCACAAGCACTCCTCTGCTCCTCCAGCTGGCAAAGGCATTGTTGCCTATGCCACTGAAAAATAAACCTCAGAGTGTTTCATCATGCTAGAAGGAGAGCATTGCAATGCTTTCTTCTCTTGATTATTCAGGAAACACTGAGAAGGCTGGTGGAAAGGCAGTGATGGTGGGCACAGAAGCAGGGTCGGGAGTCAGCAGGTTAACAGAGGGCTGCCTGGTGCATTGGCTCACACGGAGAGGCGAGTGCTGGGGGGTTCAGCAGGATTTCAGTCTTCATACCTGCTTACAGTTGGCTCCAGCTGTGCATACAGCATGTTTTTTTGTTCAGTTAGTGAGCTAAGGTGAAGAGAGCATCTTACACCCCTGTGCTCCAGCTGCCTTTAGCACATCTGCTGTTGGAATGAAACTAGATAAGATCTTCATAAAAAAAGATTTCTGAAAGTTGTTCTCCTCTTGTGGGATCCCCACAGCCTCAGTTATCTTGTGCATCACAATAAAAAGAGCACTCTGGAAAAATCAGAAGGAGGTGGGAGCAAAATCTCTGCTGGAGCACATCTAAGGCAAGAGCATTTCCTTCTAGTGAGAGCCACGCAAAGGCCAACCTGTAATGTCAAGGAGCAGGATATGCTTTTGCCACTCCATTAAAAATTATTGCTAAGTTTTTTATAGCCTCATTTCCATAATGTCCATGTGCCTCACAGTCTCTATTCGTTATGAAAACAGCGGAACAGATTTGGTGTAGATGTAGTCAGTAAGTCTGCGAGGGACATTGCTGAAGGTATTTAGATGCATCATTTTCTGTCGCCTAAGAGACCTCTCTAAGGTCAGATGGGATTGAGCCACAGCAGGGAATTGAATCCAGGAACACTGAGTCCAGGATTAACACCTGGGTTATCTTGCTGCCCAAGCAGGGCAGTTTAGAAATGCAAAGATAAATGGATTTCTTTTTTATCCTTATCTCAGTTTGATGCAGTGAACTTGGAAAAGATAGGGTTTGAGTACAACCTTTGATTTCATAATTCTGTGATCGCCATATTTAGTACTTCTGGTCCATGCTGCTAACACCAGAATTATATTTCAGAGATGCAGAATGGCAGGCAAAGTTTCTTATTTTCCAGGCATGTTTTATTCTTAATCAAAGCAAGGACAAATAGTCTATCAAAATTCCTGCCCTGCATCACCTGAGCAGAGAAATCAGAATGAATGATGTGCTGATGATGAATAGGCCTATTACCTTGTAAATTGTACTGTATAGTACCTCTCATAACAACACAAGATGCTGATGCATTTTTTTGATTTGATGATTTAATACCGATTATGTTATTTTAGCTCTCATTTTGAAGACAATATGGACAGGAAGACATGTACCTGATATATATATTGAAGTTAAGGTTGAAAAGATTGTTTCATATAACCATGTGAAAATGAACCATGCTTTATTTTAGTAATAGCAATAATAATAATGGTCTATAAATTACACTTTTCTGGTATCAAGTTTGGAAAATTTCAAATAAAGCTACTTTTTTGTCACTGTGGAATAGTGCCTAGTTAATGGACAGTAGAGAATTTTCAGGGTTATGAAATCAAGATAAAAGTTGAAGATCTATACTAAAGTTTTGCCGTCTCCAGGATGTTTGAATACCCTCCATTTTGGGATTCCAATGTTGCAAATATTTATAGAATGAATGCTAATAATCCTTTCTATGGATTAATTAGAGACAATGTGTTCCACTTAGGTCACTCGGGTGTGAGGCAGAAACAGCTAGCTTTCTGCATTTGGCATAGGGAAGAAATGACAGAACTGACTGAGATGATATTTGATGAAGTTCTTTCACCAGAAAGCTAGTGATTTTGCTCCTTCAGAAAACAAAACAACAATAAAAAACCTTCTTTATATGGAATCATGGGATTTTTTTTAGCTGCAAGTTCAATCTGCAAGAGGGTCGGATGGAAAAGTCCCACCAGATATCAGAACTTTCTGCTCAAGTCCTCAGTGGAGCTCAGGCACCAAAGAGATACTCTCAAGAGGCTTCAGCCCCCAGATTGCAGGCAGTTGTCACATGCAACTTCTTCCATACCTGTATATCCTTCTGTCTTACAAGTATTTAGCTTAGTGCCCTCACTACTATTTGGGGTATAAATAAGTTAGCAATCCACCTATACCTGTTTGTTTTTGTAGTGTCCACTAGTGTAACCTGTTTTTCCTTCCTGATACTAAATAAGCCCATTTTTACTTCACTGGTGTATTTAAACTGAATTCACAGAATCACAGAATCATCTAGGTTGGAAGAGACCTCCAAGATCACCAAGTCCAACCTCTGACCTAACACTAACAGGTCCTTCACTAGACCATATCACTAAGCTCTACATCTAAACATCTTTTAAAGACCTCCAGGGATGGTGGCTGAACCACTTCCCTGGGCAGCCCATTCCAATGTCTAACAACCCTTTCATCAAAGAAGCTTTTCCTAATATCCAACCTAAACCTCCCCTGGCACAACTTTAGCCCGTTCCCCCTCGTCCTGTCACCAGGCACGTGGGAGAATAGACCAACCCCCACCTCGCTACAGGCTCCTTTAAGGTAGGTACCTGTAGAGTTATCATATCTGATCTCTGTTTTTAACCCAACAAACCATGTGTTTGTTTTTTTTTGTCTCTTCATGTTGGTTTATCTTCCATGTAATAAAAAGTTGGACTTGGTGCTTAGGGACATGCTTTAGTGGGTGACGTTGGTAGTATGGTGATGGTTAGACCAGATGATCTTGGAGGTCTTTTCCAACCCTAACGATTCTTTGTTTCTATGATTTCTGTTCTGTTCCTCTTTGAAATCACCTTTCTTAAACATGTAAGTATGCCATATTTTCACACACAGTATTGTGGGGAGGACTCACCTGTTTTTTGTGCAATGCTGTTAATGCTTCCCCTATGGAAATACTTCTGACACATTCTAGGATTGTATTTACCATTGCTACCTCACAATGTTGGTTTGCACTGATTCTGTGATCAGCCAGTGCTTCCGGATATCTAGAAGTGTCTGTCCAGATACCAAGCTGTCTGTCTTCTACGCCTTTCCAAATGATGAGCTCTCTGCTTATACTATAAATGCTCATTATGAGTCCCTAGATGTAGGCCCTTGCACTTTGCACAATTGATTTCCACCCATTTCTATTAGTTCAGACCTCAAGGTCATCTAGTTATTGCTGTGTGTAATCCCAGTTCTCTTCTGATGAATTGACAGCTCCTCCTAACTAGGTATCATCAGCAAATTATTACCACAGCCCTTCTTCTGGTTACAGTCTTTAATGAGATTGATCCCAAAAATTAATCTTTGAGGAAATCCTCTGGTAACCCTTCTCCTGTGCAGTAACTGTCTTTTTAGCACCGTGCTCAAAATTTGTCTTACTTATGGAATCTTAACTGAGAATGTGTTAGAAAAGCTGTGTTTCCTTTTGTGTTAGGAGCATGCTACCACATAGGCCTCATGATTGCTGAGGTATAGAAATGTCCTTCCAAGCGCTGGCCACCTCTGGTCTGTTTGGGCCTGGCTCCTCTGGGCCTGGCCTCCATGGTTGAAGAACGCCCTTCAGTGCCACAGAGACCTCAGCTGCTGATAGTCCGAACTGCTTGCTCAGTGCCCACACACACTGCTGTACGTGCTGCTTGTCCACAAGTGTTCACTGTGACGTTGGCCTGGGACAAGCTGTGGAGCTTTCTAGCACAGAGACACCCAAGAAGGAGCCTTTGTATATGGCCTTAGGGTTTTATTTATGCAGTTTCTGTATGTAGTACATCCCTGGCTGCTAGCAGGTCTTTTATCTGTTTCCAAACACAGCTTTGGGCTGTGTTTGGGCTGTGTTTGGAGCTGTGGTTGGTCTAAAAAGTCAGCGTAGAAGCACAAGAGCTGGGCACCTCGCATGGTGTGCTTAGGTTTGCTCTCCAGTCTTTGCAAAGGCACAACTGGTGTCTGCCAGAACTTATCAGACTCTTTTGAGACATTGCCTGCCCGTTTGTGGCAGCGCCTGATGAAGACCAGCTGCCCCTCCTTGGCTCCTTCTCCTCTGTGTTGGCAGTCTGCAAAGCAAGTCTGCATAGATGATTTTGAGGATTTGCAATAGGATTCTGCACCCCAGCCCAGCCTTCCCCAGCCAGGCACTACTAGCACCTCCTTCCCGTTCCTGTTTGCTCCTCCAGACGATTCATCCTTAGTATAAACACTTACACTCTGTCGTAACTTTTAATGCACTGAAAATATCAAGATTGACTTAAAGTCAACACATTTTGCCACAAATAGAGTGCATTTCATGACAAGTACATAATTAACTTTTTTTCTAATTAATTATTGGCTGCTTGCCAAATTAATTCAGTCACAATATGTATTATTATTTAAGATGGTACCAACCAAATTACTGGTGTGTCAACTAATTGAAAATATTCAAATGTCACAACTTTAGCAGTTTGCAGGTTCCATTCAAAGGCAGGCTAGAGTGCTTCTGCAGTAAATTTAAAAAAAAAAAAAAAGTTTTTCCAGTACTTAAAAACACGTGAGTTTTTATGTGAGTAGTTTTCATGTGAGCACCATTTATTACCTAAATAACGGTGCTCACACAAATTATAGGCACCATATCGGCACCATAGGATCGATTCCATCCTCAGAAAGTAGGACCTAAGTCTGCAGTTACTCCAATCCTGGAGTAACTGGTTTTGATGAAGTTAGCTTAAGGGTGGTTTTCAGCCTTCTCGTTATATATATAGCGTACTTTCAGCAAGACACGACATGCCATGTGCTTTTGTGCAATAATGAATTCTATTACCGGGCAGCGAATGATTGACTTTTGGTTAATAAAAAATATGAATGAAATTGGTGCGTGTGAAACAATTTCATTATTTGGAAATAATAATTTGATTAGGCTTGGAACAAGCCCCATTAAGCGCTTTGCCAGGAAGTGCAGGGCTTTCCCGTTGCTGGTTTGCTGCCATGCTTGGAGCTCAGGACATCAGCTTCCCTGTCAGCCCCAGCTCGAGTGCCACCCATGTGCGGTGGCACCTCACCCGCTGGTGTGAGCGCACGAAGGAGACACCTGGGTGCATCGCCTTGTGTTTGGATCCTGGTGCCACACTTCTGCTGGGAGCACCAAGCCTGATGCTGTTCCTGCAGACGGGTTGCTAAAATTGTCATCTGGTTTTGGCAGGAGCCGAGCTGATGCCACCAGTTGACGTAAGGCTCTGGGCTGGTGGATGTGTGCGGATGGTGGAGGCACCAGGAGGTGCAGATGCAGCTGGTGGTGTTGGCAATGAGGAGCTGTTGGTACAGCTGGGAACATGGATGGGGAAGGGAGGAAGAGCATCAGTGCTGCTTGGTGGTGACAGGCACCCAGTGTTAAATACAGCAGTACTGAGCCCTGCCAGTGCCTGCAGCAGAGTGGTCTCAGCCAAGCTGGATGCTTGCTGGTGACACGCAGTGACACCACCCCCCCCCCGTGTGTCACCCCCATTTTCCCTTCCCCATCTTGGGGATGTGCTCATCAGAAGGTCAGGAGCATTTTTGTCAGCTTCTTATCCCTTCCTGTCTCACCTGCTCAACTTTCATAAAGCTCTTGAACATGGACACTAAATTGGCCACCATGGGTGAGCCTGAAGGGTCATCAGATGTTGAATTTGATGAACTCCCCAGCCAGTGGGAAATGAGGGGTTTTGCAGCTGTGGGAGGCATCTGCACTGTAAATGGACAGGGTGACATGCCCTTGGAGAAAGGGGTTGTTTCTCTCTAGCTGCACTGAATGCAACAGGCAGCCCCGCCAGAACCTGCACACCTATAGGTGTGGTGCAGGCAGAGGATTTCACACGTAAGGAAAAGCTTTTACTGCTTAGACCTCTCGGTGGGATTTGCAGCAACCCTTGCCCTTTAGTTTTCCCATCATCCTGGAACTTCAGAAAGGTGTTGCTGAAGGAGGGTACAAAGAGGTTGTTGGTTCTGATGGGGCAGTTACAGTGATCACTTTTTTGACTTCTGCACATGTTAAATTAGAGGACAATGGAGAAAAAAGGTTACTCACTCGTTGTGAAGCTTACATATCCTCCTTCCTACTTCATCAGTTGGGATGTGTTGATGTGGCCACTTTAGCAGCCAGCACATGAGACACCCTTTCCTTCTCATTCTGCTTCCGAGTCATAGTTCCCCATGCCTGGTCTGTCTTCACGTGGGCTTGGTCTGG
Organism: Anas platyrhynchos; assembly: GCF_047663525.1. Classification (NCBI taxonomy): domain Eukaryota; kingdom Metazoa; phylum Chordata; class Aves; order Anseriformes; family Anatidae; genus Anas; species Anas platyrhynchos. Next base: position 13,847,843 of record NC_092587.1, read on the forward strand.
GTCTATGGGTCAGAGTTCGGTCTACGGGTCGCAAACTCACACCTTTCATTGTCACTTACTGTAAAAAGACAGAAAAATCTGAGCAAAGGCTGGCACCGTAAGGTATCCAGGTGAATCAAAAACAGTAGCCTGAGCCTCTTGCTGACTCAGGGGCTGCGTGCTGCCATGCAGGAGACGGTCCCATAGATATCAGCTGGCTTTGTAGGAGAGGATCTGGTGTGCACAGGGGCTGGAGTTCTTGCTTGACCAGGAGGTTAATTGCTAGTATTTTGAGGCGGTATGTTGTGCCAGTTCTGTCTAATTTTGTTTTAGCTGTAATAGAACATTGGCTTTTTTTTTTTGGTTGAGTTAGTCTAAATCTGAATAAACAGACTAAACCACTGAGAGCATCATTTGGCTGCAGTAATCGCTGTGTGCCGTAGCCGCACGTCAGAGTTGCAGTGTTGAGCCTGGAGGCTTTGTGCTGTGCTGTTAAGCAGATCTATTGCAAAACCAAACTGTTTAAAATCACACTGGTTTAAATGCAGAGCATCCAAATGGGGTGGGTTCTGGTCTCTGCTGTCTCCATGCGGTTTCACGATAGCCCGCTGTTCAACAGCCCCACTCTCTGGGCTCTGGCTTCCAGCCCAGAGTAAGCCCCCTGATTTCCTCTAGCACAGAGGAGATGGGTGACCATGTCTGAGGTGCTCGTGAGTGGAGCCTGTGTGGATGGAGGATGGCGAGCCCCTCATCTCATCTGGGAAGACAGGAGGTTGTGTTGGGGTTGGCAAAGGCAGCTGGCTCTGTGGTTTTTGGTAAAGAGGAGAGCTTTTTGCTAAAGCAGAGATCAGATAAACTGCATCCTCAAAATGTCTTTCTCTCAATTGACTGTTTTAGGCCTAGTATGATTTACTCAGGCATGGAGTATGTGCTAAGTGACCCTGCTTGGCAGGGGGGTAGAACCAGATGACTTCCAGAGGTCCCTTCCAACGTCAGCCACTCTGTGATTCTGTGAGTTAGGTGAGATGAAAACATCCGTGTTTTGTAATGGCATTGTGGATATGATTGAAATACTGCATCTGCCTTACATCTCGCTTTTCAAGTATAAATTCAAGCCAAATTCAAGAACAAATTCTGTTCTGAAAAACAGAGTCCATCTCTTAGAGCCCCAGGTACAGCATCTTGCACAGTGAGTCCCTGATTTTTTTTTAGGTCTCAAAAGATGCCCCCCCTCACTGTGTTACAGCTTCATCTATTTTGTCACTTATCTATGAAGGCTACTGTTATCATAAAAGGATCAATACCACAAGTGATATATTGCACATTTGCATTCTGTTAATGAGCATGACAGTCTTTAGCCATAGAGAAGTTAAGTTTAAAATGTTTAGCAAATGTTTTTTTAAGCTAATGTACTGCAGTGCTCCCTTTGAAGTTAGCCAACACAGCATACATTAAGTATCGAAGTGCTCTGGACCGAACAAAACAATATGTCAACGTTATGCAGCCTCTGCATGCTAGATGCATATTAGATGCCCAGTGAAGGAAGAGAGATGCTACATCACTGGGAATTCTTCCTGATTTTCAATCAAATAGCTGATCTGAAATGCCAAACACAAACTGCATTTCATTTAAAAATGCTGCTAGGTAGTCCTTGATTGAACACTTTGAACCTGATCAGAATCTAATTTGTTTTTGCATTACAAGAGACACTTATATTAGCACCTCTAGGAGATCAATAACAGATTTTAATGCATACTAATAAAAAAGGTCCTAATTCCAAATACAGTTTTAAGTTTCACAAGAGCAACATAGTTCTCGCTAATCAAATATATTTGTTGAACAAGAAGCAGTGAAATGGAGTACTGTTTTCAGACAAATGGCTCAGAATTATACTAACAAATGCTGCAAAACGAAAGCACGCTAATCTGTTTTTCACAGTTGTGGGCACAATTAAATGGAGTGTTTTAGGAGAAAATACTTCCTCATGGGGGCATCCTGACTTCTTCCCAACTGTTAGTGCTGCTGTTTGGTGCGTGAAGTTTCCCTTTATGACAATAAAAACTGTCATCTCTGTCATTATCTTCAGAATTTAAAAAATATATAAGAAATCATATTCATAAATGATTTCTAATACTTACTTAGCAAGTAGAGTCTTGACTGGCAGAATGGCTTTGCTCGAAGGATTTAGCATGGTTGTCTAAACTCCATATTCAGCTAATTGAGAAGGAAGACAATCTTTTGTCTCTTCTGTCACTCCCCACCCAGTGCTGCTGGCACAGTCCTCGTCAGGCTGGAGTCCTAGGAGTGCTGCTGCAAGAATAACTTAGCAATAAAAAATGTCTATTTAAAATTCTATGTAGATAGTATACAATTTGATTTTTTCAGATTTTATTCTTATTCCTATTGCTCTATTAATTACATTACCTGATTTAATGAGCAGAAACTCAGTGTGTCTCCCGGTTTTCAGCAGCCAATACCAAACTTGAGAAATTGATCTTGGTGGTTTTGTGTAGCACCGCAGGTGATTCACTGTGTGGGAGGTGGAAAAAAATTTTATTGATCCTCTGATGTTGTTCCCCATACTTCTGTCCTTGTGCTGATCTGACCATTTCTTCTCAGGAGCAATCACTCAGGTGCTGCAGAGCCAGTGCCTCAGCCTGCTCCTCTCTGATGTAGCACCAAACTCCCAGAGAAAGTCCCTCATGACCCCCTTTGCTTTACTGCCCCATGTCTATTTTGGGGGACTTTTATTCTGACTCCATGACATTAAGGGGTTTGTGTTGGTTTTGTTTGTTTGTTTGTCTGCTTGCTTCTTTCTGTGAATATAGATTACTCACTGAAAGTATATGAGAGGATTTTTGCTGGGCCTGCAGGAAGAATTACACCTGTTTGATTTATCATTAAAAATATCAGAAATGTAAGTCTGTATCTGTTCACCAAAGCAAACAAAATATCCTGAACACTGGGATTAGGCTCATAATATGACAAGGAATAGGCAGACTGTATGAATATAAATCAGTATTTATACATCGGGGCCACAGCTTCTATAGTTCATGTATTTTCATTTACAGAATGCATTAAAGGCAATAGTGATTTTCAATTAACAAGGCAAAAATATTTATACAGTTATATAATTAAACCTTACAGCACAGACGTGTTTCTACAGACTGGAGCCACAGCGAGTGAAGCACTTGCGTCTGAGGTCTCTCGGGGAGCAGGTGAGGGCAGCCTGGAGTAATTCAGAGATGCCCTCCAGAGCCCCTCTCCCTCCACACAGATACTGCTGCTGCCAGCGAGGAGATGCATAGTGGGCTGAGCTTCATGTGCTCTCCTGCTGTGTGACACTTTGGGATGCTTTTGGTTCAAAATGCCCATTTTTTTTCCATTCAGAAGCAACTAAAAGTGCTACATAATGTTGTACCTGGAAACCATGACCAGTGTCGGTATTGCCATAACTGACAGTGTCCAGTATCACCATTGCCATAACTGGACCCATCTGTGAACTTCCAGAAGTGGACAACAGCCCTTCCCTCATCAGTTGGCAGTGGAGGAAGTGTTGCAGGTGAAATCTCGCTGCTCAGATCTGGGTTGATTTGTGCATGGTGCCATCAGCAGGCCTGAACTCCACTGGGAGGGATGGCCCCACTACTACCAGAAGATGTCTTTGCAGCTGATGACACCAAAATGAGCACAAGGCCCTTCAGGAAGGGAAGGTGCTTCCTATGGGAAAAAAAAATAAAAAATAAAAATATATATATATATGTGTGTGTGTGTGTGTGTGTATATATACACACCTTTCTGGAACATATCTTTCTTGGGCCTATGTTGGTCTCTCTGACCTCCTCCTCCCCATGCCCTATCTACCAGGCTAAAGTTGTAGTTCCTGAGGCTCTCACTCCTGGGCCAGTTTGGCAAGTGGGTCTCCGGCCAACATCTCGCTGGCAGGTCCCACCAAACCCAGCCTTATTCCCGGGACAGCTGCCCCGTGGAGGAGGTGGGCAGTGGGCTGGGACTACAACAACACAGCATATCTGGCAGTAAAGCACTTCGGGAAGTGTTTATGGTTTGGCTGGCTTGTAGATTCATGAGCATTTTATGTCATAAAACATTGAACATTTCAGCCTAACTGAAATGTGGCCTGCTTTTGCAATAATATGAGCAGACGTAGAACTAGATGGGTTTCCCTCACCTCAGGCTATTGGCAGTGCTCCACTGCAGCCTCTGGTAAAGCTGCAGAGAGTATTTCCACTCAGCTCAAAATACATTTGCTTGCCAAACCGTGTATTGTATTTGGTACTGTGGTTTTTGTTCTCCTTGCAAGTACTTTTTGTCACTCTACCTTGAAAAATAAAACAAAACAAGGGCAATAAACATTAAACATGGAAGTTGCTTATGCAATGTAATACTTTTGCTTGAGATTAGATTTGCTACGAATTGTTACAAGTAGTTATAAATCTGAAGAGAAGGTGTCACTCATTGACAGATATATTACTTACAGCCAAATTTGCTTTGATTTCATAATTGTGGATTTCTCAACGTATATATAGCATTTAATATCATTTTTCTGCTGATACTTTTTTTCTCAGAAATGCAGTTTTCTTTTTTCTTTTCTTTTCTTTTCTTTTCTTTTCTTTTCTTTTCTTTTCTTTTCTTTTCTTTTCTTTTCTTTTCTTTTCTTTTCTTTTCTTTTCTTTTCTTTTCTTTTCTTTTCTTTTCTTTTCTTTTCTTTTCTTTTCTTTTCTTTTCTTTTCTTTTCTTTTCTTTTCTTTTCTTTTTTCTTTTTTCTTTTTTCTTTTTTCTTTTTTCTTTTTTCCCTTCCCTTCCCTTCCCTTCCCTTCCCTTCCCTTCCCTTCCCTTCCCTTCCCTTCCCTTCCCTTCCCTTCCCTTCCCTTCCCTTCCCTTCCCTTCCCTTCCCTTCCCTTCCCTTCCCTTCCCTTCCCTTCCCTTCCCTTCCCTTCCCTTCCCTTCCCTTCCCTTCCCTTCCCTTCCCTTCCCTTCCCTTCCCTTTCCCTTTCCCTTTCCCTTTCCCTTTCCCTTTCCCTTTCCCTTTCCCTTTCCCTTTCCCTTTCCCTTTCCCTTTCCCTTTCCCTTTCCCTTTCCCTTTCCCTTTCCCTTTCCCTTTCCCTTTCCTTTTCCCTTTCCCTTTCCCTTTCCCTTTCCCTTTCCCTTTCCCTTTCCCTTTCCCTTTCCCTTTCTTTTATAAAAGGAAAACTAGGAAAATAGTGAACCCTCTCCAGAAGGACACAGGAGACCTGGTCACCCAGGATATGGAGAAGGCTGAGGTACTCAATGACTGTTTTGCCTTAGTCTTTACCCACAAGGGCTCCAGCCACATAGCCCAGGCCCCAGAAGGCAAAGGCAGGGACTGGGAGAATGATGAACCACCCAGTTTAGGAGAAGATCATTTTCAAGACCACCTAAGGAACCTGAAGATCCACGAGTCCATGGGACCTGATGAGATACATCTGCAGATCCTGAAGGAACTAGCAGATGTAGTTGCTAAGCTACTGCCCATCATATTTGAGAAGCTGTGACACTCCAGTGAAGATCCTGCTGGCTGGAAGAGAGGAAATATAACCCCATTTTTAAAAAAGGGAAAGAAGGAAGACCCGGGGAACTAAAGCCCAGTCAGTCTCACCTCTGTGCCTGGAAAGATCATGGAGCAGATCCTCCTGAAACTATGATAAGGCACACGGGAAATATGGAGGTGATTGGTGATAGCCAACATAGCTTCACTAAGGGCAGATCATGCCTGACAAATTTGGTAGCCTTTTGTGACAGGGTTACAGCATTGGTGGATAGGGGAAGAGCAACTAATGTCATTTACCTGGACTTGTGCAAAGCATTTGGCACTGTTCCCCATGATATCCTTGTCTTTAAACTGGAGATACACGGATTTCACAGATGGACCACTTGGTGGGTAAGGAATTGGCTGAATGGTTGCATTCAAAGTATTGTGGTCAACGGCTCAATGTCCAGGCGGTGATCAGTAATGAGTGGTGTTCCTTAGGGGTCAATACTGGGACCAGCACCATTTAACATCTTTGTCAGCAACACGCATAGTGGTATCAAGTGCTCCCTCACCAAGTCTGCCGATGACACCAAGCTGTGTGGTGCGGCCGACACGCAGGAGGGAAGGGATGCCACCCAGAGGGACTGGGCAGGCCTGAGAGGTGGGCCTGTGCTACCTCACGAGGTTCAACAAGGCCAAGGGCAAGGTCCTGGAGCTGGGCTGGGGCAATCCCAAGCACAAACACAGGCTGGGTGGAGAATGGATTGAGAGCAGCCCTGAGGAGAAGGACCTGCGGGTGCTGGTTGATGAGAAGCTCAACATGAGCCAGCAATGTGCACTTTGCAGCCCAGAAAGCCAACCATGTCTTGAGCTGCATCAACAGAAGCGTGGCCAGCAGGGCGATGGAGGTGATTGTGCCCCTCTGCTCTGCTCTCATGAGACACCACCTGGAGCTCTGCATTCAACTCTAGGGCCCCCAGCACAAGAAGGACTTGGGTGTATTAGAATGAGTCCAGAGGAGGGCCATGAGGATGATCAGAGGGACTGAGGGAGTTGGGGTGGTTCAACCTGAAGAAAAGGAGGTTCCAAGGAGGCCTTACAGCAGCTTTCCAGTGCCTAAAGGGGGCCTCCAGAAAAGCTGAGGAGGGACTCTTTGTCAGGAGTGTAGTGATAGGACAAGGGGGAATGGCTTTAAATTAAAAAAGGTAGGTTTAGACTAGATATAAGGAGAACATTCTTCACTCAGAGGGTGGTGAGGCCCTGGCACAGGCTGCCCAGAGAAGCTGTGGATGCCCCATCCCTGGAGGTGTTCAAGGCCAGGCTGGATGGGGCTTTGGGCAACCTGGGCTGGTGGGAGGTGTCCCTGCCCATGGCAGGTGTTGGAACTGGGTGGTCTTTAAGGTCCCTTCCAACCCAAACCACTCTGTGATTCTGTGATCCATTATTCATATGAATAATGATTTCTTGTCATGTTTCCCTTACTGGTACTTGCTGTACTGGAAACAGTTCTTTGAGAAGATAGATTTTGGTTATTTTTTGTTCTGTAATAGCTAGCCTACTAATGCAAATAAGTAATCTAGATACAGTCCGGAAGTTGCTATTAACATTTTATTTGCTGATGACTTCAAGTCTAGGAAGGTTATATCAAGTTTAAACTGCATTAGCATTTGTATTGAGCACTAACTATTCCCTAATGACTTAAGAATTACAGTTTACTGCCCATGAATACTTTATCTTGCTTAATAGCTTTTAAATTAGTAGAATAAATGCTGCTAAAAAGGAAGAAAATCATTCAAGTTCCATACATGGTGGAGGTTTTACAAAGCTATACTTTATGATTAAGTCTGCCATAGTATTTGAAGTTGATTTAGTACTCAAAGGACATACTTATTTTTCATGAAGAAGTATATATGGAACATAAATAATTGTAAATACAATTCACCCAAATATAAATCAGCAAGAGGAGGAAAAGGGGGACCCTAAATTATATCTCATTGCTTTTCCCTGCTTCCTATATATAAAAAGAAGCCCCATATTCTTAGCTGTTTTTATTTCAGGCGTTTGTTTTCTTAGTACCCTGATTCTACATCTGTCCATGTCCATCTGCAGCTTTGGAGCCTGAATTCATGAAAAGTAATGCCTGCCTTTCCCCAGGAGACCATAGCTCTGGGGTTCAAGGTGCACGTTTCACTATGCCTCAGGATGACTGTTACCAGTTTGCTGCATGCTACAGAACACAGTGCCTGAAGTCCTGCCTGTTTGGTACACTAGAAATCTTGCTGGGTGCAAAAGGAAAGCACATTAGATGTAAAACAAAACATTTAGTCTACTGCAGGTCAGAAGGCCTGATGAAAAAATTATGACTCCAGTTACAATAACAGGTTCAAGCCATTAAAATTATATGAACAAAAAACTTTCCAACAGCCATCCATTTCTCTGTTGTTTTGCCCATCTTTCCATTGTTCTGCTGGGTCCTGTGGTTGATGGCGTCAGTCTTGGGGTACAGAGCATTATCAGCATCCTGAATCCCGCAGTGTTGATGATTTCTTCTTCCTCTTCCCTCTGGGATGCGCTTGAGATCAATTTTTTTTGTTGTTTGCTAATGTGTACTGCAACTTGGTTCTACACTGGCTCGCAAGTTCATGTTACACTCAACTTTACTCTGTCTCTTATATGTGTAGGGCACTTTGTGCTTCCTGTCCCTCCTAAAAGTGGTTTTACCTTCCTCTCAGGGCTGCAGTTCTTTGTTGACAAGCAATTGACCATTGGTGAGTTGTTTATAGCCCTGGGGCTGCTGGTATCATTGCTGTTATGAATTTGTAAGTATCTGGAAGGAATTTAGAAGAATGTTCTTACTTTTAAGTGAGTTTTAGTGGGGGTCTGCTGAGAAAACTAATGGGGCTGCATTGTTAGCTGGGGGGGAGAAGTCCTAGAATCTGAAGCATTTTGATACTTTAATTGCAAGTAATTCCTCTTGCAATGCTTATCAGGTGAATTGTACGCATTATATAATGTGAAACACCTACCTAATCATAGCAGTGATTATTATGCAAAGTCCTTTTCCAAGGTAGGACTTGAAATGCCCTAAGGACACAGCAAAGGAAGCTCAGGGAAATACAGGATGCATTTCACACTTTTGTTCTATTTTATTCCCTCACATTTCACACCACCCTATGCCAATCATTTGTTAATGAAGAACAGGGACAATGAGTCTGACACATCCAGAACTTTTCTTGTTGTCGTTTGTTCTTGAAATTGTACCTGATTTCAAAGATACATACTGAAGGAAGAGCTTACCATTCAGATGTTGCTGTGCTTTCAATCAACCTTCGTAGATCAGATACAAAAAGAAGGTGACCCTGAAATGCAGTAACCTTCTTGTCTTTGCAGTTGCAAATAAACAAACATAGAAGAAAATAATTAGATATGTTTTTCAATATTGTAATGCTGTAATATTCAGTTTGCATTTTTTTTCCAGAGATAACACTAAAAATTATGGCACAATGACGCTGACATAGGGAAGGCAAGAGTAACCATTACCTCAAGATAATCCCTAGGATATATAGCTGGTCGGAGTTCAACACATGGGTGACTTGTTTGTTTGTTTACCTTTTTTTTTTTTTTTTTTTTTAGTTGAGTTTTGAAACAAACGTATTCAATTCTAGGTTCTTTCATCAAATCCCAGCCACCGGAGCTTTCAGTTAGTGGTGTCTTTGCCCAAAAGTATTACATACACATTCGTCTAAGCATGGAAGGGCTTGTGGGTGTGAGTATTGTAGGTATCTAGTTATCCTAGAGATCCAGCTGACCTGTGGGGCGATCGAACTCACATTTCTCACTTCCCAGGAAAGCTTCCCACCTCCTCCACTGTGATTACAGTCATATAGAGCCTTAGCCCTGGTGGAGAGGTGAGAATTCGGGTCTCCTTCTCCTAGCCAAGCATTTTAATCAGAGAGATGGGTTTCATTTTGCTCTCCCTTTCTGCTCCAACTACTCTCCAGTTATGTCCTGCCAACTATCAGAGTTTCCCATAGGGCAGAGCTGCCTCCTGCCTACTCAGGAGGGAAGAGCCAAGGAGTTGATCACCATCACCCATGCAGGTGGATCTTCCAAACCCTCAGCAGCCAGGACTAGTGTTGTCATGTCATCCCCGTGATGTTTCAGCATGCAGAATTGATCAGGGATGTCCCTGTCCCCACCAACTTCAGACATGTTTGTGGAGGAGGTGTCGGGAGACCTCTGTGCCATACAGGTACTCCTGGCAGGATGCTCAGATGCATCCCAAGAAGCTGCTTGAACCCATCCCCTCACAGCACTGGCATGGGAGCTTCTGGCTGATGGTCCTGGTCCAAAAGATGCACCAAGATGTGCAAATCTGCCTGAAGAGCGCTTACTATGGGGGACAACTCCAGATTCAGGTTCCTCACAGGGTTTGGCCTGATCTTGAGTATTGCATCCATGGGCTGAGGCGCATAATTTCAACCAAAATTGATTGTAGCCACCCAGTCCTTTAGTTCAGTGTACCTGATCCCTCACAGGGCTAGAGCTTCTAGGTCTTACTGTAACCCTGACATCCCACCAGCCCTTGTGAGGAAGGCAGGCTGCCCAGCTCAGCATTAGAAGCCTGAATACTGTTGTGGTGAGTTACTTTCCTACTTGTGCTGTGACAACAGCTGTCCTCCCATTCCCAGACCTCCTGTGATGGAAGGTAATTTCTGGAGCATGGGGATGGGCCATGTTTCATCCATCTTCCTAATTCAGATGGAGCAAGAACCCACTCCAGCAATTAAAGCCTAAGCAAGCGAGTTTATAAACAAGACCACAGGTAAATTCCTCATCCTTTATCATTGTGGAAAATAAATCTCTGGTTATTTTTAGTAGGTCAGGATTCTTCTTTTGTTTTAACATGCACATTTATTTTTGCACTGTTTCTTTTAGTGGTGCATGCAGGGATGCTGTAGGATGGTAACCATAGTAACTGCAGAACATGGAAGATGTAATTTCACCCCCAAAATGCGTATTACTGGGCTTGTGTTTGCTGGAAGTGGAGCATCTGGTTCCCTAAACAATAAAAAAAGTTTTTTAAAAAATTATTTCACAGTGATTAAAAGACAAAGTCACAGGCATTTAGCATACAGTGGAAGAAATATGTGTTAGGTGCTGTTCTGGTATGTCTGTGAGAAGCCAGTGTAGAGAGAGATCAAAAAAATCTAAGCATGATTTCCTTATGATATTTAATAGCTATGAAATAATCCAGCATGCATCTTTTTTTACCCAAACCAGGCATTTCATCATCTTTGTGGATGTTGTCAGGTTATCCCAGGGGCCTGCTGTAGGGAAATTCGCTGATACGATGCCAACATGGTGGTTCTGTATTACAATTAATGTGCAACTTGCACCAAATACAGCAGTAACACAGTGTGCAGCTCAGCCCCTCATCCTCAGTGGCCAGCTTTGACTGTTCACCTGCAGAATGAGAAGGGGGGTTTCCACCAGCTTTCCCAAGGTGATGGGAGCTCAGCACTTCAGGAAACCAGCCTGCACCATTGCTTCTCCCCCCACCCTCTTTCCCCTTGTATACAATCCTATTTTCCCTGTGCACTCATGTCCCAGAAGAAATAGCATGGGTACTACTGCAGGGGTTTCTATTTCCAGCTACACAACACACTTGGGTGAATTTTAGGGAAAAACCAAAGGTATGACAGTAGCATGAGCTATCATCCATCTTTCCCTTGATAGCACTTAGGTAGATAACTACATTTATTGTTGAGCAAAATCACTTACTATAAAAACACTCCAGTACTGAATGGTTCTAGGGATTTATTTTTATGAGCATTCAAAAAATTAATGCCTTGATGAATCATACACCGATAAATAATTTATTTTCCAATAAATTCCTTTATTCAGGGGACTGCTAAGCCCAACCCTGAGGAAGTAGGGGTGAATTTAAGAATTATTATATTGTTTAGAGTAATGAGATTAGATTTATAATAGAAAACTTGTAAAAACTTTAAAAAGTAAATAGATTACTCATCTTTCCTTTTGCAGTGTTATTTACTTTTTCTTCCTCTCAGAGGGAAATAAACTTTAAAATGGGAAAAGCTGAATTTTATGGAGTAATGAGACTCCATGAGTCCAATATTAATGAAAAATAATAATGGTGAGAACTGATAAGAAGAAGAAAATGAGGCTGCTTAGTACTCTGTAGCCAGTCCACCAATGAAGTTTAATTTACTTATTTATCTGTTTACGAACTTCCTCCCAGGACGACATTCTGCAGACTTTTCTTTAGTGTTAGGTGGTGGTTTGTTTTGTTTTTTTTTTTTAAATCATGTGGAAAGACTCTTTCTCTCATTATTCCAAAAATGTTACTTAGGTACAGACAGAAACACTTTTACAACAAATGAAAACAAGCAAAGCACCAGGCATCTAGCAGCAGAGCAGAAACATGCATGGCCACACTCTGTAGCACTTTCACATGATTAAGCAAGAGCACTGACAATTCCCCAGCGAACCTTTCAGGGTTTTGCATGCTACGCTTCTTCCCTGCTTGGATCCCTGCTACAAGTTTCCTGTGAAAATGTTGGTATTTTCCCAGGTTTTGCTTATGGGCCTGAAAACAATGAAATAATTATCTGCTATCCAACAGAGAAGTGGGAGGATATTGCAACAGCTGCTGCAAATTCCATAATAGTAATAATCCTGATAACAACACCATGAATGTTGATTCACTGCATAAAACAATTAGCAAGAAAGTGCTAAAATGAACTTCTTTTTTTTTAAGAGAAATAAAATGAACATCCTTTAGAGAATTTCTAATGTAAAGGGTGAACAATGAAATAAAATATTTAAGATAGTGATAGATGATGAATAAATTGATTACTAGGAAAAAACAAAAAAAAACAAAAAAACTCTTTAAAGACTTATGAATAAATGCAGCTGAATCATTCACCATCACAATTAGCAAAACATGTCTGGGTGAAAAATGTATTGTCAATTTACTGATTTCGCTTACAAAACATTTAAAGAGACTGGCTCTTGTACAAAAAAGGAAAGAGGATTAATTGGTATTTTTAACTGAATTGAAGAATGTACTTTGTTCTCTACAAGAATTTGATTTCCCACCCCAAGCTTTACAGCTGTTCCCTTTCAAAAGGTTGTGAAAATATTTTTCCAGCATTAAACGAATGTCTTTCCCCTTGTTCCTTTCTCCCAGCAAAAAATAGCTAAAACATCTAAAGTTCAGATGTTTAGGAAAAAAAATAGTGCCCTGAGGTCTGAAACCAAATACATGAAATTTCCTGCTGAAAACATTTTATTTATCTGCAAGATAGAGACAGTGACAGGTGTATTTGTTTTGAAGGGAAGGTAGCCTACACTGCGGCACAGCTCCAGTAGCTTTGGAGCGGGAGCTCCATCAGTTACAGCAGTTCTTGTGCAAGGAGTTGCACCATAGGCTCACCTGGCAAGAGGTTGAACAGGGCTCTAGTAGGTTTGGTATTAGGTCTACGACTGGGTTATTTGCTCCTCTTTCTCAGAGCCTAACAGGGAATGAGCAGGACCATCATTAGCTTTAAAATCTCTGAGGAAGCTACTCAATAATGTGCTAATCCAGCTGATGGAGGCATTAGTTTCAGTGGTGTTTGTGTCTTCCTAGATGGCATTGACCCAATGTGACCAATACAGGAGCTGGCAGTTGTTCTGCTTGCATTGATTACATTGATTGCCTGCCATGCACACCTGCTGAGAATGAGCTGAAGCATGGATGAACAAATGTGTTCTTAAAGTGTAATTTCTGATAATAATTAGAAATATCACAAAAGCTCCTTGATTTTGTGTGTTCTCTAAGCTCACCCTCCCTGCTGCTTTAAGACCTCATGATCAATTTATTTTGGTTTGCAGTGTATCATTTATGCTGACATGGTTTGACTTGGTTTTGACATTGTATTATTGTCTTCTCAGCCTTGCACTGCTAGCTGTATAAGTGTCTGATGATACTCAGTGGCATACAAATAAATAGACAATTACAGTTGGTATGAACACCCATTGTATTTCACAATGTGCAGGCTCCGTACTTGATTTCCAAACCTAAACATGTGTAAGTTGTTTCAATAAGCTGTTTTCTGAAAACACCCATTACTGTCAATCCAGCCTACCCCATGGAAAATTTTCTTTTTTCATGTCTTTATTCTCTAGATAGTGCTTGATAAGCCCAAAGATCTGAGAAGGGTTTTGCTGAGGTGGTGGGAGGCTGTATCACTCCTTCAGCATCACGCGCTCATTTGGGTACTTGTCCACACCCCTCACTCCCATTACAGTGGATGGAAAGCTCAAACATTTCCATGTCATGTTTCATTTAGGTTTTAAAAGCTTACTGTACTTTGTTATGCTTCAACCCATCTATACTGGGAGAGTGATCTCAGGTGTCCTTTTTCTGTTGTCACAAATGGAGGTTAGGTGTCAAAAGAAGGTGTGGAGTTCCTTCAGAATTTAAATATCCAACCCAACACCCCAACAGGCTCTTGTGTTTGATTACTGCTCTGAAGACGTGATTCATGACATTGTATTCTCCATGCTGAATGGCAGATGGCATGGATCACTTCTACAGGATCTATTTCTTTGGCTCTGTGCAAAGTGTTTCCTATTGGGCTAATGGAGGCTCTCCAAAAGAGCTAACCTAGTCCAAACCTTAGTCTTTCTCTGGATGAACTTTCTACATGTTAGCTTTAATTCTTTCAGGAGTCTTTGGTTCATTTGGGGGTTTCTTATACAATGTTAAAAAATAAATAAATAATAACCAGTGATGACAGAGCTAGCAGAACTGGGGAGTCAAGACCAAGTGGCCACTGACACCAGTGGGCTTTCTCTATATACTGCAAATAGTTTTTATTCCTATAGCTACTCTTCATGCCAGCAGAACATCACATCTATTTGAACCGAGTCACTTTATTTTAGGGTTGGTTTGAGGTCCTTGTAAGCTTGTCTCCCTTTTATAAAGTTCCAGGCATCTAGAAGTAGGAAGCTTCCGTCAGTGCTTTCCTGCCCATCTCAGCATGAGTAGGTGCTTGGTTACAGCTACAGCTGGGAAACTGCTCCCCAGCACCAGCAGCTAGATCAGTCTGAAGGGCACCTCCATTCAAAGCACCTTCACAGTCTCCCTACAAACTGGATTTAAGCGAAGGAACCGTGGAGCCCAAGAGACTTGAGCTTCTTTTCTGCAAACATAAGATGTAGCACTCACTTCCACTAGCTGTTTGTGTGGTGTTCACAGCGGGTCACTGGAGGATCGTGTGTAGAGCAATCACCTTCTGGGATAAGAAACAGCATGATATAGTGGTGTTGTTTTCCAGTAGGTCCCAGAACTTTTTACCTGACAGTGTAGAGGAAAATCTGACTCTTCTCTGGGGGAAGGGGGTCAAGTTGCTTTAGAAAGCGCTACTGGAAAGTTGTAGTGTTTGAGTCATGATTTAGGAAGCAAACTTTATGAAATCTCCGTGCTATCTACCAGATCTACATGCCAATCTTTAAGCTAGGTTTATTCCTGAGCTTAATGGCATTCAGCCAAATCTACTAATAAAACTTAATGGATCAAATTATCTATTCCACCGTAAAAAGTTGTACATGCTCAGAGAGCTAGAAATAGAGCAGCTTAAAAAGGCAGTTGACTGAATTGTGGAGTCAAGTAGTTTAAGAGCTTTACAGACTTAAATTTTAATTTTTCTAGAGCAAATTATGGGAAAGCTCATCATACAGGTCCAGTGGCCTGCAAATCCTGCCACACACCATTCTCTCTTCTTCTGTATTACAAGTACCTTTCTCTTCTGCCACAAGTGGCATGAAGCTACTTGGCTGAGCTTGGCCCACGAAGCTCCACTTATTGACCATTTTCCTCCCTTCCTATCCATCTAGAGCTGTATGTCCGAGTGCAGGAGCAGATCTGCTGATCTGGAGGTCGATTGGAAGCAAATGAGACAGCCGAGATAAATGGCACTGATTAACTATCAATTGCCTATCACTCAGTAAGCTGAAGTAGAGAATGTATGGAGATGGGACAAAGAGATTTAACATGAAGGCAAAATTCACCTTCAGAAAGCAACGAAAGGAAACTGCAACTGCAGAAGATTGACGTTGGCTGGTCAGAGAGAAAGTGCTTGGCTCAGAGAAAAGCACAGGGGAAAATAAAAACTGGCAAGGGCAACAGAATGAATGATGAAAAATTGAATTGAAGTTTTTAAAAAATGACAGTGGGAAGGGGAGAAAAAAAAAAAGAAAAAAAAAAAAAGATAGAACCACTGCAAGATAGTCAAAATCACAAAGTAAAGATGGAGAAGAAAAACAGAAGAGCAATTCTAGATGCACAGAAGTAAACTGTACCCCGGCTGAAAGCCTAAGCTTCACCAAATTACTGTTCTAAATTGCTTCACATGTAACAAAGCAACTGATGCAAACCAGGGTAATATTCTTACATGAGGATTTGCATCAATTTTAGTAACCTGATTTAAACATGATTTAAATCCGGCAACAAATGATCTTGTCCTTAAACCCTCCTCGTCGTTCTGGCTATGATACTGAATCCATTTGTGCCATGCAGAAGTGCAGTGGGACTGGCAGTTTGTAGTGTGAAAGCAATCTTTCAACAAACATGTTAATTTGAACATTTTCGTTTTGAAGCAATATGTTAAAACCTCCACTGTGCTTCATCTTAAGTTCCTGTCTGTGTGTTAGAGTAACATAAAACTGGAAAATTTTCAGGGGAAGACTCCAAGAATTGAATTGAGACACAGTAAGTCCATGCTCCCACTCCCTATTCCTTTCCCTTCCAGGTTTTTCAGCCCCTAACAGAAATTTTTGAAACTAATAACTTTCCCTTTGTCAGCCATTAAATACATCAGAGAAATACAGTTTAATACTAAATAGATGTTGGTTATAGGGAGGTTACCTTGAATAATAAAATCCCACACACGGAGGCAGTAATGCTAATCTGTGTTTTGCAAATATTCCCCAAGGCCCTTTTCAGTGAAGAAGTTAAATGCTCTTCTGCAAACATCAGGTCTTCTTTAATTTCTTCCTTCATTTTCCCTACTATTCTTATAACCACCATCTATTTTTTCTCTCCTAAATATGTGCTTAACCTAGCAGTGTTGTTTTGAACTCTCTTTATCATGGGCTTTCAGGTTTAATTTTAACAATTACAGACCCTGCAGCCCCAGCAATGTCAGTTTGGCTATGTGAATATACATTTCTGTTTGTTTATGCGGAAAAGATTAGTTTTGAGAAAGGAAAATTACTGAATGCCCAGCAGTTCATCAATTCACTGAGAAAAAAAGAAAGGTTATTTGGTTTGGCCTTATGCGGTTGCACGTCTGCCTCTACTTCTTGGGGAAGTGTTCAGCAGGGATCTTGGAAGAGGGAGGATCATATCCCCAGTACTTTCCCCAGCAATGTAAAGAGCAGTGCTTGCTTTATGGTGATGCATTTTTATGTACTTATGTAATTATTTATTTATTACAACAGAGTATGGCTGTGCAATATTGTTGTGTATACTAGAAAACCCATAAAAGCATCCAGGACTGAGTGGATCTGTAATGCCTAGAACTTGGGACACTATCCAAATTTTAAAATACTTTTGAACATATTCATAGTCAGAAGCAATATCAAAAGTGTAACATGAGTTTGCAGACTCTGCTGGTAGCTCAGTTTTAAATATTTTAATCTAGAAAAGTAAGCATAATGGTTTGGGTATTGCAATTAGTATTCATACTGGATAGACTTCCTTACTTGATCATAAAGTCACAAATCAAAGCTTATGCATCGTTGCCTTTTGGGATATTGATCCGTGTCCATGCAGACAGCCTGGCAAAGCCTCTGTTAAATTAGTGCTGCTGTTGAGAGTGACTGAGCAAAGGATTAATGTAGAAAACTGTTAATCAAATTAAATGTTTCTTAAAATTCTGTAATACATTTTATGCACAAAGGAAACTTTGGTAAGAACTCATTATTACAACAGAAAGTATTTGTTCTATTGTATTTCATAGTACCAAATGGAAATTTGTTCTCTACTTCAATGAAATCTGGTATTCAAATATTATACCATGAAACCTGGAAAAAAAAAAAGCCTGTATGCATAATGATATTGAGCATTCAAGAAAAAGAGGAAGTACAATGTGGAGAAAAAGGTGAAACGGAGTTTCAGACTTGCTTATGGTAGTTGCTCATAAAATCCTGTGGGGGGAAAAAAATGTATGGGCATCTGTCTTTTTAAGTCTTCTAAAGCCACTTTGACTCAGCAGTATGCATAAGTTCAGTGACTGTTTGCGCAAGGCAAGCAGGTTCTTGACCCAGTAGAGTGGATTCTGGCCCATGTGAATAGGGACAGGAGAGGGGAGCCAGCAGCATTCTCTGGGGTTCATTGCCCTTGCTACTGCTCCACCCTAACGCCTTAGCTTGTTGAGATGAGTGGAGATAGTTGAAGCCAGGTCATGGCACAGCCATTGTGTATCACTGCCCTGCAAAGGCTTGAGATGGGTCCCTGTGGTAGCCTCCAGGTTCCCAAATTGTACAGGTCATATCAGGTGATGACAGCCTGGTGAACTGTGTTAGTAACTTTTGGGACAGTCCGTTTCGTGCTGCCTTGCTGGCAATAACTGATGGGGAGCCACTGATCAACACTAAAAATTGTTTTCACATAGGTTGAATTTCAGTGTTACTGCCTATCGCCCACTTACAAAACCTCTTCTGTAATACAGGCAATGTACAGCGACACTGTCAGGTTGGCAAAGGAATGATCCATGCAGAGATTATCACGTTTCATGCAGGAGACACACACCTAGCACCCATCCTCATGCCTACTTCATGCCTAGACTGACGTGGTCAAATGGGTAGTGTCAAGGGCTTTGGCACTACCACCAGTACCTGCTATTGACAGCAGACAGCCACAGTCACCCCTGAGACATGAGTCTCCAGAGTTGCCCTGTGGCAGTCTGACACCCTCATATGTTTTTTTGAGCACTCTGGATCCCAATGAGATCTTCCAGTTCTGCCTCTTGCCTCTTCTGTAGTATCACTGATATCTACCTGTCAGATTAACAGAGTTTATAATACTCAGTTGTTCTGGTGAGTGAGTTAATTAAGTAGGTTTACAGGTTAATTACAGTTAATTAACTTGTAAAGAAATGCAAACATGAAAATACTAATCAAGTTCTAAATAGTATTATTTATGTTACCAAATTCCTAGGAGGTGTATAATGTTGCAAGGTTCCTGTGTGTGCAGCAACTATGTGCACTGGCCAAAGTGATGACTCAGATACACAACTACTTCTGACTTCATTGGAAGTTCTGGATGTTCACCTCATACATGTGCAAGCTTTTAATGTATGACCTTACACAACACGACGGGTTCCTCCATTTTTTTTTGCTCTTTCCCCAGTTTACAAATTCACTTCAAACCCTGTTTTGGTCAGTCACATTCCCAGATTGCAAAACTACATAGGACTATAAATAAATTTAAAAAAAAAAAAAGATACATTACACCCCAAACCACTTATAAATTTTAAAGCCAGCCATTTGATATATTAAGAGTTCATAACATACATGAAGTTTACGTAATTTAACAATTACATATATCTGAGTCTGTGGTTGACAAGCCTAACTTATTTGGGCTGATGAATTACAGGCTGCATTAAGTAATTGGAGTGATTTAAGACTATTCTGCAGAAGTGCAGCTGAGAGACATTACACTGGGTCTTTTTATTTTTAAAGGGTATATTTTAAGAGCTTAAATTGCTACCATAAACACTGTTTTAAACTTCAGCTATACAAGTAGGTCCGTTTTCAAAGACAGTCGTTTATTTGTCTAGCAATAAACAATAATTTATGATACTCAGTACTGGTTTTCATTGACTGTCCAGCTCTTTGGCAGTGGCATAATGCTGTTCAGTTGCTTTTGCTAAAAAGACTACGTAATTATCATCTGTGTTATTATGTGAGACAAAAATACTTCCTGTGTTTAAGAAAATAAGGCTTTGAAAGTTGGAGGGAGGCCTGGAGTTTATTTTGGTTTGAAAGTCTGTGTCAGAAGCAGAACAAAAGTCTGCTCCTACAAAAACATTGCAGGATGGGGTGGTGGTGGCTTTCTAACCTGGCAGGCTGTGACAGATAAAATCTCCTGGAGGCTGGTGGTTATGTGGGGGCTGGAGAACAGATCCTCACCTTCATGCAGCAACTTCTTTGGGGAAATCTGGTTACATTTCCTCAGACCTTAGGGCAGGTGAATGGAAAACTCCCTTTTGCACATTGCTTCCTGCCTGTGGGGTGGGAAGCATGGGCCCCTCAGCCTGACCCAATGTGTGTGCCTGCCTGAAGTCCTCTGCAGGTGATTGTCCCTGCAACAGTGCATTTTTAAGACCTGGAAAGAGGGCAAAGAACAGCTTTGCAATGGGCTCATTTCAGCAAAAAGAAGGGGTGCTTTTGGCCTTTCTACACGGTGTGTGCTCTTACATGTATGTGCTTCTCCAAGGCTGTATTTCCATACCCTTCTTGGGTCTCGGCCTCCACTATCTGTTCCCATTTCCCATACAAGCAACATCCGAGGGGGACAGCGCCTATCAGCTGTGGTTTGTGTGCTGTATTTTAATATCTAAATGTGGGCAAGAGATATTTTTTTTCATTTGATACATAAACCACATAATAAATTGCTTCTTGAATGTATGCAGTATTTCTTAAGGTCATGTTGCACCACTCCCTAATAAAATACAATCAATAACCATTGCGAGAAACCCATGGGGTAGTGTATCATTTGTCTTGAAACCTTCTGCTCTGAATGAGAATTCTGACTTCAGTTTTCAGAATGAATTGTAATCTCTCATAGGTTCTGCTAGAGATACCATAAAATATGTTGTTATATTAATCAAAGTCCCAGCACCCTGGCATCCAAACTATGAATTATTGCTGTATTATAAATGCTTAAGAAAGAATACCACAGCTTATCCCAGCCTTGCTGAAAACCATAACATTTATGATGTGATGGTAGAGAGGGCAGGAGATTTTTGTAGAAATGCTAATTAAACCTTCTCTTTTGAGATTAGGTTGATTTGATAAATCTACTTTAACACTTACTTATCTCTTTATTACATGCCCATAAACTATCTATGACCCTTTAAAATGCTTTATGAATAAATTAATGGTTTAAAATAATAACTAAATATTTCCTATGCACTTTTCAAATCAGCTCATGAAACTCCTGACATCCACCAAAATGATTTGATGTGTAATATACTACTTGATGTTATTTAAAATGTTTTTCAACTCTTGAATAAATGTTCAAATGAGTTGTAGGGCAATACCAGAGTTGTAATTTTTGGAGCCAAAAACATTCTCAGCCACTGGAAAAGACTGTTCCAGGATTTTCTGTGAGTGACTGGCCTCACAAATTAAGGCTTAGCTTTTTACTTCATTTACAGGGAATTAACTTATTTGTGCAGGGAGCAGCTACGTTAAGCAGTTACATGGAAAGGATTGGAAAAACACAAAGTTAATAATGTGTTTCTGTATAAATATTTTTATGGACTGAGTAGATTGCATTAAAGATTAGGTAGGAAATATTTAGTTAATTCGTTTATGTATTTATAAAGTGCTTTTGTGTATTTGGAATGGATTACAGAGGAATAGTACAATGACAAGAAAGAGACACCATCAGTTTGTCAAGAACAAATCATGTCAGAACAAAACAATTCCTTGCTAGAACTTAGGCAAGAGATGCTGTGGACAGAGGGAAAGCAAGAGGCATCATCATACACCTTTTGCAAGGCTTTCAGTGTTGTCTCACACGGCGTTTTCTGAAGCAAGCTGGGAAAGAGTGTCATCTAGGTGAAATTGTGCTAGCGTAGGTGGGCACTGGCTGCATAACCGTGCTCACAGAATTAAATCAATTGTTTAATTTCCAACAAGCAGCTCCACAAGGCTCTGTTCTGAACCTAAAACTGTTTAGTCTTTACAGCAGTGGTATAAGTTGGATACTTATTAAATTTACTCATGACAAAGACTAAAAGAAGTCGGAGGATGGGTTTCAAACACAAATGGGGGAAAAAGGAGGTGCTCAGCCTCCAGGCACCGTTGTCTGCTCCAGATCCTGTTTGTAATTCCAGTTCTTACAGGTAGCAGACCTGTCTACTCACACCTTGCGACTTGACTGGACTCATCACTTAGTTTTCTTTATCCAGACGGTGCGGCAAGTGGTGAGCTTGACTCTCTACAGGAGTCTGAACAGAACATGCTGAGCCCAAATGTTCAGCAGTCTGAAGCAAAACCTGTCCAAGCCACGGCTTCCCTTCCTGCACATGGAATGAGTTCCATGGACGGCATCTCATGCATTCCTCCCATGCACATTTGAAGTGGGTAACTCAAACTGTTGACACACTGTGCATACAGTCTTGTACCAGTATCCACACTGTCTTTGTAAGCCCCTTTCTGTCTTTTTGCAAGCTACACACATCTGTCTTGTCAGTACACCATCTAGCTGCTCATCAGCTGCACTTGCAAGTTCCTTTCTACTCCAATGCATTACTACAGTAACTGGCCTGCATATTTTCCAAGCTCCGTAGCATTGCTGTACACAGCAGCAGCAGCTCTTGCAAAGCACTGAGCATAGGTAGGATTCTGCCTTAACTGTGACTTCATTACACAAATAGTCCATAATGTGGCAGTGGAGTCCTCTGGGCAGCAGACCCAGAGAAAATGATGTAAGAGGCAGTGGATCTCAAGACAAACATGGATCAGCAGTATCATTGTTCTCAAAAATAAATAAATAAGTAAACCACGAAAACCTAACCACCTCTGTGGGATGCAGAGCCATGATAAGCCATCAAATAAATAATGAACAAAATGTTTCACTGAGAACTAGTGAAACCTTCACTGGAGTAATCAGTGCAGATTTGGACACTGAATTGCCAGAAACAAGTGAACTTTATTGGAATATAAACAAATTCAAACAATAGGAGTAATCAGAGATTGAGCAAGAGTGGCCTAATAGGAAAGCTTGAGAGTAAACTGTTTAGACCAGAGAAGAGAAGGTTGATGGACACCATGTGTCAACACCAAAATTCTCCTATCCCTTTTTCTGCTGCCTCTCCCAGGACTGAGATTCTCTGTATCCCCTTTAAGTTGGATAAGAAGCAGTGTGCTTAAGCTGAGAATTAGTGTTTTTATTTTAAAATACTGAAGCTCTGGAATATATTTCTGAGGAAGATTATAGTATATCCATCACTGAACAATCCTAAAACCAAGTCAAAGATATCTGCCTGTTAGGAATATTCTTAAATATACCCGAGACTGATTATCAATGGAAAAATAGCATGTGAAAACAATCTTGCAAATCTTGTAATTTTCAAGTTGACATTATTTTTCATGGGACTTACTCATGTTTTGTAATTTTTTCAGTTGGCATGCTGTTAATCTGATACTTCATGTACACACACACAAAAACCCTTGGTCCCATTGAAAATTAGAGAAGATATCACTGAGTAAGAACTGCTTGTATGACTTGGGTCTTTGCAGAGCTAAACCCTTCTTTGCAAATTCATAAGAACTGTCATCCATGGATCCCGAAGCAATTTAGAAACATTATTTAATGTTAAAAATCAACTTGGCTCAGGCTATAACTGAGTTCAGGCAGCTTTGTGGAGCTGGCTGCTTTTCAATGGAGAAAAATAATTCCCTTGGAAAGCAATTGGGCTGAGTGTTTGTAGTATTTGTACTGCTAAAAAAATTTAGGGCAGATATTCTTAGATCCACACTGGCAACCATCTAAGCCAATTCATTGATTCAGTGAACCCTGGGTAACCTTGTCAGAGCTTATTCCTACAATGCATATAGGAAAGGCTGGGGACAAACAAACTGCAGCTGGTGTAAACTTTTCACTCACTTTCCTGGCTGTAGTTCAGGTGCAAAGTGTCCTGTGTTTCCCTTCCTAAGAATCACCCAGCAGTCCTGGCAAAGTTGGTCCAAACACATTTGCGCTTGTTGCCACATTCCTGTTCCATCCAAACCACACCTTTCAATCTTTCCAATCACGTATTAATGGTTCATGCAGAGATGCAGAGATACTATGTTCAGTAGCAGTTCATCCCAGAGGATGAATCCTAGGTTCATTCAGACTGAAAAGGATCTCAAGAAGTCTTGTCCAATCTCCTGCTCAAAGCAAGATCATGGGGCCAAACCAGGTTGCTCAGAGCTTTATCCAGTCAGGTCTTGAAAAAGTCTGAGGACACAGCCAGCACGATCTCTCTGAACAGCCTGCTCCACTCTTGACATCCTCATGGGGAGGTATTTCTCTTTATACCCAGCCTGAACCTCTAACACTTCAGCTTTTGCCCTTTATCTCTTGTCCATGCTCCACTGTGTGAAGTCTGACTCTGTCTTCATTATGACCTCCTCATAGATAGTGGGGTGCAGTTGTCACATCCCCTGGTGCTGTACAAGCCCCAGGTCCTTAGCCTCTCCTCACAGAGCCCATACTCCAGGCCCAACCATCTTGCTGTCCCGAACTCCAGTTTTTCTATGCTGTTCTTGTTTTGGGGGCCCCCAAACTGGACATCATGTTGCAGATGTGGTCTGATAAGTGCTGAGCAGAGGGGTGTAATCACTTCTTTTTCTAACTGTGTTCATATTTATTCAGTCCAGGGTGCAGCTGGCCTTCTCTGTTGCCAGTGGCTCATATGCAGCTTGCTGTCTGCCAGGACCCCAGGGCCTTACCCAGAGAGCTGCTCCCCAGCCAGTCAGTCCTCAACTTGTGTCATTGCAAGGTTTTCTTCCTTCCCAGGTACAGGATTTTTATTTGTCCATGCTGAATTTGATAAGATTCATCTTAGTACCGTCCTCCAGCCTGTCTGGGTCTCTCTGTATGGCAACGGTCTTCTGCAAACCTGACTGAAGGACACTGCTGCCTCCTTCAGATCACTGGTAAAGATGTTAAGTAGGTTCCCAGGACAGAACCCTGTGGTACCCCACTTGTCACAGGCATTCGGGTAGAGTGCAGCCCATTACCCTCTTAGTCCCACCACCTAACCAATTATTTACCAATATAGTTGTCCATCCATCCAGACTGCGATGTCCTAGCTTGAATACAGGAGTAGTGTGGAAAATGGTATTGAAGACCTTTCTGAAGTCAAAGTAAATGGCATGCACTGCTTCCCCTTTCTCCACAAGCCCAGCTATTTTACCATAGAAGGTTGGTCAGGCATGATTTGCACTGGCTAATACGTTCTGGCTGTTCCCAGTCACCATCTTCTCCTTATGTCCACAAAAATGTGTTCACAGAGTATTTGCTTCATGATTTTCTCATGAGACTGATTGGCCTACAGTTCCCCATTGTGGCCTTTTGTCTTTTTTGAAAATGTGCACAATTTGCTTTTCCCCTGTTGCTAGGAAGCTCTGCTGATCTCTACAGCATTCCAAGTATTACGAGTAGCAGCATTACAAGGGCATCAGCCAGCTTTGAGTATCCACAGGTGTAACCCATCAAGTCCGATGGAATTGTATGGATCAAGTTTTATGAAGCCGTCTTGGTCTTGATCCTCACCCACTGCTGGTAGTACTCTCTTCATTGAACACTTACACTACACCAAGGCCTGGGAGATATTACTGGTAGAAACTGAGGCAAGAAAGGCACCTCAGCCTTACCTCTGTTCCTTGTCAATATACCACCAGAATTTGAAGAAAAAAGAATTTCCTCCATTGATTTTCTGGTTTAGGAACCAAGGACACTTCTGAGAATGGGTAGGTTTCTGAAATGAATTACTTTCTCTCGTTATATTGTGGCTATTAGAAGGGTTAGGAGGAAGCCTGACCCAGGCAAGAAGTAAAGAAGTTCACAGACACTGCTGGCTGTTCTAAAGATACAAATACTTTGGATTCAAATTTAAGAGACCCGATGTGAATTATCTAGGTACAGAATGTCATCTTACTGTGTTCTTCAGATTAACCAGCAGTAAAATGATCCAGAAATACATATAAACTCAGTCTGAAATCTTACAAAATTATTAATCGTAAAAAGTCCCTAAATCAAAACAGATGAAAAATACATTTGAAAATGCATCTATAACATTCTGGTAGATAAAAGTAGCTGAGAAGAAATTCTGAATGTGATTACATAAGAGAAGTATTTGGATTTCTCTATGTATCAGAGTTACAAGTTATCAGAAAAACAGGGAAGTCAACAGGTCTTCCGGACAGCACTTGTTTGAAATTAAATTATAGTGGTGCTTTTATAGCTCTTCTGAATCTTGTGAAGTGTTTTCAGGCATAAATCTTGGTGTGCCCCTCTTCATCCAGACTTTGGCTGCTAGAAGGTCAGCATGTCTGGTCACAAGTGGTTATTCAGGTGTTTTTATGGGGGGAAAAATAACCCCATACTTCAATAAGGCATCACCATATTGGTACTGTCTGGACTTGCTTTTTAGTATAAAAACAAACAAACAAACAAGCAAAAACACAGATGTTTATTGAAACCCTGCTTCCACTGATGAATCCCTGATTTTACCCTCCAGCCTTCCCAAATGGAGTGATTGTCTGCTGCACTATGAAAATTTCACCCAAAACATCCATCCTGGGCTGCCTTTCTTAATATCTCTTTAGCTGTTTAGAGTGTTCTTTGCCTTTCCTGACATTTCTTCTGGCATTGAGCTTGTGGGGACTGTGATTCCCAGCATGCAGAAATTGGAGAGATTATTCTGACCACCTCAAAGACACATTCCTGCTTCAAGATCTGAAAAAAATCTCTGTGAAGCAGATTTGACAGAGTTAAACCTGTTCTGGTACTCCTGCTAGCGACTCTTAGGGGTCCAGGATTAAGCTCACCATGAACCTGATTTACCTTTACCCTTGTTCTTCAAAAATCTACTTCCTCACTGGGCTTAACCTTTTGGTGTTTTTGTCAAACATTCCCTATTAAAGTAAGAGAACATTTCATGCCGTATGGAAATAGCAAATTTTATTTGTTTCTCATTTAGCAGCAAGGAAACGCTGCAGAAAGTAAGCCTCGCAAGGATTACTGAGTGTTTTGATAAGCAGTCAGATTCAGCTAAAACCTGCTCCTTCCCAGGCTCCTCAGTAATCCTGGTTTAGACCAGAAGAGTAATTAAGAAGTTGTAGGAAAGAGTACACTAAAGGAAAGACACAAAAAAAATTTGTTAAGGTCAAGAGCAACTGGACCTCAAGAGGTACCAGAAAATGTAGAGAACGGTGCAAGTCTTGAAGAAATACCATTTGAGGGAGAAAGTTCAAATGATTTGTTCTGAAAGAATTCAGAAATCCTTGGCTTTTTGTTAGAGCAACTAATTCACATTCATCCCAGCAGTGAAATTCTAGGTGTTACAAATGATAGCTGATATAGAAGAAACTGTAGTTTGTTCTGTGAAAATGCATATTAGATAAAGCTTAGCTGAAGAAACAGGTACCAGCAAAGTCATTCTGAGAAAGTTAGAGTTTATGTAGAAATGTGTCAGAGAAAAACATATATTTGAAGCTCTTTATCCCCAAGTTCTGGTTATGCTATTCAACCATTCTTGACACGTTTTGTAGCAGTTATTGCCAAGTAAAAAGATTTGATGCTAGATTCAGCAGTAGATTGTTTAGAGTGTAATTACCAGTCTTACAAAAATTTAAACAGGGTTATTGCTTGTGAAGCTGAAATTATATCTGGCATCTGGACGCGTTGTCCTCATTCTTCTTTTCCCTACCCTTCTGTATTCTTCAAAGAATCAGTGTAGCGCGACATTAATGCTGTTGGGAATAAAAATGATGAAAATGGGTAAAAGTACTTCCAGAAATGTCTTTCTCTCATTTAAAATTAAAACAACAAAAAAGATCAACAAACAAACTGAAAACAACAGAACACTTAAGAGCTACCAATAGCTTCCACTGGCTTTTATATGAGGAAAGATCTTTTCATACTTTTTGCATTACTGACTAGGGACATCATTTGGTAACACATGACCAGTCATAGCTGATTGTATATAATACACAGAAATGGAGCTAGCTACCGTGTACTGGGGTTTGCTTTTCTACCAAGAATTACTCTGAAGTTACATTATTGCTCCAGGGAGCATCCGAAGTGGCAAGCTAGTGCTCTGATTATTTCAGCTCCAAACTGTGGATCTGCCTCCATTCCTAGTGAATACAAGCATCCTGCATGTTCAGCAAATTATCTGTGGGTCTGGGGAATAAACCATCTGAAAGAGGTGATGGTCCACCTTGCCAGACCTTTGGGTGTTCACTGCATGTCCCAGTGACTCCAGTAGTTGTCCTTAACAACCTTTCAGACTTCTGTTTGTCAAAAACAATTGGAGGAAAAGCTCATATGAAGGCATTAAAATTATATGGGTTATTACTTTGAGAATGAGAGTCAAAATAAAAAGACATAAAATAGGAGTGATATCAAGGAATTGAAACAAGTAAGAGGGTCAATAAATCTGAAAGTAGGGGATTCAAAAGAAAAACACTTAATTGCATTATAAGTAGTGAGAATTGACATTCTCATGCCCCTAAATATCACTGAAGCCAAGATGAGTCCTGGCAGCCAGGAAGGCCAATAATGCCCTGGGGTGCTTCAAGCACGGCATTGCTAGCCAGTCAAGGGAAGGGGTTGTCCTGTTCTGCTATGCCAGGGCAGCCTCACCTCCAGTACTGTGTGCAGGTTTGAGTGCCACAGTGTAAGAAAGACATAAACCAAAGGACAGCTATGAAGATGGTGAAGGGCCTAGAGAGGAGCCCTATGAGAAGCAGCTGAGGTCCCTTGGTTTGCTCAGCCCAGAGCAGAGCAGGCTGAGGGGAGG
Organism: Anas platyrhynchos; assembly: GCF_047663525.1. NCBI lineage: Eukaryota > Metazoa > Chordata > Aves > Anseriformes > Anatidae > Anas > Anas platyrhynchos. Next base: position 13,876,160 of record NC_092587.1, read on the forward strand.
CCTCATGGCGGCCTGCAGCTGCCTCACGAGGGGAGCGGAGGGGCAGGCGCTGAGCTCTGCTCTCTGGGGACAGCGACAGGACCCGAGGGAACGGCATGGAGCTGGGACAGGGGAGGGTCAGGCTGGGGCTTAGGGAAAGGTTCTGCACCCAGAGGGTGGTCGGGCACTGGGACAGGCTCCCCAGGGTAGTGGGCACAGCACCGAGCTGCCGGAGTTCAAGGAGTGTTTGGGCAGCGATCTCAGACACAGGGTCTGATGTTGGGGTGTTCCTGTGTGGAGCCAGGAGTTGGACTCCATGATCCTTGTGGGTCCCTTCCAACTCATGATATCCTATGATATTCTAAGATATTTTAGTAGGATCCTAAACTAGACTGTATATTTATAAAGGTAAAAAATGAACTAGTAGGCCTTTACAAGTTAAGGTTAAACAACAAAAACAACAAACTTCTTGGGAAAATGTAAAGCCTCATGTTTCAGCACTTGTTTCCAGTACAAGAAGAAAGGTTTCCCTGGAGAATGATCACCTCATAACTGTTTAACATCAGGCCTTCTTGTATATCATCCCTAAACATCTGGTATTTAGCATTATTGGCAACAAAATTGAGATGAAGTAGGCAATAGTGTGATGTGATATGGCAACTCATATGAGGAGAATGAGGTCCAATAAGTATTTGGTCTTATGCACACGATTTCATTTTCAGTTTCAAATTCCCCATGCAACTCAGTTTGGCTGGCCAAAGTTATAGGCAACAACAAAAAAATAACAACCAACAAATTCTGAATAAAGATAAGCCAGGGACTTTAATCAGTCTAGGTTTCTTTTAAAATGTTTTGTACTGGTATAGCCATACCAACTTCCCAAGCTGCACTGTGCTTAGAAGTAGCTGAAGGGAGCCATAATAGAAATGATTTTTGCAGACAACTTCAGAACCATGGCAGAGACAGAACAAGCATTTATTGGGAAAGGTATTCTGATCTTTGTATTATGTTTTGCATCTTTGGCAAATGTGGAAGAGGGGGATATTTCTGAGGATGAACAAAACCAATTTTACCTGACCTACTGTCAAGGTTTTGGCTGGGGTAGAGTTAATTTTCTTTGTGGAGGGTTGTATGATGCCGTGTTATGGATTTTTGATGAAAACAGTGGTGACAACACACTAATGTTTTTAGTTGTTGCAGAGCAGGGCTTACACAGAGCAGCTCTGCTGCTCATGCTGCACTGGAGGTGCACAAGGAGCTGGGAGGGCACAGAACCAGGACAGGTGACCCAGGCTGGCCAAAGAGAGGTCCCATACCGTGTGGTGTCATGCTCAGCAATAAAAGCTGGGGTAAAGAAGGAGGAAAGGAGGGACATTGGGAGTGATGGCATTTGTCTCCCCAAGAAACCATTACGTGTGATGTGCCCTGCTTCCTTTGAAATGGCTGAACACCAGCCTGTCGATGGGAAATAGCAAATGAATTTCTTGTTTTGCTTTGCTTGTGCACGTGGCTTTTGCTTTACCTAGTGAACCATCTTTATCTCAACCCATGAGTTCTCTCACTTTTACCTTTCTGATTCTCTCCCCCATCCCATCTGGGGAGAGTGAGTGAGCAGCTGTGTTGTGCCGAGCTGCCTGCTGGGGTTGAACAACAACATCGACATGTACCTTTGCCTTTACCTGAGCTAACATGAGAGATCTGGACATAATACAGTTTGTGAATATCTGCACCCACCTTTTCCTAAATGCTTCCTTAGTGCCCATCTTGTATACAAAATGGGAGATACACAAAACCTATGTGAAACCAAACCCTAAAATGACTGTAAGATTGTACTTCTACAGTTTCCCACAGGTCACATTTGTCATGGACAGTTTTCATCTGCACAAAAACACTGCCATACTTCAATCCAAACACAAAAACACTCAAGAATTTGCCAGAATTTCCAGTGTAGTTGACCTAGTCTCAGATTTCTTGTCTTCAGAAGGGTGAGCCACCCACTGTGGTCACCATTGAACCATGTTGCTTTGCAGCAGAGAAATAAGAATTAATTTGACCAGAGTCCCACCACAGCCCCGAGGTATTCTTGAAGCAGGCACTGGATGCAAGTCAGATCTCTGCAGCCCTGATGCGTTTTATGAACCAGATCATAGACAGCTGAGAGCTGCTCATGGTTGTCACTTTCAAAGGGACTTTAAAGCCACATTTCCCTGCTCCTCAGCACAAGGAGCTTGAAAATGCTCTGAGAAAAGATCACAAAGCATTCTTGTAACCAACCTTAACTCCTCAGGCTGTGCACACGGAAAGGCACCCTAATCTCCAGGGGGAGTTGAAGGCAAATCTACTCCTTTGAAATAGCATCAGCACTGACCCGTGGGCAGACCAAACACCTATTTTAAAATCTATTTTTAAGTTTTTAATTGGGTATTTTTGGCACAGTGAAAGCATATTCTTTACAGGACTGGTAACATAAAATTCTGTCTCTCACCTTTTGCACATGTGCATAATTCATCTTTGAAATTTTCTAGATTGTTTGCCAAAACTCTGAGGCCTGCCACTCATGAATTACTCTTGCAATGCAAAAAAAAAAGCATAGAGCTTTAGAGTAATACACATCATCAGTCTTTAAAGGCTGAAATTTTGCAAGTGATAAATTTTAATCTTAATAGAAACTTTTCCAATAACGAAAGAAGCTAGTGTAATGAAGGATTTGGACCAGATCCAAAAAAAAGAAGGAGACACCTACAAGTGCTACAGTACCTAGCATTTAGGGTGCCTGATGCTGAGAACAGGGTCCAAAACCCTGAGTTATCTGCCTCCAGTTTCTCTGCAATGCCTTGCAAAGACAGGAGACACAAGGAGATACAGACATGGTCAACTCAGTACAGACTCTAAGCATACTTCAGCTGTCCCAAAGGGTCACTTCTCTCTGTGAAAATCGTGGAAGATTTATTTGGGTTAAACTAGAACTGTCTTTGCTCTAAAGTGAAGAGGGTGAGAGGACATAGCATGCAATATAGAACAATTTCTCTGTAACAGGTTGAAAGCAGGAAAGAGAACATTACTTTCCCTCAAGTTCAGCACCATATTTATGGAGAAACCAATTTTTCATCCATAGTATCAGGTACTGCCATCAAATTTCCATGTAATGCCCTTGTCCTTTGCCAACTTCTTTGCAGAGACTTTGCTCTATTAAGTCTCCACACAAAGAATTGCCCTACATTCAGATCCAATTTAACAAGTGAAGGCAAATTTGTGCAGAAGGATGAGGGAATTCTCCTGGCAGATATAATCAGTGCTCACAGGGCAGAGGATCATAATTGGTACCTACTCCCTCTATTTCTTAAGAAACATTTTTACTTTTATGCAGTTTACCAAGTGTCTCAATCAGTTCAGAATGTATCCCATCAAAATCAGTCTGAAATGTGTATTTCTTCAAAGTGAATAGAAACCTAAGTTCCTGTAGGACTGTGAGGAGAGGAACATAGAAGTCAGGAAGAAAATGAAAGGGTAAGAAAAGGACACAGCAACAAAGGAAAATGTTAAGAAAATAAGGGGAACTGGGTAAATTGAAGAATGACCTTGCAAAGGCAAAGCTACAAAGTCACTTTTGTTGGCACACTTAAGTTCCACATCACTGAATTATGATGAGACTTAGACAAAACTTTCCTCTGATTTCCATCTTGCTGAGTGCCCATAATGTAATGTTCTTCAGACTTCAGGGATCATTTGATCCTTGCAGAGAGTTTCTGGATGTTTCCTATAGTCACTCCATCAGCCATAGCATTTCTGCCTGGAAGTGGCCTGGGCTGGCTTTTCCAGGAGGAGAAATATGAAAACCCTGGAATTTGGTGACTTTCTATGTGGGCAGAGCGTCCCAACAACTGAAGTATGATTTCTGCAATACGTTACAGAAACTTATCTTTTTATGCTTAACAATGACTATTGTACATTACTGCAGAAATATTTAACCCACCTGGCTGGCTCACATCCCACTGCACAAACCTGACGGGCACTGGTTACCATGGGGAGGCAAAAAGTGAGGTCCAACAAAATAAGCAAGTTGATGCTCATAACGGTGAAATTTATGGTAGAGTACACAATTGATGCTAAGGTCCAGATGAGAAAGTCCATGGCTTACCAGTAGTTGTTTGTTAAAGTTTGTCTTGTATTTCTGAAACATGAGGAATCTGTTTGAATCCATGTGTTTGTTCTTGCTGCAGGACTGGGACAAAAAGACAGTTTTAATGGCAGGCCAGCCAGGTTAGAAATGTTCCAGGCCAAATTTAACCCTGAACAAGTCTGCTGTATATAAATTGATTTGTGCAAGTTGGAAATGGAAAGAAAACATTGTCATTTTCAAGGCTTCTGGTAGCTTTTTTTTTTTTTACATCTGTTCACTCATTCCTGGGACTTACAGTTTGATATTTTCCCTTCCCAGAAGCCTGGTTTTCACTTTTTCTTGGGTTTCATTTTACTCTAGCCTGTGACTATACCTCTGACCACAGACTTCAATACTGAAGCATTTTTCCAAGAAGAAAGCACTTTACAGGTCTATTCCAAGTCTTAAGTGATGTTGCGCTTTCTCATATGACCCACCTTGCTAACTGATGTTGCGTTAGTACAGAAAAAAATAAAGGTATGTTCTTGAAGTAAAAAATGAGGCTTATCTCTCTAGAAAAATGAATAGTACAGATGTGGCCAACTGATAAATTCTGCTCTAACAAAAGGTGGGCTTGAAAGCATACATAATTTCTCTTTAATACAAATGAATGTTGCATACTTCCAAAGATTTTGGCTCCCGGTTGGCTTCAGAAAAGTAAAGATCAGTTGCATAACTTCAGAAACACATTTAAGCTAGCAGGATAACAAGTATATTGCAGCATCTTAAATCACAAGAAAAGCTTTAGACTGGCCTGGGACTCCTCAGTGCTGATGGAAATTCAAGCTGTAAAGAGAAACATCAAGACCTTGCTGTGTTCTTCATCCCTGCAGAGATGCCAAGGGTGTCAGCGGGGTCATGGCAGTGGGAGCAGATGAGCAGAGCCCCCATGGATGTGCTCTAACAGCGAAATCTGTCCCATTTGTATGTATTGCAGGAGCGAGTTGAGGACACAGGACTCAAGTGAGATGCAGGCTGTGCATGCCAGCTACACAGCCTGCGTGTTGCAGAGGACCATATTTCAGGTTATTTTAACAGTGCAAGGCTCTTGGCCCAGCACCATTAATCCATGCCTCCTGGGAGCCCATCAGAGAGCCCAGGGAAATGGGGCTGACAATGATTAAGCTGCTTTCATCTCCTTGGAAAACCCCTTAATTCTTTGGGTTGGCATTACTTCCTATGGAGATTTTCTAGCAAAGTAATAGCCCAGGTGAGCAAGGCTCATTCTGTCCTGCTTGAAATGTTTCCCTTGGAGCTTTTCAAAGGTGTTTTTAAGGTCTTTGAGCTGTCTGCAGAGAATAATCAGGCCATACTTCTTGGAAGGGCACAAGTCAGCTACAGGGATCTTGATACTTAATATAGGTTCACCCACAGCATGCAGGGAGCTCAGTTCTGTAACATACCTAAAGAAATGCTCCCAGCAACCAGTGATTTGTACCTCAGTAAAACACCATGTTTCTGCCACATCTTGTTATTATTTATGGGCTTTGTTCTTGTTCAAAGGAGCCCTGCACAGCAGGGCTGGGTGCTGCACAGACGCAGAGTGTGAAGGCTGTCGGGTGTAATGCAGGTGTAAGAGAACACGGGATGAATGTACCCAGAGGAGTACAAAAAGCAGGGGGATGATGGGATGATACAGTTCATCAAATGTCTTACTGCTGTTGAGTTGTTTTTTTTATAACATCCTGGTAAAGGGAAAGAATTGCCTTACCTGGGTTGGGCTGAACTGGCTATAGCTGTGTAAGTCATACCAGTCACCAGCCCCCTGTAATCCATGGAGAGACATGAGCCAAAGGCTGATCACTCCCTTTCTCTGAGCTGCTCGGGATGGGTCATGCACTGGAGAGGCCTTTCTTCTTCCAAGAGGCTCTATCTTGGGACCTGAGACAAAGTTCACTAGGTTTAATTCTTGTCCAAATTAAAAGGTGATGTCATGAAAGCTGGATAAAATGCAGAGCACCAGCATACCCCTGGGCCCTGGCTGGTACCAGCACCCCCAGCACGTGGTGGCTGTCATGCCAGGCAGTCCCATCGGTCTGTGATACCCTCCTGAAGCTGTCCAGAGAAGATTTTGCATCCATCCTGCATTTTCTATGAGCTCTGCTGTATGCTAACAGACACAGTATGAATATTTTTTCTCAGATGAGTAATGGTTTGTTTTCTAAGAAGCTGGAAGCCAACTGTGAAAGAGAGAGAGCAGGGAGGGGCTGCCTGCCATGCTGGTGGGTAGAGGGGAGGACGGGGGACAGGCTGGCTTCCCTGCTGCTCCCGTTCCTGGATTTCTTGTAAGGGTCAGAGATAGCCATGCCAGCAGGAAATTGTGAGAAGGGATGTGCAGAGGGGCTTCGTGCTTTCTACCTGAAGCAAACCTCTCTGAAGGAGCTCGTGCTTCTGTGCTCTGGGTAACAGGTGGGAGCAACTCCCTGCCTGCGTTCACTGACTCACGATGCTCTGACCTGTCACTGTCTGCAGAGCAGGAGGGTAATTTTGGTGTTGGTCACAGTGCAGAAGTCACAGGATGATTTCGGTTTCCCTAAGTTCCTCTGTCTGTGGAATTCCCAGAGATACGGCCATAAACTCCCCACCGACGCTGCAGGAATGACTCCTGAGTGCACTCAATGGATGAATGTCTTCATTTTAACAGGCTCCTAATGAAACACACAGCAAAAGAACCCTTGTAAAGAGGAGAAGAGGGGGGATAATTAGCTCAGAGCTGAAAGCAAAGAAAGATTGCCGCGGTATTCTCCTGAACACAGGCATTGTATGCAGAAAAAAAAAAAAATGATGGTTCTTGGCTTTTATTCCTCAAAGAGCACTGAAAAGCCACAAGCTTCTTACCTTACAAAATGTTTGCTCTCTGCAGCTGTCCAACCCCCAAAACACAGTGCTTGCCATAGGTATCCTGCCAGCTTTTTCTGTTCTCAGCTGAATGCAGACACCAATTTCATTTCCATCAGGAGGCAGCGTGTAGAACAATCCCCTGACCTCTCCTGGGGCTTTCCTCAGCTGAGCACCACTCCCCAGTGGTGATTTTCCCTGGTATCAGGGCAAGCTGCTTTCAAAAGCCTTCAAAATGCTCGAGTCCCACCTGAGCTGCTTCAGCAGACTAGTGGAAGCTGTTTAGGAGGTCAGTCAGGGAGACAATTCAGATTATGGTCATTCCTTCTGAATAGGTAATATTGAGAGTATAAAGCATTATTTAAATCTCATCAAAATGCCATTCCCAGTCAAGGTCCCATGCATGATAAATGGTGTTGACAGCATACTCTCCTCAGTAGATATATGCTGCTAATATTAGCTTTACATTAAAAGCTAGAAGTCCACCCACCCTGCAGATAGAGCTGTTCTCCGTCATGCTGAGGAGGCAGCCGAAGCTGTGGAGGCCAACAGGAGTAGGACAGGCATTGCTCTTCAAGAGTACTGTTGATTCCCTCTTCCAGGAGGTTTTCCACCATTTTCTGAGGACAGCTTGCACAGAGGAAGAGGAGAAGATCCAAGAAGCAACAGGGAAACCCATTAGCAACCTAGCCAGGCACTGCCACCAGCCCATGCCTGCTGGAGGTGAGCTGGGGCACCCACCTGCAGCCAAGGGTTGAGGCAGAGCTGTCCTTTTTCCTGGAAGGAGACCAGCCTGGTGAGCATATGACTTTTTTCTGCTCAGTGGCATTTTGCTTTGGCATCTCAGGTGTGTAAATGCAAACATAAGAAATGCTGTGCTAGGACAGAAAGTGGTCCATGTCATTCCATACTGCGCTTTGAGCTGTGGCAAAAAGATCTGGGGAGAGCACATGAGTCTGGCCATCTTCTCCAGCCACTGCCAAGTATTCCTCCATCATCCCTGCCTACTCCCCTTCCCTATCCAACTCTTCAGGCTGGCGCCATTTCCAGAAGGTCTTGTGATAAATTCCTTTAGCTAACTTTTGTTTAAATATCCGAGATACCTGATTACATGATTTTTTAACACAGGTGGCTCTATCTGATCCAAGGTATGCATTCAATCTTTAGCATTACCAAACTTTGCCAACCAAGAAAGCATTTGTGAGCAGTCTGAAATAATCTACTGACTAGAGGAAAGAGCTGTTCTCTGCCTTGTTTCTTTCCTCATAACTGCATTCATGGAGCAGCCCACCTGTGCAAGAACGTTTAAAGAAAAAATGAAAGGAGATAAATCCTATAAATTAATCAGGGGCCTTTTTTAATTATTAAAATACTCTATATTTTCAATTAATTTTTTACAATTATTTGAGAAGGACAGAGCATTGAAATTAGGAATGCATTTAAAATAAGACATAATTTTTAATTTATATATTAATTTACAAGCTCTGTGATATTGAAGCTTCAGATATTTTCTACATTTTTCAATGACTTTTCTGTGCTGAAACTATTTTATTGTGTTAGTAATAAATTCTTATTTACATTGGGCTCTCACTTGTGTATTAAAATTTTGTAGGAAAGATACAAGAAATAAAAATATTTCTTCTATCAGGAGATTCAGCAAGCTGTTGTTGTTACGCTTTTCTTAGCACTGAATACTGATTTCCATCCTGGCAAAAACTTCACTAAAGAAAATAAGCTTAGTGAAAGAGCATTGAAAAAGCTGGCAAAATATTGATAAGGTGATTTCATTTATCTTTGAAAAGTTACAGATTTTTCAGTGATGCCATCATCCTCCGAGATTGAAAAATCTGAAATCAGGGTTTTGCACCTTTGCTATCCTGCTTCTAATTAAGCACGAAGGGACAACAGTTGTTACGTTTAGTTATTGGATTAAGAAATAACAATATCTTGTATACTTGTAACCACAAGACTAGCTGGCAAGATGCAGAACACAAATGGTGTACCTTTTCTTAAGTTTCTGGGAAAAAAATCTTGGTCTTGAGATGAAGTGCCCTAATTGGTGAAGCACTGTGTCATTCAAAGCAATAAATAAATAAAATTAAAAAAAAAATAGATAAATGTAACAGTGTGACACCCACATGTCTACCCATCTCACTGTATAGATCTTCTCCATCACCTTCAGGCCCTCATTTTCAACTAGCTGGGTTATGTTTGGAACACGCTTTCCCAAGCGCGTCCTCTTTTCTTCATTGCCTTTGTATTTATGCCAGTTTGTGTTTACATCATGCTCAGAAAAGACAGGCTAAGCTTAATAGTATTCTTTACTATGGTGTAGATTAAGAGCTTTTAGGGATTGTTGGAACAGTTTTGTCTCTCAAAATTTACCTCTAGTTAAAATGAAACAGCTTATGAGCGTTGGAGTGGAACTGAGAAAATCAGCCATCCAGGCACAGGTAAATGGGGCCAGTTATGTTTTACATACGATGATCTCTAAGTCCAGACATCCCTTAATGTGACCAAACTCTTACCTGAGGCAACATGCTGCATTTATTTCCAATGGGTTTTTGTATGAATTAAGTCAGTGAGGGAAATATCTGTGGGTACACTCAGGGACAGTGACTCTCTGTCTCTCTGACAAAGATGACTTGAATCTCTTGTTTTCTGAATGTCTAAAACCCAAAGTATTTTTATCCATAGGGCCTTACTTTCCTCTACTCTTGTAGTGAAGTACAACAAATATCTCCTTGCCTCTTAGAGTAGAAGAGCTTTCAAAACCAACAATATGAAACACAGACTGAGATAACAGCATAGTCTGAATATTTCAGTTAGTTGTAAATAATCTTGCAGATTTCAAAGCATTGGTCATGTATGAAGAATACTGCATTAATTAAGACCTGTGCTGGTTTCACAGAATCACAGAATTTCTAGGTTGGAAGAGACCTCAAGATCATCGAGTCCAACCTCTAACCTAACACTAACAGTCCCCACTAAACCATATCCCTAAGCTCTACATCTAAACGTCTTTTGAAGACTTCCAGGGATGGTGACTCCACCACCTCCCTGGGCAGCCCGTTCCAGTGCCTCACAACCCTTTCAGTAAAGAAATTCTTCCTAACATCTAACCTAAAACTCCCCTGGCGTAACTTTAGCCCATTCCCCCTCGTCCTGTCACCAGGCACATGGGAGAACAGGCCAACCCCCACCTCTCTACAGCCTCCTTTAATGTACTTATACAGAGCAATAAGGTCACCCCTGAGCCTCCTCTTCTCTAGGCTGAACAAGCCCAGCTCCTTCAGCCGCTCCTCATAGGACTTGCTCTCCAGGCCCCTCACCAGCTTCGTCGCCCTTCTTTGGACCCGCTCAAGCACCTCGATGTCCTTCTTGTAGCGAGGGGCCCAAAACTGAACACAGTACTTGAGGTGCGGCCTCACCAGAGCCGAGTACAGGGGGACGATCACCTCCCTAGCCCTGCTGGTCACAGTGTTTCTGATACAAGCCAGGATGCCGTTGGCCTTCTTGGCCACCTGAGCACACTGCTGGCTCATATTCAGCCGACTGTCCACCATCACTCCCAGGTCCTTCTCTGCCTGGCAGCTCTCCAACCATTCCTCTCCCAGCCTGTAGTTCTGCTTGGGGTTATTGCGCCTCAGGTGCAGGACCCGGCACTTGGCCTTGTTGAACTTCATACAGTTGACCTCAGCCCATTGGTGCAGCCTATCCAGATCCTCCTGCAGAGCCTTCCTACCCTCGAGCAGATCGACACACGCACCTAGCTTGGTGTCATCTGCAAACTTACTGAGGGTGCACTCAATGCCATCATCCAGATCATTGATGAAGATGTTAAAGAGGACCGGCCCCAGCACCGAGCCCTGGGGGACGCCACTAGTGACTGGCCTCCAACTGGACTTGGCTCCATTCACCACAACTCTTTGGGCCCGGCTATCCAGCCAGTTTCTAACCCAACGAAGCGTGCGCCAGTCCAAGCCAAGAGCAGCCAGTTTCTTGAGGAGAATGCTGTGGGAGACGGTGTCAAAAGCCTTGCTGAAGTCAAGGTAGACCACATCCACAGCCTTTCCCTCATCCACCCAGCGCGTCACTTTGTCGTAGAAGGAGATCAGGTTCGTCAAGCAGGACCTGCCTTCCATAAACCCATGCTGGCTGGGCCTGATCGCCTGCTTGCCCTTCAAGTGCCGCATGATGACTCCCAAGAGGATCTGCTCCATGAGCTTCCCTGGTACTGAGGTCAAACTGACCGGCCTGTAGTTCCCCGGGTCTGCCCTCCGGCCCTTCTTGTAGATGGGCATCACATTTGCTAGTCGCCAGTCAGCTGGGACCTCCCCCGATAGCCAGGACTGCTGATAAATGATGGATAGGGGCTTGGCCAGCTCCTCTGCCAGTTCTCTCAGTACCCTTGGGTGGATCCCATCCGGCCCCATCGATTTATGCACATCCAAGTGCCGTAGCAGGTCACCAACCAGTTCTTCGTGGATGGTGAGGGCCACATCCTGCTCCCCATCCCCTTCCACCAGTTCTGGGTACTGGGTATCCAGAGAGCAACCGGTTTTGCCACTAAAGACTGAGGCAAAGAAGGCATTAAGCACCTCCGCCTTTTCCTCATCTCTTGTAACTAAGTTTCCCCCCGCATCCAGTAAAGGATGGAGATTCTCCCTAGTCCTCCTTTTTGTGTTGATGTATTTATAAAAGCGTTTTTTGTTATCTTTAACAGCAGTAGCCAGATTGAGCTCCAGATGAGCTTTGGCCTTCCTAATCTTGTCCCTGCACAGCCTCGCTACATCCTTATAGTCCTCCTTAGTGGCCTGCCCAATTTTCCAAAGATTATAAACCCTCTTTTTCCTCCTAAGCTCAAGCCACAATTCTCTGTTGAGCCAGGCTGGTCTTCTTCCCCGCTGGCTCATCTTTGGGCACATGGGGACAGACCGCTCCTGTGCCATTAGGATTTGCCTCTTGAATAGCACCCAGCCTTTCTGGACCCCTCTGCCCTTCAGAACCGCCTCCCATGGGACTCCACCAACTAGTGTCCTGAGCAGCCCAAAGTCAGCCCTCCGAAAGTCCAATACAGTGGTTTTACTGGTTCCCTTCCTGGCCCCGCCAAGAATAGTGAACTCCACCATTTCGTGGTCACTCTGCCCAAGACAGCTCCCGACAATCACATCCTCCACCAGTCCTTCTCTGTTTGTGAAGAGAAGGTCTAGCAGGGCACCACCCCTGGTAGGTTCACTAATCAGCTGCGTCAGGAAGCTATCTTCCACTTTCTCCAGAAACCTCCTAGACTGCTTCCTCTGGGCTGTGTTGTGCTTCCAGGATATGTCAGGGAAGTTGAAGTCCCCCACGAGTACAAGCGCCGACGAATTCGCAACTTCTGTCAGCTGCCTGTAGAACTCCTCATCCGTCTCCTCATCCTGGTTCGGCGGTCTATAGCAGACCCCGACCAGGACACTAGCCTTGTTGTCCCTGCCGATCCTAACCCAAAGGGACTCGATCTTGTCATTCCTAGCCTCGAGTTCTACAACATCGAAAGACTCTCTAATATAGAGAGCCACACCGCCACCCCTTCTGTGCTGCCTGTCCCTTCTGAAGAGCCTATAGCCAGGCATCGCAGCACTCCAGTCATGAGACTGGTCCCACCACGTTTCCGTGATGGCAACCAAGTCGTAGCCTGCCCGCTGCACGATGGCTTCCAGCTCCTCCTGTTTGTTACCCATGCTGCGTGCATTGGTGTAGATGCACTTCAGCTGGGCCTTTACCTTATCCTCCGGCCTTGCCATTGCTCCCCCTGGCACAGCCCCAACAATCCTTGCTTCAGCCCCATCCCCCTTCTTACCTAGTTTAAAGCCCTATCAATGAGCCCCGCCAGCTCCTGGCCCAGGATCCTTTTTCCCCTAAAGGATAGGGACCCGTCTACGGCCATCAGACCAGGTGCTGAGTAAACTGCCCCATGGTCGAAAAACCCAAGATTTCTGCGTAGGCACCAGCCCCGGAGCCACGTGTTTAACAGGTGGGCTTTCCTTGTCCTCTCCGTACCCCTCCCTGTCAACGTAGGGATGGACGAAAATACTACCTGCACTCCCGCTCCGTCCACTAACCGTCCCAGCCCCCTAAAGTCTCTTTTGATAGCCTTCAGGCTTCTGTCATCAATGTCATCACTACCTGCCTGGACTATCACAAGAGGATAATAGTCTGAGGGGCGTACCAGGTTGGGGAGCTTCCTGGCAACGTCCCTGACCCTGGCCCCAGGGAGGCAGCAGACTTCCCTACGGGTAGAGTCAGGCCGACAAATAGGGATGTACAGTACGATGCAGTTGCTGCACAAACACATCATTACTAACATTTTGCCCTTTTCCCTGGTTCTGGCACTTCAGCAGTTAAATGCATCTCCTTCGTATTCAAAGCCACTGAAAAACACTCAGATACTTTAGATGAGATTGCTTCCACTCTGAGGCAGATTAGGGAGAGTATCGCATCTCAGGAACCCAGTTTATTTTCCTCTCCCATCTGGTCACAAATTTCTGAAAGGCTTTTTATTGTCTGTTTTGCATCCCCAAAGTATACGTTAGGTTGAATTTTGTTGTTGTCTGCAAAGTAATCACAAAACACATTACAAAACATTATGGGTTGTGTGATATTACCAATGCCCGGTCCTTCCCCTAGTATATTTGACAAGTAATATTAAAATCAGGCCTTGTTCTTTTATTTTCCATTACAAAAAGCCATCTGTTATGAATTTCATATTCAAACATTTTAAAGTTGTATAAAAACAGTATTGCAATGCCAATAACTCACAATGCAATACTAATATATATATAACGTGTATAATATATATATACACATTAATATATGTATTATATATATTCTACATATACATATATATTCAAAGAGAGTTTAAGGGAAGGATTCATTGCCAGTTGGTGATGCCAAGACTGTGGAGAGAATTATAAAGTGCCTTTTCTAACCAGCGCCATATGGCAGCGGTAGGGAAGCTGATGTATGGTTAATTTATGTAATGTGCAGTGAGGTAACCCAGTGATTAGTAAGGACTTCAAAAAATGCAGAAAGTAATAGTAGGTGAATTGAAACGTCCATCTTCTGATTTACTGTAAAGGAAATATAACGAAGGGGGTACATGAGAGAAGAGCTGCAGGGTGGGCTCTGCAGTCTTGCCATGGATCCCACCACGCCACAACAATGCATCTGCTGCACGTGGCTGCTGTGCTCTGTCCTCCAGCTGTCACGCTCCAGCCTAGTCATAATATCAACTGTTATGCAATGTATATTGGAACCAGCATTTTGCTGTTTAATTTTGAACTTCATACATTTTCTTTCACTCCAGGTTCAGGGGAAATCATCATTTTACTGTAATTGGGTGCCATTGCAGCTGAAGCTTACAAAGAAAAAGAAAGTATATATATATATATATATAAAAATATATGCATATGCAGTTGAATTGGCAAAAAAGGAGATTGGGGCTGGAAATAAGAGCTTATTGTTTCCTCTCTTGAATACATTTATTGATAAATCAGATCTTATGAATATCATTCAGGGTGTTTTTTGAGGACAACTCAAGAGCATCACATCTCTGCATAATCAGGTAGGAATTTTGCAAAGCTCACAGTGTGTACCTTTTTAAAAATTAGGAATTTCAAACAACATGGAAGTTTAATTAAAGGTAATGATGTCGTATTTGTGAAAATTTTGATGTCCTATTTGTGAAAAACAGGAATCTGTTACAGAATAATAGAAATGCAGGCCTAGAAAAGACTTAGGTCCATTTCACTGCACTGAGACAGAAAATTAATGATCCAAAACATCTTAATTAAAAGTGTGTTTTTTCAAGCAAAACAGCATTATTTATCAAAATATTTGTCTCTGGAGCTTTTTGTCCATTATCTATGATTTCACTATTTTATCTGATCCACTCAGGAAGCAGAAATAATGCCATGTGGCCCAGAAAGTGAGGTACACACAGTAAGAGAAGTAAAATTATGTGTTTTAAATGGTTAAAACACTGTTAGTTACAACAGGTGAAATAACCCTGTGTACTCTCTCTGCACAGACATAGTGTGTGTGTTTCAATCAAAGAAAAAAACACAGTTTAGTTTTGTGAGCATCAGTTTGATTAAAAGATTTTCATGCTCCTCGTGGCCTCACCTGAGGATGCAATTCCAAAACAATGCCAAAAACTTAAGGATCATAAGCACTGCGTGACTTTTCCCAACCCTACACCCAATCAATGGGTTAGATGTAGTATAGCTCTTTTACTGTAGGCATTGAGTTGCTGTACATAACATGCAGTAACATGATAAGATATGATAGCATAAATATATAATTATAATGTAATATCCAGAAGAATGTTTATGTGAGCAAGAACACAAACCATGTATGGATCCCTGAGGACAGGATTACCATGTCCTGAGGAAGGCAGTAGCTCTGAAAATACAAAGACTGTTCTCAGTGGTTTGATTACTCACTGGCATAGGAGAAATGAAAAAAGAGAATGTGCTGAGGGAATCCAGGAGCTATAAAAGCACAGATTTAATCTGTAAGTGCTCAAAAGTTCAGAGGAAATGGAGGCAGGGTTTGGTGCACCATTATTCTTCATTTTGACTCCTCGCTGTTTCTCTTATGAGCTACCTGAGAATGAGCAAAGTGTCTTGGGGGTAGAAATCTCTCTGAAAAATCTTTGTAGTATCCTTCGAGGGTCACATGAAGCAGTAGATCAGAGGATGGATACCTACCCTCTGGGAAGAGTGTTAATAAGTTGGGGAGAGTTGAAGGGTACACAGCTGAACCCAAAGGCACCATTCTGCAGAGGACAGTGCCAGAGTTCAGAGACCACATCCAAGGGTTGGAGACACTGTCTGGAGTCTGCCTGTGTTGAAGAAGGGCGGTCTGAAATGCCCACAGGTCTTTCATGGCAGGAACATACCCCAGGCTGCAGTAACTGGCCTCTGACAGTGCATGAAAAGAAACTTGCCCTGTTCATAGCCCCATTCCCCTGTTCAGAGCATCACTTCTCCAGGCTGGGCAGCAGCATCCATCCATGCATCCATCCCTGGCCACCAGTTTGGTGACACTGGGTGAGAGGGTGCTCACAGCTACCCCCAGACAAGGCAAAGGGAGGCAGGAGCTGCTGCTTTCTGCAGAATCAGGGCAAAAATATACAGGAGAGAAGTTGGCATCTTAAATGGCAACATTTCTGCTCATGCTGTTAATGGTGAGGCACCTCCAGACAGGTTAATTATCTTTTAAAACCAAACAAAACTAAAGGACAAGAAAACAAAAGCAACAACAAAAAGCCACCTATTTTATTGTCAGCTTTTATAGCAATAGCAAACAGCGTGAAAGAGACCCTGGGGTCATGAATGTGTGCTGAAAGTCACACTGCAAGGAACAGGAGGAAAACCACCAGTAATTGTATTGACCCTGAGAGCACACGGTTGGTTCTGCACCGCGGTCCCAAGCTCCTGCCACTTTTCTGGTTCCTGGGTCTCTAGCAAGCTGATGCACACACAGACCATGAGAATGGTCTGCCCTGTGCTGGGTGAAGGGCAGATCCTCTCCCTGCTTTCTTCTTCTGACACAATTATTTCTGACTCAATGGTTGCCAGCCTTCAACAAGAGGAGAGCCGGGTGCTATCACCAGGAGGGGAAGGCCTGGGGTCAGAGGAAAAGCCAGACCTGTGGAAAGCTGCTCAGTTACTGGGCTCAGATGGCACGGTGATGATATTACCCTCTTGCTCAGCCTTGATCTTCAGAGCATGATGATACCTGCATTTTCCATCAGTCCCCTGCACCCTCAGCAGAGACCTACCTTTCATTTTGGGTCATTGCCACACACTGCCAGTGCTGCCTTGCTCCCCATAGCGATTTTAGAGAAAACCTGGGCATCTTCTTCAGGAGAAGCTCATTGCTTCCTCACTGCAAACAACTGGTGCAGCTATAGTTCCCATCCACGTGCAATTTAGATGTTTGCATTAGTTACACTGGACTTGGGCCTGTGTTTCTATTTCTATTTTTTGTTGTTGCATTTTGACTGCTCTGGGTGTTACTGCCTTGTCTTGCACTGGATTTCAAAACTTTGGGTTATTTGTCTTTGGGAAGGTTTTATTTGTTCTTTGTATCTGACCGCTGGACCTTTTTTACTCATTTTTAGCGTGGAAGTGGTGAAAATTCTGGGAATTGATTTGAGTTCATCTTACCCCTTTGTTACATTACAAAACAAATAAACACAACTAACGCACCAAGTTCTAAAGATGTCAAAGATGGTAGATGGAGCTGTCATTCAGCTGTGAGGTCTGAGGGATCTGGTATGAGATGGGCCTTAAAGCCAGGACATGAACTACCTGAACAGCCCCTAATAAAACACTTCCTGTTTTTTTCAGTGGTTATATTTTAAAAATTAAGATATTTCTTAGCTTTCTGAGTAGGATTAAATCGGTCCACATTTGTGAATTTTTCTGCATGTCTTGAGTAGGCTGTGCTCCAGAACACACAGTTATATTATGATCAACACATTTTGGAATGAAGTAAGTAGTGAGAACAGTTTGAAGAAGGTATTCCTTTTTGGAATATGGCAGAACAAACATATGCTGTCTTCTCCTGCACTGAGAACAAAGCCAGGTTTCCTGGTTGGAAATCCTGACTTATTTATGTAGATCAACTTCTCTGCGTTGATATAACAATAGGGCTCATTAATAGACTTTTAATTAGCTCTATGACTTGCAGAGATAGCAACCATACAAGCAGTTTGACCATATGCAGATGATAACTAAGGATGGAGCTGTTTCTAGTGGCTGACCAGCAAGTGCACAGAGAGCTCTGAGCATTGTTGAACTTTCATCATCAAAGCTTTTAGTGTGAGTCCCATTTGCTGGTGCGGGACCCTCACACCATTATCAGCCCCATTACACTGTGCTCCTGCAGGTGATCAGCACTCATTCCTACAGTACATTTTCCCAGACAAACCACAGCAGCAGACAATGTCATATGCGAGAGTGCTAGTTTTGGAGGAACAAATTATACTCATTATCCCCAAAAGCCAAAGTGATAAATTCTTTCCATGGATCACTGTTATTACTGAATAATTGTTCAACACAAATATGACAACTAAATTTTTGCATGACATTGCCCCCAATTTTATAGCAGAAGAAAAATTGTAAGAATATCGGTTTGAATTTATCCTCTTAAATTGATTTGTCTAGCCTCTTTTCTAATTCATTTATTTATTTTTTACTCTATAGCATCCTGCAGTATGGTGCTCGCCATTCAATTACTCATTCTGTGAGGAAAAAAAAATCATTCCTTTTATTTGTTATAAACCTTATGCCTAGTGATTTTACCGTACTCTTCATAGTTTTTGTGCTATTAGAAACAGCAAAAAATCATTCCCTATGCACCTTTTTCATGTCCTTCAGAGCTATGTTGTCATCCATCTCAGCAGCACAGGAGCATTCCCACTGTTTTACCTAGCCTAGCAGAAGTCAGACAGATCAGCAGGTTTTGTCTCCACACCCATCTCCCATGACCTAGAAGGTCCTGAGTGGGGTGAGAGGACCTAGAAGGTCCTCTGTATGCTGAGTAGACTCCACCACATGAAATTTCTGTACGTGCACACCTAGATACAGTGTGAGCAGCTTCTTCAGAACAACACTGGCCAAACTGGTATTGGATGCACTCTCTCTGGTATTTGATGAGTTATTTGATGAGTTCTCAATGGCCATGACCTTGCAGGGCGGTTGAGGTAGGAGCCGCATATCACAGCACGGTGACCAGCATCCACCAAAGAGTCCAGATCACTGGAGAAGTCTGTAGCACTGAGATAGGTCTGAGATGAAGCCTAGGAGCCAAGCCAGCCACTCAGGGTCAGCATCAGGGAGCTGTGAGACTGCTGCATAGCTCAGCCAAATAGCAAGGGTGGGAGATTCAGCTTAAATGCAGCTCCTGAGAAACCTGGACTAAGGCTTCCTGCAACTCTCTTTGAGGCTGGACAACCTGCCTAAGCTGATGCTGAGCCTGAAAAACAAAACCCCTCAGGATAAGGGAATGACCTCAGGGCCTTGACGATGGGAGAGAGGAAGGCCACCCCAGCTACAGCATTCTTCATCCTCAATGTTATGTATGTTTAATAGTATCACAGCACTAGGTAGTATTGTGATACTTTCCTGTTATCTATTCCATGAAAGACGTAAATATATAGTTATTACTAGGCCTCGAGCAAACCATTTCGCTTTTCCAGGTCTTCTTTTACCTCATATTTTCCGTTCAGTCCTAGCTGGAGTCTTCAGCATGTGCTTGAAACACAACTACAAATGTGGTAGGTAGAGCTGCCCAAAATTTTCTCCTAGGACTTTAATTCTGCGAAGTATATTGCAGATTACTTGCAAAATATGGACTATAAAAATTATAGTCTATACTGCAGTTTACTTGCAAAACCACATATTCTGCTAGGCCAAAGGAACATGTCTTGAGGAGAAGCAAGGCAGTGGTGTTCTTCCAGAGACAGACAAAAAGCTTTCATCCATTGGTACGAGACTGCAGAATGGTGAAGCAGAGACTGGGACAATCCTGAAGTTACTGTCCATCCAAATGTTGTCCCTTTTCCTCTTTTTGCACCCTCCAATCGTTGTGTCTGCCTCAGTAACTAAAATGAGCCAAGGACCATTCTATGGCCCCGTGGCCAACGGGTTAGACATGACTTATAAACAGAGCTAATTAATCCTATCAGCCAAAAGGAAGCAACATCCAACAACCTATTTGAACTGTCATTGGCATGCCAAGCTCTGAGCCATTTCCGAGCATTGTAAGGGAGAAAAATGGACAATCCTGCCAAAACCGTGCCAGGAACTGAACAGTGAGCTTCAGATAGTAACAGACCAGTGCCCACGTCCCAGCACTGTTGGTTCATGCACTGACACAGCTCAAAGTATTGTTTCCTTGACTCACATTAATTAGATGTTTCAGTTTAAAGGATTATTTGAGGTCATTGCAATTAGTAGCTAGAGACTTCACATGAAATAAACATGACAATAGCACTCTCCCCAGAGAATTGGGTTCCAGCCTGCTGCCATGTGCTTGTTACAGCCAGCTCACAGACTGCAGAGCGTATTTACACCTGTTCAATCTACAACCTTAAAAAACAAACTTGATTTCTGAAAGACACCATAGAGCAAAACAACAACAACAAAATAACAATGACAACAACAAAAAAATGCCTTCATAACCAGCTGAATGCCAAGAAATACCTATAGCCTTTACCTATTCGGCAGTTTGCTCTGTGCCAACCTGCTGGAAGAAAGGGTGATGAGGGACCCCAGCAAGGCAGAACCAGCAAAGGAGAACGTTCCAGCTCTTGCAGAAATACGTTTACATGTTTTCAGTTAGGGAGTCTTTTCTAGAGGTTGACCAGACACTTCTGCTCTTGTACTGGCAACTGCCACTGCCCAATGCCATCTCACTCTCTTTGGAAGTGTCCTCATTAGCATGTGTCACAGTAGAGAATGTTTTTTTCTCGCCTATGCAATGGAAACTGTGATAAATTTGTACCTCCCAGTAGAGCAGCTGTCCCCTCACCTCACCTGATCTCCAGCAGCTCAGCCTCACTAGGTTAGTGTTTGTCTTTGGGGTTGATGTGCTCTGGCGTGGGTCAGGACAGCTTCTACAAATGCTGCCTCTCCCTTTACCCCTGCTCCTTGAAGCATTCGTATCTTCAGTGCCCTTCAATATATGTCATGCAAGAAAACAGGTAGCCCTAATTCCCTGCCGTAATCTCTTTAATTTGTGTCTTTATTAACTTTTATGAAATTTTAATGGATGTTGCTTTCTACTACTGTTGAAGTAACACATGCATAAAAGCACTGTTTGCCAGTACAGCAGTCATGCCTATGGAGCAAAAGAAGTTGGGAATTTCTGCTAGGGAGTTATTATCTGCAGTTCCTTACACTGGGTCATTAATGCAACACATTGCTGCTCAGTAACACTATGCACTGTCTTCTACACCATTACCATCCCCAAGCACTTTTATTTAAACATGATATCATCAGATATAGGTGACACCAGTCACAGAAAACTGCATTAGCATGCTTCTTTGGTCTCCAAGAAGTTCTGAAGTTATGTGAAGTCTTTACATGTTGACTATTTTGGCAGGCTATATTGTTCTACAATTTATCAGTTGATAACTTTTGCTGCCTCACAGTCATTGTGTTTTCCCAAGTGAAGAACCTTTGGCTGAGCTCTGGAAATATATGCGTTTCACAGAAATGAAAAGTTATTAAATCAGTACTGCAGGGGAATGCAGAGGAATGATCTGTTTGTAATTCTGGGAAAAACAATTTAGAACACTGTTTTTAAAGCTTAACGAAATTACTTAAAATCTTTCACAAAAACAACCAACCTTTTTCATCTGGTCTCCAAGGATTTCGTTTATCTTTCAGATCTAGTTGCTGCAAAATACTGATAATGCAGAAATTCCATGAGGCGTTAAATCTCCATCTACCAGTGGCTTGCAGAATTAATCAAATTACCTTTTAAAGTTAATGCAGTCGGTGAGAAGAGCTTAATGATATTCAAAACCTTCATGGTAATAATTACAGATGAAGAGGGTCAGTCAGTTGAGAATTAATGCAAAAAGTGCACAGAATGATAATCTGAATTAATGTATCAGACCATGCAGAAGACATTGGGAGAGTGAGCCATGAAAATAAAATTCATTTGCTTCCATTCAGAAGAGTGAAATAAACTTGCATGTGTAAGAATTTGAAGCAAAGGATGATTTTGAGGCTTGAGATCTGCTAGAGAGCAGGCAGCAGGTTGAGAGAAGCGAAGGACATGAAGAAAACGAAGAGAGAAGATGAGCAGGGATTAACCTGGATTATCTCACAAAGATTTGAACTCTCAGTCTTTCTATCATGACTCAAGGACAGAAGCTTTTCCCCAATTTTCTCTCACCCTGAGGCTCTCTCACTTTTTTGATTTTCTCTATTCTGCATGCATATTTTTTCACAGTATTAGAAATGATCAATTATTTGGAGAGGGCAGTTTTAGCTGTCTTTTCCCATGCTGTTTGTAGTTCTTTCTCAAAATGGAACAATCCTGAAAGAACTTTCTTAAAAAATAATAAATCACACCCCAGTTCATAGAATCATCTAAGCTGGAAAAAAACTTCAAGATCACCAAGACCAACAATCAATCTAACATACAATGTCCCATCACTGAACCATGTCCCTTAGTCCCACAGCCACACAGCTCAAGGTGAGTAAGCTCGGGTCACACTCAGGTATCGCAGCAGTGGGACAAAGAGCAGTCTGTGTCCATCTCTCCTGAAGCTGAGAGGCAGTGTGAGCAGACATCTTTGCCTCCTGAGAAGCTATTTCTCCTAGTGACTGGCATTAAAAATTGCTATCAGGTGAGGATGCCACAATTCCTGGGTACCCTCTAGGAGAAACCACACAGATACTTTCAGAGGAAGGAATCAGTGTCAGTGTATTCTGAAAAACAGGTCTCGATTATCCCAAATACCTCCAAAATTATACTAAGCTTTTTAGAGTTTGGTTTTTGTTTGTGTTTTTTGTTTGTTTGTTTGTTTGTTTGTTGTTGTGTGGGTTTTTTTAATCTTCATCTACAACAGCAGCTGTATAGCCAAATCATAACCAGCTGCCCACATTTATTTCCAGCTTGCCATTTTTGTCACACGTATGTGACTTAAATATTCCTGCATTCATTCTGTTCCCCTGAGAGAAGTTGTCAGTTGCTGTCTTTTCTGTGCTATTAAATCAGTTCAGGCGTCGTATTGTAAATGTTCCCAAAAAGTGAGGCAATGCTGCTTTTATGGTTAATTGCATATTGAACTTCCCATGTGCTGTTTTCACATTTCAAGCATCACTGCCCATCAGCATTTGAGACTCTTAGTTTGCATGTATGAAGGGATTATCAAATGTGCCAGCCGAGCCCCCCACAGAGAGCCTGTTTACATAGCAATGTGATTATGCAATTGGACTGTGAGGGCGTAAATTATGTTTCTGCATAACTATATATCGTGCTCTTTAGGTCAACGGTACTCAACTCACAGCAGGCAGGGAATTGCATTGACATTGGAGACTTCCAGAGACATCAGATAACCATGGATGGATCCTTCGCTGCAGTCATGAAGCCACATCAATTTGTGATGATGTGCCAGTGCAGCGACTCAAGCAACTTGAGGCTGCTTTAGCGTCCACCTGCCTCCCTAGTGGACCACTCTTCTGCTGCTGGCTTTGTCCAAACATATTCCCAAAATGAATCCTAGGAGCTTCACGCAACTCTTCCATAAATCTCATAGTTTCGATTAGCAAAGCAACCAAAGGTCAAATTGAGCACATCATACTCTGGCTTCGTGCTGCATTAGCCTCAGGTAGTGACATAAGGACATATATTGCTGCAAAATCAGAGGCTGAGTGCAATTCAGCTTCATTCAGCTGAGCCGACCTTGCAATAACACCTGATGTATTGCCCCATTGAGAGTTAAAGTACTTAAAACTATTGCTACCCTTGTTTTTCTGTTGTGTTACAAAGGAATTTGGCACTTTTATTGCTTTGCTGCAAATATTTTTGTTCAAATCATTTGAGAATTGTAGATAATTGGTTTGGCTGTGTTTGATCTAGTAATCTTGGGGAAAAAAAAAAAAGTAAAATTGTGGTGGTGTAATGATTTTTTCTGAACTACTGAGAAGCAAAAAATGATGTAATTATACAATGTTATAGTTAATCCCTTCATGATCTTGACATTTGCAAAAAGAAAAAGTGTGCAAGTACTCTTGGAAGTCCTCTGACTACACAGCATTTTCAGCTTGGGTAGGTAGTTGTTTTCAAAATACATTTCAGTGTTTTGTGTGAGATATAGGTTACATGAGTACAGCTTAAATCCATCTTATGTAGTGATTTCATCTGGAAGATACAAGAAGATTTACCAAATAAGAATTCTGTTGTTGCTGCTATCAAATCTAAGGGTTTACTCTGAAGGACTCTCAGTAATGCTGGTCAAGAGCTTCCTTCATGCCATTTCTCAGTAGCTTATTACCTAGACTTACACTCTGGAGAAAAGTGGCTGTTTTCTGCAGACAGCATAAAGATTTCTTTTCAAAACTGAGTGTGGGAAAAGTTTTAGGTAAAAATGAAAATCAAATCCAGACTTGTGATATGCTTTTTCTCTTGAGGTACTTCACACCAGGTGGAAGACACCCAGACAAGGCCTCCTATCACCTCCTCCCTGGCACTTTTTGCAGCAGTTTGGCATTGGAGGAGGTTGCGCTCTAGTGTAGGTGCTGACTGGTCTGGTGTTCTGGTCCAGACATTATCAAAGAGCACGAGATGCCAAAATACCAGTGTCTCATGTCATGTCAACAGTACCAACCATCAGGAAATCAGGTCTGGGCAGAAAGTGCCCGTTTTTATTTCCTGCTGCCCAGTCAGGGCTTTTCCTGGAGCAAGCCACCCTAAGAAGCTCTCTTAACATCTCTGGTGGCATTGGAGCAACATATCACCAGTAGGTTTCTCCCATTTCATTATCCATGCCGTAGAATCAATTTACCAGCTTTAAAGTAGGTTTCAGGTTTCAGTGTTCTTTCATAAATGCCTTCAACATAACGCCTTTCATTCCCCACCGTTTGTGATAGTAACACATTAAAGTCAGCCTTTTACTTTAGCTGAGGAAGTTCACCAGCCCACACACAAATTCTGCTCAACAGCCCTTTGTTCTCACCACGGGAAAGAAGAAAACTAACATTAATTTACTTCCTCCTCGGAAAAAGATGTTACTGATGTGGGTAATAGATGAGCAAAGCTTTGTGAGATTGCTTTACAGCTTTAAGTCCTGACATTACATGATGGGTTTTTTTTTAGAAAACACCAAAGTTAATGAGCAGCCAAGCAGGATTTAACTTAATCCTAAACCATGGTGGTGTTTATATCTTTCCCGTTACTTTCCCCTTAGCTAATCCTAAACTATTATGTCCTGCAAGGCTTCAGTCTTGTGCAAGGCCCACTGCGATCAAGGAGAAAAGACGTCCTAGTTAGAGATGCCTCAGGCCACATATTTCTTGCTGATACCCTCTCCATCTCTCAGGGGAGAGTCAATTTGTAACCAGAGTGTGTTGAAGGTGTCAAAAGGCAGTCCTGGTAGTCAACACTGCTCCATGCAAGCAGCATGCCCCGGGGCTCAGAAGTCTCTGGGGAGGACTCGGCTAATTCCCTCCTTGACCTGGGACTGGAAAAGGACAGTTACAGCTGTCCAGAGGAAATCTGGCCAGCGCCAACCTCAGTGGAGTTTAATGGCTATCTAGGAGATTTCTAGCACAGTAGAGAGTTGCAGCTGCAGCTGGAAAAGGGTGTGAAAGAGAATCACAAGGTTATTGAAGTCTGCTGTGCTGGTAGGGCCCCGAAGGGGTTTCTCCAATACCTGCAGACACAGTGCAGGTACACTCAGATTTATTAGTTTCTCAGTTTCATTTCTGACTTGTGCATGGCCATAACAGCATGAGCACTTTGTATAACATGATGCAAGTTATTTTAACACTTACCAGTACACATCAGACTTGCTCAGGGCTGGGCCTGAAATGGAAGCAAACCCCATACACTTTATACCTTGCCATTTCTCAGTTTCAGCAAGGGTTTGATCCCAGCCCTGCCCTGCTCCAGTGCCATCTGCAGCCCAGGAACAGCCAATTCCCCTTCCTTTCTCTTCACTGAAGCCAGGAAGACATCTGATAAATAAATGAGAAGGTTTTGTCACATACAACACATCTACCCTCTGGCATCAGTCTTTCTTAAAAACATACTGCTAACAGAACACATCAGCTTCCCTGTGCCTGTGCTACATGAGGCTTCAATCCAAAACAAGCATCAAGTATTCATATCTAGCTTTGGTGTTTGAGAGTCAAGCTTCAAGGAATCTTAATGAATACTTGGTTTATTGAACAATAATAATAAAGAGCACTTGTTCATACCCAATATTAACTGAAAAAATAGTTTTGAAGTGAAAAATTAAGTCATTTTTAGCCACTACTTAGTGAACAAATTGTCCAAGTCTGCCAAAGAAATCATCTGTGGATATAAGAGATAATTAATGTATACCAGTTCATAAAATTCCTCCTGAGATGTCAGCTACTGTGCTGCACTACTGAATGGCCCAGACTGAAATATTTAAATTATATAGTTTCAGGTGCAATGCTTGAAAGTCTCAGAGCCCTCTAATAACAAGACAGCTGTTAACTGGGCTGTGCTATATTTCACTT
Source organism: Anas platyrhynchos (assembly GCF_047663525.1). Classification (NCBI taxonomy): domain Eukaryota; kingdom Metazoa; phylum Chordata; class Aves; order Anseriformes; family Anatidae; genus Anas; species Anas platyrhynchos. Next base: position 13,902,416 of record NC_092587.1, read on the forward strand.
TATGTCCCAGTTTCTGCTGTGTGAAAAAGATTGTATTTGTGTAGTGATGTTATGGCTGGACTCCACCAGCCTTGGAGATCTGAGATACCAGGCCTGGGGACATAAGCATGGGGAAAGCCCAGTGCTGGCTGAGGACATGAGTGTTTCTGCATCAGTCAAGGTTATGGTGAGGTGTGGGATCTTTCACTTCTGCCCTGATGCCACCAGGGACGTCTTCGAGGCAGTGTGTGGTGGTAGTGAGCTTTCAGGTGTTACAGCACTTGCCCAACTATTGCTCTTGTGCACTTCAAAGGAGCACACAAGGAGCTGCAGGCAGTTCTCTGGGGAGACAGACTGGAGAGCCCCAAGTGAAACACAGTGCAGGGTTGAAAGTCTGCCTCAGGTTCTCAGGAGGAGATCATCTCTCTCACGTGGGCTGTCAGATGGCTAAAAAGAATGCTGCAGACTATTATAGAAAATCCTTGAATAGACAGTACCATGGAATTATGCAAAATACAGCTTTACATGTCTTGATGTCCTTGGGTTGTGCCTTTCTTACATCACTGCAGGGAGAATTTGTGGTGAGGAAGTCCTCTGTATTTATGGCTTTGCAGTGTCTGTCAGTACCCAGACCAGTGTCTGCTCCCAGCATCAGCAGCCAGCTCACAGTCATCAGGCCTTTGGAAATTTTCCAAACATTTTTTTTTTTTTTTTTTTTTAATTTTCATTGCTAGTCCAGTTAAGTGTAATGTTTTTCATCCTGGGCACAGACCCAGCACCACTCTTAGGGCAGGTCCTCATATGGGACATCCCAGCCTCAGCTACACGTCAGCACTGATTTTCTTGAACTGTGCAGCTAAAACTCAAACTATCCTGTGCTTTATCTCTTAAAAGAGGTAACATCACCCCATTTATGAACATGTGCATTCCCACCTCTCTATACCTCTATACAAAAATAGTACTTGTCATCTTTGGAAGCAGTAGTCTGCCTGTATTAGGCAAAATAAATAAATAAATAAATAAAATTTTGTTCTTTGCAATGTTGTGCTACTGGAAGCACTTCTTTACTGTGTGGGTAACAGAGCACTGGCACAGGCTGCCCAGAAGTGGATAGTCTCTGCCTTGGAGACCTTCAGAAGCCACCTGGACATGGTCCTGGCCAGCCTGCTCAGGGTGTCCCTGCTTGGGCAGGGGTTGGACATGATGAACTCCAGAGTGCCCTGCCAGCCTCACCTTTGTGTGATTCTGTGATTCTGTGATACTGGACTGTAAAATGCCAAGCAAAGCTGTGGTTTTACAAGCAATGTTGCTCCAAGGCTGCCTTCAGGCTTGAGCCTTTCTGCCCCCCCAAAGCTGGCACTGCAGGAGGTTGTGGCACGCTGCAACATTTGCTCTGGCAGATCATCCCTGTGCATTTGGCTGGGCTGGGCATGCGGCTGCGATAAGGGGACTCCTCGAGACCACTGTTTTTGCCAGCTAATTATTTGCTTACTAAGAAAAGGCCAGTGAGATGTTGGAGCCTTTTCCACGTCTCAGAAGAATTGCTGTTTTCCTTATAGCTAGTGAGCCTACTACCTGGTTGGGCTATTGCCTTTCCTAAGGATGTGTGATAGGGTTTAATTAGTTAGCTGCACCAAGTACTGAGACTGTATGATACTTTGAGTGTGAAGCTTGGTAGTGGTAGTCATAGAAAACAGTAATATTAGTAGGAAAACTTTAGAAATGTGAGCTCATATTTATATATATTATTGACTAAGTCAGGAATAATTTAGCTCTTAGTTGGGTATGCCACAAAAATCAGCATAATAAAATTGCACGCTTGCATAGTACTATGCTTTTATCCTCATCTCTCCATACTGAAATTATGGATTAATTAATTCTCCATAGTCTGTTATTTTTTTAATTTATTTTTGTGAACAACTTTTTGCTCTGGAGACTGAAGCCTTTTTAAAGCAGAGAAGAGGCAGGGTTTAGCAATGACTGTGTGGATTTCCCCAAAATATATTGGCAATGAATTTTAGCTCCAGTATTTTTGATTAAAGAGTTACTTAGCATTCATGCTCTTTCGATCTTTGGCTCTTCGCTGAGATTGTCAACAGGGCTGCAGGAAAACATCAGTTATGTCCATGTGTTGTCAGAGAATCGTTGTGTTGGTAGTAAATCATAATCTTAAATAAAATCCATCTGAATATAAATTCTCAAATACTCTGTATACTTGCTAAAACAAGCTATAGAATATATTTTGGAGTAAAGAGAAGAGAAACATCAAACTTTAACTCCAATTCTTGAAAAGAAACAACTGGAAATTGGCTTTGTTCTGGGCCCCATCTGTCAGAGCAGAGATGTGCATGGACAAAGAGAAACTTGGTGGCAATACTTCAGTCCCTCCCTGAGCCCCTTCTTGTTGATCGGCAGCCAGAGGGCCCCCAGCCTGGCAACTCATGTGAAGCACAGGCAATAGCTACGCTGTGGGGAGGTTTAGTGCTATTAGGGCAAAGATAGAATAATGAATTTAAGCAAGGGAATCGCCGTTGCCCTCCAGGGATGAGGGCCCAGACATCAGTACTGTTGAGGTTCTCAGTTTTTATGTCTATCTGTGTTGTGTTTCCATACGGGCATCCTGCACACTGGGAGACCAGCGTGACCCTGAAGAGTCTCTGCCTTCAGGACTGACAAGGAGGGGCATACTGTGAGGGAGCAGGAAAAACGTGGTGGAAATACTGGGTGGAGAGAGTGCTGATGGTAAACCTTTCCTTGTGACACTGCAGGTCTAACCCCTGTCCTCTGTGAAACTGTGAAGAATCAGTTTTCTCTACAGATCACTTGCAGGTTGCATGCATGAAAATGCAATATTTCTGCTGCAGTGAGGAGTTTTCCCACATAGTTTTACAAATTGCTTTGTTGTAGTTGATTTTTTTTGTTTGTTTCTCTTCATTCTCTTCTTAGAAAGAGAACTAAGGCAAGTATGAGTCCTTATAAGCTGCCCACAAATCACAGCCAGTAAAGTAATTCAGAGAATTCTCTCCCTTTGGATTCTTCATGTTTCCCAGTAAATTTGGACGCACACAGCAGTATATTTTTAAAATGCAGTCCTGTTATAAAAATGTCATACAATAGTCTACCACATACATTGATCATGTGTTCCTGTGTTAAACATCTTTCTCCGTTGCAAATGGAGATTATCACAAATGCATTGTTCCTAGTTCTATTTTCTGTTTTCTAGTTCTGTTTTCACCAAAGATTGGTGTTCATGAGTGAAGACACCTTTTTTTTTTTTTTTTGAGGGGGGGGAGAATAAAAGACCTAAAATACGTGCTATAAAAAAGTGGGATGTGGCCAACAACTCATCATTGTGTGCATATCTGCCTAGTTCCTGCCCTGAGTGCTTTCCTTTTCTTTCTGTTCCGTGCAGTACTTGTTAGCCTGGGTGGGTTCAGTAGCCTGGATCAGAAAGCTGTTGTGATGGAGGAGACCAGGAGGTACAACCAACATGCCCACCTGCTCCCCAGAGGGGTGCATTTGCATATGGTTGGAAAAGCATCCCTCTGCCAAGGCCTCACAGGCAAACATCCAACTTTCTTGGTAGAATCTGCATTTTGTAGCCAACTTACGAATAATACTCAAGCCCCCAAAACACCACCTTTCATGCGTTTGCTATATGTATTAAATCCATGTTTGCTGGCATCTGCAGTTGTTGGAATACATTGGTTTATCTGAAAATCCTGACGTCCCAGAAACATACACTGAAATGCACGAACACAGCTGTTACTTGGCTGGACTGACTAATTGCTCGTAAGCTACCTGACAAACCCACCTCCCTGCTGAATTCAGGGAAACACGTTATTTAGTATAACTAATCCTTTCTCTTTCACAAAAATAGATCAAATAAATTCATATCATCTCTGTTCAAACATCCCAGCCTCTCTTTGGCCTGGAGAAGGCTGATATGTTCTTTGCTGTTAAATGAGGTATTGATTTCCTATTTCTGCTGGCTGACATCCTGTCATATGAAAGACTTTAATCAATAGATCATGTGTCAGCTATAGTTATTTCACATACCATCTTATTATTAACATCATCATCGTTTTTATTACTTTGCGTTTGTGTCTAGGCTGCTCCAGAGTATGAGCATGTCTTTCCTATTGCTCCTTACTCCAGCTCCATTTCAATGTAGGGGATCTCACAACAAAAACTGTTGGGAAATAAACTTGTGCCTTTCTATGCCAATAACAGTAGAACAAGGGATTAAGGAGAAAGCTGCCCTTCCCCAACAACCTGCCATGCTATGTCCCGTTTCATCTTAAGTAAGCTGTTCCATCTTTCCTTGCCTTGTTTCTGCTATACCAGAGGAGAAACAAGCTTCTCCCCTTTACGTTTGTGGTCTCAGAATTTCTGTCTCCCAGTTCTGATCTCCTTTCCACTGGTTTTTACACAACTGTTGGCCTCAGTAGGATGCTCCTCCTTTACAGAAAAATGATTCAAAGTTGGATCGAATCTTCATTTCTGGAAAGACACATTCTGCTGCCCGTATTGCCAATTCACACGCCTCATTTTTCACAGGATCCATTGGGACTCCAGGCTATTTAGAATTAGCCCGTGTAATTTGTCATATCTCCCTTTCCCAGGTTTTTATATAAGGATGTGTTTCTGTTGTGTCTAATGTGTTTTTGTCAACTTTCGGGTCCATTACTGAAAAAAGGCACAGCTGGAATCTTTAACAGAGCACAACAAAAATTCATTTCTATAGTTAGATCTTTTTTTAGCTCTGATGTCTCTTTTGCATGTCTAGAACATATTTAATGGCAAGTTATTATTTTAGAAAGAAGCTAATGACTGGTTTGAGCACTTTCAGAAGATATGGGCATTCTGTGTTATTTATTCACCTCGTTTGTGATTATCTTACTTTTTCAAGCTCAGAAGTGTAATCTTTGTTGAGAAAACAGGGAAGGTTTTTGGTAAGGATGTTACCTGTATAATGAATGCCTTTTAGGACATCTGATTATGAGATTTTTTTCCTTCACAGTTTTTGAAGTTTGGTTTTCCAATTGACAGAGATTCTAATCTCGCATTTCAAAATGGCAAAGCACACCTGCCTGAAAGACAGTGAAGTACTGCAGAGCATCTGACCTTCAGGTCTTGAGATACAGTTTCCAAAACATAAAGCTTTGCACTGGAACTCACAGTAAGTCTTGTGATGCAGAAGCAAATCCTTTCATTCCACTGTCTGCAACTGATACTCTAACGATGAAGTATTTTAGCTTCAGGCTGTTAAAAATGCCCATTTAAATGATAGAGAATGTAAGGAGTTTAAATTCTTTGACTTTTCAAGAACACGGGAACTAACGAGATCCTAAACTATATCCTAAGCAGCTTTAATAGTGCACGTGCATAATTTGAAAATTTGCTTTTTATGTAAAACTGTACATTATGTACCATCCTACATTTTCACAGTTTGTTGTCAAGTTATCACACTGGATTCTTATTTTAATGTAATCACACACACACACACAAAATAAATCTCTACCTGTAATTTGACTTAATTGGGTTGTGATGGGAGCTAATGGACAGATGAAAATACCTTTCAACAGCTTTCTTTGTCTTTTTTTTTTTTTTTTTCAAAATTAGTGGGAAGGGAAAATACCTGTTCTTCTTACATAACTTCATCTCTGACTAACAACTGTGATTATGATACTCTTAGCTGAGGGAAATACCACCTTGTGACAGGTTTACTCCTACTGAGCTGCATGAGACTACACAAGGAGCTGTTCTCCCCCAGTCTAAAGAAGACGCTGGCTGACATTTTAGTTTCCCCACTTTTGACCTTCAAAATGACCTTCAAAATTACACCCTTGTGATTTTTCCTTCTGATTTTGCAATAAACCTCTCCTAATTTGCCTAAAAGTCTTCCTGTCTCTCCACAAACTGTATGTGAACACGAAAGCTTTAATTTCTGAACTTTCTGGAAGTATCCATAGTCAACCAGTGATCAACAGCAAAATCATTGAGTATTGACATAAAACATTTAAAAATGTTGGCTTTTGGAAGTCAACAGGAGTTTTGTCTGCGTTGGTATATTAGGACTTGTTCCCAAATGAGTTAAGTGAGCACATTGCACAGGATCACTTCTTTTACTATCAATTACAGCTAAATCTTGTGTAGATGAAACTCTCATCTGAGGCAGTACAGGAAGAAAAATCAGCATACCCTGAGTAGAGAATTCGGTCTTCAATACACCATCAGGAGGAACTTGCAGTGCTGATATTATCACTTAATCCTAAGCATTTTGAGTTAGTGTTTTGGTCTGCAGACTTGGGCAGAAAATAAACGTTCACACAGAGACCATTAACAGCACGTAGAGAATGGCTAGAAAACTTAATTTGCTAACAAGCAGTTTTGCAAGCACCTATTCTTACAAAGCCTAGTTTCCTACAGATTTATGTTGCTTGCTTGAATGGCTTTATGACTGAGTTATAGTGAGATTTGCTGTTATCTCTGCATACATGTACAACCTTCTCCTGCGGAGTAATTTGATGGCCACATGCAGGCAGCCATCTGACTGCACATCTCAGCCAAGAGACTAAGAAGTGATTGGGGTAAGACCGTGGGTATCCAAGCCTCAGTCTCTCCATTGTGTGGCCTGCATCTTTCTATGGAGTCTGTAGGATTTTGTTTGTCTTTGAGACCTTCTGTGTTTTGTCCAATGCAGTTGAAACTGGCCAATGAACTGGGAGGTTATTAGCAGCAGACCAGGGAGGCATGACCTGGGGAAGATGAGGGACCATGTAAGTATGCTTCTCAGTGAACTCCAGAATGATGTGAAAATAACCAGGAGAAGGTCTCCAGAAGGGCTATTTCCCAGGTCTGCTGGCAAGTGGAACTATATAAATGAGATATTCAGCATCACTTAAGATGCAGAAAACCATAGGACGTTTCACAGAGTCTCCCAGGGCAGAGCTACGTAGCTCCAGCTGAACCCAGCCCTCCTAATTCCAGTAGACCTCCAGAGGCTGCTGACCTGGGGGAGACTCATCTGAATTTTTAAGTGATTTGCAGCCAGATCCATTGGAAGCTGCTCCTCTAGATGTTTTCATAGCATATAGGAGATGAATGATAGGAAGCAGCTCTTTCCTCACCCTTCCTTCTTATCTCTAAATGTTTTCTATCCCTCATCACTATTTTCCAAGCTGAGGACTTTGAATATGCCTCTCAATCTTATGAATCTGCTGATGTCTTGTACAATTAGTACCTCAGCTCACCTGCCAGATGTGTCTTTGCTCCTGCATCAATTCCTTAATGTCAGAGAAGATGATTCTGCAGATAAGCTCTACCTTGAGATTAATCTGTCTTGCTTCTTTTCTCACTCTGAGCCTGGCTGCCCCAGCACTCCCACAGCTCCTAACTGAGGAGGTACAACTTTATTCATCTGAAGGTTTCTTCCCCCTAATGTAGTCAAGGTCTTTCTCCTTCTGCATCACATAAGATGACCCATGTAATATTAAATGAAATTTTAAAAATTGAGACATTTTAAAACGTTATTTAAGGGAACATTCAGTGTAAGCTTTGCATTTTCTTCAAGAGCCTGCTTGTAGTGAACTGAGAATTTTATTAGCAGTTTAGATTTTAATTTATTTTTCTCTGCTGGACATCCATCAGCTCTCAGGTTTCACAGTTAGGATGGGTTTCAGAATTATGTCTGCCATTACTTCAGTATTGTCTCTGACACTAAATCATATGGTGTATGCAGGATAATAACTAAACTGTGTGTTGCTTTTTAAGGTTCTCTGTATGGCTGTGTTTCAACAGCCTAGCTTCATAAAGAAAAAAAAAAATCCCGGTTAAAATTATAAGAAGGTTTTTTTATTATTATTTTCATGCCATTTATGGCAAATCTACCTGAACATATATCAAAATTATATTCATACATTGTAATCTTGTCTCCTAGTAGAGGAAGCTGGAGTGCAACATCAGGGCTACTCAATACCGATTTCCATCATACACAATCCCTAACATACCTGAGTTTTCCACCTTTGCAAAAAACATTATAAACCTTTCTCTTTCTACCTTGCTACTACTAGCTAGAGGAAAGTAGGCAGAAATCCTGTCTCACAGCTCGCTGCACTTAACAGCTACAGTTTATTGCATTACCTCAGATTAGAGGATTAGAGCCTTTTACCATTTTAGAGTGAGATGGTCGGGCTAATTTCTCTTAGGTATTCCCACAGGAAGCACCCAATAAATCCTGATTGATGGAAATTTATTGCCTGTGCAAAGAAGGGCGTAAGAGTTGCAGATTTGTTGGTCTACATCTCTGGCATGTCAATAGTTTCTGGAAGATTTCAGGGGTCCTCACTCCCTGCCTGGCACTTCCGCAAAGCTTGTAAACACCGCAAGAGCAGAGACCTTCTGGTCCAGGTAGCATACACAGCTTATAAATTTTATAGCATCAGAGAGAAGTGCTGGAGGCAAAAGGCTCTCTAGTACTCCTGCTTCGTAAATGCCACAGGTGTCATTAAGCTGGTGGGTACCCTTGATCCTAGCCAAAATAAGATCAAAGACAGATACCTCCTGATACTTCAATCTGAATACATTTTAGTCTCTTCCTGGTTTCTCGGCTCTGAACTGTAAAATAAGTGTCAGATACATTGGAAAAAGTTCTGTCTTTGTGATTCTCTAAACAAAGAGAAGAGATTTCAATTGAAATCAAAGTAACCCATGAGGAAACCATTGACTTTTGTGGGAAAATGGTTGTGTACTATATGTGAATATGAGTGTGTGTTTTCATAAAGCTGCTAAACAAAGCAGTACAGTTCTATTTTAAGAAGAAAAGAGACAAAAATAGATAAACAATAAAAGGCATTCCCCTAAGTTGCCAGGCTTGTGCAATGCATTTCTTTCCTAACAGCTCAGGAGTTTTTCTATGACATCCTTTTTATTCAGGTACATTTTTCCTATTGCCTCAGCTGCAGGTGGAGCCCATTCAGACACTCCTGAGCTAAATCTAATCCACCAGCTTGGGTATCACTGGCAGGGTAGCTGTAGGAGCACAAAAGGTAGTGCAGGCTTGAGTATTTTGAGCAGGGTTTGCCCAGATGTGAACCGAATATTCATGGTAGCCAGCTTAAGCTACCTGGATTTGCCTACAGTAGGGCAGATGCACACCAGGAGTGAGGTTCAGTCTGATAAAGGTAAATGTATGCACAGCAGGCACCTGTGGCGTGAGCAAATCAAACCATCAGGAAGTGTGGCAGGGGTAGAAACTGGCTTCTTAATTTTATAAACATAAATTTATTGAGCAATAATCAACCAAAAAGGATTCGCATTTGATAGAATGAATTCAAATGGAAGTTACACATTTCACAGATTTGAAAGCATTTCATTAGTACTGTTTAGAAAGCAGGGTGCTGTGTAATGTAATTGATGGATTTAAAAGGAAGTCACGCTCTCTGCAGCAATCCAAGAAAACTCATTGTCTTCTATGAGGCTGTTAAGGGGAGGGAGAAAACAGGATTTGGACAAACCAACTGTGACTATGATGATGATTTTTGGTGAGGTAGATCCCAAGAAATATTAAAAAACCTGCTTCTGGAGATTGAACTCAGTTACTACAGGGGATGTCACTACTGGGGAGTTACTACTACTACTACTACTCAGTTACTCTGGGGATGCATTGAGGAAAGCTGTGCTTTTTGTGCCTGGTAAATACACATAAAATGAGCGTACATGCACAATGACCCATCAGACAAGCAGGTTCTCACTCTGACTCCTGCATGACTGATATAAGCAAGTGAAAATACTGGTCTGTAACTGTATTGATGAAGGGAGAAGTGAGACTCTCAGAGATGTGGTATGACTTGCAACTCTGCCCTGGCAGGGCCACCTCTTTCTGCTTGGGATGACTCCATAGAGAAAGAAATCTGTATGTGGTGTTGCTGAAAATATGCAGACAAGGTTTCGGGTCACGGGAAGATCAGGCAGTGTCTGTATGTACTTCAGATCAAAGTAAGATCACCTGTTCCTCACCCCGAGGAGTCAGGATCAAATGGATCAAGCCTTCAGCTGAAATATCTAACAGGTTCCCTAATGGGCATCACAAGCAGACAGAATTCAATACAGAAATAAATAAATAATATTATTCATTTAACTGAAAAGCAGATGTGAACCCATCTAGGTGATACACGTTTTTCAAGCAAAGGGGGAAAGGTTCTGTATTTCTGTGTTCTCAACAGGTCTGGAAAACAGGATGTTTTGAGCTTCAGTATCTGACACTGCCTTGTACTCTGGCGAATATATCTAATTTCAGGAGGGGGAGGTTTAGGTGAGCTGTAGGCTGGTTTTGAAGCGTGCTGCTGGGGCCGATGATGGCAGGAACACCACATCTGCTCTCCCCAAGCATGGTGCTGGTGGGAAGCTGTGGCAGCAGAGCATCTCTGGTGCAAGGAGCCTCCAAGAAGAAAATCAGCCACAGGCACACAAAAACAAAACAAAGGAAAGGGCTAAAAGTACAGACCGAGCCCCTCACCACTGCTGCCCAGGAGGCTGGATGGGGCAGTGGAGCTGCTGCAGCACCAGGTTGCTGCTGTCCTCAGCCCAGCCCAGGTGGGCTCCAGACCCAGCCCTGACTTCTTTTCAGCAGCGTGAGATCTGGCTCCTTCTACCACGGGTGGCTTCAGTCGCTTTCCAGCCACGGTCAGATCTCTCTGGGGTTCTTGTCAGATTTATATACATAGGTTGTCAGCTTTTCTTGGTTTTCCTCCCCAGATTCCTTCAGTCTTTTTCTAGCTCCTTTGAACAGAGCTTCTTTGACTTTCCAGCACACAGAGAGGTTTCTGGGTCAGCTTTATCCCTGTAAGCAATAATTCTGGTACTGGAGACACATATTGTACCAGTCAGATAACTTTTTATCAGTTTCCTGAGTGAAACAATTTTAGTGGCAAAGGCCTTCTTTTGGGATTCCCATTTCCTGACATTATCTTATTAACTGAAGGAACACCTTTCTTACACACTGCCAGTTGGGTCATGCACAGCAATCACTCTTCGGCACATGTGTTTCCCAATATCAGGCCTCAGTTGTCACAGAGGAATCGCACTGTATGATCATCAGAATCTTTGCATATCCCACAGGCACAGTTTTTCAATCCACTTGCTTGTTCTGCTTGTTTTCTGAAAGTGGAAGATGTTTTCCTTCCTACAACCACTGCGCTGCCAGGCATGTTCCCCCTTTGCTGAGGACCATGGATGCACGTGGCTTGGCACACAACAACTCAGAATCCTAAAACCTTTCAGACCGGTTGAAGGCCAGAAGGAACGAGGGTGATGGCAAGGCACCAAAGGGTTGTTGTATCACTGCAGTGCTAAGGATAAAGCCTTTGAGGTACTCAGAAGACTGAACTCGTATCTCCAGACCCACACAGCATAGAAGTTCCACAACATCAGTGAACTAGCACCATTACTGGTGCACTTATAATGTGGAAAAAGAATTGGGAAACTTCTCCACTCCCAGGCAGCATTTCAGGCAGCTCCAATGATTGTGTAAAACTGTGAATTTACATAATTTCCTGTAGTGCCTGGAGAATCACTCTGGAGACATATTTTTTTAGACAGAAAAATCTAAAAAGATTTTATTTGAAAAGTAAGTGGTTAACATGCATCTGGATGTGGGTACCCTGAGAAATTTAGGCTAGTTTCTGAATCACAGATGTTCTTCAAAATTTATGTTCATTCTAAATGAAGCCATATCTCCATCTTAATACATTTTTCTGGTGAGCTCAACCATCCATCTAAAAAGTTGAATACTCTAATTCAGAGCATTCAAGATTTACTAATGTAGCTCTCAAATTGTAATGCAGATAACAGTGCCTCTCTGTGAAAGCATTCAATTTAGAGATAAAATAGAAAAGGACTCTATTCTGCATTTCAGCATTGATATAATTTAAATGACACAACAGTGCAATTCATTCTTGTGTGCCTTTGGCTAAATGCCAAGCCAAAAATAGTGTGTGGATACACAGAGAGCCAGAAAAGAAATTAAAGAAAAATAAAGTATACTGGAAAAGGGCAGGAACTGTACCTATGCTATTATTTTTGTTGCACAGATCCAGTAAAGCTCTGCCCATAAGGTGTCAATAGGCGAGCTTCATCCACAAAATGTGTAATTTTTCAAGGTTTGCAGACTACTTTTCTATCATCAGTCTTAGTAATTATTGCATTTGCAAACAAAGAAACAGCAGAAGAAAGAATTAAAGAGTGAGACTGTATCTGAGATTGCCTAGGTTCAAACAGAGCAACCTTCAATAGGCAGCTGAAATGTTCTGACTTGTAAAAGCACTGAGCAGGCTTTCACGTAGCTGTGCTGCAGGGCTGGGCAAGCTATTTCCATAGGAGAGGCTGAGATACTTTGCAGAGATTTGCCTGGCCGGGTTGTTTTAAAACAGTTTGTTCACATTAGAGTTAGTGCGAATAAACTATTTTTAACTAACTCTAAATATTGTGACTCATGAAAGGAAAGGAGATGTGTATTTGCACTTTAGCAAACTTGAGAACAGTCTCATAAATATTAACGAGTGGTAGATTTCATGGAAAGTATCTTCAAGTGAGCCTGGCCATTTCCACATAGGGCAACTGCGTCTCAAATCTATTTAAATGAAGACTGGCAATCATGTTTCTTTTAAAAATTAAAGATGGATTAAAAGTTTCTGTAAGAGCTCTTTCCAAAATAATTCACTTATTCTCAAGCCAATACCATGGTCCAAAACAAATGTTCAGGTCATCCACAAGGTATTTCTGTCAAAATAATGAAACAGCTGTCAGTCTTCCCCATTTGTTTTCTTACAGTAATTCTTCCTTTTACTTGAATTCCCATCTTATGAGCATTTGAGGTTGCCCAGAGACAAGCTGGTTTCTGCAGTCTGTAAGTGCTCTGTGTGTTTCACTAGAGGAAACCCCAAGTGTGATCATTTGAAGTAAGCACATTTTTAGAGCACAGAATTGAATTGCAAAGTATTTTGGCTGTATTACAATGAGGATTGCAGCAATGAGGAGTGCTGTTTAGTTTTGATTAGGAGAATAAACAGTAAAGTGATAGAATAGAAGAATGGAGCTGGGGAGTTGGACTTGTTCTAATTGTTTCCTTAATACAGTCTCAGCCTGCTGCCTCTTACTCCAGTGTTAGGGTTAGTGTAGACGTGGTGTTGATTTCCATTTGGAAACAGAGGAGGCAATATATAAAACAAGACTGGAAGTCCACCTGGTCCATTAGGTATCCCTGAGTCCATGTGCCTAGAGTGCAGTGGAGCCCAGCAGAGTAGTTACGGAGAGGGTTGTAGAGCAGTGCTTGGGGAGCTTTGGTACCACATCCAGCATGGCCACCTGATGTCAGTACTGGCAGTCTTTCATCTAGAAAAAGCACCTGACTGGACTGCACCTACACCAGAGATGGTGAATTTAGTCCAGGGATCACTGCGATGCGCTACACGAGCTAATTCAGGCACGTGGCCATCATCCACCAATTTGTGGCACATGTTCCTGGTGGTCCATGAACCATGAAAATCTGATAGTGGTCAAGCTAATAGCTAACTTAGAAAGATAGAAGGTTTATATATCGACTTATTTTATTCTACCTAAATTCAGTGAGTATTATTAGATCTATAAATGTTTTATTCTCATTACGTCTATTATATTTTGGCTGCAATGATTCCTTGAACTGATGACATCCATGGCTTCTTTAACCATTTTGTTTTCAAATTAAGAAGAGAGCATTCCCCTGTCTCACAGTCAGATAACTGTTGCCTTCCAAATGTTTGAGATGGTACTTTGATTTTGACTTATGAAAGGGCAGAGAGCAGAAAGACCTTTATACAATTAATTCTTTAGTACCTTTGGTATGTCCTGTTTTGTTCACTTACTCTCTAAACAGTCATAGGCTTTTCAGTTTCTCACTGATGCAGAAATTATTTTCTACCTTTATTACCCTATTTCCATTAGTATTTGTGCTATCCTTTTCTGATATCTTTCTATTTAAACTATATTCTTTTGAGATAGGAAGCTCAGAACAAATGCACAGTTAAAGGCAAGGGTGAGCGTTTCATTTACCTTAGAATATTATCAATGAAAAATGTTTGGTTCACTCTATGCATCCCAATATTTTGACCGTTTCTGTAAGCAGGAGTTCATGCTGAGTACACACAGGGGTCTTTTTCCTTTGTGGCAGTGTTAAATTTCCAAGCAAGTACTATGGAGGAGTAGTTCAAACCATTTCCTTCAGATTTTCTGTGTCATAGTCTTCAGACAGCCCTGTCACATAGCTTCATCAGGACTCACTTGAAGAATTCCCTGTGGTTCTTTTTAGTTTTGATTAAATTAATCTAAAGATATATTTTTAAAAATCTCTCATATCTACGTATAATTAGTACCACTAGTTTCAGTCTGGGACTTCAGCACACTGGAGTACAACCCTCAATTACACTGAAAAGCAACCCTTTATTGATGCATCTGATCCTACAGTGTTTGCAGGTCGCATCACTGCTTATCTTTCTTATGATGATTTACTTATCGTCTTGTACAGAACTTTGCCAGTAGCTTTTTGAAAGCACTGCTGAATTATATCAGCTGGTTCTGTTTTCATCCACTGCCTTCTAGGGTGCTGAAAAATGAAACAATCCCTCTGAATCCTTCTGTCACAGCAACAGTTTAAGAGAGAGTACGAGAATCTCTGTTGTGACCAATCCATTTGCCTTTTGTTCCTCCTACTCAATAAAAGGACAGTTGAAAAAAAATCCTTCCTGCTGCAGCAGTTGACTTATGCCTTTCTTGTTGGCTGATTCTCACTTTTACAGCCTTGTCATTCTTTATCTTAAATTAAATCAGCATTAGACATCATCGAAGCCAGACATCCTTTGAAACTTCATGCTGATAGACAGAGGCAGATAGCAGCTAATCAGCAGGTATTAAAATACCAGGATCAATTTTAGGAGGAACCTTTTAGAAGGGTGGATATAGCTACTTTATAAATGCATTTTCCATTATTTTATTCTCCCCTGTGTTCCTAAAGGAAAAGTTGCAGCACTCTTTGATCTTAGAAGACTGCAACATGTTGATGAGTATAGCAAAGCTGTTTCCTTACTTACAAGAGCAAAAGTGTTTTATTCTTTCCCATCATTTTAGTATTAGATGGCCTTGTAAATTACAGAACAAAGCAGCTTATATTCCAAAGAAAGAATATGTCTCTTCTCATTAAATGATTCAAAAAAGGACTGAATAAATGCCTGGCATGAAAAAATCCATTGAAGCCATTAAACCCTGCCTCTGGCTTAAGAAGCTCCTGACCTGCAACATACTGGCAATATTCCTATATATTTTCTCTGTTTATTTAGTCTTTCCTTCTTTTCCTTGGTATCTGCTATTGGCAACTGTTGAAGAAAAGACTGGGCAGAAGGAATCTTTCATTGGAGGCCCCAAAAAGGAAGTGCCTTGGGTTTCGTTTCTCCTTTTCTTTTTTTAGGTAGTTGTTAATAATCCTCAGAAATATGGGAGGGCATTAGAGTTGTTTGTTCAAAAACGTCTCTAGCCCGTAATTTCCATCCTGCTGGAACAAGTGAGCTGGGCACGAGGACTCCCCACAGAGGACATGGTGGCTTCCCATCAATCTCAGCCTTCAGGAGGGGTGGAGGGAGGACAATTAATCAGTGGCAGCGTATTTCTGTGTGTTCACAATAAGCCAGGTTTGTCCAGGAGAGAAGAGGGTGGGTCAGTTTGCCTCTTCTCATTATAAGGTGATCAGGTCTTCTCTCCTCCCTTACACATTACACACAGCACGGGCACTGGAGCTGGTGAACATTTCCTCCTGAGCAAGCTTCCCTGCACAAACAGGCATCTGAATACAAACGGAGCCTGCTGCTGCTTTGTGAAATCCTCTAACAAAGATTATCAAGACTGCATTAGCATCTTTGAAATATGATGTCTTTAATCATCTGTTTGGGGAAAGATGGGCTGAGGTAAAAGACAGTGAGAGAATGCACGGTTCCTTTTAATTAGAATGATTGATTACTACAGTGTGTGATAGTCCGAAACTGATTAATGTTCTTAATTAATTACTTTAATCTATTTGTGGGTTTCTTGTTAAGTCTCCTGTGGGTATACAATACCTTCATTTGCTAAAGCAAATTATTTTTCCTCTCTTTTTTAGGACTGTTTATCCAGATAGCCTCATTCAGAATTACAGATGTTAGGAATATGAGGTTGCTTATTCATAGGCATGAGATTCAACTAATTATTATCCAAAACATATGACCTTCTAATAACTTTCACCAGGAAGGCACGATGCAGAATGAGGCAGTAGCAATTAAAGAAGTCACGAATGTCAAATTATGGCTTCTGAGTAGCAGTTTAATCACTGATTAGTTAATGCTGGTCAGTGTCTTGCCCTTTAGGAGGACAAGGTGTAAATCCCAGCTGATGACTGACCTTACCACCCTGATGCGTGATGGGACAGGGCTCCTCACCACAGCCTGGTGCTGCCTGGGGGTGACACCCCTGCATCCCCCCAGCACTCAAAAACCTTACCCACTGAGAGGGTGAAGAGGAACTAGGAGCTTCTGGGGGCTTGTGTAAAGGAGCAGGAGCTTTGAATCTCCCAGCTGCTTAAACGATTAAACACCACTCAACTATTTGGCATTAGTTAAATTTATCTTTATTAGGTAGACTACCTCTGTCAGTACCTCTCTCACTAAGCTGCAGTAGTCATCATTCATTATTAAAAGATCCCAGGAGATGTGTCACTGAAAGGGCTACCTTGGGTCCATTATTTCCAGCAAGGCATCTCCTCCTGCAGATCTCCCGTTTCTTTTTAAACTTGCCTCCATCAACGTGTCTCTGTGCTTCCTAGAGCCTTTCACAATATAGACGTGTGATGTCCATGTATCCATTGCAGTTCTAGAACATTGTGGAGACTTGGATATGGAAAAACCACTATTACTTCACAATACAGGGTGGTCTGCTGCTTCCCCCAGCCAAATGATTGATCACCAGCAGTTGTAGATACAGCCACCGCTGTCAGAGCTGCCCATGATGTTGGGCATCTCGTTGCCTCCTACCTCTGTGACAGAGCTTCCAGACAGGTACTTGGCATTTTGTTGGCTGCAGGAAAAACTGGATCTGATCTGTATGTAGGGATGCCTTCGGTGTTAGATACTTGTCTTCTGCTTTAAATTCAGCAGATGAATTTAGCACCCCACACAAACACCTGACAGGGAAGCGGCTCCCTACAGACCCTTCTGTGGGGCTTTCCCCTGGCATGGTGGGTGCTGGTGTCTGGGGCTGGCACATCCCCACTGTGCCTGCTGGTGCTGAAAGGAGGTAAAAACATGTCACAAGGTGAAGAAAAAGGCTTTTTTCCCTTTTTTTTTTTTACCCCTAAGTCCTCCATGTTCATCAAGTTTGAAAGCCTAGGGCAAGATTAATTAAAATCAATGGAGCAAAGCAAATTAAGCACTTAAAAGTGCTCTTTGGGGCTATCACAACCTGAATAAATCAAAATAAATATTCAAATGTCTGTGGCTTGTTATGAGACTATTTTATCATTCAGTCCATTCATCCTCCCTCTCGCTCACTTACTTCTTTATCTGCTTTTCACAGAGCTCCTTGGATGCTCTTTCCTCAGCATTTCACACCAGCATCGCTCCGTGCAAACTCAGGGCTCTGCTCCCACGCACCTAAAATAAAAATCACACTCCAAACACACAGCCCAATCCAGCAACTCTTACTCATACTAGTAATCCTAACTGAGACAGAAATAGTACTGTTCAAGTTAATGGGATGGCGTGTGAGAAAAAAGAGTAGGCTCACAATTCTAAGTAGTGATCATGGAATGAAAAGCTGTGCTTTGTTTTGACTAGAAGAAGCACAATTTCCTGTTTTGTGTATATGATTATCAGGAAAACTCCTATCATGGATATCTCTGAATACCTTAAGCTCCCTCCCTAGTTTTCTGCTGGGGAGTGAAACCCAGAGCACACTCAGCATCTGCCATGCAGGAGGAGCTGGAAGGGTAGATTTTCACTATGAAATATCAACTCTTGTTGATTTGGGGTTTTATGCTTTTGTGCCACCTGGGTGGTCCTCTGTGACCCTGCCTAGTAGGGAAATCTTTTCACTGATGTATGCCATCTTCTGATTGGCATTCCATCTGTGCAGTCCAGCTGTGGAGTCCAGCACCCATAGATAGACTTGTTCAGTACTTCCTAGGGTAATTCCAGGTGTTATGGAAGGGCTAGGAAGGTGGTGATTGAAATCTCTGATTTTCTGTCTAGTTAGATTGCATTCGATCTGATTACACAAAGTGAACAGTTTGCATTTTGCATATTTAGCAACTCTATATTGAATTTTTTACTTAAATAGGAATCTGGACATAAATCCTCCAGATTACACTATGTCCTTGACTAAAGGTACTAGGAAGAAGACTTTCAGTGCCCAGGGTCCTGCTTGTCTTTAAACCACGTGTTGTACTGTATATACTGCACGTTCTGTACATTCTGAATCACCAGGCTTCTCCTGATGCTAGAGCAGTGATACTGCATGATGACTAGGAAACATAGTTACCTGCAACCCAAACTATATTCTTGTTATTCCTGTGGTATCAGAAAACAGATCAACACACGTCAAGCTCCCCCATAGAGCTGTTACTTCAGATCTTTTTTTTCCCCCTCTTAAATCATCTTCTGAGTTCTCTCCATTTAGCTGTGTGATTGGAGTGACACTGAAGTGTGATATGCTTCTACCAGCAAGAATAAGAATTTGCTTTTAGAAGGCTCCTTTACTTTACTTCCTGGGTATGAGAGATATTTCTACCCACAGCAGATCTACTGGTGCTCTGGCTCCTGTAAAAATCTTGTTGCCCCTGAATGTTGTGGAGTTTTTTTGTGTTTTTTTTTTTTTCTTTTCAGTTGGTTGTTTTTTCTCTGCTGAAGTTAAATGTGTGACAATTTGTTGAAGAAAACGTGGAGACATCGTAAAAGCTGTGTGATATGAGCAACAGCACAGAGATAATTAAGTGTGGGGATACTGCAGCTCTGATCCAATATTTCATTAGGAGGATACTACAGTCTTGGTCCATACAAACATCGTCTGAATTTCTCTTTTCCAATGCAGACATCTAAAAGTGTGAGGTGCAATTTTGTACATGAACTGTGAATAGAAAATAACCACAGGTTGATTGGTGGCCTGGGTGGGTGAATACATACATTAAATTCTCCTAGAGACACATTAGTCTAAAAGGTTCAACTCAATAGTCAACAGTTAACAGATACTGAATCAGTAAATTTCATCATGAGGTTTGATGGCAGGTCTAAAAATGTCATGCAACTACCTCCAAGGACTTAGTAGATTTTATCAGTTGCTGAATTTTGTAGGTATAGTTGGCAGACTCAAGGACAATGAAGCAATGAAGGAAAAATAACTAATTTAGAATGAAACCTTTTCAGTGGCAAATTGCACAGCTGTTATTTTGCTTTCAGGACGTTTTGATAGAAAAAGATGAACAACTTGGTAATAAAGGTGGATGCTTTCAAATTTTTAGTTGTTGAAAATCTGAAGAACATTGAATCTAAGTCTTCAGAGACCTTTTCCTCTAATTACCTCTACAAATTATTTCAAGGGGAATTGCTAGCAAAGAATATCCCTGCTAGCAGTTCACAAGGGAAAGAAAAAAGATGTTTTTTTATTGCTTGTGGAACACAGGAAGCTAAAAATAAGTAATTTACCTAAATGTATGGACTAAAAAAAAAACTTTTCTTATTTCTAAGAGATATTTCCAGATTTTGGTAATGTTACCCTTACAGAAATTGGATAGGGAAACTGGGAATTTTCCTTTCCTGAGGGAGGTTTAGGCTTTCTCTAGTTAATAGGAAATAGTCAAATATTATAGAAAAAAATCTTTTTGGCCAATGTGTACTTTCAAATAACTCATTCAGTTTAGGCTTACTTGTACCCATTGTTTGCTTTTCATAAACATTGAGTGGTGAAGTTTTACATACATGGATGTTCACAGCAAGTGAATTTAGTAATGTTGCTTGCTTTCAAACAGCAGTTAAAGGCCCCTGCTGGGACTGGAACCCCATGGAGCCAGTTTACATGAGTAGAAATTTCCAGTGTCCAAGAGTTAGGTCTCAAAATAAGACCAGCAGTAACTGGGCATAAGGAAGCTGTAGCTGCTATGGACTGAAGCACAGAGCTTGGAGGGCATTACATTAGTGCCTGGGTGACATTCAGGAGAGGACAGAAACCCTGTACAAACACCCTGTAAATGATAACTGTGAGTTGAGTACAAAAAACACCTGCCATCTTCATTTTTTTGCAGTGATATGGGTAAACATGCAGAAAATCATTTTTTAACCACACCTGTCTGAAGCAGAAGCAGCTTTGCACCTCGCACAGCGGTCATCCTAGGTGATTTCTCTGACTTTCCTTGCCCTGGTCGAGAGCTCCCTCACCTTCCTGCTCCCCAGTCCCCAGCCATGCTGTATTCAGTCTCAGCTCCCATCTGTGTAATGCTCCACAAGCCTGAGCAGGTTGCAGGGATGGCATCTGGGTTCTGGGCCCTCCTGAGGGACCAGAAACTCCTCTGGCATCCATCTGGGAGGGCTGAGACTTTGTAGCTCAAATTCCTGAGTCCTGGTGCTAGAGATGGCTTCCAGACCCTCCTCAAGGCTCCCCTGACATAGCTTGCTCCACTGTGGCCCCATCAGTGCTGGGACAGAAAACAGTGAAAGCTCTCTGGTAGGCCTGTTGCACTGGTTTCCATCTCAACTGCTTTTCAGACAGAATAAAATAAGCTTAATCTAATCAAATACAATGAGCAACCAGTTCGCATAGTGCCTCCCTTCAGCTTTCTATCAAACATCAACATTTCTTGAGATGTCAATGGTGTCCAGATGTCCAAGATGCTTTCCTGTAATTCATGGCTTCCTTTACAAGGCCAGGGACTTTGCCCTTCCTATGTAATTTTTACTCCCCTCTCTGGCCTCACATTTGAAAAAGGTCACAGATGATTTAAAAAAAAAAAAAAAAATTCAAGCATCTTTCTTCCTATGCCCTGTCCAGAACTTCCTCTATCCATGTACCTCTTTCTGCATTTTTTCTGATGATGCAAATATTTGATTTCTTTGGAAAATTCTTGCCCTGCAAATTTCAGTGCTCAGGTGCCTTCAGAGAAAATGAGGAATGCCTGTTTTGTCTAGGAAGCATTTGCTTTTCTGCTGTGTACGGGCAAGGTCCTCAGAGGTGATATAAATATTATGATCATGTACTGACAGATAGACATACAGCTACCGTTCTCCCATCTAATAAAGAGTAATATGAAGTTGAAAGGCTTCAGAATAAATATTTTAATCTTAAAAAGGGTTACTAAATTATAGACTGTCAGCTTCCTCAGACCTCCAAGCTGACCAGCCTTGCTCAAAGAGCAGCTTTCAGGAATAAAGTGTACCAAAAGCGCAAGTGTAATGAGAAGGCTGTGAGAGCCCTCTGTACAGTATTATAAATACTGGGTATTTCAGTATGGATTGAGCGGTTAATATTTTGATCTGTGGAAAGTGAAGTCTTACAGCTATCTCCCTGGGCTTGTTTTCACAAAGCTAACCTAGAATAAATTGGTTTTCCAGGCTACTTCAGCAGTTAATGGGGAGAGTGGAGGTCTGTACCTCTAAGGAACTAGGCTTGTCATGCTGAGGTTAGTGTCTGAGCTATGTGGGATGAGTTGCTAGTCCGATTTTCTTCTTTGTTTTCATCAAGTCTCAGACAATGGGCTTAGGTGAGAAGCTGTGTTCCTGGAAGCTCTGTATGAAGCAGGACAGATGCCAATGAGCAGGTGACTTCTTGCTGGAGTTCTCTGTTGTACCAAGGACCACACAATAACTCCGTTTCCTGCTGAGCAGCATCAGTTAGTGGCAAAAAGCTCCTGCTGAGCCCCTGAAATACTCAGGGTCATCATGTCCAGACTCAAGTGCCTTCCACAAGCCCTCAGAAAGCTAACAGCTGGGAAGTGTGAAATCAGTATCAGGCAGCTTGTGCTGTGAGGAAAGCAGACCTGGATACACTGGTAAGCTCTCAGAGAGGCAGAAACTGCTGGGATGGGTCTGTCTCCTCATCCTGTGCTTACATGGCAGGGTTTTGGTAGTGGAGGGCTGCAGTGGTGGCTTCTGTGAGAAGAGCCCAGAAGCTGCCCCATACTAGATAAGGGCCAGTTGGACCAGAGCCAAGCCAACAAGCAATGTTGTTTGTGCCTCTGTGAGAGCAGGTTTAAGAAAGGGAAAAAAAAAAAAAAAAGGAAAAAAAAACATGCTCTGCAACAGCAGCTGGGAGAGAGGGGCCCTGCAGCCCCCAAGGTGAGTGCAGCAGGAGGGCAGGAGGTGCTCCAGGCAGGCAGCAGCAGTTCCCCTGCAGCCTGTGGAGAGGCCCCTGGAGGAGCAGGCTGTCCCCCTGCAGCCCATGGGTCCCACATGGAGCAGATCTCCACGCTGCAGCCCCCCCATGGGTGGAGGAGCCCCCGGTGGAGCAGGTGGATGTGGCCTGGAGGAGGCTGCGGCCCATGGAGAGCCCCCACAGGAGCAGGCCCCGGGCTGGAGCTGCAGCCCCTGGAGAGGAGCCCACGCAGGAGCAGGGGTTTGCGGGGAGCTGCCACCCATGGGGGACCCGTGCTGGAGCAGTTTGCTCCTGGGGGATGGACCCCTTGGTATGGACCCAACTGGAGCAGTTCTTGAAGAGCTGCTGCCTGTGGCAAGGCCAGGATCTGTTCAAGAAAGACGGCATCCTGTGGGAGGGACCCCATGTTGGAGCAGGGTCAGAGAATGACCAAGAAGGAGTGGCGGAGGAAATGCTGACCGCAGCCCCCATTCCCTGTTACCCTGTGCTGCTCAGGGAGAGGAGGTGGAAGAGGGTGAATGGGGAGAAGGTGTCTTTAGTTTGTTTTCTTTGTTTCACACTTCTCCAGCTTGTTAGTAATAGGCAATAGATTTTACTATCTCCCTACTTTGAGTCTGCTTTGCCAGTTACGATAATTGTTGAGTGACCTCCCTGTCCTAATCTCAACCCTTTGGCCCTTTGCATTGTATTTTCTCCCTCTTTCACTTTGAGGAGGGGGAGTGAGAGAGCAGCTGTGGTGGAACTCAGCTGCCCACCTGAGTAAAACCACCACATCCTGGCAGATCACTCAGGAAGAACCTGCTTTGCTTGGCAAGAAAAGACTGAAATAATATCCAAACAGTATTCGCTATTTTTTTTCTAATCCTGCTTTTCTGCTTGTAATGTTGCTGCCAGGGTTGTTGCCATTGTGAATAACTTGAAAATACTGCTAGTAATGGACAGTGTTCTCAAAACTGTCACCAGAGCATGGCACCAGTCCTTCCCTTCATTACTGGTGCGTAAAAATTGCAGATTTATATATTCACCCAATTCATTCACTGCTGAGGATTACAGAAAGAAGGAAGATGGGTCATGGTGGTAATCATACCCATAGCCCAGCTTCTGTTTCTGTTAACAGGAGACACCGCTGTAAGCACCATCTCCAAACACTTGCCAGACAAGAACACGTTATCTATCATAATCTGTGACAAAGAGCAAATCTGATCAGTTTAGAAACTTTGTACTGTTTTTGTCTTTAAAGATTTCTCCCTACACACAGCATTCTTTCTCACCACAAAAATAATGTTGAAGTTGCAATGCACAGATGTTGTTCAAAAGCCAGTATCCTGCAATAATCATATTAATTCTCCCCCATCTAAGCTTAAATGAAAAACCTGTCCGTGCCACTGCTCAGTTTCCCTGGTTACAGTGACTTTCTGTTATTCAGGTGTGGATTTCTGATGTTAAACACAGTATCTTATTGCTTTTGTTCTCTGATAAAGGTTAGAGGGGATGGGTGATCTTTTGTCTGAGTAAAAATAAATTCATATTAACTTATCTAAAACTAGCAACACTTGCACTATGTACATGTTTGTATTTTTTAAACAATTAGAGGAGTACTTCTTAACAGAGGAGTGAAGGTAGGAAAGCATTATTGTGTTTGGTTACCAACGGTACAGGTTTTTTGTAAAAAATTTGTTGAATATGTGATTTGACTTACATCTTTATAACCGTAGTCAAGGGCAATTGGATGTTTTGGATAAGTAGGAAAATTTTACTTTTGGTGGTCATAAGGTACATTTTGTATTGGTTCTTCAGCTTCAGCAATGGATGAATGGTGGCAGCTTTCTTACCTGTAATGCTGTAGGTTGGGATGGCTAGGTAACAGATTCAGACTGTCCTTTGCCTACCATGAGAAAGCAAAGGGGGCAACTTGTAGGTCCAAGCACTTTCTTGTATTTATACTTCAACCCCACTGTCTCTTCCAGTGCTGGTGTGGATGCAATGATTGCTCTTGCCCACTGGATGCTATTTGGACAATCCTGTGTCAGGAACCATCCTGTTTTACAGCTGAAAATTTTACAAATCTCATTACTTTTTCCCACTCATATTGGTTTAACTATGTCCACTTGGACAATTAAAATTAATTATGCAGTGAGTTTTGACAACAGTTGGAAATAAACATCCTTAAAACTAAATTAATTAATTCCGTGAAAGACAGAAATTACTCTCTTCAGTTTTGTCAATTAATCTATGCTTTCCTTACACCAACATTACCTAACATGTTCTATCCGATTATATGGCTATTATAGAAGCACAGCAACTGCCTTTTTAGATCAGATCATGCTTTTCTTGTGTCTCATATCCTGTCTTTGTTTTGTTTTGTTGAGCTTTCTGGAATAGGCAACATTTCTGGTTTTCCAGGATCCATGCATGGCATGGGGTTGTCGACTAA
The DNA here is from genome assembly GCF_047663525.1 of Anas platyrhynchos. Taxonomy (NCBI): domain Eukaryota; kingdom Metazoa; phylum Chordata; class Aves; order Anseriformes; family Anatidae; genus Anas; species Anas platyrhynchos. Next base: position 13,927,239 of record NC_092587.1, read on the forward strand.
TGATTGATTATTTCTAGGCTTGAATAAATATGTTCCATTCAGTAATAGGAAAAATTTCTACATGATTGGTTCAGGAGTTGAAAATTTTTCAACAGCAGATAGCTCCTCTCTCCTAAGCAAAGGGAAATTTTCCCAGAAGATATCACAGTGATATGTCAACTGCCCGTGTTAGCTCTTAGAGCGAATCCCCAGGCAGTCACAGCATATTGTCCTTGTCAAAGGGTATGTATGTGTTGTACAAAGCAGTTGCAACTCACAGACACTGAAGGTAATTCCAAGCAAGCTCACCTGTACAGCAGAGCACAGTGCTGCACAAAGGTGGCAGCTGGCTCCTGAAGTTCTAGCCACATTGGTACCATTGCTATGCCCAGGCTCATCATCTCTGTTCCTCAGCACTGCAGATTACCCTGGGCATGGGTCTACACTGACAAGTTGAGTTTCTCCTACTCTCAGAGCTTGCTATGTCAGCATTATTTTGGGAAACTGCACTTTCCTGAAGTGCACATTATAGACATACCTGCCTGGGAGATGTAACTACCCTGGGAGAACTGCAGAGGGGCTTCCTGACAAGTAAGCAGGAACATAGATGCACAACGTCTCTGACCAGCCCAGTATAAGAAGTATGCTACCAATTAAGACTGTTCCCTTCCCCAGTGCAGTTTGCACAGTGGAATTTGTTAAATTGCATATGCCCAGCCATGCTGGGTTGAATTTGCCTTCAGATGTTGCCCTGTTTTATGTGGAGGCTTTCTGGGTGAATGCACTTGCTGAGGTTACCTCTCACTGTACACAAGGTTCTTAGGAATATTTCATCTATGATTGCAGAATCTTTCTAGAAATGTCACAAAGAGGTGGGGACAGTTCAAATCATGAACTTCCTGTTTGATTAGTAGTCATTTTGACTCAATGGAGATTAATTTACTTATTATAAGTACACCTTTTTGCCTGGATATAGGTAGTTCTGTTTTCTTTATAAAAGGAAAAAAAAAAAAAAAAAAAAAAAAAAAAAAAAAAAAAAGAAAGAGCACACTGAGAAATATTAAATGTTGAAAACTTCTTTCCATCTTCTAGCTCTCATGTTAAGAGGAAGCTGCAGAGCTGCAGCCAGAGAGCTGAATGGAATGGGAGGAAGGAAGAGGCAGTGATAGAAACAAATGCAATCTCTCCTGTCAGTAACCTGTAGTCTTCAAGAGGCATCCATTGAGTTGTACACACCTAGCTTGCAGGATCAGAGCCTTACTGGTAAAAATAGCCTTAGAAAAAATACAACCAAAGGTTGCACAAAAAATAGTGGGTAATGTAGTTTCATTCTTAACACTTACACAGCCTTCTTTACATTAAAGGACACTTTCAATTTATTTAAAATTCTGTCACATGAGACAGTTTCTATGAGATTCCTTTTACCTATCTGTAGCTGTCTAGAAGTTATTTCTCCTCCAGTAATTACCAGAGAGAGACAACATCTGCAGGGTGATTCATTTGGCCTGTCATAGACACCTATCTGTAGATGGATGACTTGTCCTCTGGATGTCTTATGCTTTCTAAGCAGAAAACCCTGATCTCTAGGGCTCTCCAATGGATATTCCTGATCACTGAAACTATAACATACTCCCTTACTGGTTTATATGCTCTTATCCTCCTCATGTTGAAATTTCAACACAATTTCAGCAGCAGCTGGGGCTCTGACAGCTGCCCAGCTAGGCGGTTGCATTCTGCTTGTCAACATGATCTGACCCTGTGAGAAACACATGAAAATCAGTTAGACATGCTACATAAAGCAAGAGATACACGGAGCTTTCAGTTCAGCTTTGTGTGATACTTAACAAAAATACCCTATGGACTCTTCTGTATAACGAGATTTTTAGCCTGGTTTCCTCTGGAAATGAGGCGTACGCAGCCATGCAGTCTTCCTGTCTGTCAGGTCCTTCTCAGAAATTTTTTTTTTATCCTTGGGTGTACTTCTGTCAGATTTAATACAAGAGAAGGAACCCAAAGGCAGTAATGTCCTGAGATATTAAAGAAAATCACCAACTAGATTAACAAATGAATGAAATTAATATATTCATTGGATGAAAAATGACGATGAGCTCAGTTGTTATCTATCTGCTCCCTTTGCCCTAGTGGTAGGTTGGTGAGTACCAGTTAACATGCATGAAGCTGAGAGCCAGTTACAGAATCTGCTGTTTTTTTTCTGGTCAACAGTTAGGTGGCAAGGGATTAAGAAGATATCTTTATGCTTGGAGAATATGAAGGGAAGATGTAAGAGGCTTGGAGATACTAAGATGTTACATCTGAGACCTAGTGATGTTGGACACCAAACCATAAAAAGACTTCTTAGTTTTACTGTTCCCAGAAAAACTTTCTAGCCTGTATTTTTAATGCCACTGAATTAAATACTGGCCAGCATTTTCACTTCGAAACACTTACAACTGATACAAAATAATTATGAATCTTCACAGCTGCTCTTAAAGAATTCTTAAATTATTCTCTTACATATCTTTATGCACATCATTTGTGTTGAGTTCTCCGAATTCAAAATCCTTCCAGGACATTATTGCATGAAGTACTTCCCTTATACCAATTTGTCAGTAAAACTTGAATGTTAATAATATCTTGAAAGTTTGAAATGGTTGAACGTCTACATGATTTACAGAGTATATTTTAATTATCTTAAACAAACAGTTATCATTTTAATTTTGTAACTGTGAAAATGAAAAGAATGAGGCAGCATGGAAAAATAAATGATGGAACCGCCTGGACAGAAATGATAATACATGGGTTAAATACAGGCTAATAGAGCAGAACTATGGAAAATGCCAAACAGTGAGCTGGCTTCCAGAAAACACCATTATTTTGCTGTTCAGTCTGAAGTGGGATTTCTCACTGACTTAAAAAATGAGCCATTATATTGTCAGGATCTTCCCATTACTGTTTTACTTATCTGTTGCTGTTCTTAAGGAGTAACCTCCCATTGGCATAGTACTCAGTTTTGGTTTTCTTTTCTTTCTTCCCAAATGCCTCCTCCTGTTTCTCTGGCTATACTTTACATTTCTTTTACCAGTCCTCTCTCCAACACAGCCTCCTCCATTAAGGGAGCCACCTGTTCTTCCTCCTTCCCATTCTACCAAGTTTAGTCTTTTTTCAGCAATCCACTCAGAACCCATCTGAGCATTCATCTCTATCACCTTGCCTTCCTAAAGAAAAAAGAGAGAAATTTAAGGAAACAGATATGAAACTATCTTCATGCCCCACTAACTATCCCTTCATCTTCTTCTTGCTACCCCTGAGGCTTTCCCTTTTACCGTCTGTCTCGCCTTGTGTAGTAAGCTACATGCAACCCTTGGCAGCAAGGTCTTTGGATCAGCAAAAATATCTTTCAATTTCAATGTTCAATGACAAGTAAAGTAAGTGAGAATATATTCCATACTGCTAACTACCACATATTTCACAAGTGCTGAATTTGATGAATCAACACCAGGGAAAACCACTATTTTTCTATTCCCCACACAGTGTGTTTAGATTTTGCTGTTTAATCAAGTGATGCTTAGCTCATTTGGACTGACTTATGTACAATTTTCAGTTGTCAATTCCTGCATTCTAATCAACAGCTTAATAACAAGCAGCAAACAGCCATCACGTTTCGTCTTAGCAGCACGCTGCACACAGAGGCAGCTATCTGGAATTCAAGGACAAAGCTCATTCTGTATCTACCCTTGTTGGGCCGGAGACTGATTTTCATTTTCTTTGTCAGCTGGGAGGAAAGCTAGCCATGCAGCACAGTAGACATGGGAATTTGCTTTCATCTTTTAGTCAAAGAGCAGATTTGGCAGGTTTTCTATATTAAAAAAAAAAAAAAAAAAAAAAAAAAAAGTACCTGGAGGTAGTTAAATGAATGCTTGAGAAAGTGTCTGTAACTCCATAAACTTTATAAGTTGTAGAAGACTGGCAAATGTCTATCTGAAAAGAACTAATGTGAGCAGCTGAGAGTGACTTCTGAAGCTGAGTCCATCTGTTATTCCCACTAGATGCCACAAATTGGAAACATATACCATCCCCCTGAAAACTCACCGTATAACAGTTTATTTCGATTACAACATTAACCAAAACATCTATATGAAAATATTTCAAGTCATTTGTAAAGAATACACAGCTTTTCCATTTGTGCAGACTTCTCATAATCTCATGTTATCAGACTAGGGTGTCTTGAAGAGCAATTCCCCAGATTGATATATCGACTACACTAGGATGTACTTCTATGTGTTAAGCTGTAACAACAGGACTGTGCCAGCAATATCCCACTAAACAACATTTTTACTTAAAGTACACTAAATCCTTAAATCTGCAGGTTAACATTGCCATTTCAGTAAACATACATAACACGTATAACACAGGCAGAGGTATGAGTGTGCATGTATGCATGTGCTATGGGAAAACACTGCCTTTAGTATCCTGCCTTTAGTAGTTTAAAATATCAGCATGTTATGGTTGTTTCTGGAATCCCATCTTCAGTTTTCTAGTTCTGAATTTAGAGTCAAAATTGTAGTGTTGCGGTTAATAACTAACAACAGTTTGACATACTGAATGAAATAAATCGTTGCTTTGTTGCTGAGATAAATAATTTCTTCCAACTGGAAACAGAAATTCACTCATAATCTAAAAGGATTGTGTATGGAAAATGTTTCTTTCAGCGGGAAAGTGGCTCTGATGTACGGAGCATACAATTAGATTTTAAAAAATGATTTCCCAGACTACTCTCAGCAGGGGGAACATCTGTTCAGATAAGCATTTCTATGCTTCTCATTGTTTAGGTCCTGCTCTTGGGGTTACCTGGGCATTGCTCACAGATAAAAATCATTTTCTAGTTATAATTTTCCATTCAAAGAAAGCAAAATGCTTATCAGGGGGAAGTTACACTTTCTGAGAATTTAAACTTCAAAAGTGTAAGGAAATTTGTTATGGTCTCCACATCTGTTGTGACTTATCTCCCTTGCACTTTTGGTGTATTGTGCTTTATTGTTAAAATTTGCTTCAGCATTTGTATGTCATGTGTGTGAAATGCCATGACGTTTTGGTACTAATTAAAGAGAAAACACATATAAATGACATAGGGTGGCAGGGTGGGGGGGATGTGGAAGGGTGTGTTGGCTTAACCAAATCAAATATTAAAATCTGGTTAAATTTATATTGCTTTCCTTGAGCACAACATGTAAACCTGTCTAACTTGTGAGATGAAGCATGCAGATTATTATGCAGCAGATGATCATGCACTTTGTGATGGAAAGCTGGATATGGCTTAAATCCCTTTGAGGGGATCCCTTTTGTTCTTACTGTAGCAGAAGAACACCCTGACCAGAAAAAGAAAAACAATTTTTTGAGTAAAAGTATCTGAAATATCCTTTGGCTGAATAAGATGAAGTGCCATCTTCTGTCTCTAAAGCTATCTGTCTTGTAATTCCTTTCAGCCAGATCATTTTTCTCTGGCCTGGACTCTGTTAATATTACAGTACATTTATTGCACATTCATTATTCTATTTAAAAAATCAGACTAAATGCATTTTAACTACCCTGTTTGAGATCAGAATTTGTCTGTGCTTGGTGTATAGATGGAAATACTTAGGAAATAGCTGAGGGAACTGAGAACTCTAAAGATACAATGAGAGTTGTGTTTAAGAAGGCTGAAGTAGGCTTTATTTTTAATCTTAAAAAAAAAAAAAAGACATGCTGAGCAATTATTCATTCAGAAATGGTAAACCATCAAAAAAGACAACACTCTAAGGTAAGAACTACAAGTGAAATATGGCCAGAATCACTTCTAATATGATTGCAGTTACAAAGTAGAATATTCATGATCTATCAATAGCATATCAATAACATAACAGCATCCAACCCCTGCTCTTCTATACACAGTTTACCAGAATAGTGTTAACATACATAATACATATGAATTTTCTTTTACAGTAGTAAATGTCTACCTTGGTTCCTGGTTTATTATTTATACAGCAAAAGGAAAATAAATCCCTAGATGTGGAGCGGGAGACAGAAAGGAGGCATGGAAAAATCTCATAGAGTGATGAATAAATGTCTAATTAAAATCAGAGCTGTTGGTAGTGCGTGGTTACTCTGGCCTTCCTCGCCTACAGATAGCATTTTATGTCTTTTTTCATGGCACTTCATGCAGTTTGGATTTACACTACAGAGACATTTTGTTTGATGGACCAGAAGAAAGACTTCAGAAACACTGGTTCAGAAGTAAAGTAGAAATACACCCTAGAAGAATCTAGAAGTATTTTCCAAAGCACTGTCGTGTGTATAGTACTTTGAAAAGTGTCTCCAATCAAAAATCACTTGTGATGTGTTTCAGATAATACACAGAAATATGTTCCAGTTTATTATCCTTTTCTTGACCAAAATTTAATTCTGTCCTGGACACAATTAGAGCTGAATTATTCCTTCAGTTGCTCAAATGCCAATATTACTAAAACCAGTGCATAGGGTGGAAATGCAAAGGGTGGGATTCAGCTTGCAAATTAATACTTTGATTTCCATAGCCATATATGCAGGGCTATGTGTGCACTGAGTGCCCAGAAACATTGGTCTCCAGCACACTGGTGTCCAATATATTGGTGTCCAGTATTGGTGTCCAGCCACTGGAGATGTACAGCCAGTGGAACCCAGTGGCCTTTGGGTTCCACTGTCTGTACATCTGGCCAAAGGCCAGTATTCTTCTCACCTGGAAGCACTTTAAAATTGCCACCTAGACTCCACTGGCTGTATTGACTACATCTCTATTGACTACAGTTTGATTGTAAACAGTTCAGTTTAGCTGTCTTAATCTCTGTGTACATTGCCAACTTAAGTGCTGGTTGTTCTTACTCATGTCAGAATTAATTACTGAATGAATCTTAAAAATAATAATAATATTAATGAAGTATGTTAATGCTATTTGGTGACATTATGAGCAAGAACCTCTTACACAGCTATGGAGTTCGGCTGCTTAACCAGATCTGCCTGTGTGTTTGGAATAACCAAAGACTAAGGTGCTTAAAATCAACGCTCCTGATTTTTCATCTTTCCATAGCTATTTTCCTATGACTGCTACATTTTTAAGGAGTTAAGGGACTGTAGTGATCATCTGCATTCGGTCTCTGCTGATTATTAGTAGATAAAGAGAAGAATTACCAGAGAAGCTAAAGGCATTGTTCCCTCTAGTCGCACCCCTAAATGCTGCTGAATGCAGGATCCACTCTAGGTCACGGCTATAGCCAACCTTCCCCTTAGAAAACAAATCCATTTCAGAAGTTTTTAATCTCCCTGCACGGTTTTGGGAAAGTCATGAAGATGGCTACACTTGCATTAGAGCCTTTGAAGCTTCAGAGTTTGGGATAAGAATTGCATTTCTGGAGCTTGAATTTGGATGTTGAAATACCAAAAGATGTCCTACATGTCCCTGTGAATAACTGTTCACTTTGAATATTTTTGAGTCAAAGGATCTATAAAATATTGTATCTTGTAACAATATCTATCCTAAGTTCATGAAATAAACTCCCTATTTCTTCATAATGTGTGCAGAGGGACTGACCCTGGTGCCATTTAATCAAAGGGGATCTTGCACTTGACTTCAGTAGAAGCAAAAATGAACCATCAGTGCATGCACATCGAGGGGAAATTACACCTTTTCAGTGTAATTTCAGGTGCTTTTCAGTGCAGTGAACATCCTATTTAAAAGGAATTCCTTATTTTGATAGACAGTATTCTCAGTACTTTAGGCTGGCTTATGCATGTTGCCTTTCTCTACTATGCATTTACTTGGAAAAATCTCAGCTGCAGTCTTTGATGCTGAGGAAAATATTTGTAGGTGCCTTTACTTAGTAAACTGCCTTCCCAGCCAAATGTACTGAAGCACTGGGTGGCACACTGTGAAGCATAGTCTCAGTAGTTAACATTATGTGGAGTGCATAGGGGGAAAATGTTATGATGATGTTTGTGCTTGCAGCTTTTCAGCTCCTGTGCATATGTATTTATAAATATTAGATATCTCACATGTATTTCTTCAGTTGGCCATAATGTAAATCTTTTATGAACAAATTATGCAATATTATCTACATTGTCTGTAAAATGTACTGATACATCTAAAAGTGTTGCCTGGAGTTTGAAGCCGTTACAAGCACTGAGATCTTAGACGCTATTATTAACCTATCAGGGTGTTTAAACATGTCAAATAAGAAGTTTGACAGCAGAAGACTGGTTAACATTACAGTAAGGAAAAAGGCATGTGTTCAAACATTTCTAGTTACATAAAAGCTTTAGAAACATTGTTATATATGGGGCTTGAAATTAGTCTGGGGGCTTGAAATTAGTCTGCTTGGGTCTGGTGTGTTTTAAAAGAACAGCAAGTGAATGTCATGCATTTCAAAGTGAGTCTTTGATAGTGCTGTACTTAATTCCTCTCCCATTCTACATCCAGAAGCCAGCCCTACCTGTCCTGGCACCAGCACTCTTGCACCAACAGGTCACTGTGTTGCTGGAAGGAGGCTCTGCCCACCCCAAGAAGAGGTTGCCCCCCTCCCAGGCTCTCTTTCCCAGAAGAGCAGTCTTCAGATGATGCATCTGTGCTGGATCCAGAAAGTTTTGTACCATAAATATCAGGATTTGAGGAGCAAAAACAGAGTGCCATGAAGGTTTCCATTTCTAAACAACAGCAAGATTTAGGAAGGAGATGTGGTACATACGGCAGATCCTACAGTGTGAGTGCCAGGTCCTACTGTCTTTAAGAAAGAGTGAAGTTAAGAGTGTTAGAAGTGCTCTCCAAGTAGCAGTGAGCATCTAGGTTGAACTTCCAGTTCTCTGTGGCTGCTGGAGATGAGGCAGGGTGCAGGTTCCTGTGTGCAGGAACCCAGTGGAAGACCGAAGTAGTGGTGCTCCCTTCTGCAGCACAGGATAAAGAAGAATCACTTCTCATGTGATAAGAGAGCTAAGTGGCTGTCTTTCTCTTTTTCATTAGCCTTCATGAAAGGTTTATGATATGAGGAAGCCTCTCATAAGCTTCATGATACTTTTCAGCCCTCAATCTACTGGTTAATCCTACAAAAATAAATTATTTTGACAAGCAAGACCACACCACACTCAACCTCTGAATGTCCTGTAGAGCATCCTGTGGACAGTAGCGTGTGCAGATGAAGCCCAGGAGTACATAAACCTTTTTCTTCAGTGGAACAGAGTTCCTGCTAATGAAAACATCAGTGTGCTTATTCCACTACATATGGGTAGGTTTGTCCACATAGGCTGACTTGCCTGCAGACCAAGCTGCGTGTGGCAGTGGGTGGTTTACCTAGTGCCATAACAGAGGGACAAGCGTGTAAGAGCTGCCTTGGTGGGCTGCAGTGACCAATATTTTTGAGAATATCCAGTTTCTCACTTATTTAAGGTTTTCATGGTACATCTCAAAGGAATGACTGTGAGTTTGCACACTGGAAAGGGCTGGTTACAAGTCCAGGAATACAAAAGGATCCTTTTAGTTTTGTGTCTGGTGGGGGAAAGGCTGCGGCATCACTAGATGTTCTTACAGCGGTTGGTGAGATTAAGTGTCAGAGAAACTAAACAACTTGCTATCATGTCAGCTTAAATTCAAGAAAACTTTAATTTTAAAGTAGTATCCTTGGATTTTTTTTTCTATTTACTTTCAATTACTCTATCTGCATACCACCTTTCAGGTGCACTTTCAGGTGCACTTTCAATGACTTCTTGTTAGGAAAAAGTAAAAATCTTCACAGTGAGGTAACCATTTAAAAACACTGTGAGAATCACAATCAAATCATGACATCTGACAACACTGATATGTTGCATGCTTGAAATGAAGATCATTATCAGACCCTGAAGTGTTCTTGTACAACATTCCCAAACATTCAGGGTGGTCAGCCAGAGGTGACATTTGAAGGTACTGTGATTTTCTCCAAGAGGAACAAATACATAGCTTCTCTCATGTTCTGAGATAAGCATTTCACTTCTTAATGTGACTCACTGAATGTACAACTACTGAGTCAGCAGAGATAAAAAGCAGCAATAATGAACAAAAATACCGCATTTCCTGTAACAGGATAGAAAATCTACTAATTTTTCTTTTTCATATACCTTGGGAAATGCAAATGCTCAACAACATCTGAGTTTGCAAACCTTTACTCTGACTTTTCTCAAGAGCAAATGGAGTATTGAGTCCCTACCAAATTCAAATATTTCTTTCAGAATGCAGCCTACAACTGTAATCTGTGAACAGTAGAGCTAGGGAGAAAAAGAAGACTTTAAACCCTGGCAATTTGACTTTGAATTAAAGCATAATGAGGCAGAAAAAAAAAAAAAAGAGAGAGAGAGAGAAAGAATAGAAAAAAAAAAAAAAAAGATTTGAGAGCAGCTAGTAAAAGGCATAAAAAACTGCTAATCCTTCTGGAAAAAAAAAAAAAAATCTGAAGGAGGAAATCTGCCAGAAGTCCAGAAAGATGATCAAAGTATACAGTCTCTGAGCATCTCTGATAAAAGTCTCAGAGAAGACAGGGATATTCAAGGGGGGGAATACATATATATATATATATATATATATATTCTGTACACAAAGTTACTTTCGAGGAGTTTGGGGAGATTCTCACACTGGAAATCAACCTTTTGGGAGACTTATCGAATGTTCTTTTTTCAAATTTAAATGGAGATAGAAAAGTTCATGGAATAAATAGAGAAAATGAATGATAACATATCTGAAAGATCAACAGGAATAGATATGCCAAAGAGCACTAAAGGAAATCAAGGATGAAGTATTTGACATTTCAACAGTAGAGTCTAACTTTGTGTTGAAAATTGCCTTGACACCAGAGAACTGGCAGAGAGTTAATTTGATATCAGTTTTCAAAGGAGAGTGGAGGAACTGCAGAACAATAAGGTTGATATCTATACTGGGCAAGTTGGTAGAAATTCTGAATTAGCAGCTATATCAGAAAATATGACATAAATATTCAGAGTAGTCAACATGGATTTCAGAAACAGAAAGGGCTCAGACAGGAGCAACAGAGATGAGCAGAGACGGAGAACCTCTCCTGTACAAGGACAGACTGAAGAGACCAGGATTTCCCATTCTTACAGAGGACATAATTCAGCTGAGATAAGACAATGGTCCATAAAAGTAAGAGGTACATGACTAAATCTGGTGTAACAATACTTTCCATTGTATTTTCCAGTACAGGACTTAAGAACCGTTAAATGAAGCTAGCAAATGAAAAATTTGAAACTTTTTTTTTTTTTTAATCTAATGGATAACTGAGCTGTAAAATGCTTTGGATGTTGTGGACACTGACAGTTTGCAAGGATAAAAACTTAGCTGAACACATTAAATGAGGAAGGAAAAAATCGTGAAATCCCACTAAGTATAAAGATATCTCCACTACTCTGTGAGCTGCAAATTGTTAGAGACTGGCAGAACAACCTGGGGAAATGCTGTTGCATGTTTGCCTTATGCTTACTCTCTTCTGCTGCCAGCTGTTGGATACAGGGCATGGGGAAATGGGACTGAGGATATTTATACAAGGAAAAGGAGCTGACCTGCCCGGTACACATTCTTGTATTTTTATGTTCTCCTGAACTTTGTGATTGCACTATCTGCCCCTGTTAGCCACACACAGATGGGTGGAGGACTAGGTTAGTAAAGGTATTTGGGTTACCCATTCCAGCTGGTTTTCAAAGGAGCTAAAACAGTCATATAGTGCTAGGCACCTAAATAATATATACTCATTTACTGTCAAAATAAGTTCTTTTACTTTAGAAAATTAGCATTGACGGTGGCATTTTTTCAAATTGAAGCTTACAGACCTTATCTCCACATGATACAGAGTCTACTACTACGAAGATACATATGAGTAAAGGGCAGTTGCTTTGCAGATGCTGGACACTTTATTGTAAGTGACAGGGCAGTGACAAAGCAGCACTTCTGAGCTGGTGCAGGAGGAGAGCCGTCCCCACCGACACGCCACCCGGGCAAGCCAGACAGCGAGGTGCCTGCTTGCTGGTGCACTACGGCCTTGAAATAAAAAGAACAGAAATGCAGTGCTAACAGAAACCTTCAGAAAAGTCTTCAGCACTTATATTTGCTACTGGTCTGTGGGGATTTGGATGCATTAAAAATAGGAATGAAAGATAGTTAGGGGTTCTGGGCTCCAAATGTACAGGCATGGTAAGCATTCAGATAAGTGTAAAACCCTGCGTAAGTGTCCTAAATAAAGTGCCCTAAATAATGCCCTAAATGAAGACAACTAATCCCTGGTCCCTATAGGAAAATCTGAGTTTTTCAAAACCATACACAGCTGCAGCTCACTAGAAAGAGAAAGCAGGAATCCGAGTGACTGATGGAGCCAAGGGAACAATCAGTCTGGAAACATTGCTGAAGAGTTCGGGGAGGAAGACAGCAGAGAAACACTTGCAGGAAGCATGTGGAAACTGAGACTAAGAAGTGGGGCAATTCTTAGCAGAGAGATTAGACAGGTAACATTTAAAGAGAAAAACTTTTTAAAAAATAGAGTTAAACACAGAGAAGAGAGCTCAGAAGTCCATCCCGAAGCACTGACATGTAGTAAGGTGGGGAAAACAATCAGATGTCACCTCTGGTGTTTTTTTTTACACAAGAATCTATCCCAGCAAAACTCCTACTGCTCCATCAGCACCCTGTGAAACCTTTTAAGCTACTGATTAGCTTAAATGTCTGCAATTTCATCAGCTGGACACTCCTCTTTCTTATATATGTGGGTCAGATGATCTGTTTTATGTGGTCTTTACAGCTGGTACAGCATCTGCTTATGCAGCAGAGAGAACAGGTAGATGTAGAAGATGGAGAGCGTGGATATTGCCAGCTTGCTGGGGGCATATTTGCTTCTCAGCTGCAGCTCCTGGAGTGAGCATGTGTTTAGGAACCAAACCTCAGCAGGTGGGATCAGGCCAGGAGACACAGCTGGAAGACTCAGGAGGGGCTACAGCGCATTTGTGGGTGAAAAAATATATTTTCTAGAGCCATGCACTGTGCCTGTCTCTTGTTCCAGCACCCACACTGGCACTGTGCAGAGAAGTTCCCTGTCAGTTTACTGTCAGCTCTGGAAACCTTGGCAAGAAAAATCAATTGTGGATAAACCTCAAATTATATCTTTTCTACCTCTGATGAAAGTTAATGCTAATTTTGAGGGATTCTCAATAAAAATGGAGAGCTTCCAATTTCTCTCAGAAATGTTTTTGGTTTGTCTTCAGTTGGTAGAGTTCACAGTGATTAACCTGCATATCTGAAATGTTCCCATTAACCTGCTGCTGTCTTTACTGGAAAAAGTATTTCAGATGAAATATTTCACTCAGTACTGGCAAAATGAGAGGGACTTTGACACTGGTAAGAGGGGAGGCAGTCCTGGCTGGCAAAGGATGTAGGGGCAGAAATCTATAGTGAGAGAGACTGAAATCCAATTAAGGGAGGCCATTAGTGGGTTTTTCTGCACAAGACTGTGCTTCGTGGAGGATCTACTGGAATGACTTGTTTACTGTCAGATCATGTTGGTTAAATTGAATGGGGTCTAATTTAAAAGATTACATTTTGTAGGTTTGTTTCTGCTTAGACACAAGGAAATTATTACCAAAACCAACCAACCAAACATAAACAAATAAAAACAAAGACAAAAAAAAAAAAAAACATGGTTTGCTTAAGCAGAAAGAAAATAATACATTTTTTAGTTGGCAAAATAAAAATAATTATTTGGCCTGCTTATCTTAGCCCTACAAGGCAGAAGCGAGGTGCTGTGCTGGTACAGGGACATCATGGGAGTCCCAGCATCACCCAAGGGAAAGATCCAACAAACCAGTTTTAATCTTGCCGTTTAACCTAAACATTCATTTTCAGAAGTAGATAAGTAACACATGACAGCATAATTCTTGAATACACAAATGACTTCCACCAAGCTTATATCAGGGCTTTATTATCTTGTTCCCACAGTTACACCATCAGTACAATTTAACATGGCACCTTCTGGCTACGCAAAAATAATTCTAGCAATGAACCCAAACAAAAACACTTTGTTGTTATTGCTCAGTTTAACCACTGGGCAAGGTCAGTGTAATTTATCCCCATAGCTGAGTGCCTTTTCATCTAGGTGTTACTAGATGTACATTTCTCTGGTCTTGGGTTTCTGCAAAGCTGGAAGGAGTCCCATCTGAGCAGAGCCGAGTTTTGCTGCAGTGGATTTCTTGATTTGTAGCATGTCATCAGGTGTGATCCAAACTGGGATTACACTCCTCATGCACAGATGTGTTAGAAGTAGATTTAGATGTTAACAGATTAATTTGTGAAACAGCAAGGATGTTACATAGGCACGAATACAGAGAGTTCAGGAGAAATTAATTTTTAAAAATGCAGCATTGCAAGTGAGATGTTCCTTGAGAGCAGTGTGGTCAGGGGTGGGTTAGCAGCACCAGCTGTGCTTCAAGGAGCCCAAGATGCTCTTTGCTCTAAGACTTCACCAAGTATAAGGTTCACTATTGTCTGAGCAGTTGCATGGATGAATCTTAAGTGTGGTTCTCAGTAGGCTGAAAACACGTTGAGCTGGTCATGGTTGGATGGACGTGAGTCAAATATTTATGTTATTAAGGCTCAATGGTATATCTTTGTGCTGTAGGAGTGAACCAAGTTGGGAAATGTTATTCTCATAGCAGAAAATCTACAAGGGCTGATTCTGGGTGGCTCAGCACCGAGGCAGCTCAAGTGTGTAGGATGTGTGCCTCCAGGTCTACCAAACACCTGTGTTATTTATACACAGATACGCTTCTTGCCAGACACACAGAGGATAAACAGCAGTAGGTACGATTTATGTGCTTCCCTATGTTACTACTCCCCAGACTTTATTCATTCCCAGCTGCAAGGTCACTTGAGCATATTTACAATCCTCCTCACCATTCTCACCCCATTCTCCTCATCAATCTTCTGCTTTTAACCCGTTCCTATCGACACTTGGGTGTTGTAAGCAAACTGCTAGCACATTTTTATGAATGTGATGGACTTATTTAGGGGCCTTGAGATATCGAATGCCAATTTTCAAAGACAAACTTTATACATCTTTAGCCATGCAAAATTAAAGCGCAAAGTGTTAGCTGTTATTCCTATGTGAATTACAAGTCGCCTCTGCAATCTTTATTTTTCCCTTGGGCTTAATGAGAAGCAGTTGTGACATGGTATTGTCTCGAATGCCAAAAACACAGAGTCCGTGCAGAAGGACTGCTACTATACAGGTTTTAAGGAAGTTTGATGCACAGATGTTACAGACTCTGGTTTTCAGGACTTGTGCACTACCTTGGAGCACCTTTCTGTGCATTTCTGGAGCCCCTCTGTTTCCCCTGAGCCAAGCACTGCCGCTTCACCTTTCCTTCATGGAGTCTGAACTTGGGACCTTTGGAAAAATAACAAGAACCATTTTGCATGCGTCCATATCTTCATCATCATGGTCAGGGTGTTTGTCAGCAGATTGAAGAAGGTGCCTCCCCAAACCAACATTTTCCAAAAAAACTGTCATGAAATCTGAATTAAATTGGATTTACTTCCAAAGCACTTGTTCAGAATAGGTCAGATGCTCTCACCCCTGTCGCTTTGTAGTAACATTTTCCAAAGCAAATAGTCCCTGTGGGACAGAAACGAATTCACAGGTGTCACCAGCAATAGGTGCAGGAATACTGCATTACAGATCGCTGACTTACTACGGCTGGTTCTGATGGTCTGAGATCCTGACGTTTATGTTTCCTTTGAACTTTTCATTTAAAGGAATCATGTGTTTTGAATGGCAAGACACTAGATTGCTTGCAGGGGCAACATTACATTTTCTAAGCATTTATTGGAATGCTCAAGTATCTCTTTACACCGTATTTCAACTACTTGCAATGTATTGATAGAAATGCTTGCTGCCTGATGCATTCAGGAGTATTTTAATTTACTTATGGCATTCCATCTCTTTTTTGCTGGTGTCAATCTGTTAGTTAAACTAAACTACTTCCCAAAACAAATGTATTGTACGTGTTTTCAGATACTATTCTGAGAAGAAAAAGAGAACTGGGGAAAGGATGTAGAGCTTCAGTCTTTTCAAAAATTTTTAAAGATGACAACATAACTACAATGCCAGTTACTTTCTCCTTTCCTTTGGCTCCATCTCTGGATTCAGCTGGGCCAGAGCCAGTTTACTCCCTTTGGAAACACTGCACCTCCTGGTTCATCCTTTTAATGAGCTGGTGAGGAGCACACACTTTGGGGCTTTCTCAGTTCACCTAGCAAGCCCTTGAGCTTTGTACCCAGCCTTGCAGGTATGCAGCTTTTCAGGCAGCCTATGTCCATCTCTTTGGCCTTTGGTAGGACTGTCAGATACACCTTGCATTGCCACCTTGCCTCACATCATCCCAGTCCTTGCAACGTCTGAACAGACATCTTGATTTCTAAGACAGAAATCACCAGCAGTGATGTATTAATAGGCATACACTGGAAATTTTAAATGGAGGCAGACCTAGTTTCTGTGACTTCTGGGCATCAGTGCTGCAAATCAGCACCAGCATGGTTGTTTGCTGTGTTGGAAGTATTGAGGATTGCTTTAGCTCAAGGCACTGCAGCACTGGAACAGTACACGTGCTGGACTTACAGAACTGTTCAGAAAGGTATTAGAGCGTGATATCATAAACCTAGACAGGACTTGAAACTGCATGTGCATGCACACCAGGATTTGCTGACAACTAAACTGATATACTTTGCTGCATAGTGCAAATCTTGGGGCTAACTGGCAAGACTGAAAAAAAATAAAGGGATAGAAATGTACCTCTGTAGAAGTGAAAAGAAGTTCCAGAATTAACCCTCCCACTTAGGAGCTGCTGATAGGGGAGTCAGGATTACCAGAGCACCAAGCAAGGAAGGTTGCAGTCATACAGATCAAAACAGGACACGTTACTTGATTAGACAGACTTGGTAGCAACTGGAAAATTAGATATGCTTGCCAATATAGATACACAGTAATAAAATATTCACAAAATTAATTTAGATTTCTTCCAAGTTTTTTTTTTTGTTTTTTTTTTTCAAAGATGTTAAACTTTCTCAGCTCTGGCTTGTCAAAAACAATGAGATGAGGAGGTTCAGCAACCTCACAGGCTCATCCCTGGGTACAAGGGTATCTGTGCCTCACCAGGAAAAAGGCAAGAGAGAAAAACATCACCAGTCTTACTGGTCTCCTCCAGGGCTCTCTGCCACCATCTAAAGCTCATGTGCTCCGTGAAACAGACATTGTCACCCCGATGTTTCTGCTGCTGCTGCCTTCAATGAAATATCAGCTCTTGAGAGGCAGGAAGGTGCCGTTGCCAAATGTCAGCTTTAATGAAGAAGCAATGCAGTCGGGCAGTCTCAGGGCCTATTGTCCATTTCTCTTTTCTCCCGAACAACGCTGGTAGGAGATCAGGAAGAGCTGTAGCAGAGATAAGTGAAGAACAGCACATGACAAGCCGTGCAGGCACAAAGACGCGTACGTGTGCCTCGGGGACATTGGAAGGAGCTATACAAAAGTCAATGCCTTTATCATCCGTTAGAGCTTGTCTTGCACCTGTGCCAGACCATTTGCGATATCAGCTAGTCCTGCTTTGGAAATCAGATTTAAATGATTGCAATGTCTTTAGTCAAACCTGAACGCTCGCATCTCAAGAGCGAGGCTGCCTTCTGCTGCTTCCCCTTCTCTCTTTGCCAATGGGACTGCCCCTCCTTGCTGCCTTCCAGCTGCCTCCTCCTCCACACACCGAGTTTCTCCCCTCTGCAGGCTTAAGCTTTGCATCGCCTACAGCATGAAGGTGCCTCAAAACCTGTACTCCTTTTTTTCCTGCATCACAAACCGCTCTGAGGTACGGGTGTGGGTCCCCTCCCTCACAGGAGATAGGGAGTGGGGTGCAGGCTGTCTTTGGGAAGGCTGCTGATTTTAAAGAGAGGGAGTGGAAACAGTTTGGAGCTGGTTCTTTCAGAAGGAGCTAGCTGGAGTCCTCCTGCCAGATCTCCACTCTGACAGAGCACACTGCAGGGGCTCCCCAGCCCCAAGGAAATGGGTGAATCCAGAACAGATTTGAACACTTGGAGGAGGAACCAGTATATCAGAAAGAGTGAGCACAGTTCCTGCTTGTCAATAAAACATGGCCTATAGTCAACAGCAGGTAACTTCTAGCAAAACATTAATGCTATAGAAAAAAAAAAAAAAAGAAAAAAAAAAAAAAAAGGACAAGAGCCTTCACCTTTCTCCCTCATTGCACTCATTTATGTCTTTTTTTCCTTATTCCTGATCAAATATTTCCTTGTGCATCACATCATCTTTTTACTTGCCTTCAGTTGCTTCCTCAGAAACTTCATTTTACCTACAAAAATACACAGAGAATGAAGATATCAAAATGAGGGCAAAGAGAACGTAACCATCATGCCCACAAACACAGGGATGGATGCTTGTAAACTGCAGCTCTCAAAACCCACCTTTCATTTCAGAATGAGATCACATTTCCTTATCATGATGCATTATATTCTGGGAATCATAGCCCTGCTTTTGGCTGAGAACATCGCAGCGACCATGAACTCCTACCTTGGCTTACTGCAGAAAGAAAACTTTGCCAGTGACTATTCATCTTGCCCACCACCATACAACTTCTTGAATCTCCTGACCAGCTTCCATTAGAGAGGTTTCTCTGGCTGGCCACTGACCAAGAGCAGGCACACGCATCTGTCTGGCAGCTGCCCGTACTGCTCACGTTTCTTCATCTGGCTCACAGAATTCTGCCAGCACCATCGGGGAGCCCAGCAAAGAGGGAGGAGAGACTCAGCACATTTAGAAATACTTTTTTCCCCCCTCTCATTTTATTTCATCTCCTCTTGCATGTGTTTTCATTGTTTGTGTTTCTTTCCTGGCATGAGAGCCAGTGAAGCAGAGGTTGGATAACAATTGGTTGGGTTCTCAGCAGCTATTTTGAAATCACTCGGTCAGCTGTTGACTGCTGACCCATGCTATCTCATGTACTGGATGGGTGAGTTACCCTGTTTCCCAATCATTTCTAATCATGACTGTCAAATACCCTTAAGTGGTCATGGAAATGAAACTGTGAACATGAGCAGGACGTCATACCAGATGTTTCTCTCAAGCAGCAGTCTGTGTGGGCTGATTCTTTAATGCATTACTAATACGCCACTACTGTTAGTGTGCTCCGTGGCGTGTACCAGGTGGGATGCAAGCAACCCCCTGCAGTTGAGGGCTGCAGCAGTAACAGCATAGGAAAGCCTGGCTGGTTGTGAACTCACTGGTTATACAACATAAGCTGAGCTGGATTCATGTAGGCAGTAAAAAGAAAAAAAAAAAAAAAAAAAGCCAGCAAGAGGCTTTGTTCGCTGCAATACAGTGCAGGATTTACCCAGGTAGAAGTTTTGCTAAACTTATGGTCAAAGGAAAACAAATCTGAAGCTTTGCAGCAAAATACCCATAGTGCTCAAACTTGGAGTTTGTCTTCAACACTGTGCCTGCCCTAAGGCTCGAGCAGGTGCTGTCTGCATTGCTGGGCACATCCCTGCATCCAGCTCTGCAGTACTGCAATCGCCATATGCTGAGATAAGTGATGATCCCAGGCTTCTGACATCTGAAGATACCTGGTGTAAGACTGCGGAATGTAGTCCTTAAAGTTCTTACTTTATATATCTTAAAGGTCCAAGGTAGCTGAGTTTAGCCTCACAGAGAAATTTATCCTAATAATTTGTTAGTATACTGATCAAACTCCATCTTTAATAACTGTTTAACTGCGTCAGCTTGGGCACCTTAAACTTTTTGGCCTGACTGCAGCTACAGAGAGCATGTGCCAAAACCTCTCCCCTGACTATTCAAAATTGCCTTCTACTTTACAGCCTAAATGTATTCCTGGACAGTTTACATCCATTTGTTCAGGCGCCAAAATTCCCTTCCAGTTAAATAGCTCTTCCCCCTCTCTGGGATCCATTCTCTTGTGTTTATGCAGAGTAATCATAATATTCTTCAGTGCACCAGCACCGTAAGGCATGCAGATCTGTTCTCTAGGCAATAATACATAGTGTTTTTTTTTAAGGTTTTCACTCTTTTTGTTTGTTTGTTTGTACATTTTTGTTGTTGTAATTAAGTACTTACTGGTTGCAAAGTTCTTAGTCTTCAGAGGGAGCAAAAGACTGAAACAGTGGACATTTATTATGACATTTATTATTAATAGACTTTATTGTATTATTTTTTTTTTGTATAAATTTATCTTGCTTCTGAATCTTGCTTGCACATCAGAACTGTGGTGTTGATCCTGAAAACATCGGCTGGTGCACTCCCTGACTTGCCATTCACCAGCATATTGAGGTTTGTTTCCTATTGCAGTAGCTCCAGAAACAAGCCAGGTGCATGCACCGCCCAAGCACAAAACCAGGCTGCTGTAGTCACTTGATGTTTGGCAGGGATGTCAGGACAGCGTGATGAGGACTGGGACAAAAAGGAAAATCACTCTATGCCACTCTTCTTTCTTTGCCATCACTTCTGCAAACCTTTAATAATTAAGGAGGAAGGAAAATTATTCTATAAAGACTGCAGGGAGAGCCCAATGGTGACCTCCTTCTTTGCCTCTTACCCTCATTTATCCTACTAGATTTTCTTCTCAGTTTGATATAGACATCATTATTTTTGATCTTAGCTTTATGCAGTTCTATCTAGCAACTCATTCTCTGGGTGCTATTTGTTTTAGACGTCCTTCTTCTGTATTAATTTTAAAGGTGTTTATCCCCAGCCTCATAAAAACAGAGGCCTAGAGGAAAACTACTAAATCATCAAACCTGGTTCCTTTATCATAGGCAATTACAGAATCATGCAATACCCTTCCTGAAATGCCATGTTGCATCTTAAAACAATCTTGCTGTAATGAAATGGCTGTTCCAAACATCAATCTTCTAACAATTAGAAATTCTCTAATTTGCAGGCTACATTCACTTGTGGGCAGTTTATACGTACTGTTTTAGTGTCAGCTTTTCTCTTTAACTTACATAGCTTTGGCTGCCCCTGAAGTTTACCACCCTGAAGTTTACTTTCCTCATACATGTGTAGGGAACAATCTTATTTCACCACCAACATGAGCCATTGTCTTATAGGGCTAAATATAGAAAATTCTCTTTATCCCCTTCTGAACGCTAAACCCCTCCTATGCCCAGAAATCCTGCTAGCCCTGTCTGGCATCTTTTCCAGCTGAATTCATCTTTCTTGAACATTTGTGACCAGCAGTGCAGACCAGGCCCCACCAGTGCAGTGCCAGATGGTTCCAGTGCTTCCTTTCTGCTGAAAAAAAGAATTTTCCCTGGTACTACTGACACTTGTGTTTACCTTTGGGTAGAAAGGTAAAAGAATGGGTGCATTTGACTGGTAGCTCATAGTCCTCCAATGACTGATCAACATACTCGCATGTTTTGTCTTCTTCACCATTTATTCCAATAGTCTCCTGCATTGATAGTACCTCCCATCAATGGGGTTTAATGCCAAAGCCCTACTCTTGCTAAAGCTGCTAGTGAAAATATTATTGATTGATTCCCAGACTCATCCTTGAGATGCCGTACATACACAAATCCATGTATCCTCACAAAAGCTCAAGTCTTTCCCTTGAAACATCAGCTCTCCAAAAATGAGTCAGATAACCACATTCAATTCTCATGCTAATCTCTGCTTTCTCCAGGTTAATAAATGTTTCTCTGTGACACAGTGTTTTGTGAAGATCATGTTACTTACCTTTCTTTTATAACATCACAGCACCAAGTCTGGTGGAATTCAAGAAGTGTTCGGACAATACTCTTAGACACATGGTCTGTTTTTCGGCTGGTCCTGTGTTCAGCCAGGAGTTGGACTTGATGATCCTTGTGGCTCCCTTCCAACTTGGGATAGTCTATGATTCTGTAATTCTTTCTAGTTATTAGATAAACCCATCCTGATGTCACCCCACATCGTTTTTATCTCCATTGTTCAAAGATCTGAGATCAGTCTAATGGATGAGTGTTTGCTCCAGTTACTTTTCAATTCTCAATTTGATTTTGTTTCTCTAAAAATAAGGTAGCACATATGCTGTTCTCAATTATTTCAACAATAAATTTGTTTTAAAAACTTGCTAGCAGCTTTGCAGTTCAATGTGTTGCCTATTTCACTATTTGGGATTGGATGGTCTATTCCTCTAGCTTGAGCATTTTATAATCATCTTAGTTATGCTATGGGCTTGGAGGCAGGAGTTTCCATTTCCGAATGCTTATGCCCATCAGCTGTAAGGGGATTGCCCTCCTGTTATCTTCCTATTTACTCAAAAATGAGGCAAAGATTTAGTTCCTGGTTCCAACCTTAGTCCATTTCTGCTTTTCTTTTTATGTCTGTGTTAATATGATTTAAGATTATTTTATTTTTTGTTTCAGTTTCTCTTGAAAGACTTAACACAGGTTATTTTTGGCAAACTATCTTTTAGGCTTTCATTATCTAACCTCCAAAAATGCTAACTGGTCCCTTTTCTATGTGTAGTGAGCACGGAAGGAAATAGAGTATTCTAATAATTTGGGTAGAGGTAAAAGTACTCCTGAAATCTTGTTCATCTTCTCAAGATACTTCAGAAATTCTTAGCTGAATGAAATTCAAGGCATTCCCCACAATTAAGTATGAACATCTTCAGTCTGGTTAACTATTTAGCTAGTTCCTTTAGCTTATCAAAGTTTGTCCCTCTGAAATATGCATTTTTTAAAACATAGTTTCAGAAATATTTTTATTCATGTTATCATTTTATTTAAATTGAGCTGACTCCTGATCACTGAGAGCCAGATTACTTTCAGTTCTTCCTCCTCTTTACCAAAACCAAGTTTAAAATAACTTCACTACTTGGATCAGTAACTTGTGAAGAAGCACCAGTTGTATAAATATCAAGGGATGTCTAGCCTATGCCATTCATAATAGCACCTATTCTCCAGTCTGTCAGCCGTAGCCCACACTGTATTTACATGTATATTGAGTTTCATTTATTAAATCTAGCACAAGTCAGTATGCTTTGGTTTGACATGATTTGGCTAAAGACCAGGTTCTACAAAGGGAAGTTAACATTAACTTAGAAAACTGTAACACTCCACTATTACAGTGTTTAAAATAAACAGTTTTAATAGTAAATTTTTTACCAAGTAAAGCCAAACCAAAAGTGTATGACAGCTGTGATCTAACAAACAAAATAATAATAATAAATCAAAAAAGTAGAGAAAAAGAAAGAAGCAATGCAAACAACTGGTTCCTTTATTAGATATACTTTTATTTTTTTAGGAGACTAGCACGCAAGAAATGGGACTTTTGGATGTCCCCACGTCATCAGCAAACCTGGCTTAACGATAGCTGACTGCCAGGTTATGACCAACTCTGATCACACAGATTTGCAAAGAACCTTTTTCATTCCCATGATATCTCTAGGTGTGAACCTTCAGTGGACAACCTGAGCTCATAATACATACCTCCTGTGTCATAAAGACATGTTAGAAAAACTCTGGCAGGCTATGACACAGTCTTCGTGTTATTTTAGACACTTTACATGGAAAAAATCAGAAAAAAAATCTAGATCTCAGGGCCAGTGCACACCACAGAGGGTGACACAACATAAATATAACTTTTGATGTGTTCCTTCCTATGGGCTTCTAACCTTCCAGGTATACCACCATATCTGGTGGTACCTGTATGATATACCTGGTGGTATCTGTATCCCATAACTGCTTCATGGTAAAGAAATATTTTTATAATTTCTCTTATATAACTTCAGTTTAACCATTCTTCATCAGTTAGTCATCTACCTCTGCTATAGCTGTTAGCAATCCGTTGTCATGACATTTCTAGGGAATTTTTGCCTACATGGTGACTAGGCCCTTATCCATTAATAGTCCCCAGTTTCCATTTATTTTCTGGACAAGTTATTATAAATATGAATTATATGTGGCTGTGGTTGGAACACCAGAATCGTGGTCTTTCACATGGAGTCATTGGGATACTCCTTGTGAGTCACCTGCCATACACTCATAAAAACCTGAGATATTCTTATATTATCTTTATGCTTAAGCTAAGATAGCTGTTGTACTAACTAAATTATTCATAGATCTGCATTAATCTCAAAGCTTAATTATCATGGCTAATGATCAGAACTTGGAAGTTAAATGCTCCCATGATGATACCACCCCTCACAGAATTTCTGTCTCTGTAATACCAAAAAAGTCTCTATCCATACATGAATCCAATACTTAAGGTCTGAAACAGCCCCCCTTAGTACAGTAAAATTTCTCTTACAGTTCATCCTCTATGTGATCCTAACTGAAGTAGATCACACTCTTTCTTTGCCATTCCTTCTTACATATTCACAGTTTAACACGTAACACATTCTCCACATATAACATTAC
The DNA here is from genome assembly GCF_047663525.1 of Anas platyrhynchos. Classification (NCBI taxonomy): domain Eukaryota; kingdom Metazoa; phylum Chordata; class Aves; order Anseriformes; family Anatidae; genus Anas; species Anas platyrhynchos. The sequence goes on from NC_092587.1 coordinate 13,951,717, forward strand.
TCCATTTTTTCCACCTTTCTGAACAACTCATTCTCTTAGTGCCTGTCTTTGGGAATGGCTGTTGGTCAACCACATTTCAGTTATCCAGTGTCACATCTTGCAACAGCTGATGAAATTCTTCCATTTTGTTGTATAAGTTCATTCAGTGGGCATCAAAAAAGCCAGTGATCTCTTTGTCAACCCAGATAGGTTATCGTGAGTCTTCTCTTCCTGACTGTAGCATCTACTTCACAACTGCTTTCCACAGCATCATTTTCTTTCTCTTTGCTGTCCAGTCACTTAATATTTGGTGTTCTTTTTTACTTCTTCTATATATTCAAATTGGTGTGGAAAATATACATATTGCTTGATCTTCCTATCAGATTTGTCATCAAGAAGTCAATGTCTTAATAGGTTAGGTGGCCATAATTTGTGTTGTCTTATATATTATCACAGGGATTTAAATCCTTTTTCTTACCTTTAACATTGTCTGCAAACGATCTTAATCCTGTGAGACACTCAGGCTTGTCTACATTAGCAAGTAAGATGATGCAAAATGAAGGAATCAATGGATTAATACAATTAATGCTGAAGCTTTGTTATATGTGGTTCTAAGGTTTTACTTCAGATTAGAATTAGTTTGGTCTCCTGGACCAAAAGTCCACATTATACATGTTCAATTTATTGAAGTTTAATGAGCAATTGTTTTTGTAAATACCATTTATAATAAACCTGAAAAGAAAGATTCTCTGTGTTTTTGGAACCATGGAGGCTATTGCATAGGTGGGTATGGAAAGAAGATAGTCGGTCAATGTAATTCCCGTTCCATTTTTTTTATTCTTTTATCAGGAAATCTACCATCATCATACTCTAAATACAAGCAAATCGGGTATGTTATCAGGAAAAGAATGAAGATGAGAGAAGAGTCTGCCAGCAGGAATCTCTTAGCACTGGTTTCCTGTATAACAGTCAGCCTTTTTATAAATATAACCTCATTCCATGCAATAATGTAATATTAATGTCACCATCTTTGGCACAAACATAGGATTGTGAACCACTTGCTTGCTAATTACCATTTGAGATAATGCACAGAGCACAGGCTGTGATAATATTAGCTTGGTCAGAATCACAAGCATGTCGGTGCCAGCTGACATGTGCCATGTCAGTGTCAGACCCATTTTAGGGTCCGTTTCCAATCTCTGAAAGTGTCATATCTGCATCTTTACATCCCAGGAGGCAAAATCCTGGATTCTCCCTCTTAAAATGAATGATTTCTCTTGTCACTCAGAGCCCTAAAGGAAAACCATGTTGCAGCTCCTGTTCATATGGGAAAAAAGCTTTTACAGAGAGAAGTAAATGGATATCAGACAGGTTTAAGTAGAATTTAGGAATTATTTTTTAAAAACTTCAAAAGTTTCACCCACCTCCAATATGTAGGTGAAAAAAATTGTTAGCTTGTAAGAAAATTAGAGAAGGGACTGAACGAAGTCCAGGGTCATCACTACAAAGGCACCATTCCTGCAAATAGCTTTTTTAGGCAAACAACGGGAAAACAATGTTGATATCATTCTCATAAGTCTTACAATTGCCCAAATAGCTCTGAACAGTGTCAGTTACACTAATCAGTCTCTGTTACCAATTTCCCCCGGCTGCTTCTTATACAAGCTCTGATTAGCTACAGAGCTATTGGAGTGGTCTGTCAGCAGGCTCAGGAAGCCGACGCCAATTCAGTGCATTCAGCTTGCACACAGAAGGCTGTCTTCAACTAACATAGATTTAACTATTTAACTTTTTCCTTACTTGAATCAAATTGTCTGTAAGAACCAATGATTTAAGTCTTTTCATTCAATAGGTGAGCTTTCCAAATCTGAAAGTTTCTGAATTTATTAAAAGTGGATGAAAGTGTAAGTGTAGCAGTGTATCCTCTCATATTTTTTCATGTTTCTATTTCAGTTGCATTGACATTAGAGACAGTGGAAGTTTAGACAAAGATATGGGACCCATGTCTGTGTTATAAAATCATCTGTTAGCTGTTTCACTGCAATTGTAACTTAAAGTGGTTTCCATTTTTCAAATTTTTAGAAAACTAAAAGTAATTTCCTTCTAGAGAAAATCTTCTAATCCTCTTTAGTAGGATTAAAATGTAAAAAATTTCTTGCAATACAAAGTAGATCTGTAGGTGGATTTTATACCTGTCTTTTCAGCCTTGTAGCTGATAAATGAATCATTACCTGTTTCATACTATTGAGCAAGTATGTATTCTTACAGGCATTCAGAGCAAAATGTTCCCTCAGCAACTGAAGACTTGAGGTTGACTAATCCTACTTTGTTAACCTTTCCAGGTGAGGTATGATTCCTGTGTCTAAAGTTTTGACCAAGCAGCTATCTAGCAGAAAGCATCTGTATAGGCAGAGGAGATAATAATATCCCCTCTTTGATGTCTGCCTTCATGCAAAGGGAACCAGTCTAACCACCATAATGGTTGGACTTTGTACCCTATTACCAAGAGAAGTCCAGTTGTAGCCAACTGAATAACTCCAAGAAGTTCAGGGAGTACATCTACAAGTCCAGGTACCAAATTCACGAAAGATGATTTAATCAGAAATCTGAAGAACTCAGCAGGAAAGCTGTGTACTGAATTCCTGACATTGGGGCCTATATTTTTGATTGCCTGGGTGGAAAAGAATAAAGTTTAATTATTTTTAGGAAGTATTGGGAACATACGTCTAATGGGGTATGTAATAAAAGAAAAACACAGAGATGTCAGTATTTCTTAATTGTTCTTATGCAATTAACAGAAAAAAGTCCCTCATCTATTGATCATTAACTGAGCACTAAGCTTCATCCCATTTTGAGAATGATTAATAAAATAATCTAGTTGGGGTAGTTGCTACTTTATAGCAAAAATTTGTCACAGTCACCTGGGTAAATGTGGACATTTTTAAGAACACCAGAAGTATGAACGTTTTATCACAATCATCATAGAATGGCTTGGGTGTTAATGGACCTTAAAGCCTACCCAGTTCCAACCCCCTGCCATGGGCAGGGACACCTCCCACCAGACCAGGTTGCCCAAAGCCCCATCCAGCCTGGCCTTGAGCACCTCCAGGGATGGGGCAGCCACAGCTTCTCCAGCCTGTGCCAGGGCCTCACTACTCCACTAACAGTGAAGAATTTCCTCCTAACATCTAATCTAAATTTCCCCTTTTAGTTTAAAACCATTCCCTCATGTTCTATCATTATCTGCCTGAGCAAAAAGTTGCTCTCCATCTAATTTATAAGCCCCCTTTAAGTACTGAAAAGCTGCAATGAGGTCTCAAGGATGCCTTCTCCAGGCTGAACATCCCCAGCTCTCTCGGCCTTTCTTATGCATCATTTCAAAGAAGTACCTCACAACTCAGGGCAATGCTGATGTGTTGACTGCAAGAAATCATCCTTTTGGAAGTTCATTTAACCAGTTAAAGAAAGAAAATTAAACAGTTTGTCTCAAAAAGCTTTGGAAGGTCTTTTGAAATCACATTAATGAATGAGTTCAGGCAAGGCAAAAGCCAACTTACAGTTTGTCTAACCTGCATATGCTGAGTAAATCAGTCCTTATCTAATTGTCCTTGTTTCTATGCTTAATTGTCCTTGAAAGTATTATAAGGTGTTACATTTTCACACAAGTGAACTGCTCAGGAGGAATTTATCAAGTATACTAGGTGCAGGTCTACATCAGATGCTTTGCACAGACGTTTTTGAGGCTTTTTCTACAGCAATGGGGTAGCTATATAAAGGAAAATATCATTCTTGAGTCCTGTTTTCATATCTGCGCAGGTGACTGAGCACAGGCTGCCCAGAGAGGCTGTGGAGTCTCCTCCTTGGAGACCTTCAGAAGCCACCTGGACGTGGTCCTGGGCAGCCTTCTCTGGGTGTCCCTGCTTGGGCAGGGGTGGGAGCAGCTGGCCTCCAGAGGGCCCTGCCAGCCTCAGCCATGCTGTGATTCTGTGTTGCAGCATTTCATCAGATTGATTCAGTGCAGGTGTATTTTTCTTTGTGGGCATTAAAGGGTGGGTGTAAAATGCCAGTAGTTATGCTTGTCCAGAAAAGACAAGAACTTGTTGCAGTTCCCAAACACAGAGCAGCCATTGGTTGCACAAGCTACTCATGTGTAATCTATGGTTTTCAGACTGAGGGACAGTTCAGCAAATATTTAAAAGGCTGAAGGCTGCACAATGTGTTCCTTTCAATTAGCAAGTATGTTCTGTGTGCACAAATGTGTGTGTGTGTGTGTGTGTGTGTGCGCGCGCAATATATGTACCAGTATAATGTTAAGAGTTATAAATGGTTTAGTAGGTGACATTGGTAGTAGAGTGATGGTTGGACCAGATTATCTTGAAGGTATTTTCCAACCTTAATCATTCTCTGATTGTTTAGGATCCACTGAATCTCATCAACCATGCTAAGGGAGTTGGGCTCTATGATCCTTGTGGGTCCCTTCCAACTCTGGATATTCCGTGATATTCCAAGGAAGGGGGGCATATCAGAGCATTATTCAAACACATTGCTCTGTTAGGGAATTCGCTGCAAGTACCCATCTGCTCTGCCTGTGTTATGGTCAATGTATTATGGACCTCTTTTAGTGGTCACCCAAGCTGATGAATGAGCATCCGAACACCCATCCTTTGCCTCTTTTCCTACCAGGAGTGGCTGGCAGTCCACGTCAGCTAGATTTCCATGAGGGTAGAGGCTTTCCATATTTTTTATTGGTGTTAAAAGGATCAGGACTTTTTCGTGTTCAAGATGTCATGCATTGATTCCTCAGGTAAACCAGATCAGAAGTTCGCAGCAATGTTGACAGCTTATTTTTCCTTGCAGACCAATGTCATAACTTGTGTTTTTGAGGAGTACAAACCTTATGCATAAAACATATTTCAGTTAAAGTGGTACTGCCAACTTACATAGAAAGAAAAAAAAAAACCACCCTTGCTATTACCTATGTGTGTTCCAAGCAATTAGATGATCAGAATCAAGAGAGAGGCTTTTTTTCTCTATTTTTTTTTTTCTGGTTTGTTTGCCCAACCATTTGATGGTAGTCCAATGTTTCCTTTGAATATCCACCTTAATAATAATTTTTCCCTTTTATTTTGGAGGATCCCTTCATATTACAATAAAGAATTCAGTCTCACTGTGAAAATGTGATTGTACTGGTACAAAACTGTCTAGGGATTAATGATGTAACATTTAAAATTAAATAAACAAGGTGCCAAGTTGATGTTGTGTCTTAGGTTTTTATGTTTAATAGTTAATCACAACACATTATTTTGTGATTTGTTTTTAAGTAAACTAGCTTTGAAGCTCAGGATGAAAAGGCGTGTTGCTTTAATGATAACTGTGTAGGTTCTCGTCAAAATGAAAGTTTGGTCTCATTATCCCATTGTTCTCCTTTTCTTTTTTCTCCAAGCTGCCTGTCTCGTCCTGGGTTGTATGATTTTTCCTGATGGCTGGGATTCAGATGAGGTAAAACGGATGTGTGGTGAAAAGACAGACAAGTACACGCTGGGGGCTTGTTCAGTCCGCTGGGCTTATATCCTGGCTATTATTGGAATCTTGGATGCCCTGATCCTCTCATTTCTGGCATTTGTGCTTGGCAACAGACAAGACAGCTTGCTAGCAGAGGAGCTCAAGTTGGAAAACAAAGGTAGGACTGCTTTAGAAACACTATTGTTGGGTGGCCTTGAGGCTATTGCTTAAAAACAATTATCTGATTCATTTTGTTCTATATGTAAAAGTTAACATACTGGCTTACTTCCTAAGTTGTTGGAGAACAGGAAATGCAAAGAGCAGTGGAAGTTTTACTTTTCAGCCTCCAAAACATAAGAAAGCTTGAAATTGCCATAACTGCTGTACTATGCATGACTTATCCTTACCATTCTCTAGAACTGCAGATGACATGTGTTTGTGTTCCCAATTTGTACAGTGTTTTTCGTTAGCATTTAAGTTTCACTACCTCCATCTTTTTCTATACCTATACCTATATCTATTTCTATACCTATAAGATTTGTTCATTTGGTTCCTTTAGAATTTTGCATTGTAATTTGGATGTCTGTAATGTAAGGTTGCACTTTACGTGTTAGCAGAGCAGGCAGTGAGGAGGGAGTTCTTGGCTTGGGAGATTTGTACTCAGCTATGTAATGGGACCGCCTATGCCAGGGGGCACCAGTAGACCTAGAGCAAGGATAAGAGCCAGGAATGAAAAATAATGTACCTCATGTCCCAGCCTACTCCTTTTAACTGACCTGTTTTCCCTGGGTCTGCCTAAGTGCTTCTGAACCTTCTAATACTGTCAGCAGCTTCAACACCACATGGCCACAAGTTCCCAAAGCTCACTACTGAATGCTAAAGTACTTTCTTTATCTGTTTCAAATTGATCCCCTACTAATTTCACTGAGTGCCCCCTAGGTCTACCAGTGCAGGATTCTGCATTCAGCTCATCTACTACCTTTGCAATTTTGTGGGTTGCTTCTAATAATAGCAGAGATATTGGGAGACCTTCCGTGCTGGATTGGAAATCAAGAGCTGTTTGGCAGCCTGTGTTGTACAAAAATAGCTGGTCTCAGCCCTGCTCTGGAAGGACCATTATCCATATATCTGAAAGCACTGGGCCCCAGCTTGCTGACTTGCAGACAGTCAGCACACTCAGCCCTAAGATTAATGGACCTGAAGATTGAAATTCACATACAATTCCAGACCTAGCTATAGGCTACTGATTTGGGGGTTAAGGAAAGTGTGTGTTGCTTGCAATTGTCCATGTACATCTATTCTGTGGGTAAACTGCGGGCACTTGTTTCAAGGACTGTCCCTGTGGCCCTTTTCTGTAAGGATAACGTTCATCCATATTTGAAAATTAAAAGGTTTATAAGAAGGGTATTCACAGCTATGCCACAAGTGCTTTTGCCACCAGCTTTGTGTTTAATTTGTCTATGCCGTACAAAGCTCATGAACCCAACAACAGCTTGTATCAAAGGGCCTCATTTGTTTTGGCACCTTGTGAGCAGAAAACAGCTTCTGGAGACTCATCACCTCTCACATCGCTGGCATGAGCTCGTGCCAGAACATTTGATCCTCAGCATGTCGGACAAAATCATTCAGCAGCTCATTTTCCTTGGAATAAGCACAGAAACGTAACAAAGCATCAGGCTCTATACAAACCAGAACTCAAAATGGGACCTGCCCCACTTTGTCCTTCACAGTCGAGCCTAATATCCACCACACTTTAAACTGTCCTTCAGATGAAAAGAAAAAGAGGCAACCTGCCTTCTAAAAAGGACATCATCTCCTCCCTCTTCACAAAAAGCTTCTGCCAAACAACATCTCCCACAGGGGGACAAGGCAGGCACTAGTCTGGCATGAGCTCTCTGCTTTGCTGCTGCCAATGTCCCTGCAGGTGCCAGCTCCTGGCAGGGCTGGTGGGGCTGCAGGGCTGGCACCTTCACCTGGGGACAGGGCCAACACAGCCCTTGGTGTCTGTGGCTTCCTGGCATTCCTGGCCAGAGATCCGTCCTTCTTCTGGCCTTCTGGATTCCAGGAAAGCCTGAGCTAATATCCCACTGATACAAGAAGACAAGAGCACTTAATTCCCTCTTGTGATCTTCTCTTCCCCACGCTGTGCTGATGGAGCTTTGGGGCCCAGAAACCACCAGGGAGCAGATTCTTCCCAAAAGGCTGTACTCCAAAGCAGGCACTGGGATGTACAGGTAGCACTGATGCATTTTTGCATCTAGTAGTCATTTAGCTACGGATGCCACGGTGTTTAGGAGGAAGATTCTGGGTCTGTATAGCCAGGGTTGTGAGGCAGATTTTGTTATCCTGGAAGTCACTGAATGCTGGCTTAGGTGGTCTGTCTGGGGCAGTGGTCTGTGGTTACAGGGCATATTAACTACTTACACCATAATGAAGATGCTAGTAGAAGATTAGGGCCAAAGCTTGTCTGTGATTTAGCACCAAACAACCTCCAGTCTGTACCCCTGGCATGCAGTGCACATGCCTGAGGGCTTTGACACTTACCCCATAAACTATGTCCTATTGGCCCTTTTTGGGTTTAGATTCTGAGGAAATACTTAACAGCATTAGTCCATATACAACATATGCATGCATCTCTTGGAAATGGTCAGGAAAAATACTGAAATATGCAAATGACACTAAAGTACTTCCCATATAGACAAGAAAATAAAACTATGGATATAAGCAATCCCACCTTCAGTCTCCTCAGCTACTCTTGCAATGTGAAGTCCTCACAACAAGCAGCTCTGAACACTAAACACTGTCACCCATCTCTTCTTCCCCTCTTCACCCAAATGGTGCCAGTCTCCAGGCTTGTACTGGCTTCTGTTTCTGATTAGCACACCTGGATCAGGAGCATCCCTTTCTCAAGGAGGAATCCCTAGGCTGCTGCTGGCCTCCAAGAGGAAAAGATGTGGCCAGACTGTCAAGGAGTGCTGGTGAGGGGCTGTTGACTGTCTATGTGTCCCAGAACTCCTTCCCCTTGGTGGTGGTGATGTCCTCTGTCACAGGGCTGAATGTCCTGTAGCCCATGATAAGCAAGGCTTCCCTTGAAGGGAAACCTTGTGACTTCACAGTGTGGTTTTCTTTTGGAAGAATGGACCTGGAGAGAAACCAACAGTGATTGCATCAGAGGAACCTCCACTTACCTTCTCAATTCTTCCTCTGCTGCTAGGGCTTTGCCCCATGCACGTCAGCACTATACAGTAGCTTAACAGAGGAGAAGAAACTATAAATTGTGAGAGTTACAACAGTTTTCATTTGTGGAAAAATCCTCAAGAACAATGAATTATGAAGCAATGATCAGACAGCTGGGCAGCTGCTTCCTTAATCAGGTCTGGAGGACTTGCTGCAGATCAACTCCCACCGAGTCATCAATAAGAGCTTGCTGTGGCTGTTAGAGCTTGTGTGAGTACCCAGGGCCACAGCTGTTTCTGAGTATTGGCAGTAAGTAAACATTTAGAAGTATACAGTATGTAAAAGGATGGTGAAAAGGTGAGAAAAAGACAGAAAAAGAGCAAGCTGTACTTGTCTGTAGACTTATCATGCTGAATTACCACCTGCTGTATGCTGTTGATTACTACAGTGCTGTGTATTTACATAGGTTAATGAATGCTCATATGTAAGGAATTTGGCTGCTAAAATTACTCGCAGAGAAGACAGATGTTTTGTTTTTTGGTTGGTTGCTTGCTTCTTTTTCTTTTTGCCATCCAAGAAAGTTTCCTTTGTCGCTACATGATAAAAATAGTGCGTGCTTATTTCCTCTTTGCTTAGGTTTGAGAGTAAACTACCATGTGAGCTTCACCTCTGAAACTGAAGTTTAGCAGATTTTTATCAGGGTACAATGTACTTAATGCATTTTCCTAATCATGCAAATTTTACACAACAATCCGTACCTTTCTCACTTTAAAAACTGCCTTTTGAAGAAAAAAAGATATTTCTAAAAAGACTTTTACATTATGTTTATGCCATTAGCAAAAAGAGAGGAGAGCAGTGTTACATGGTTTGTTTTAATTTATAGGAAAAAATGGTAATGACTTAAAGGCCTGCATGTTATTAAGCTAATGACATTCTGGGTGATAACAAAAATAGCCAGAATTCATCTTAGTTTTAAGCTTCATCACCATCAACATCAGGGGGAAAAAAAAAAAAATCAATGTGTTGTGTAATGGCAGAATTTAACATCTTCAACTGTAATGTTTTAATGACATAAAATTAAAGTTCTGCCCAAAGGGTGCGGAGACAAAATAAGATGTTTCCAAAATAAATTGAGGGTGCAAAGCAATTACTTTTATGGTAGAAAGTGGTAATTTGGTCTGTATTATGGGTGATAAATACATGAGCATTCAGAAGAAACTATCCTGTTAAGTAATATCAGTCAGGCCAAGTGGGTAATGCACTTTGTGGACAGCTGTGCCTTTTCTGATGGATGGAGCAGCTTCACAAAGTGTTTACGTTTAACATTTGACTTACCTTTGGGGCCCATCTGGTCATAGACAGGCAATTTGCACTAGAGATTTCCCAGAGCTGTAAGCCCAGGGCTGAAATAGATAAAAGAACCAGGCAGCTAGATGGGAGATCTGAAGGATTCATCTACCTTGCAGTGATTGCAGCTCATGCAGACAGATTCAAGCTACACCAAGCAGCTCCCAGCAGCCACTCTGGGGAGAGCTGGGCATGGAGCTCTGTGCAGGATGCCAAAGTGGGTATTTAACAGTTTGTTGGCATTTGCACCCTCATTATTCCCCATACTGGTGCTGTCAGCACCTGATGGAGGTTGTTGAAGGCTGGCTCTGTACATCTGCATGAGCTTCAGAAACTGCAGACTATACAAACTTGAAGAAAGAAACTCAGGGGAAGTAGCTTCTTGGTGACAAAGCAGTTTTCTGGGAAAAAAAAAAAAAAAAAAGAAAAAAAAAGAAAAGGTTGCACAGAGATCGGTGCACCTCTGGCAAGAGTTATCTTTGTAAACAAGAATAGTCTGTCCACATGATTTCAGCTGCAACAGAAAACTGTCTGCAGAAGTCCTGCTATCTGAAGCTGAGCGACAAGAGGCCAGCAGTGTGCTTGTCCCATTGAGGTACTATATGACAGAGTGCACAGCAGCTGTCATTCCTTGAAAGGAAAATAGCTCAGGTCACAGCACTTTCTGCAAACTGCTGCAAAATAGCAAGGCCCTGCTTATCGGCATGTAGTCCTCATGGCGTACATTTGCAAACATTCAAGGTAACTTGTTCAAAATTGGGTGAATAAACATACGAATTTTGATATCTGATATAGTTGCAATACATAAAAGAGTTGCCAACAGCTCTTGTTGGTAATAAAGCCTACAAATCCAGCCAGAACAACATGTACAGCCTGTATATCCATGTTTTCCACCTGATAAAATCATATAGTTCCTTTTTGTAAAATTCTGTACCCCTGACTTCTCCAGCTATATGCACATTTTCATTTTAGTTAACATACACTTTTCTTTCAAAAACAAGATGCAGCACATCTGTTACTCTGTTCCCTATTTCTCTTCATGTCTGCTTGTCTCCTCCCATCATTTCTTTCTGAAGTTCAAGAGTGATCCACGGGACTTCACTTCAGCCTCTTCCTGCTTTGGTGTGGCTCAGCGTTCAAAGCACTTAAGGTGCCTTTGAACTCGGAACCAACTTGGCCACTTGAATTTCCATTTGAGAAGGGAAATGTGGAAGAAAGTCGCTGCAGAGTGATCTGTGATGGATTGCTGTAGACAGCCCACCACATGTGCTCCCTAGACTGCAGCTGGCCAGAGGAAGCTGGAACTACGTCAAAAGTTTGTAATCTTGCCTCAAAGGAGAAGCATTTAGGTGCCCTGCTTTTCAAAGGCAGAATCAAGGTATTATTTGAAGTCCACAGACATAGGTTCCAGGCTGGGAATTACTGGCCCTCAGTTCTCATTTCAAAACATGATTCTCTGCCATGTCAGCCAAGAACAAAGCTTTGTCACAGCTGTGACAATCCCTCATGTTCTCTTTCAGCTTCAACCAACAAGTGGCTTATCTACCACTGCAATTACCTCCAGTAGTCTATTTCTTTGTCCAATGGCAACCTACATGTATTTTCCTTTGGATATCATCTCCGTAAGTTGGAAGGAACTCTGAGTACAGAGCAGTTGGCAAATAGTACCAGCATTTCACCTAGAAGGCTGCAAGTAGAAGCCAAACATTATTTTATAAAGACTTTTTTCTACAAAAATTCCACCTTTAGAGAACGGCAACCATTTGCCCGTGATTTCCACTATGTAAATAATACAAAATAGAGAAAATATTAAGGTAAACATGGATATTTAATTGTGATCAATGTCAGAGGGAACTTTATCTCTCCTGGCATAAGATTCTCATACCACTGCTGTAGGGTCTATGCCCAAGATATAAACTTTCATCCAAGGACTGTATGAACAGTTATTGGATCAAAATCCTGGACTTTCCCTTCCACTGTTCTAATGTCCTGTGCTCTATTGCCCAGTGTATACTGAATTCTATCACACAGAGTAGAATAACTCCAGCCAGAGGATTTCTGACTTCACAGCAGTCTACAATTTATTGTGTGGGACACTATTGCTGGAAATCAGAACTGGAGGACTGAGAAACTCCAACACGAGGAAAGAACATCCTCAAACCACGACAGGCAGAAAATCAAAGTATTTTGGAGGTTTCAGTAGAAACTGAGGGGAGGAAGACAGGGAGCAAGATCAGAAGTCAAGGTGCTTCACTATGGACTTAGAAAACACTCGCACTCCCAGAAAAAAAACTCTTCCACTTCAAAATGTCTACTTTAGTGTTTATGAGTGTGTGAGATGCACGTGTGAGAAACTACTTAGACTTTTCTATTTGCACTGCATGGCAGTAAGAGAAAAACCCTGGAGCGGTATTCAGAATAGATGAGCTTGATTCCTGGTTTTCTTACCAAGCTTGGATCTATCATTTGATTTCTCCATCTTTTAAATAGAGCAAATTAGACTGACTTTGATTGGGTATGTTGTGTTTCAGCAATAGAAGGTGAATTCGCAAAGCTGAATAGTGGTATTATTACTAAAAGTATGTATACGGAGACTAAGCTTCAAAAAAAGTGTTTCATCAGGGATGTACTTTACCACTGCATTAAATGGTGATACTCTTAAGGGGAGGCAAATGAGGCATCAAAACTAAAAGTCAAAAGTTGATTAAAATACCTTATTAAATAAAGGTCAATCTTGCAGTGGTGCTGATTGATATATCAGCTGATCCAACAGTTCCTTTCCAACTCTACTTTCTATAATGAGAAAGTAAAATTAGTCCTAAGTATACGCATTAATTACTTAACTGAAGAAGCTGGAGACCATGAATAAAGAGTTGTAGTTCCCCACTGATTAATGAAGGAAGAACATGGTGAACTGCTTTCTGTCTCTTAGAAAGATGGGTCCCACTTGCTGTTACACTCTGAAAAGAATCTCGTACAACAGCTCGGTTAAAGAAATTATCTTTCCATTTAATGAGCTCATGATACGAGGGACCAAGTAGCAGGACTTCAAGGTATGCTGGTCACAAAGAGATAGCCAGCCTTAAAAAAACACTTTTTAAATGGTATGGGGAAGTTGATGTGTTGTATAGGCTCTATGCTCTGCTTAAAAATTTGCAGGGCAGTGAGCCACAGAGGAGTTGAACATTAAAAAACATAGTGACTTGATGTATAGCAGTGGGTGATTAGGTCATTACGAAGTGCTGTTACAAGCTAAAACAAAACTCTGGCCTAGACATGTTCAGACAAAGCCTGACAGATCTGGAGGTCTGTATTTTTAACTTAACATAAAGCCTGTTGTGTATGGCCTGTTCCAAGCAGGACAGTATTTACTGAGTTAGAAGGCAACATGTCTGACTGCGCCATCGCTGGTAGTTGCATTAGAAATGTTTTGAAGTCTGGATAAAAATCAGAGATATTTTATAATAAATAGATGTCCAAAAGGGAAGTAGCCAGCACATACTTCATTCCAGGTAGAGCTAGTCACTCACAAAAATTATCATACCCTACACCATCCATGCTCTCATCCCTATTGGCAGGAGACACATTTTTAGAAGAAACAGCAGAGAACAGGAAAGCTCATGACTCAGCCGTTCTTGCATAAGTGTTTTTGAACAACATGTTAACACAGACTAAATAATGAAGACAGGTTTGTGCCAATAATCTAGACTTAGGAGCAACAGCTGATCTATAAGGACATTTTGCTGTCCAGTCCAACTTGCGAATTCAGCGAACTGCCTGGGCTGTCCATATGTTCACACCAGTCCTAATGGCTTGTTCTTGCATACAGATGAAGCCTGTAGAACTGAGCTGTGTTTGTTCCCTGTTAAAGCAAGTTCCAGTAATTTTTATGGAAATCTTTCTCATTATTTAAAAAGTCATTAGTTGCATTATCACATTTTGCTGTGAATTTGTTTTGACTCTTCTTCAGTAGTTGCATAAAGCAAGCATCATTTTCTATCTGCAAACAAGGCATCTGAAAAAAAAAAAATCAGGTAATGTCCCTATCTGAGCATAATGTCAATAGAAACAAAGGATGTTGTCAGTAGCTTTAGAATGAAAGATCTATCCAAAATTCCAAATGAAAGCAAGGCAAATAGCCTTGTTTTCCAAAGTTACACTCAATGAGACATGTAAGTCATACCTAATGAGATATTTGAGATATCTGTCTCTTTCTGGTTTCTGTCACAGGTAATGTCCAAGACAGCTTATTACAAACAAAAAATGATCAGCTCGGTGCTGGCACTGTAGTTTTTCTCTATTAAGCCAGTTATTTTTATATTGCTTTATTCTAGAACCTTGAAACTCTTCGTATTATTTCTGGACCACTTCCAGAGTTGGTCTGCACTTTCTGTTGAATCCCTCGTCTTCTTTTGAATGACAAGCTTGGTAGACTCTCATTCCCATTGACCTCTTCTGGATGCCTGGGACGCCAAACCCAAGATGCCTGGGAAGACAAGCCCAGACTAGGGCACACGTGTATTGTAGTTCCTTGGCTCTGGAGTGACCCTACCAGGCACAAGTTTGCTGGGGCTGAAAGTTAATGTACTGCTCATGGCTGCCAAGATCTTTCTCTGTTGACTTTGCCATGTCTGTACAGATTTACTTGATACAACACCAGACAATGCCAATGGAAGTGGAAACAGAAACATGATATTCATGAGTGACATTGCAGTCAAGATTTCAGTAGGTGTATGCTAACTTCATTTGCTAGAAAGGAACATAATGGGTAAAAAGTGAAATTGCAATCCAGAGAGTCAATCAAGGTTTTGCATACCTTTTCTATCTGTTTTTTCTTAATTTGTATTTTTAAATTATATCAATGACTTTGTTCACAGCACTTGGACCATGTTATTAAGTTTAGTCTTTCAGGCATTTGGCATGGAAGCACTCCAGCTGTCAGAAATATTTTTATGCACTTACTTCAAGAGCATTTAGTATAAAATGTGTTCTACAGACATGATAAAACTGAAAATAGACATTTTCTTGCAATCTCATTTGACTAAATGTATTTACAACACCCCTACACATTTGATTTTACAAACCACCTTCACCTAAGTTTAGTAAATCTAAAAATTTTCAGGTTCATAATGAGCTGGCATGAAGATGTCCTTTCATAGTCATTCATCTCAAAGCAGTCTTTAATTTCAAAGTACTTACACCCTTCTAGGTGGCAGCGTTTGACACCAGACAGACCATTGCTCTAGTTCCTGTAGGCCATTTCCCTCAGTCCCTGCCCTCTGATGTTCCCAACCAGTTCTCTCCTAATCACTGAGTGAATTGTTCATGTCTAGTCCATGCACACTAAAACCAAAGCTCTCTGCTCTTTGTGTAACTCCATGTCTGATAGAGGCTGAAAAGATCAGCATGGTCATTTAAGCTACTCTCCAATATTACACAAGCTGTAGGATGGTCTGAATTCCCTCCGGCTTGTCAGCATTGCTTACATTGTGGAATCAGAGTTGGACACTTCCAGGAGTGTTTCTAACTCTGTCATCCCTTAGGAGTTATAACCCCTCTGCTTTTTCTCAGGGTTTCTTTTCTGCAGCCAGGATGCTCGGTAGCCTTTCTGTTTGCCAGAACCACTCCAGCTTGTGTTCAGCTGACTTTCCACATGTTCTCTGTCAATGTGTGGCTGTTTCTTGCATCGTGATGTATCATTCTGCATCAGGCCATGCTTATAAAATGAGCAATTTGCTAACACAAATGAAGACTTCTTTGGTCTTCTGCACCACAGCAGCTGAGAGAAAGTCAATGGGCATTGCCACTGACTCCCGGCAGACAAGAAAATGTGGATGTTGTAGGTCTCTCTCCGTCTTTCTCACTAGAAGGGGTAAAGATCTGAAGAAGAGGAGACTAGGAGCAGACATCTTTCTTTTCTACATGTGCACTGAATTGAGATACAAATGCACTGTTGTCTGAACTAATAGTGTAGGGGCACTTTGTGCATCCCTATGTCTTTCTTTGTTTTCCTTCCCCACTCTCCCAAGGGTTTCATAAGCTCTCAATCCACATGGACAGTTCAGTCTATAAAAGTGGATCTTTATAGGATGAATAGGCACTACTGTTTGACATAGCTGAAGACCCTGAATTCCCACTGTAGGGTCTAATAAGTGGACAACCATCTGAAATACTGGGTAAATCCACTAGCATTGCTACCAGTAACAAAGTGTAAAGGGAGATTATTTCTTGCTTCTTGAACACTGAAGCAATAGTTTAGCTGTATTTTTTCCATTTCTACCATAATAATACATATGAAAGATAAGTGCACATTGGATAAGTATTGAGAAAAATAGCAGTGTTATGTAAATGCCTGCTAAAATGGGTGCATCTGAAATCTGTGCAGAATACAATAGTTCAGTTATTTAATGGTTACTTCAAAGAAAGTAAATTCAGACACCAAATTAGATTGGCGTAGCTAAAATGGACTCATTTTAAACAAAATGTTTACTACAATTCTTTTTATTTTTAAGTAGATTATTGAACCAAAATCCTCAAAGCTTTTCCACTGGGCATGTTGGACATGATTATGCAGTGGTTTCCTTCATGCTGGAAAATCAATAAGAATTTTAGAGGGTGGGAGCAAATTGAATCCATTAGAGCAATTCATGCACATTTTAAATAGTCATGAATCTTACTTATATTAATCCTTGGGCACAGAGTTTCAAACGACATATTTCAGGTGTTTTAATGGTTGGTGTGTATCAAACAGCACCACGTTTCCTTTCAAGAATTATCATAACACTCTGTCAATAACAATTGGCTGATCCCTTACAAATAAAACTGATAAAGCAATGAAGTTCAGATATCATATATCCTACAGAGGCAAATACTGTTCTACTAGGGAAAATGTCAGTGCATTAGAAATCATTCAGTGTGTTTCAAATGTGAAGAAGAAAAAAACATTGTTGAAGTGTTAAAGGGAAATTGGGTACAGAAGCCATGTGGGCAAAGTAGGAAGGTGTTGTACATAGAGGAACACTGGACTTGCATCCTTAGTAGAAACACTGGATTTGGTAACATGGAACAAAATAGTGACAAATGGTTAAGGAGAAGCTTTCCTTAGGAAAATAAAAAATTGTAACAGCTTTAAAGGCTGCATTTCTATGCCCTTTCAGAACAAGTCTGCAGCATCTAATTGTAGAATTTAAAATGATAGCTGAAAACCTCTGAGAATTCATTGGCATGTGGCCTCAGCACTTCCCAAGCAGAGGCGGTAGCTATCTAAAGAGCAAAACTAACCTCTAATGTTCTGCCTAAATTTTATAAGTATTCTCCCTGCTGCTCTGTAGATGCTAATTCCTATCCAATATGGCCAAAGATGACATATTATTAAGTACAATAAATCTTCCCATATAACTACCAGACCAACTATTTTCCTGAAGAGGACTGACAAGCTTATCTTAAATAAATCCCTAAAAGAGCTCTTTGAAATTATTAGAAGTTGTACGTTTGCAATGATGCCAGAAGATCATCAGGTTTATATACTGATCAATCATTTATACACTAGTGAGCAGCTGGCATTTGAGGCTGTGTCTGCTCATCTATCAACCACTTCTCAAAAAGGTTAGAGACAATAAAATTGTACTCAGGAACTAATATAGGTACAAAAATGTTGTAAAACTGCTAAGTACTGTAGATTACAGCATGAACTGATTGGATTTCATATTTCAAAATAATTTGTATATCAGATCCTGTTCCTATGATCACAAAAAATTTACAAAGACGTCACCTTCTTCATGTTGACAAGGAAAGAGGATCTGGAGTCTGGTGACGTCAATCCCCATTATGGCACACTATATGATGCTTAGATTATTTTTTAATATTTTTAAGTTCCACCTGAAACCAGTCATATTAGTCTAACACTGTACAACACCTACTAAACCTGCATTACATTTTCTCCAATAATTCTTCAGAATATCCTCTTAAGCTCTGCATAGCATTGAGGTCAGCTTCTGTTTGTCTAGACCTATATTTAGTTTCAGCCATTAGTTGAGGTCCTCCTCAAAAAAACTTGCTGAGAGATAAAGCACTAATCTCTTCCAAACTAGGCAATTATAATAAATAATGTCTATTGTTCAATTTTCTCTTCTTCGCAGATATCCTGGACTGTGCCTCAGTTCCACCGTGCTTCTCCTTTCTTTCTTTTCTTTCTTCCCTATGCTTTCATACAGTATGCATTTGTATCCCAGTTGCTTAGCAAATCTCTTTATTTCATTTTTATTTCTAGTCTTCAACTTTCATAATCCCACAGCTATGTGTTTTCTCAATTTATATGTACCTAATAATAGAAGAAATGATTATATCATCAGTTAAGCAGACAAAAAAATAGAAGCAAATGGGAAATTTTCTGTTTGGTGGTGGTGGTGTGTTGTGTTTTTTTTGTTGTTGTTGTTAGTTTCTTTGTTTAGTGTATAACTTGTATGACTTTCTAAACTCTAACAGTAGAAACATTATAAATGGTATTGTAATTCTTAGCCTGCTTGGGAAGAGGTGAATGTTATCATGTAATAAGTATACATCGGTTTTTATGGCTATCACTCAGATCAAAACCCTCTGCATTGACCAATTATTATTACTTTTTTCAACAGGAAAAGAATGCAGCAATTCAACACTTGTCCAGTCTAGTTAACGTATTGTGACGTTTTTCTAAGAGTTGAATTTGTGAACAGGCTAGTTTTGACAGTTTGACACACTTGGTACTTTTCATTTCTAAATCATAAATTATAGTATAGCACATATTTGATGAAAATTGCCAAAAATTGAATCTAGAGGATGAAAATATCTTGATAGCTGAAAAACATAGAACAAACAAATAACAACAACTACAAAAAGTTGGGTTCTGCTCAGCTGTTAGCAGATGCCAATAACAGAAAAATCCATATATCTTAAACCTTTACTAACAATCAGTCTAAACAATCTCACTAGGAAGACTCAGAAGTGAATGGAGAACATATCCATCTTTGAATGCCTTCATCTTTAGCCTCCTAACTTTAGATATCTAATACCTATTTCCAGAATACACCTAGACATATCACTCAAATCTCTGAAAATCTGGTTGTCAATTTGGAATATCATACACCCAAAAAGTGAATCATCTCGAGGTCTCTTCTGAAGGACAGTAACTGCTTGTTCTTGACAAGACTGCCTTTGTAGATCAGGCATGTGATGGAGATGGATGTGGTGTGAATATATTATGAGACAGCTGATACATTTTCGGAGAGCTATACAGTAGAGCCAGAGATTAACTTTCAATGGCTTGTACCAATGCCTTGGACAGTACAGCAGTCTCTGCACTCCCACTTCATCTCAGCATTTAAAACCTGTCGAACTAGTAAAGTGAATTAATCTAATATGTGACACTTCTTTCTCTAAAATTTCCAAGAAATTTAGTCTACAGTGATTATGATTTAGGAACTGGAAGGCCACTGGAAGGTCTTCCCAGAGCCTTCTCTAGACTGAGCAACCCCAACTCCCTCAGCTTGTCTTCATAGGAGAGGAGTTCCAGCCTTTTGATCACCCTTGTGGCCCTCCTCCGGACTCATTCTAATACCTCCATGTCCTTCTTGTGCTGGGGCCCTGGAGCTGAACCTAGGCACCAGGTGGGGTCTCATGAGGGCAGAGCAGAGGGGCACAATCACCTCCCTCACCCTGCTGCCCATGCTTCTGTTGATGCAGCCCAGGAAGTTGGCTTTCTGGGCTGCAAGTGCACATTGCCGGCTCACGTTGGACTTCTCATCCACCAACACCCCCATGGCCTTCTCCTCAGAGTTGATCTCAATCCATTCTCCACCCAGCCTGGGTTTGTGCTTGGGATTGCCCCAGCCCCTCTGCAGGACCTTGCCCTTGGCCTTGTTGAACCTCATGAGGTAGCACAGGCCCACCTCTCAGGCCTGCCCAGTCCCTCTGGGTGGCATCCCTTCCCTCCTGCGTGTCAGCTGCACCACACAGCTTGGTGTCATTGGCAGACTTGGTGAGGGAGCACTCAATCCCACTGCCCATGTCTCTGACAAAGATGTTAAACAGCACTGGTCCCAGTACTGGCCCCTGAGGAACACCACTCGTTACTGATTGCCACCTGGACATTGAGCCGTTGACCGCAACACTTTGAATGCAACCATCCAGCCAATTCCTTACCCACCGAGTGGTCCATCCGTCAAATCCATGTCTCTCCAGTTTAGAGACAAGGACAGTGTGGGACAGTGCCAAGGACATGTGGGACAGTGCCAAATGCTTTGCACAAGTCTAGGCAGATGACTTAAGTTGCTCTTTCCCTATCCACCAATGCTGTAACCCTGTCATAGAAGGCCACCAGATTGGTCAGGCATGATCTGCCCTTAGTGAAGCCTTGTTGGCTGTCACCAATTACCTCCATATTTCCTGTGTACTTATCATAGTTTCCGGGAGGATCTTCTCCATGATCTTGCCAGGCACAGAGGTGAGATTGACTGGACTGTAGTTCCCTGGGTCTTTTTTTTTTTTCCTTTTTAAAAATGGGGGTTATGTTTCCTCTCTTCCAGTCAGTGGGAACTTCACCAGACTGGCACAACTTCTCATGGATAGTGGCTTAGCAGCTACATTTGCTAGTTCCCTCAGGACCTACAGGTGCATCTCATCAGCTCCTATGGACTTGTGCACCTTTATACATGTATTCCTTAGAGTGTCTCCTACCTGACTTTCTCATACTGTGAGTGGTTCATCATTCTCCCAGTCTCTGTCTTTGCCTCTGGGTCTTGGGCTATGTGGCTACAGCTCTTGCCAGTAAAGACTGAGGCAAAAAAAAAGTAATTGAAATAGGAGTTTTCAAAGACTGGTTCTTAAAATAATCAACAAAGTCAGAATTCTGACTTTAATTCAATAATGTCTTCTTGGTTCCTTGTAGTGCAACGGATACCATCTGGATCTCAAAACAAGAAAAACCCTATTATAGAACCTTTTCTGACAAACTGCACATTAAATGAGCAATAGTATTTCAAGAAAGCCTTTTAATGGATGGATGTTGAATTTAATATTTTGCTTTATTGCGGTTATTTTTTTTATGCTAACTCATTTCATTTTGATATCTTAAAGCAAAAATATCTGATTTTTCCCTCAAAACAATTTCCTTATGGAATGACGCTGCTTATCTGCTCACCTGTTTACTAATCCTTTTCCTTGATAACTTTTAAACTCATCATGGAATTTCAACTAAATTTGTCAAAAGTTTAACATCTTAAAATACTTTACTCCCAGAAGTGTTCTAAAGATCAATGGTTGGATAAAAGAGAGAGCATTAATTAGCAATCACACTAAGGGAAAGCCAGGAGATTCAGCACTTAACAGCACTTGGCTGGCCAAGTCAGCACAAATCTCATTTCTAATATGCTGCACTGCTTGCTGTGTCACTATCGTCTGTCAAAATCAAGTTAGGTTGAGTATATGAAAACATTGCAAGTATTTCTGCGTGTGTGTATAAAAATGTAGGGAAAGTGGAATAAAACCAAGGGTCCTGTGGGAGAGAGTCTGTAAGGGACATTTGGGCCATGGGAGTATGGAACGTTTTGGGGATACAAGGGGAGCTGGAAGTACTCATGAGGGAGATAACTATCTTAGGTAGAAAGTACCTGGGTGTAAGAGGAAACAAGGTATTGACATGGGGGGGTCATTGGGCCATGGTAAAGGAATTGGGTCATGCTCAGGACACGTAGAAGAAGGAGGACATGCTGTTCACTGAAAGCCAGGCTTCATTAGTTTAGTGTAACTGCTTTTGCAGCATTGGGCTCATTTAAAGCTGACCAATAAAAAGACTATTCAAGCATCTAAACAATTGAAAATGTATCTCATTAAATATTTTGCTTTAACTGTAAAGAAAACAATACAATAGGAAGTGATGAGGCCACTGTTTTTCCAAAAAAAAAAGTAAAATTCTGTTTTGGTTCAGACCCAAACTATTTTTTCCACAGCTTGCTTCAGCCAATGAAGTGAAAAAATGGTTATTTACCTAACAGTTATATCTAAAAATATCTGTAACGCAGGCATGGCCTGTACCTTCCGCTACAAGCTTAGCTGTGGGGACAGCTCCCAAAACATGCCAAGGGACCAGAACTTCCTATTAAGTTCTGGCCGATAGAATCTCAGGCTGCTCTTCAGAGAATTTGTTTCCTTGTTTGGCTGAAGATAAACAAGTTAGAACCAAGCTACTTGCCTCCGCAGATTGCAATCTTCCTAGGAGATGCTATCTTTTCAGCAACCACTGTATGAAACTTTCCTGAAGGTCAGTGCATACAAAATAATCGATTCTCATCTCCAGATTACATTTTGCATGTGCCAAATGCTGCTAGGGTTTATGAACTGGCTTCATGAGAAGAAGTCCACAATACTGACTGAAGATGTGATGCTTACTGCTGCTGACAAACTCAGTGGGGTATGGGCCGTGCCTGGGGAACTTCAATCTTCCAGAAAATTGATATTAACTCTTCCTAATGAGCAGTATGCACATAGCACCCACAGTATAAATGGTTTGTGGATAAGCAAAAAGCTGTATTCACAAATCCTGTCAATCAACACTTTGCAGCAATTTCCTTTCAAAAACACAAAGATAGAGAGAGCTGGTCTAGGAAATTCAGCATTTTGAGGATGCAGCATTTCTTTTGTTACAACCAAGGAAAAGGTGGGATGAAGGCAAGTGCCATTAGCATTCAGCCAAGCAGCTCTGCACCAGCGTGCTAGGGCTGTGCTGTGCTCAGCTGCTCTGCTCAGGATTTGGCCACCTTTGAGACTGAGCCTGTGCCCAGCACCTCCCACAGACAGCACGAGGCAGGAGTGTCCAGGAAAAACCCCCATCATCTGATCTCTGCTGACTGCAGCAAAGTACTGTAGCCTCGTCAGCAGTGTGAGCAAGACCAGCATCAAGTCCTGTCATCTTGTGCCCGTGGACAACGTGGAGACAGTTTTGTCCTCCTGAAATAAAAATCTTGTTATCGTCTCTTCAGCTGATGAACCCTAGAGACTGATCTCCAGCCTGATGGTAATTCCTAGTTCAAAGCATCTAGAAAAAGATGGGCAGGATGCAAATTTGCACTGAGAAATACAGAAAACAAAACAAAACAAAACAAAATAATTCCATTACTTTATAAGCTGAGGCAGTTTAGGAGTATGTTAGATATGTCAGACCTTAGCCTGTGGCATTGTATTTCCCTCAAGCTTTGGAGGGAAGGACATGGTGACAGCATGGGGAGGGTTGGAAATGC
The DNA here is from genome assembly GCF_047663525.1 of Anas platyrhynchos. Classification (NCBI taxonomy): domain Eukaryota; kingdom Metazoa; phylum Chordata; class Aves; order Anseriformes; family Anatidae; genus Anas; species Anas platyrhynchos. The sequence goes on from NC_092587.1 coordinate 13,974,990, forward strand.
TGGCCCATGAAGGGCCATGAGTGGTTCAGGTGTGAAGGCAGCTGGGCCAGCATGATTGCATCCCAGCAGCAAGGCTGGAGACAAGGAGCTTCAGCACAGAGTCAAGCTGACAAGGCCATGTTGGTTTTAATCCTCATCTAATGTCTGCACAGTACCTTGTGCCAAGTGAATGAGCTCTGCTCTCTGCCTTTCAGTTTCTGGGTGTTGTTTCCCTCCTCCAGATGTTACTGAGATGCTGTTTCCACCTGGCAAGTATTTTTTGTGTGTGTATCACATAAGAGAGCATGATGCATAGGTCTCCTAAATCAAAACAGGACACAGACATGGGAAACAGGTGTTTGCAGCTACACAGGTGCATTATTGCAGTGCAATCAGATCTAATAAACCCTGCTGATGTGCAGGATTTGCAGGCTTACCTGTCTTTTCAGATGCAGGCATCTCCGCAGTGCCCTCTAGGCTGTGTCACCTTGTGTGATGCAGAAAACCCTATGCCTTCTGGCTGCCACTCTGCCCAGCCCTCTGCAACTGAAAGACATGCTGTTGGGTACAGGAAAGGGCGAAGCAACTCACTGCCAGCATAACTACCATTACCTGCATTCAAAACAAATGCAGCATAGCACTGATTTTGCTCAAGCCACCACAGAAGCAAAGAGGGGAAACTGGAAGCAGTCCCCACCTAGAGGCTAGAGCAGAGAACTAGGGAGTGGAGAGACTGTTCCCAATTCTATGTTACTTTGTCAAAGCACATAGATGTGCCTCAGTTTCCCTGTCCTGCAGAGGCTCCAGCAATCTTTGCTTGCCTCCAGCATCTTCTGCAAGGGTTTTTCAATCAGCACTACTGAAACAGTTGGTGCTCCTCATGAAGAAGATATGATAAAAGTGCATATTACCATGAAAAACAATTTGCTAAAAATAACTCTCATGAAACATCTGTCAAATTGAGAAAGTTGAAAGGCAGTGCTGTTTTAGTCAAGGCACCAGACTCTGTGCTCCAGCCTGCTCTGCACTTTTGCTTTTTCACTTATGCAAGCAGCAGCCCCAGAATCTTTGCCATACTGGGGAAAAAAAAAAAAAAAAAAAAAACTCTACACATTACTGATCAGCAGCTTCAGCAGGACCTGTGCATGTTGAGGAACTCATGTTGCAACAGTTTTGGCTGAGTTACTTGAGAAATGCAGCAAGAAGGGTTCACCAAGATGCGTACTAATAGAAGCTGTGCAGTTGTTCTGATAGCTCGGTCTTCGTTTGCTGCAAACATTCATGTCAGCAATCAGCTTGCTCACAATAGACTTCAAGAAAGTCCAGCAAAAAAACGTTGCAAAGATCAGTCTGTGTAAAGGTTTTCTCTGTGGCTTCACCTTGTTAGATGGCAATTTTTTACTTTTCTCTCTTCTCTGAAAGTTTCCGGTATTTGATCAGGAAGAAGAAAAATGCCACATGAAGTTAGGGGCCACCCTCCCCAAACAAATGGGAACAGCAAGCAGAAAATGGAGCAGAACAGCAGTAGAAGCAGGTTAGACTATAACCAGTAAATGTGCAGAAATCAAACCCTGAAAATACCAAGAGAAAACAGGGAGCTAAATTCACTGAGTAACACATTCATTCAGAGGGTTCCTCTCTCACTCAGCTCTGCCTCAGGGTATAGGTCGTGCCATGACTATTGGAATGTCACAGTAAAGGGGGTGAATGGACAATGTGAAGGCATGTTCCAAACAAGGCACTGCCCTGTCCATCAGGAGGTGTTTCCAGCCCCTGGTCATTATCATTCTCCATTGGCAGGTGGATGGATGTCTCTCACTAATAGAGTTCCCTCCTGATGTATTCATCTGGATTTTACTGCAGGCTGTATGCATGGCTAATGTTTTAGTAGCACTTGAAACCTCAAGCTTGAACAGCCTGAGTATTATAATACATATCATTCCATCCATATTTTTTTAAGTAACAAGAAAGTATGAATTGGTTTGAAACCAATCATTTTCAATGCAAGGAAATATAGCTTTTCATCTGAACCACTATTATTTTCACTTTGTGGAGAGGAGAAGCAGCTTTTTCCTAAGACAGCAGCAATACAAAAGTAAGATTTTGGTTCCGGTGAAGGAACATAAAATCAAGATATTAGATTGCAAGTCCATTTATCTTTTGTATACATGCTTTTAGTCTCTTAGAATATATATCCTCCATTAGCAAATTTTCTGTTGTGGCACAGTAGGGTGCTTTGGATGCTGTTCCGGATAGTCCTACTAATCATGTCCATTGTACAGGAGCTGGTCTAACAGCTCATTACCAGCAAATGAAGGCAGTCCCATTTCCTGCCCAACCTTACCGCTCTGCCCCAAAGTACAAGATCCATCCCCCTGCCTTGGTGGCTGCTGTGCTGCATGTTGGAACTTACAGACCAGGAAAAGTGAATACATTCCAGTTGTGTTAGCAATCATTTCAGCTCACAGAAAGATCACACCATCTCCAGCTGGGACAGGGGAGGGTCAGGCGGGGGTTAGGGAAAGGTTCTGCACCCAGAGGGTGGTCGGGCACTGGGACAGGCTCCCCAGGGCAGTGGGCACAGCACCGAGCCTGATGGAGTTCAAGGAGCATTTGGGCAGCGCTCTCAGACACCCAGTCTGATTTTTGGGTGTTCCTGTGTGGAACCAGGAGTTGGACTCAGTGATGCTTGTGGGTCCCTTCCAGCTCAGGATATTCTATGACTGTGTGATTATATATCGCATAGAAGGTATTACCCAGCTGTGCCATCTCATTTGAGGCACTGTTAGGAGGAGCATTAGACTTTCACCCAGGTCGCTGCACAGACTGCTTCCAGCATTTGCACCTGCTTGCTTGAAAACTCCTTTCACTGTAGTTAACTGCAGTGCCAATGTGTGAATGAAACTAGGTCATGTTTCTGCAAAATCTAAATAAGGCATTATTAACACATCCATCAACTAGCAAGGTCGTGATACATTTTGCAAACTGTTCATTAATTCTGTACAAAAACAGTGACAGTTACAATGCCGTTTCCACAGCTGGGGGTGAAGGATGTCTCATATGCAAACCTACAACATATGTCTGGTTTGGGGATTTACCACCCTTTCCTTAAAATAAGTGAAGTGTAGATGAGTGTTGGAGACATTCACCTGAACTCTTCAAAACAAGTCGGTAATTATAGCTATTAATCCCATTTTAGAAGAATTTTGTGAGTTGTGAAACACTTTTCAGTGTTATGAAATAGATTGTCTGATCCACTTGGGAGCTGATAAAACTCATCAGCAATAACTCTTTCTTTCTGAGACACATCATCCTGTCTCAGAAAGGTACACGAATCCAAGAACATTGCACCTGAAACCTCAGTGACTTTACCACAGCAGGGGCAGAAGGGATGCAGAATAAGGCATCAACTTTTTGAGGGTAGAAGTCCTTCAAAGTACTTCATGGAGGGGGATCAGCCTGGTGGGGAGTGTGCTCTTACCATGCTGAAGCCACCAAGAGCTTCTTCAAGGAAACCTCAAGGAGACCTCAAGGAGAGCTGGGTCTGGTCAGTATCAAATCCCACTGTATGAAATTGAGAGTTCAGCCACATTATAAAGACACCATTACCTTTTCAGTGCAGGAAGGAGTTAATGTGTTTTATTATCACATAACTTAATTTCCCTCAACTTTCCTCAGCATCTGCTTTTAAGCATGCCCCACCTGAACGCAACCATTCCATATTGGTACCACACAATTTAGTGCAGCTGATTCCTAAAAATACTTGGTGTCACCCCAACAATTTTAACCCTATACTCAAACTTCCATGATTACACAAGGAAAGCTGTGACATACAGGAGGAAATATTTACAGGCACTCTGGTGCTCACAAGTTATGGTTTCAGAGTTATACACATGCCTTCTTTCTGTTTAAAAAGGATGCATATAACAGCACTACAATATTATTACACATTGTAATTACACAGCCTAATTACATGATTATATGTCTTTACACTAATTGCACAATTAAAAACCATTACAGAAATTATGTGAATGTTTTTGAATCAATTAAAATATGTTTAAACCCATCGAGGCACTTAAAAATATATACCAAGGGGGAGCAGGCAAATCTGCAAAATTCTTAGTATGGTACCCCATTGTACCCTATGAGAGAAATGCTGCTCCATATTTCTTGGTGCTGTTTTACTGTCAAATGAATGGGAATGTGGAAAGTCAAAGGTAAATGTTGAAAAGAACCATTCTGGGTTCCATATACTCAAGCACAGTTTTGTAACATTTTCTAGCATGGTTGCTCCATAGCAAAAGTTTCATAGGCAAGAGTTAGTGCCTGTGGCTTGAGAACCTGGAGAAGTTGTGTCACCTGAATGGTGGTTGACTGGATTGAATCCACCCTTATCTTTTTGGGCTTTGATCCAAATAGGAGAGTTGTGAACACATGCAAAGGGCAGAAAATTTTCAGAACAGGACTATATAAAGAGATCTGGACAGAAAATAAACAACGTGTAGGGCCTAGTGCCACCAGGGAAGATGAGGAACATGGAGAGGAGGCTGGGTTGGGTACTGGCAGCAGCTGTGGTGCAATCACATTTTCCAAGGGAAGATGCTGGAGGCCATCATCCAGCTTGCAGAGTACAAGCACAGACATGTACATAGCTTTTGTTGGATTCACAACATCTGGGTGCCCTGCAGCAAGGAGCACAGCTGCCACCTCACACCGCCGAGGAGGGTCTGCAGAAGGCAGGAGGATGGCCATTCTGCTGTTAACAAGAGGCTCAGGAGCTGTGTTTCTCACACAGAAAATCCCTTTTTCCAGAGAACATCTGGCAGCCTATTGATGGGAAATTGCGGAGAAATCATCCTTCTACTGGGCATGCTTTTGCTGTCTGGAAACAAAGGCTTAATTTTTCAGGGCTGTCAATGTAATATTTTTCTGTAAGCATTAAACTCAGCTGAGAAAATTCTAAGCCCTAAGACATTTCCAGAGTGAGAGGGAACATGACTAGCTCATTTATTCCACACCTTGCCAAGCTGCAGTCTCATTATGATCACAAGCATAGACAATGCATAGGAAACAATAATTTATTGTTTTGGTCTTTATCTCGCTTTATTTCTGTTTAAGCACTGAGGGATATTAATGTACCCACAGGACTTGTGCATGGATTAACAGCAGATCAGTAGCCTAATTGATGCAGAGTTAGTTGTAGGCTCCCAGCCCGGCCAGCAGTCAATGAATAGGTATTTTTCTAGTGTGAGCCTGCTTTGGGGAATCCCACTCACAGACTTTACAGTTTGTCTTTACATGTGAAAGTGAGAACATTATTTAGGCTTTGATAAGCAATGCCTTCTACCTGCAGCATAACCATTAGAAGCTCAGCAGATGTGTTTCATGAGATGTATAACCCTTTCAAGCTTCTTTTTATCCTGAAGGCACAATAAAACCTTCACACAAGATAAAGATAGTGAGTATAACTTCCCTCGTTTTGTTCAGTCTCATGTAAATTTGTTCTGTTTACAGTTCATTTTGCAGTTTCTTTCTCCATTCAGTCCATATGGTTATTTTGAAATATCTATATCAGTGTCTCCTCGTATATATCTCCCACTCCATTCTTTACTTTTACTTTCCTGAACAGCAGGGCTTCTCTGTTCAAGAAGCTGTTTCTTTTTCCTCTTCATTTCTCACAGTTCAATCATGTTCTCGTAAACTTTGGAAGATATCCCTGTACTTTGCTGCCAGGGAATAAGGTGCATCCCCTGTAAGTTCAGACAAGGCTCAGCCTCCAGTACCTGGCATGATATAGGTTGTTCTCCCTATCTTTGATATTTCCTAATGCAGCAAGCAGATGATGGAGTTTATATGCTGGTTTCAAGCACATTGTACCAGGGAGCTTATGACATCTGTATCCTTCTTGACCTTCACAGGGCCAACAGGACCAGCTCTGCTTCTTCTCCTGTCTGACCTGAGCAGAAATATTGAGTTACCAAGATCTGAATTAGGGCTGCTGCCCAGTTCTTTGGCCTATCTGGGGGCTTCAAACCTCCATTTCCACCACAGTTCAGGGATGTAAGCACATTCCACGCAGAAGGACCAGAGTAGCTAGCAACAGAGAACCAGCAGCACAGGCTAAACAAAAGGGTACATAAATCCATGCTGGTTAATATTTGTGAATGATGATTGCATTGTTACACATACACTGCTGTAAGTCTTACTAAATAGAGGATGGGCCACAGGCTACCCGCATTTTTCCATGATTACAAGCTGTGATCCCATTACCAGGTAGCTGCAATGTAGAAATGCTTTCATTTGGTTCTGTCTTGCATTCCTGGTATGTCTCTGCTGCAATAGCATGATCAGATTTCTGGTCTTTAAGCAATTAATGAACACTGCAGCCTTCCTACCAGTGTAAATAAAACTGAAGTACAAAAGCAAAGCCAGCTTTTCCATCAGAGAAGGACCACCTGAAATCTGCTGGAGTGCACTTCTTCCAAATCTAGTTTGGACTGTCTGGCTACATTAGTAGCAACTATATTAATAATAAAAGTGGGCATGGAAGGGGCTGAAGCACTGTCCTGGGCCATCCAGGTGGTTGGTGAGCTGTTGGCACATTCCCTGGCCCTGTTTTGACCCATTCTGGTTATCAGTTTCTAGGAGATGGTTTCGGAGATGACAACGGCCAGAGCCATTAGGTGTTAGTGAGATCATTTTGGGTGGAGAGGATCTTGAGGGAGGCAGGGCTTGGGGAGTAGAGAACAGATGCATGTTGTGTATGCTGCTCACCCTCAGGACTAGAAAGCAGGACTTGTCTGGTTTTCATTCACTGGTACAGACATAACCCCATGTCCTAGCTTGCAGATCTGCTCTGGCAGGCTGTGTAAATCCTTCCTACACCGCAGCACTCTGTGCTGCTGGGCTTTTCCTGTTGTTTCTGCTGTTTCATTTCCCGCTCCAGCACGCTCTGGTAAATCACCCTCCATATCCTCTCATGTAGCTCCTGCACAGTCCCTCCCAGCCATGTGAACAGAAGATTCCCACCCTGGCCCTAGATCACCACAGTAAATACACACTGCCAATGGCCTAAAACCATCCCTATTACTGGAACTTACCTTTCTTTACTTAAGCAACAAAACAACATAAACCTTAACCTGATCTTTCTCTTGACCTTGGCAGTTTTCAGAGTTTTTTCCTTCTGCAGGGCTCCCAGGTTAGCCTTTTGGACAAGGGCAATGGGCATAGAAAACTGTAAATTAAGTATGTCTATCAGGCTGGCCCAGATTTAAGGGAAAAAAAAAAAAAAAAAAAAAAAAAGTAGTTGGAGATTAAGCCAAAAAGAAAGAATTTGTGGTTACATCTGCCTCACTGAAAGATAAAAATGTTTCATAAACATAATGACATGTGGAAAACAAGTTAAATTAGGCATCAAATAAATCTGATAACATATGGTTACAAAGAAAATTGAAAAATGAAATATTTCAAGTGGCAGTTTTTTCAAATGAGAAACGTACCAATTAGTTTGGGGATTGCAGTTTACTGTGTGGCTTCTGTAGGGGACAGGAACAGGAGCAGGGGAGCTCACAGCACCTTGCAGGCATACCCTCATGCAAAAAGAATTTCCAGAGCCAATTTCTGAAGTACACAGAGCAGGACCCGTCCTTAAATATCTGTCCCTGTCGAGTCATCAGTACTGGACCAGGAGGTCCTTTCTCAGTTCAGATGCAGCACTGGCATTAACATCTGCCCTGTGCTACTCTCAGATCCTCCTCCAGCCTGGTCATCCATCAGTGTCAGTTCTGCTTTTCCCCCCAAATTAGATTAATCTGTCATTCTGGAAGTGATAACTCAAACTATTTTCATACAGTTACGCTGCAGAGAAAACGTCTGAATAAATTCTTTCTCCACTGTCTAATTTTACACCTCTGTTCCATATGGATGTCAGTGACTACAACAGGCTAAGGCTGGACCAGGTCTGTCCAGCCCTTCTTTGTCTGCACAAATTTCATTAAAACCAGGGTTTCATCCATTTTAGTTCCTGAGTGTCACAATACAATTTCTTCAAGGGTTAGATTGTGCCAATTGCTAAATATTCCACCCTATTTAGCATGTAGACCAGAGACCACTTGAAACTTTATGAGGCAGAGTGTCTCCCTGGCATCGTGTCCATCAAATCCTGGAAAAATTGCCCCAGTGATACATTTGACCTATTAACTAAGGACATTCAATACAAGCCTAATTGATTTAACATGTGTGAGTAGGCAAATAATTTGAAAGGTTCTGCTACCAGAGTAATTTGTGGATAAATTCTGTACAATCCTACTATGTAACTAAATTTGGAAAATAAGTTCCTCAAACTACATTTCTGGCGCTTGGTTTCCTGTCATTGGTTTTGACAGGTTACCTCCAGCAAGGTTTTCAGCCGCTCCACTGCATGTGATGTGATTTCTTAGTATTTTTGTAGAAACCTCCAAATGGTTGAATGCTCCTAAGGAAATTTGGTACTTGAGCAAGCAGATCATTAAATCGCAAAGCACACATCAGCCAGGCTGGCTGACACAGAAGACAGACCACAGCTGACCTTTATGCTTTTTGCTGCTTTTCATGGTTCAACAAGTGTGTCATATGCACAGACCATAGATAGTATTGCTTCTAAACACAACTGAAAATGCAGGGGGAAAGAAAATAATAATAATAACAAGTGGAGACATTTTTTCCCTGTTGGGACTCCTGCCAACCTTAATATGAGCAAAAATATTTTTCCAGAAGAAACAAAAGAAAAAGTTTTATTTTCTCTTTCTAAATAAGCATAATATCAAGGGGACGATGCAGTGTGAGCACAGCAAAATACAGTCAAGCTTTACTTTCTATTAGAAAAACAAATAATTTATGACTTGAGGAAGAAAGTGAGTTTTGCTAAGTTATAGCTATTTTGAATACTATCAACTATTTAAGGTTAGAAATGCATTCTTTGCAGATAGAAAGATTATTTTTGATAGTGGAACACAAGGAGTGATTACAAATCAACTTTTCTTTTTTGGACATTTTTTAATTTAGATTTCAATATTTTTCTTCTTTTTAATCCATCCGCATTCAAAAGGTAACAGCAATCTAGAGAAATTGGGATTATCTTAATTTTAATCTTAGGTTATCTTAATGCCTATATTCTATTATTAATGTACATAACCATTTTGTTGGTTTTTGTTTTTTGTTTTTTTTTTAATCTGCTAGCATTCAGGAGAAATGCACTGAAATGTAAAAATTCTCCTCAACAACAAGCAACAAGATTTTCTTGACATTAATTTGTGAAGGAGAAACCATCTCTAAATAAATTTTTTATAACCAAAGAGCCAATGCTCAGTTTGATCCCCTGTCATTCCTCAGACAGAAGTGAGGCAAAAGTAGCCCCAAGTGTTCGTAAGCCTGATACAGCACTTTGTATTCCAGGAAAAAAAAGAAAAAGAAAACCACTATGTGCTTTCTCCAACTTAAAACTCTGAAAAAGCAGAAAATGATCTTTCTCGTTGAGGTCAAATTGGGTAGATCCCAATCCACAGTAAGTAAACTTAAGGCATTTAGGATCTGGGGGTTTACAGGTGGCCTCAAAGCCTGGTTCCCCATCAGTCTAAAATGAGCATCCTGGCTTCCAGCCTCGCCTAGAGGCAGAGCACACCCAAGGGTGAGGTGCCGACAGTGCTATGAGGAGCAGTGCTTTGAAACTTGTCTGAGGGGCCATGGATCTGCCAGTATCAGCCAACAGGGAGGGCAGGCCGAGGACCAGGCAGCACTTGGTGAGGACCAAATCATGTCTACTCCCCTCTTACAAGTGGGGGAGACGTGTCAGGGCTGGAGGTGTATGGAGATGGGGAGGGGATGTATCAAGACCCTTGCCCTGCCAGGGGCCCTGGTGGGGAGCGAGCCCCTCAGGCTGGAGAACCAAGCGTGTGGAGTTGGTGGCCACCCAGGCAGGTAGGCCTGCTGTGCCCCACGCCGGAGCTACGAGCAGGCTCTCACTGATCGAAACCCTTCCACTGTGCAGTAAATGAGCTCGCCGTGCTGCAGCTGGTGTCTGCTCAAAGAAATAAACTGAAAGCGGTAACTTTGCCGGGTCCCCGCTGCCTCTGCTGCTTGCAAATCTACGTTTTATGAAGCCTGATCACTTCAGCGGATGGCCTCTTGACCCCGGTGTCCATCTATCACACCAAGCAATGTATTTGCCAACAGGAGTATCCAGTTGGACAGTCAATCATTTAATAAGCTTTTCTTCTTACACAGAGTTTATTGATTTTCTCTTTTAGCAATAGCAAGAGACTATATTGTCAGAGTAGGTGTTCTGCAGCTCTTGCATCCTTTTCCACACGTAGCCTTTGTTTTATTCCCCTCTGTACGATTTCCATCATCCTTTATTGCCACAGATACACTTTCTGTCATCTCTATGCCCCAAAGCATCTCATTTTCTTTTCACTTGTACCTTGATTAATGTCTTCATAAGTTTTGCTTTCCTCTTCCTCACTGTGGAGTGGTTGCCCTAGAAGGCTCTTTGCTATGAAAACTTTTTTTTTTTTTTTTTAATTGTCATTAATTTCCACTTCTCTGTTTCTTTTTGGCAGTTCCAGGTGTTTTATCTTGATCTTTCTATTGATTTCTTTATTTTACAGGTTAACAAGGCTTTGTTTAATTGTTGTTAAATCAGCTGATTAAATGTTCCTCTCTACCAGCTAAAATGCAATGGTTTTAATTGCCCAGAAATGTACAGTTAGATTATAATTTGCCCTTCATTTCTGATTGTTTAATTAGGACTATTATAGGAAAGTCAATGGATTATACCATGGCCAAACTGATATAGGCTCACTAGAGACTGCAATCAAGCCATTCAATTTTCAGTCAAATAACTCATTCTCCATCCTTTTGAAAATGCCTCACAGAGCCATTAGTCTTATTGTCTGTTAGCCTTCTCTATTTCCTTAAAAAAATAAATCAGGGAATATTTCTGAGCTTAACCACCAGTGAGTGGCATTGCTCAAGGAACAGCTTTCTCCTTTGTAACTCAGCTACCTGTGCCCTTGCATCCCAGGAGCAACTACTTTCTCTGGAAAGTAAGAGAAAGAAAATACATGAGAGGTCCTAGGGGAAGGAATGTGAGCTGGGGAGGAGAGAGGAATTTTGGATTTCTGTCAATATCATTATTAGACCAGACAATTACCTGCTGAGCATCCATGGGTGATCAGCAGATTACCAGCGGAGATTGCTGGGAACCACTTATGACCTGGAGGAAAATTTATCTCCCTGAGGGATAAGATCCTGAAGGGTCTCAGAAATTAATTTTGGGATAATGCAAGGCACTGCAATTTGAACTACAGGCCACATCCCTGTCTTCTCCAAGGGTTATTTCAGCCACATACCATTGCACTGTTCAAATTTTCACTCTTCCTTCTATAGCAAGCATATGGAGATTTTGACCATTTTTTTGAACTTTGAGTAAGGGAGTCACCATCACAAAAAAGTCTAGAGGCATCACGCTAGGATATTAGAATTCTCTTGTTTATTCCCAGCCAGGCTCAGCTCTCACTAAAGAGATGCCTTTTGTCAAATAAAATTATTAAAGCTTGAAACATCGTTCCATGATGCAGTCACCTTCCTTTTGCAGAGCCAAGTGTGGGAGTTAATTTTTGCCAGCTTTTTGCCATAAGACTGACAACTTTAAAAAATAAAATAAAACAATAAAAAAATAACTACACCCAGTTTCAAAGAAGGTGGGGATTCTTGTTTTGCTGCAGGCGATGTCACACCCATCTTATTCTGAGCTTTTTAGCCCCATTGAGTTCAATCCTGTTGCAGATTGAAAACAGTGTGGTTGTATTAGAAACCATTTGCCAGATGCAAGGGCTCAGCCGCAGCACAGCACGGCTGGTCTGGCTGCAAGCACTGGCTCATGGGAAGAGCAAGCACAGCTGAGCTTGCCACCTAAGTGAGGGTGAAGCTCTCTAATAGGCATGTGAAGGATGTTGTTGTTCCACTGGGGCAAGAAATAATTGTTTATGTCTGTGGAACATGGTGAGATGGAGAGAGAGACGTGGAGGGAGGAAATGTATTTCAATTCAGAAAAAGTATTGAGTTTCAGATAGAAAAATGAACAAAGGGTTTTCCGTGCTGCTGTGTATTTTGGAAACGGGCCCAAGGCACGGCCAGACAGGCTTTTCCTGGGAAATCCTGGTGTGACCATCCTGCTGGAGGAGGAGGAGGAGGGAAGCAGGGGCCCCTTCTCCCCACACAGCCCCAGTTGGTGCACCAGCCCCTGCACAAGTCTGGATGGCTCCAACAGGGCTGCAGGGCTTGGAGCTGGATTTTATCAGCACTCTTTAAATCTGACCCGCCTGTGCCCATCTCGGGGTGGGCTGAGACTTAACACATGTATATGAAAATTATCGCACTTTAAAAAGTATCATGCCATCTTCCTCAAGCACTGCAGACGCCTTCCCTTCCCTGAGCAGATTGTTTCCAGCCCTCAGTATTAATGTGTTTTGCCTAATTTCCTCTTCAGATATATCTGGTTTCAGCTTTCAACCATTCATCCTTCCCCACTAGATTAAAGGGCTCTTTTCTCCCTGTGAAGATAGTTATTCACTGTAATCAAGACCTTTCAATCTTCTTTTTGATAAGCTAGACAAATTGTACTTTCTAAATCTCTCTCGCCGTTACGTGCCTTCCCCAGTCCTTGCCCCACTTTTGCAGTTCTCTGTGCCTTTCCCAGTCTTTCAGCATCCTTGGTGAAACATGGATACGACTGCACACAGCACGTGCACATCAGCCTCAGCGCTGCCAGAGAGGAAAGCCAGCTCCTGCCTCTGGCCAGCACCCCGTGTTTATCCCCCCAAGGTCTCATTAGCCTTCTCAGATATACCAGGGCTTGAGGTTTCATCTTCTTATTATTTGGCCTCTAAATCCTTCCAGGAAAAATAGCACCTAACAGGAGTGGCCATTATTTCTTCTTTCTTGGAGTTTAACTCTGTGTTTGACTGTTTTTAGGAACAGCAGACCCAGCTGGCCAAGCAACAGGGTCCTTCCCTTCACCATTTTACATGGCATCAATTCTTGTGTAAGCTCCAGATTTTATCAGCCATCATCTAATGTGGCATCTGATGATGAATAGTTTTAGGCCTAGGAACAACCTCTGCACCCCCCTATTAGTCACACCCCTATCTAATGATGGTGGCTTGTTGGCAAATTGTGCTCAGAGAACACGGTTTTAAACAGTTCATAACCTTTGCTTTATATGTGCTTTATTAAACCTACTTAGTGGTAATGTTATACCCTGCAATATCAAGTCAAACACCTTTTAAAGTCTTTTTTAATTGCATACATCAAAAATTTTTGTATGTAAACTTGAAAGCTGGGGCAGTAGGAAAATGTTTGTCTACACTGGAGGCTTCGATATTGTTGTGTTAGTTCAGCAGCTGGAGGCAATCTCCAGCCATAATAGTAGCAAGCACTGCATGTGCTTATTTACCCTGGTATCCTACCTACCTCATTAGCAGTGCAATTAAAGAGCCATTTCAACGGAGAAACTCCTCCACATCAATTCACCAAGAAAGTTATGACAGTGCTAACACTGAGAAACAAATGTAATTTGGTAATAAGTATATTTCTGTGCAAGCATAGGCATTTGTTTGGTGATGACTCCATTATCTACATGCAGGGAGAATCTACCTATAGGAGATTTTCTTTTGACATGGAAGGGATACTTGGCAATATCTAAGGAGCATTCATTCCTACCTGAAATTACAGACAGCACACTACAAACCTGAAGTTCCTCATGGCCAAAGGAGACAGCTTTGACTAGGAACAAGTGCAGCAGCCAGGGAGGTCATCACAGAATCACAGGACAGCCCAGGTTGGTCACAATCTCAGAAGATCATCAGGTCCAACCTTTCATGGGAAAAGGGATATTAGGTGAGATTGTCTTGCACCCTGTCCAATCACATCTTGAAAACTGCCCATGATGGGAACTCTACCACATCCCTGGGGAGGTTGTTCCAGTCACTAATTGTTCTCACTGTAAAAAAAATAAAATAAAATAAATCTTATTAATATAAATCAAGACAAAACTTCTCTCAGTGCAGCTTGTACCCTTGTCTTCTCCATATGATCATACGTAGAATCATAGACTGGTTTGGGTTGGAAAGGACGTTAAGGATCACCCAATTCCAACCCCCTACCAAGGACCACCTTGTGAATCTAACCCCAAGAGTGCTCTAAGGCGTGAACAGACTTAGAGCACTCTAGACCACTGCAGTAGTGCAATGGCATGCTATGTCTACATTGACATTTAGTTATTAAGATCTGTACGACTGTTTTTCACAATCACAAATCAGAAAAGCTCCATGTAAATATCCTATATTGAATATTTGAGTGCTACTGTGACAGTTTCGGGAAAACTGATGAATTTTGTCTTCTCAGAGTCAGGAACTCCTTAGGCTATCATACAGATTCTCAAAAACTGCTGAACTGTTATGCTGAAACTTTAAAGAAAAAAAAATGCAACCACAGGCAGGAAGAAGACACAGAAAACTCCAGCCTAGATGATTAACATTGTGGGTTTGTAAAAGCAACTGCAAACAGGAGCATGCAAAACACTCAGCTAGGTGCAAGGTGTACAGCACAGCACCTTGTAGAGCTGCCATGGGGCAGAGGCTGGGAGAAGTGAGGGGCTCCTCCTATGCCCCACTTCTTCCTGTTCCCAGCTGCATACCAATACCTCTGGATGATAAAGCACCTTTTAGGAGTACCTCTGTTGAAAGCAGTGGTGCAGGCTGCAGCGCTAGCTGGCTTTCTGTGCAGAAATAGGTGAAGTGTGTACCTAAGGCATTCCCGCTGGGCTGGATGCCAGTTTTCTCTGGGTTCCTTTGAAATCTGTCTCCTGTTTCATTGCAGTGCTTCAGACTAGCAACTCTTTCTTCTTCATCGTTTCCAGCTGGAGCAAGGGCTTTTTCCCTTCACACCTACCACTGGCATGGCTGCTGTGGGCTGCAAGAAGGCTTGCGGTGGTCAACCTTTTCCTAAGGACTTCTGTCTTTTGGGGGACCTAGTGGCTTTCAGAAAGGGAACATCCAACAGAACCAATTCCAATCTGGAAGCACCCAATATCTATAGTTACATTTCAGAAGCCTGGCCCCAGTGTTCAGTGGTGGAGAGGGGCAAGGAGCAGCTCTTCCATCCTTCATGAGCATCCACAAAGAGCCGAGGCAGCGCCCAGGGCCAGTGTGTCTGTCTTTTTGCCTGCCCAGCTGGGCTGAGATGACCTTTATTGCACTCCACTGTTCCACTTTTTATAAATAACTCAAAATTCACTGCATAGGGTGAACTTAAACTAGGCCTTTCTCCCTCTGATGTAAGGAGCAGGAATGGCTGCTTTGAATTAGGCCCCTTGGTGTGCAGCCACTGGCTGTGTGAAGAATGACATTTTCCTTCCATCTTACATACACAGATGATACTTTGGTTATGGTTTCTCTGAATGTTTTATATTACAATTTTGCCTTTGAAATGTGCACCTTTTGGAGTTCACCTCAATCTAATTAGGTCTCTTTTTCTCCTGGGGAGATGAGGGACTGCACTAACAGTGTCTGAACTGCAGGGTTGGCCACCCTGGTGCCCCATACAATCCAAGCTGGATGAGTGGTGGGGAAGAGGAGCACAGAGGCAGTTCTCAGCCATTGCTGTATATTATACTCCTTGTAGTGGCAGTACACCAAATTGCTGCTTGCAGAGAGTGCCCCTGAAAAATGCAGGTGCAGGGGTGCCAGGCGGGAGCAGGGGAGCCGTGACACCAGCTGGCTGCCAGCTCGTCAGGCTCAGCACTCATTCCAGCCTGCAATTTCAGGCAAGTGTAGCTGCTCATCCCAGGGTTGAATTTAGGTCGCCACTTATCTTTGAACATTTTTAATGATTGCCTACCACATTTGCTAATGATAAATGCTCAACGTGGGGGGAATTTTCAGGCATGATATTGCTAAGAGCGGTGGGTGCTGAGTAGTGCTGGCGGTTTCCAGCACCTGCTGAAGAAAGCAGGAGGGAGACGGTGGTCCCCCAAAACACAAGGCTTTGGATGGGACACCAGGAGACCCATGCTCAGGTGGTGCAAAGGAAGTGCTCATCCTCTGCAGCAGTGCCCTCCGTTGGCCATGCAGGTCAGAGGAGAAGGACTATGGCAGTAGCATCAGCTGGAAGACATCTTTTCTTAAGGACAGGGTGGAAACTCTCTTGAACTTAATTACAATGGCTCTACTATTAAACTTACGCATGGCATTTCTCCAATACTTACATAAATGATTTTATTCTAGTCCTGCATAACTGTTATTCCTGATTTATACCGGTCTGAGACCTGAATCTCAACCCTTATCTAGTGTGCTGCACAGTAATTTGTCCTAGAATAGCCTGGTTTTGCAAGTGGACATTGTAATGAGAGCTGTTCCCTGTATAATAATTTTGCTTCAGAAATTGATTACTCATGATTCCTATCAGATCTGAATTGCAGATATCTGGGGGAATATAGCACCAGGATATTTTAGATCTAAATTGCCCTACTATCTGTTCTACTGCATCTCTCTTCTAAAGCAGACTTTATGTTATAAATTACTTTATAGATTTGTAAGGCATGGCATAGAATCATTATATACCCTGTAAGTGCTTTAAAATTAATTTGTTCTTGAATGTGTCCATGTATGAATGAATTTGACATAAGCCTTTCAATTTTATGCTCTGCTACAGAAAGTGTACAAAGTAAAAACTGTAAATCAACCTCCACACTTGCTGAAATGACTGCTCAGCTACGAAAAGAGTCTGCCTGATATTTAAAGAAGATTTAGATACAAAAATAATAATGTGTGCAAGAGAGCTGCCATACAGCTTTGGAACTTTCCAACCTAAAAATGGTGAGATCTGTGACACGGCACCCATGTGCAGATCCTTTGGGTTTGGGCTGGCTCACAGAGTGGCAAAGACCATGGAAATGAGGTTGTGACCATACTGTCTTGACTACTGTGTTGGTGGAGCTGAAATATTCCCCAGCAGCCTTCCTGTGTGTGCAGGAGTAGCTCATGGGCATGGGATGTCACAAAGTGGTGGTTTAGATGCACGTGGTGTTTAGAAGCATTGAACAACGTTTAATAGCATCAGCAGTTTTAGTACTTACTTTTATTAATTAAAAGTGCCACTGGGGGTCATAACACATTTATGGATTTGGGTCAAATTCAGCAATAGTTGTATCCGAGAAATAGTTTCAACCTAGGTGGTTGCTTCCCTCTTCCCTGCCAGGTGTACTGGTGATGGTGCAGGACGTGTGGCTC
Organism: Anas platyrhynchos; assembly: GCF_047663525.1. Classification (NCBI taxonomy): domain Eukaryota; kingdom Metazoa; phylum Chordata; class Aves; order Anseriformes; family Anatidae; genus Anas; species Anas platyrhynchos. The sequence goes on from NC_092587.1 coordinate 13,992,296, forward strand.
CAGCCCACCTCTTCCCTAGGAAAGAGGAGCTACCACTGCCCACCCTACAGGACAGCCACAACACATCCATCATGCTGCCAGGAAATACGGGGGAAAGTGCCTGAAATTTCTTCTTTCAATGTGGTTTAATATGGTGTAAGGGGCCTCAGTGGTCATTGCCACCAGACACAAACCCAGCAGTGCTGTACCCAACCGGAGGCTGCAGCAGGAGGTAGAGTCACTCTAGCGTGTGCCTTTTCCCTTGTGACTGCTGCATATTTGCACAGTTGCACTGAAAAGTAAAACAGCCACCACAGGAGAGCTGGAGAACATCTTATTCCAGGTGACTTCTGGCTGGAGTTGGAGAACATCTCTGGTAAAAGAAAGCTTTGCCTCAAATCCATGCAGTCAGCAGAATCCTCACTGAATGCCCTTTCCTTCGAGGACCAGGTCAGGGAAGAAAGGCTGCCATTTGACTCTTCTGCTTCATGGTGCCAGATTTTTTTCCTCTGCTTTTATAACTCATCCCTCAAATCTTGTATTTAGCTGATCTGAAATTTTTAGGTTTTCTTTTCAGAAGGTTGATAGAAAGCTTCCTTTTTTCCTGGTTCTGCTGCTGAACCAAAAATAAAATCAATAGCTGCTACAGTTCCAGCAGAGAGATCCCGCACTCATGCTGCAGTGAGTGATACGGGGAGTCTGGGGAGACCTGAGACAAAAGCAACAACTTAAAAGGGAAAGAAACTAAAAGGGACCTGGCCCAACTGCCGTGGAGATAAATATTGAAATTCCTGTTGACAGTAGTGATTCAGCAAAGAGATCTTTGTCCTTAATATCACAGGTGAGTTTACTACATAAGGATAAAACATATGCCTCAGAAGCAAAACCAAAACATTTGAGAGGGGAAAGAACTTCAAGAACTGATTTTTTAAAAATCATACAATGACAATAGCAACACAAAGGGATGAAAAGTGAAGTTGTGTTTAAACACAATTATTAAAGAGCTGCTTAATCAGAAGTATTACTTATACCCAACTCTTTTTTTTAAAAAAGCAGCTTTTTAGGCAGGCAATTATCCTTATTCCTAATTATCCTAGTATACAAGTTATATTAATAATGCTATTAATGAATACCTGCATGAAAAATGTTTGGTTCTTTTTTCAGGTGTGGTTTGTTGTTTTTTTCCAAAGTCAATAGAGAAACCTTTTCTTCAAATTTTTGTGTTAAAAATGTGGCAGAACTACTGCTACCCTTGCCACTCAGCCTTGCTAGAAGCCTCCCCGGGGTAGCTCCAGGATGCCAGCAGGCACTCAGAGCCTCACGCTCTGGTTCCTGCTTTGCTGACAGCTACGTGCTGCCTGCTCTGATGCAGAAACCAAGTCAGAGCTCTTTCTGTTCATCCCTCTGCCAAGCAGTGTGTGAGAAGGAGAAAAATGCCTTCTCCTTCTCTCTCCAGGCTCCAGCAATGAAGGTTGGCCTGGCTTTACAGTCTCCATCCAGCAAAGCTTTTAAATGTGTGATTAATCCATCCCCATTTACTTTTAGTAAAGTGCAGACACAGCTAAATTTTGTCAAGTGTGACCTGGAAGCGTATTCCAATTAAGGCATTTTGGTAAGTGCTTTGGTGAGCAAGGATGGGCAGCTGATATGGGACCACAGAAGGGCAGCAGGGAAGGGGAGACAGGCATCCAGTTGCATTGAGGCAGCGGGGACTGAGAGGGCTGAGAGTCAGCCTGTGACTCCAAAAGAACACTTCTATTTCAGTACTTTTGATGGCTCCAGTGGCACCTTCTCCAAGTAACTTCACTTCACTGTGCCATTAGAACAGAGTTAATAACAGTGACCTCCTTAGCAATGCCTCTCTGAGATTTACCCAAAGAGCACATTGTGAAAGCCAAGTATTAATGAACTTTAGTGAGATTACCTGACTTTGGTAGTAATTTCCGTTATCTCTCTCAAAGTTGTTTGAAGTCCTCATTTCTGACCTTGGAAACACAGCTAGGAACTCTCTGGTGTCTTCTAATACTTCACATGTTCACGGTCAGGATCTGCCCCACTGGGGAAAGGATGTGAAAGGAGATGTGAGTGAGGGTGAAATGCTCAGCACATGGGCTTAGATTAACCCTCCAAACATCACAAGAAGATTTATGGGCAGCCAAGACACAGCTCTTCAACTAGCAGCAGGCTGCATGTCACATTCATGTGACCCAGCATCAACAACGACCAAAGCAAAAATGCCAGCTTTGGGGCAAGTTGTTTTCAAGAATAAAGACAATAGCATGGATGGGAAGGAAGATGAGAAAAAAAATGAACAGGATAAATAACAACCAGTTTCCAACTGTGGAAAGATCATGGTGGAGGATGTGCAGGAGGAAGAGATGAGAGGACGATGCTCCCGTTGGAATGGGGAAATGGAGAGGGAGGAGAGCTGGGCTCGGTGGAGAGGGCTGTGTGTGGGAAAGGAAGTGTTTCACTGGAGAAGAAGTGAAACATTTCACTGGAGAAGAAGAGGGAGGTAATGAAGGAAAAAGGGGCAAGATTTCATTTTTTCTGAAATTACAGAATATATAATGGCTGTGACTGTTCTTACAGCTGGATTTAAAGGGAAGATGTTTATGGAGATTAAAAGAATTGACAATAATTATCAAGAAAAGAAATGATAGAGAATAACAATAAGGTTGTTGTTCAAATGTGAACCTACAAACAAGTCGTATTATTCTGTTAGGACCCATGGGCCTCATCCCACTGCCAGATGATTTGAGCTTCTTTTGAGATCTGCTGTAAAGCCTGACACTCAGCACCACGCAGGGCTGAGCCAAATGAAGCAGGGCACTAATTCCCAAATTATGTGCCCAGAGTACTCCCTGATACCCAGGCAGCCTGACACCACGACTGCTACCTGCCTTTGGTACGTGGGCTGGTAATTCACTGGTAGGTTGGTAAAAATGACTCTGATGATCCCCATTCGGAAACCTGTCCTCTGCAAAATGCTTCAAAGGAAAGATTCGTCGTAGGAGATGTGCATAACCAAAAAGTGCTAAAGACTTTATTGTTCAAGAAAAATGTATGAATCGCTGTCATCTAAAATAAGCAGCTAGTGCGGTTTGATGTACGGCAGAAACTTGCTGGATGTTACAAAAATAGCCCCTTGTATTAATCTGACAGGTCTGGCCCCCATGGAGGTGCACAAAGCCTTAGCACTAGCTAATGCCTTCTGATGATGCCTTGCTGAGTCACTACATCACCAGCTCCTGACATAAAGTCTTTGTCTAAATATACACTATGTGCTTCTCTAATTGCTGTTATGTGTAAAATAGGGCATGCGAGGATGGTACAGGTTTCAGTGGCTGAACTGTGATATTTAATTATAAGAAATGAAATCTCAGCATCATAAAGATTGCTTCCATTAGGGATCCAACAAGGCTTCTAATGTCTTACTGCAAGATGTCTGTGGCTTTAACTCACTCAAATCTTTCCTTTTCCATCAACAGTAGAATTTCATCTTAAGAAACAAATTAAACAAATACTTTTTATACCAAATATGCTTAACCTAAAGCTTTCTCCCTATTATTTCATAAATGCTTTGAGATTATAGAGGCTCAGCCAGCTTAGTAAAGATGAATTGCGTGTGATCCTGAGAATACAACCATTGCATTAGTTATTCTTCCTTTCAGTTGTGTTAGGCTTTTTGTAAATAATCAGCATGTTTAATCAATGGAGACTAATTAAGAAGACACATCAGGGCAAGTTTTACTGTTGTATTAAAACCTGTTCATTGCCGTAGGCAAGACATCATCAGTATTTCTAGATGCAAATTACTACCTGTGATGCACATCATGGAGAATTTTACCGTAACCATTAACAAAGTAAAAAGAATGTTTTCACTGGATACAAACAGCAATACCCAGCTTTACAACTGCATAACCAAATGCAAAATTTACCCATGTATATGATATTTGAGAAGAAGGGGATTATAACAAAATTGATTATTTCTTCCACCAGCTCTAAATTCAAGGATCCCAAAAGACAAACAATTCTCTTTAGGTTTGCTCTAGAGCAAGACTGCTTTACACACATTCAAATAAAAAGTCAAGTGCTAACATCAGTTATGCCACTGTAAATATGGACTTTCTTTGGTGACTTTAATAGATTTTTCCTAAATTCACAATAGTAAAAAAAACATTTGCCACTGTCCCAAACTGCTGATTTATATGCCAAATAATAGGGTAGAATAAATGCCACTTAGGGCCAGATCTTTATTCGCACAAACAACTGCATTGATTTAAATAGGATCAATCAAGGCAGCACGATTCTCCGAGGCGATGTCTGCGTTAGCAGGAGGAGCAGCACTGCAGGGCGAAGCAGCTGGTGCTCGGGGCCCAGAGCCCGCACCAGCGGGTTGGTACAGAGAGGTCGTTATTTCAGCTGAGCTCCTGCTTGGCCCCATGGCTGCCAATTATCGGCTGGAACAAGCACAGTGAGTGGGAAATTCACCTCAGAAATGTTCTCCCGATCCCAGACAAAACATGAGTGTGGGCACATCCCTGGGTGGCCCTGAGCCTGGCAGTATTGTGTGAGCGTTGCAATGGTTTACCTAGGAAAAGCAGCTGGGGACCAGTATTCCCAGTTCATCACCAACTTGCGGGTTGTTCCCATGACTGGACTTGCTCAGAAGCGACCCAGCCACTATATACACTTAACCCGCTTAAAAGCCTGTACTGTATGTGTATTTTGGGGTACAGACTGATGCAGAAAGTAAGGCCCAGTGAGAGGTACATCCCTTGCTGAATGATGCCAAGAAGGCACCAAAAGGAGGACAAGAGTTTTATGTCTGAGCATAGCAAAACATAATCAAACAATTAAGGACCAGAAATGATTCTTCCTATGGCTAGGTGATGTTTATGCACACACAGAGAGGAAACAGTCTTTAACGTAATTAAAAGGTTGTCAGGAGCATCTCCTGCTGAGAGAAGTTGTCTGGAGCTTGAAGTGCCCCAGGAGACTTGAAAAGGGAAACTGACTTCACTTGCATACGTTTTGTGCTAACCGGGTGGTAACTAAGCCTTCATCTCCACGGGGATGGCAAGCCTCAACCAAGGCCCACGGGACAGGCGATAAGTGCCTGAGCTCCCCTGGACCTTCTTCACAGCATCTTGGGGGTGAGATTGCACGTCCCTTGGTGGCTGCACAGCCAGCGTGTCCCGGGGGCAGGAACAGGAGCAGGAATGTCTCCAGGTACCCTGGGGAAAGCTCGCGTGTCTGAGGAAAGGCAGAGTACAGGGAGGAAAGGAGTTTCCATCGGTGCGTGCTTCAACAGGGTTTTTGGCTTTCCTAGGACTTCTCCCAGGTGTGCCAAATTGTTGTAATGCTGCTGACTTGTAATGACTGCACCCCAGTCTGCACCAAACAGCCCCGGCTCCACCTGACCGGGATGTGCGGGCAGGCAGCCAAGTGCAATTACATCCCTACAAATGCCTAATTGTTGCTCTTGCAACACAGGAGGTGAAAACTAAAATAGGGGAAAAAGTAAACTGCTGTCAATATCACTTATTGGCCAAGGTATTTTACCTCACTTTTGTTTTCCCAGCACTATAGAGAAGAGAGCTGTTCTGCTTTATACATCAGTACTCAGCCAATGTACATGCCCTTCAACATCCCTGTTCCATTTTTCATTGCCTAAATAAAGGAAGGAGGCAAGCCAGCTCCTTTTTTCAGGAGGCTGTCCAGTCACAGTACACATGTAGTCACAGCTTCCAAGACAGATAGAAATCCAGCAAAATATTTTTTGTTTGTTTTGTTGTTGTTTTTTAAATCTTACTGCTTACTGTGAAGCTTTAGAAAAGTTAATATTTTGATTGGTTTCACCAGGAACATGTCAGTAGTTTAATCAATCCATTTAGATACTGCTCCTATGTGTCTAATTTTACTGGTGCATCTTACATTTCTTCTATATTAGTTTCAGTGAGAAAATATGTCTGATGCTTTTGGCTACTTGTGGTTTATACGTCAGCTTCACTTCTGAATTCTTAAATTATTTTCCAAACAGTTTTTAGATGATAGATATATTTTTATATATTTTAGATGATAGTGGAACCATTGATCTGTGTTCTTGTTTAAGAAATGATTGCTTTAAGATTCAAATTCTATTTTAGCATCTCCTTAGGGGTTCCTCTTGAGCAGCAGAAATTTAGCCCAATTGATTGCTCTGCCACTCCTGCAAGAGGGACTCTTCCTTCTTCCATGCTTGTCACAGATTTTTAGCTGTTCAACAGTGTCATATATAGATGTGCAAGCACACTTTTTTCTCTTGATATAAATCCTTCAGCTTCTGGGTGACCTTTTGTACCTTTCCTGATCAGACACAAAAGATTTATGCACTTACGTAAAGTACCGTAAACTGACAATAAACTATCTGAGTAGGTGATAGAAGATACTGTCCTCTGAGGTCTGAAGTATCTTCAGGTTCCCCTGGGCTGCCTTGGGGCACCAAAGGTGTAGGATCTCACCAGAGCAGACTTCCATGGGTGCATTATTAAAAACATAAACTGCAGCCGCCCTTCAGATCTAAGCAATTAGGATGTCTTGTGCATATACGGCTTTGGTAGCCTGGGTTCTTTCAGATAGTACCAATGTTTTTGGAAGTATGATCAAAAATCATGAGCAATGTATCATCAAGGTTCAGATATAGTACTTTATTACTCTTATATCTCATCTAGAAGAAATACTTCTGTAGATCTTTATTTACTGACATGGTTTTATCTTTAATCTAAATCATTGCTTTGATTTGTGCATTTTTATTATTATTTTACACCCTTATTCAAATATTTATGAAGAAGCAGGGTTAACGTAGTGCTTACATTGTCCACTGATCAAAAGATGTTACTAAGATTTTTTTTCTATAATGACAGATTAAAAAAAAAAGGCAAGACAATAATTTTAGATTACTTTGCTTTTTTTATGTATTTATTTATATTCTGTCACTATTTGTTCTCTGTTAATCTAAGTTTTTTCATCCACCTCCTCAGTAACCCACTGAATCACTCCTGGCTTTCAGAAAGTTCCCTGTCTGGATAAACTGAGACAGAAATCCAAACAATTCACACTCTCCACACTGTAGCAAATAATGAGATTGATTATAAATTATACTACAATGTGTGAAATCTCATTTGATTATACCTTAACTATTCTGTTTTTCCCTCCCTACCTCACAGATGATGGAAATGCTTAAAACAAGTTAAGGTAGTGTGACACAGACTAATGTAAGTGTGAGCATGGCATCCAGGGGACAAGCTGTGAAATGTTTGCGCGCTTCTGCCAAAATACATTGCATGGCTTTCTGCTGTTGTCTTGTGTTTCTGATGTTAGGCGGCATGTTCAGCAACATGTAAGTGTTCCATTTGATTTTTATATTCCCGGCTTTGGTTTTGTACAGTCTTAATAATTTGCCTTTTTCAGTAGCTTGTGGCAACTGCTTAGTGGCAAATCTGCAAGCTATGTATGTTATTTTGAGTAGCGTTAAGAAGCCCCTACAAGGATCAGGGCTGTGTTGGATATGGCTCCTCAGAAACCTGCTGTAGAATTATTTAAGTCTGAAATTCAAATGGATCAGAAACGGTATCTACACTTCTCCTGTGCTTGTTGCTGAAAAGCAGCAGCTCCCTGTTTGCCTTTTCCAAAATTTAAGCCTGATACTTGTGCATCTGGCTGCTGCGTACAGCTCTGCTATGCACATCTGGGCCTTCGCCATGTGAATGCTTTGTCACCACTCTTCTGTTGTACAACATCTTACTTCATGTGACAGATGCCACGCTGGAATTAAAAATGCTATGTTTTCACAGTACTCTGTTTAAAAAAAAAAAAAAAAAAAAAGACTACTATGAACAAAGAGAAATTGTGGATGCCCCATCCCTGGAGGTGTTCAAGGCCAGGCTGGATGGGGCTTTGGGCAACCTGGTGTGGTGGGAGGTGTCCCTGCCCATGGCAGGGGGTTGGAACTGGGTGGTATTTTAGGTCCCTTCCAACCCAAATTATTCTATGATTCTAAAAATGATACAATCCTTTGTTTACATATTGATTTAATCTTACTGTTTATAACACTTATGAAGGTGACACAAACCACAGTATCTTTGAAACATATTTATCCACATGGGAGTCCTGGTGCTGTCTAGTATTGAGAAGAATAGCTCAGTTATTCCCCGCCTGGGTTTCTGTTTGCCTGGGATTGCCACTGTTGTCTTAAGTGCACCGTATTTTTTTACCATGAGGATGATCAAGCATTGACCAGGTTGCCCAGCCAAGGTAGTGTCATCTCACCCCTGGAGATTCTCAGAACTTGACTGGACGTGGCCCTGAGCAACCTGTTCTAGTTGGAACTTCTTTGAACAGGAGATTGGACTGGATTGTCCTCCAGAAGTCCTTTTCTACTTAAATTTTTCAATGATTCTACAATTGCCTGACTGTGTTTGTGGAGAGTAGAGTAAAGCTACCAAAATAATTTTCACTGTGCTTTAAGTTATCATTTGAAGCTAGATCACCAGAGGTCAATGCACCAGTCACTGTTCCACTTTTCTGAATAATAAAATGCTAGTTTTTACTCTCAGTATAACCACTTCAGATACTTGCAACCAAGCTACACACAAAGATATTTGTTGTGTTTTCTTATCCTGCCACGAAAACATCACTCTGTTGTACACTATACATGTAATATGTATGGAGTTACAGCAGGTGTTGTGTGGGAGCAGAATGACTTATCAGAAACATATCTACTTTCAAGTTATTGGACCTATGCCAACTGACACTGACTGCTGTCTACGTGATGTTTTTTACAGTTTTTCTCAATTTTGCCATGTAAGATCCCTACCTCTGTTCTTTAAGACACTAATGATTAATGCCAGAGCTGAGAAAATCCACCTGGTGAGCAAGGTCACCTTCTCTATCGTCAGTAACAAAGGAAAACACCAGGCTAACAAGGCTAAGGAAGTCCTAATTAACATCAATGGTGAACTAAAAGCTAGGGGAAAACAGAGCAGGCAAATTAAGACCCTACAGAGGTAAGATTATTTTTTGAAACCATTGCAAAAGCAGCCTGGAAGCTCTATTTTCAAATACAGTTAATGCTGGGGATGGGTTGCAGAAAAGCAAGAAGTCAATAGCAGTTTTGTGATTTCAGTGCCTCCCTCTCCTGGGTGAGTTCCTGCAAGCAGTCAGAGTCTCTGAGACTCAGATGAGGCCCCGAGGCAGGAACGCTGTAGACCCTTGTTACTACTTGCTAAAAAGTCATCGTGCTCCTTCTTCAGCTCTTCAAGTCTCGCTGCACCGTGCCACAATAACAAGAAATAGTCCATCCTCCTAAAGCACCTAGTTAAGCATTTTTGCTCCCATTTTCTTCTCTAATCTATTCTTGGTCCAAAACTCAGATTACCCAAACTGGGCTAATTCCCCTCAGATGCCACTTCCCTCTTCTCAGCTCTGAGAGCGAAGCAGGGAAACAATTCCCTAAAGGTACTGCGAGCTACCACTGTTGGGGAAGCTTTAGGACAAATCAGTCAAACTTGGCAGAAGTGACATTAGTGCAATTAGGCTGCCTTGGGACAAGGAGCAGTCTGCATGACCTCCTTAAGTCCTCTCCTGCTGCGTTTTTGCATGATCCTGTTATTTTAAATGATGTTAACAACTGCAGCCACAAAATTTAATCACCGTTTTAAATGGTGTGCACATTAAGTGCCTGACACCAGGACACAAATTCATCAGTAGGAGAGGGCAGACCTGCAGAACCGCCGCAGGCTGTTGGATGTCACCGTCTCACCTGTGTGCATACACACATGGGTGCAGGTCCACCACACACTGCTTCTGCCTCTCAGCATGGAAAAAGGATGATATCACGTAGTCAGCCAGCTTCAGCAGTTTCCACAGAGCCAGCCATCATGTCCAAAGGCCATCTGCTGAGCCTTTCTGCAACGCCATTAAGTTGTTAATTACTGTTCTTGAGAACAAGGAGTATAAGCTATCTGCACATAGTGCTGAAAACCTTGTGTTAAACAAGCATATAGTGACCAGAGTATCTCCCTTTTTTTGGTGTTTTCAGCTTAGAATCACAAGCCTGTTATCCCCAAGTCCCACTGGGTTGTGCTCTCTGCAAACCTGGTTGTCTTGGCTGGTTTCCTCTTCAAGCATCAGAGCATCCATCCTTCACCAAGTGCTCAACACAGCCACTTTCTGCAGTTACATCATTCTGAGCAAATGATAGGAATAGATTTTCGTTATTGCCTACAGCATTTTTATCCCTCATGCGAAGGCTAGCTCCTCAAAAAGTCATTCCCGGACTGCCATCGTTAATCAGAATGGCCCCACACAATTTCATTCAACCTTTGGCCATAGGCAGATCTGACCACGTCAGATTAGGAGTCTGGTTTTCAGCATACCCCCATACGTGGCTTCTCTCCACAGCCTTTCAGTAACACTAACACATGCCTTGGGATTTCCCACAACATTTTCCAGGCTTCCCAGGCAGGGCCACAGCTCCTTGCAGTGAATCTGTTGACACCACTGCTGCCTTCTCCAACAGCAACACTGAACAACAGCCAGTGCTCTCCAATACCATCAGGCTGCCCTGCTCTCTTCCTACTGCTTGTTTTCCTCTATTCTATGTGGTTAGATATTCTCTGCACCATGAAGCAAGGCTTGCCCTGAGCAGGGCATTTCTTGTGTCATGCCCTAACGCTGGCAGTCTTTTCCTAGTTGATATTTCTGCTGGTCACTGCCAGCAAGGTCTCCTGTCCCCACAAGGTCTTCTGTCCCAATATTTCCACTTAACCCATCCTGTCATGTTCACTCAAGCTGCTGCTGCCATGCCACCTTTGGAGCTCTGGGATCCATCCATAAAAACAAAACCAGAACAAAACACAACAGAAAGTAACACAGCATGCCCTGAACTGTCCTTTTCAGCTATGTGCTGCACCCTCCAGCATTGCCAGTTTTGTATGAGCTCAAAGTCTTATTACTCAGGGAGTAAACAAGGGTACATGAGTACTGCTGGAACAGTGCAGAGGCACAGCTCCCCTCTTCCTGATGTCCATATTCCTCACAATTTTAAAGAATGCCACTTTTTAACTGGAAGCAAAACTAGGGTCTACGCTTTCATTTTTGAAAGTGGTTGTGCCTAAAGCAAGCAGTGCAGTCCTGGGCAGTGCCTGCAGCCTATCCAGCATATTAATATGGCTTCAAGGGACCTGAAAGAACTTTACACAAATGGGGATGAGAGAAAGGCTGGACGCAGCCCAGCAAAGCACATTCTTTCCTGGAAGGGCGTAAGGAGCCCTAGCGAATTCAGCAGGATGATCCATGGGCTGAGAGTTGTGCTCCCATCTAAGTGGTTTTCTGGCTGAGCGCCAGAGACTGACTTGCTCCCAAAAGCCCATGGGACAGCTGGGAAAGCAAAATCTGCCCAGTGGAATATCAGCACCTCCCTTACCCAAAGGCTTGTCCTTCTACCTGATGTGTGTACATTGCAGGGTCTTTATCAATGATGGTGTAAAGCTCAGCTGACCTCAAACCTTCCTTCCCACAGCAGAGCAAATGTACAATTAGGGCTGCCCAGCCTTTCTGCATTGTGAATCCCCAAAATGCCAACCTTTTCCTATGGCCGATGGCTACAAGACAGATCATTATGATCTGAAGCAGGGCAAAGATCTTGGTGTAGTTCATAGACAAGGGCAGGGCCCTGTCCCACACTCAGCATGGAAGAAGCTTGGCTGGTCAACCCAACGTGGTCTGGCTGTGCTAGTGTCTGCAGCCCCAGAGCCTGCCCTGCCACAGGGTCTCCTGTGTCAGTTGGACACTGCCAGCCCTGCTGGAACCACAGTTCATGGGAGCCAGGGCTGAAACACTCACCACACATGGCCAAATGATCAGAGGTTATCTGCTGTCGCAGGGGTTGCATTTGCTGTGCATCGTTGGCTTGAAAGCCCTTCCTTCCTAACAGCAGTGAGTGAAATCCCCTCTCTGCACTGAGACTGCCCAAAGAATTTGACAGGCGAGAGGCAAAGAAACCTTGACAGAGCATTAGCGTCTTATCAAGCTGGCATTATATTAACCTGGCAAGTTATTATACATGAGGTGAGCTAGAAGTGGATAATACTGTTGTACACACTGCTTTACCTGTCTTCCTGACAAATGGCTATTTTGGATTTCCTGGCTGTCCAGTGGGCTCATCTTTAAGAGCATTTTTTTTTATCTTAAAATATATATTTCCTTTTGTAGCCTTAATGGCAATCATGCTAGTACCATGAGACCTAAAGTGCTCATCTTCATAATCACAGCACTTTTAGAAGAAAATGATCCTCTGAAAGACTAGAAACAGAAACTCTCTGCTGCTGCCCATGGAACAGGGTGTTCTTTTCCCTTTCCAGACTTCTGTTTCATATCAAAATGTTCACTGGAAACCATACTTCCTGCTGTCAAGAACCATCTTCAGCATACATGGAGTGGTGTAAATTGTAATTAAAAGGTTATTCCCACCTCTAACCTCTGTGCTGCATCTACAAAAATCACAGAATGCAAGAATATTCCCTGCTCGATGACATCTGTTGGTGAATTTGGTCCTCACTAGATGGAAATATGGATGAAGGCAAGAAGAAGGTATACCTCTATAGCTCTTCACTTCATCAACCAGTGAGAAAAGGCAGCAACTTTTTTTTTCATTTTGATATTGGCACTGGACACACAGAGCACCACCATCTGGATGCCAAAGAAATGCAGAAAAAAGTAATATCACTGAAATGAAGACATACAACTATCTTCAGCCTGTTATATATTAAGGGGAGTGCAGTCATTCTCCAGAATGCCTGAAGCCAGGTCTGAAAGCAGAGCTCATATATTCTCAGAGGTGCTTGAGCTCAGATCAGCTTTGAGGGGGAGAAAATATTGCTTCCATCCAGTTTGTGCCAGAGGAGATCTCAAGAAGTAAATCAAAGGACACTAGAGACAAATCTTTGATAAAAGCATATCAAAACTTTGCTTAATTTGTTTGCACTGCTGTTGTAAAGCAGACTCACTGGAGACAATATGATCTACAAATGGAATTTGTTACTAAATCAGGACATGACTTACAGGAAGGATAAGTAATGATTTCATCTAAGTCATTACATCTCCCTATCAATAGCGCATCTCTGTAGGGAGTGCACTCACCCCTGGATGAATATTTTATATGATGTAGGACAAACCTGAGATGCCTGACTCAAGGCCATGATAAACCCAACCATCCAAAAATCAGTGGGTCAGATGGTCCCTGGTAGAGAGCAGATGTGCACAATGTGTACAATCGATTGTATGTACAAAATCCAGCACATAATCCCTTCAGTCTGTACAAATTGTTTCTGCCCAGACACATGGGAAAGTAGCACGTGTTAAGAGAGCAGAGAAGGGATGTGGGTCCCTGTTTATGTGCATGCTCATGGGTACTGCAACATCCAACTCTGAATCATCCCAGGCACGTGCCCATGGGATTGGTGAGCCATGCAGCATGGACCAAGTGAGCACACTTCACATGGTGCATGGATCTGCACAGGTGCACCTCTGACCTGATAAACCTTTGGGGCAAACATCCAAAATCCTCAAATGCTTCTGAGACAACATTTATGAACAGAGAAAGAGTACATGTATGTGGTGGGGCTACAGTGGGTTAAAAATGTGGATGTTAGATAGCTTTTCAGAGATACCACTAAGAATTCTTCTAGCCTGACTTCTCCCTGTACACCCCATTTCTGTCCTTCATACTGTCAAAGTCTATTTTGTGCTCTTCTTCCTTCACCTGTTTTGATGCAGCTGTTTGCCACCATCTTCCTAAATCCTCCTTCCTTAGCAATGTCAACTTCTGGACAACTCCTTGAGTCCCCCAGAGTCTTCGGTGTTTATTTTTAAAAATACCTCCCTCCCTCCTCTGTAGGGAGATCTCTGCCCTCCAGGACTGTAAAGTCATGTTTTTATTTCATTATGCAGCTGTAACTAAAACTGACCCCCTTATCTTACCTCGCATGCCTATCCTGTTTGATTGTAGTTGGGAAAAATATTATCTTCTGCATCCAGGCAGCACAGGACTGCAGCAAATTTCCAGCATTATCACCATCTCTCCTCTCCTCTTGAGACCAATGCTGTCATTTAATCCTGCTGAAATTCCCTCTGCAGTGTCACACAAAAATATCCGTTATTATTTGTTCCCTCTCTAAGGCCCTGGTAGCTTCATCCTCAGTCTCTGTGACCTTCTCTGTTCTGGCCCTCTTGATGTTCACCTTGTCTTCCCTCAAAATGTCACAGCTAAAATTGATCCTTTGCTTCAGTTCCCCAACAAACCATGCTAAATCCTTCCATTTATTCACTTTCATCCTCTTTGTCAAGTTCATGGTCCAATCTGTCAAAAGTTTCCATAAAACCACTCTTATGGGTTTTCTGGGTGATTCCTCATTTACTCCAGGCCACCCATTTCTGAGGCCTACTGCAACACAGAACATCCTCCCCCGGTGCCACCTTCAGTGACCTTCAAACCATACCAATCTTCAAGTTTTCCACAGGTTTGAGCCATGTTCAGGAAATCACACTTATCTACGCCATTTTTGAGTCTATCTTTTGTCTTCCACTTTCTCCCGCCTCTTGCATTAAGGTGTTGCCTTCTGATGAGACACACGCAATAGCTCTCTTGCTCTGTCGTCCTCCATAGAGGCAACATATGTCTGGGGTGGCAGGAGGAGAAATCACTGCCTTGCTCCTGCCCAAGTTAGCATCGACTTTTCTTCAGAGTAAGCCAGAGTCAGTCTTCATCTGCCACTAGTTTCTGTAGCAGGGGACCTAAGTTCATCCTGAGTTGAAAATCTCCATTTTTTTAGGAGACACACAGCTGCTGCATGGCTCCTTCCTCCATTATAAAATTATTAGGAATGGAGGGTATTTTACATGCCTATAAAAGACCTGGCATTATATTTAAATTATATTATATTGTATTATATTATATTTATTGTATTACATTACATTACATTATAAGGGGAAAAATCCCTCTGGAAAATGAAAATGAATTTATGAATGACTTTTGAAACAGAAAAATGTGTCAGAATGTCTATGTCCAGAACCTTTTTTTTTTTTCATGGGGAAAGAAAAAAGGAAAGTGACAGCGTAACCACACAGTACTATCTGAGTAGACTCTGTCAAAGAGAGCTCTACATACTACCCACCATCCAGAGGACATTCACTCTGTAAGTACCTCTACCTTGTATATGGTGCTTGAGCTGGAATATGAAGCTTAAAAATATTTTCTGTAAGCTACACCATTTTACCTGAGCATCTTGTTTCAGCTCTGTGATTTACAAAATAAAGAAAAAAAATATTTGCCTGATGGCAGCTGCCTCTGACGTACTTTGTAATTAAGAAGTGAATTTTCAGACTCCTTAAAGACAGTGTTCATGACAGATTAGGAAGATCAGAGACGCCACAAAGATTTCTAAGTAACAAGAATTAATTGTGATTAAATGGATCACTGTAGAGTAGAGATTAGATTTCACAATTACATATCAAAATTAATAAACAAAAAAGAGTACACCTATTTTATACTAATGACTCAAGGAAGCATGAACAAGAGAAATTTATTCAAGTCTGTGGCCCACAATGATTATTGTAGGTGGCTGGCAATTTTGTGCACCTTGCACAAGACTGCAAGACTTGACAGGTTAAGTTTTTAGAGCTGGGATATGTAGACTTCATTTATTTATTTATATTTCCTCAATAATGAAGATATTGCAGAAGCTACATCCAAAATTGGAGTGTTTGAACAGGCTAATCCCATTTGGCCAGTATCAGCCATGATGGACATTATGTCCTGCAGCAAAAATTGTCAAATCATTTGTAATAGGTTTTCAGTGTTGCCAAATATGTGCAAGTCATAACTTAACTGCAATGCTCATACATTTTAAGTCTAATTAACTGTAGCTTGTATAAAATACTATGATGCTCCATTCACATGCTTGGAATTCAATTAATTTGTAGTTTACATGGTCCTAATAATAAATCTCTCTCCATAATCTTGGTCCAGAGACTTATAAAAGTGCACAGCTTTCCATCAGCTTTAAAGACGACTCTATCACTGACAGTGGTAAAGTTTATTGAGTCCCACAAAGACTGCCCCCTTCCCATAACCTTTGAAAAGCACATTGTATGAAAGGCAACAGGCAGTATTTATAGACTACCCACAAGAGCAAAAGCACAGGCCACTCAGACTTCCTTGAAAAAACTAAGAACCAGGCAGTAATTCTTGCCAGTGCTGGCCTGGGGATTTATATTAACACAGTAAATAGGCAATGTCACTTCTCTAGTGGAAAATCATCCAGTTTGGCTAAACACACTTCACCCTAGTAATGCTCGGAGCGTGACAGTCTCTTCCTACTACCTGTTGGGATAGGAGCTCCATTTGAGCATCCTGAAGACTTATTCCAGCTTCTTTTTAGAAACAGGAAGCTCAGTCAGTCAGCCAAATATGTGTTTAAACATTGTCTGATAGACACATCCTGGAGAAAAACATCAATATTTTGCTGAGAGGAACAAAAAAACATGGATCATATATTATTTTGGCAGGATTTGCTAAACACTGTACAATTATAGAATAGTATAGTCATGTTTCTTACTAAGGATAGCAGCTGTCTGGAGGAATCCAATTAGTTTTCATAGCCATTTAACTAGCTAATCAGAAATCCTCATGTTCTTATTTTTCCTCACCACCAGTGATATTACCAGAAGGTGCAGAAAATGTGCTTGACATAACTGTTTCCATGACCTGCAGAAACATCTCCCTTTCTGCTTTAGCTTGGGGCTCACACAAAAAATCTGTAAATCATGCTGTTGGAATTGAGGAGCCAGCCTTTTTTTTTTTTTATAATCTGAAACCACATGCAGCACTTGAAAAATTAATGACTGACTGGGTGAATGGTTCCTGCTGAGGAGTAAGAAGTTCGGTCAATGCTAATCCACCCTCAGGAGAGGAAGGTGGTTTGGTGGTTGACATCAGGCTGTGGATTGAGGTCAGGCAGGCAGCAACACCCTCTTCAACCTGGACTTCACTGTCCTATATTTCCTTCTCTGAGACCATACATACAAAAAGGGTTAACAAAGCAACTGAATATATTCATGGAAGAAAGCCAAGCAGATTTCTTCCATTCAACGATTTGTAGGAGTCTCCACAAGTCCAAGGGGCAAGCAGTTATATGGCTCAATATTCTGGGGAACCGTTCCCAGAGATATCCCTGTTCTTCTGCTCTGTCTTAGGCATCCGCTGCTGGCCACTGCCAGAAAAATAAGGTATGGATAGGGCCTCTGACCTGACCTCAAATGTAAAGTCAGCCACCCAGAGAATGCCCACTCCCCAAGGAGCATTGCTGGCTGTGGCTGCTCTCCTTCTGCCTTGGCCCTTCACGTACCCACATACTCCCACCGACCCACTGCTCGTATCATTGCAGTGATGTACCCATCACAGACATCCCAGCAGGGATCTGGGGCCCACAGGAGCACTGGTTCATCAGAACAGCCTTAGTTCAAACGCTCAGCCCAGGCCACTCTCACTTCCAGCACTGTGTCAGGTCTGGCCTGTGCAGCAGAGATCTGTTTTACGGATGTACACAACAGCCAGATTTATTTCTGTCTTTTGCCAGAGTGAGGAAATATATGAGGCGATACAACAAACAGTCTCCGTCAAGGCTACGGGAGGAAAGGCTGTAAGTCTCTGTCCCAGCCACAGCTCCGTCGGAAAGCAGGGCGTTTCGAAGCACGACACGTAACCACTTAATAAAACCAACCTGAGCCCATGGGGAACAGGCAGGATTTACAGGCGTTGTGCTGGGAAAGGCAATCCAGCCCTGGCAGTCAGCACAGCACAGTTAGCAAACACACACAATAGTTAATATTTTGAGGCTGTTTTAGATTCATTTGTGTATCTCGATAGATGACATTTCCAAGACATTACAAGTCTCTGCTGAGTTGGACCTATTATTAATTGTGAACAAGCAGCTGAACTTTGAAAAATCTTTGCGTGATGGAGAAATAAAGAAGCGAGGCTCCCAGAGTCATTTATGCAGGAGATGGTTATTCCCTGAGGTTTTTTATCAGCCTTCCAGTCCATCCAGCCAGAGGCCAACGCCTTGTGCCGCTAATGCACAAAATGGATCTGGAGACCTGTCTCTGCCTGGATGTGGGATCGGCTCCCTGCCCTTTGCCCAAGTCCATTTTCTCACCCATTTTAATTGCTGCAGCTAAGTGTGGCTGGGATTTTTTCATCCTGGGTGATGTTCCCTGCAAGTACAAGCTCCTCTGGGGCTGCTGTTCCTCGCTGGCTCCCAGGCTGCCTGGCTCACTGCTGTGGGGACACCATCCACTCTGTTCCCTGAAGATGTTCCAGCAAGCGCAGCCCAAATCCTGCAGGGTGGTGGGCACTCTCCCTGCTCCCAGGCACCCTGTGGATGGGGCAGATATCAGGCAGTGGGATAAATGGAGGTCTGTTATTTGAACCACTGCTGTACAGTAAGAGTTGGACAGGGGGGTTCACCAGGCTCATATCTGGAGCAACAGCTCCAGGAATTCAGGTGGAGGCTGTTAGGGGCTGCTGAAAGGGGTCCTGAGGAACACCAGTGAATAAGCAGTGCCTCTGAGAGCCACGCAGACAGTACAGTGCAGGGCATGTCCTGCTGGCCACACACAGAAACAACCTTTGCCATTAGATCCCTCCCGAAAAGCTGCTGAGGACAGACTTCCCTCCCCAACATCCTGCTTGCCCAGCTCTTCACCACAAGGAGCACAGGGAAAGTCCCGAGGGGCTTAAAGCTGCCGCTACCCAGAATTAGAAGGCAGGGAGGAATCACTAAGCAGTTGTTTCAGCCTCTGAGACATCTGCTTGGGTTTCTTAGCAACCCTGGGAAAAGAAGCCACCTGAGATGCGAGCTGTCTGGTCAAACCCCGCAGGCCAGGCTGAGGCTGCTCCTGCATCTCGGTGGCACGGCATGGCACGACCACGAGCCCCTCCAGCCTGCGAGCCAGAAGCGAGCCCAGTGGCTAGGAGTGGGCACAGCTGGGTTCCTCCCTCAGATGGCACAGGGGGCTTGGCTGCAGCCTCCTTGGAAGGCTTGCTGCTCGGCAATCAGTGCTCCTGAGTGCATGGAAAGCTGCTTACGGCTGTTTTCTCAGCAATTGGCAGTGTCGGTCCCATTCCCCTGAGTGCATCCACAGGGAGAAAGGGCTGTTTGTGCCAAATGGTTTCAGATCTCGTGTGCTCTGGAGCAGGTTTAGGCATTGGTGCAGGGTTTGTGTGAGCCCGTGTCCTGGAGCGGCCATTTCATTGTTTCCCTTGTCTCAGGGACAGTGCTTAAATCATTTAAATTTATGCCTGGTACTGACATCCTGGCCGTGCTCATTGCTAATAGCTTATTTCCATCCATACGAACACTATCTCACTCATTCAGATATAAGTATGAGGATGCTGACCTGCAGTTAATCCTACACATCCCTGACTTTTAATTTAATGACTATTAAATATTAATGGGAGCAGAGAGTGGAAGTCAGATCACCTTTTCAACAGCTTAGTGCCCCTGTCACCAGGCTACAATGTCATCCTTGATCTTGCTTTTTTATTCCCTTTCTCCAAGTTTCACTTACAGGACAGGGAAAGCTGCATTTTACAGAACTTTATGGGCTATGCAGTCAAAGAGCTCGGGTGAGGATTAGAGCAGAACCAGGATCTCCCAGCTCCTGGTGGATATTAAAACCACCACAATGCTGGATAAAAAGAGGGTTGTTTTGTCCAAATCCCCAAAAATATATCAGGGCCATATACCCCAGCTGTGCTGGAGGGGAGGAGAGCACACGCAAACACGGGCATCCATGACTTAGATCCCACCACTGGTGCTGTGCAGAAAATAATTCTGTATTCATGGAGAGATGTGGAGGGTGCCTACAGGTTACAGCCCCAATGCAGGAGCATGGGGGTGCTGCTCACAGATCTCCCTGTGCTCAGCTCATTGAAGAAACCACAAACCAGTGCTCAGGGTGGACCAAGAGGCTCCAGTGCAAACCAAGGCACAGCGCCTCATTGTGTTCCCATCTTGCTGGTGGAAAAACAGATTTGAATGCTCCCTTCTGGGGAGAGGACAGGACTTCCTCATCTCAGCTACCTGGATGAGCATTGTAATGTCTTGATTCTCCCAGGAAGCACCCTCATTTCTTCTGGTCATGCTTCAAAAACAGAAAGTCTTGTCCCACGTGTGCCTATCCAGAGAAAAATTGCATTTTCAAACCTCCAAGCCTTGGAGTGCCTTGGAATCTGTTCCTCTGCCTCTTCCCATCCCTTTTTCTCATGGTCTTTTCTTTTGCATCAGCCAGTTGTGGCTGCCTCCTCACAACAGCCATATCTGGCTGCTGTAGGTATTTGTCTGTGCTTAAATCTATGGATCTTCAAATGATGATATTTTTCTGATTATAAAGCTAATGAGATAAAGCAGATCTCAATCAAAGCAGCTGGGCTTGAAGTGCATTAATACTTAATACTACCTTTTACAATTGTAATTATGACTTATTTACTTTTTTAATTGCTATCTGGTTTACTTATCTCTATGAGACTCATTTCTCAAGAGTATCTTCCTGACTATACTGTTTTATTTTTGCAGAAGAAATGCAGGCATTTAGTGAGATGGAAATTACTTCCTTATTATTTAAAATTAATTCAGCCCATCAAAATGAGCTCATTGCCATGCACAGTGCTTCCTTTTTAATTCAGTCTCAGCCTTTCTAGCAATTGAAATTCTGTGCTGAGAAGATGTACATAGCAGGCTTTTTATACATATTAAACCCTACATATTAGGGGGATTAAGACCGCATATACATTTTAAAATAGGAATTACGAAACAAGTTTTGCATCAGGGATAAAAGAATGTCAGTTCTCCATCTTTCTTGTAAACTGCTTTGCTAGCCAGGAATGAAGCTGCGGGGATGTCTGATGGGAATACAAGAGGCTCTGTTCTCGGCTCCTGCAGGACTCCAAATTTTGCTAAATCAGGGCAAACGTAGAGGAAATATTTACATATAAATAATTGGGATGCCAGTGCTCCCTGCTTTTTTCAACTTGGAATAAAAAAAGAAAATGAAGAACAGGAGAGGAGAGAGGAGCTTGAAGCTTGTGATAGGCATAGGAAGGGAAAAGCTTAATAGTGAGAGAAAAGTGCCTGTCACCTGTGGAGGGAGCACAGCAGGCAAGGGGGGAACTAGAGGAAGGAGAGACACCCAAACAGCTTCTGACAGCTGGGGTGGCTGAGCTGAAGTGTGGGAAAGAGAAGGAAGAAAATTACCTTTGCTCCTCCTCTGTCCCAGCAGGGATATCCTCCAGATGATCATCCGTGAGACATCAAAACTTGCCTCTGTCAAACAGGGTCCTGCCTGAGCGAGGACATCGTTGCCAGGAGGGAAAACAAAGAAAAGAAGAAAGAGGGTTTTTAAAAAAAAAAAGAAAATTGCTTTTGTGGGCACTTGAAAACATTGCCATTCCAGTACTAAGAAGATGAGCAGGGAAATTATTTTCCGTTAAAATAATAATTAAAAAAAAAGTCATTTTAGGCATACCAGGAACAAAATATTTAGTGTGACTCCTGTCTTCAGGAAGGGCAAAGAGGAGGGCGTGGGGGGCTATAGGCGTAGCAGAGCTATCTCAGTCTCTGGGAGGTGATGCTGATAATCCTGGACTTGTTTCCAAACACAAAGGGCAGGAAGGTGATCGGGAGGAGTCAGCATGGACTTACAAAGGGTAAGTCGTGCCTGACAAACCTGAAAACCTCGTACAATGACATGACTGGCTCGGTGCACATGGGGAAAGCAGTAGATGTTGTTTATCTTGACTTTAGCAGGGGTTTTGACGTGGTTTGCCTTTACATCCTGATGGACGAACTGATTGAGTACAGCCTAGGTAAGGGGACAGTGAGGTAGATTGAAATCTGGTTGTTGGGCTTAAAGGGATGTGATCAGTGGCACGGTGTCCAGCTGGAGGCCAGTCACCACTGGAGCACCCCAGGGGTTGATAACAAGGCTGATACATACTGTTTAACATCTGCATTAGTGACCTGGATGATGGGGCAGGTATAAAACTGAGAGAAGCGGTTGGTGCACTAGTGGCTTGTCCTACTATTCAGGGAGACCTTGAGAGCCTGGAGGAATGAGTGGACGGGAGCCTCATGATGTTCTCCAAGGGGAAATGCCAAGTCCTGCACCTGGGAAGGAGTAACCCTGGGCACCAGGACAGGCTGGGGACTGCCCAGCTGGAAACAGCTTGTCAGGAAAGGAGTCTGTCCCTGGAGATGCTGAAAAAGCTGATGGGACACCAGCCTGAGCAGCCTGCAGTAGCTGACCCTGCTCTGAGCAAGAGGGTTGGAGCAGATACACCCAGGGACTGATCTCAGGTGTTCTGTGAGACAAGAGAACAGCAGGGACCTGGCAGATTCAAAATATGCAACCTTATTTAAGGATTTGTGACACAAAACCAGTAAGGAAGAGTGGGCTGAAGTAGCCACAGAGATGTAGGGGTGAGAGGTTTCTCTGCCCCCACCTTCAGGGCCTTCTTTCTCCCACCAGCTGTGGCCTTTCCCCAGCAGCACATCTAAGGTGGTGGGAAGCACACCTGGGCTCTTGCCTCCCTCTTTGCACTTTGTTTCAGGTGTCAGTGATTAGCTGAGGATCCTGGCACCATGCTATTCTGGGGCATTGGGTTTTGCACATTTAACACTAATGACTGTGAATCATCGGGAGATTTTACATATACAATATCTGAGGTTAAACAAACCGTGTTTTAATTAAAAGAATTTCATCCATGCATTGTGAAACGGTATAGGGAAAAAAAAAAAATCAGATAAAATTGTAGGCTTTTTTTTTTTTTTTTCTAAAATAATAGAAGTCTGGTAACTCCAGAATATCATTTAATGAAGGATCTTAAATCTGCAAAGTTTTTATATTTGGATTTTGAACACTTAATAACATTTTCGTGCACATTCCAATTTTATATCGTTTTGAATTAAATTTCAAGTAACATTAATTAATTTTCTTAATAATGCCACTTACTTTGAAATTACAAGTATTTCCCTCAGTAGCTGTGATGGAGCTGGTAACTTTAGGTACAGCACTCCCCTCTAGTGGGTAAAATCAGACCAGCCCAATTTTTCAGGACCCATGCACCGTGCTCATTAGCACCAGCTGTAAATGAAAGCTTTGCTTTTATCCCCAAATATCCTAGAGACTCAGAGTCGTTGTTATGTTTTGACAGTTTGCGAGTTATTTATGGTATGTTATTTTAGTAGTGAATTACAACAGGGAGGAGAGAGGGGCACTTATGAGGGGTGTGTGAGGCTCAGGTTCTGTTCCTACTCATGAATCTCAGTTCAGAGCAGTGATTCTCTACATGCCCTAGAAATCCTCCTGCTAAAAATGCCATCAGGGATAGAAAGTTTTGCTTAAAATACTTTATTTCCACTGGAGGCTTTGGAATACTTTGGAAGACTGGATTTTTATTTATTTATTTTATTTTATTTTATTTTTGATCAAACGGAGGCTAGGCAATTCATGAAGGTGAGATCCACCAGAGGTTACCTTCCAGCTGCAACTCCTGGCTCAGCAGGTCATCTAAACCCACTTCAAAATCTTTATGCATTGGCAATTTTTCTGATTCAAAATTGTACCCTTGTAATATCCCCCTGTACTGCAAGCAAGAATCAGCAATGTGGAGACTAGAGGTTGTAGGAAGCCATTATGTTCAATATAATAAAGACATCCTCTCCTTCCAACCCCCTCCCCCCAAAATAAAAAAATAAAATAAAATAAAATAAAATAAAATAAAATAAAATAAAATAAAATAAAATAAAATAATAAACACTTTGTTCACCCATTTGTTACAATTGTGCTGTGATGCAGCTATAAGGGAGGAGTGTTTCTACCCATCCACCTGCCTCATCCTTTTTTTGTTTTTCTCTTACCTAATTATGGTCATGGTTTTAATTGAGTTAGAAGAGGATGTTGCACTGAGCTCTTCAACAGCTTCCTGAATTTTGTGACCCATCCCATCAATCCGCTGAAGTCAGAGCATCATCTCAGCTGGCACCACACGCACCGAGAGCAAGCCACGTATATATGCACGAGCCAATTTGTCTCTTAAAAATATTTCTTCCTGGCTGAAGCATAAATTGCCTTTACCCTAATGTGCTTTGTAATGAATTGTATTTGAAATATGTTTATTTTTAGCAAACAAATGCTAATGGGAGCCTGCTGTTAAAAATAGGCAGTACAGTTGGCACAGAAATGAAGGCTGGGGAGTCTTTCTTTCCCTGAGTGGTGGAAATGCCCTCGCTGTAAGCTATCTGGGGAGCAAGCATGATGCCCCAATGAAAGTTAATTCCTCCAGTTAATTCCAGGGGAAACTGCAAACAGCATCACCTCAAGTCCTCACTTGTCACCTGGCTTACAAACAGCCTCAGTGGTCCAGCGTCCCCAAAGGGCTGTCACACCTGCCACGAGGGGCAGCAGGTGTAAGACAGGGACAGTGCCCAAAAGGCAATCACAACAGAAAGGTGCCATGGACTCATGCAGTCAGATGATCCCTAGCTTATATTTTCTACAGCTGTTTCTTCTGCCCATGCACATATCATTATTGATCTGTGTCCTATTTTTCAGGACATTTCGTTAATTCATTCCGAATGTTGGATACTAATTCTGTTCTACAACACACTGTCAGCCCTTCCTGGATAACCACAGTCTGCAAATGGAAGAGATCCACTATTTCCATTATGCAAGTGGTTAATTAAAATATTTTAACAGTATCAGACCTAAGATGGGTTTGCATGAAATGAACAAATGCAGACTTTCAGCCAGACAGTGAACCACTGATAACTACTTTAAGAATATGCCTTACCAACAAGTGCTGCAGTTATTTTCACAGCAGTTTATCTGAGCTGTGTTTCCTAAATGCTGTGCAAACACTTCTCAGATTGTATCTCTTGTGGTGAACACCAGAGACAAGACTTGCAGAGATGGTTCAAGTCACTTAGTAGACTGGCTTATGTAAATGGAAAGTAGACAACCTTCCAAGCACACACATGCATCATCAGAAAGCTTATCTAACATTTCTTTCACCCTTTCCTTAGTCTCTTTTCTTTCCACCTGTCATTGGTGAGGCTGATGTGATAGAAGGTCTGGTCTTCTGTCCCTGTTTCTTTCTGTCCCTGTGTGAAGTACTGTGAAAATGCCAGTTCTCATTGTGATTTGGCTACAGGATGCCATAAAACCACAGATACATACCCACAATATCTAGTTGCATCATCAAAATCACCCAGATGTGGCAAATGATGCCCAGGAGCAGCCCAGCTGCAAAGCTGTGTGTGAGTCCTGCTGCCAACCCTGGCCAGGTCAGCACTGCCTTGCACGTGTTATCCCACAATTCCAGCACTCCTAGGGTTGGATCTGCCCTGGAAACAGTTTCATGGTGCATCCTGAATGTCCCTCCCAGGTCACACAGGGCATATGTCCTTCAGCAAAGCAGCCTAAAGTGCATTTCCTTGTCGCTCCATGCTTTTCTGCACCATCCATCCTGCCTGGAGCAGGGCTTCAGTTCTGCCCCCGTGGTCTGGTGGGTTTCCCAGGTGTGGGAGTGTGGAGAGCAGGAATCTCCTCCTCAACAGCAGCAAAGACCATGGCAGACTCCAAAATTTCTTCTCAGAGCTGAATGTCAGCCAGTCCCCAGCAGGTCCTTGTGTTTGGGATCTTATGACCCTAGATAATTTTGCATTACAAGCACGTGGCTATGCTGTTAGGAAGGGTGTGCTCACCGTGCTATAAAGGTTTCCTTTTAGGAGGGATGATGTTAACTTTCCTGTCAGAAGTTCTCAATTATGGGCTGAGAGGAGCTTAGAAGTGCAGATGTGACACGGCTCTGCTTGTGCAGGCTCAGGTCAGGAGACAAGCAGCTACTGCCACTTCACTGCGCAAGCACTGCATTTTTTTCTGGCCCCCAGACTTGCACAAAACCTGCTCAAAAAGAGATTGGGAATCTTATTTTGAACATCACTTTCCAGAATTTTGCTTAAAGGCAGGTTCGAGTAGGGCAGCATCTCTTTCTTGCTGCCCCAACATTTTACGTAATGATGTCTAGCCAACAAGCATGGCCTTCATTTGACCAAAAAGGCCTTCTTTTCATGGAGGAACAGGTAAGAAAGACCACTCTGAATCTTAGCTGAAAGAAAATAACCTAAAAAGCCTGAAAATCATAAAGTTAATCAGGGAAATCCCAAAGCCCTGAAAAATAATCTATCAACTATGATTTATATATTTCCTACATAATCAAGAGAAGGTTCTTATCTTGGGGGAAAAGTCCCGGAGGGGATTCCTTGATAGAGCCACCGTGTTTCTCATTATCAGATGATTGTAAAAGTTGGGTTGGCTCTACTGATTCCAAAAGGACCAAAAAGGTCCAAAAGACTTTACAGAAGACAGACTGTAACAGAAAATATGGCTGGGAGTCTAGATTTGAAGTACTGGTTTAAGAGAAGTAAAACTGAGTCCTTATTTACAGCTTTCCAATTCCCTGGAACCAAACCCAACACTTGTTAATTCTAGACTGCTGCCTACAGTGGGTTCGTAATAATCAGAAGTCAGAAATCCCAATTAAAGAAGATGTACCCACAGTGAGATGTGTTTCATTAGAAGATAACATTAAGAATCAATATTTTATGACCTGTCACATATTTGAGTCATCCGTCATGTTTTATCCTTACATGTTGAAGTTATTTGACAGTTCAAAAGCAGAAGGAAGCAAAACAGAAAAGAAGTTTTCTTGCTGATGTCACATTTTCAGCTAAATTTAATGGGTAATAGTCTACAGTAAGCAATTAAAACACATTGGTCTGTTATTAAGGAACAAATTCTATTCCATGGGGCCTGAGGGAAAAGCTTCTCATAAGATTTGCTATTTTTATATAAGATGGCACAAACTATGATTTCCCTGCTTGAGAAAAAAAAAAAATGCTGCTACTTTGCAATGCACAGATGAATACTGATTTTGGTGTTTTACATAATGGAGAAGCAGCAAGATCCACCTGCAAGTCCATAGTACCCCTCCTCTGCTGGGGTCCAGCTGAGTCCTCAAACACCAGAGTCAGTGGCACCACAGACCTATAGGAATGTACCCATACAGAAAATACTGCTTGTTTGTTGGCCAGATAAAAAGCACAACAAAGGAAGGAGATGAGCTTATATAAAGAGGAGGAAAGGTTGAAGAGGAAATGACTGTGCAGTTACCTACAAGTTTAGAAATGTCGTGACTGCTCAAGCTATTTTTTTCGTGTTCCACCTCTGGATCTCATCTTACACTTGAATGTCAGCTTTCAAAAAAAAACCCACCCTTCAATTCCTTGTAATTGCAAAGAAAACCCTTTGCCCTCAAGAAACATGAGGTAAATAAGAAATAAATCAGAGTTTTCAGCTCGCGTTTGTACGTCTCCCTGGTTTGTGGAGGTTTGTGGCTCATTAAGGCTTTCTGGAAAACAAGGACTTCATCTCATGAGCAATGACAGGAGGGCTCTCCTCGCTCATCTGGCATGGAACAAAAAAGATGTTTTCATTTTTATTTTGTTCTATTGATAGGGGAAAAGAGCCAGTTCCCAAAGTAGCCAAGACCTTGTTTATCAGAGCGTTTCCTTTCATTTTTCATATTCCCCCAGAATAACATTTTTGATGTGATTAAAGAGAAGCACCCGAGAAAGCTTCAGTCTCAACAAATTGGTATTTTGCACTGAAAATTCCTTTAATATAATGTTCCTGTGGGTAACACCAGGAAAGCCTGGGAGACTAAAAATCTGAATAACTGCATTTTTTTTCTGTCTCCGAAGCAATCAATAATGTGACACTTTGCTAGTGGTGGGTTTTGAGAGACACCTCAGAGAAGGAGAAAGGACACAGGGTGCTGCAGGGGCCATAAGGCTGAACACCAAGCTCATCTCCATGGTTTGGTGACCCTGGGAAAACTTTGGGAAACACCATGAGACAGCCACACTCACCTGACTGCAACCATGGCTGAAGCTCAGGAGACCCACACAGCCTTTGCTCTTCTCTGGGGCCAGGGTGATCTTAGAGGACGTAAAAAAATTATTCCAAATGAGGAGAAGTTTCAGTGTCTGAAGCGATGAAATATTTAATCCCTGCCCTCTCTGGGATATTCATCATCACAGATTTACTCACCCGCTGCTCGCTGACGGCAGCGGCTGACAAGGACGATGACAGCTGACATGCATTAACCCAGCCGCACTACACCAGCCGTCACTCCAGAGCAGAAATCCATCATTAGGATTTGAGCACCAGTGAGGCGTCCTGGTGGGGACCAGATTCTCAGTGCTGGAGGCACCTGTACTGGGAAGTTGGCACAAAATAGCCTCAGCAGTGCCAAAGGACAGGTCCCCGAGCAGCAGAGATCCCTGGTACCACCACCAGGCCATGGCTCTCGCCACAGAGACATACCCTTATGAAGGAAAACGAGAGGGAATGATGGACAAAAAACATTTACTCAGGGCAGAAAGCCTTTGTGAATTCTTTACTAGAGCTACAGAGCAAGGTAATACAGTAGCACCTGTACTTAGGGCTCAAGGTGCAGCAAAAGGCACCGTTTCACTGCTCCTTGGGGCCTTCAGCTGCACAGGGCAGACTCACTTTCTCTTTGCCCTAAATCCCCCCTCTTTTACTGATAACTTTCATTTCTGAGCAAATCCATCATTTTTTAGCATCATCTTTAATGGGTTGTGCTGAACTGTTATTATCTTTGAGGAGGGGTGACTGATCAATGAGCTTTGAGGAATCCAAACTAGGTGTTGGGTTGAGGTTGTGGGTTGTGTTTTTTTCCACTCTCCATTACTCTTTCCAGCCAAGCTGTTGGCTTTTTGAGACCTCCCTGCTGCCTCTTGCTGTTACAATGGCAACCACATCCTTATTTAGAAAGGTTAAATGACATTTATATGAACATTATCTTACAGTCCTTGGTGGGAATGACCAAAATCATGGAAAATTGTTCAGGCGCATGTGGGAATCAGGCATAAGGAGAAAGGGGGAAAGAAGCCACCAAGGCTTCCCTAGAGCCAAGCCTATGCTGTATGAGGTATAACCTCAGAGTAGGGAACAAGGTGAGTTATTTACACATCTGAGGGTTAGAGAAGCCTTCATGGGAGAGCAGGAGCTTGTAGGAAAAAACACCCTTTACCTGCTGATGGTCTCACCCCTGCACGGTGCACCACAGTTCCCTCCAACAACCAGTTCCCATGGGAAGGAGAAAGGCAGCTCTAGGAATGATGCTCTTTCCATTGCCACCTCCACTCCACATCTCGCTAAGCCTCACATGCCCAAAACTACAGAGCTTGTTGGATGTGGTGAGTTGTCACCTCCCTGCTTCTGAGCCAAAGGAGAAGGAGCATGGCCTGGGCGCTGCCACAGCTGTGATTCAGGGCCACTGCAAAGCAGGCTGCCCTCCTGCATGCTCTTCAGCTGTGAGTCCTCCCCTTTTTTCTCCGTGAAGGATTTCTGGCTCTGCACTGCTGCACACTGCCCTCTCTCTGTGCTGAAAGCTCTTTGGGGAGGGAATCTCCTCTTTTTCTTTTGCAAGAATACACTTAACACTCCTCAAGCAACTCAGAAAAAAATGTTTAAGGGAGTAATATAAAATAATAGCAGTCATAAATCCTGATATATTGTCCAAAGCCTGCGTACATCAGTTCTGCAGCAATCCTGCAGGATAGTGTGAAAGGGAAGATGACTGAAGGGATGCTGTCATGAGCTCCGTCAGGACCATGAGAGGTCCACATGCTCCTTGCTGCCTGCCAGACAGCTCTCCATGACTGATTGTGGTCCCTGAAAACCTCTCCCTCTCTTTAGACTCTGGTGTTGCCATCTCCTAAACCCAGCTAAATTTCACTGAACCCCATGGGGAGTCCTTTAGGGTATTTTCTGGTAAGGAGGAGTTTTGCTTGTAATTTCATAGCTTTGGAAATTATGATTGGTTTTATGCGTGGCACCAGTTATTTCCTATTTGCCCAGAGAGTATATAGACAGCTAATTAACATCTCCATGCTTAGGTAAGCCATTAGCTAATCATTAAGCTGCAGTTTTGAAGCCTCAGACTAAAGCTTCCCCAGATCGTTATCTTTCTGTTCCCACAAGCACGTAACTTGGCAACTGCGTCTCACAGAGGCCAGAAGGGGATCGATGCTGGCAGCTCATTAACGGGTTTGGATGGAGAGCCCGGGTTTCTGCAGCCTTGGGTCAGCAGCCCCAGCCCTGAGGTGCTCAGGAGGAAGACCTGGGGCTGTGGGATCCCTCTCCTTCACCTCCAGCCCCAGCAGCCACCCAGGGTCATCTGTGCTTTTCCCCCCACATTGCGACAGTTCAGTGTTTATTTTCTCCACTGCAATTAGCAGTTTTCTTGGGCAAGCTTTGGAGAAGGCTGTGAGTAGTGATGACTCCTCATGGGAATGCAGTCCCTTGATGGTCAGGCCTTGCTTATTCGTTTCATGTAAATCTGGACTGCAATCAGAGACTCTCCCAGCACCAGGCAGAAGCTGATGCACTTGTAATGCTTCAAAATGAATAAGCATTCACCGAAACATTCATCCTCACTGAAACATTCATCCCAGCAGAGGATAAGCATCAGGAGATGAAACAAAGAGAGCTGGTGTTAGGGCAAGGATGGCCCCCAAAAACACAGCCACCACATCCCCTTCTTGCCCGCGCTGTCCAGGGCAAGGGTTGCAGCACAAATCCTGCCCAGATTGGGTCGGGTTTGCATGGTCCTCCCAAGCCATGCAGTTTTGACACTAGCCAGAGAAGAGGGAGATGAATTTGACACAAAGAAAAGAGAGTTTAAAAGCTTTTATTATTCTGCAGCATTTAAGAAATGCTAGCACTGATATTTTTATTGTTTTCTGAGATACTGAAACTGAATTTCTTGGAGTTATTTTAATGAAGTACAGCATTTGAAAATCAATGAATCATTTCAGGAAATTTGATTCATGTAAAATTTCCTTTTAGCATGGCAGAATGGCCAGCAAATTGTCACGGCCCTGCTTCTTTCTGCTGGGAGGAAAAACTTATTACATGGATTGGGAAATTATCTGGAGAAATCCAATCTCTTGAAAAAGAGCCAGGCTCCGTTTCTTTCACCACAGCAAAATGAGCCACACCGTAGTGGTTTCCTTATCCAGAGATCCTGGCTGGCACCTTCCTGGCTCTGCTCCAGCATCCTGGCTCTCTCCCTGGGCCAAACTCCTCTCCCCTGCAGCACACACGGGCAGGCTCAAACCAACACTGCATGGGAGCTGGTGACCAGCTCTCCCCGAGCTCGGCCTTGCTCACAGCCCCTGGCACCCTAGGATGGTTTTTGGCTTCTTTCCGATTACTTAGCCAAAAAAGTAGAAAAGTAGAGTTTTGCATCAATGTAAGCAAGATTTGTTTTCCCAGACCAAAGGTACGCTGATGGCAGCTTCTAACATCATGCAGCACAGTACAGGAAGCTCCTGGAGGATACAAAGCTAGTTACAGTGGATATAAAGCTGTTGTTATTAACAAAATGAAGAAATATATAAAAATATATTTTAATATTTTTTATATAAAAATATAAGCTGACAATCCAAACATTTTCTGGCCTTTCTGCTCAGGACTCTATCCAGGTGCCTAGACTGACACAGCCTGGTCCTCAGCAGGGCTCACAAGAAACAAGTAGAGATCAAAGTTCCTAACAGTTTTTAAATAAAGATGATGCAGAGCTTTCTGGGCAGTCTGATCACGCAGCCTGAAGGCTCATGAAACAAACAAAAATACCTACAGATCCTCTGGGTTCCAAGAAAGAAATTAAAAAGCAATGCCAGTAAATGTGTGGAATGTGAAAGAAGTAAAACATTTCCTCATTCAAC
The DNA here is from genome assembly GCF_047663525.1 of Anas platyrhynchos. NCBI lineage: Eukaryota > Metazoa > Chordata > Aves > Anseriformes > Anatidae > Anas > Anas platyrhynchos. The sequence goes on from NC_092587.1 coordinate 14,024,260, forward strand.
AGCTAAGGAACAGAAAGGGCTTGGGAATCACAGTTCAGGGACTACTGTTCAGTGACAGCAATTTATTTGACCATCTGGGTAAAGAAAGACTGCAGCAAACCACAAGGAGGAAATAAAAACAGATGAGCAACAAGGAACTGATTCTGCTTGACTTGAGCCTACAACTCCGCGGAGCAGGAAGCTACTTCACGTAAAAGACGTTATTGATGAAGGCATTTCAGCCTCTCTCCAGTCCTTCTAACAACATACTAGATCCCCCATGCCAGCAAACCTGTCCTGAGACGTGACTGCCATCCCAAACACCCCAGAAACATCAGCAAGTACAAAAGACAAATTGATGAGCCTTCTGGAGGGGAACCACCGGAGGAAGGAGCAGCTCTCTGATGCCTCCTGAATTCCTGTTCCACAGTAAAAGAAAGCTCTTTTGGAGAAAGAATGGGAGGCTTTTTGCTCCGTTTGTTCATTGTGATAAAAAAATCTTCATTTTCTCGTTAGGCACAGAGCAAATATTGAAGTGGAAGAAAACGCTCCCCGCTGATCCGCTGTATCTGGTCACTACATGCCAGTGTCTCGGTGCCCACCTCGAGCAGAGGCACAGCCTCCCCCCTTGTTCATTGCTCACTGTATGGCACAGGAGCAGTCATGCTGGCTCCGAAGATCCTGTGGTGCTGGCACCGAGCCATCCAGCTGAGGAACCCAAGAGCTGCTGGTAGCAAGGCAGTGGAGCTGTCGCCCAAGGCAGCCCCGTTCCCATCAGCACAGGCTGTTGCTGACAGATGACAGGGATGACAGCTATGACTTTACCCTACCCGTGGATAGGTCTCTCTTCCCTCTGCTTGTCACTCTCCTCCTGCCTTTCTCACCAATGCACACGCATATGCTGTATTCTTGGAGCCACATTCAAACCAGAAGGCCACCCAAGCCAGGCACTAGGCAGGGTGGGAGGGGGAGCTTGAAGCCAGCCAAAATTTGGGGTTTCAGAGCTTGTCACCACCATCTGGTTATATTTAGGTGCATTTGAAGGAGGATCTTGTTGAAATAAAATTGTCAGGCTGCGATGAGGTGCTTCTTGAAGCAGCTCTAGCCCCAGTTCTCAACATTTGCAGTCACAGTGCACCTGCCCCTGGTGTAAGATCTTGCTGACGAGAGCAGCTGAGCTGGCTGCGATACGCAGCTTGGCTCACGCTTCCCACCAGGCTGGCCGGCTCCTTGCAGCCCTGCACCAGGCCCATCAGCATCTCATCATCCTGGGTGCTCAGCCCTCCTAGGATGGAGCTGAAGCTTCAAACTCACCTCCTGTAAAGCCATTCACCCCTCCAAAAAGGCAGTGGGGGCATGCAGTTGCTTGATAAGTAACAGGACTAAAAATACCAGCCCTCAAGCTGTGCTCAACAAGCTCTCTGGCAACTTGTTACAAGAAACTAATCCACAACAGCCTAATAGTTTGATATTTCAGGCTGCAGATCATCTCTGTGTGGGCAGGAGCTTCTTCCTTTATGTTCCCATTGATGCTGTTAATCGCTCTGTGCAGGACCATTATAAATCCCATTGTCCAGGATTCACACATCTCACTCTGTGCATCTCAGACTCAGGTCTCCAGTCTTCTCCAATGTCTACAGTCCTACAGGAGCCAACATGTGTTCACTTGTGCTAGGAATCATCCCCAGATGAAATGAGTCTCCTGTCCCTGCCCTGGGCCTCACACTCAATGCCTGACTCCTGGAGAGCTGCTGCTATGTGTGATGCATCTCCAAGCCCATCTTCTATATTCTTTCTCCTCCCAAAAAAGCTCCCTACCTTCCTCAAAAATTTCATCTGGAGAAGAAAATGGACTTGAAGAAACCAAGAAAACAAAGAGGGAAACTCACATTGCACTCTGGCTCCAGACCTAATTTCCCAATATATTTCTCCTTTCATACGTTGGCACAAGGTCATCAGACTTAATTGTTTGATCCTTTTATTTTTTTAATTAATTTGTCTTAATAACTACAATTTTCTCTGGAGACCTTTTCTTATTGTCATAACATCTTCAAAACATGTTCTGCCTGGAGAAATAAAAGAAAGCAACCCAGAAAATAGCATAGCAATGTTGTGCCATTCTTCTCCCCTCCATAGCACACTGGCTACAACCAGCCTCTCTGAACTGACAGCCTTTTCCTCCTGCCCCATGTCAGCCTTTACATACAGCAACAGGAAAAGAAAAAGGAAAAAAAAAAAAAGTACAAATAAATTGGATTTTAAAACTACAAGAAGCGGCTAGGATTTGGTGGGGAAGGGCAGGATGTGACCAGCAGGGCAGTCAGTGGGAGCACTGAAGGCGCAAGGAGGGCAGCTTGGGGTCTGCAGTGTGCCTGCAATGCTCTGGGTTTATTCTTGTGACTGACAGTGCATGAGTTGTTTATGCCTGTACACGGATACCAGTAGGTTGACAAAATTGTTCTGGTGGGATCCTTCAGGCATTTTTCTGTTTCTTGTTGGAAAAGATTGTCTACTGAAAAGGCATTCTTGTGTTCAGTGCTTACTTCCAACCATTAGCTTCCTTGTGGCCCTGAAATAGTCCTCTCAGATACTAGAGATGCCCTTGTGCAGCCATGAACTGAGCCTTCTGTGTGCAAAACAGCTTGGGCATCCTTTCACTGGATGTTTAGAAAATTTTTGCTCCCACCATTTTGCACAGCCCTGGGAACAAACATTTCCTACAGCCGTGCCCCTGGAGTTCAGCTGCTGCCACTAGCAAGATGCACAAGATACCACCCAGCAGGTCAAATAGGCCTTATCATCCCTCTCAGATCTGGTTTCATGGGGTTTGCATACTGAATCGGTAAAAAACTTGTTATTATTTATGTGATTTGATTCTATTTTATTGCCAGGAAGCACTTCAGCAGAAGAGCTAGTTCATGTGCCCTTCTGTCGAGATGAGCTTCTCCTCTTAAGCTGTATGGACAAAAACATCCCACTTTCAATCCCAAAGTTTTGTAAACCTTTTAGCAACTCTTTGAGGTTTGCTGTGTGCTCTTACAGTCTCATTACCCCTGCACTCCCAGGCACTGTGAGGGGCTGCAGAGCCGCAGCTGCCAGCTTCTGCCTGCTGGCTTGCCAGGGGGAGGAGGAAACAGGCTCAGGTAGCTCCGGTGTGGACAGCTCATTTATCACATTTTGTTGGAAGATGCTGAATGGTAAAACACCAGGAAGGAAGCTGCTAGCAAAATAGATCGGGAATTTCTCTCCGTTCTTCCTTCCATTTCAACAGGGGAAACTCGATCCTTCCTTTCTGTGTCTACATTGTGTTGCAGCAGTAGGCACGGCTCACTCATCTCTTGACCACACATCTTCTTCCAGGACTGTCTATGGGAAGCATCTCCAAAAACACGTTAGGGTTTCAGCTTTCATCACCAGGACTCTTATGTGTTAAGAGAGGACCTGATCTGCTGCCTGCCTGTTTACTGAGAGCATATTTGGGTGGTTCTCAGGGTGTTGTGCCAAGGAAGGTTCAGGTTGGAAAAGAGGAGCCATTTCTACTCAGAAAGAGCAGTCAGGCACTGGGACGGGTTGCCCAGGGAGGTGGTGGAGTCACCGTCCCTGGGGGTGTTCAAGGAGAGGTTGGACGTGGTGCTTGGGGACATGGGTTAGTGGTGGCATTGGTGGTAGGGGGTGGTTGACCTTGGAGGGCTTTCCCAACTTTAAGGATTCTCTGAATGCATAATAACACCCAAAAAGACCAGGGCAAAGGATGCATCAGGCAGGAAAAAGCACCCATGGCAGGTAAGCAAAGGAGAACACATACTTAAAGAACCCTGTATTCCTCTCTCATCACAAGGAAAATAAAATATTGCTCTCAGGCAACCAAAATAGTTTTTGTTACGTGCTTTAAAGGGAATATCTTCAAAGAAAGGAGAGGAGACAGGACACCATCTGCCCACTGCTGCTGGGCATTTTCCTGCATTTCATGCCTTTTAATTATACGCATCTGGCTGTTGCCCAGGACCTGACTGCACATTGCTGTTTGAGTTCTGGAGTGCAGTAGCTACAAGTGGAGTTTGAACGTGCTTAGCATTGCACCAACCGTGATGTGAACAACAAAACCACCTACCTGCGGTTATGAGGAGCTGACCCAGATCACAAGCAGAAAGGCAAGAACTCAAAGCACCTCATTAAAACCCCTTTTTGTTGGCCTACTGCCTGGGCAGCTGTTTTATCCAAGGTGCCTCAGCATATTTGTTTCCAGCTGCAGACCTTCAACAGCAATGTTCCTCTCCTCCTTCATCTCCTGCCACACACCAAACACGGTGCCAGTCTTCCAGAGCTATAATGCTGCTCCCTAGGTTAGAGGAATACAGGGGAGATGCTGGGAGCCAATCTCTGGTGCTTCATCACCCATGGGCTTCTGATAGCTGGTGTGATTTTGCAACAACACTGGTTTGGGTGTGACCATGCATGCCAGTTGCTCTTTAGTTCAGGCATCCACAGTAATTGTGTGTGTGTGGAGCCAGCGATATAAGATCAGCTCTTGGAAAGGTGTTATTTTCTAGGCTACCAGTCAAACAATCAGCAAAGAAGATCGCATAAATATGTCTGGTGACAATTAGTGGGGTAAAATGTTAAGTCTGATGGAGAGAAAATACATTCAGACCTGGAAGGTGTGCCTTTCTCTGTGTATTTGCTATCCATCTGACTGCCTTTACAGTAACAGCATGGAGGGGACTACCTGAAACTCAGTAGGTGTTTTATACCTTGGCAGGGAGCAACTTCGAAATCTTAGTATGTGTTTTCATCTTCAAAACAAAGATATATTGGTGGCCTCTCTGAAAATGTACATAAACATTAAAATGCTGTAAATCTTTCACAGGGTGACTGCACCCCAGCCATCAACAGAAGTGACTTCCCTAATTGAATGGCTCAAACACGAGTAAAAAATGCATTGTCAGGATGTCAGCCTCACAGGCAGCCTTCCAAGACTTTAAATAGAGAATTTAACAGCATAGTACCTAGGTGGTTTGGGCAATACAGCTTTCACAAAGACTGCTTCCATTACTGATTTCTAGGCAACAGCACTAGAAAAGGCCTGTGAGTAGCTCTAAAAAAAAAGAAACTTCAAGAAGTCGAGAGCCTATGATGTGATACAAACCAGGCTGAGGGATGCTGGATGTGAATGACTTATTTCTGCCTTATCAGCAAGGCACCTCTGGTATTTATTAACCTTCATTTCCATGTCTATATCACCTGTGTGCAAAATTTGTCAAAAGAGCTAATAAAGGTTTGAGCAACCCCAGCACTGTTACAACTCAAACACTGCTGGAAATCCAATGAGCACTCTTAAAGATCTGAATAACACAGGCTCACTGTTCCAAAGTCTCAAAAACGATCCCTCACTCAGCAAATAAATACGTTGGAGGTTCAGATACTTTCTCTTTCTTGTATTTAGCAGTGCTACTTGACTATATTAATAATTACCCTACTAATTATGTTAATAACCATATTAGTAAAAGACACTGAAATTCCCAACTTAGGCTATTTTAATAAATTTTGTTTATCACAAATATGTGCATTTCTCATTCGTTCTTTATCCTTCCTTTTTGCCACATTTTAAAGGGACAAAAGAAACTCCTGGAGCTATCAATGGCATTTTTTTCTTTCAAAACTGGAAATTGTCAGTCCCATTATATACTCACATCCTAAGAATGTTTTTACCACAGCGAACACTATATTGCATATTCATTTTCTGACAAAAGGAAAACAGATCCATTCATCTTCAGCAGGGCCCTCCTTAAGCTCAGCTTATGCTTCTTGGATAATTTATTTCCTAGTTTCTAGTGTCAGCAGTATCAATTAAAAATGTCTTCTTTGTGAAATACATCTGGACTACAGATGATTGCTGAACACGTGTGGGCTATAACGAGTCAGAATTTTCCTGCCAAAACCAACTTTGCTTGAAAAACATCAATTTGTTGGAAGTTGATGGGGGAAGCGGGTGCCCAAGGCCCACATTTGGTGATTAGACACCACTGGGCTCCCAGATCCATGGCACCACCAGCCCCTGCTTCAGGGCTTCATGCTCCCCGGTGTCCGTGGTAGAATTAGCAGCAGGCCAAGGAGTCCAAGGAATCACTGGGGATAGGAGAAGGTGGCTGGTCTGTGTAACTTCAGGGGGAATACAACATTTGTCTCTAACATGTTTAACAGTTTCTAGTTCTGAAACTCTTCATTCATTGCCATTTCAGAGTTAAATCCATTCTTATTCTTCTATTTTTACACACATGATTTCCCCAAGTCCTGAGTCCCAGCAGTGTCCCACAGTGGCCCCTGTGTTACGATGAAGGTTGTGATGAAGGTGGTCGTCCTCTCCCACAGGCTGTGGGCTTGCAGGAGCTCTGACCACAGGAGACAACGAGGAGGCTGCCTGTAGAAGGACTACATAGCTTGGCACAAGCCATCGGGAGAATTTAGCTAACGGTGTATTTGCAGAGCTCATTTTGATCTGAAGAGCTCATTTTGGTGAAAGCCAAGCCCCAGAGTAGTCACATTTTTGCATTTGCTGGCACATGTACATGCACCTGCAAAGCAGCACAGCTCCCGTGTGCTTGGCAGAGGTTGTCAGAGCACAGCCATCCCATGCTGAGTGCCCGGAGAGCAAACGATGGTGATAGCATGCACGTGTACATGTGTGTCTGCACACAGACCTTCTCATTACACTGCTGTTCCCATGAGCTGTCCCCTCCAGGGCTGATTTATGGGCAGCCACCTCCAGCAAGGCTTGAGGAGCCTTCCTCACCCTGCTCACAGTGTAGCTACAGCCAGCACTGGCTGTCCTGCACACACTGCTCTGTGTATGGTACAGTGAAACTGGATGGGGGAGCTTCAGATTTTATGGTAGGCATTGGGTTGAAAACACCTCAGTCCTCAGTGGGGTCTGTTCCTTTGAAATTTATCACCATACGCTGTTTTATCTTGTTTACAAGTGTGGATTGTGTGCTCAGGGGAGTGAAAAATTATCGATGTGGAACAGGAACGTCAGGATTTTATCTTGATTCATGATATTCCTGCAGCGAATGTGATTCCTGCACTGTATGCACTGTATCTTTATTTTCATATTGTTCAAACTTTAAATGAAGCAATCTGATTATTTTGACTTCACATGTTGATTCACTGATGAAAGATGATTTTTAAGAATTCCAGATTACAAATCATTGTCATAGCTGAAGATTAAACTTGCCATTTTCCCTGATAAATGGAAATACAAATAGCGAAGTGTATTTGAATATTGATCAGATGCTCAGCCTGAGCCAAGTACAGTATGAACATCTTTATGTTTGCTGGCAGTAAACCAGCTTCTCTCTTCTCTCTGTTTTGTACAGTCCTTCTAAGCCAATCCTCACTAGAATGAGCACAAAACAAACCGAATAACAGCTTTTGTACATCAACATTAAAATGGGAAGAAGCTTGGGAAAGGGCCTCCGAGAGAGAAGAACGCTGACGAGAGCAAAATGCCTGATTGGTAAGCGCCACCTTCTAAACATAGATCAGCCAGACGTGGAAGTGATTTTTGGAAGAGAAATGCAATCATGGATTACACACCAGCTCATTAGAAACTGTTGCTGAATACAGCATCCAGAAGACATGCATGAAAAGTCACATTTGGGGAATAAATTAAAAGGGGTGTAGTTGTTGCTAGATAAACATATGTAATATATATGCATTGAAGAGGTTTGTAAATGTCATTTTTTTTATTCAGACGGAAAGCAAAAAGCTTTAAAACCTTTCACAGTAGAGAGGCAGTTAACTCCAGACTATTCCTATCCCAGTAGCCAAGAAGTTGATAGGACATCTCTCTTAAATTAGCATTTATAAATAGACTCTCTGAATGTTTCCATCTCCTAGTGGAAAAAGCATAACTTTTAATGCTATGTTTCTGCACCTCATTTACTTCAGTGTATAATACGTTGACTAAAACTGTAAAGCTTCTCAATTTTTACTGCGTATGTGTTCCAATTAATCTATGTCTGTAACAAACTTAAGACTGGAAAATTATTTCTGACCTATATTCTAGTTCTATGAAGCATATATACTATAAGATATGTCTGACTGAATATCATGATACTATAATTTCCCAGGCAACATAGAATTGTTTGCATTTAAAGCAACAAAACAAAACCACTTGATTTCTTTTTCATAGGAAAAAAACTAATTTACCCCTTAAATGTATTAAAGCAGCTGCTGGCTGTGAGGGCATTTCTGTTCTTTTCCTTGGTCTGCTACATAACCACTAAGAGACACCTCTGGCCTCTGTTATGCCATCGGGCTAGGTGATCAAGCGATCCCTTCTGGCCTTCAGCTCCACAGGTAACTGAAGAGAGCAGGAGCTCATGCACGCTGCCAGCAGCTCACACAGGGGCTAAGTGGGGGGCTCAGCCAGCTCCCCACAAAATCACTTTCTTTCCAAAGCCAGTGAGACACAGGGTATGGAGGTAGACCTGGATGCACCAGGCACAGGGAGAAGGAGGGAGGCAGCAGCTCCCTCTCTGCTCCTCTCCGCTGAGCCCAGCACAGCACACATCTCCTCCTGGCACAGGACCGGGCAGCTCCCAGCACTTCTCCTGCCCCCTTCTGTGCATCACAGCCGAGTCCAGCCCCAAACAAGCACTGCAGTGCTAGTTTCTGCAGATTTTTTAAGCCTGTTGCATCGTTTTCTGGCTTTCAGGGGAAACAGCTACAATAATAATTCATTGTTATTGCTGATCCTAAATACCATGACACACTGAGGACATGAGTAAAGCATGGGTTAAAGCTGGTTTTAACTATTCGCTGCACAACACAAAGTATTCAAGGATTTAGTGTGTCAATCTCAGAAAACAAATTTCATCTTTGGTTGAACAATTATCTTCAAGAAAACTGTCAATAAATAAATTCAAGGAAATAGGTAACTCTTTTATCTAATTACCAAGGTACCACTGTGGCTCCGCTTATTTTAGAAACTGAACATTGATGTGGATGTCTGCCAAGTAAACTTATATGTGAAGCTGGGTAGCATTTAAAATAAAAGTAGTTTAATCTAAATCTGTTCTTGTAACTGTGTGTAGGAGACTCCCTTGACTTCTACAGGACCAGCATTAGAGCTGGTAAAAAAATCCCACCCAAATCAATCAGCCACCATAAGCATGATCCCAGCACCTGCTACTGAACTGAAGTGGGCCGAAAACCAGGTAATTTACACATGGGGATGCACGAAGTCATTAAGGTCCCACTTCAAACAGGTTTTTAAGTCTGTGATTAGCCCAACCAGTGTCATCTAGAAAACGCACATCCTAAAAAGCTGGGCACCCAGGAGCTCCTGTGAATGGTGTCTCAGCAAACCTGTCTTCATTCACGGCTCCTGTTGGTTCACACACACGTTGTCATCTCAAAAGCCTGTGAAAAGCTTTGCTATCTGGATGTGCCATTGTATCATCAACTTCTTTTGGTCTTTTGGTTTATGTCTATCCCAAATTATTGCAGTCATGGCACTTCTGCTGCGACAGAAATCACCAAAACAGGGTTTCTCTGTAGTATATTATTTTGTTATGGACTACTATGTTTTGCACCATGGTGACTGTGTAACACAAAAGTCCTTTCTAAACACACAAATGTTGCAAAAAAAAAGTGTCATCACAAGACCTTGCAACCCTGCCAGGGCAGGTCAGTGAAAATGTACCATTTGTACCTAAACAGAAGGAAAGACTTACAAGGACGTACATCACTAAATGTTGATTCAGTATGAATAGTATGTTTTACCTTTTAAAATGTTACTACTTTCCCATTCCACTCCATTGTAACTTGTCAACTGTAATTTTTTTTTTAAGTCAACAAAGACTGTAAAGAAAACTGTTGAAATACCTGATTTTCTGTAAAAAGTAATAACAATAATTTTTGTTACTTTAAAGTATGCTTGGTATTAAAGTACCTAATAAAGTTCAACAATGAATTTTGTAGCATACTAAAATAAAGTGTGATAGTGCTTTTCTTCAGCTAATCTCTGGTAACAGCTACTCCTGTTGGAAACACTGTCCACCTCGTAAACACAAGCCCGGCCACCTCCTACATGCCTGTGCCTACACAGATTCCTGAGGTATGCAAAGTCTGAGCAAAATCCAGTCCCTTTGTGAGGGCAGGGATTTGTGTGCATGCATCAAATTTACAGGCTAAGAAGGCTAAAAATTACCTTGGTGGTAAGTCGTCTGCATCCTTTGGTACCTGACTGTACACATCTGGGCAATATAAAGCTCCTGGTTACTTTGGCATAAAGCTTTACAATGAGAAGAAGAAGAATGTAAGTTATTTAGAACTTAGTTATAGTTAAACAGAGACCTGCCAGGTGTGTAGGTTGTCACAGTCTTGTTCATTCTAACAGACAATGCATTTCAGATATTCCAAAATAGCCTGAAAAACTCCAGAAAGTGATTTGGAGTACACAGTACAGCTCAGAAGCTGATTCCCACTAATTTCACTCCATGAAATTCCACTGAAGGCAAAATTCCTGGAGTCATCAAGAGCTGTCACAGATGTACCTCATCCCAAAACCTGCACCAGCAAGAGGTACTTTAGTGTCAAGTGGGTGCTGGATCTGTCTCCATGGTGCTGATGCAGTGCTATCTGTGTTTGGGGTTGATCTAGAAATGATTGTGAGTGGGGCTGAATTATTCCCAATCTCTGAGGATTTAAAAAGAAATAAGAATTAGACAGGAAATAAATAAATAAATAAATAAATAAATAAATAAATAAATAAATTAGTAAATAAATAAATAAAGCTAGTTTACACATTGAAAACCAGCCACACACTGAGTCTCAGAAAGGAACATAGCTCTTTTTTCATGCACTGAAGCTTTACCCATTTCTCCTTCCTAGGGAGTTCTGCACAGCAGCTGGCAATACCTGCATGCAGTAGCCATCGAACCAAACTTGCAGCCATTCCACACTGACCCACCATCCTCATTGGACTCTATTAGAATTTTAATATCAGACTTTCAAAGAAGAAACAAAATTTTTCAAAGTAGAATTTTTAGTCTAAAAAATCATGCTCTCCCTTTACATTGAGTAATGAGACACCACAAAGCTTCTTTGCTTTTGGAGTGGTTCCTATAGTGGCCACAAACCACTTACTGAAACCAGGGGTGCAGGACCTGCCTCCAAGTCTGAACATCAGCTCAGTCACCTGGGAAGGCAGTCTGGAAGAAAATAGACTAAAAATCTGGGAGTGAGGCCTGATATTGCCTCTACAAACTGGTTTTAAATTAGCGTAACAGTATGGGATACTACTCCTCATTCTGTCACGTGCAAGTTAGTTGTACATTAGCCTAACATAGCTGTAAGAATAATTAATAATGAATACAATTGATGTATTAATAGTTAACAAATATGTATTATAATTATGTATTAATAATTATAGTCTATTTAATTACTATTATTAGGACAAAACAAAATCAAGATTGTCAAAATCCTATATACTAGACTGAAGTCTCTTCGATATGGTTACCAATTTAAATATATATATATATATTTAAATATATATATATAATATATATATAATTTTTATATATATATATATATATTTATATCCCCATTTTTACAGCAGAAAATGATCTAGAATATCAGTTACATTTTTAGTTTTACAGAATCAGGATTTTCCCATAGGGTGTTGGCAGAGAAAAGCAGGAGCTTTGCTCTGGCTTCAATGTGTGCAGAAAGAAAGGCTGCCCCAGGGAGGGCCAGGCACCTCCTTACATCGACAACTCTCAAACGCAGCCTTCTCACAAGACACAAGGCAAAGCACCAGGATGCCAGCACAAATGTCGGGCTTCAGGGAATGTAATCAGCACCCTGATTCTCTTCTATCTGACATTATGCCAACACAACGCAAAATTAGCACTGAGCTAGGTGGACGACATTTAGGTGTGAAAGGAAAGCCAGCTCTCCTCTCCATTTGCCTCATTTTTTCCACTAATAAAATGAACTTAGCTGGAATGTCACTGGAGTATTCCGAGGCTCAATTAAGTGTCTCACTGTATTTATCGTGTCTCTCAAATGGCAGTAGAAAAGATAGTGAAACAGTAAGATTCTCAGGCAATGAGCTGACGTGGTTGGGGGCATCAAATTGATGGGAGTTTTCTGGAAGAGCTTTTAGGCTATCAGCTGCTGTACACATCATCAAGAAAGGAGCTGGTTTATTCTGCAGAGGTGAACTCCCTGGATACTTCAGAAGGATACGGGATAAAATCACTCAGCAATTCTGAAAGAGGTTCCTGGTTAATATGTGCTACCACTTTATTATTTTGTCCGTTGTAATATAACACGAAATTCCTCATTTACATTCCTTAATTAATTTTGCATTCAGTAATCTAAAAATTCTTCAGCCACGAGGTACCTTGGGGGTGCTGAAAGCAATGGAGAGGCTTTCCTGGAGCAGCAGCTGGGAGCAGGGGATATTGAGCATATCTGTGCTGCCATCTAACGGCCAGCATCCTCGGGGTGGCTGCCCGGCGCTTGCTGCCAAGTGCAGCTTTGCATTTGCATTTATGGAGATGAAGGGAGGAAAAACAGTGCACAGGTAACCTCCTGCGCCTCTCAGAAACGGGGAAAAAATCAAGAGGCTGAACCGCTGGTGCGTTAGCTTACACTGGAGAGCTATCGAGTTTGACAACTTTTCATTTGAACTTCTAAAGACAAAAGAGAAGAAGCCGCATCTGGGTAAATGTGGATGAGAAGTTTGCCTAGCATCTGAAAAGCATTTTCCAATGCAGTGCTTCCCAGGGACAGGCTGCTGCATTCCCCAGCTGGGACAGACACTAATTCCCTTCTTACCTTCTCAGGGACCCAGTGGGTGATGGTGACATTGTCTTCTCTCTTGGCATATGACTTCAGCTCGGGCTTTGAGGTGCACTCAGTGATGGTATACACAGCCTCTCCCTGTGTTCACTCCAATCTCTTCTCTTTATTAGAACGTTTTTAGTGGATTTCTATTCTTTCTAGTTTGCAAATCCCTAAAAATTTTCCAGATCTTTCTAAATTTCATAAACACTTAACCTTGTAGGATACAAGGACTTGTATTCAACAAGTGATCTTTTGAAGATCCCCTGGAAGTCTTCCAGGCATCTCAGACTGAAAATCTCTGTTCCAGAAATACTCCTCTGGGGATTCAGTTCACTCCTAAACCCCCTTTCCCAAGAGTTGTTAATTGTCACTGTTTTCTTCTGTATCCCTCCCTCTCTATCATTCTTTCCCTTGTAGTGTTTTGTTCAACCCATTAAATCCCATACCCAGAAAATATAATACTTTAAGCTTGGTCAGAGGAAAAAGATAGTCTACTGGATCACACAGCTTAACATGAAGTAACCAGTTGTGCAATAGGAGACTCATGAGCATCTTCAGAGGTGACAGAACATGAAAGTGATCGACCCTAAAGGAACAGGACATTAGATTTATGCCATCTTGGATGGCCTTTTCACCAAGCACATTAAAATCTGATGAGATTATGGATTGCCAGGCTGGAGAATAAAGTCCCTGCTCCAAGAGGAGCAAAGCAGGAACTCAGGAGGCCATTCATACATTAACCATGAGTAAAAGTGTGCTGTGTGGGATGCAGGGAATGCAGGTAAAAATCTCAGATACTTAGATCCATGTCTAAGAGGGCAGGAGTTACAGCATCACAGAGCATTCATGCATCTTGTCTGATCCTCTTCTCCAAGCAGGGTCACCTCCGGGGTCAGGCCTCTGTCCAGTCTGGTCTCATAAATGCCAGTGGTAAAGAGTACACAGTGCTTCTGAGCTCCAATGCTTAATTAGATCCATAAATGAGTCAATAATGAAGTAAATATCGACCAGGACAAGCTGATATTTGTGTGGCTCTACTCTCAAGGGAAACCATTCCCATGTCCTTACAGTACATTTTTAACTTGTAGACATGTGCATAGAGGTTAAAAATTAATATATTCATAGTGCTAACTCGTCACTGACATTGAGTTATATTTTTGCTGTACTTGAAGGGGATGTATTTCATTTAAGCTCACCCAACCTACCAAAGGGTCTTGTTTTGTTGCTTTTGTTGGTTTTGTGTGGGTTGGTGGGAGGGGTTGCTTTTTGTTTATTTTATTTTTAAAGTGACTTCCAAGCACTCACAATCATGGTGGAAAGCAGGAAAATGCTTAATATGTCTACTAAAAGTTTCTAAGCCATAAGACAAATGAACTCAAAGCTCAACTGTACTTAAATCTCATTATTTTTGAGCCAGTCTCATGTTATTTTACACCTTGATTCACTAGATTTTAAAGCCCAGGACTGCAGTAACAAGCTAAAAAGAGCGCTCTTCCTGGGGTGTGGGAAAGAACACGCCAGCCAGATGTCGTCCCAGGCCAGAAAATGAAGTAGAGTGCAGAAGCGAAAACAAGCTGTCGGGCTGAGCTGCCTGATGCAGTGCCTGCTGGGCACTGAGCCAGGAAACAAACGCCTGAAGCAGAAGTTTCTCCAGTCCTTACTCCTGTTCTTTCCCTTTTCAGCATGCTTCTGCGAGGATTTTACAGAGGAGACTTCTGACCTGCAACCCGGCACTTAACTTGTCTTTCCCGTGTCTTCTCCTCTCCCCCAGATGACAGATGGCTGGTGTCAGCAAGAGACTTTTAAGCAAAGGAATTTATAGAATACAACAGGAAGCAGAGGGAAACTTTAGCAACTGAATGATCATTGCAAAAGGTTAAAGGAAGAGAAGCATTTCTGAAGACACGGTAGACCAGAAATGGTTTGTGTGCCCCTGTAGAGAAAGCCCCAGACCAACACTAATTGTTTGCAGGTTGTGGCAGCTAGATGAGAAGCCCAGGGATACCTCCAAACTCCCCAGGGGAGCCAATGTCAAGTGAAGGCTCAAAATCACTGATCTGCTTTAGTTTGTCAAGATCTGGGGGTCATCACAGAATGAATCGACAGAGAATCAAAAGGGATTAAGCACCAAGACCCAGGACTTCACTGCCTGAGGTAAGGAGAGCTGTGGCAGATGTGTTGCTAGAAGAATGTGTTTACTTGGTATGCTACAGCTATTAGAAAGCAATATAATTCTTTTCTTGGGACTGGTCAGTACTTTCACCTAGAAGATAAGCAGCAGTTACTCAAGCCAGGTGTAACTTCTCTCTCTGTGGATCCCCACCCATGTGGTCTCACTGATCCTGGCTCTTGTGGTATGCAGGGATTAGTCCACCCCGGGGGCAGGCCAGCTCCATCCAGAACTACCAGTTGTCCCAGGATCCCAGTTATGTCCCCTTTACCAGACAGAAGTAGAGGAGTTTTTCCACTGTGCTGTCAGATCTCCAGCAGCTTCACTAAGCACTAAGCCCCAGCCATAATTTTGCCCGGGCTGTCTGACATGCTAAAATCCCAGACAAATCACCGAGGACACAGTGTCACAGTTGGCTTTTGTTGATCTAGGCATGTGCTATTGCTGCTGCCCTGCTCCCATCAGCTCCCCTATGTCAGCACTAGAGCTTATGTATCTGCACAGTCAGCTGCACCAGCCAGCTGATTCAACCTTCTCTACGGCCACACGATTACCAGTACCAAAAAGTGCTGGGGGGTGCCACTATGGGGCCCGAAAGGGCAGCCCGCAGTAGCTTGGCATATTTAGTTCAGGAAACCCACACCACAACTGTGCGTGCAAAGTAAATCTGGTGCACCTCAGCCCCACAATGACACTTTGTGTGCATAGTCTGAAGAACCCACCCAGTGCTTGCACAGTAGATCCACAGCACCCCAGGTGTATCAGATGTGAAGGGCACGTGCTCTGAAGTCCACCTCTGTGTGACCACTAATTCTACTTCATATGCACAGGATGCAATGGACAACTCTGGCCGCCTGGACAGCACACACCAAATGTGCCCAATGCTCCCTACATAGAAGGATTATCTGAGGGAAGGTCAGATCTCTCTAGGGCAACAACAACTGCACCCATCCTTCTGTCTGCAACATCCCAAATTTCCTACCTTTGCCTCCCTGTATACTCAGGATGGTCCTGAAAGCAGAGGGGCTATTGCATCAGGTGAGTCTCGTGCAGTTGAGTCAGCTGCAAATACTACCCATGGAAGGGAAGAGAGATAACTTTAACTATGGAGTTTCTTAATCTGACAACAAAGCCTTCCATACATTTGGAAGTTGAAGCAATTCAGATAGACATATGCCAAAAATGTTTAAGTAGGAGGGTCATACATTGTTTTTACCTGGGGGGCTGCCTCCATTTCAGAATTCAAATAAAGATCTGAGTATCTTTTTCAGTGAATAAATGTTTGGCCTTGATCAAGGCATTTCTGTGTAAAATAGTTTGTGTGCAGAGACTGTGTATCACCACATGTAAAATCCAGGCAGCCCAGACAGACAGGCTTCAGCAAACCTTTCTGCTGTGTTCAAGGAGCGCTTGCCCCTAGCTGTTCTCTCCACCTCACTGCCAGGGGTTGCCAAGCCTGTCACGGGGCTTGCAGAAAGGAGTTTGCCACTAACATATAAAATGTCTTGAATTGTCATAAACTGTCAATTATAACGAGTGTACCCAGGACCTGGCACAGAGGATTCAGCCTAATGATTCCTGTGAGCATGTAAGCTTCAGCAGAGGAGCTAGGATGGAAGAGAGGAGCCACAGCTGGAGAGAAGTAACTTAAACCAAAGGCAGGGGACTAATCAGAGTGCATTTGCGAGTGTCCTCAGATGGTTCACAAAGTGGTCTGGCTTTTAGCTGTCATAAAACGTGTTGTGTGAGTGTAGGATAATTACCATTAAATGGCTGAAAAAAAAATCCAAAGTTTAATTAGTTTTGTATGAAACTAGACCCAGTTTTAGCTGAATCTTCCTGAGTGCAAATGAGTTTCAGATTCAAGGTTGATATTGTTCATCATGGAAAGTTATGTATAGATATTAGCAACATTACTTAAATGCTACAGAATTAAGAGAAATAAACTTCAGCTCACTGTGAAATATGTGCACTGCACTGAACGTGGTCTTACCCCAACGTATTTTTTATTCCCTCGGTTTTCATTTTATAGACGTTTTATTTCAGGAACAGGAACATTCATGAGAAACATGGGAATGGGTCCCAGAAAGAGGATATTTTCCCTTGTTTTCCTGTGTAATATAAGAGGAGGAGAAATGAAAACAATGAGCAGCCAAGCTGCACCCTTTTGCTCTGCACAACTTCCTGAAATTTCTCCTGAGCAAGATAAACTGTGCTACAGCAAAAAAACAGCTCACGGTTAAATGGCATCTGTTAGTTGTGCTGCAGAACTCCAAAACAGTCGCATTTTCACCCCCATCTGCTTCTTTAGGATAAATTGCTTTGTTACCCAGGTGTATAATTAGATATAAAGGGGCAATTTAAGACGAACGTCCTCCTAGCTTTTACTAGCCTCACCAGAGAAACAATAGAAGTCCTGTTTTAACCTAAGGAAGGACGAAAAGCACTAAAAGCTGCACAGGAAACAACCCAGGATTGCATGGGCTTGGGGCTGAATGTTTTGAAGGCTGCAAGCAGATGTCTCCGCGGGAAGCAGCAGAACCAGCTGCTCTTCGCTGCCGCCCTTGAGCAGAAGCCGACCTTCACCCGTGGCAGCGCGTGTGTGTCAGGGCCCTGCCGGCCCCGCCAGCCAGACCGACCAGGTCAGATTAACCAGTTTGAACCGCGCGTTTGCAATAAGCCACGGGAACTTTCCTGAAGGGGATTAGCGAGTTCCTGCAGAGCCTGCCCTGATCTGACAGCGGCTCTCAGGGCAGCCCTGGCATCGGAGCAGCGACAAGCAGCTGAGAAGGGGGAACGTCTTCATCGGACTCTGACCGAGAATGCCGCAGACAGAGCGGCACTCGGCATGGGGCATTGCCAGCAGGTTTCCATTCCCAGCCCAGCTGCAGCTGCCCGTCACTGCCTCCGGCCAGTGCCCAGAGGAATAAAATCGGGGCTCTGCGTCACCGGGTCGGAGCACGCAGAAGGCTCTGGCAAGGCAGAGAGGACGACCCACTGACAGGGGCCCCGAGGGAATTGCCAAACCCCAAAGGCGATGACTGTCTGCAGTCTAAGAAGCTCTTCCCTTCCCCAAGTCTGGATCTGTTTTCACTTTAAGCCAGTTTTACATTCTGGACTGAACTGGGGTTTAGATGTATTTTATGTGGCCTACGCCACCCACTGTGTCTCATCAGGGATGACAGTTCCTGCCACAAGTAGTTTACAGCTCAAGAGTGACTGCAGATTCCCAGAGACCAGAGCAAAGCCTGCTCGCTTCTTTCTTTCCACGATTTTTCCCATGACTGGCCAGATCACTCGGCAGCTCTTAGGCCCCTTCCCTGCCTCGTGGCAACATCAGCTCCTCCATACAGGCTGAACAGGCTTTCCGCACTTTCTTTGGAGTCTGGAACGTCTTTATGAATCTCAGAGCTATGCAAAAGGTACAGGGAGCTTGTGCAACCCTGCTGGCTGCTGCCACCACCCAGGACAAGGGGCGATGGTCTGCGAAAATGACAAAGCAGGAGGTGGTGGCAACAGTGTCCAGAAGGAACCTCAGCAGAGGGGGGAGTTGTAGCAGCCACCACATCTTGCCACATCTCTGCTCAGGGCACCTCGTTTTCTCAGACTTGCCACTTGCATGCTGCTGCCACCGGTGTGTACAATTCCACAAATTAAAGGGATTTTGCTTGTTTGTTTGTTTTTCCCAGGTGAATCTAAGGGAGTTAGGAACACAGTTCCCAAGACCTTTGCTTCCCCAGTCTGTCATCTACATGCAGATTACTGCTCTGTGTGCATACAGAGCATGCAGAGCTAGTACAGCACACGCCTTATTACCTTCTTGTGAAGTTCAGCAGTTTGCAAAGGCATCAAACAAAAGCCGGATGCAGCCTACGTCTCACCAGGAACTGACGTGCTACAAACCACGAGGTAGAAATCAAACATGACAGCTTCGCCTCCTAGATAAAAACAGAGTGGTCTCTTTATATCTCATCCACTGATTAGAGATACGTGGCTTGGGACAGCAGAGCTGTAGAGGGACTAGTGTAATCTGAAATGCTATACATTTTTAACCTGCTCAGCCCTGCCCCCTTATAAAACAGGCATTTCAGCTGCTGTTTCTGTTAATTGGATGTGCTCTTAAATGTAAATGAGAAAAACCACATTAAAGCCTCTCAAGATTCCAGATAAGATTTACAGCTGGTATATATAAGTGAAATGTCACTCCGGCCAAAGGAATTGCTCTGTTCCTCCTTCTTCTGCCACTGCAATCTCTGAACTTGACCCTACATTTCCATACTCCCACAGCGAGTTTAGCGTGGAGTATAACACATTGCTGCAATCCCACCTCAGCAGCGGGGTGCTCGCCTCCCTGGAGACTGGCACAGGGGTAGGCTCCCGTCTCAGCCTGCCCTTGCGCTGGCTCTGGCTCAGATTTCCTGCTGCTAAAACCCTTGCCCTTTCCTTGGGATACTTGCATGTTTAGTGGGCTGGAGGGAAAAAGAGACAGGGAGTGTCTCGCCTGGGTGGGAAGGGAGGCCTGAGTTCCTGTCATTTCCCCTGTGAATATTTCAAGATTTTTTTTTAGTAGAAATCTTTACAGGATGGGTTGGGCCATTTTATCGGAATTGCACCAGATTTCGGCAGGACGGTTTTCAGCGAGGTCCTTTCCCAACTGGGGCCCCAGGCCACAGCCTGAAGACATTGCCTCCCTGGAGCCGAGCACAGAAGATTCAGGCATATTGCTGGGAGGAGGAGGGACTGTTCGCTCTTCCTGGAGAAGAAGGAGAGGGTTTTGCTTTCATTTAAGAAATAAAACACAGACCTTGACTGGTGACAGGCCATATTGATGGTGCAAATCTCCAGGTCACCTGCATGACAAGGGCAAACTAGGAAAGGCTACAAGCTTGAGAGGGGATATAATTTGCTTCTGTCTCAGCTGTCCCTCAAAAAAAAGAGGAGTGACTCTGCTCACAGTAACAAATGACAACCTCTTCCCACAGCCACCAGCAGGCACATTTGACTTGATGTCCTTTTCCTAAGTAGGTGATGCCTTTTTCCCAACTAAATATTTCTTCTGCCAGGGTTTTTTTTGTTCCCCCAGCAGATCCCTGAGGGCTCACTGACCTTTTCCCCACACCTCCCATGTCACACACTTCATCACGGCACGGGCAAGCCTGGATTGCTCACGCTGGTACTCACCAGTATCCAGCTCATTCCTTTATAAGCACTGAGAGCATGAAGGCACTTGAAATTTCTAAACAGCCTTTGCTTTCCCAATCTCTCCCTTTTCAGCCTCACACTCCAAACCGAACAACAACCAGCTAAGCGAAGAGGAAATAACAGCTCCTTCCTACAACCCCACCCTCCCGCGCAGGGAACTTGCCTTCTCCAGGGCTGGCTTTGGGCATGGGCCAGCGCTGGGGCTGCCGGGCATTCCCCGTCTGAGCTAATGTTACTCACCTGTTGCCGTCAAAGTGAAGGAAAAGATTGGGAGGCAGATTATCTCAGCAGAATCCCAGGAAACTGCAGCAGGAGAGCAGCTCTGTGGCAGCTGAGATGGCTCATGCTTTTCTCTTCAAGCTGATTTATATAAATCCTCTGCATTTCACATACCTGTTCAGATATCCTGGAGATTTTATGTGACTCATGACAGCACAGAGTAGACATAATGTCTCAATTTGGGATATTTTTAGATACAGCCTCTTGGGGAAGAGCATTTAAGGATGACATTATTGTTTGCTTGTTTTTTTCACTTGAGTGCCCCAAACATCCTCTAATAATCTGAATTCATCCCATCTGATTGATCGCACCATCTACAGTTTTGGGAAACAAAACTAAAGATGGCATTCAGAAAAGTTAATTCACTTTTTTTTTTTTTTTTTTTTTTTTTTTTTTTTTGAATTCACTTACATATACACATTATGTTCATGAACAAAGATTTATTGATATGCAAGCATGAATGGCATGGACAAGAAGTTTTCAACTGTGTCAGGTTTCATGTGAGCTCAGGCACCCAGGCAGATGTGCAAAAGTAGAGGGTCTATGCCCTCGGAGACAGAACATGTTAGGGGAAGGGAAGGTGCTATGTCAAAGACAGACTAACAGAGAGCACTTGTTTGAAGGAAAATACAATAAAGCAAAGAAATCAGAAGGGCTCCAAGTATTTTCAAACAGAAAAAAATAAAATAAAATAAAATTACCAAGAGGAGAGCTCAAATGGCAAAGGATTAGAGGATTAGTCAGCATGAGGGAGGGAGGGCAGAGGGAGGAATGACATACATTGGCAGGACTATGGAGCAGAAGAGGTTTTTAACCTCTACACTAATTTTACTGTGCATCAAGGCCCCTACTTTCTGTTCCTATCTAAAATAGCTAAAACTGAATCCTGGGTGAGCTGAGTGAAGTAAGGCCACATCTTTTGCCAGGTCTTCCCATGGCCTGGTTGTTGGAATCCCATCGCTGCAGTCTACCTTCCTGCTGGATGCTTCTTATCTTGGTGCTTACAAAGCCCATGTGGGAGAGCAGTACTGGGCACTTCGACATTTTCTGGGCTCTCCCTTACCCAGAAGTTTCCTGTCTGTGAGGATGCCAGAACTCCTTCTCCTGTTCTGCCCATAACTTGACACCTGAAAGGTCTGCCTTTCTGCTTGGGCAGCTGCAAAGAATTAGCCCAACTGAGGTTCAGTCACATTGTGAAACAGTGCAGAGACAATTTTTTTTCCCTTTTTTTATTATTCAGTCCACTCAAGCTTCAGCAAACTCTTGAATTAAAGCCCTAAGAATAAGTGTTGAAATTGACTTTAGGGTCAGTGCTGCCTGTGGCAATCTTGTTTTTATTGGTGTAGATTTTTCCTGGTTAATAGTGTCCTGAGAGGTCATAATTTTATTTTTTCCTGCCATCCAGAGGTCCTTGGAATATCTTTAGTTTTTCACATTAATTTAAATAATTTCCCAAGACTTAAAAGTGTCTTTTTTTTTCCCTTACAGAAGACTATAGGTATTCTTTCAGAGGAATAATCTGTTTATTTCAGATGGTATTGCTCCTTCACAAGTACACCAGTTGTCCCAATATCAATCTAAACAGCATTTTGTGTGTAAAATTTTCCTTTCTACTACTTTTTCTGGCTGTAATGGTACTCACAGGTTTTAAGTATTTGCTTAGACTTAAAACATTTTAGAAAATAAGCTTTCTGTTCATCCTCTGCTCTTTGGTCTTTTTTCTTTCACATTACTTCCAAGAGTTGTAACAATTCAACACTGGCCTTGAAAACTTCTGAAGTGTTCATAAGTTCCAGAAAAAAAGGCAAAATTATCAAATATTCCCTGTACAAATGAGAGGTTTCTCAAGTAATTTCTATAGCATTATCCTTACAATCATATCTGGAAAGGACCTCAAAAAGTATCCAGCCCAATATTTTCCAAAGAGAGGATCAGCTATGCACTGTAGATATGATAACCTCTTAGCCAGTTTCAGCAAGGACAATTACTTTTGGATGACCAAGTCAGAAAGTATTTCTCGCTGGACAAAGTGGCAGATTATTTATTTATTGCCCTGTCACTGATTATTTTTAGTAGTTCTCATGTTTCATTTGCAGAGTGGGCTGGAATTGGTCTGAGGTGGACTGAATTATTCCTGCATACAAAGGGGTTTGGTTTCATGCCTGGCAGGAAGCAATATAAGCTGGAAAGAAAACCTCCCAGTGGAGGCAAAGGCAACCTTGCTACTTCTTCCACTGTCTTCTTCAATAGTGAACAGCGCGGACACTTCCACCTGCCTGTCAGCCTGCTAGGGCTGGTGCATAAGTCCACCCCATAGTCTGTTCCCTTCCCTATCCAGTCTGCCATGCTGTCAACCCCTTTCCTGGGGCAAGGGCTAGCACCAATACAAACCTGGCTCCAAGGATCATAATCATGATTAATAACCACAAAATAAAAGCAAGAGACAATGAACAAGATGGGGAGAAGTGCAAGTCATCCTAATATCGTAGGGAAAGGCTTTGTAGTGATCCCAGACCTGCTTGCCATCCTTCTCCTGACTGCATCCACCCTGATACAGATCACCTACAAACAGAAAACACAAAGCCCTTTTTAGTCGTCCATCGCTTTACAGGAAATAAATAATGGCAGAGTCACTCTGTAACACATCACAGAAGTTGTGCTAATTGCTTTCACTGAACCTCCAGGTTTCCTTATCAAACCTGCCAGGCTGAAACACCCGCAAGTCTATAAACCAGTAAATAATTAGCTTCAAAATCCTCCCTCTTGCATCCCCTGACGCCCCTTTTGCCCACAGCGGGGAACAGCCAGAAACACGCAGCTGAGCAGCAACTCTCAGGCTTTCTGCCGAGAACCTATATTCTCTCTGTGCGGCCTTGACGTTTGCTTTAAATCAATTTAACACGTAAAAGAACAGAAATGAAGATATATAAAACCAGCTCGACAGAGTCGGCGGGGACATCCAAGCCAGGCAGGCTGTGCTCCCCGCCCCGGCAGGAGTGGGGCCTGCTGAGGCGGGCCATGGCAGGCCGCCAGGGCGGGAGGCCCACATCGCGCTCCCTCCTGACCTTCAAAGCGTCCCCGGGAGCCTCAGCTGCTCACTGGGGCTTTCCGCCGGAGGGCCCCACGTTTTAAATACAGTGTTTTTTGTTGGTTTATTCATGTATTTATTTATTTGGTAACGCTTTTGCATTTTTATTTCTCCTTTGAAGGAAGGCACTGAGGGCTGGCACTCGGTGAGAGCTCCCGGCTGGAGGAACCGCCGCCCTCTGAAATGCCTCAGACAGGTCCTGCGAGAAACCACGGCGAGATGCTCTCCTTCCCGAGAAACATCTGCCTTCACTCGCTCCCCTCTGTGGTTTAATTAAAGCATTTTGCACACAGCTTGCAGTTCTGCCGCTTTCTGCAGCAGAAACTCTGTCAGCTCCGAGATCTTGCCTTAGGAGTGCGATGAGTTCAGGTGTTTGCCTGGGCATCAGGGCTCACCCCTCTTTTTAATTTTACCAGCTTAAACATGCTTTAACCCGCAAAATCTCCTTAATGAAGCTGTGCATTCTTTGCAAACCCAGCTCTTTCAAGACCACGCGAGCACCTTATCTTTTCAATTATCTTGGTTTTTTGACAGAGCCCCAGTACCTGCCTGTGAGAGGGTGTTTACACAAGAAACACCAGTCCTCAACAGGCTTCTCAGTCCTGCCTCAAAACAGCCACTGCAAGCCTGCAGTTGAGGGCGGTGAGTGGGGTTTTGCCCTTGGCAAATAGTTTGTGTGCTTACCTAGGCCTCGCCACCATCTTTTCCATCGTGTCGGTGTGTGCGAGTCAGTGCTGACTAGTTTATCAACACAGAGAAAAAGCTGAAACACAACCAACCCAGCTGCCTGCTCGTAACACAGAAACACGCTTAATAAGTGGCTTTCATCAATCATTGTTGCCTGGCTTCCAGCTTGTCCCCACTGGCAGATGGAAACAGGACAGCAGGTCTCTCCATGAGGCCTTGCTCCTTTCTGAAAGGTTTCCCTTCCCTCCAAGAGCTGTTTGGTAGCAGGGACTTCCTTGGGAAACCCAGCAGTGCAGGGCAATAATGACAGTCTTTGCATCTTGCTATTGATACATGTATGACTCCTGCAGTGGTCATCCTCCTTCACACCTTCTCTGTTGCTGCCTTGCTATGCCCACATGGCTAGGATGTGGGGGGGGGGGGGGGGGGGTATTTGGGTGCTTGAGACACTCCTGTGCAGCAGCAGAGAGTTAAAGAACTGAGGCCAGAAGAACTGCATCCCTCTGAGGCAGGAGGAGCGCTGAGCCAGCTGCATGCCCTGCCCCTCAGAGGTTTTACCCACACTCCATAGCTCTGTGTATACAAATTAAAATTAACTTATTAAAGTAAATTAAACCTGTCTGAGACCATTCTCTGGCACAGAATGCCCCACACCCTTACTATTGAAGTCTCAGCCTCCAAAGCACTGTGGCTTCACCAGGCTGCCCACTGGGAATGGGGCCTGGCACGTTTTAATTCCCAAATCATACTTGAGCATCGTTTGGGAGATCATGTTTGCCTCAGGCCAAAACCAGGCCAGAAGCTACTGTGCTGGTAAAGATGATTTATCTCCACTACCCAAGAAAGCTCCCTGATGCTGTTTAGTTTAGTGGTGTTGACAAAGGACATTTGTCCACTCAGATTTACTTCCCTACTGGACTGTGAAGCCAACAGAGGTGAGATTTCACCCTAAATTGCAGGGGGAAGGGGGAGGGGGGTGTTAACCTGTTAATTCATTGTCCCTAACACAGAGAAAATATTCCCATGGAGGTAAATTATTTGTGGAATTCTCAGATGAACTTGAGTTTAAAAAATCCCATTTAATCTATCAGTGTGAGCAAATTTACCATGCCACAAGACACAGTTCTATACATAAAATATCCCATCTGGCTTTCTCCATGTTTGGGACAAACAGCTGGCATAGAAAGTATGTTACTGACATACACTTTGTTTTATTTTTTCCAGAAATAAGTGCCTGAGAATGCAGACCTGCCACAGCAGATCAGAAAGTGGTCCATCTTGCTGCGTGTTCTTTCTGGGCACTGCTCAGTCCCTTTAGCAGTTCTCTGTGCATGTGACTCTGCTTTCAGAAGAGGGAGCATCAGCCCTGCAGAAAGCAGTCAGCCATTAGGAAAGTATGTTTCCAGCTGAGGCACGATTTGTCCTTTGAAATAAGGCACAATGTTGGTAAATAGGTCTTCTAGCAAAATCCTCTAAACAAGCTATTTCTACTTTACTAGTAACAGAAGTACATATGCTTGAAGCACTGAATGTTGAGAAAATGAAATGCTTAAGCTTCTTTTAATAGTTATGGGTTAAATTTTTAATTATTTTGATAGCTATTTAATCAGTTAGTATGAGTTTTCAAAGAAGTGCTTTAAAAACCTGAAATTAAAAAATAGTCACAGAACATAAGAAGGACTGAGTCTTCACTGCCTTGTATACGGCATACCTTTGATTCTAAAATATGCTGCCATATCACTATTAAATATCCTTCTGTATACTAGTGATTACACAGGTATAAAGACAAAGAGAGTTAAGGCCACTGGAACATCACAAGTCCTCCCTTGTCCCCATGCAGCCTTCCATCCTGTATACTAATTGCATTTTGCATAGGGCTGAGACATTTTGCTGAAAAACTTCTGAGGGAAGTTGTTTTAATAAACAGATTTAATTTTTAATAAGGATGCTAAGAAGTTTGTTAAATGCTATGGGCAGGCAAACTGATGGCATGAAATCTAAGAAAATACACATAAACCAAATACCCCCTGGTATTACAGAGGGGGAGAGGAGTGATTTTCAGAGGGATTTGGGCAAAACCCCCAATTATTAAGACAAGCACCAAATGACTAACACTGACTCACTGTCTTGGCATGATGTACCTAGGTTTCCTACTGTTATTTATAGTTTTGTTCTTGTCTGGTTATGACATGCTGTCAGTAGATGAGTAGTTTGAAATGTGTTAGCCTGGGGTCCAATAGTTCTCTTGTGCCATTCAACGTCCTATAAATCTTCAATAATTTTATTTCCTTACATAACCCAAAATTCAGTCACTCATTTTTCTCCTGCACCCCGCATAATCCGCATAGTCCCTAAAATTTGGCTTGCTAACACAAGTGGAGTTCAATTTATATGTTTCTTTCTGCATTAGCTGTTCTGTCCTGTCTCTTTCTGACTGCTTGCTCCAGGGAGTGCCTCTCCTTCTTATCCTTGAGCAGAGTGGTAGGAACTGGAATCTCATGTTTTGTCTTGCAAATCCACAACTGAAGAACCAAGTTTCAAGACACTTCCTTTGACAAGGAGACATTTGGGCCTGTGTTTATAAAAGTGGTCAAGAACTTCAGGAGCTATTTTTATGCCTAAATCCCACTGATTTTTTAAAGGAATTGAGTGCTTACATAACTTTTTGAATCTATGCCCCTCTTTCAACATAAAATATAAGCAGCTGTTTTGCCACTCTAAGATATCCAGTATACACAAGAAGACTTAATAAAGAGCATTGGTATGTTTTATTTCATCTTAAAGAGAATAGAAAGGTATTTATATGAGAATGAATGAGTTAAAATGGAGATAAATGCAGGAAAATAAAGTTACATGTTAAAATATATAGTCATACAGAGCATTATATCTACACAGAAAGGATAGCTGTGCCTAGACTTAGGGGAAATGGGAGAAAATGACCCACCTGCACAGTACCTGGCAAAAAATGGTGAAAACTGATCAGCACAGTACCTGGCCAAAGCATCTCCCTTTTGGCCAATGTGCCTGGATTTCTCTTCCTGGGAAGTCAGGAGAGAGGAATGGGGCACATTTAGCACACAGGCATCTCATTCATGGCTGGGCTAAGAAGCTAGGACTGGAAGATGGAAGGTGCTTAGGATAGATATCTGTGAAAAAATGTGAAATTGAAAGCAAGCCAATTGCAAGTGGCAGGTGTAGAAGAGCAGAGGAGGGTGACACCTTCAGCTAACCTACAACTCCTTGTCAATTGTTATTGTGGAGTTTAGGATCCGGGTAATGAGGATGTTTGACATATTTTAGGCAAGAATTAAAAAGTACTGGAGGTATAAACCACTATGGTTTAGAGCCCAGTCCCTCACTAAATGGCATGGAGACAGAATTCAAGATTATATTATATTTCATATTTGTCCTCTAAGGATCTTCAGCCTTCTTCCAAAATAGCCAGTACTGGCTGCTCTAAAGCAAGATATTGCAATTACTTATGTTGGGTTGGACTTCAATCTGCATCGAGATTACAGGAACTCCAGTGAATATGTTGAATAAAACCTGATCCAATATCTAAGGCAAGCAATATTCTAAATAAAAAGGCAGAAAACTTAGACTGCTTTTTGTCAAAAAGAGTGGTGGACTACAGCATCGGGGAACATCATTGTGACAGATAAAGATTCCAGATACATGCGTGGAAACCTTGCATTTTTATCTGCGCAAAACCCATTTAACCCTAATCCATATTAGCATGAGAAAGGTCCATTTGCTCTACCACACAGGGGCAAACAGGATTCATTGACTGATTGATTTAATTAAGTATGGTGGCTCCCAATAGTTGCTTTCCTGTGCTTCAAGGTCATTTAACAACTGTCAGTGTCACACATAGAAGAAGATAAAGAACTCACTGCAATAGCAGGGAGGACAGTATATTTCTCTTGGCAGCAGGTCAACCAAGAAAACATTGATAGAAGCCGATGGCACACTGCCCTCCTGAATATACAGATGAGTTTATATCATATTTAGATAGGGACAGTGTGTTATCAGAACCACTTGACCCAACTGGTTTAGAAACATAGGGGAATTAAGGTCATGTAGCCATGGAAAGGAAAGGGTCAGCAAAAAATATATTGACAATAAAATATGTCTAGTATACTGTGGACAATTTCAGCTGAGTCACTCTGACAATAATGGAGTAAATCCCAGCATTGTGAAAAGCAATCCCACCTACATATCTTGGAACTATTCCAGTTTGCTTAGCACTTTCCATGAGGCATTTAGCAGGGATGCCCTTTCACCATTTTGCTACATGAATGTTCTGCTTGTGCAGATTCGGTCAGTCTTTTTTAAGTCTCAAATGTTAGTTGATGCTATAGTACTTTGTGTTTTTCATGTAAGATTTTATAATTACAGCAGTATTCTAAAACTGCAGGGACATGATGTGTAAGTCTTGGGAGACTTGGGAGAAAGTTTTTCTAAGTTGCTGCACAAGTTGTCTTATTATTATCGTTTATAAACTTTCTCCAACTCCTATTTCCACCGCCCAGAGAGGCTGGGATATTAAGATAGACTTAAGCCTTTAGCTTTACCAGAGAAGGTCTAGCTGTATGTGTTGCTGACTGATGAGTCCTGCCATAATTTAGCCCCTTATTATCCGTCTGATCTTATTAAACGATGTGTCTTGTTTACATTCTGTTGGAGAAGAGTTTGAATGTGAGGCCTTTGTAACTCAATTGTCTGTCAGATGAGATTCATTCGCTCCTCATCTTGGAAACAGACTCCCCATATAAATTAGATCTACCTGGATCCTAATGAAATTATAACAAATGTTGGCATGCAGTTTCTCTCATTTTCTCTTTAATGATAAATGTCATAGAAAAATAAGCATTTGCGTAATTGCTTTTCCTCACAGTTGACTTGTTAGAGAAAAAATAGCCTAACTTCTTTTTTTTTTAGCAAATCATTTAAAATCCAGACTTGAGTTACGAAACCTGAAATAGTTTTATCTTAACAAGTCTTGTGTAACTGAAATGCATCGTGTCCTCCATTTTCAAGTACAAGAGAAAGGTAGGGCTGTCTAGTAGAATATATTTATGTTGTTGAATTTAAACTTTCCTCAAAGTCCCATTACTACACACAGTGTTGAGACAGCGTTATCCCAAGAGAAGAGGTGACACAGTACATCCACTGAGCAGCTTTGCTGGAGCTCGGACAATTTACCATCTAAAACACCCCTAAGTTCCCTCAGTTGCTCTGGAGCACAGAGACACTACATTTGCTGATATTAAACTTTCTAGGAATCCTAATACAGCCACTCAGTTTTGAGAGCACTGAACTGCAGTTAAGGCCCTACACACTTCAAAGCTGGATGTTCCTCTCTCTCCTGATCTTGCCTCCAAGCCCTGCGGTGTGCAGCAATGACTCAGAGCAAACAATGTGCCCCAGGTCATCTTCATTCAATCTCGGGTTGTGATTTGTTAATGTAGGGCTTAAGCAGCAATGCTGGCTGAAGGGATCACAGCCCCCTTCTTTGCTCCACAGTGCACCAGTTATTTAGGAACTGGAGCCAGAGCAGAGTCTTTCATGGCATGCCTGGAGTCTCAGCTCCAGGAACTTCTCAGCACACCAGGCAAGCTCACCATTGATGGGTGAAGTCAGTCACCTGCATGCAACAACTTGTGGGGTTGTGCTGTAAATAAGATCAGTGTTGAGCTTCTCTGGCTTTGAAGGACAACCCCACCCTGCCCCAGAAATGTTCTAGGCTTCAGTGCAGTCTGTAGAGAATTGAATTCTCCCAGCCACAAGTATGGTGCCCCACGGGATGGAAATGGGTAAGCAGGGACAGAGAATAAGAAAGAAGTCTGTGAGCTGGTGTTGGCACACGAGTCCCCACATCATCACATTGTAGGATGGGTTCTGCTCTGCAAGATAGTTCCCTGCAGTGCCCGAGGCATGGGATGCTCTCTGATCCACCCCTCCACAGACGGCATGGACATCTTGCTGCTCAGACTTTGTAGCCAAAGCTCTGGGGCTGGAGCATCTAAAACATTCCAGGGTGGGAACGCTTCTGGGGCAAGTTCTGTTTCCTTTTGCTCCATTTGATGATATTTTAGACTGGAAGGGTTTGGAAAAGATTTTCCTTTTAAGCACATGGAACAGTCCAGCATGAAGGAAGGGTGGAGAAAATGTAAGAAACAAACAGAACTTTTTCTCATAGCATTTCTTATTTTATTCTACTTTAAAGTCTCCCTAATAAATAATTCTTGCATTCCAGCAGTGCCAAGAAATTTCAAAAGGACAGGCTGAAATTTCTCTTAGGCAATAGGAATCAAAAACCTAAATATACTTAATCAATGCATGCTGATATCCTACCATGTGCATAAATCCGATACTCCCCAAGGTATGTGTGTCACAGCCAGGAAGTGAGAACGGGCCTTCACAGTCACACAACTAGCAAATCAGCCTGGTTTGTGCCTCACTCTGGAACTGTTGACATGTTCATAGTTTTAATGTAAAAGTCCTGGGAAGTTAGGCAACATCCTAATGATACGTGGGGTCAGATCTATTTTTCTATACCAACACAGACGTTTGAGTGAATCCAGGCAGAACAGTTCAGAGGTTTGCTAGGTCTCTGTAGTCATCAGGTGAACGTGGCTAAGACACTTCCACTTCTGCAGTTAACCACATCCTAGCAGGAAGAGGTTAATACACCATCTGGCGTCCCTGGATTTAACTGGAGACTTCACTAGTCCCAAAAGACGTCTTTCACCTGGGTTGGTCGGGGGCTAATAGCAAATTAAGACATAAACTTGCACATCTGGCAGCACAGTGGGACACTTTAATCACGCTGCTACTCCACCCTCCCACACGCAGAACAGTGCTCAAACTGCCAGCGTAGGGACCCACGAACCCGTTGTGTCACTGCCTTTGTTTTATCTTCTTCAGGAGATTGAAAAGCTGACAACGAATACAGCAGATACTCCAGATGCTCAACAATTTCCTGTTCCACGTGGGAGGGCAGCATTCAGGTGCTGACTCCAGGCAGCCTCTCCTACACTGTGGTTGCCAGCTGGGTCTATTCTAGCAGGTACCTGGTAGGATGTGCCTTCTTTCAGCTCCCTGCCACATGCTATCAGATGACTTCTAGGAACGCTAGGCGTTTCAAACCAGGCTTCACACTGGTTTGTGCTGCTAGAATTGGGCAAAATTTCCTTACAGGTGTTAAGCATGTGGCCCTAGTATCTCAATAACCGAGCCACTCCCTGCAACAATTGATTTTTCTAGTTAGATTGCCCTTAATAAAATGATAATAGAAAACCTGAAAGTCTATAGATAATAAGGAGACCTTGGGCTATTGACAAGGTTGGTATCTTTTAAAGGAAGGAAAAATGCTGCTTGTAAAACTGCTCTGTTGGAAATATACATCTCTTCTTTTCCCAGAAGGATGAAATTCAGTACAAACCTGTACTGTTTGCGGGAGATTCTCGGGGTCTCAGCTGCACATGTGATAGTAGGCTCGAGTTCCAGTTAAGCTCAAGGGAATTGCCAGGCTCTGTTCTGCTATGCTCTGCTTCCTTTCTCTAAATATTGCCTCAATCTTTGAATTACAGGTCAGTTGACTGCTGCCAGACCTCTCTTGTGCTATTTCTGAAAGCTTTTATTTGTAACAAATCACCAGTGAATAGCAAACACTGCCTCCTTTAATATGCCTCATGCATTTCATTCCCGATAAGATAGGATGATTACAACCTTGTGCAACAGTACTTCAGGACTGAGAACAACCAACCTTTATTTACTTAATAGATCTTGACAATTACTGGTGTAGTTACACTGGAAAACTCATCAGAGTCCTTATTAAGCTTGCTCGCAGCTTTGCATCCTCATCAGTGAGAGTGAAATCTGCCTGCAGCTTTGCCACCCCAGGATCTGTGAACTGATCAGTTTTCATAAGCAAATGGTCTTGAATGAGAAACCTGCAGGTGAGGGTGCTTCGAGGAAAGCAGCACTGGGGACATTTTTCTCCACTGCTGAGCTGAGTCACCTGTCCCAACATGTCAGTGGAGGAGCTGCCTGATGGGAGACTCCCTTTCATCAATGAGATGTACTGATAATTCTTCATCTTCTCAGGGTGTTACATTTCTTTTTAGCTCTGCAGGCTTCTCTGGATTTCTCAGCCCTCTCAACTGTAGCCCGTAACTTTCCAAAAGTTTCTAGATGTCTCACAAGGAGGTACAGGGAGAAGTGTGCTGTGTTAACCTCATTTTCCCAGCAATTCCAGCTAACTGCGGTGTTTTCATATCCTGTCCTGCTGCTCTTGCCCAGGACAATGATCTGCAGCCATTTCACTGGTGGAAAAACCTCCTTCTGTGCTGTATGCTGTGCTGGAAACTGCTATGAAAACTGACCTAACTCTGCTGTGAGCAATTACAAAAAACACAAGCCAAAACCACAAGTAAAGCAGGCAAGTAATAGAAGAGGGGAAACTGACACAATGAAAGGCAAACTTGAGCAGTTTTCAGGAGAGGTAAAAAGAGGGCAAAATATAAGATTGATAACAGAGACAAAAACCTCCCTTCAGCAGTCTCTGTTGAGGAGCTATCATAGCAGAAGGTCCTACACTAGTTTTCCCAAAGGCCTAATCCTGAAAATGCTGCATTTTAGTTCTCTTTGCACGGGATAAGTAAAGAAGTATGCAGGAAGCATGTTTATATCCAAATGCTTAAGAGCTTCCGAGCTACTCAGAGTCTCTGTAGAATATATGCTTCTTTCCTAGGTGTTACCTCAGGTACTAAGCAAGGATAACTTGCCAGCTGTGCAGTAACTTACAGGTACAGGGTATGCTTCTCTTTATTTTCTTGCTTGATCATTATTTTTTAGAGCCTGTTCTGCACCCCATTGTGCAGCAGCAAACCATTAAGAGATTGGAGCTATCACAGAGAGAAAGGTGGAGAATGAAAGCAAGGGCCATTTAATGGGCGCGATAATCATACCAGTTCTGTTTTACACATTCTTTGTGTGGTGATTGTAGACGACGTGCAGATCTCTTGTGAAGCTTAGAAGACGCGTATGAATGGACAGTATTCCACAACCAGTCATGCAACCATATGAAAAATCGTGTCTCCTTCCACTGCTGTTTTATAAATCCCAGAGGCTGTCAGACCGTGGGAAGCACAAGACATTAAACATGTCTTTGATCAGTCACAGGCTGATGAAGCGCAGGGCAGCAAGCCTGACAGCCACCCGTCATTCAGGCTAAATGGAAGAGCAATTAAGTTCCTGTATGCAGGAAGATGACAGGACACATCATAAATGGACTCACTGCCCAGGTACACCAAGTGGGATAAAGATGTGCAGGGGTAGAAGGAGCCAGTATGCAACTGGCTGAGCTGTACATAGCTTTGTGAAAATAAAATAAAATAAAATAAAATAAAATAAAATAAAATAAAATAAAATAAAATAAAATAAAATAAAATAAAATAAAATAAAATAAAATAAAATAAAATAAAATAATCAGCAGACAGAAAACGAGCAGCTCTAACTGCAGCCAGGAGAGGAGGCAGAACTCAAACATCAGCCCAGCCAGAAATGCAAGGTCAGGCACGGTCACTGAGAAAAGCTCTCATTCTGTGTGTTCTTACAGTGTTCAGAGACACAGAGCTGCTCTAAAGATGTATGAATTTATCTGTGGGTTTATGCTCCTCCCAGGAGAAACCACCCAAGTGTTCAGGCCAGGAGGAAGCGCTGTGAGCACAAGATACGTACGCTGAAATGTTGCAAATGCTGGTACAGAAAAGCCATCCTTCCCTTATGTATAATAATACCTCAACATGATAGCACAAACTCTTCTGTGGATAAAAATGGCCCTGTAAAATCAAGACAAGGGATCTTCCTAAAATGCAGACTTCAGTTCAAAGGGAAATTGCTGACTTAATGAAGAAATTACGGGAGGAGATCCTACAGATTGTATTATTCAGGAAGTGAGAATAAAATCATACTAGCATCTCCTGACCTTAACATTTATGATCAAAGTAGGCATCTTGTCAAAACAGATATTTTGTTTACTCCTTTAGTTTTCCTTAGAGAATGTATGCATAAAAGCTAGTTGATCTACACTGTGCCTACGGGGCTGTTTTGCAAAAGACTTGAATGGGAGGAGATGCATCCTCTATTAAACATGGCAAGGCAGAATAATGCTAATAAACAGAGGAGTTATTTGGCCTGATAGTTATTTGGAGTATGTATCTAATCTGGAATTTCAGTAAATAATGATTAAATTATTAGATAATTATTCATACTTCACACAAATTCATTAACACAGGTTTTATTCTTTTTTCTTTTACCTCCTATCTTGCTTGTATCTGCTCATGGGTAATTTTCTGTTGGGCTAATTGCCACAGAGTGCGATAGTCTCATTACATCACCTATGTTGCATGTCATCATTGATTAGGACGTGTCCTCACAATCCAGATTTAAAACAGAAATGATGCTGAAAGGGGTGCCCACGCCTATTCCATCCAACCTCAGCCAAACGTACTTACTTGCTTCCTCCTGCCTGCACTAGTATTTATATGACTAGTATTTATCTGATCTATTCAGATCTGGCTGAAAAATAATACAACACTGCAAAGAAAAGGTTTGTTTTCAACCAGAACAGAGTGACATCCATCTGAACACCAGTCAGGGCAATGAAGATCATGCATGCCAGTGTGGTGGGGAATTATGGGCAGTAAAGACAATAGATGCTGCACAGATTGTACATATAAAAAGCAATATCCAGGAGAGAAAACAGCACTGAAGAAAACAGTTTTCCAGAAACTGTGTGGAAGCCACACTAACTACAGAGTATACAAAAGACATTCCTTTTCACAGATGGTTTATTTCTGAGACTTCAAATAATCAATCAACAACTTCCGCATGCCCTGCATCAGCCAGCCAAACTCAGTCAGAGATTTTGTCGTTTCATCTTCTGATTTTCCCTTGTCTAGGCACAAGAAAATAAATGACCAGTTTGCAGTGTCAAAAGTCAGGTTTCTTTTTATCATTAATGTATGAGAGATTATTTGTACAGCAAGGTGTGAGACTGCCTTACCCATTAGACCTTTACTCCTAGTTAGTCCAGGACTACTGTATGTCTGTCCCTTGCATATATTGCCTGGTTGAACTCAGGTAGCTTTAATTTATTCATGAATCTTCAGTGAATACAACTGCCTAGGATGCTTTCAGATTACCAGGCCAAATTCTGCCTTGTTTTTGATTTCACTCAAGTGTAAAAAATTCCGGAGTCACCAGAGGGCACCATTATAGATAGTTTTATAAGCACCATTTAAGTGATGCTCTAAGAAAATAGAATTTGGGGAAAATTTATTCTGTGGCAAAGTGATTACGTTGGTTGCATTATTTGTTTTCATGCATCGTTTCCTCACACTGTATTGTAATTTTTCATTATACAAAGCATTTTAAAAAGTGCAAAACGAGACACTTGAGCCCAACTTTATTTTTTGTACATTTCTCCTTAGCTACAAGATATTTGATAACATCAACTAACATACACGTGTGCATGTGTACATGAAAGGAGGCAAACTCATTCCTAGACCAGCTATTTGCCAAAAGGAGAGCTGCAAGGATGTGTGAAGCTCCTAAGTATGTTAGCAATGGGCAGAATTTTCTTTCTGTATCAAGGTATTTCTGTTGTGATTATACTAAACTTCAAAACAGAATCAAGATGAAAACTTGACACAATCACTGGAGCTGGACAGGACGTCTGGAGAGCATCTAGTCCAACCTCCCTGCTCAGAGCAGGCTGCTCACAGCTCGGTGTAGTTGGCTTTTAGTACCTCCAAGGACAGAGATCCCACAGCCTCTCTAGGAAATCTGCTCCAATGGCCTCTCGCAGAGGAAAAAGGTTTGCTTAGTTTTGAGCAGACCTTCCCGCGTTTCAGTTTGTGCCCAGTACCCCGTTAACAATCACAGGGAGTGTGGCGTTCATGGAAAATGAGGTGAGCAGTTCCGACTGCCTCTTGCTTAGGCTCAGCACTGTACCACACACACTGCATTGCAGCAAATGCTACAAACTCCGCTGAAAACAGTTTAATTATAAACAGATCCAAATCAGAGAAGTGAGTAATTAAAAATGTGCGTTTTATCTTCAGCATCTCTTCCTTCCTCGATCTCCCAGTTTATGTGGCTTTCACTCTCAGCTGTATTTATCATGATGAACCTAGGAGATTAAGATAAACTACAAGAAATCACAAATGACACCATAATCCATTTGATTTTAAAGAAATTTTATTTCCAGCAAGTGGTTATCTTTTTCTTCTCGAACGCAGCATTGCCTTGCAATGTTTCACTAGCAAAGAAAAACAATTTACCTTCCTTTACACAAAGGGATTTAAAAAGGAGAAGTCAGGCTCGTGTTGGAAGCAGGCAGCCTCCTAGCGCTCCTTGCCAGCAGGGAGTCAACTCAGCTAATTCCCACACCTCTTCACAAGCTGTTGCTGCCAGACCTGCAGCTATGTTAAGAATAAAGCGGTTCCTTTCCAAACACATGTTTTCAAGGACTTGTGTATTTTTTACAGTATCAGACTTGGCGTTATGACATCCTTTCCACTGATTATTGATAGATTCATTTGAACCCTATTCATGCTTATCTGGAGAGATAATCTTGCACGCAACAGCACAATGTGGCAATAGGCAGAGCTCGGAGTCGGCCCCTAGACGTGTCTAGGGAAGTATTTTATATGGATTTAAACAATACATTTTTTAAAAAGGCAAGAGTTAACCACTGCAATGCAGAGTAAGGACTGATGTACCAGCTAGTTAGCACAAACCAGCAGCTCTGCGGGGAGTATCCATGCACACACTCTTAGCTGTCCCCTTCCTCCTTTCTATAAATGCAAGATATGTTTATTTTTATTATGTCATGCTTACTATTGGGCACCACAGGGAAGAGCCTACACACACACAGGCACAGTAAAACCAGCAATAAATGTAATGCAGTGCATCCACAGAGCTAACAGGCCAACGTTAATATGTGCATTTCTGTGTTTTATCAGAGTATCTGCCAGCCTTCTGGAACTGTCACTGCATTATTCACCGAGCAGTGGTTCAGATGCTTGGTAACTGGAAGCGCTACCACACTTCCAACGTGCTGGATTTGTTTGAGAATTTCTTCCCCTCCTCCAATTTTATTTTCTTTCACCGGACAATTTAGGAATAAATCTGCAAATTATCTTTATCCAGCAGCTGCATCAGACCTGGCACTGTCAGGTTTGCAAACACTGAAGTTAAGCTGTGCAGCCACAAGGAGCCTTTTGTTGATATTTTCAAGTAGGTAGGTTTAATGGAAGAACAACAACGACCACACATTTTGCTCAAACGATTAACGACAACATCCTGTGTTTGGGAAGAGCTGATTTTGCCAAGGAGATTTCTCTCTGAATTCATCCCCATTAGCTACTTCAGCTATGCAAACCACACCAGGAAAGTTGTGCTGCCTTTTGAAGAGCTTCACTCAGGACTTTGCAAGAGGTCTAATTATTCAAAAATGCCATTTCTTCATCTCTGATGATTTCACCTGTAAGCAAGCAGTATGCACGATAACAAAGAATAGAATTATTAAGCAGAAACCTGGGGACACTTTGGAAGCACTTTTCAGGCTTCTTTGAAGGGCTCAGCAGTGCCATGGATGAGGATGGTTGGGTTGGTAAAT
Organism: Anas platyrhynchos; assembly: GCF_047663525.1. Taxonomy (NCBI): domain Eukaryota; kingdom Metazoa; phylum Chordata; class Aves; order Anseriformes; family Anatidae; genus Anas; species Anas platyrhynchos. The sequence goes on from NC_092587.1 coordinate 14,062,216, forward strand.
GTATTTGAGGTTCCAGAAAGCTTTCAATCATGATTCTCAACAAGGCTTTTAAAGAAACCGAGCTACTATAGCTCCAGAGGGAAAGTCCTTGCAGGGGTAAGAGACCAGAAACAGAACACAAGGCTCAGAGTAGACAAAGTTTATCAGTGCAGAACCTCAGAGATTTGTGATGGAGCTCCGTGTACCTGGAAAAGGGGAGGACAAGAACATGGCAGTTTACTGATGATACAAGTTATTCAGGGTGGTGAGAATGACAGGTGATAGACTGAACAAGCGTTAGTTGACAAGAGAATAGCAAATAGGTACAATACAGGTAAGTGTAAAATCATGTACAGGCAGAAAAACAACTCTAACGTCACATGTTCATCAAATAAGACAGGACTCTTCAGGCTGAAAAAGAGAAAACTGAAAGGATGTTACAGAGGCCTGCAAAATCCAGAGCATCTTGGATGGCAACTGTTCACTTTCCTTCCAAAATAAGAATGAACTAATGCCCAGTAAGGTAGTATGAGGTTCAACACAAAGGAAAAAAGGTGGCTTTTCACCTTGGAACAGGTGATTTCCTGAACTCTTCACTAAAGGATGCTGTGAACACTGAAGTGGAATATTAGTTCAGCGGAAGACCCGACAATTTGTAAATTAAATCTATTCAAGATTTGCTAAATACACAAAACCTTGAATCAGCGTGGGATGTGAAAACAGTTGGAGGCTAAGAGTAAAGAAGGAAGCTTTTATATTTGACCTGTTCTTAGGCTTTTATCAAGGCACTTACAGTGTCTGCTGGAGACACTGAGGTAGATGGAGCCTGGCCAAGCCTGGCATAGCCACTCTTGCTTTATATTCCTGTTACTGCTGTACGAAACAATTGTAATCCTCAGGAGAGGTACACTGATAGACACTGCTATTTAGCTGGAAATGTCACCACCGAACAGCAGCCAGCCCAGACGAAAACCACGGTGGGTCAATAAACCTGAAATAAGCAACATCTTTAATCCCTGAGGAGCCAGCAACGGGAAGAGCTCACTGCACACGCTGCAGTCAATTGCTTTGGCATCAAAGGTGTCACTAAGTTTGGGACTTTGCATCAGGCCAGGAAAATAATGTATTTGTGTCCTCAGAACAACTTCAAGCTTCTACTGCTAGCAATGGATCCACAGAAAAGACAGTACATGTGCTTTTTTAAGAGAGCATACCAGTAAAGGCCACGTTTTCAGAGGAGTGGTAGCTATTTAGTTAGCTCTGTAAGATAATTACCTCTTTTACTCTGGAATTTGCACCTCATTTGCAGAAATGAAGTCCTTTCAGGCATTTGCAGTGGGCAACTTGAAAAATTATTTTTAAGGGACTAAATCAATCTAATCCTCAAGCGTGACTTCTGGGGAGCAGCAGCACATTCTGTACAGAGCAAAAAGTGAATAATTAAAAACACGTAATCACGTAGTACGGAGTAGGCTGGAAAAAATCTAAACTTGCATCATACTCTTAAGAGCCAGGGAAGTTTGAAACCCCACTTAAAATTACAGTCAGCGGAGGAACTTTATACCTAGCAAATGCTGCTACCTTTAAATGAATGTAGAGAGTTATTTCTGTCTTTGGGAATATATAAAGCAGTTTTGTGGCTGTATTTTGAACATGCACACTGCGTGGTTGGGGTTAACTCTGCAGACTTGTGCCGGGGGGCAGTCCAATCTCCAAGCAAGATGAGGCTGAAGTTCCCTGTCCCTGCGTGTGCCTGGGGCCCTCGGCAGCTCCTGGCATCGCAACACACGAGAAGAAAGAGCACAAGGGGGCGCCGGATACCTCAAATAGCCCGAGTCTTTCCCACACCGTCTCTAGGATGTCGTATTGCAGGGATGGGAGAGCACAAAAAGGCCCCGAGCAACACCTTGGGCTGCAGACGGTCTAGCCTGGGTTTTACTACAGTATCGAGGGCATTTGAGAATATTTTTATGATCTATAGACTTTTTTTTTCCAAAAAAAAAAAAATAAATAAAGCATGTATTTGTTTGTTAAAAAAACACTGGCATAGGTGATATTTTAATGGTAGGAAAGCAGAGAAATCTTTAGAACAAGAGTAAGACAAAAGCCAAAGACTTTAAACATTTGTGTCAACTCGAATCTGGCAGGCACCCAGCCAGACTCTCGCAGCTTGCTGGCTGCTTGTACCAGAAGCCACTTCCTCTGCAGCACCAGGCCTATCAGCACCCTTGGGTGCTGGCTGGGGCCGGGCTGGGGGGCAGCCCAGGCCTCTGGGTGGGAGTTTGAAGCTGCCCAGCGCTGCTGCTGTGGAGCTGAGCCACTGGAAAAACAAAGCCACAACCCCCCCCCGCAGCAGCCCTGCGGGGAGCCCTCCCATGCGTATCTGGTTAGGAAATGAATCAGGGCATTTTTCTCCCTCCCCTGGCCCTGGGCACGGTGACAGCCCCATTCAGCAGAGGGGAGGAAGGCTCTGCCCAGGGTCCTCTCCAGCTGCAGATGACTCATGCCGGAGGAGCCCCTTCCAGACAGCTTCAACAGGATGAAGTCTTCCCGAAGTTTTTTTCCCGAGCTCGTTTTAATACAGATTTCTATCACTCAGAGCTCTCTAATTGCTACTTCCACAGCACAGCCCAGGCTGGGTGGTGTTCTTCGGAGGCAGAAGAGCTGCAGACCCAAGCGGACCCTCCCCAGATGTGCCAGGGCCTGCCCGCTGCCTCCCGGCAGCACGCTCCTCCCTCTCCCACAGCCATCTCCCCACGGAGAAGCCAAACCACTCCTGCGTGTCCCGAGGAGGCAGCGAGGCTGGGAGCAGCTCCCGGAGGAACAAGCCCTGCACACCCGTTTGGGGCCTGGAGCTCTCCCGGTGCTCGGAGGAGTGCGACCTCCGCGGTGCTTCCCTCCTGGGATCGGCGGTGCCCAGCCCGAGGAGCAGGGGCACAGCTCAGGCTCTGCTCCCACTTTGCTTCAGGGGTAAGTGCCCTCTGTCTATTCCTGCCTCTCCCACAGCGCCACAGGCTCCAGGTGCTCACCGACACGAGGTGAAGATGCCCTGAGATCCTCCTGCTGCTGCCTGCTCTGCTCCAAAGGCCGCTCACAAAGAGGGGTCCCTCCCTTTGGATTTCCAACAGGGCAGAACCGAAGCCTTACCGGAGAGCAGTGAAGCCTTCCCAGTGGGTTCAGGAGGAGCACAGAGCCATGCTCCCCACCGGTGCCATCATTATGCTAATGCACAGGGCAGGAAGCGCAACCAAGCGTAAAACCCACCAAAACTGCACGAAGCAGAAACACCGCCAAGGGCGCTAACGACCACGCTACATTGAAAATGAAAAGGGTTTGGTTCATTTAACTTCTTCCAGGTTTAGTAATCTCTGGTGTCACTCCTAACAGTCCCCAGATAGGCGGTGTTCAGGGCCTTTCGACTTCACAAGGAAACTTATTTTTTTTTCCCCAAGACAATGTCTTACCTGCTACAAACTGAGCTCACTGCTTTAACATCAATCTGATGATCTTCATCAGCTGACTGGGATTTGCACACCAAGTTAATCTACTAGTCCACTGCCAATGATGTATTTTACCTATACATGCTTGCATTTGGCTTTTTACTATGCAGATTCCCTTCTCTGTTCTCCAGAAACACACAGTGAGATGTTCAGTCTCCACCAGGATGGCTTGTTTGCCTAAATGCAGCTGCCTAAACCAAGTCTGGACTTCTTCACAGTCACGCAAAAGCCACCTGTGCCACCTCTTATCAGTGTAAACATACAAACAGGGTCATCTGAACCACACTTTATTGGTAAGACTTCTCTTTGTCCTAGAAACGTCTATACAGATCTTTCTATACAGAGCTTAGAGCACAAAGTCACGTCTGTGTCCCCTACCTGCCTTTGGTTCAGGCAGCGAGCCCACCGTACAGCACAATATCAAACATTTCAGCCTTACCAGCACCTCATTCCTCTCCGAAGCATGTTCAGAAGATGCCATTTTCTGCAACATAAGTGACCCCACACAGAAATTGCAAAATGAAATACAAGCAGGTGCTGCTGTTATTCACGAGACATTTTTGGTTCCCCGCTGCTGTATCTATATATTCTACCTAATGTTTGGAAAATACAGCAATCATGTCATTACTTCCCCTCATAATTCAGCAGATCCTATAAACCTGGAGATATTGAATATAATTAATCTCCTTAAACTTTGGAAAATCTGATCTAACGATCCTCTCTATTTTTAACCCTCCTATTTGAAGTAAGATGAATATATGGCTGTTTGATACAGAAAATACAGGCAGAGAGTAATTCTGCTCTCAGCCTCTAAGCAGAGTTCTGTACAAAACACACTCACAAGCCTCAGGCCTTCCAAAAAACTTCCAACCATAAACAGAATTAAAGTCTTAGAACAGCCAGTAGTTATTTGGGACTGCTGAACTAAGGCAGCCTCTCTCGTTTATGCCTCCCTTTATGCCAGGGCTGATAACGGGACCCTCCAGACACAAAAGCTGTGTATATCTGTGACAGTGGCATTACACCTGAGTGCAGTCACTCCTGCCAGCTCTGCAGTCAGCTGGGGAATGAGCTACAGGCCCTAAATTCACCCACCTTGGTTTTGTAAATGTATTTCCCATTGTGTTTTGAAAATAAATTGCATTTCTCTTGCTGGAAGAATGGGGTAGGTACCATTGACTTACAACCCACAGCAAGTAATTCTTCACGTTGATTACTACAGGGTGCAGGCAAGTGAACAACTTCACTGCTGCTGAGTGCTGCAGAAACTGGGTTGGGTTCTCTGCTCCCAGGGCTGTTCTCTCGGCTTCTTTCTAACAGGTGTGGAAACAAGAAAGGAGAGTTTCTGGCCTAGGTTTCTGAAGAAAACTGAAAATCCTCACTGCTGAATTTGTTCAAAGCTTCACACTAAGCCCAACAGCAAGAAGTTAACAGTTTCTCTTTAGAGAAACTGTTAAACTCTAAAGAAAGAATGGAAAAAATGTGTAATGATGCATGCACCTCAGGCATGGGTCTGTGTTGTGCCCGGTGCCGACCCTGCTCTCACACTCCTCCCTCCACTACCAGCAGCAGCACATCAGCAACAGGATGCCGGCCGGTCTGGAACACATACTCATGAACCTATGAACTCCTATTGTTTTAAGGAAAGTATTTAAGATTGTAGCTTCCCCTGGAAAGCCTCCATGCTGGGGGACAAAGTACCTCTAGAAGCTGAGGCAAGGCCGTCAGCTTCTGAAGTCTCACAAGGGCTGTAAGGGGATGGCTACAATCAGAGCCATTACTGTAGTGACCAACATCCACTGGATGGGAAGGGTGAAATGCACCTGAGATCAGTGCTTAAAAAATATGAAGAGATACTGTGCAAGGAGCTGAGCCCGAAGGCTTTGTGCCCTGAGACACCGTACTGTGTAATCCCACTGAGCAGCAACCGCAGGCTGAATTACCAAGGCCAGGACCGGATGCAGACCACGAGGGAGCAGGACAGGAAACTTGTTGCTGAGGCTGATGTAATATTTTGACTCAACGAAGAACCCCAAAGCGTTCAAACTACAGGCTGAACTCATCCAAAGTCGTGTAGTTTCAACAGAACAGGCTGCCCAGGACTGCACAGCCATAGAAACACGTTATTACCAGCCCATATAACGGTGCTCTTTGTAGAAGCACGAAGGTAAGACAACAGTCAAGGTAAAAAGACAGCCACTTCTCCTTGAATTCCCTTCAGGACCACGCCGGGCTACAGAAGCAACGCTGTGCGGTTACTGATGGATGGGGCTCGCTGCGGATTCTTGGCAGCTACACCCGCATCACGGGACCAGTCGTTTATTGCCACGTGCAAGCACTGAAGAGATGCAGAAAGGGTGAGCTCCCCTCTCTTGCAATGGGTGTGCCCTCCCAAAAAAGGGGGCTCCAGTGGTCCAGCCGGCCCAGGAGGAGCCCGTTCCCCAAAACACAGGGATGGGGGCATGCTCTGCACCCTCAGCAAGCACAGTCCCCTCCCCACTGCCCCCAGCTGTGTGGGGTCTTGGGGCTGGGGTCACCCAGAGAAGCTGTCTGTCTGTCCATCCCTCCATCCCCAGCTGGAACACGCAGCAGCTCCACACGAAAAAGCAAATCTCATCCTGAGGGAACTTGTGTTTACTTGAATGCCTTCCCTATAATCCCATTTTATGGGCCACACATTTTGGGAGCGCTGAGCAGTCAGGAGACTGGCAGCAACTGAAGCGAGGCAGCTCCTTTCAGAGGGCTGCTGAAAAGCTCAGCCCAGCCTTGAACACTCTCATGGCAGCCCTGTGCTCAACATCACAGCATTATCTTAGCTAATATTTTGGTCTTAAACGGGTACTGAATTCTACCAAGCTATATAAGAGCTTGTTTGTTTTTTAGAAAAGAGAAAACTAAAATATTTTTAGAGTTCACTTTAAAACATTCTCCTGTTTGAAAATTTAACATCACAAATAGCACCTCATCTTAAAAAAAAAATATTGTCCAAGATAACGTAGGTGAAGGAGGAAAACAAAAAGGTAGTGAGAAAACTCTGCTATTTTTGACTTGATAGGTCCCTTCTCTGGGGACAGGTCGAGTTAACGTGTAGGCAGGATGGCACAGATCTCAGCAGTGAGAGCAGAGATCCAGAAGACGAAGTACCCGCTCTCTGGTTGGGTATGAAATCCGGATGCCCCATTCTCTTTTTACATGAACGACCAGGCAAGGATGAAGCAACACCAAGGACAATTCATGAAGCTGGCAGCAACCCGCATTCCTTTCGACCTCCCCCTCCCCGAAGACAGCAAATACCCAGGGAGCTACAACTTTCAGGCTCCAAGTCTGTCAATTATCAATTAAATCACACAACTAATTCCGACATTCCCAGCTGCTTTCACCAACACACCACCTTTGTTCTCTCAGCGGGGAGCCCAGCGTGGCAGCTCGCCCTCCCACTTGAGCAGGAGCAGAGTGCTCAGTACCTGGCAGGGCCAAGCACTTGTTAAGCTGCTGGGGCTCCTTCGCATTGCTATTTTCCATACAGTGCTTTGAAGAAGAGGGCAGGCAGAAAATACAGGCACTCACAATCCTGAAGAACAATGGGCATTTCTGTGAGCTGGTTTTCTACACAGGATGTAGGGTGGGCCTTCAAGCTTGTGTAATCAGTCTGGAAGTCCAAAAACCACACTGAGAACATGCTTTTCCTTTAACAAACAGTCACCCAGTCTAACGTTAGTTTACATGGCTGTTATTCACCATTAAGGCAAGTTTTCAGTTGAAAAATACTTGGAAAAGAATCTGAATTTCTCCAATGAGGTTTATGAATCTTACTTGGATCTAATTAAAAATATATATATAGCCCTTTTATCCCAGCAAGAGCTTTATTTAGGGGTGGAAGCATCACTTCCACTTATTGAAACTGGAGAGAGGAGTTGCATCACTGGGACAGCTTTACATGCTAGCTCGTGTCCTAGGATCACCTAGGACAGAAATGAAAACTCAAGGGACTAGCAGCATTTTCATCCAACACCCTGGGAAAGATTTAGGATAACCTGAGTGGGTTTCACTCTTCTGGATGCTGACTGTAAGATACTGGGGTAAGAAGAGACAGCAGATTAGAAGGAACAAAAAAGGCATACAGGAGCAAATGCATTGTTTCACATTATTCCACACTCAGAAAGCTGCAGAAGTATTCCCATTTAGGTAATATGCTGCTTGGAAAAAAAAAAAAAAAAAAAAAAGGAAGAACTTGCACTTGACCACATAAATACTTCCATCACAAATGCCTGTGTTGTATGGCAGAGGCAGCACAATAAAGGCATTAAGAGTCTTTAGACTGGGCCTTGAACTAAGCCTCAGAGGAATATGCTTCCCAGAAAGCAGCAGGCTGGTATTTCCTAAGCACTAGCGAGCAAGCCATGGCATTACAGAAGCCCGAGATTTAATTGGAGTGATCACCATGAAAAAAGAACAAGCATCAGCTACGTTTTTTTCATTTCAAATGTCTATTCTAAATGTCTAAGTGTCACTTGTCTGAAAACATGACCACCCCCTTTCCTGTCTGTCCACCTCTTGAAGTGGTAAAACCTGGTTTATGAAGAACAACTACTTTAGAAGACAGGTTTTATATAAATTCCTCTTAACGTTCACATTTATGGTAAAAGCACAGACCTTATATTTGACACTAAAAGACTGCTATACCAAACTGTTAGGAATGCTTCTATTATAAGACTAAAACAAGTGTAAAAACAACTACGTATTGCATAATACTAAATACATACAGACTATTTTAACATGCTCCTATATATTGTCAACTCCAAGCAAAACAAGCTAGTAATGTGAGTCTTTATCATTGTTTCCTGCTCACTGTTTTCAGAGTAATTTTTACGAAGCTATAACTTTTTCTTCTGCAAGCAGCTTCTCTTTCTGTAGGAAATCAGGAGTAATGTGACTTAAGATTGAGCAACTGGAAGAAAACCAACAGATCTCCAGTATATAGAAACTTATTCTTGCATGCTAGCAGGTTCCAAATGGGTAGAAGACAGCAAGACATCTTCTCCCAAGCTTCATGTTAACTAGGATTAGCATGTTGTATTCTTTTAGGCAAATTATGAAGGGACAGAGATTCAGCAGGATTAGATGCAGCAGTTCCTGCCACACCCCACCATATTTTGGCAGTTATCACACAATTTGAGTCAGAAACCATTGCAGTCTATGCAGAACCGTTTGGCTTCTGTCTTCATCTCCAGCAAGTTCTTGCCTGGGTACATGTACTACACAAAACCAGCTCCTGTAGCTGCAGAGGGGAAAGCTGCAAGGAAATTCCAAGCCCTAACAGGAAACCCCATTTCTGTGATTCAACAGGTTGCTTCTTTTCATCCAAGAGCACACCAACCAGTGCAAGCAGCACGGCATTAACTACATGAGAGTGCTTTTCCTGTCTGCATTAAAGAACTTGAGCTCAGCCAGCCAAAACTGAAGCAGTCCCATCTCCCCTCATCTAACTCCACTGTATGCCCCCTTACTACTTTATGTACTTTTGGCTAGGGTAGTGGAAGAGAGAGGGAAAGAGAAAGACATGCTGCAAAACAACTGCATTTCGCCTCAGAATCAGCACTGCCAGATGAGCAGAGAACTTTTCTGGCTTGCTTAGTTAGTTTTTGATTCTTTTATTTTTTTTTAAATAAATAAATAAATAAAAAACCAACAACAACAACTAACCAGCATAATATGCTCACGCTGTAGTCTATCACTCTGGTAGAAGTAAAGCAAAACATCTCAGTGAAGGCTTACAGTAGTTACCCTGACACGCTGGAAGAAGACTGCATATTACAGTGATCGGACCAGAGGAATTACAAGCCATTTTCTTGCCAAATAACAATGAAAATACCCGAAGAGTTTTGTTAACATCACAAGCCACAGAACAATTAGATTCCATTCTGCTCCCTACAGCTCCCATCTGGTTTCAATTTGCGAGAGAAGACTGAAGAATGTATTCAGAAAACGTCAGACAGTTGTAAACATCAGTCTCCCTGCCAGCACTACTAGTAACTCATGAGGTACTGGAGTTACCATGGAAAGGAGTGGGGGATGAAGGCTTGCTCTGTCATTAAGCTCATTGTTTTAATTGCATTGTTTTAAGCCGTGAAATGAAAGTGAGAAAAACGTTTGATGCAAAGAAGAAACACTTGCAGAAAATCAACTTGTCTGTTGTGTTTTGTGACACCATGGTATCAAACTGGAGGAAGACAAAAAGCATCAGAACAGGCTGCTGGGGCAACTGGACCCCTCGTTTTCATGAGGCTGGTAATTACAGGCCACGCTGTTGCCTCATTTATTCCTTGTCATGTTATAACCAAAACCCAAACCCCTGCTTCGTTCGCTGCAGAAACAGCTTTGTTAAATTGTGACAAGCTAATGAAACTACAGCTAAGAGCATCTCCTAGTTAAACATTGACCAATATGCCTTTGAGGGTATTTTGTCCCCTCTCTCTGCCATGGTTTTCCTATGCTACAAAATTCCTAAAGCCACATTTTTCATTAATGATTAGTGATTAATTTCTAGTTACCTTAAGCTTTGACATCAGGCACCGATAAATTTTGTTGGAATAGATGCAAGAAGAGGAAGAAGTGTTTCTGCAGCAACAGGAGCTTGGAAGGGTGGATTGTGCCCCGCATCACCCAGCAGCTCCCTTCTGTTTTGAAGGGAGGCAGCAGATCTGCACTGCCTCTCCTCCCCCCAAGGGAGAAAAAAAAAAAAAAAAAAAAAAAAAAAGGGGTGGGAGACTGATCTACCTACTGAAGAAATCAGTCCCTAGTTCACAGCCTATTCTCACAACCCATCAGTGAGGTGATGGAGCGCCCTGCTTTGATGTCAGAACAATAACCCCAGCAGTGGGGAAGAGCAGCCAGAGGTAACACCTTGAGCCAGTTTTGCCTCCCACATCCACAGCAGGCCCTGACACCCCATTTCCTCGGGAGGGCTCATTAAAAGAGCTGGCAACGTCCCAGCACTGAGACAAACCTCAGTCGCCATCAGCCTGGTCCTGCCATCACTCTTTATTTTGTTGTCCTGCTAAGTAGTCCTTTCCTCCAGGGAGCAAACTCATCTCAGCAACATCTCCAGCCCCAAGGCCAGGCCAACAACCCCATCAACCATCCTCGGGCTGGTATTGTCCACCCCACACTTCCAGGCCCAGCAAAGCTCCGCATGGACTTGCTGATGACTGCTGCCATTAAGATAAAAACATTAATTTTGAGCAGGTGCCCACAAAAGACCCCCTTTTTGTTCACTGCTGCTAAAGGAAACTTTTTGCCATCGTAGCTTCTCCTGCTTCTGGTTTGGCTCAAGATACTGCTCTGTTCAGAACCTTCATCGCGCCAACTCCTCCCCTAAATGAAGTCCTTCGCCCATATTTGTTATGGCTATGCCAACCTACCACTTAGCTTCCTGTTTATCATCAATCCTTCATCAAAATACGCTTTGAATCAAGTGGCTTGTTTTCTGCCATGTATTAGCGTAATTAGAAGTGATCAACAGCAGCATGTGTTCATCTGCTCTGCTTACAGCAGACCTGAGTGACCATTATATGAAGAATTCACCTAAGCCTCTGGTAGACCCAGCTAATGCTGCTCTCAGCCTGCAAGAGATGTGTGAAGAGGTTCATTACACACAGCTAAATCACAGATGTGACTGAGGTATGCATAATCTGACCAGCATCAGGAGTTGTGAAAGGCTCATTTTGAAACAAAAGCTTCTTAAACCCCACCCACTACTTAGATACACTTTTCCCACGAAGGATCACAGCTTGGACAAGATGTTGTTTAGTTCTCATGAGCAAGAAGAGCCGTTTATTCTAAAGCACAACAAGAATAGGAGCACAATTCCCCCACTCCTGATTTTATGGCCTTCACAAACAAACCAGGGCCTAGAACTTTATCATTAGGATTTAGGGAAGCTAAGAAAACAGACCGAGAACAATAGGTGGTGCTACCAGCCCTGCGGACATTCAGACCTTTCAATACCCACAGTGGACTCGGGTAGGGTAGCAGACCCTACAGCTTAAAGGAACATATGTTGACTTAAGCCCCTGCCTTTTATGTGGTTTATTGCCTTAGCTTGTGCACTGCTTAACGTTTCCTTTTCATCTTTGGATAGGGGTAGTTACCACCAGTGTCACACTTGCTAAGTGTTCCCACAGTTGTTAGGTTATTACTCCATTCATACCAAATTATCCTAGAGAAATGAAAGCGACATCCTGGCAGGAGCTGCAAAGCAGACTAAATGCACAAGCAGCCTGTACACATACTGGGTAACCAGCAGCAAAATCATCCATACTCATCTGAAATTTAAAAATGTATCCGAGGACAAGTGGAACTGCTCAGCTCTCTCCCCAGTCAAGCCACCACGGTGCCGTGTCTCTTTAACGTGGCATTAGCGTGATTCAGACGGAGGATTAAGGTTTTACTGTCTGCGCCTAAGTCATGATGCAAGAGGTTGTAAGTCTTTCTGTAACCAGGCACTTCTTCTGGAGTCCCTTAGATTTTCTTAAACTGGATCCTTTTGTACACAGCTAGTTTGCTAAAGCAGCTAATACCAGCATTAATTTACTTCAGCAGGAAGAATCACAGCCAGCAGCTGCGATCCGGTCAGTTTTTAAAAACCCTAAAATTTAAATGAAACAACAACTCAGACCAACCTGAAAATCAACACCCCCAAACAGAGCATGACCAGCACTGCGACGTAAGTGGAAAATACATAGTGGAAAATACACATACCACCAGAATCAAAGAGCGTTTATACACACCAGGGACTTTCTGCGTAGCTGCTGGAGGAACATGCTGGGACAAGCCTGGTGCTTCTATCTTTGCTCCACACGAGGACACTTCTGCATGCCAAAGCTAGTAATTATCTGCTCCTTGCCCAAGTGATTGCAGGCCTGTTCTGCACATGCTCTGCAGTGCCAAGAAGCTCCATACTTTAAGTGGATTGCTGCAGACTGACTTGACAGGAACAAAGATTTATATGAAAGGTACAAGCACACTTCCTGCTAATGATACCCACACAACACCCCAAACACTTCACCCAAATTTTGACACCTGTGTGCCACTGCCACAAACAAGAAAATTATTATTATTTATCTACAACCAGGGCCATATGCATTTTTTTTTATCCACCTCTTGAAGAAAATCCAAGAGACTACTATGGATCTCCTTATCCTTCTATGGCTCAAGTTGGCAATTCAGCTTTTTTTCTTTTAAATGGAAGCAGCTGGACATAACTTGGCAGCAGGGCCTGCCTAGTTTGAGCCATCTATGCTGTAAAGCACAGGAATAGGCTATATACCTAAACTTCCAAGCAGGAGTAATTTGTAGCTGTGGATAAGTAGCAGCAGCTGATGTGCAGACAGTGGCAATTACCTAAGCGTTATACTAAGTGGTGCTGCAGCATCCAGTTTCACTGATTTCTCATGTTGGTCATGCCTGGGCAATCGCATCACAGTTCCAGTGACAGCAGCCAGAGGAGCAGATCTAGCTGGGAGCTGCAACAGCCACGTTTGGGGATCACCCATGTACAACTAACAAATGAGCTGCACTCTCATTTTGAGAGGCTCGATGCCTTTGTTTCTGAAGGAAGACCGCTGAGAAAGGGCTGCAATGTAACTCAGTGCTGCCCTGCCCCTGGCACAACAAAGGTCAGGGCTCGCATGGCCAGCCTTCAGTTGGAACTGATAAACCAGCTCTGGGTTGCTCCACCTCTCCCCCTTCATGTAGCCAAGGTTTTGGGGAAGGGGAATGCAGGAAACTAGCACTCCTCCTGCTCCCCAAAGCTAAACAGAAGTGAGCCGCTATTGCTGCAATATTTAAGCCACACAAGCATTCAAAGCAGCATGAAATATTTATATTCTGGGCAAACAGTCACAGAACTCTTGCTTTTTGCCAAGTATCTTTTTATCATTACCCAAACAGATCAGGAGGTTGTCACAGGAGCGTTTACTTTAAGAGGGCAGAGATGAGCCTCTTACTAGTTGTTTTTCTGTCCGTATCTCAGAAGTCAGTTCAGCAACAACAAGCTACAGGACTCTGGCTTCAGAGCTCAAGAACCAGCTTCCCCCCTTCAAGCACCTCTGGCACTGAAGTGAAAAAACGAGGAGGTCTAGTAGAGTCTTTCACATTAAGAGAGAAAGAAAATGAGCACCTTTGTATTTAAGCCGGGTAGCGTGTTCTGGAGAAAACACTAATACAAACCGTGTGAGTAGAAAGACAAAAATAGCACACGCAGCCAGCTGCCACCGAGCAGATTTTCCATGACAACATGAAATGAGAAGTGTGCGAAGTCGTGTTCTTTCTGCTTCCATCCATAAACATAAGCTCAATCCCCACAAACAGGGACTAGTAAAGAACAAGTGATTGATACAGAGCATGTGCAGTATTTTGGAGGCACACTTACAGGTTTCATGGTTCCATCCCACCTGCGTGTAACAAGGCCACCGACCTGGTGGTTAGAACAGCTGACACTTCAGAAAGCAGAGCTGGGCACAAACGTCTAGTTTCAAAACATGACTAAAAGTAAAAGCCACATCTAATTAAGAATAAGCACCTCCCTCTTCTGCATTCACTCTTGGCCAACCTTCCTCTCTCTGCTCAGCTAGTTTCTATGGCTTATGTGCTTCACAATCTTCATTTGTAGCACGGAAAACCTGCAAGCTGATTTTGGAGAAGTCTAGCAGGCAGGCTGAGTATTCAGGCATAGAACTGCAATTCTTTGATGAACTTAGCCTCCGGCCCAATCACTTTCCTTTGATGTTTAGCAACAGCTTAGGTTGTCATTCAGGTCACAGCAAAATTATCTGAAGTTTTTAAATTAATAGCCCTTAAATTTGAGAATAAAAACCCTTGAATAGGTATTTTGTGCTATGGACTAGCCAACCGTGGTAGACCAAAGCACACCTCACTGTACCCACCCAGGAAGCTGTGCAAGGAGACAACCGAGGAATGATCTTCTCATCCCATGGGAAGATGGCTCCCAGTTACCCTCTACCCCCTGGAGGCTCCAAAACTCACTCTGACTTCACATGTGGGCAGGAAACCAAAGCATTCCACGTGGCAGATTAAGTGCCTGAAATCCCTAAGTTCAGATGGGTTCCCAAAAGGAAGGAAGTTATAGCTAAATACAAGTCCAATCTGTGCTTCCCTCCACAAGCTCCCCAAGATGAACGGAAAAAAAAATAAAGGCTTTCCTGTTACACAACAGCCAGCAGTCATGTGATGTACGATGCAGCACAAGTGTTTGAAACAGGAATGTTTTTCATATGCAGATCCCACTCTAAACTGGTCTTTCAGAATTCTGCACTTGCATACAGTGCCTGTTTTGATCAATTCCACAACCTACTCTAGACATAGCCTGGAGCTACTTAAAAGCTGTGTGCTGCTCAGGAACTACAGGTTTGGCCTGCTCTTTTTGTAGCCAATACAGACGGATTTCACTCAGGTTTCATTCTCACCTTTTGCTGCAGGACCCCTAATAACGAGGGACTCAGTGTTTTGTCCCATCCCTTTTTTTTTTTTTTTTTTAAGGTGAACATCTTAAACCCATAAATGTTGACAAGAATACTCTTCCAGTAACTTCCCCACAGCTACCAGGAGGAATATGCTATGTTTCAGCCCCTCCACCCTTTTATCCCTTCCACTGCAGAGCTGCATTTAGCTCTAGAGGCCTTCAACATCCTCCCTTTGGTAGTTTGAAATGATTTGTAAGCACAGGTATTCACAGGTATCAACACGTAGGAGGCTGTGACTGTTTCACCTGTCATGTACCACAGAACAGTTATTTTACCCAGACTAAATGGATCTCAGCATTTGCAAAGCTTGCTTACAAGACCATGTATTTCATCCTTTTCTCCTGCACCATTCAAGAGGGCCGGGAGTCCCCTTTGAGCAGGGAACACTTCCTACACCAAGGCACTTCAGAAGGGTATCTATCACAAGACCAACACGCTCTTGCTTAATGGAAGTGTCAGAAAAAGTTATTAAAAAACCCAATGCTCACGTGTTAGACTGATGTAAGGGAAGAACAACTGAGAGTTCAATGAGGCATCTCTTTATTTATCATATGACAAGCAGAACAAGATTTCAGCCTGAGAGCTACAGTAGAAGTGTTTCTGAGCGGTTAGAAAGCCTCCTTCACTCCCAGACCAACTGGGCACATTCAAAATTCAGATTCAGCCAGGAGTCTTAGTGCAAGAAGATCTACTAGACCTACAGTTTGAACCTCTGGTCCTTTTTTTTTTCCCCTCTTTGATAGTCATTAATAAGGTGAGGAATGCCACTGGAAGGACTGACAATCCAGAAGGGTGAAGACTAACAATTCCAAAACAAAATTCAATTTTGCATCATGCTCTAACTACCTATTTTAAACCGTTACTTCAAACACCCCGTAAAAGCCTTGCATTTTAAATATGGAATGGCTTCTGAACAGCTGTGAAGCTGAAATATCTAAGTCTGCAAGATGCTATTTCTAGGAAGATGCAACAGATGTTTTACACTTGTTAATATGTACATCCTATTCTAAACAGGATGTAGAGTTTACTTGTAATGAGAGCAATCAGTATATAATTGTTGCTCAATGCTATTCAAGCAAAAAAGGAGAGGCACCCGGAGCAAGAAACTTCCTGACAAATACCCAGGCTATTGGAAAAATCCACGCTTCATGCAACATCTACAGACAGGCATAAGCACCTTCCAACAAGTCACTTCCAGACAGAAGGAGCATTTGTAGACAGCTCAATCTCTGCTTACTGGCGCTCTGCTATTTGCAAGATGCATTAAAAGGAGGTGAGGATGAGTCACATGAGACTTTTGAGACACAGGCCCTAGGTCTAACCAGACTAGGTAAGGCAGAGCCAGTAAAGTGAACAGAGCCAGACCTGAGTGGGGCATGGATA
Source organism: Anas platyrhynchos (assembly GCF_047663525.1). Lineage (NCBI taxonomy): Eukaryota > Metazoa > Chordata > Aves > Anseriformes > Anatidae > Anas > Anas platyrhynchos. The sequence goes on from NC_092587.1 coordinate 14,078,621, forward strand.
TTCTCAGCAGGTTACCAAACTGAGTTTAGTTGTTCTTTTTTTTTTTTTTAAAGGGAACTGTTCTAGAACAGCGCTGCAGTATCATTACATTATTGAAACTGAAGAACATCCTTAGGTAAGCTGACTTAAGCAGGAGATAAAGCACAGAAGTGCCCTCAAACAGACTACCTTGCTCTGCTAGCTGTAGATGATGTTAACAACAGGTCCAGTAAGTTTTCTTCCAGATGAGCACAGATGGCCTACAAGGCAAAATTTGGATACCCAATACCAAGGAGAACAGCTAGATCCTCCAATTTACTCTAATGGGAACAGTATTCAGGAGTTATACCACTGAAACAGAAAACAAACCAAACCAATTTAGCTAACAGCTGCACTTCCAAGACCAGTAATATTTGTAGCACATAATCTGGGGGAAAACTGAAGGAACAGCTTGGCTGTTTCAGAAAGAAAAAAAAAAAGAACAAAATAGTAAAACCCTGTACTGCGAACTCTCAGAAACAGCGCAGGCTTAACTTCAGCTTTCAGGATACAGTCCTAATAATTTCACTTTGTGACAACCACTCGCTCTCAGCAATTAGATCTGCACTAGTAACCATAGTCACTTGATGAAAGAGCTCTAAGACGTGTAGAATTCGGTACATTGAATTTGCTCCGTATAATCCATCTTCCAGCAGCACGATTTTTCTTTCTGTTCACAGTAGTTAGCCTCATTTGAAATACTCCTGCCTGCCAATTTTAAAAGACAAAGAAAACCAAGTCTAAATGGTGCCTTAATAGTCTATTTTTGCCCCAAACTAGATACTATACTTTCCCTGAAAAGGTCCTTCAATTTTAGGATTCCCTCATTCCAATAGCAATAATACTAACTCCCACATTCAGTGCTTATATTTCATGCTTAGTCTCAATTAGATGATCAGGGACATACAGAAGAAAAACCCTAAGATGCTAGCCTACTTGCATACAAAACATAGTTGCATTTTTAGGCAATTTCCCTAAGTCAATGGAAATGTTAGAGGTGTTACATGGTGGTAATTGCACAATTAGAGTAAATTGAGTTGCTTCAAATCAGTAGTAGGTTAAGTACACCTGCCATATTTAAGATTCATCACAAGATGTACCATTAAAAACATTCCTGCCATTAACTCTTCTTGCACTCTTTACGTAGAGCAAAGACAGTTTTGTCAACCAGATTTCTTTCTCTTAACGTTCAGCTAGCCTGCAACGTCCCATAGATCAAGGGATACAAGTAGTTATCAGCCCACTGCCACGATTTCCTACTTATGGGCATTTCTCCTCCCCAGCAGAAGTCAGCGCAGTTTCAAATCTGTTATCTCTAAGGAGACGACACTCCAAGTTCAGAACTCGCTGTTAGCTGAGCCCAGACACCGTGGCTCCTACATGAAGTATATCCTCTCCTATGCTTGCGCAGAGATAGGAGACAAGTGTTTCTTAGAAGCGGTTTAAAAATAGCATCTCACAACTGCCCAGCATACCTTTATAAGCTTACAAGCTTGCTCCAGCATACAAATAATGGGATGATAGAGCAAAGCGCTGGAGGTGAAATCCAAGCGTAGCACTACCCTGATAAAAGCAATAGTTTCATTTTATGAAAAGTGCAGTCTCCTAAATCAGGGCAGCTGTGAGAATGCTATTTTAAGTAACACGCTCTCGTAAAGCCTAATTAGAACGCCCGTGGTTTTTCTGGATGGACGACTCATCCCATCTCGAGTAAGACTACATCAAGCAACAGCGGTGCCAGCACTGCTGCCCAAACTGAAGCTGCAGCTCAGTTTAGCAAAGGAGAATGATGCTGGTAAGAGACAAGACAGGCTGTAGCCCATCTCAACCTCAGAGACCAGCCAGTTTCACTCTCAGTCTCTTCAAGGGGTTGCTTAGGCTACCCTAAAAGCAGCACGGCTCTGCACCTCCATTTCTCACTTCACTTCAGTTTGGGGAACCGCATGGCAGTGACCTAAATGGCAAGGGCGGGCAGAAACATGGGAGGCAAGGAAGATGTGCTTGCATCTAGCTCCTCTGCTAACCTACCCTTGCTCTCCAGACAGTGCTTCAGCTCAAGTCCTCGTGCCTCCCAGTTTTGATGCACCCGAGAGCTGCCACACAAGCTAGCTTTGCTCTTGTATTTGGTTGGCCTACAGCAACTGCACTACCACATCAAGCAGCTCTCAGACCCGTATACGTGACACCCAGCCAGAGGGAAGCATACCTACTAGTTCCCTTACATCAGCTGTGACGCACTGGGAACCCCACTAACACAAAGCTTCGTGAGTTGCCAACCTACAGAGGTTTGCAAGCCCACAGTTACAGCCAGTCAGCCAGCCACCCATCCTCAAAACACCACCCCATCAGATTTCTGCTCCTCTGAACAGTTCAAGTCTCAGTAGGCCACACCTACGAGGACTAGTAGCCTTCTGAAGCTAGTCCTTTGAAGAGATGTGAAGCACTGCTGCATTCAAGCTCCATTTCCCTTTTGAAAAAAGAAATGCTGCGTGTCTGTGTATCATTAACAAGCTGCCAAACAGCGCTCTCATGCTTGACCATAAGAATGCAGGAGATTGATTTTCTATGGTTTTGGTTTTTCTCTACCTTTTTTAAGAATGCTCCCTTCACACAAGTCACACTAACAAGTTTCAGCAGAGATGAGGAACCCCTTTTGTCCAACGCTTAATAGCCACAGAAACACAGAAGCCAAGTCTTGTTTGGCTTCTATGCTTACAAGACAAACGCTCTCACTGTGAGAAGACCACCTTGAGTTGCAGTTCTGGAACACCAGAACCCACAGCTCAGTAACTGCCTCGCTCTAGCACAGCACAGCTCTCAGCAAGCAGCAGCCTTTACCTCATTTTCTTCCCAGAGACCTTGAAGAACTACTGGTTTGCTTGCACTGCTTGCACCGTAACACTAGGAACCATCTGTTTGTTAATTATCTCCAACATCTTCAAAGAACCATTACTGACGGGGCTCCAAGGCTAGAGGTATGTTACAATCAATGACAATACAGCTCCACTTCTTAGGAAGGTCCTACTAAACTTGAGATTAGCTGGGCACGTAAAACCTGTCAGCCTGCTCCTCTCAGTGAGAGGCTATTTTTTATTTTTAAAGACACAAAGAGCCAATAACTGGTCTTCCTTCCCTAGGAAAATCTTCACTCATCTTTCTGAAAGGGTCTCGACTTATAATATCATAACACCAACCCTTAGGTGGTGTGCAAAGGATGTACCTGCCCTGCTGCTGTTCAAGCTCTGAGCACTCCTTCCACATCCAGGTGGGAAGATCTGTTGAAAGCGATCATTTCTGATGAGCTGAAGGTCACTGGACATGCCCTACTCCATGCAAGTAATACATATTCATTTGCCTAGTGACCGTGGTGACCCACAGAGATCACAAGCTTTTTAAAGATTAGTTCACAACTCTTCCAGTAAGAGGAACTCTTCAAACAGCCCAGCTATTGGATTATCAGTCACTTCTGGAACACATAAAGCCTATTCCAAGTTTTACCCTGCTCAAACAAGATAAGCTCATTAAGTCCAAAATCTGTGAGCACTTAACCAGAATCCTGCTCCTTCCCAACTCTGGCCTAGTTATTTTTATAGTCCACCATTTCAGTGAATCTGAAATGACCATGCCACCACCCAACTCCTTAAGCAAGGGTTACAACAATTCTGGCTTCACTGGCCAAGTGCCTATAGGAGCTGCCCCTCAAATTCCTTAAAAAAAAGTGCATTTTTTGTAAAAACACACCTAATTTTATTAACAGTTTAAACATGCACATGTCCGTTTTTTTTCTCCTTGCAGCTGCTTCTTCCTGCTCCTGTCCAAGCAGGAGCATTATGAAGCCGTGCAGCGCACACTCACATCAGAAAACCATCCGTTACAATCAGGCTTGTGCCAAATCTGCTCTCCTGTTCCACTTCTCACACAGACACCCGTGCCTTCAAAAAAGGGCTGGTGCAGAAGCAAGAATGAACAGCTGGGAAAGGTACAGGATCATCTTTCAGCATGAGCACCACTTCAACTGTTTCAGCTATGGCATTAATGCACGCTCAGATCTATTACACCTCGTACTCCCTTCTCCCCTACATACCCTTGAACTCTTGTCAGTCTCTTTGTAAGACAAAGGTAAACAGTGCTGTTTAAATAACAGGTCCTAGCAAAGGCACAGACCACATACATGCACAGACAGGATACCACAGCAAGTTAGAACCGCAAGCCTAACTGCTGGAGAACACCCAGCCAACTGAAATATCCTTCTTAAAAGGACAGAATTGTAGTTCAGTAGAAACTGTTTCTCTCTGGTAGGCTACCATAAATACAAACTATTTAAAAAATATCTCCCTCTCCTCCAGCTCCCTTCCTTCCCCTCATCTTCCCAGTTAAAGGCGTTACAGACTGGCCTTGGGGCAGATCCCCTTCCCTACAGTTTTTGTCTAGAAGCAGTACAAGCAGTTGGTGTTTATTCATCTCCTGCAGCAGAAGAAACAACTCAGAATGCATCACGGACGTTATTTTGAAGCTTCGCTGCATCACCACTGGAGTTACCGCTTCCCAAAATGATAGTGCTTCCCTGAGGACAGCTAGTAGGACAGCCTTGAAACAAACCCAAATACTATCTTATTTGCCTTCATTTCTGTAGTTTCATAAGAACATAAAGACTCCTCGGTTCGAATGCTGCTACAACAAGCTATCAGCTACACAAAACTTCAAAAATAGTTCATTTCTCAGCTACCAAAGCAAAACCTGGTTATTAATGTGAGCTACCTAAAAGGTTGCTTTACAGATTAAAGCTTTCTACCCCAGAGAAGCTTTTGATTTGATATTCTAAAGTAGCTTGTAAAATACTAAGTATTCAGATTGCTCCCTTACAGCAAGGTAGGGAATTGCTCCCTGTTCCATAATCATGGAATACATGCCTAAACACAAGGACTAATAACATAGAAGTGTTTTTTTTTCCACATCTTCAGTGTACATGAATGTTTCTCACTTAATATATATGCAAGAAAATATTCATTTCAGCTCCCAAATAAATCTGCTCTACATCAGAAGGCTCACTGCACACTGAAAGCTTCTCTGGAAGCTTCCATTACAAAGGGAGTATTTACCGTGTGCTACACTATGCCTATACAGAAAGGATCAATAATCCAGTCACTTAGACATTTGGTTAACAACCAGCTGCCTGCTCTTAACACCATTTCCAGTAAGGCTTTTTTTTTTTTTTTTTTTAAATAGCCTCACAACCTTTAGGACTCAAGAATCCTGCTCTTTGTAGTAGCCTACACAAAACCGGCTGCTTCAAGGCTCAGCTGACAGCCACCCATCTGACACTCGGAACAGTTTATTTCAGAAAACAGAGCATACATCATAGAAGTTAAGCTCCGATGAGGCTCCAAACTTGAAAAAGCTTCACACTGTCATCCTTAATTACTGTCTCCATTTCTTTCCTGGTATCCTTTATATAACCTCCAAAGGAAAAAATGTAGCACTATTAGATGCTTCCAGCCTGGGCCTCCTGCCCCTCCCTCAGCACACACATGCCCTGCAGGCTCTATCTGCAACTAATACCGACTACTTACAGTAGCTCCCAGTCCCCAGTCGCTTCTTATGCAACTAGGCTCCACCTCACCACGTTACTTATGTAACACATTAAGCAGCGTCTATTATACAGGATTCTTCTACATTAGTCATATACCCAACAACTTTCATTCCAGCAGTTCTCACACAACGCATTCACCAAGAATTCAAGCTTCATTCCCCACCAGGTCGCTGCTGCAGAGAAGAGAGAAATCGCACCTATCTGCAAACATACTGAGAACAGGAAAAGCGCTATAAAGCATTTCTAAGTGGAACAAACGACCACATTTGAAGCATCAGCAACTTTAGCTGTTAATTCGTTCGTTGGGTTAGCTGCAGAGGCTAAGTTTACATTGTACTATACAAGAACAAGACGTGGGAACTGGCAGCGAATTTCTCTGAAAGCACAAAAACCCCACCCAAACAGTAAAATGAGTTGCACTCTTTAAAAAAAAAAAAAGAGAAGAGGAAAAGTGTCATGATTGGAAAACGTACATTTTTCACCCCCACCCCAAATCCTGAAATAAAACACAGATCCAGAATATATTTGCCAAGCTCCTAATCCCACCCAGACTGGCGTGCCAAGTTCATTTTCCTACGAACCTCGGGAAGCAGGAGGAGGGCCACCCTCCCCATATTTGCACCCCGTGGCTTTCCATTTCCATTCAGCACCCGCTTCAATCCCCACGTTACAGACGCGGGCCACCTGCGGCCTAGCTCCCAAACAGACGCCACGTCGCCCTAGGAAAACACTGCTCCAAGAGGAACCACCAAGACACAAATTCAGACATTTTAACACATCCGAGCGCTGTTCAGACAGAACCAGAGGCAAAACAGCTTTCTCCTCAGCCTCCCCGTGCACCGAGCAGAGCCACACCGAGCTCCCAGCAGCACAACTCCACACAGCTTGTACACTGGCTCTAGAGAGGCGGCCAGACAGCACTGAGGCAGCTCCCAGGGACAGAAACTGACCCCGGGGGAGGCCGGGGGGGCCCAGAGGGGATCCACGCAGCGCCTGAGGGGGCCCCGCGGGGAACTTCCCCTTGAGGGCAGCGCGGAGGGGCCTCCCCCCGGGGCCGCGGCGGGCAGGGAGGGAAGCCAGAAGCTTCCTCGGCTACACCCCGGCTCACGAGGGCGGCGGGGGAAGGGAAAGGGAGGGGAAGGGAGGGGAGGCGGGGAAGGGGCCGTGAGGGGAGGCGCGGGCTCCGCGGGCAGCCGCCGCCGCCTGAGGCGGGCTGGGCCGCGGCCAAGCCCCACAGGAATGCGGCGCGGTCACGTGACCTCCGGCGGACGTGCGCCGCCCTGCCCTCGCCAGGGAGGCCCGGCGCCATCTTGGGCTGACGCAGTTACAAAAGCCCCGCCGAGCCCCCTCCGCCTCGCTCCCCGCCCCGCCGCTCCTCTCCTCGCGGCCCCGTATGGAGGCACCGAGCCCGTTTTTTCCCCGTTTTCCCCTCTTTTCACCCCATTTCTTTCAGGGCTCCCCGCCCGCCGGGATCATGGCGCCCGTTTTCTTCCCCCCCTCGCCCCAGCCTCCCCCGGCGGCTCCCGACCCTGCCCAGCTGCGGCTGCCCCCTTGCTGCAGGATGATGTCAGCGCCAGCCAATCAGCGCGCGCCGGGGCAGCCCGGGCGGGCCGCCCATTGGCTGCCGCGCAGGTCCCGCCCCCCCCCCCCCCCCCCCCCGCCTGACTCCCGCCGCCGCCGCGGTTCGCTGCGGAGACGCGGCCAAGGCAGGAGGGGGGGGAAGGGAGGGGAATAGGAGGGGAAGAAAAAAAAAAAAAAAAAAAACCTACACAAAAAAACCGACAACCAAACCCACCAAGACGCCGGCCGCCATTTCGCGCAACAACAGGCAGAACCCGAGCGAGCAGCCCCGGCCATAGCGCCCTAAGGAGAGAGAGAAAAAAAAAAAAAAAAAGAGAGAGAAAAAACAGAGACACACGCACAGGAGAGTTAGACAGGAAAAAATACCCATAGACTCCGCCATGATCACAAGACGTTTAATCGCCCCCCTCCTCCCTCAGGCTCAACGCCCCGTTACAGCCGCCTCCTCTGCGTCCAACCAGCCAGCGGATCCCTTCACCTCGGCTCCCTCCTGCCGCAGCAGCAGCTCTTTGGAGCCCCAAACTCTCTCTGCGCGAGGTGTGGGGGGACGCTAGGCTATGGCGCTGCTGCTAACTGCTTCTCCAGTCACCCGCTTGTGGCGGCTCCATCGAGGCAGGGTAAGGGCTGCCAGCCCAGCTTTTATCTGGTGCCCCGAGTTTGCGCACTGAAGGAGGCTCGCTCAGCCCCTGGTGGGCGTCGAATGAAACCCCAGCCGCCGCCTCCCCTCCCTCGCTCAGCCGCGGCGCTGGAGGGGCTGAGGCCGGGCAGGGACGTGGCGGAGGGAGCCGGGGGCTCGGCTGGAGCCCTCCTGGGCTGCCCGCTAAAGCCAGACCCTACCTTTCTCCCCGTTCCCTACACGGGAAAAACAGCCCCGGCTACGGCTCGTCCCGGGCCCCGGCGGAGAGAAACAAACGCCTTCAGCTAGCGCGGCCCCGCTCGCCTCACACGCCTCGGGGGAGATCCCAGCCTCGAGTGCCCAGCACGGGGGAGCCGCAGCCCAAAGCCTCCGTGCCGCCTGCCAGACGGGCCCAGTGCAAACCTCCCGCTCCCTCCCCTCGCTCGTCGCCCCCCTCCTTCCTTCCTTCCCCGCCCCTCCGGTGAAGCATGTCCGAGACCCCCGGGGCTTTTTCGTATACTATTTTAATGGCCAAAACGCACCCCTCGGGTTGAGATCCGCCAAGGATAGGTAGGGCCGAGCGGCATGCCGGGCGTGAGGAGGAAGCCGAGGCGGAGGCGGGGGGGGAAGGGGGAAAGAAGCAGCAGCCGAGGACGGAGTTTTAGCGATCCTGCCCCAGAGGATGCAGCTGTGAGTCAGACATCCTCCCGCTGCCGCCCGCCGCCACCACAGCCGCTGCCCCTCCCCGCCCGCGCCTCACGGAGCAGCCCCCGAGAGCAGCCCGGGCTGCTCCCCTCCTCCACCACCACCACCACCACCGCCCTATATCGCCGAACACCTTCTCCCTTCACCCCCCGCTCCTCATTCTCGCCCACCCCCGCCCCTCGCTGCGCTCCCTCGGCCGCGGGGCTGAGTTGCAAAATGGACACGGAGGGCTCGGCGGGCGGCGGGCGCGCAGCAACATCAACAGCAGCAGCAGCAGCCCACAAGCAAAATGGCGGCCGCTTGGCTTCGCCTTGGTAACCCTGCCCCTGCCAGGCGGGGCGGGTGAGCCCCGTGCAGGGGGAGGGAGGGGAGAGCGGCCGCCATTTTCCCCGAGAGGCAGTGACATAGAGGGGAGCGTAGGAGGCTGCGAGCAGGGAGACCCGGGAGCAGCGGCAGCGGGGTTTGTACGCAGGTCCCGAGGCAAAAGGCGCTCCCCGGCTAGCTCCCTGTAGGGTTCCGTGCGCCGAGCTGGTTCCTGAAGGGGGAGGGGGGGGGGCTCCTCTTCCTTTCCTTCCCTTTTTCTTTTTTTTCTTTCGCCCGGGTCTGCTGAGGAGGGGGGTGAGTCCTGCCCAGGGAAGGGACATCCGCAGTGGGGCAGCGGCATTGTTTTGGTCGGGATAGGAGAGGGGCTCGGCTGAGGGGTCCTGCTGCCTGGCCTGTGTCACCATTACAGGTGAGTCTCGGGTTGTTTCTGAGGGGTTTTACCGGGGGTGCCTCAGGGAGGGGGAGGGGGGGAGGGGGGGGGGCGCTGGGAAAAAAAAATAAAAATAAAAGAAAAAAGGGGGAGCGAAATGCGACGGGGACGCCTCGTTGCCCCCGGGGTGGCAGGCTCCCACCTCCCCCTCCGAAACGTGCTGAAATTCTCCTCAAGTTGTCTTCAATTCGCTTTTCCTTTTGTGGGGTTTGGCTCGAAAATGGCAGGCTGTCGCTATATCTTGTGAATATGGCGGGTTACTGTAACTGGAGGAGCTGAGGAGAATTTTTTGGCAGTTCTGCCAGATTTATGTATTATGCCTGGAAAAAGAGCCAGGAGGGGCTATTATGTGACAACGTACGCTTCCTCAGACTGGTGGTTTTTAAGAAGGGGTTTGTGTGTTATTGGCACTGCGTATTGAGTTTTATGAAGCTTAGGGAAGCCTATTCTCTTCCTCCATCCTGTATATTTTTGCTTTGTGATACTAAAATGGCTCATTATAGGCCTAATCTCGCTGACTTCCACACCCCCGCCTCCTTCTCTGCCTCCCTGCTAATATCTCAGCTTCGTGGTGTAACCTGGACGAACGGAAAGCTGTCCTAAAGAGTTTCTGTGCCAATTTAAAAGGGGATCATTCTCTCCACCCCCTTTCTTGAGGTTGTAAGTAGTTATACTGGTGCATCCCTTTCTTGCTTCGGTTTCTGTAGCCAGCGTTCGTGCTCCTTGGCTGGCATATTTTAATCTTCAGGAAATAAAGGCTGGTGGAGTAGACCCTATCGCTGCAGACATAGGGGAGGAGGAACAAACGGTTCACTGTGTAGTACTAAATAGGGTAGAGAAACATAATATAGTCTGATTATAAAGGTCCTGTATTCCCCCATACTTGGCCATTAGGGAACGTGCGGTGGCGAAAAGCCCCGAGGTCCCTAACACGGTACATACTACGTGTCGTTGAACGCAGAAGCTTAGTGCTGCATCTAGATTTAGGAATATTTTATACTGTTTATTTACAGTATCTTAAAGGAATAATAATGAAACGTTCCAGTTATTCAGGGCTCAGGTCGGAGAAAACAGCGATATATCCATGGCTGTACTTATAACACGTAATTAATTGATTATAATCATGATACTTTTGAAGTTACTTTTCAAAAAATGTGGAGCAAATTTTTTAATTTCCCTCTTTTGTCCTTTAGAGATTCTAAAAATGGCGGCCTCAGGCTGATGTTGTGGTAATCTAATCAGCTCGGGTCCTCCACACCCCATGCAGTGCGTTTGTCTGCAGCATATTAGAGTCTTATTCCGTGGAAATGAAAAGACCGTTCCCTTCAAATAATGTACAAAACATCTCTTGGCTTTACTGCGATTTAAAAATGCTGTGTTCCAGCTGATTAATTTTATTGGTTATGTGTGTGAAAGGCAAGTGAACGAGACCACTCCTGTCGGGGAGAAGGGGGGTGGAAAGAGGCAGCAGACTCAGGCGGCTTCTTTGAGGGGTGTGTATAGATTTCTCTAAGGTAATACGTGTGTCGTCGAATAATTTGGAAAAGCTCCGGCGTCGGTGGTGGAGGCTGTGTATCCGTCCGTCGCATTATCAACCTAAAAGCGATAATATTTTTCAAACTAAAGAGGAGATTAAGATCGCTGAAACAGTCAGCTAAATTCTTTGTGGAATCACATTTGTGAACGTCATGGTCATCTCCCAGGAAATACCTCTGCTGGACGTTGGGGTAGTAATTCCATATATCCGTAGTTCGAGAATACGAAAAGAACTTAATACGGACTGAAATAATGCATGCAAGATTATAACCTGTTACTCTATTAAGATGCAGAATTTCTTCTGCCACTGTAATCTTAGTATTAGACGTTTTCTTTCATTTATATTGCATATTGCTGTATAAAACGTGTATGGTAATATACGTACAAATAATTAAGTGAAAGTGCGGTGCCGAACCTCTAATTTTTTTCTGAAATGAAATATGAACCTTTTAGTATCACCACTATAAATATGTTTGGGTGGGGGGAAGGGAAGTCACAAGGATTTGTTATTCCGTAGTTGGTGTAGTGTACTCTGATACAAACTGTGGAGACTGTGAGCTATATGTTCAAACAACAGCAACAAAAAAGAAATTCATATTTGTCGCTTTGGTTTTTGTATGCCTGTCTTTAATCTTGTCGTTGGTTTAATGAGGTGTGAGTTCGAATTCTAGTATAGCTTTGGAACCTTCTGGATTTAAACAATCAAAAATAAAGTACTGAAATGGCAAAACTGTCTTCAGTCTCTGAAGAATTCGAATTTAGATACCGTTCACATACAGAGCAGCACTGATGTTGGTGTAAGGTATACCTGAAGTTCCACAGCAAGATGGTAAGACTTTCAGCGGTCCTAATGCGTGCTTTTCATGTGTTTTGAGGCCAAAGGCTGAGTGATTTCAACCACCAAGTGATGCATTAATGGTCCTACAATGCATGCTCCCATCTTGCCCTCCTCATATTATATGGACTTGATCTTTTTTTTTTTTAAATAAGCCATGTCATACTCTCATCTTATTAAAAAGGATAGTTTTAAAGACTTTGTATGAGCATTTTTAGAAAACTCTTGCCTTTTTCTTCTTCTCTTTCTAGGTTTAAAACCCCTCTTCTCTTATTTTTTCAACGTTACAACTTAGAGGGCTACACTGCTCTACTTCATGGCCTCAGTCATGTTCTTGGGCAGATGTCCAATTCAAGATTAACATTAGAAGAAACAATTTTGTACAGTTTACAGAAAGTGTCGCTGGGGAAAAATTGAGATCCAAAAATTGGAATACCCCAACTCAATTTTTACAACTTATCTCACAGATCACAAATTTTATGCGTTAGGGCCCTTTTGGGAATTTTGAAATCTTCCAGTTTTTCTGTGTGTTCTAGTGAGTCACTTTGTGACTCAGTTTCTCCATTTGTAAAACAGATCTGTGATCTGAAAACAGGCTTGTTTAAGGAGACAACATTACAAAGGAAATTCTGCCCTTATTTTTTGAATTCCGCTGATGTTGGTTGGTTAAAATATATTCATTAAAAATGAAATGTTCCCCCAACCTACTAGCAGAAGTTCTTGAAAGAGAGGTTGGAAATCAGAATTCTTGAAAAGGTTTCTGATTTACAAACGTTTTGTTACAAATGCAATTTTGTAAATGTTAAAATAATATGGATGTTACGCAAATGGTTTTAGCGCTATCTTCAAGCTCTTCATATCTGAAGGAAAAATCTGCTCAACTGTCATAACTATGCATTTTGGGTAAGCTTTTTTGCCATCTGGGAAGTTTCAGAGAGGAAAAAATACTGACTTTTAAAGCTGTAAGTATCCAGGGAAAGTTTCATTTAGTACCAATATTCAGATTACTGTTAGGAGTTGCATTACCTCATGTCTCTGGTTTGGTTTCAACACAACCGGGTTAATCTGTTGGAGTGAAATACAGAAAACAGCATCGCACCGAAGGCTGATCCCAGTTTGATTTAAGGACAGCCTTAGTTTTGTGCTCATGCTGGTTTTAGTAAGATTCCTTGTGGGTTTTAGGTAAGGAATGTTGTATGTTACTGAAGAATTATGCAGTTGTTTTAAATAGATGAATCTGTAAATGAAGCTCTAACAAAAGTATTCTGCTGTTTTCATATAAAATTCTAACAAAATTGAGTTGGGGGATGTAGATACGAAACGAAAGCCAAATCAGGCTTCTGGAGAGATCTTAAGGATATCCAGCTATGTTACTGGTCTTGTGACTTCCATACAAACGATCATTTGTGAATCTCTCAAAAGCAAATTTGGTTGGACAGTGTTTTTGGAGTAGGTACTGCTGTGTTCAAATGTTTCCACTGTACAAATAGTAGTTTCTATCGTTAAGAATAAAGCTTACTTTTTTTTTTTTTTTTTTTTTTTTGTACAGAGATACCTTACTTAGTTCATGTAGAATGTGGATTACTTTTTGGGTTTTTTTTTGAGTTCTGGATTATTTACAATGTTAATTGTGTTGGCCTTTTGAAGGGTGTGAGGTGAATGTGCCTAACTACCACTGTTCAGAGTCTTCTACTTAGTGGAAAAAAAAAAAAGCTTACCCATAAAAGTGAAGCTAATCACTTTCAGGATCCAAAATTCTGCTCATGACCTTCATACTACAAAAAACCCTGCTATAATCACGTTCAAAGACAGAACTGTTGTTACCTTTAAGGCATAACAAACAGCTTATTTAAAAGAAACCTTGTCAAGGTTTCGTATACTTGCTAGGAGATACTGAGATAATTTTTATTTCCTCTTACAAATCTTAATATATTAATGTGGTGTTAATGAAACTGGCAAGGTTTTAAGCTCTGCAGGTTGTTAGAAAATCTTAATAATTAAGGTTGTCTGCAAGCCTTTGAAGAGAGTTTTGTCATACAAAGTGGGTTCTTTAACATCTCTGGCTTAAATGGTTTTCATTTGTCGTTTTTTTTAGTAATTAACAAATTTGGTAAGAATTATGGTAAATCGGTGTCCACGCAAGTTGTGTGCTGCAAAAGTACAAAAAAAAAAAAAAAGAAAAGTAGATTGAAGTAGCATGCAGGCTGTGTCCTGTCTAGGTAAAAATGTGTGTTAATTTTGCATATTTTATTGAGAAAGCACTATCGTTCCTTTCATGTGATAGTTTACACGCTGCCTAGATTGAGATGTGGTGTTGTAAAACTTATATGACACTTGCATGGGCCCAGCAGTTTTGCAAATCAGGTCAAGTATGGGAATGCCAAAATAATACTGATTCTAGTTTAAAAAAAAATGTAGGTTTAGGTTAACATTTTTGAAAGATATACGTATTGAAATGCTCCAATGGAAGTTGAGGTTTAGACAAGCTTTTTTTTTTTAATTTTGCATGTCTAGTTGTGTTTTGTGTATTGCTTTATGCTATCATAGTCTAGGTAATCATTCACTTTTATATCCTTATCAAAAAAAAAAAGCCGTCAAGTTCAAAGAAGATGTGTGAGTAGATTTTAATGACATGATTGTAGCTTAGGTTACAACTTACAAAGAAGGACCTATAGGCTGTTTGCTGGTCTTTTTGTGTGTGTGCGCTTCTCATGAACAGGTTACATAGAAAATAATTAAATAAGTATCTTATATTTACAAAGTAAGAATTGAAAATGTACAAGAAGTGGTAGGTTTGGATCTTTAGCCTGAGGAGCTCTGGATATTTAAACTGGTTCAGTGTTCATTACTTTTAACTGTTCTAATTTCTCTAGGTCTAGAGAACTTTTTTCTTTCACAGTGGGTGATGCTCTTATTTTGCCTTGAGTAGACAATAGAGCTACCTCCTAATTAGCAATGGGTATAATGGGACTGTTTTTGTATCACAAGACAGCTGATATTCCAAGTCTAGACAGTTAATCCTGTCTTAACTGTTGGTTTCAATAAACTTTTTGAGTGAGAAAATGTTTTTAGTCACTACTACTTAAACTGAAGGTGAAGGCCTGAGAATTATAACAGCTTACTTAGGGCTTTTTGGGGAAGGAATGGAGAGATTACTCCTCTCAGTTGGTTTCTGAAGGTATAATTCTAGAACTGCAAGGGAAACGTTAATAGCTTTATCCATAACTGATTTAAAAATACAGTCATTACCTTACTGTCTGTAAGGATGAAGTTACTCCCTCAGATGCCTTACCAAGTAGTAATACTGCTGGTTGTTTTTTTTTTTTGCATACAGTCGAAATATTTGATGGGATTTTTTTGTGTTCATTTAATATATATATGTAAATAAAAAGTTGTTACTGTCATTGATTAAAAACAAACAAAAGCGCCCTGTGTAACATTCATATGTGCATTCTTTGTCTCTTGCTTTCCAGTCGCTTGAATCTTCTGCCATAGAGGCAATAAAAGACAAACTTTGCATCTTCTTTTTTCTCTGTTTGGCAATAGTATTCAAAGATGAAAGCTGTATTTTGTGCTTCTCTGGCTGGGCAGAGCTTTTTTTGCTGTGTTTATTCTGAGATGACGTATTTCTTATCTTTGTTACTACAATTAAGAATGCACACTGAGATCATGTTTGAAAACATAAATGTATAAAGTTGTAGGAAAACTCTGAATTTCTTCACGCAAATCAGTCAACATACTCTTGCAAGATAACTACAATTGAAAACAAAACATTTTCTGTTCCCTTTAAGTAGGGAACATCTTTTGGTATTAGACTGTTTTCTGTGGCTGCCTTTGAAGGGCCCTCTCAATCTGTTCTGTTGACCTCTCCCTCCCAAAACCTTAGTAAAGAGCTTTGCAATACTGCCGTGTCATTACCAAGAACATAGTCCAGGTTAACTTGTATAAAAAGAACTGTGTAAAAGATCTAACTGCTAGAAGAATGAAAGTTTGTCTGAAAGAGTGCAAATTTCTGACCTGTCTTGTGTTTGCATTCCTAAGCACGAGAGTAACAATCAGGTGAATGTCTACAAAATATTTACAGAATTAGAAATGGAAGCACTGTTGTGTTATTCATGCAAGTCAAATTCCATTGATAAGACAGGAGAACTGGTTTTGAAATCTACCAAAATGAAAGGTTGGACTAGATGACCTTAGAGGTCTTTTCCAACCTGAATGGTTCTGTGAAAACATGTCGAAGTAGAAATTAGTTTAGCTGAAATGTCAAATGTTGTGCAAGTCTTAACAACTTACTACTTGTATAGTAGGTATCTAATACGCAGAAGTAGGCTTCCAAGCCTACTTCCAAGCCTTATTAAGGTGGCACAGAAACATAAATTAATAATTTTACCTGATGTCATAAAGGCAGCAAAATAGGTTGTTGAAACCATTAACTATTGCAAATATGTATTTGAAATATGTATTTGCAACCACATGTTCCCCTTCCACCCCCAAAGCCATACTTCCTTCTTGGAAGGAATACTGGGCCCTAGAGTAGAGTTTAGACCTTCCAGTGATTGACTCACCATTCAGTGCATCGTTATATTTATTTAAAATTATCCTTGGCTCTTACACTTACAGATGTTACAGCGTATGCTTATGGAACACTGTGTGCGTGCAGACACACTTTACATTCTGAAATGTTTGTTAAGAATAATAGCTTACGGTAGCAGGTGTAAATGGTGTTTCTTGGAGAGTGATTGGTAAGTGACATTCAAATGCCTGCATGTTTAATCAACGGTTATTTGCTGCTTCACAGTAGATAGAGAAAAATGTTTGCTGGGAAACAACTGATGCAAATAATAGCTTAAAGATACCTTTACTGGGAAAATTATTTGTTAGTTTTCTTAATCTTCGAGTTTTACATCTCATGATGATATAGTGCAAGATGTTAGATAGCTGAGAGTCTAGTGTATCATTCTCCAAGCAACAAGCAGTACTACTATCAAAAAGTGGTCTTGTCTTTTATACTCATTCATAGGATGTACTTGTATTTTACAGCTCCTCGATTCTCCCCTTCAAATAACTGTGAATGTTTGAATGGGTAGGCTTTTCTGTATAGAGTCTACTTTAAGAAGTATGGTAGGCAGGTTAAATGATTGGCAGCTGATTTTCAGTTTGAGGGTTGGTTTCTGTAAATAGAAAAAAGTATGGTATTTTCTGTATGCCTCTTCTGTTGCCACTTGTGTTCAATAAACCAGTTTCTGCTCTTTAACTTACTCTATACTTTATAACTGCATTTACCTTTATTTCCCCTCTACCACTCATTCTTTTTCTCTTCCTAGTCCCATATTTTGTTTAACTTCCACTGAAAGAAGAAAAGGAGGAGTGAAGAGAGAGAAGAGGTAAGGGGGAGTCTCCCACATGCTTTAATGGACTGGCATAAGTACCATCATCTCAAGAATATGCAGGAGCAGTGCTCTTGGATGAGATAGCCTACAGCCAGTGGAAGCCAGTTCTAATGTATGGCAGAAATGTTGACTGACAGACTCATTCTGGGTTCACACTTAGAAGGACAGTTTTATTTTCACCAACTAGTTAGTGCAATGTAAGCAATGACTTGAAGAATCGATGCTTGAATGACAGAGACTCAAGTTTTTAATGCATGAATCTTGAACACCAGGGAAGAAGCAGAATTTTTTTGTTCCATACCCCAAACTCAGGACCACTTAATGAAGTTGGGTTGTCATTCTAAACGTGACTGGGGTCTTTGATTATAAAGTGTTGTGTTTATTGTATCAGGATGCTCATAAGTATTTCAGTAATCTTCTTGCTTTACCTGGTTTGTTTTGACTGTATATTGGGGACTGGATTAAAAGCAGAGCGGGAGGAAAAGCAGCCTCCCTCCATCATAGTTTGCCTGTAATGGCCTTGATTCGTAAACAAGTTGTACTGACAAAGACCCAATGATCATCAGACGAACAAATAGCTTTAAAACAAAATCTTACAGAGTTAGGAACTTAGTGCCTTTGAGATCTCCAAAGTTTAATGAAAATCCAAAAGGGGATGGATGCAGCTATGAGCATTGTCCTTCGAGAGTTAGGGAGAAGCAGCATAATGATGTTAGCCACTGTTTGGTGTGTGTCCTGCAGACTCGTGTGTGTAACTCCAAACTAGCCGTAGAGGTACTTTTGTTTGTTTTCTTTTTTTTGGCTGCACAGCAGCATGCGAGAAGCAGCGGAGCTGGACCCGACTACTGACAGCGCACAGGTCTGTGGCTGGCACAGGAGAGGATTGAGGGGCTTGTGGGTGAGGCCAGCACCAGTTAACATTACTTATGGGGAGGACATTGCTGTGAGAGAGATACAGAGAACATGAGGTCTGTGAGGATGTTTGGACACAAACTACAAATGCATAGGGAATCAGATTGCTTTCAGAACAAGGTGTTTCTTCTGTGTGGTGTACAGGAGCTGGTCATTAATGGATCCTACAGTGTATATGGTATCTGAGTATGCCTATCATCTTTTTTTTTTTTTTTTTTTTTAACCTTCTTACTTAATTGTCTTTTTGTCTCAGCCCAGATTTGAAATAGACTGCTAACTTCTCTGTTAGGTTACCATAGAGAGCAGCAAACAGTCAGCAAAGGTCTGAGTTTGGAGTCATAGTTGTTTCTGTGAAGCTGCAGCATGCAGGCTGTGATGTATCGCTTGGGAGCTGGATATCCCTCCTAATCTCTTAGTAAAATCTATACTATGGGGAAGCGTGTTGGGGGAAACAGAGAAGGAACTTCCTTGTGGGCAAGATTAGTCATTTATTCATGTATTCTGCTTCTAGGTCTGATTAAAGATGTGTTATCTCCTTAGAAACAGCCAGCAATAAATAAATATTCAGATTACTTTGCATAGCGTAAATACATATATCATACGTATGCTAGGTATATTTGTTCCAGATTATTTTGCGTGTGTAGACACATTCATAAATCTGTATACACACAGAGTAGTTAACCATTTGAATCCTATCTAGCATATTCCATTAAAATGTTAGGTTTCTATCACTAGTTTTCCGGATAACCTTATTATTGTATAGGGAAGGCTTCAGTGCTCAGAGCAGTGGTAGAAAGTAGAAATTTAGTCAAACACAAAACTTCCTTAGTAAAATTTTCTTACTGTTTTTCTCTCTTCTCCATGTAACCTTCCCCCCCCTTCCCCTCCAATCAACAAATAAAATATTTAAAAAAAAAATAATTAATCAACTTGCAGGCAGGGAAGCAGAGTAGGAAAGCTCTTTTTGTTGGCTCTGACAGTTCAGGACAGAAGTCTTCACTTTGCATTGGTGGACTGTGACACACTGTAATGATAAGTGCATTGTTACTTTGCAATTTCTCCTGTATAGGTTGTGCTAAAGCATGGGTATATCGACTTTTAGATTCATTCTTGTGCATTTTCTTTGTGGAAAGGGTGGTTCCCATGATTGCAGGTTCAAATTGTTGGTCTGTAAATCTGAAGGCAGGCATGACAAGAATTGCTTTTGTTAATGATTGCAAAACATGTATATACATATGATGTAATTGAGGAGAGGGGGAAGGAAAACGTTTGCATTGCGTACTCAATAAAAGGCAAGTTACATGTAGAAGATTATTTTTAAATGCTGTCCTCGATTCTGTTTATTGCCCTTTTTGCAGTACTTGTAATAGTATCAATTTTAAGATAACCGAGTTCCTGTGTGTTATATTGAGTACCAGCACTTCAAAAATGTTTTTAACCGCTTCCCCTTAGAGCATTTTAAGGGGAAAGAAGGCACCAGTGTATCATACAGATGAGCGTTCCTGGCATGGTAAGAGAATCAAACACCACTATTTGTTGGTATCTCTGATGCATGAGATGACTTCTGTAAAGAGAAGTCAGGCGAGGTCTGACAGTACTGTCTGGCAGCTCTTTGTCTTGCTCCCAAGACCCTGTTGATGTGGAAACCTGGAGTTAGTTTCAGAGCACTTCTCTGCCGCTGTGTGGAGCCAAGCTGGGCTGGTGGTACGATGAGTTTTCTCCTGGGAGCAGAAGCTGGAATTTTGGTTGGAGCTTAGTGCTGGATGAGTACAGTTAGTTTTTTACATTTAGATGGACTTGAAGTTGTAACCAGATCAGCGTTGTGTGCTGGTTGAGCTGAAAGGTCTTGCTTGACTCAAGAAAGTCATGCAGCTAGCTTGTGTATTTTGTGTTTGGTTTTATCTGTAAATCTGATAATTCTTCTCCACCCTTACTCTTCTTCCTTGGTCCATACAAGGGTACTAAATCAGCTGTGCAGATAAATAACTTTGTCTCAGCAATTTCATTTGTTTGCTCCAGTAAGCTTCAGTTTAATTCTCTCAGATCTGTACACACCCCTGGAAGAATCTTAATACGTGTGCTGTCTGTATTCTGATACCTTAATGCTGCTCCAGGAAACTGTTCTGAATGTTTTGCTTATAGTTAAAGGGTGAGAGGCAAGGTGTTTACCTGGACTTTTAGTTCAGCAAATTAGACCCTCTTCTATAGTTCTTTTCAGAGGAAATAAGTGCTGCTAAAACATGGGGTGAACTAACACAGACTACAACTTCTCAGATATTCGGGAATGACAATTCTCAGATCTTAGTTATTTTATTAAGCAGAGGTAAATTATGACTTTTTTTTCATATTTGATATGTACTTAAAGCTGTATCACTTCTAAGGAAAGACAGTTGGTATATGTACATAAGTTAGAAGGTTTTGATTAATTTTCTCCCCTCCCCAGTTATGTATATTTTGTATATGACCTTGTGAAGATGTGGAGCAGACACAGTATAGAGGTGGTAATTAGGTTAGCATATTAATCTTTGCAGTGATGTTAGTTCAGGATTTTGGGGTAAAGTTGCATGCATCAGTGTTAAATCTAAAATATCTTAATCCAGTGCTTTTTCCTCTCTTGAAACAGCCAAAATTATGATTTGATTTTTTCATCTTTAAACTTCTGCTCAGCATGTGCAGAGGCCCTGATAATTCCCTGGTAATTGTCTCCTGCAGAGACATTGTGTGAAATCCCCAAGTCTTGAAACACCTAAAATGTGTAACTGCTTTATTTTTTTTTTCCATCTTGTAATTATCTGTTGATAGATGCTGACTGATAGAAGCAGTTGGTAGAAAAATGTATTGAAGAACTTCGAGTGCATAAAGAAGTCGTACAAACAGCCCAATGAAAACATGGAAGAAAAAATAAAAATAAAAAAGACTTGACATGCTTATAGTGCTAACTGATGGGAGAAACTTGAATTGCTTTAGCAATCAACTTACTGAGATCGATGCAGTCGTCTTGTGCATGTTGAAAATTCTTCAATCTTGAGCTAAAAAATAATGCTTGCTTAATTTATAATTTCACTGATGTCCCTTTATAAATTGGAAAATAAATGTTGTATTGCACCTCTTTGAATTCTATTCAAGTTTATAATGTGTTTTTTACTGAACTTAATGTTTGTCCTTGTTATTTATCACATGGTAACAGGATATGGAAACTGATTTATGGGGAAGGAAACACAAGAAACAATGACATTGTGTCTAATAAAAAAAAAAAAACAAAAAAAAAAAACAAACACAACCCACAACTGAAATACACTAAGTAGAATGGTAAAAGCAGGTTTTTCTCCAGCCCTTCATTTGGTTATTGCAGTGTTAGGACTGACTGTGGATTTAAAAAAACAACTTGCAATAAGTATATGAGATTGTCT
Source organism: Anas platyrhynchos (assembly GCF_047663525.1). NCBI lineage: Eukaryota > Metazoa > Chordata > Aves > Anseriformes > Anatidae > Anas > Anas platyrhynchos. Next base: position 14,099,968 of record NC_092587.1, read on the forward strand.
TGATATTCTGGTGCTGCCACCAACTCTTACCTTTAACTTTTTGCATAAGTGTTTTGCATCTGTGCACCCAAATAAGAGCTGGAGCATGCTTGTACACTCAGCTTAGGTTCTAGCAGGCTTTTTAGTGCTACTGTTTCCTCTTCTGAAAAAAAGGTGAAATGTGCAGAGGTAGGCTACTAAAGTTAGCAGATACCAATGTGAGCTGTGCCTTTGTCAGTATAGCAAGTACTGTATGGTTTCCTCTGACTTAAAAACATACTGTGTTATTAATAAAAAAAAATAAAATATCCATAAGTCAGAGCTTTCCTAGATTTATATTGTTGCTTTCTTGTGGAATATAAGTACTGGGAATTCAGCTTCTGAACCTATGAAAGTAAATGCAAGTAAAATTGAACAAACATGATTTCCTACTCCTCCCCCCACACTCTCCTCTCCAAAAAACAAACCAAAACAAAAAACTTTACATGGAAAATGTCGTGGAAGAAATTATCTGGACTCCTGACACTTAAAGGATGATTGATAGCTGGGATTATGAAACCTTGTTGGAGTCATCTGGGCAGTTTGGCTAGGTTTCAGGTTCTTATTTTTCAAGTGTGCTTTCTGTCTAGGTGATCTGTCATCTGCTTGTTGCCTGAAGCCATCCTCTGGAGCTTTTGATGGTCCCCAAGAAACAAGTGTGGGGGGAGGCTGACAAAGTCGACCTGCGGTTGGTCTGCAGCCAACATCTGATCAGAACTGGATCTTGTATAGTTAGGTCCAAAAATACTGATGTAATTTAGGAGATTACCCATTTAACTTCTGATCCAAGAGTCAGGCCCTGTGTAGTTCTGTTAGTTTTTTCCTTTTCTCCTCCATATACCAGCGAAAAAGTTATGTTTTTTCCTCTGCTGTCACTTAATTGATCTTAGAAGGACAAGGCAGAAAGGAAACATGTGGTCTTTGTTAAACCACAGAATAATGTTGTGTAAGTGGAATACCTCAGGGATAATATGTAACTTATTTTCTGTTGTTAAGTGCATAAATGATGTTCTTTGTACAAAGCCACACAGATGAAATAATTTGGCCTGTATTGTGCTCTTACACTTCCGCTAGTAGAGGACAGGTCATTTAAAAAGACCGGTTCTGGGACCATAAGCAAAGTAAATCACAAGAAGTAGTGATGAAACTTCAAAGATCTTATACTCGATAAGGCAGTTAAGGCAACAGAGTGATGAGTGCTCTGTAGAGAGAGAAAGAACTGCCAGAGGAGATGTAAACCAGTGCGATAAATAGTAAAGGGTGCTAAGTTTCTTGCAGGCCAATGCTCTTATACAAGTTACATTTTAACCAGATCAAACAAAAAATCTTTATAAAGATGAAAATCATATTACTAGGACAAGATAGGCTTATTAGCTGCAATTAAATAAAAGCAAGATTTCCTCAAATAGGGAAAGTGTTTTCATGTAATAAAGTTGTGCTATTAAGGCAGCAATGAAAGAAATGACAAATATCAGAAGTTAACAACATTCTTTCAGTGGTTATGGAGTAATATCACTGGAAGAGTAAAGAGGGCCCCAACAAAATTGGAAATAGTCTACCGTTGAGTTTAATGGGTAGATGAACTGCTTTACCTGGTGAAGAGCTAATAAATGAAGCTTTTGTGTAACACCTTTTTAAATATCTGGGCCTGAAATTAACTTGACAGACCAATTTGGTCTTTCAAACTTCCAAGTTCATGTGCTACTTGAAGAAAGACTTTGTTAAACAGCAAGTTTGTGTATATTCTGTTTGGGTTGTAGGAGGTCGTCTTCTCTAACACCCTTCTTTCCACTCTCCCCTGCCAATTTTTTTAATGAAATGCACCTATGAAAACAGTGTTTTGGTTGGGTTTTGAAGGCCCCAGGTAACAGATTCTAAGAGTTCTGGAAGAATGACCTCATGGAATCACAGAATGGCTTGCGATAGAAGGGACCTTAAAGCCCACCCAGTGCCACCCCCTGCCATGGGCAGGGACACCTCCCACCAGCCCAGGCTGCCCAAAGCCCCATCCAGCCTGGCCTTGAGCACCTCCAGGGATGGGGCAGCCACAGCTTCTCTGGGCAGCCTGTGCCAGGGCCTCACCACCCTCAGAGTGAAGAATTTCTTCCTAATATCTCATCTAAATCTCCCCTCTTTTAGTTTAAAGCCATTCCCCCTTGTCCTATCCCCACACCCCTGACACAGAGACCCTCCCCAGCTTTCCTGCAGGCCCCCTTTAGGCACTGGCAGGCTGCTGTAAGGTGTCCCCAGAGCCTTCTCTTCTCCAGGCTGAACGCCCCTAAGTCCCTCAGCCTGTCTTCATGAGAGGGGTCCAGCCCTCTGGTCATCCCCATGGCCTCCTCTGGACTTGTTCTAATCTGTCCGTGTCCATCTTGTGGTGGGGGCCCCAGGGCTGAACACAGTAAGCAGATTTAAAATAGATGGTGAAATTGGAAAGTACTGCATTATGATAGCAGGTAGTATTTTATGAATTATCTAGAATACCAAGCTTCAAAGGATAAACAATCACTTTAGGATGAATAGGAAAGGTTCCCCAATGATTAATGTATGTTCTGAACTGTCCAAATACTCTCTAGTAAAAACACTGGGAATATTTTAGTGTCGTGACAATACTTCTAGTTCTGAGATGACAGAAAATCTTTTCCTTCATCTGAAATCTGGTATCAGTGTTGTTCCTCATTTGATAGTCTATAGGATCACATTACTAAGTGTAACAATTTATCCTGTTGCTTTTTTTTTGCTTTTATGGGAATTTGTTGAGGATGAGCTGTGTTTGTTTGAATTACCTTGGCTGTGTAGGTATCATGAGCTGGTGACTTTAATTCTTCTGGCCTTAGCTAGAGGCAGAAGAAAAGCTTTGGAGGGCTCTGTGCGTGTGTGTGGTGAAGATCTGAAATGTTAAGGTAGTGAAAAATCATGAGGTAGCCTCCCAGTCTTGTTCCATTTCCTCTTAAATGAAACAACCTGTGCTATAATGCTGTTGGGCAGAATGAATCTGAGTTGATCAGGTATTTAATTTCATTTGGTGTCAATTAGTGCCTTAAGATTTTTGAGTGAATTCTGACTAAGGTTTAAGGATGTCAAGAGCTTGCAACAGATGTATCTCAAATCTCTCAGCTCTGCTTCCACCCTTTCCCCACCCCCCTTTTTTTTTTTCCTCCTTACAAGAGCGATGTTGTAGTTGGTCAGAGATCAAAACATTAATCGTGAATGGACCACATGTTAGCAGTGAGGTTTTTTATCTATACATAGGTTTAAAATCTGCTTTTTTTGTTACTTCTTTTAAAAGTTCATTTTAATCTCACGTTTGGTAATCGCATCTCTTCATGTTGTTGACATGAAGGTAGTTTGAATATGTGATGATAATGATTGGGTAACCTCGGTTTTATGCAAGTTTGTAGATGTCATAGCACACAAGGCAGCTGGTTTAGGGTGGTTCATCACTTCCATCGGTATCCCAGGCGTTTTTGGCTCTATTAATTTCCAGTTGTTATTCTGCCTGGTCAGAAGTGTTTAAAGAAAATCCAGTTTAAAAAAAAAAAATCATCACCAAAATATGTTTTGATTATGAGAAACCTCAGGGTAAATGAGGATCTCGATCCCAGGCTCTGGTGTCCAGCGTGTCTTTTAGACCTACTTTATGACACAGTAAAAATATTTTATGGAATGTCCTAATGACAGGCCTAAAACAAAAAGCCCTATTATGGTAAGGATTTGTTAGCATGGGCGAAGCTGCAGATGACGGGGCATCGACCCTGTTGTCTTAACATGTGCTTTACATGGATTAAACAAGTTCATAGCTTCGTTTCAGCTCACAAATAGGAATTAATTTAACTTTGTTCCTTTTTCAGAAGGGAGCTAAATGGAAAACGAATTTTGCTTTAAGTTGTTCATAAGGCTTTCTTTAAGCCTTCAGTTTAAGGTTCCTACCCTATGAGTAAACCATGCGGCAACAGGATGAGCATTCACTTACACGGTGAGAGGGATTTGGAGTTTTTTATATGCCTGCTATCACTCCGTATCTGCTTTTGGTTTAGCAGGTTTTTCTCGTTGCTTCTTCTTGAAAACAGCATGTTTTAGCCTTCAATTTTAGGCATAGCCTAGCGATATGGTTTGATGTTTGTGATACTTGGTAAGGAAATGCTCGGTGGTAACTTGAGGAAAGCAAGATAACCCAATGGCTAGTTGGCCCAAGTGCTTTCTAGTTCATTTGGTGACTCCTGTAATGGGACCAAAACACAACTGCTGCTGTCTTGAGGAATAATGAACTGTAGGTTTAAACACTGAGCATGCCAGGGTGTTTGATACGAACTGCCAGACTTAGTAATGAGATAAATTTTTATTTTTGATAAAGACTTGATGGCATTTCATTCTGTAGAGATGTTTGTCGTTCATCCCTTGGGGATGGTTAACGTTGTAGATGGAGATACTGACTTGAGCAGCAAAAGGAGCAAATTCAGGTTTCAAAGTCTGCAGCTCTTTTCTGAAGAATCCTTGTTAGAAGCACACCAGTTTCCAGTTGAGGCCGGTTAGCTTTTTCTTGGCGATGTAGTGCGTTTGGCAAGGAGGAGTGTTAAAATATGTTGATCTCAAAACTGTCGGGCTTTCATAGACTTGAGCTGGGATGGAACGCTTTGTCAGATGGAAGAAGTGTATTTATTAAATCATTGCATGCTTATTGCTGGGTGGTCTCTGTTCTGGCAATTCTGGACATACGGGAAGGACTTTGCAATACTTCGTTATGCAGGTAGTGAAGGTGGGGGCATTTTGCTTCAATTACCTGGCTACATGTGGAAAACCTCGTCTGTCTTAGATATAACAAATACATCAGTTCTCTAATCTCTGAATGGGGACAGATGAGGTGCTATGGCAGTTTGTACTTCTGTGCTGTCTGCCATTCTGCCCTGCCCTACAAGAGGAGTGGGAGACTGGAAATAACTGCCACATAGGTGGGATTGTTTTATTTACTTGCCTGAGTCAAAGCAAATTGCATTATTGCTCTAAAAACTACCGCTGATTCTTTTTTGTTTGTTACTTTGGCCCCCGATGTGTACAGTATCTTTCGCTGGTGATCCATTAAAATGAGATTGAAACTGTCACTTCATATCGTTCGTTATTTGTGAATCATTAGAATTATTTTGGTTTAAAAAGATGCTGAATGGAAGTTCTGGGATGGTTTCTCATGTAACGTTTAGGTTGTGTTGTGAACATTGGAAGTTTTTGTGTGTTTTATATGTGCAAAACAAGAATGCTCTCTGAGAAATACCTGAAAAATTCTTTGACCAGATTTCTGTTGAAAGTTAACAGCAGCTGGGCTGTGATGAAATAGAGCAGTAAACAAGTGTACCTGATGTTTATCGCAGAATCATAGAATGCTTTGGGTTGGAAGGGACCTTAAAGATCACCCAGTTCCAAGCCCTTGCCAAGGGCAGGGATGCCACCCACCAGATCCAGGTTGCCCAGGGCCTCATCCAGCCTGGTCTTGAACACCTGGTCTGAACATGTTTGGTATGCTACCTATAAAGCGAGTCTTTGTCACTTCACTGAATGTAATGAATGCATTTTAGTGATCACCAATCTGAACAATAGCATTTTAATTAGTTTGTAATACTTTAATAAGCTTTGAGATCATCACAAAGTGTATTTGATATTAACGGCTCTTAAAGAAAATAGAACACTTTATCTTCCTTTTGCTTCTATAAAATAAAGCTGTTGAAATGACTGTTACTAATGGTAATTTTACGTATGTGATGTAAATTGCCTGTTTTAAGATGATCCAACTCAGTCCTCTTATTTTATTTTTTTAACAGGGTTTGTGGATGCACTTAGATGTTTGCAATGAGCACTGTGGCTGGCATGCCCCAGTGTTTTGGATACCAATGCATAGGACTCTGTAGTAATCGAATTTATCAGAAACGAACGTCATGAGCATAGTGATCCCATTGGGGGTTGACACAGCAGATACTTCTTATTTGGAAATGGCTGCAGGCTCAGAGTAAGTATATTAACATAAAGAGTAAGTTTTCTGGTTTTAATTGCCTATTTTCTCATACTGAGGCTTTTTAATACAGTTGGAGAAGACTTATCAGTCTCTAGTTATACTGGATTTGTAATAACTTCTAAGTCAATTTCTTTCTCTTTAAGGAGAGTAAAGGAGAGAAGGTAAACTCGTCTACAGATGCATGTTTTTCTTCCTTATCAGACTGAGAAATGCAGATACTGCCTGATTCACCTTTCACGTTTAAAATATTTTACTATTTCAGTTTTCTTAACCTGTGTTTGAAAAATAAAAACCTTCCCATGTTGGGGTGGGGAAATCTGGCATGGTAAATTGCAAAAAAGCAGTAATAATTATGAAGGTGCCTTTTATTTTTGAAAGTTAAAGGCCTGTCTTAATTGTCTAACACTATGTTTTCGCAAAGGTATTTTATATGGAAAAATCATCAGAAAGTAATTTGGCAATTACTCTTTCAGTTAGAAAAATTGGATAGCCATTTATAAAAGGTTGCAAAAAATCCTTAATTCAAGAAGCTTTGCATGAAATAAGCAGAGTGTTTTTTAAATTTTATTTTTGCTGCTGGCGCCTGAGTCTACAGAGTATAGATGAATTAGGGTTTAGGTGTTGTTGGGCTGTGAGTGGAGATCTTTCCTTTTGGGTAAACACATTTCCATGTGTGTAGCATCCACCTGGCTCTTGAATGTTATGAGAGAAGAAATAACATTTTGATCAACTTGAGAAGTAAAAGACCAAGACGTTATTATTTCTACCTGTTTATATAGGACATCATCCCATTTAGCTCTGTGTACTTCAGAGCAGTATCTGGATTTTTTTTTCCTGTTTCCTCTGTGGCTTTTGTGTTAGTAAAACGTGACAGATGAGTTGTGAAAAAGTGGGTGTCAAGACAGTAAAAGTGATGTTAAAGATCAAGAGAGTTTGTGTAAGCCACACTAAGGTTTGTACGCTGCCTTGTGTAAATAGAGAGGGGAAAAAAAACAGTTCATTTCTTAGAGCAAAAGCTGTTAAATGCGTCATTTATATTAACTGTTTGAGATGCTGTTACTCCTTGCTTTCCTCTGAGTACAGACAGCCTTTAGTAATATTTAAGCCACTTACTTTTTCTGGTTAACACACAAACGTCTGTTTGCTTTAGATATTGAAGCAATGGATTAGACTTTTTTAAAATGCTTTCTTAAAATCTCTCCATAAAGCAAATAAACTTCACAAAGTGGTCCTTCATTTAACAGGTGCATTGAGTAACCGCTATCAGTAAAAGTAGCGTGCAGAAAATCTTAGCTTGAGAGTGCGTGCTAACCTAGTAACATTATTCAATGCAAGATGTCTTTTCTTCCAAATACTGAAGGAAATTTGTCACGCACTTAAGATCTCAAACAGCTTTTTAAAAGGATGTTTCTTTCCTGTGTTTTCAGTTGTATGTGAGGTTATTTCAATACTCTATGTGACTAGAACTCCTTATCTAAAGAAAACTAAAAAATATTTCTTTGAAACTTTGTTGCATTAAAGTCTTTAAACTTGCTTTGTTGATCTCTTTCATAATCATGAACACTGGTTTCCGTGGTGCAGAAAATGATTTTAACTCCATGTTAAATAATTCAGTGTGAATCATTCACAGCTCTTTTCATTATCTTTTTCTGTGGATTTTCATGTTTCGAGGAGGTCACAGTTCCCGAGGTTACTAACACTACTTGCAGACTCAGCAAGCCATGCTGAAATTAGGATAAATAAATACAGTTGTCAGTATAAACAAAATAGTTCACTGTGTTATTTGCTTGATACTGTGGCATGGAGACCCAGTTAGGTGCTGCTTCTCCTCAGATGTTGGGTGACTGTTAGCAGTTACTTTCATTAATATAATCTCTGAGAATATCATTGCTGAAAAGTAGCTAGTTGCATGATTAATTTATGCTGATCTAAAAGCCATGTCCGTGTCTAAAGAAGTGTGACACAAAACTGTGTACCTAACAACTGCATAAGCAATTTAGGTAACCTTTTTTATCACTGTTTATCTCCTTTAAGTGTACTTTTTATGTCTTCTTCCAAGGATATATTGGGCACAGATAGTATTGATAGTGATCACAGATAGACCTTTGAGCAGGTTCTGGGGTTTTCCCAGGTGGGAGGAGTTGGACTTTCTTCACGGTGACTGACAGGTCTGATGTTGCTTCATCAGTCACTGAAGCGTGAGCAAACACAAGAGAGAGGGGGAATGACAAACCTAATTATGTAGGAGAAGGAGCCCTAGAGGATAAAACATGCTTTAAAGTAAGGGATTAGTGTGGTGGTTTTTTAATGGTGGGTAGTTTATCTGTTACATACAGTTTCACTTACATACTTTTAATAAGGAGGCCAGTAACTACTGGAGGGCCCCAGGGGTCAATACTGGGACCAGTCCTGTTTAAAATCTTCATTAATGACCTGTACACTGGGGTACTGTAAGCTGGCAGATAACACAACTGGGGGGAGGGCCTCGTTCACCAGAGGGCTGTGCTGCCATCCAGAGGGACGTGGGGAGGAAGCACTTCTGTGCTGTGTGGGTGACCGAGCACTGGCACAGGCTGCCCAGTGGGGCTGTGCATCTCCCTCCTTGGAGACCTTCAGAAGCCACCTGCACATGGGCAAGTGGCTCTGGGTGGCCCAGCTTGGGCAGGGGTGGGAGCAGCTGGCCTCCAGAGGGCTCTGCCACACCTACAGTTGTGCTGTGATTCTGTCAAATAGGTAGGTGGAGAAACATAACTCCTCCTTGAAGGTGTGAGTGTCTTCTAAATTGGGTGCAATAGCTCCTCTTCTGTTACTTGAACCTAAATTCTCCAGGGGTAGATTGATCTTCATTATGTCACCATAGTCAGAGTCCTTTTTTTTTGTTGTGTGTGCATTTCAGTGAAAACTTTACGTGTAATAGTATGCAGCCTGCACATTGTTGCAGCCCAACAAAGCATTATGATCTCTCTCACACCTGTACCCCCACATCTGTACATTTTGCCTTTATTTTTGCTTCACTTGTAAAAGGCTTTCTAAAGCTGAATACCAGTCACTTTTTAAGAGAATCCCTCTTTTATCATTAAAGACCTTGTAGTAATATACAGAGCCAGCTGTTTTGCCAAGTTCAATATGTGCTTCCTGACTGAAGAGATTGTTAGTGTAGCTCAGTGTATAAGATACACCATCAATAGCACTGTTCTTCTCTTAATATCTGTATATACTTTTTGGAGAAGGCCCTTATAATGTATGAATGTACTTTGAACCAAAACCCTACAGTGTATCAATCATTTTATCGAGCTCAATATCCAGGAGAAAAGGTTATGAATGTTTCAGTATTAAATAAAAATCAGGAAGAACTTAACCCATTAGCTGGTGTTGAAACAGGGATTATTTTTTTCTAAAGTGTCATAGGAGAATGGGGAGGTTGCTGGTAAATGGTGTCAGGCCAGCATTACCTGTAGGGCCTGGTATGGGATGTTTAGGTAGCAGTTGGTGGTAGAGAATTAGCGCTCAGTTTTCTGTTCTCTAGGTAGCTAAGGCCATCTGATGTGTTTGGCTAGGTGAAGTGTGTTGAAATAGAAAATGTTATCTGCTTTTCATACAAAATAAATTATATTCCTTTATCTGAGCTGACCTTCAGCCAGATAATGCTCAGGTGTGCTGGTACAAAGGAAAAGCAAACCCAGACTCCCTGATTAGACCAAGCCAACCTGGTGCATGGCAGGCTGCTGTTGCTGAAGCATGCTTGGAAGCAAGAAGTTTCATTTGGAGTTTTAAAGGTGTTTTGGGAAGTACTGTTAGCTAACCTTCCTAAGGGAAGCTTTACAGGATGACAGTTTCAGTTTTAATGAGATTGTTTTTCATTTGAATACTGAAAGGTTAACAGAAGAGGTTGAGGGCCCCAGATTCCAATGACTAATTTTGGTAGTCAGAAACTGCCACCTTTTCTTCTGGAATTACTGCTCAGGCAGAAACAAAATGGCATTTGAGAGCAATGGGGTGGGGACAGGGGAACTTTTCTAAAGACAAATTTACCATTGCTTAGAATGATTTGTAGTTTATTCCCTTAATATAGGTGAGCTATAAGCTTATAGGGACTGATTTTTTGTGTGTGTGAACTGATTTCCTGTGTAGCCCATTTAATTTTTCACTAATGCCATCTGCTGGCAATGTGCAGAATATGTTTCAGTTTGCACTGTACTGTTAAGTAGAACCACTAGGAAGTAACCCAGAGCATGAGAGTTTTCAACTGCAGAGTTGAAATTTGAGTGGTTCTTAAAAGAAAACATAGTATCTTTTGATTTTTTCACTTGTTTTCAAGTTACAGGAATGTTTCAAGTCATTGCAAACTGGGAACATAGGAGTATCTTTGCTTTTTTTAAGGGTCCTTTCTGTTGTGCTACTTCTAAATATTTAGCGTGGTTTTGAATTGCTAACCAAAACACCTAACAAACAGCACTTCAGCAAAATGTCATGGTCAGTGTATCACAGTAATAGTTGTTTGTTTCAGAGCATGTTATTAGGATTTGGGTATAATTCCAAATATACCATATTCTAAGATGGTTTTGATGAAAACTGAAAATACTGTACCATCTCCTCATAGTTAGGGTACAGCTGTTTGAGGTAAGGCTGAAAAATGTGGCATGCTCAGAAGAGTGCCAAGCTTGATATTTCAGTTTGGTACAGAAGTGGTTTAAGGTCAAAGAAAAGAGCAAGGAAAACATCAATGTTCTTTCAGATCTGAATGCTTCCTCTTTCTTCTTGAAAATTTGCTTTTTCAGATGCCGGTAATAATGCCAGTGGAAAGATCGGGAGCAGTGGGTGTTTTTTTTTGTTTTGTTTTGTTTTGTTTTGTTTTTAAAGGAATGCAAGCATTTGTTTAGGGTATGACTGAACTACCCAGGATGTATACTTGCAATCTTTAGCTTTGTATCCTATTTTTTTTCCCTTCATCTCCTTTCCCTGTGTTGTCCTCTCCTGCATTTTTAATAGTCAGCATACATAATAGTTTTGTCTGCAACCAAGCATGGTTGCAGTCTTCTAAGTCAGGTACTTAGACGCTAGCTCCAAAGTCATGTTCTGAGTGTTAGAAATGGTTCAGGCATGTAAGTGGTAGAAAGATTGAGTCCTGAAGACTAGATTCTTGGGATAAAGAACGTCAGTTTTAAAAAAATAAATAAATAACTGAAAGTAATGTCTAATGCTTTGAGTGTACAATTAAGAATTTTACTAAGAGGTGTGCCCCAAATGTTTGGGTGGGGAAAAAAGCTTTCCTGAAAGCTAATTCTGCTTAAATACTGCCTGTTAAGCCTTTTTTTTTTTTTTTTCCTTTTTAAATATGAAGGCTTAGTTGTCTTTGCTTCTCACCCAGTTTTCTCCCAACCCATTTTTGTTTTTTCTTGCTCAGATGAATGTTGTGCCTTTTTGGTTTTAATCCTCCACTCTGTGTTCTACAGGTATTAAAATAATTAGGGTTAATGGATTGTATTTATTTCTGCATTTCCTTTTTAGAAGCTTAATGCTTTTGCTTCCCACAAAAGTTATGCCTCTAAATTTCTAAATTTTAAAGTGCTTCTCTTAAGTGGTTTCTAAACGGCTAGTGTAGGTAGAAATATATTTAAGGAGTAGGGTCTTTTGTCTTGCTTCATATTTTGCAAGAGTGCCTTTTAATTTTGTAGTCAGTTGATGAAATATGTATGGCCTCCCTTTTTAGGATGTGTGCTTCCTTTCTTGTATCTTTCGCTGAATGTTCACCTAGTGAAGTATTGAGGGTATCGAGGGCATGTTAAGATTGATTGATGTGTTTATTGGATGGATAGTTGGCTCTTGATTAATTGGCATTTGGACTGGCAAGATCCTAGAAGTATTAACTAGGCAACATTAATAGTGTTGATTACTGCCCAAATGCATTGTACACCAGTGCAGGTGTGGTCAGCATATAAAGGCAAATCTGTGGGAAAGACAGTTTTTTTCCAACTGGTGTCCTTTTGATTTTTTTTTTTTTATTTGGGCTTGATGAACCTGGCTGCTTCTGGGATGTAATTCCAACAAACTCTGATAAAAAGTACTTTCCAGCTGAGAAGTGGTGTAAAAAAAAGAAATGAGGATTTTTCTGGGTTTGAGATAAGTAAGGGCAAGTGACTTCAGAGTTGGTTTTCCCCTCAATCTACTGTACTTACAAGCTCTGTTTCTTATCTGCTAGTACTTTGTGTGATCTATACATTCCCCTACCAGGCATGGTGACTGTTAGAAACGTCAGTATTTTTTAAGACTTTTTTTCCCCCCTGAACTTTTGTGACTAATGTCTTCTGATGATAGCATTTTTAACTGGCGATTCTTTGTACACAGTAAGATTACAAAGGGAAAAGCTAATGAGAAGAAACAGGCTGCTAAAGATGTTAGTGGGACGCTTCCAGTTCTGTATGTTCTTCCCAGGAAGAAAAATTATATTCTTACAGACATGTTAGCAGAAAGCTTGAGTTGCTGGTGTCTTCTTAAATCAGGCTTGCTTCACTTCATGGCATACTAAAAAAAAAACCTTGCATTTATATCAATGCAAGAAAAACACGAAGAATGAGAAAAACGTGAATTTCTGCTTTAACTTAGAATTCAGAATGACCAATTTTAAAACATCAGCTCAAGGAATTACTGAATCTTTGTGGGGAAAAAGATTTGATGCACAGTGAAACTAAAATTAGAAAAGTACCCACTTGGGCTCAACTTGTGATGCTAGTCAAAAGCTATTTCAGTTTAAAAGATGCTGGTATTTCGCCCTGCCTCAGTGTTTAAAAAAGCCAGAAAATGTAATTCTTAATGCAGCTAGGTGACTGCATTAATTTAAAGCTTGTACTGGTGTGATTGGATTGCATGGTGCAGTGCAAAACCAATAAGTTAGTGACACGTGAACTGAGAAATTTCTTGGATTCAAAAAGATACTCCTGTTTTAATATTCCTTTACCCTTCTCAACTTTTGCGTTGTGGTTTAGTATGTATAAACCATAGTTCCTCTATTAGAGGTGACACTGCCTTTCTCTACCAAGCTTCATCTAGAAAACGGTTCGCTTTTTCTTTCAAGGTAAAAAATAAATCGATGAGTGCCTTTTTTAGATTTGTCCTACTTAAGGTTTCTGTTTGCAGAAACAGTGCTGCTGTGGGTGCCGGTTCATGAAGATGTTGAGAGTCATGTGCTGATGCTACCACTAGATGTCTCTGCAGAATTTCATAGTGTCTGTGCTATGTGGGGCTGTGTCCTCAACGGGTTGCAGTTGTGTGTATTGTTGCTTCTGTCTTTTGTCTTAATTAAGCTGAAGTCCTTTCTTTAGCTTTTATTGCAACTCGATAGACCTGTGCATACTGATCGATGAGTTCCTGACAAAGTGTGTAACCTGTATTTCTGCCTAGATTTGCATGTTCTGTGAAATTATTTAGCATGTACTCTTTTTTTAAAAGTTTTGTAGCTACAGAGGTATAAGTTCTCTGCCACTCTGGAAGCTTCCTTATAGATTAAAGAAAAGTGCTGTTTTTTTTTTCTAATTGGGTAGCTGGGGGAGTAAAAGTGGTTTTGGTGGTGGTGATTGTTGTATTCCTGATCCTTTTTGTATACTCCTTTTTAACAGGAACAGCCTGTAATTACTTAGCAGTTGTGAAACAATTATCATAACTAACAAGTATATTGACATAACATTAATAAATTACTTGTATTTATTTGTACAACTATTTATTATTCTTCTGTTTTTGTTTTGCAGACCAGAATCTGTAGAAGCTAGCCCTGTGGTAGTTGAAAAATCGAACAGTTATCCACACCAGTTGTATACCAGCAGCTCGCATTCACACAGTTACATTGGTTTGCCCTATGCAGTAAGTTTCGTGCTAAATATGGTAAAATCTGCTGTTCTTAAATAGGAAAAACTCCTGATTCATGCTTATAGTTTTGTATTTTATTGGGAGCTGGGTAAAATGCCTAAAAATAGTTGATTAGAAAGCTGAATACAGAACATGGTGAATTTTATGTAAAACATAGTTTAGAAGGTTAAAAAAAAACAAAACAACACACACCAAGAATGAGCAATGACAGAAATAAGTTTAAACCTAATTTTAAAAAATGCACAGAACTTCAGAGACTTCTTATAAAGTTAATCTTATACTTCGGCTTAAATAACCATCATAATGTCTGACACTTAAGAGCTGTAACTTACCTTTCAAAAAAAATCTAGGACCATAACTATGGTGCTCGGCCTCCTCCAACGCCTCCAGCTTCTCCTCCTCCATCAGTGCTTATAAACAAGAATGAAGTAGGCATATTTACCACTCCCAACTTTGATGAAACCTCCAGTGCTACCACCATCAGTACGTCAGAGGATGGAAGCTATGGAACTGATATTACCAGATGCATTTGTGGCTTTACACATGATGATGGATATATGATCTGTTGTGACAAATGCAGGTAATGAATATTAAATGTATTGAAAAGGTAAAATGACTTTAAAGCTGCATTGACAAATTGAGTGCAATTAAATGGTGTTTTAACAGTCTTGATTCATAAGACAGAGGAAACTTCCTTAATCAAAACAATGTTTGAAGGTTTAAGGTTTTTTAATAGGCAGAGTAGTTGATTAAAAGTAACGAGTATTTCATACTTTATCCCAGTCTCTCTTAACTTTTCATGTCAATTTGTTCATACCTTCACTTATGTATTGTTGCTCTAGTAAGGATGTCTTTGCCTTTTTCTTTCTAAAAAGGGTATTTATTTTCTCCAAGCTATTTGTCAATATGGTGAAATAAAAAGGTACCAAGTAATCAAGTGTTTTGGGAAGGTATGTGCGTGTAAACCAAGTAACTTGCAGGAAGCAAAGCAATATGACATAAGCCTCTCAAATAACAGGCTTTTTTGTGTGTGTGATCTTTCTGATAGGAACTCTTCATCTTCAAAAGACGTGGTCTTTCGATAGTTACTGAAATTCTTAAAGCTAACAGATTCTTATTTGGGAACCCAGAGTTAAAATATTTAAACTTGTGTTCGTGTTTTAGTATGATCAAATAGCTACTTACATAAGCAGATGCTATTGAACAACTGCATTTTGGAAAATGGAGCTTTGAAATTTTTAGAGGTGGGACACGTAGCAGGAGAAGACAAATCTTGTATTTCTGGAATTACTCAGTGTTAGTCTGTATATTCTCATTCAATACTTATAATGAGCTAATTGATGTTGCTGAATTTACTAAGTTGTATTTCTAAAATGATTGCTACAGTTAATTAAAACAATAGTTCAGGTCTTATTCCTCTGTCATAACAAGCTTGTTCATTTTCAATGGTCCTTGATTCTGGTAACCTTTTCTCTTAGTTTAAAATAGAGATCTTTCTTAGAAAAAATAGAGATCTCTCTTAGTTTAAAATAGAGATGTTCCTTCAGCAGGGGAATTGTAGATTGTCACCGGTAGTCTGCTAGTTTTTAAGAAGAGGTTTTATGTAAGGTGCTGGGAGAACTGTGAGAAATTCTCAAGTGATTTTTGTGTCCCAGTTACTTCTAGCATTCAGCCTAGCAAGCAGCCTTTCTTCCTTGACTGTGGGAAGCAGTTAAAGCTCTTCCTGTGTTGTACAACAGTCCTGCCAGTCGTGTGACTTGTGCTCCTACAGAGGACTGTGCAGTCAAGCAAAGGAATCTGTGGTGTGGGTGTCATGTTGGCATGTTATAAAGAAAATGAATTCCCTTTTTATATTGAGAAAAAAATTCAACCAAAAAAAAAAAAAAAGACTAAGGAAGCAGAAGCATTGGGAGGCAGCCCCAAGATTGGAATTGCAGTGATCAGCAGAATAGAAAGTCAGTAGGCTAGCAGAGGGCTGATGAAGACAGTAATTCAGTAAGTAGTTTTTAGGTAGTGTTTAATCTGAGTCAAGATCATGACAGGAGGGGAAAAAATCATATATATAAAGAGTGTGTGTATTTACACACAAAGAGTGTAAAGTTGTACTTAAAATAACCAAAAGGTCTTTTTTTTTGTAGTGTCTGGCAGCACATTGACTGCATGGGAATTGACCGGCAGCATATTCCTGACATATATCTGTGTGAACGTTGTCAACCAAGGTGAGTAGTTCAGATCAGCTAGTATGAGTAGAGAATATTTAAGAACAAAACAGAAACACAAAACAAAAGTCCTGGAACAACCAACAGTTAAAAATGCAGACCATGTAGCATAATCTTGAGAATTGTAGATGAAGGAGCTATGTTTCTGATGCAGATGACCTTACCAGTCTGCATTCTCTTGTTTAGTTGTCATTGTTTATCCTCACTAGATGACAGGGTTAAACCATTGAAACACTTACTGACATAGCAATGAGTCGTGGATCCAAGGATTTCTTGCTCTGGAATGGGTATTTTTATGCTCCCTCTCAAACCTGAAGTCCTATAACATGACCAGGAGGGCATTTAGTTCTCTGTGGTAGGTAGATTATACCTGCCTTTAATAATAGCTGTTCTGGGATATAGAGCATAAAATGCTACCTGTTAGTTACATTGCACATTGTCATTTAAACAGTGAATAAAAGAAGTGTGTTCAGAAAACGTTTAATTACAAATATTTTTTTTTTCCTGGGAAATTGCTTGAACCATACTGTCTTAGGATCTTTGTTATTATATTGTGATGATTTAAGGAATCTGCAAAAGAACGGTTTAATTCCTGTTTAGTTGTAATCCATGGGCCAACTGTCAGTCTTTCTTATGAGCTACCTATATTTTCATTATGTTTTGAAGTGATTTGAATACCCACATGTGCCTTGTATTACAGTGAAGTTCTGTTTAAATACTTGGATATATTGATGCATTAGTATAAGGCATGGAGTGAAACTTATTTTTTTTTAATTTCAGGAATTTGGATAAAGAAAGGGCAGTGCTGTTACAGCAAAGGAAAAGGGAAAATATGTCAGGTGGGTAAAGCTTTTAAAAGATTTTTCTTCAGTAAAGATGATAAAATAAATATCAATTGCATAGATGTAAGAACATATACGCAGTTCTTTGTAATTTTGATATCCTTCAGTATATAAGGTTCAGTAAACCAATACCTGCTACGTGACTATTGTTAATAAGAGCTTTATATCAGAATAGTTGAAGTTCCAAGTGTTTTCTTAAAAGATGTCACCACCAATTTGTTGTGGAATAATTCATTCTAAACATTGTTAAAGTATCTTAAGAATTAATGTAGCTTTTACAGTAACAAGAGTGCTCTGAGTAAGCTACTGAAGATAGATGGGAAAGTTTGAGACTACTGGGATAAGAGAGGGTTGCTAAGTCCACTTTCTTTTGGGGAGAAAATGACTTCATGTTTCTGTCACTCCTTCCTTGACAGTGTAGACTACTTCTATTCTAATACTAACATCTTAAAACTATTCCATTACTGGTGATACTCCTGTCTCTAATGAAGAATTACATAATAAATGAGCTTTAAAACAACGTAGCATAGCTTTGAGAGGTAATCCTAACTGATATGTTGGCTCTAGATTTGTATATATATATAGGTATTTTTGTCAACCACAAAAATTAATAACAACTCTTTGTTTTGATAATCTGATGAAGCAAGGAGCTTTTTAGTCTCTATTTTATGAAATGAGCTCTACTACCATTTACAGAATGTCAAAGCTCAACTGACATCAATTTGTCAGGAGTTCTGTCAATCCGTTGTCAAAACGTGTCATGGGTTTGGTTGACAGGTGATAACTTTAAAGCTCTGTTGCAAAAGTCGTAACACAGAAGACCGTCTAGAGCTTAACATGTTTTACTTTCAAATTCTGTCTCAGAAGTGCTAGGGGTTTGTGCAAGCTGCTTTAGTCAGTTAGACATTAATGACTTATTTAGAACACCATAATAATTTCTGGTTTTGTCTGCTTTCATTTTAACAGAACTAAACCTACTTCATAAAGTTTTGGTTGACCTGCTAGATGAATTTAGAACTCAAAAGTAGTCTTTTAAATTTGCTCTGTGTAGTCAATAGGAAAACAAATGGCAAATGGTAAATCTTAAGTATCAAAACGGTAAAAATAAATAAATAAATAAATAAATAAAAATAAAAAAAAGACTACCCTGTTTAAGCTGTGACTTAGTGCTCTGTTAATTAAGTACTAAAAATCACAGTAATTAGAAATTAACATTTTCTCATGTTAACATGCTCTCTGGTTGATTTTCATTCAGCTAATACACTTGCTTGGCTAAATGCACTTTTTGTGTTGATGTGGCTTGGTTCAGTCAGGCTTAAAGTAATTCCAGGTATGTTCATATACCATGAGACACTAGTAAAAATGGACAGTTTCAATAGATGCTGTCAAGTAGAAAGAGAAAAAAAGGCATTGATTCCAATGGATCTGTTAATTCAGTAACATTCTGGTGCTTTCAAATATTTTTATTTGGTATTAAGTTAGAGGTTTTTATAGGCAAGGTTGCCTGATCTCTGTGTTCTGACTAAATATGTATACAGAGGTTCAGAGGCTTGTATATAATAAGGCTTTTCATTTAGATGTGCGAGTACTTCACCGTGTAATGGTTTTCATTCTAAAGATTTCTGAAGTGTTGCTGCTGTTAGCCATGTTGCATCCAGAGCTAAAAAGTGGGCAGCAAGTAACAGATCAGTTGTTTGACCTCAAGAAAAGAGCCTTTAGGGAAACATGTCCCATGATGTGAAAGTGGGTGAGTGTCTTGTGTGCGTAACCATATGAGTTTTCTTCCTTGCAGCATTCCTAGTCTGTTGTTCTGGGGCCCACGGTTGTATGATGTTGCTCTCTGTGGATTAGATTGCCAGCTTTGGCTCAGTGCGCTACCTTTGTTAAGCACCTAATTTTGTCAAGGATGATTTCATTTAAAGATACAGTAGCCAAATATGTTACTTGTTCAAGGATGGTGCTGCAGGTGGTCTGGTCTTGAAATAGGTGCTGCTGAAGCCACGTGCTGCTTATGGAGAAGTGTCTGGGCTCGTAATTTTTGTGAAACTTTTGGGAACTTTGTACCTTGCCTTCCAAGATGGAAAACCTTCACTTAGTGTGCTTTGCGAAGGCTCTTCAAAGTGAAAGCAGGTTATGTAGGTTAGGAAGGAGTGTTTCAAAACAACTCGGTGTAATTATATGTTTGATTGAGGTAATTACTTTTTTACAGTAAGCTAGAGCACAGAGTAGAAAGACAACAGTATTGAAATGGTGCTTCCCTGAGGAAGGCGGTGTTCTGTGGGGGCTTTCAGGTTGGTGTTTGGTTTTTTTTTTTTTTTTGGTTGGTTGGTTTTGCCTGTGACATGATATGTAATGATGCTATAGGCATTAGTGTATGGAATACAATATAGGTGATTTTAAGGGTGAGGATTTTTTGTGTTTTCATTTTCCAATTGTTGGTTGTTCGGCTAGTCTTTAAATTAGTTTTTTATTAGATGTTTCTTCTGTGTGTTTTTAGTGATAGTTCATAAAATAGTCCCAGTAGAGATGCAACAAATTAAGATCACCTATATAAATTTATATATATATAATACGTGCATAAATATTCCTACATCAACTTATAGGTAAAGTATAGCTTTGTCTAACAAGTTTAGAAAGAACCAAGATCGTAAAACTGGGTTGCTTACTGTTCACAGAGGAATCCTGTTTAAGGAATGCTGTGAGCAAGAAAAATCCAGACTAACCAGTATCTGGATCTCTTTATTTAGAGAAGTTTTCAAGAATAGATAGTACTGTTGAGTGCACTGATAAAGGCAACATCCTTTTGAGCTCAGAAGGAATGTTTTCTCTGCTCTCATCGTAAGTATTTGTAAAGCCTTCCCCTGTGTGGTTTCAAAAAGTCTTGGTAGTGTGAAATGCTCTGAAGGCAGAATATTTGGAAAAGCTGCTAAAATGTGAGAAGTCTGTACGAAGCATACGTGAAGAACAGTCTGCTATCTATTTGTACCATCTCTCTTCCAATCCTCCCCACAGTTGACAGCCTTTCATCTTGACAGAACTAGGGTAATCCTGTTTCAGGTCAGGAAATGTATTTGTCTGACATAAATGCTGATGTATGCTAAACTTCAAACTTTGGCTTTAGGTCTTTGTGTCACAACAGAAAACAAAAATAACAGTTTGTGTACAATCTTGTTTTAAAAAGGAAAAATAGACTTCTACTTTTCCTTGGGAGTAGCAGAGTGATCTTCAGGGGATTTTTTCTTTTTTTTTTTTTCTTTTTTTTTGAGAGAAGGCTTTCAGCAACATTGACATATTTGCCCTGGAAAAGGAACTTGACACTAAAAATTTCATCTCAAGTAGTTGATTACAACTTGCACATGACTGATTAATAGGCTTTCAAAAGAAATGCTGGGCAGTCATTAATTTTAATCCTCTCTAGAATATCGTCATCAGAGAATCCCAAAGCTGTATTACAAGTAAAGGCCTTATGTAGGTGATGAGTTGACGAGTAGTTCTTTTTTTTTTTTTTTTTTTTAACCATTTTTGATTTCAATTCTAATTTTGCTTATAATGGAATGCTATAAAATAATTCAATTTTTAAAAATGAGTTAGTCTGGTATCTTTTTCTTACCTGGCATTGCAAACATCTGCTAATTTACTAGCTTTTCACAGATATTAATTTTCATGCTGTTAAAACTATTGGTGAATTTTGTGTATGAGTTCCTGCAATATTTGGCAGTACACATTTTGGACTTTCAAAGGCAGGTGTAGAGTAGCTAGTGAATGTTCCTTCTGTGTTATGTCATTGCTTACAAAATGTTCTTTCTTTTAAAGATGGGGATACCAGTGCAACAGAGAGTGGTGATGAGGTTCCTGTGGAACTATATACTGCTTTTCAACATACACCAACCACAATTACATTAACTGCTACAAGAGTTACAAAGGTCAATGATAAGAAAAGGAAAAAAAGTGGGGAGAAAGAGCAGAACATAGCAAAATGTAAAAAAGTAAGTGAATGTAATATTTCTGTTTTTCTGTTATAAATTACAGCTGTGTGACATTTCTTACCAAGAGACACTGGTTTTAAAATCCAGGTTATTGTTACTAATATTTTACTACCTGGGTTTAGATTAAAATGTAATATTCTGTTGTAGTACATGGTACAATCTTCATGCCTTTTCTGTTCTCATAAAGTAAGAGGTAGCCATGACAGTTCAATTTTATAATTGAGATAGAATTTGTAAGGAGGAATTGTATTTGGCCAAACTGCTTAATACAGGTAGAGGTGAGGCAAAGCAGGCTTTGGTTAACAAAGAATTGTCTCATCAGTTGTAGTTTAAGCTCAGAAGTGGTTATAGAATGGTTTGGATTTGAAGGACCCTAAAGATTGTCTGGTTCCAGCCCCATGCTGTGGGCAGGGACACTTCCCACCAGCCCAGGCTGCCCAAAGCGCCATCCAACCTGGCCTTGAGCACCTCCAGGGATGGGGCATCCACAGCTTCTCTGGGCAACTTGTTCTAGTTGGGTTGCTGCCCAATGTCCTGATGTTGACTTTATGTTCATTTATTTGAGTTGAAATTGTATGGAAGTGTGCTGTCAGAAAGTTAGCTACTGAAATAATTTGGTGAAGAGGGTATTGTGATAGTACCGTCTGGTTGTGAGCAACATACTTTCTACGTTAAGAAGTAAAGTACATGGGATTTCCTAAACTAATGAGTTGCCTTCTGCAGTTAAGTTTCACTGGCTTGGATGAGAATTTTGTCCTTTAAACATAGGAGTGAGAAATAATATTTCCAAGAAGATACCAGTCACTAAGTAAATATTGCCTTTTGAATGAAAGGTTCTGAATATAAATTTTACTACATTGTATTCTACTGTTTTTTGTCTCCTAACATAACATAACTTAAAGAATGAAATTTCAGAATGAAAGTGAATTTTACAGGTTCTCTGTCACCTGCTTCTCCCCTCCCCTCTTTTGATAATTATTGCAGTAAAGGATATGGGCTATTCACAGACTTAACCTGCTAAGTAAAGGGTGTTCCCTAAATAACTGTTGAGTTACTCTTCGTTGCGTTCTGAATTTCTAGAGTCACATTGTAATGTGGGAGAAAGGCAGGGGTACGTGGACTACTAGCACTGAAATCCAATATGCACTTAGTTTGAAATGCTGATTTTATTTTTTTAATATATTCTGTGGGAGATAAGCCACTGCCTTGAGATTTGAGTAGCTCGTCTGTTTTCTTCTTGCATGATGAGAATGGTCCACAAAAGAGGAGGTAATTGTTAAACATGTTTTGAATTGCTTAAGAGATTTTGTATTTCCTCCTAAGAAAATAAACATAATTTTGTTTCAGGCATTTCGAGAAGGATCCAGGAAATCTTCAAGAGTAAAGGTAGAGTGATTCAGTGCTTTGTTTTTGTTATACACCTTAATTGTATGTTACTGAATGCATAGTCCCAAATACACTGATGCTTCATATTAAAGTACTAAAATACTCTTAATAATGAGTTATGTAGTTACCATAGTAATTTTAAAGGTATAAAAAGCATGTTTTTGTTCTGCAAAGTTAACCAAAATAGTATAATGTGAGCTTTTTTTCCCCAAGAATACCTGATACTCAAGATCCAGTGGAGGAATTAGGGCACTTCAGTGCTATGCAAGGGAACAAAGTTCCCACGTGCTTCATCTGAGTTTAGTAACTCCAACTTATCAATAACTGTAAGCAGCAAAAGAATGAAGTGACTGTGTTGCATTTGAGAGCTGGCATTTCTGCTGTCATACACAGGTGTATTCATCTGGTGGGACAGTTTGCTAGTGCTGGCATAGTCTCTGTAATGATCAAGTGCTGGCATAGTTTAAGGAATGGTGTTTGGATGTCTGCTTTCTAAGACTGTAATGTTATAGCAGTCCTCAGATTTTCTGTGGGAGAGATGTATTAATCATGTGAAAGCTAGATACTTCCCATAGTTTATTCATGCTTGAGATAAATACACGTAGGACACACCTTAGGCTTAAGATATACCAGATATGACTGGGACTTGCAAGTATGAAGACAAAATAAGGAAATCAGAATAAAATCTCAATTCTGTCTTTATGAATTTGGTGTTCGTGTGGCTCTGTTGCTTTTTTAAAACTGCATCACTTTGTTACACTGTTTGTATGTATGGTTCCCGCAATGCACAAAATAAATGTTATTAGTAACAGGTAAATTAAAAGTACTGAACTACTTGCTGTTTTATGAATGTTTAATAGTGTCTCTGCTCAGGTGGATAGAAAAGGGAGCGTTGGCTGCTGCTGTCCATAAGGAGCACTGGTTGGCTGCAGCCTGCCTGCTGTTTGTGAGGTCTGGAGGTACAATGGTACTTTCTTTGAAAGTGAAAGGACCCGAAGCACTGCAAAAGAAAATTGTTTAGTGAGGAACAGGCAAGGGGAGAAAACTGCTGTGTGCAAAGCCTGTAATGTTTGAGTTTGCAGCCTTTGCACCTCATTGCAGTAGTAGAAGGATTTGTAAAGCTTTGTAAAATGTGAAGCAGGAAGATGTAGCATAGCCCTTAAAGCTGAAAGGGGTGTATTGAATCTGTGTGTAATTGAATTGAAGCCGGAGTTCTTTATATTTGCATATGTTCATAAAGTTGAGTAGAAAGGGAGATCTGACCTCCAATTCCTGCACTGTTAGATTCCTGATGCAGGGCAGTTTTGGGGGGAGACGATGTCAGTCTCCATCCTCATCCTGCTAAAAGCCAGAATCCCTGTTGAAAAGGGATGTATTCTTGAACTCGGTCAATGATTATGAAATGATGCTGTTTATAAAAGAACAAATGTAATACTATTGATTTCAGTGGAGTGCTCTTAAATAATACAGAAATTAAAATTGTACTTCCCATAGAGTGAACTTTCCCTTCCTGTAGTGGAGGGAAAAGTGCATGCAAAGTACTGTTAAGACAGAACTCAGTTATCATAGTTGTTGCATATAAATTTAAATATATGGCATTCTCCTGCCTTTTATTTCGTAGCATGTTGTAGACATATTCTGAGTTTCTAGCTTACTAGTGGGAACCTTTCAATAAATAAATAAATAAAATCTTAACCTTGTAATAACTGGTTGCTTACTCTGATTTATAGGGCTCGGCTCCAGAGATAGATCCAGCTGACAGTTCGAACTTTGGATGGGAAACTAAAATCAAGGCATGGATGGATCGTTATGAAGAAGCAAGTAACAACCAGTACAGTGAGGGTGTTCAGAGGGAGGCACAAAAACTAGCTCTGAGATTAGGCAATGGAAATGACAAAAAAGAAGTCAGCACCAGCAATCTGATTTTCAAACCTCCAGTAGAGGTAAGGAGCTGTGCCACATTGTCGTTGTTTGTGTGTTTTTACCATAACAAAGGTAACAATTTAGATGCCTTAAAAATAAACAAGTAAATGAATTCACATTCATTTCCTCTATATGGTCTCACAAGACGTAAGCATCAGAGTTGTAACAGCTTTTTCAGAGTTTCTAATTGATGTTCATACATGCTGTATCGCTCTTGATTATAATCATATTTACATACCAATTTTCATAAAATAGTTAAAATGCTATACTAAGCCTAAAACCTGAATTGTCCTTTAAAACGTTTGTTGTGGAGGTAGTAACACAGTAAACTTCCTTGCTACTGTTTCTCTGATGTGTAAGGAATACAAGGAATGGTTAGAGTAGAAAGAAGCATCACAATTTGATATTTTTTCTACTAAGTGTATCGACATGTTAATTGCATGTGTTTTTCTTGAGATGTGGTAAGTCTGTTCTGGATTTTTAGATATTCAGATAGAATAGAACTTCATTTTCATCATGAAGGATGTTTCTGATGGTAGGTGGTATCCCAGTACTGATGTTTGACTCTGTACTCTTGTGATCCTGTAATTTCTAGTTTATGAAGAAACTGTGCAATGTCTTTCTGTCTTTGACATCAGTTAATGATCAGCTTAAAATCAGAGCCATATAACAGACCTTAGCATTTTGTAGCAGAAATCTCAAGGAGTAGTTACTGTAGCAGATTAATAGAAGCATCTTTGCTTCTTTTCCTCAAAGACCATCATGGCATATGGGACAGCCTCCTTAGAGGAATATCCCTGCTTACAGAGCCTTTTGCCTACATAGAGGCTACTTCCTTTTTGATTGACGGTGACAGTTTTGAGAGTTCACTAATTGTCAGGGTATGTATTGGTTTTTAATTAAAAGACATCCTTCCATCTAAAGATACAGAAATAAGAAATTTGCAAACTTTCTCAGGTTTCTTTTTTATTATTTTGATATTTTCCTGTTCTGTTTTTTCCTTGAATGAATCATGGATGTCCTTGTATGTTTGCATGTTCTGTTTTGTTTGGAGGAATTGAAGCCTTTTGAAAGCATTATGCAAATGAATGCAGCAATTCAACATGTGCTGACAGTTAAATGTACTGTGGGATAAAATACTTGAATAGTGAGAACATCTGTATGCTGCGATTTAGCTGTACTAGAATACAAGGCTAAGGCATTTTTTGAATTTAAGTTCTTAACTAGTTACATTGGTATGGGAACAGGACTGCTTGATCAAATTAGTCTGGAGGTTTAATTACAACAAAATTTTCGGTTCGTATAGCGGTGTTCAGTGGTTGTGGAAGTATGATCTGCTGTTAATAATTTTCCACCCATTTTTGCCATTGTTTCATAAATTAACTTCTGTCTTTATAGAGTTACGTGCAAAAAAACAAGAAAATTTTAAAAGCTGCCAAAGACTTGCCTCCTGATGCACTTATTATTGAATACAGAGGAAAGTTCATGCTGAGAGAACAATTTGAAGCTAATGGATATTTCTTTAAAAGGTTTGTTTATTTCAAATATGTTGTAATAAGGTAACTATTAAATGCTCTTTTGCCAAACTTGTGCCTAAGATACAAGTGGGTCTTGATTACCAGTGGTGCCTTGCATTTACTTGTTGTTTGATTAAAAATAATTGCAGCTGGTAGCTGGTGTCCTCCCCTCTCTCCTGGATATCATTATAGCTCTCTTCAGGAAATAGTTTCTTCCTTCTTTGTTCTTACCTGGCTAAAGGATTCCTGCGTTCTCAATTATGTAGATGTGCACCTTAACCCAGGGATTGACAGGTCTTGCCATCCTAAAATAATTAGCAAAGTAGTGGTAAAGACTTTTTTTTTTTTTGAGAGAGAGAGATTTTAATTCTATCAGGCTAAGAACAGAATGGAACACAAGTCAACACGGGCTTATTAACTGCCATGGTGGGTGGGTTACTGAGTAATGCGTGGCTGCTTCCTGCAGATCATTGTCAGCACTGCCATTAAATGCCGGCTCACACTGACTTGGGACATTGCAAGACGCTTGCTGGAGAAGTGAGTGTAGAGCTTTTGCTCAGTAAAGACAGGAGGGTTCTCAGGCAACTGCAATAGCAAACTTAAAGTATGTCTTGGCAGAGTGTTGAGATGCCCAATTCCTTCAAGAAGGCTGGGTGCTAATGGTACTGCAAGAACTAGGCAGGGGTGGGGTGTTTTTTGGTTTTTTTTGAGGTGATTATCTGAGGCACCTACATTTCTACTGGAGTTTCATTTTAGAGTTAGTTACAAGAAAAGCTTAAGAAAGATGTAGAATCTTTACCTCGTCTCTTCCATGTTTAGTGTTTGTTTTTCTTTTTAAATCCCATTCAGAAGAATTGCATTTAGGGCTGTGACTCAAACTTTCAGTATTCTGAAAATATATTTGGAGAACGTGAAGCTTCAAATACAAGGGGGTTGTTCTCAGATTAGCCCTCAAATTCAGTGTGTCTTGCCAACACTATTTCACATTAATTAATTTTGTATCAAATAGGCTGTATTTAGAATGTAAAAAAATGGTCTGGTTTTCTTTTCTTTTCTTTTTTTTTTAGGCCATACCCATTTGTTTTGTTTTATTCCAAATTCCATGGGCTAGAAATGTGTGTCGATGCAAGGACTTTTGGAAATGAAGCTCGATTCATCAGGCGTTCATGTACACCAAATGCAGAGGTGAGCATATATATGAAATTAAGTTAGGTTTATTTACTTACATGTCCCCTTCCCCTTGATTTTTTCCAAGTGATAATTTGAGCACTTTCTGCAATTTCTATACAACAACAATAAATCTTCATTACAGTAAAATGATGTTCTCTTTTACATAGGTGAGGCATGTAATTGAAGATGGAACGATTCATCTTTATATTTACTCCATCCATAACATTCCAAAGGGAGCAGAGATTACAATAGCATTTGATTTTGATTATGGAAATTGGTAAGTATTTGAGCACGCTGTTCATTAAATAACATTTAATGCCTGTTAAGTTGTGATGCATTCAGGGTGACCTTGATTTTTGTATCGTTCGCTTCTTTGCATGCATTAATAATGCAGTGCTCTTCGTGTATTTATGTTTGCAGTGAATAGTGTATCTTTAGGCAGGGTTTCTTTTATATTTTTATTACTGAATATCTGTTGCTAATTTTAGCCATATTGTAGTTACCTATTAGTAATGCAGATAACATGCAAACTCGGGTGAATATGAGCAAACATGGACTATGAAAACTTCTCTGTATATAGGTGCCCCATAATGCGGGGAGAAAAGAAAAAATGTAGAACTACACAGTGATGCCGTATTTCAGAGTGGCTCTGTAGTATAACATTGGGAAGATGGTGTCTGGAATTGAGCTATAAATAGGTGATTAAGAACATTCAAAAACACTGCATGCTTAGTGCCTTAAATTATATACTATAATACACGTTTTTCTGAATATAACTGCTGCTCCTTTTATTATCTGGGGAAAACTGTAGTAAACTGCCATTATTTGTAAGAATTCCTTTGAAATTATAAAGGAAACTATCACTTAAATTCTGTTTACATACAAAAGAGCTGTTATTTAGTCACCTCTTTGAAATCTGATGGCAAAATCAGGCTTTTGAGACCCATATGGGCCTTATTATAATGTAAGGTGTGTCATCTTGTAATGATTTCTCTCTGCTAGTAGGAAGTGTTCTAGAGCACTGGCCCATTGTGCAGGAACATCTAAGCTGACACCAGCTCAAAAACTGAAGCATTGAAGAGTCTAATTCTATATGTGAAAATTATCAGCTTAAATGTTAGTTACAGGTTTTTTTTAATCTTACTGCTGTACAGCCTAATCAAAATATTCTTTCTTGGATTTATCTACTTTTAGTAAATACAAAGTGGACTGTGCTTGCCTCAAAGAAAATCCTGAATGTCCAGTTCTCAGACGCTCTGAGCCTACTGAAAACATCAATACTGGATATGAAACCAGAAGGAAAAAGGGAAAGAAAGAGAAAGATGTTTCAAGAGAAAAGGAGACTCAAAATCAGAACATCACGTTGGACTGTGAAGGAGGAGCCACCAAAATGAAAATCACAGATAATAAGCAGAGGAAGCTCTCTCCCCTCAGGCTCTCCATTTCTAATAATCAGGTATTGACACAGAAATGATTAGGAAGCAAAGCTTTTAAACACAAATGCTCTAAAACTGTGTAGTTACTAAAATAATTTTAATTAGTCACTGAAAAAAGGATATGTGGATTTATCAAAAAACAAAACGATGAATAAGCTGTTTAGGTCTTTTACATTATTCCCAGTTTTAATGTTTGATTGGATTTAAATATTTTGGTTCCCTTACCAGTTTTAACTAGACATTTTTTTCCTCTAAATTTCTTTGTGGGTCTCTGATGCAAAAGCCTCATGTCATGCTTTCAGGAGCTCCCAGACAGTCATGAAATGTAGATTACCAAAAAGCCACGTTACTCAGAAGTGTAACATATTAAACATAACAATAAATAACACTGCTCCTGTAGCAAATAAAACTTCAGCCCAGCATATTAAGCGCTGGCTGCAGCTGTCTTGTAACTTGGTAAGGAATTTAAGTAGAGTTTGGAGAGATGGGAGGAAGAAGATATTTTCTGAAGTTAGTGTGGTGAAACTACTTGGTAATACCATGGTAGTCAATTGTTAGATCTGTCTTTTTTAATGTCAGTATGAAAGAACTAATGAGAGAGAGATCCATTAAATTAATTATTAACCTAGCTTTGCAGAGCAGCTGTTAAAGAAGTATTTCTCATGAGAGGATTGTTACCTTGGTAACTATCTCTGTTGTAGGGAAAATACAATTTAAACTTTCTTTGAATGTAGTGGCTTGTGATGATGATTTAAGGGGAGAGGGAGAGAGTTTTTGTTCTGGGAGGAGAGATTTTTGAGTTTTTCATCTAGTGTCACTAGGAGCAAAGGAAATTCAGGGAAAAAGAGCATATTTGACACCTCCCTCCCCCAGTTTTCATAAGATGATCAAATTGTTCTGTGGTTTTGGTAGCTATGTTGCTTTAAAGTGCTTGGAAGTCCCGAAGGCATGGCATGTGACTGTTAAAAGCGAACTGCAGAGGCAATATTTAAACTTTACAATCTTACATGACTTTTTGTTGCTTTTTAACTGGTATTTGGAACCTTCTTCTGGACTTTTAGCATAGTGTACAGTGCTTTGACAGAGCAGTCGCAGGAGAACTCAATGTTTTTTCCAAACTGAACCTAACAATAAGAATTAAAGAATTAATAAGAATTGTGAGGAGAATAAAGCTGTTAAACTATGTATATAAATATAGAGGCCCAGTTAGTCAATTGATAACCTTCTTTCCTGTGACAAAATATATAACATTAAGGTAAAAGAAAGGATATGGGGAAATGTGCTTTAAAGATAAATGCTAAGGAGTTCTGTCTAGTCACCTAACCAAAAGGTAAAATTGCACGCAGGGCTAACAAACTTAACCCTCAAAGCTACCCTTTTGTGTTCTTCTCTTAAACCAAATAACCATTATTAGTTAGTTAAATTTTGTTTCTGTGTGGCATGGCACTGTTATTAAACTACAGTGAGATTGTAAACGGAAAATATCACGTCAATGAAATACACTCTGGAGCTGAGAAGAAATTCCATATAATAGTATGTTAACTTCTCCCTTTGACATGACAACATTCACTGTACATCATTATAATGCCTTTTTTTTTTTCCAACGGATGTATAATGTAAAGCTCCTAATTCTTTAACTTGTTAAGAAGTGGCTAGATCAGTGACCAGTGTTAGTGCCCAAGTTTCTGTTGGACTGCAGGTTTAATTCTCATAATCTGGGGGGCTGGGGGTGGGTGGGTGGCTGGGGATGGGACCCCAAAACTTCAGTAAGATCAGTATACTTAAGAAAAAAGATACAGATGCGTCTCTAAGCTCAGATTGAAAAAGATCTAG
The DNA here is from genome assembly GCF_047663525.1 of Anas platyrhynchos. Taxonomy (NCBI): domain Eukaryota; kingdom Metazoa; phylum Chordata; class Aves; order Anseriformes; family Anatidae; genus Anas; species Anas platyrhynchos. The sequence goes on from NC_092587.1 coordinate 14,130,159, forward strand.
TCAAGTGGTTATATTTACAGGTTTATGCAAAGGTACAAGTGGATGTCAGCTTTTTTACATTTTACCTTGATATATTGGCTTGGTTACTTTTGAAGTAGTGATCTGAGGATTCTTAGTTCTGTGTAGCTTTTAGTATTCCCTAGTTTGCAGGAGTAGTGGAGCTTCTGTAAAGCAGTCATTTCCATCTTTCAGGAGCCAGATTTTATTGATGATATAGAAGAAAAAACTCCCATTAGCAATGAAGTAGAAATGGAATCAGAGGAGCAGATTGCAGAAAGGAAAAGGAAGATGGTAAGTTGGGAAGCAAGTAGCTGCCTAAAGTTGTCACTAAGGCTTAGTGACACCTGCTCTTCCCATGCTAATTGCTGCCTTTCTGTAGGCGTTTAGAATCTGAGTATATGTGAAGTCAGATCCTTACATGATCTTCAACTTCAAATGCAAGGCTTGCTATTTAAGTGAGAGCATTTCATCTGGCTTGATCATCGCTTTCTGACAAAAAATCTGCTTTTATCTTCAAATGTATATAACTTGCTATCGCTTTAAAAAAAAGATGTGTGTAGAAATCAAGTAGAATTGATTTTCTTCACTCCTTATTACTGTACATTATTTTTAATGGATGTTTTATAGATGGCACTAACTTTTTTTGAGTTCCCAACTTACAAAGCCTCAGAAATCCTAATTTTCAGGGGTTGGTATAGAACAGTGTTATGAACACTGATATTATAAAATGTGCTTTTGTGTTGGGCATTCAAAATGTGAGATGCTTCAAATAGATTAAATCAAAATCTTGACCAAGATTTATAATGCAATACTAGTACTTGGAACGTTCTAAATGCTATCATTTTATTGTCTATGCTCACTTTTTGTATACATATTTTTATTTGGAAAACCTTTTTATTCTAACACTTCACTGTTTGTGACTTTTAAATGTTCTACTTGTAACCAGTCTTCTGAACAGACTTATCTTGGTTCTTTGTACAAGAGTATATCTAGATTTGTGCAACTTTTGCACATGCATTAACTTAGTAGGGAGAGAGATGAAGTCTTTCAGAAGTATGGTTCGAGACTTCTAACTTGCACCTGTTCAAATGTCAGAACCAACTATTTTCTTGGCCATGAGTTGTTGTAAAGACAATTTATCACTTTATAAATACTGCACGTTGATTCAATTCTGAATGCTGCTTCACGTGTCTCAGGTAGGTTATCTTCTTTGCAAGTTCTCTTTGTGTATATTTCATTTTCTTTTTAACTTCCTTAACTTCCAAGTCAAACACTGCTAATGGCAATAACTCAGCACGAGTTTGGCAAGAACTTATTGCTAAATCCACCAAATGTAAGGAGAAGATTCTGATACTTCCCTCCCCACCCTATTAAAAAAAAAAAAAAAAAAAAAAAAAAAAGGCAGCCAAATCTGGGAGCTGTGCTGTGGTGGTAAAATACGAAGAAACGTACCATTTGTCTTCTCTTTAAGAACTGGGTGTTTGTAGTGGTAATACTGTCACCCTGTATTAAAAGGAAAGCATCATATTCTCACATCTTTGTGTAACAATGTGTGCCTGTGCTCAGATGTGTGTTAACGTGGAAAACCACCTGCAGTTAAGTACATAGACTTAGATGAGTTGCTGTTCTTTCTAGACACTTCACAGATCTTGCTTGCTGTCCTGCTATTTTTGATACAGCTGGACCTCAATTGCAGGGCCCTGGGTGATTATTAGGCTTGTCAGGAGAGCTAAAAATTTCAGAGGGAAACATTGTCAACATTGTTTCATGTTGTAATTTGTTAAACAAATGCACGTTAAATAATGATCTCATTCTTTTATCTTTTCTGACCTAAAGCTAAATACAATGTAGTAGCACAGAAGGATAAATAAGAAAGGGAACTGGTTTTAGGGAGGAGAAAGTAATTCAGAGGCATAGTGAATGGATGTTGTACGTGGCAAGTTGGAGGTTGGTGGGGGAGGAATGTGGAAACAAAGATGAACGTTTAACATCTTTCTGCTGTTGAATCGACAGTCTAGGAAATGTTATATTAAAAGAAAAGGAAGTAGGACCTTCAACTTAAGGTTGGCCATGCTGCCTGCTGCCTTACTCCTCCACCTCCCCCATCTTCCCTATCAGGTTATTTACGGTACACACAGGGTGCAATAAGGATATTATCCTTTCACTTTCCTTGAAGTTAGTCTCGTTTTTGTTTTCATTACACCTTCTATCTCTTCTTTATCGTACTGTCACTCTTCACTGTTTTCCACTTTCTCAACTTCTTCATTCTAGCGTCTTCTCTGTTGGTGAATTTTAACTCGAATAGTATTCAGTTTGATCCAGAGACTATACACCATTATGTAATTCCTTTATCTCTGTTGTATTTATCTCATATCATGCTGTGTTTAGTACAACACTGTTTTGTCATTGAATTAGTGTTTGCTTTTTATTCTCTCCTGGATTTAGTGTATGATTACCTGCCAAGAGCTATTTTGTGCATAAAGACTTGAAATGACATTTAAAGTACTTTTTGTCTGCAGCTTAAGGCAATTGCTGCTGTAGCATCTTTCCTATTGGTACGATCACAAGATCAGCATTTCAGTTGTCTGACATTATTCAATGTTGCTCGTACCAGATGTCCTTTCAACACATTTAGGACAAGTGTTCATCTTAATGTGCTTTTAATTACTTGGTATATTCAGAAGTATGTTTCATCAGGTCTGTAGACATCCATCTTTGATTTTGATATCTGAAAGTTATTAGACTAATTATTTCTTAGGCATTATTTTAAGATTCAAAATGACAGGGACAGTTTTGTTCCATTTGCTGAACTGTCAACATTACTTTAAAGCTTTTCTCTAGAGTTTTTCTGATGGTTGACCATTGCACCTATTTTTTCAGTAGCCTTATTGAAAGATGTGCCATCAAAGTGGTAGGTAGCTCATCTGCTTTATCTAATGGCACTGCAGGTAACTGCAGTCTTTTTCAAATCCAACCAGGTACCGCTAGAGTGCGATTAGATAATTTTTTTGGTGAAGTGAGAACGTAGATGGTGAGAAAATGAATTATTCACACTAGAGAGGAATCATTGATACTTAGCATTAGCATGAGCCAGCTAGTTTTGGCCTTGAATTCCTGCTTGGAAGGCTTTATGCTCCTGCTGTTCCGTGACCTGTTTACAGATTTTTGCCATTACTGGGTTTGTCTCTTGAATGCATATTAATTTTGCAACTCAGTTCTTTTTCTTCGTGAAAGCATCATCTTCTGGATCTTCTGAATAATTTGTATCAGTGTTGTAGAAAAGCTTCTGCTTTGTTTCCACGTTTCCATGACGTTTTACTTGGCCCTCACAGCTGTTAGTTGTGAATGCGTGCAGTACTTGTGCAGAAGGGAGTAAAGCCAGGCATGGCTGGGGACACGAGTGGCTGGAGAGCAGCTCTGCAGGAAGGGGTATGGGGGTGCTGGTGGCAGCAGGCTCAGCATCAGCCACAGCACACCATGGCAGCCATGGCAAGCAATAAACACAGCACAGGCAGACAGTGATTCTCCTGCCACATTTATGGTTGGCACAGCCTCACCTTGAATATTTGATGTAGTTCTGGCCTTCATGATAAAAAAAAAAAAAAAAAAAAAAAAAAAGGACGTTAAAGTCCTCAAAAGCCTCTAGAGGAGGGCAGCAAAGCTTGTACAAGGGCAGGAAGGCAATGCCTGTGAGGAGGGGCTGAGGGCACTCATAACAGGAGGCTGAGGGGCGGCCTCATTGCTGTCTGCAGCCTCCTGTACTGGGTCTGGCTGGAATGTTAACTTTCCCGGCAGCAGCCCATATAGTGCCGTACTCTGTACTTGTAGCTGGAACAGCAGTGTTATCACACCAGTGTTGTGTCTACTGCTGAGCAGCAGTGGCACAGCATTGGGCCTTTCTCTAACCCTCCTAGGGGGTGGGCAAAAAGTGAGGAGAGAAACATCACTAGGGCAGCTGACCTAAACCAACCAAAGGGATATTCCATACCGTGTGATGTCACACTCAGCAATAAAAGGTGGAAACAGGAAGAAGAGGGGAGGGGTGGGCTCTCGTTGAGAAGACATCAGTCTTCCTCTCAACACCGGCTGCGTGCGTTGAGGCCTTGCTTCAAGGACGTGGTCAATCATCGCTCATTTGTGGGAAGTAGAGAGTAATTTCTTTCCTCTGCACTTCATATAGCCTTCATTTATTTTGTTTGTTTGTTTTCCTCCCTTCTTTTTATTTTTCCTTTTCCCCTCCCTTTTCCCCTTTCCCTTTATATTTCCCCTTAGTTAAATTGTTTAGTTCATGGTAGTCTTTATTTAATTATTATAATTATTTCCCTTTAATTAAATTATCCTTATCTCAACCCGTGAGTTGTTCTTTGCTCTACTTCTCCCCCTCCTCATCTAAAGGAGGGGGAGTGAGAGAGCGATTGTGGGGTTTAGCTGCCCAGTACGGTAAAACCACCACACCTCCTGAGGAGGGGACGTGCAGAGGGATGTGCTGGTCCCTGCTCCCAGTAACCGATGGCAGGATGTGAGGGAATGGCACAGAGCTGCACCAGGGGAGGTTCAAACTGGACGTCAGGAAAAATTCCTTCATTGTGAGGGTGACCAAACACCGGAACAGGTTTTCTTACAGAGGTGGCCGATGCCCCATGTCAGGCAGTGTTGAAGTGATGTTGGGGTAACACTCTTAATGTTTTCTGTAAGTAATGGCTAGCCTCACAGTGATCGGGCAGTTGGACTTCATAAATTTTGCAGGTCCCTTCATGAAACTGCCAAAAGCTGCAGTGGAATCTTTGAACTACAGTATAGCACACAACAAGTGCCTGTGGGAAACGAGCAGTAATCACTTGTTTTTTGTTGTGTCTTAAGTAAACTTCAGGCTGCTTTGGCGTATTTACCTCCTGTTAGTAGGGAGACATTATTGAGAGCAGCCCTGAGGGTGTTGGTGGATGGGAAGCTCAACATGAGCCAGCAATGTGTGCTTGGAGCCCAGAAAGCCAACCACATCCTGGGATGCATCACCAGAAGTGTGGCCAGCAGGGTGAGGGGGAGGGGATTGTACCCCTCTGCTCTGTCCTCATGAGGCTCCTCCTGAGGCCCTGTGTTCAGCTCTGGGCCTTCAGCACAAGAAGGACATGGAGGTATTAGGAGTCCAGATGAGGCCTTGAGGATGACCAGGGGGGCTGGAGCACCTCTCCCATGAAGACAGGCTGAGGGAGTTGGGGTGTTCAGCCTGGAGAAGAGAAGGCTCTGGGGAGACCTTACAGCGGCCTGCCAGTACCTAAAGGGGGCCTGCAGGAAAGCTGGGGAGGGACTCTGTCAGGGGTGTAGTGATAGGACAAGGGAGAATGGCTTTAAACTAAAAGAGGGGAGATTTAGATGAGATATTAGGAAGAAATTCTTTACTGTGAGGGTGGTGAGGCCCTGGCACAGGCTGCCCAGAGAAGCTGTGGCTGCCCCATCCCTGGAGGTGTTCAAGGCCAGGCTGGATGGGGCTTTGGGCAACCTGGGCTGGTGGGAGGTGTCCCTGCCCATGGCAGGGGTTGGAACTGGGTGGGCTTTAACGCCCCTTCCAGCTCAAACCATTTTGTGATTCTGTGACATCCCTAACTCAAAATCATTAACCACAATTTTATTAACCTGAAAGGAGGATGAGTACCATGTTTAAAAATAAAATCAGGCTTTATCTTTATTTTGGGTAAGTGTAGCAAACATTATTAACTAATCATGTACTAATTTATGAGAACTGTGGTCAGATGTTAGCCGTTATTTTTGTTTCAGTATTGAAACGGTTTTTTTTTGTTTTTTTTTTTTTACTGAAATTGCAGATATGTTCTCTTAAATTACTGTTTCATTTCTTCTTTATTTATATTCTCTGGGTGTCTCAGCTCTATTAATGCTCTCCTTTCCTCAGATAATTATATAGTGTTTGTTATTTTTCCTTAAGGTAGGGTGATGATAATTTGGTCAATGACAGACTTCTCAAGTTATATCCCTTTTTCTAAAACATTGCGAACAGAACACTTGCATTGTGACCTATGGAAACCAAATTGTATTTAATTAGGATAACAGATCAGATTAAACAGAACTTCTAAATTAATTTCGAGGTGGCACCAAAACTGCACCTGCCCAGGCCTTACAGAAGCTTAGGGGGAGGGATTTGCATTCCTTTTGGTCAGTACTTCCACAATTGTCATTAGCAAAATTAGTAAGACTTGTGTTTTTAATTCTACCTGACATCAGAAAGTAAAATCTCTTCACGTTAATAATTTGCATTTTAATATGAAATCTGAAGAATGACAGCATGAGCTCTAGTTTTAACGTACTGCAGTGTCTTGTCATGCTTTTGAAGAGCAATACTCAGAGAACACTGTTGGATGCACTGCCTTTGGTCCAGAGAACATACTGGCTTTTTTGTTTGTTTTTGGGCGCTTTACTTTGGTATTCTTACTGAAGTAAAACCGTATGGAACCACATTACAGTGTGGTTGCTGTAGTAGTTACAGATGTAATTACTGTTGTCTCCATCATGAAGATTTCAAATAATGCAAGCCTGCATGTGTTTTACCATTCAAACAAAGGCAAGCTCAGTGGCAAAAACAAAATTGTTCCTCATCCGCTCAAATGAGCGATGTACTTGCAGGCATTTTCTTTGATGCAAATACATTGCACTGTTGTTGACCTGCTGGCATTGAAAATAAATAAAGCTTGTAATAGAAGCCCTCAATTCTGCAGCATCTGTGCTGTTTTAAGCAGAGCTCTGTGCAGGTAGGGAGCTACCTCTTTAATAGGACTAGACTTCAAGTACTGATCCACAGAAAATGTAACTTCTGTGGGTGACCCAGTCTTACTTCGAATCAGTGATTGTTGGATGCTGGTTCCATGTTTTGATATACTTCATGGCACATTGGAAAATTGAGTCAGAGGATAATGAAGCTTTTTTTTGTGGTACTTCTGTGTATACAGTAAAATTTCATGGTTTTGGTCATGAGCTTTTCATTGCATTTTAAATATTACATGGGATAGTAAGTAACCCAGCAATGTGTGTTCTTATGTTTATACGCCAGTGATATACCAGTAAATGTCTGTTTAGTAAGTTCTTTAATCTAAAGCAGGACCCTCTCTTCTTGTTTGTCACGGTTGATGAGAATGCAAGCCTTTCTTCAGAAATTTGCAGTAATTGCAGTCATTCTAACTTCTCCCTGTCCTCTGAGCTTTGCTGAAAGTGATCTGCATGTCAGCATACACTGTACATGTTCTGAAGCACTTTAAAAAAAAAATTCACAGTATTTACAGATGCAAAAGATTGACTGAAATTTGATGATGATTGTTATTATATCCATCAGACAAGAGAAGAACGGAAAATGGAAGCTATCCTGCAAGCTTTTGCCAGACTAGAAAAAAGAGAAAAAAGAAGAGAACAGGCTTTGGAAAGGATCAGCACAGCAAAAACTGAAGTTAAATCAGAATGCAAGGAAGCACAGATACTCAATGACACCGAGTTTATTCAGGTATTTACCTGGAACTTTATTTTCAAGCTGGCTTTTTAAAAGGCAATGTTGATCAGTTTGGATGTTGATTTTTACATTAAGATGTATAAAACTCTCTTAATCACCTGAACTCAAACATATTTGACCAAAATCTGGATAGTACTTCGAGATGCTCATTTTGATGCTCATTTTATGCATAGGAGTTGCTTTTATTTAGGCACCCTCTATAACCAGCAGAGAAAGCCTTGCTTCTCCAGTGTGTTACTCAGAACAGGTTGTAGTCTTTCCTTTCAAAGTAGTTATTAAGGCTTAGTTTGTTCTGAATTCTTCTTACAGGCCATCCTTAATGTACCATAAACATTTTTTCAGTCTATTGTTGCTGGATGCTAGTTCTGCTTTGCAAATAATCCCACAGATGCTCAGTTTGGGTTGTTTCCATGGATAGTATTTGTCCAGTATTTTGCTATTAAGTCCTTTATGGCAATTCTAAACACTCAGCAAACTGTAAGTTACAAAAAGGATATTGAACTGAAAGACATCATAGTGTAAGCAGATGATTTCTAGCCTATAGATGAATGAATGTGGTATAGGAGTTCCTGTACAAACCTGCAGTGATCTGACTGGTGACTGGTCTGTGTGAATACTCTCCCAGTGATGCTTGAGAGGAAAGTATGGGAAACATGGTAATCTGCCTTGAAGTAGAGTAGAAATAGCAATTTTAAAGTGTTTAGCTCTAAAAACAGAAATGAGAGGCTTTTTTGACATATAAAGAAGGAGGAACTGATAATATTTTATTTTAAGAATGATATGTAACTTTACATGTGTGTGAGATCCATCTACTAATTTTCTGTCTTGTACCAGGAACCAGCAAAAGAAGAAACTGCCACCAAGCCTACCCCAGCCAAGGTTAATAGAGCTAAACAGAGAAAAAGCTTTTCTCGGAGTAGAACTCACATTGGACAACAGCGTAGACGACACAGAACTGTGAGCATGTGTTCGGATATCCAGCCATCTTCTCCTGATGTGGAAGTAACTTCACAGCATAATGAAACTGAGAATGCTGCACTGGTAGCTGAGCCCGAAACAGAAACTGTTGTTACAGAAATGGTTACTGAAACAGAAGCTCCAGCACTTAATAAATGCCCTACTAAGTATCCTAAAACAAAGAAGGTAAGTCTCTTGAGGGTGGGGAGGAGGGGATGGACTTTGAACAGAGGTTTATAAAAAGTATAGACAGCTACATTTATATCATAGCTATATATGGATTAAAAAAAACAAACAAAAAAAAAAACAAAAAAACTTTCTTCTTTAAAAATTACCATTACCTGGACACTCACTGGTAATAAATTGAGCTTTTAAAGTTGAGTTATATCTATTAGAAGTAGAACCTCCTACTGTTTAAGAGAATTCCAAAATACAGCTTACAGAATAATTATGGAACAAATGTTTTCTGGGGAAAGTACGTTCTAAATAGACTGAAATGATATATATATATATATATATATATAAAAAACTGAAACATAATTAAAACTGTTAATTGCAGGTGGGGTAGGTAGAATTAGCTTTCCTTCCTTTATTCATCGTAGGCTTTAGAACATATTTCAGTGGCAGTGAACTAAACATCTTAAAATAATTAGTTTCCAGTACTTTTGAGGCATCTGTTCTGAAGTGAGTGGATTTGAATACTCAAAAGTTTGCGTGGGTATCTGGGAGGGAAGTATTCATAACTCTCTCTAGTGCTTTGTTTCAAATGATTTTTTTATTGCAATGCATTGCACACAGTTTGAAGAAATGTTGCACTATTTAAAGGCACTTAAAAACATCTGAAAACTGCAGGAGTGAATAAAACATTCTGCTCTAAAATTCTGCAGACAGCATTAAAAATTTCTGGTTTTTTTTGGCATGCTTATGAGTTATTCTGAATGTTTTACTGGGGAGGAAATGGGGGCAGCAGAAGCAGAGGAAGAAACTTCTTGTTGATGAACAGTAACAATTGCTAGGTGACTTTAATTAAATCCACAAATAGATAGATACATGCAGAGTTCATATATCTGGTGCAAGAGCATTAATTGCATTGCTACTAAATTCTTGTCAGAGGGGAGCCTGGAATCTCCTCTTTTGTGTGCTACAAAAAAGCAGGAGGAGTCTCAATTTTACTGTAGTTTTTTTCTGTTCCATATTTTTAAAGGTAGATATCTGGTTGTATTTTACCCAGTATATCTTAAGGAGAAAGTCCTGATTTGAAACTAAATAAGTTTGTTTAAAAAAAAACAACTTAGGGCTTTGACAGATTGTCATAGCATTTAAAATGGTATTAATAATTAATGTGCTATTTTTGCATGTCTTTAGCTTTGCTTACCTCTGTAAAAATTGGGAAATTAGTTCTGTGTAAAAGAGATAAAAAAGGATAACAATAAGAAAAATAGTGGATGAAGTCTTTCAAGAAAAGCAAGATGTTGCGTTCCACACTGAATTTTTTTCAAGCTGTTACAGTGCAGTGAATGCTGGTATTTTTATTTCTTGTGTAAATCTTTCGTAAGAAGTATCCTTGTCTTCTAGTAATGCTCAAAAAAAATATCTGAGAACTATTTTGCAACTTAGAAGGCAGTTTTATTCTATACTCTACATTGCAGTAGATGAGTAAAGCTGCGTGTTTTGAAACAATTTGGGTCTGAAATTCTTACGTATTTAATTCAAAGACCTGTATGCTTAAGAGTTCAATTGTTTATTTCTAGTTCCTTATCAACAGGAACTAAAATCCACTTGCATGTCTTTCAGAAACACTGAACCAGATAGGAAAAAATAACCCTTTTTAGTAAATGTGCTATAATTTAACTACAATAAGGAAGAATGTTCAAAGCATCTGCCTCACATGTTGACTGAAGCAGAGTCCTGACAGCATGGAAGTCTGATAAGGAATTTACTTGACTTTGTCTAATTAGCATGACAAAGTTTTTCATGAGTTTAGGTGCTCAGGCTCAATTTTAAGTGTCTTGGAAGTATGTTCAGTGAAAGTTAAAAGAACTAAATGTTCTTCATTTACAGAAAAACAACAAAAGCTTCGTTATATAGAGCAAATGTATAGTGCTCCCTTCCATTCTCCCAGTTATTTCACCAAACTGTCTTCGTATTCTTGCCCAGCTGTCTTCTGATTTGTGTAACAGATGACTAGATGAGTAATAAGACAGAAAACTTTCTGAAAGCCATTAATAGAAAACACTCATAAAACAATTTTTTTCCTCTTTGTTTAGCACTTGGTCAATGAATGGTTAAGTGAAAAAAGCGATAAGACGGGGAAGCCTGCAGACAGTGTTTCAGAACGGCCTCTGCGCATAACTACCGACCCTGAAGTTCTGGCTACTCAGCTGAATTCTCTACCAGGTCTCACGTACAGCCCACATGTGTATTCTACTCCAAAGCACTATATTCGTTTTACTTCACCATTCCTTTCAGAAAAGAGGAGGAAAAAAGAACCCGTGGAAAACATTACTGGCTCTTGTAAGAAGGTAATGCTTCCCTTCATTATGGTTCCCCATGCCATAGTACTTCAAAATAAGTCTTTATTTGTTAGCATGAATTCAGGCCAAAAAAAAGCTGCTTGGCACTTGAATTGTAATACATTCTTAAAGTATATATCTTAAAGCTGTTAAATCACTGATTTCAATGTGTTTTATTAAAGCGTTGGTTGAAGCAAGCTTTGGAAGAAGAAAACTCCTCAGTGATTGATAGATTCAGTTCACCATCACAGGAGAGATCTAGAAGTCCAGCCATCAATGGTGAAAATAAAAGCCCTCTATTACTGAACGACGGCTGTTCCTTAACAGGTGATGCTTTTATTAATACAGTACATAAAAGTTATGTCAAAGTAGGTAAATGTGGAGGGCTGCAGTTTGTAAAGTGATGAGTTAATGAAAATTCCAGGGGCATTTACGCTGTTTCCTGATAGCTTGTCTTTTGGATAGTTGTTGGAAAGAAAGGCCTAGTTGCATAATAGCTGTTTTTATTTTCCCATTTTCTTTAAAGTATAATTGATACAAAATAAGTAAGAACCATTTCTCATAGCGAATCTGTACATATGGTCACAGTCAACAAAAGACTAATGTTTTTTGAATATAAACATCAAGAAGTTAGATGTTCTGGATATTCATGCTATTAAATTCAGTGGCCCTGTTGCAACCAGGGGAAGAGTTGTGTAATCTGTCAGGAATAACACAAAATGGGAACGTGCTAGAAACCATGCTACTGTGAGAATATGGAGCATATTAGATGATCCTTGTGTACAGAACTTGCATTTCCACTTCTTAGCTGAATAGTCTTAAAGATACAAAGAAAGAGACATTTTTGGAAATGTAGGTAGTTCTTCCCAACATCCTTTAGGGAGGGGGAAGGAGAAGAACACTTACTGATCTCTGTACGCTGTTAAGTGTATTTTTCAGGAAGTCTACCTCTAAGAGAGATCTGTCAGCTTACTAATGTTTTAATGTGGAATTCATAATTTTATTGCATCAAGCACTTAACTGTAATTACTATATCTAGATCTCCTCTACCTTTTTTGTGATTTTAAAGCAGATCTAACAACACCGCTAAAAAAACGAAGACTGTATCAGCTGTTGGAGTCTGCATTCTCAGAAACATCCACACCTACTCCTTCTCCATACGCCACACCAACTCACGCTGACATCACTGCCTCAGAGCCATCGCTGTTCGCTACTCCTCCGAGGGTAAAAACAGAAGATGAAACCTGTAGAAATGGTTACAAACCCATTTATTCACCAGTTACTCCTGTAACTCCATGTATCCATGGGAATACCATGCACTTTGAGGTGAGATTTATGACGGAGTTTGGTGTGATTAGATTTTTATTGTTTGGGTAAATCAACATTTGTGCTCCTATTACAAGGGAGTGTGCCGTGTTTCTCTAGGCCAACAATTGACTTGCAATTTTTTCTTATTCATTTAGAATATTTCCTCACCTGACAGTTCCCCAGAAATAAAAAGGCGAGCTTACAGTCAAGAGGTAAGGATGTTTCCAAAAAACTGCAAAACGTTTCTTGATTTCATCAAGAAACAATGCTTTTGGTAAATGCCTGCTACGGGCCATTGCACGTTTTGTGGGATTTTGCCTCCTTACAGGTTTTATTTGCCTATTATATATTTCCAGTTTTCTTCTTAAACTGGTGCTTTCCTCTGTTTTTTTTACTGTCACTTAAAAATCCTGGTGACTGTTGTGGATGAGCAGTAAGTACTACAATTTACAGAAAAACAGCACTTGTGCTTTTCAGGCTGTTTTTAGGTTTACATTAACGTGTCCTCTTGTTACCAGCATCTCTTAAATGTTTTGGTTGAGCCTAATTATGCTTAGAGTGGGAGAGTACAGAAGAAAGGTAACAAATGTGTTTCATGTGGATTATTTGAGGTACAGCAGGTGCTGCTGGGGTGGGCCCGGATTATTCCCAGATAAGGTAATGTTCCATTGCATGGGAACAAGCTGTGTTGGTGAACCACTAGAGGGCAACATGATTCATAGATACCAGAACTTCCACAGGGATGCTTGCATCCAAAAGGAGAGTGACAAAGTTCCACAACAATACGGAATTCGAATTGTGTGATAACTACAAAATACACATAAATATGCTGAACCATAAATTTTATAGTGCCTAAAAGGAATAGGTAGAAGTAATCAGCAATAAAAAAATCAGCTGTTGATTTCTGGAGAACTTCACTTTCAGTGGATCTTGCAAAAGAATGGTCTAAATGTTACTTCCTTTGGGCCAAGTGTGGATGTATGTATAAAGCTTACTTATTTTTAGGTCAAAATCTTAAATGTCAAAATACACAATTTTTCATGTGATCATAGCTGTTGATTGAATTTAGTATTTACTTCTAAACTAGTGTAATTGAATGAGTGTTTATGTGACTCAAAAAGAAGAGTTTTACGTAATAACTTTGCACTGTAATGCAAATGATTTTAAAAGGGTTCACGAAAGCCTCAAAACAGGTTAGTTTAGAAAAGGTATTTCCAGCCATGGATATGTGCTGTTTTTTTCATGGCTAACAGAGTTTTAAGGAGTACAGAAGTCAGGTTCTGTAACTTCTCATTGTTTCCTCTGCCGAATACTGATTTTTAACATGGTCTTAAAATTCTAGTGTTTGGACAAGCTTCTCCCCTTGCCCCCACCAACATTTTTTTTTTTCTTTAAATGTGTTGACAAGGATCCCTTTTATTAAGTTAAGAAAGGTCTTTGTACCTAAGGACTTGTTGCTGTTCAAGCTTCTCTCCTTCCTCTGCCAGTCATAAACAAAACCTGGTATTACAAGTTCATTTTGACTTCGGTTCATACATACATTATTAAAATACTTTTATTGGTGGTAGTGGAAATAAGTGTCTGGCTACACAACTGTTTCTTAAACTCATGGTACTGCAAGGCCTTTAATCCCATTTAAGGGCACAAATGAATGTTGGAATAGTTGTAATCATGTTGCAGTGTGGAAAAAGAGCTGACTTGTTTTTTCTTCGTGCAGGGATATGACAGAGCATCGATTCTAGCACTGAATTCTTTCAGAAATTCCAACCTGACAGAAATGGGTCTGCAAGAAATAAAGACTATTGGATATTCCAGTCCAAGGAATAGGACTGATGTCACACGGCAGTGCACTGGCGAAATGGAATCTGTGTCAGACCTCCAGCTGGGACTCGAAGTTATTGAGCAAAGTGCACTGCATAAAAACCTGGAAGCCCCCACACATGATAGGACTGATTCAAACAGCCAATTAGAAACTGCTCATTGTGGACGGGGCACAATTTATTCTTCCTGGGTAAAAAGTCCCGACAGGACAGGTGTAAATTTCTCAATGAATTCTAATTTGAGGGACTTGACCCCTTCACATCAGTTGGAGGTAGGAGGTGGATTCAGAATAAGCGAGTCAAAGTGCCTGATTCAAGACGATGCTAGAGGCATGTTCATGGAAGCATCTGTTTTTTGTACTTCAGAAGATGGAATTGCATCTGGCTTTGGAAGGACTGTCAATAACGACAACTTGATGGATGGAAATTGCACACCCCAGAATCCTCCACAAAAGAAAAAGGTTATAATTTTAAGAATCGTTTGTTTTTTCTTACGTAGTCTGGTAATGACCTTTCTATAACAGAAAGAAACATACTAAAAAACAACAACAACAAAACAAAAACTGATAGCTAAACTTTTTTTTACTACACTGTAGGCATTATTCAGGAGAACTCATGAAGAGCAAAGTAATGTTGCGTACATCCATTAGTAAATTCAATTTTTAAAAACAATATATACAAATCCACTTTTTTCTATTTTTAATGTTATTTCTTATGAGTCTTTAATGAAATGCTCAATAAATAATTGCTTTTCAGGTTTGAAAATAGTTGCTTGTGCCACCAAGTATTAAAATATTCCATTCTGTTAGAATACTACCAATTTTATCCTATACTGGGAACATCTTCAGTGAGTTACTATTGGAAGTCACGCTAAGGTTTATGATACTAACCCTTGAAAATTCCAGTTTTGATGTACTTAAGGTATCTTGGTTTGCTGCTATGACCACACAAGTCCATAGTTAAAAGAAATCTTTTTTGGCTTGATTTCTTTTTTATAAAACACTTTGTTTGGAAGATAAGCACAGTATAAACTTGCTACTCTTCTCAAGCAGCCCCTGTAGGTAAGTTCTTCGGTCATGGTCAGCTGGAACCAAAACTGGAGGTCAGCCTGCATAAATGTCTTTATCCTGTTGTCAGGTCGTCCCTTTGCTCCTTGGCAATAGTTTTGAATGCAGCAGCTTATGCAGTTCTGCCTCATAAACAGATTGTAGAAATTAATGTGATCTATTTTCTTCATGAAAGTAATGGTCAAGGGGACTAGAGGTGTATTTTCTGTGTGTATACACGTGTAGGTAACATGCATGCACAATGGGGTTTTGATTTTTTTGGTCCCATCCTGCCCCCTTGCATTTGCCCCTTCCCTTGTGCTCTGGGACATCCTGCTCATGAGTGTACCTTTAGAAGTTTGCCATCAGAACTGGATTTTGTGTTTATCTCTCTTTATACTAAGATACAACTGAAATAAGGCCATAGCTTTGTTCTTACCTGGTCCTGAGTTGTGTGAGAGGCTCTCCCTCTGCCCCCCCACCCCATCCCCTTAGAATTTATGTGTAAAGGTCTCAGTTGAAGGCAACAGCCAGAAATAATTTGGTCTGTACCCCTCAAAGAATGTTTTTTAGGTTTTCCAGGGACAGACACGCAAATTTAACTACACTTTGCAGCCTAGAAGGGGAAAAAATAATTCTCATTTAAGTTGAGGGGAGAATTCAGGATTTCTGTAGGAGAATAATAATTAGAAGCCTTTTGCTAAGATCTGTTAAGAAGTGTGTTCTTACACAGTCGTTAAAAGAGGACGCCCCATATCGCAGTGTTTCTATGGGTTTTGCTTCCTTTGTTTTCTCTCAGCATTACACAAGTTCATCCTGTTTCAATATTGGATGTCATGGCCACGCTTCATAAAACTTGCCCTTTCTTAACATTTAAGCTTTGCCTAAAGCAGTCTTCTTCAAGGGATCCCAGTGATGTGGAAATAACATGAATTGTTTCAAAACAAGATCAATTCTTGGCCTAAACTTTCTCTTAATAGTGTTCTGACTCTTCTGTACCCTGGCATACAGATGAGTTTTTAATAGATAGAAAATTCCCACCTAAGACTGCTAACAAACCAGGCTCTCCTGGTTTCTGTCTCTGAGTAGAAATGGATGTCTGCCTTTATTGAGGATTTAAACAGTTTAATTTTTCGTTATTGCACATCAGTTTATCGTTTTGCATTATAAACAGGGTTCAGAGTAGATTGGCAATAAGTAGAAGGAAAGGAATAAATTCATAAAATGTAATTTCGACAGAACTAATTCTTTTACTAAACAAAGCAGGTCTGAAGGGGTCAGTGTTTCAGCCTTCAAATTGTAAATAGGCATATGAAAACATTTGATAATCTTTTTTTCTCAGTGAAAATAATTCACTAATATTCTATAGTAGTGCCTATGCACTAATGTTTACATAAAATTGTGTGTGTATATACAAAAAAATATATAAAATATACACATACATGTAAAGTAGAACCACCTGTCCCTTCCTGGGTCATTGGTTTTGGAAATAAACATTTTTACTTGAAATTTATCATTGAAATACACTCTGAATCAGTGTTTTAGAGTATGGTAAAGATACCAATTTAAAACAAACTGCAAAACAAATGTTAAGTCACAAATCCTTTATATTAAGAAAAAAATACAAAAAGCTCAGTATCTTTTGATCTATGCAGTGGAGTGAAGCAAAAGCTTGGTCTGTTTTTCACATGAGGTAGGCAGAGTGAGTGACTCAGTCTCTTAAAATTACCATTACTATATTGCTGTCCTCTTAGTAACGCCTGCAGTTCCAGGAGGGGCTGTGAAGTCTCTCATAGCTTCAACCAGCAGAAGGGCTTCAGCAGTGCACATTTTGCTGATTCATAAACTTCAGTGTCTTCAGAGGCAATATGCGTGCCTCCTCTTGGCAGAAGCCTTACTTTGTGTCTTCTTTGATAGTCGTTACCAGCTCTGTAAATTCACTGCAAGTGTGGTGAGATACTTTCAACTATGCCTGTCTTCTTTTAGAGCCAAGTAAATGGTACCTTACTGAAGGAATACATTTAACTGAAAATGCCAAGAAGGAAACAAACTTTTATTCTTTTTTCCATAGGTATCCTTATTAGAATACCGTAAGAGACAACGAGAAGCTAGAAAAAGTGGCTCAAAGACAGAAAACTTTCCACTTGTTACCGTATCTCCTCATGCAGCTGGTGGAGGGAATATAAGTAGTAACAACGGTGCTAACGATGGGTACAACAACAGTGGTGAAAATGGGGAGCAAACAGAGAACGCTGCGAGCCTACCTGCGCCACTGCCAACTACTGTTTATAACGCAGCTCCAGAAGACGCTGGTAACAACTGTGCAATTAAGGAGACATCAAGTGAGAAGAGTGAGCCAGAGGTTCAGTGGTAAGTTACAAAAGCGTAGGACAAAAGTCCTGCTGAATTATTTACTTAATTCTAAGTCTTGGATTTGAAGTATTTTCTTAATAAGTGTGCAGTTATGGATTACTGATCAGAAGCCCTTCTTTCAAACTAGTAAACAGTCGTCCTACCTCTTACCTCAGAAATACAGCAGATACCTCATGAAGATGAGAATATGGAAAGTTATCCATAAAATATTGCTCAGCTTATTTTCAGTCTGCTTTGGTATCTTATTTTTTGAGAGCAAAAATAGCTGTTAGCTTGAACAAGCGAGATCACCTGGTTCTGTAGCCTGTAAATTGTATAAGTGCAGTTGTGAATATTTAGAAAATGGCACGGAGTAGGCATGCTGCTGCACAAGTCATGCCAAGGTGCATGGTGGAGGGAGCTATGTTTGGATGGAGGATGTTACAATGGCTTTGGGAGATACTGAGTCTGACTCTCAGCATGGCCTTGGCTCTGCATTTAATGTCCTTGCACTGTCACTGCTTCATCTATGGGCTGAAGATAATTTTTTTCATCTTAAGCCTCAAAACCTTTACAAAGATACCGTAGGAAAGAAGGGTGGAATAAGGGAGTAATTTGTATTGATCAACAGAAGCTTCTAGAAGACTGAGGAGTCTGCTTTTCAGTGATCTAGCTGGAATGCGTGCTTTGTGTTTGCTGTCACCTAAATGCAACATGCAGAGATGCATGCAGTCTGCCCGACAGTTCCTTCTGCTCAGGTAGACAGCGTGTGGAGATGCTTGCATAGTTGCTTATGGTGGCTGACTGCTCCCCTGTGTGCAGGCCATATGCTGCCTTGCACTCCCTGCCAGGTACTCGGGCAGCCTGGGGAAAGGTGCAGTGTGAAGGGGGATGACACAGAGTGACTTCGGTTCGTGTAAATGTTTCACAGCATTTTCCACTGTGGTTTTTGGTAACCTTAAGATAGATGGTCAGCTGTGTTGGCTCTGTTTCCAGAATGTTACTAGCACAAAATAAACACTGCAGAAGTTCCTTATGCTATAGAGAAGGCCTGGCAGTCTTGCAGATGAATACCTCTCTGCTCAGATGCTCCAACTATTCCGGAATAGAAGGATTTTGTAGAGCCAGCTGAAGGGAGAACGTAAGTGCAGTCTTCAAAACTTCACTGAGAAGTGGCTGCAAGTTCGTAACGCAGAATGTAGTGTACTGTAATGTAAGCAAAGGGTCTGGGAAATAGGCTGAGCTGGGAAGAATTTATTAGTGACTTTTTTGCAATACTCCTGTAGACAACCTCCAAACTTTCAAAACAACAGCATCGCAGAGTATTGCAATATGTTCTTGCCTGAAATAAAACTGAGTTTTGTAGAGTGCTGCCATTACTGTGCTTTATGTTCAGATTGTGAGAATGTAATTGATGGTAAGACAGAAGACAAGACTGTCACTTCACCCCATATCTGGTGAATGAAGTCTAAAAGCTTAAATCCTGTACATCCGGAGTTGGGCAGTATTTGCAACTATGGATCTGCTATTGAAGAGCAAGGGTTTTTTTTTAATAAACAAATGACTATTTCAGACTTTTCTAGAAGGCTTTCTACAAATTGAGAATGTGAAGCAGTACTCACAACCTGTACTTTTTGATCTGTCAGATACTAAGAATAAAAAGACCTCCACAGATCTACAGATTTTTTTTTTTTTGTTTTGAGAAGAATTGTCAGTTCTCATAATGTAAGAAGGTTGCAGGAAATTTTTATATTTAAAGTGTGAGAAAACAGGTATACCTAACCAAATGGCATTCCTTAAGAGGACCGGTTATTTGGCTCTTACAAGCAATCAACACTGTAAATTCTCTGACCTAGTATTTGCATTTACGGTGTCCTAAATTTGGTCCCTGGGAGTATATCGCCGTACTTTAACCCACGCTTCCCTCTTCCAGGACTGCATCAACCTCTGTGGAACAAGTGAGAGAACGAAGTTACCAGAGAGCATTGCTTCTCAGTGATCATAGGAAAGACAAGGACAATGGTGAGTTGTTTTATCGTGCCAGAGGTAGATACATCTAACCACTTCCTTAGGTAGTCCGTAATCATTCTAATGTTATGTTTGGGTCTGCTTCATCTGTAGGGGGAGAATCACCCTGTAGCCCCTGCTCACCGTCTCATGTTCAGTCTCCATCTTCATCTCATTCAAATCTCATTTCCCAGTTGCAGCTTAAGGTCCATTCTTTCACTGAATGTATGGAAGGTCAGTAAGCAGATGACCTTGTATGGCACTTATTGAATAGTCTCTTGCAACAACGTTAAGTAGCTCTTTAAAGTGAAATACAAGGTGCTTTGAGTGATCTTGGCAAAAGACCTTTTCCCCCACTGTTATATTTACCTCTTGTTTTTGTTTCTAGAACCTGATTCTGAAAATCCAGAGCCTACTTCTGAATGTCCGTCCCCAGATACTTCACAGAAGACTTGTAAGAGTCCTTCAAAAGCAAGCAAGGTGTGTATGCAGGTACATGTTTGTGTGCATCAAGCCTATGTACAGGTCTCAATTTATTTTTAAGATGTTAGCATCTTGATTTTCTGTTGAGATTTTTTAAACATTGCCATCATGATTTTCCATTGAGATGAACATGTGTAGTAATTCTGTTCAATAATTTAATGTAGGTAAATATCTGTAAGAATACTTGCAGTAGGTCCAACATCTGGAAATTCTGTCTAAGTTGGTTTGGGTTCTGTTCTTTCAGAAGCCGTATCTACTTACATCCGATACAGCATTCTGTGAACACTGAAGAGTGGTCTCAGTATCAGTGGTCTCGGTATTGCCACAGTTCTGTAGGTTGAATGCCAAAGGACTGACAGTCAGAACTGACAGCAGTAAAATGATTTAAGTACCTCTTACCTTAAGAGGAATGGCTCTTGCCATGTCAGGATTTGGTACTGCTTGGCAGTAGAGGCAGTGATATGCAGAAACTTGTTTAGGAGCTTCCTGTATGATACTAAATGGCAGTAATTCAGGTTACAGTGTCCGGTCTGTTTGCTTCCACTATGCCAGTTTTAAAATGTTAAATCACTCTTAAAAAATATTTAGTTTTTGTAAATAGTCATCTGGAATTATTCCTTTCAGACTCAAAAATCTAAAGCTTTAACACATAGGAGATTCTGACCTTGCCTTGGTGGTCATATTCCTATTCGTATTCTCAGGTGCACTTGCTAGGCTTTGACTTCAAAGAACAATTCATGTGTTCTTGGTAGAAACAGTGCCTGAGCTAAGTTTAAGTTCAGGTCAGGCTTCAGCTCTATGGTCGCTGTTTCTCATATACCAAACATATCCTTTGTCCTCATGTTTTTCATCCATCATTGGAGAAAGAGAGCACTGTCCTGAGAAGATGTAGTTTTAGTGCCTGCATCATTGGGTGTTCTGAACATCTTGCTCTGACTGAATTTCCTTCTGTTCTAGCCCTCCTCACCAAGTCCTGTAGTTTCAACACAGTCACTTGGGAAAACACCGGCAAAACCAGATTCGCACTGGGAAACTGCAGCAAATGCACCAGAGGCCGAGTGTGCGAATCACTCAAAACCTGAGCTGCAACAAAAACAGCTGACAAACAATGTCCAAGCACTTTCAAAAAATCATCCATCTCAGTCACATCTGCGCAGTTCTGCTGAGCACTCGCAGAAGTTGCCTTCTGCACCTTTGAAGCTTCATTGCCCCCCCTCTCCTCACGTAGAAAATCCTCCCAAGTCATCGACGCCTCACGCGCCCATGCAGCACGGTTACCTGTCACCAAAGCCCCACTCACAGCAGCTGGGCTCTCCCTACAGACCTCATCACCCCCAGTCACCTCAAGTCGGGACGCCCCAGAGGGAAACGCACCGCAGCTTTTATCCAGCAGCACCACCCCTCCAGCCTGGGAATCAGCAGCAGCCGAGTGGGCCGCTGTTCACTCAGACCACTTCAGGACAATCTTCAGCTTCTTACAGCCAATTTAACCAACAAAATTTGAACAGCAACGCTCCCCCTCCCCCTCCCCCTCCGCCCCCCTCTTCTACTTACTATCAAAACCAGCAGCCCTCTGGAAACTTTCAGAGCTACAGTCAGCTGAAGGGCAGCATCCCCCAACAGACTGTGTTTTCATCCGGACCAAACCAAGCACTTCCTGGCTCTGCGGGTCAGCAGACGGTGCCAGGACACCACGTCACGGCGGGGCATTTTTTGCCCTCCCAGAACCCCAGTATTCATCACCAGGCTTCGGCCTCCGCTGCCCCACCTCCTCCTCCGCCCCCGCCTGCCCCGGGCCCTCACCTTGTCCAGCAGCCAAGTACTCATCAGCAGCATTCTGTAGCACACGTGGTCGGTCCGGTTCACGCCGTGGCAGTAGCTCCCGGATCCCACCTTCACTCTCAGGCTGCTGGCCACCACCTGCCGCCACCCCCTCCGCCACCAGGCCCCATTCCCCACCACCAGCCCCCCCACCCTCCCACGGGACACCAAGGTTTGCAAGCACAACACCAGCACGTCGTCAGCTCCGCGCCGCCGCCCCCTCCGCCCCCACCATCCAACGTAATGGGCTCGGGGCACCACCCGGCATCAGCACAAGGGTTGCACCACCCCTCGCACCAAGGACCCCCACACTTCCCCTCCACCGCCCACACGGGCGTCTCCTCCTACTCCTCTCAAGCCCCCCACCACACGACGTTAGGGCCTGGACCTCAACATCAGCCTGCTGGAACAGGACCTCATTGCCCGCTCCCCGGTCAGGGGCCTCACATCCAACCTCAAGGACCAAACAGTCTCGCGACGCCCCCCGCGTCAGGCTTCTGCCCCCACCCCGGCTCCGTAACCCTCCCCCACGGCGTGCAAGGACCGCAGCAGGCGTCACCGGTGCCTGGACAGATCCCCATTCACAGAGCACAGGTGCCGCCGACTTTTCAGAACAATTACCATGGTTCAGGGTGGCATTAAAATGGATCCCTTTAATTCTAAACATTTTTAAAATGTTCTGTAAGATAAACTGTGTATATTTCATATGTACCTATTCGAGGTACTTTTTAAAGCTTGTACATGATACTTTGTATAAAAGCAAACACCAGTGCTCTTTCATTGTATCTTTCCATTTTTTGCTTTTTAAAATTCCTGAAAATGTGCTGTTAAGCCAGTATTAGGTATTTCTTTTTATTTTGTAAGTGAACATTCCAGCTGTTTTTCTGGCAGTAGGTTTGATGCTGCATAATCTTTAAAATTTTATTGTTGCAGTTAAATTCATTTAGTGAATGTTTTCTATATTACTTTTATACATATGTAATTAAATAAGTACACAGGCTAAGTGATGGCACTAACAATTTTTTTTTTCATTTTCTTCTGTCAACAGTTCTTCGTGTGCATAGAGATAGGAAACAATGCAATACAAATTTTTATAGTTTTGGTGTGGACATGGCTTTTTGTTTCATCAGTTATTTGCAGAAAATGTAATTTAATGTATAGACTGTTTCTAATGTCTCTGACGAGTGCTGTAAATACTGTATTTCTTTGGCTTGTAAAATTGCTTAAAGCTTCTTTCATTTGATATAGTATTGTACATAATAAGTCTCTTTTGCAAAAAAAAAAAAGTGTGATCTTTGTGAAAGTAGTACAGTATATGATCTTTAATTTTTTTAATATACTGTCACATTGCAGCACTGGTTGGGCATTTTAATTCATGTTAATAAATCACAATTATGTCAGTTTTAACCACTTGTCCTCAGAGGGTGCTGTGTGTTGAAGGAAGGGGCCGTAGGCCTTCTGTCACTGTGGGGCTCTTCACCTCCATGTGGTTTCCAGCTGTGGGTTTATGGCACAGGCTGCAGGAGGGGATTTATCTTCCCCTGCTGCGTCTAGTAGTGAGGAAA
This sequence comes from Anas platyrhynchos, assembly GCF_047663525.1. Taxonomy (NCBI): domain Eukaryota; kingdom Metazoa; phylum Chordata; class Aves; order Anseriformes; family Anatidae; genus Anas; species Anas platyrhynchos. Next base: position 14,153,538 of record NC_092587.1, read on the forward strand.
ACTTACTTCAAGGACAGGACGGTAGGGGGCCAGGTTATTTAATGTTAACGTGCACTGTGTATGTACTGTAGCAGCGCAGTCGTGCACTCAAGGCAGGTGTTACTCTGTTCTGATAAACTACTCTCCCACCTGCCCACTTTAGCACATCCCTGTTTTCTCCTGTTGGCTCCCCAGGACCTCCTGTTAGTGTGGTAATGTAGGAAGTGAGACCCTTAAACCATGATTATGGTGTGTGCCTGCCCTTAGAGCTCGTTAGTGAATGCTCTTGAATTCTGCTCACGTAACGGAACGAATGCTCGATGGCTCTCTTTCAGACCCCAGAGGAGAAAACCAGCGTGCAGCTTCCTCTGCTCTGGCCGCTAGAAAACCTGAAAGAGGACAGGATGGGAAGCAGCAATTCCTGCCCAGTGAAACGTGGTAATTCTTTTTAGCATGTACAAAGCATTGGGGCTATGTAAAACTCTCATTTGCTCATAAGTACTGGAAAAAAGAGCACACATCAAATGCCTTCCTGGACAACTGTTGGCTATGCAAAACACACACAAGGGCTGAGCTCCTACGTTTTGCACTAGCGCTAAGTAGAACAGAGTTAGGCCAGCAACAGCAGGAAGAAAAACAACCCCATACAACCCCATGCACCTTATTCTATGGCTCACACTCATTTTGAGATCTCTGCATCACCCTCCACAGCTCAGAGCTGTTGACCTGCCCCTCTGCTATTTAGCTGCGATGATTTGTTACCTCTTAGCAGCTGTGTGATGTGTTGACACAGGGGGTAGCAGACTGATGAGCATTTGTCAAGTTCTGCTGTATCAGCACGTGTAAGGCTGGGCCCCTCGTTTGCCTTGCAGTTAAACAGCTGCTGCCAGTGCCAGGCTCGTGGATGTAGTCAGGAACAAACCACTAAACAGCTGCAGCAAGGCGCAGGGTGAAGCTGAGCACCATTTTTACCTTGTATCTCTGGATTCCACTGTAGCGTTATTTTTCTTCTTCTCAGCAGGGTCATCCCTGAGGCATTTAAAAGCCGTTCCCATGTGAGGAGGGAAGTGGATGCTCAAAGGCCCTCCAGCTGCTGGCAGGGCCTCAGCGTGCACAGGAGTGTCTCCTGCCCAGCGCATTCGTGTGGCTCTCCTGTTCCTTTTTGGATGAGCGGCTGCACAGGCGCATCAGGAATGGGGGATAAATGGCCGCCTTTTTACATAAAGTTAAACACCTCCTCTGAAATGGCTCGGTTTTGGTCTTGTTTCATCTTGCACCCTCTCAGATACAGCCCCTCATTCCTTGTTAGCCTTCAGTATGCTCTGATTTATACAGGTGATGCTATTTTGTGACCAACCCCATCGTACAGTACACAGGAATCACAGCCAGGCTAACCCCCACCCGCCCCCACCAGACACAATTCTAGCAACGAGTTGGCTTTACGGCTAGCAAAGATTCCAATGACCAGCACACTGTCTGAAAAAACAAAACACTTTAATTAGACAACTGCAAGCACCTCAAACAACTGGTTATTGTTACAGCATGGGGCTATCTTCTCACAATCTAGTTATTGCAAAGGCATGTGAATAAATTTCATATGGACAAAGTCAAGAAAAAGTGGCACCATAGTTACATGAAAATCAGAAGTAAGCTTACATTCATCCCACTGACTTCTAAAAGAGGCCAAAACACACCTCTGTATTTTACATTCTAAAATCTGTATTGCCTATAAGCTTCAGTCTATGTAGCTTTTTTTCCTAGGAAACACGTAATTCTTGCGTGCAACTTACAAAGAATAATCGTATGTCTAGTTATGGGAAAAAAATAAAGCTAGTGCAATTTGTTTTAGAAACATGTAAAGCTATGAATGGAATGAGCATGATCTTGCTTCTTGCATTTTACCCACTGCACTGTAAATTATTTGCAGCTATCCTTCCTTAACTGATTCCAAGCACACACTTTTATTATAAAAGATCAGTAATTCTACACAGAGAGTGGTTCTCATGCTCAACTTTTAATTTTTTTTTCTCCTTAAGGTATAGTACAACTTACAGTGCTTATAAAAAGGCAACACCATATGGTACCATGTCTTCACTATCACATTGTAAGGGAAATTGCTATTTTCTTTTCTTAAAAGCACTTAAAATAGGCAAAAGTTCTAAAAGGGAGTGCTAAATGATAATGCATACTTTATTAGAAAGAAGTCTAGCCTTCCTTTAAAGTGCCATTTGGGGAATGAAATCCTGTAAACCAGAGCCACTTTGTTTAAAATCCAATGAACGGGAACTGCTACAGAATAGAAAGTTTACACAATTCCTTAAAGCAGTTTAAAGTCCACTACATGCAATTGGTTTGCTATAAAGCTCTCTAAAACTTAGTAGCTTTACTCTGAAATTGAGTCCCCAGTCCCATATTTAAATGGAAATAAACATTTACAGGGTGCATTTACATACACTATAATACAAGAATGACGTCCCTTTGCCAGAAGATAAAATTGTACAATTCCTTGCCGTAACTCAGTTCTGACTTGATAAATTTCTTACGCTTGTAAATTATATAATATGCATCAGCTAAAATATTTTTTTCATAAATAGTTACAAAACTTGCCAAAACACATGGGGGGAAGTTTCTCTTGTTCAAAAATCTGACATCTGAATGCCACACAACACAAGAAACAATGCTTAGAGACATGTTAAAGTGTTTTCTGAAGAAAGTGGGTGAGTAAACTACTAGCTGAAGACAAAAAGACTACCCTTCCCCAAGAACACAGTGCACAAAAAGCAAAATGTCAAACAGTACCTCAAGCAAAATAAAGGTCTGAGGATTGAAGCCAGCTCACGTGTGATCCTGCTAAAGAATTTGTGACAGTCACCATTTAGGTCCGATGCATTGGAAGTGGTTGCTGGCTTACTTCTACGGCTGGGAGATTCTGCTAAGAATTCAGCCACGGATGCCTAAGGCATTCTCCAGCTGAAGCGCGTTTCTCTGGGACCATTTCTAGCATGGGGATCAGGAAATCTGTAAACTGTGCAGCATCTTCGTGAGGCCAACCATACTTCTCCACAAGCACGTCAAAAAGACTCCAAGGTTTCAGCTTGGTGATGTGTCGGAGCTCTCCTGTAAACAGAAACATTACCGGTATTAGACAAATACCTCTTCAGCCCTGATAGTGACTAATCCCTGATTAGTTTTCCTCTAAAAAAGAAAAAAACACAACTCATTAGGCTGAAAATCATCATTTAGGAAGGTCTGCACACTGCAAGCTTGCTTGAGGTCCTCAAAATGAGCATGCCTGATGTCAAAACCAAGAAATCATTCCTAAAACAAACTGTTACACCTGGACTCCACTGTAAACAAAGTTTCTCTGTTTTTTCCTGTTGTCTTAGAATCACTGAGTCACAGAATGGCCCGAGTTGGAAGGGAGCCACCAGGATCATTGAGTCCATCTCCTGGCTCCACAGAGGACCACCCAAAAATTGGACCATGTGTCTGAGTATTGTCCAAATGCTCCTTGAACTCCAGCAGCTCGGTGCTGTGCCCACTGCCCTGGGGAGCCTGTCCCAGTGCCCGACCACCCTCTGGGTGCAGAACCTTTCCCTAACCCCCAGCCTGACCCTCCCCTGTCCCAGCTCCATGCCGTTCCCTCGGGTCCTGTCGCTGTCCCCAGAGAGCAGAGCTCAGCGCCTGCCCCTCCGCTCCCCTCGTGAGGGAGCTGCAGGCCGCCATGAGGCCTTCACCCCGTGCCCTTACAGGAGGGCACTCGCTCTCACGCTCACGCTGTCCACAAGAACACCGCAGGCCTTCGCTCATCGATCAGCCAACAACCCAAAATCTTACAAAAACTGCTCCAACCGTAGGGCACAGCTCTCTCTAACAGCTCATTCAGCCTCACCACACGCCATTTGCCGACAGTGCCACAAGCAGAGAGCAGCGAGACTCTCACACAGCGAGAGCAGAGGCTGCCTGTCTTCGGCTGGGTTGTGCCTGGGCATTTCCAGCACAAGTATGGCCCATGAGTACTGCTGAGTCAAGCCACAACAAAAAAAATAAGGCAAAAAGACTCCAGTTTAGGTCTATACGGACCCGCAGTACAAATGTACACAGCAGAAGACATCTTGGAGAAGTTTGTTCACTTCCAGGCTTACTCTCAGCCCTTTAAAATCCCCACACAGTTCTTAAACTGAAGTGCTGAAAAAACATTTCACTACTTACAAAACCGGTAGTGTATTTTCTAAGTGTATACACTCCTGTATTGTGCAAGAAGCAACCTCTCTGCCAAAAAGCAAAATAGTGTCTTGTTACTGACTGCAAGCAAAAAAAAAAAAAAAAAAAAAAAAAGCTAAGAAAAACAGGCTGGGGCTGTAACTTCTCCAGGCTGCAGCAGTCACTGCCAGGGTTGCCATAATCAGTTATCAACGTGGGGTGGAGAGGGGGATGATGCAACAGCCTTCACCTCTGTATTTAAATTAGGTAGTATGGGGAATTATATTCTATATATATTATACATATATATATATAGAATATCCGATATTATATTCTCCATGAAAAACCCAAACATTTTGGAAAGCCTGAAAATCCAAAGTCATCATCCATTTTGTGAATGAAATGCATTTGTAGCAGAATCGATTGCACGCCTTTTCACCCCAACGCTTGCATTTTCTTCTTTCCACCCTCAGTTGGTACGAAGGGCACAGCTGCAAACTGAGGATCCTGGGGTTCAGCGGCTGTCCCTGTGGAGCCTGAGCTCACACTGTTTATTTTGTAAAGTGGAGCTCAAATTGGCAATATCCAAGCTAAGGCCAGCACGCCCTGAGCAGCACAACATCCGTAGTGTTTTTCTGCTGAGGAACAAACTATCTTAGCACTACAGGCTGGAGGTTTTCCACAAGAAATTCTGTGACGACCATAAAAACGTAAAAAAGAAGATGGGATACAGTAAAAATTATCTTTGTGTGGTCTGAGAATTAAATTAACGCTTCAGTTCTGCACTGGGGATGCCGGAGGGTACATCCATGCACCAGACCTTTACTGGTTTGTACACTTAGGGACCTGTTGTCCTTGAGTTTGTTCGTGTCAGTTAGCATGAGCTTGGCTTTGAGCCTGCTGACACTGCAAGCTCCAGGCTCCCACCTGGGTGTAAGCAAATAGCTGTGTTGAACCCATTGCTGCAAGTTTCACTGGCTGCTTTTGCTGCTTTGCCAGTCCTCATATTCCCCCCGCACGCAGCCTTCTCCCCTCCAAACTGCATCCCAGGCTTTTTGGTCTCCCCCGTAAGGCAGCCACTCACGGCTCCTGCCCTCCTGCACCCTGCCCAGCCCAGTGCCCCCCTCAGGAAGGACCCGAAGCCAGGCGAGGTCCCTACGCGCTCGCAGCGCAGCGCCAGAGCCTGGGCCCTGCCGCGCCCCCAGGTGCCCGCGGTGGCTGGTCGGCGCTGGCCCTGCCGACAAGCCGCCCGCCGGGCACGTGGGGGCACGGGCACGAGGGAAGCCGTGGCACTGCCCTGCAGGAAAGCCGCTCGCCAGCCGCCGGCCTTGGCCCCGTGCTGCCACAGCCGTGCCCCAGCGCTCGAGGCCGCAGGGGGCTGCCTCGTAAGTGGGGAGATGAGAGGGGCTTGGAGCATCCCCGCAGTGCCTCCCGGGTTCATTCCTGTCTTGAAGCCCGAGCACAAAGAGGTCAGAAAGGTCAGCGCTGAGATTTGTTTGCTTGTAGCAAGTGGCCATGCTACCAGAGGGGCTGATTTTTGGGGGCTCTGTTGCTGCGCGAGGCCACATGGGGCTGGGTGTGACCCAGGGCACCACAGCAGCAGCAGCGTTGGCAGCGAGGCAGCACAGCGCACGGGAGAGCGGCTTTCTCCAGCGCCCCGGCATGAAGCCATCCCTCCTCCTCAGGAAGGGTCAGAGCCCGAGGACTGCACGCACCTGCATGTCTCCTGCCCGGGCAGGAATTCTTTTTCCACCCTGTTTACTCCTTACCAGGTCTGCCAGACCACTGTGTACGATCAAAAGCAGTCCGCAGCTCATTTTCCACCAAGTTACGAGCTCCCCGTTCCCTGATTGCTTACATTTACACAAACATTTGACAACAGATTCACACAGACATTTGTCAACGTTCACACTTTGCTGAGTACATCCCAAAACGAATTCTAAATGAAACACCGAAAGGAATGCTGCAAATTTTTGCTTTCCTCAGAAAGCCAAGTTTACACCGAAATTCTTCTTTAATAAGAGCTCTCCATGTAAATGGATATATTTCTTCAGTACCCATAACCGAACATACTCTCCTCTGGGATAGTATTATGCTTTAAATTAGTGGTGCATAAATACCGTTACCTTTTTTGGTGAAAAACTCCTTGGAATATTTCCCCAACATAGCGTATTTTCGAGGGATTTTTCCCAGCAGTTCAATGATCAATGCTATGTGGTCTGCATTGGAGAACATTGCCAGCAAAACAGAAACATACAACAGTTTAATCAGTACATTGCATGCACACACTAACACTGGCCCGGTACAGACAGAAATAGATGGATTCTGGTGAAAAAAAGACATGCACCGTGGCTAATTTGGGAAGATGCTTTCAGCAAAACTTCCTTCTCAAAACAGCATCTGGGTATCAGCCACTACAAACAAGTTTGGCTCCGTCCTTTAAAACGTACCAAACAGTTATTTTTCAGGAAGTTTAGGTTAAAAAATAAAAATAAAATGAGTTTGTCACAGATTCCTGTGCATTTTGGTTTTCAAAAATAAATTTGTGTTGCATGATTTCAGAAAATGCTCCTCAGCGGGACATGCTACAACCAGCAACAGCAACTCCACTTCTGTCTGCATCACGGCACCTTTCAAAAAGAAGAGGTACTACCTCTGCGATTGAAGAATTCCCGAGAATATTTTCCAGATAGAGCAAAGTGCCTTGGGATATTGCCTAGCAGCTCTATGATGTGTGCTATGTGGTCTATGAGGGAGAGAAAAAAAGGATACGGGAGTGGAAGGGGCAGGGAAAGGATGGGATAAAAAAGAAGAGGAAAGAAACTGGAATTAGTAAAAAATCAGAAATAGTTTCAAATCAACAATGTTTGCAGCAAGTCCATGCAGAGGTTTCCAGGATCAGCAGAGCTCTGGCATCATTAGTAGCACTTAGGAACGATGAATGATGCCCACATTACCACTGCAAAGGGCATTTACAAGCAAACAAGCATGAAAATGGACAGGTATACAGGTGGAAGCAGGAGTTAATTCTCTTTAAAAAAAATAAATAAATTAGTAATTGCCTAATTCAAATAAAAATACACAACGTAAACATTATTCCGGTGTCAATCTTATAGAGAAAATACTACAAAATTCCAAATTGAGGTTTCTTTTCTAAACTATAAACGTTGTTATTCTCAATCAGGTTTCCACACATATGCAATCTTACAAGAAGGGCAGTTTAATTCCTTCAGGCAGTTGTTAAGTAGCTGAGTATCTGCAGAAGGGAGGTTTTGCCCACCCACTGCTAGTGATGGAACTTAAAACTAAAAAGAAAAAAATTGCATTTATGTTCTGAAAACAATGTGTATGAACAGTTCACTCAAAAAAATAAAAGTTAAGCCCACTGTAAGCTCGCTAGAAATTTGAGAAGAACGTGAAAATAAAGCAAAACTCATGGAACAACCCCAAAGGTTCCTACCTTCATCCCTGGAATAGTCTTCACCAGAATGTGGTTCAAACAAGTAATCTCCAGTTGCTAGCTCAAACGCCTATAACACAACAGACATAGTGATGGGTATTTCAGAGGGAAGGCTCTTCATCTCCAAACGCCAACAAAACACCACAATTATCCCGGAGCCCCGAGGGAGCCAGCACTCCCAGCCACCAGCAGCACCTGAGGCTACTCACCTGGGAGCCTCCAGGCCCACAAGCCTGAACCCCGGGCGTTTCTGCCTCCACAGCCGGGGGGATCGGAGGAGGTGGGAAGGGGTGTGTGGGAGCACGGCCCCGAAAACCAGCAGTGCTGAAACCCCTTCACCAGCTGACCACCAGGTTCTGTGTGTCACGTCCAAAGCCACGGCACGGACCCCCAGGGCAAGAGGCACGGCTAAAGGCACGGTGCTGGGATGTGACAGGGTGCTGGTGTCAGCTGAGGTTACACATTTAGTAGACTAACGTGTTAAACCCAGTTAAATGTGGGTGGTAGAGAAGCTGAGAGATTCCTACATATATGGTAAAGAGCTACACTTGTACGGGAAGGCTAAGTACCAGTCAGAGATCAAACGTTGGGGACCAAAGTAAAGTCTGAATCAGAAATAAAATCCTTTTATAATTAATCACTTGAAATTATCCAACAGGGTAAGCTTCCTTGATGACTAAATGGGGAAGTTTTTCCAAAGGTGTTTTTGTTGAACCCAAAGTAAACACTGCAGTCATGGGGTAAAACACCGGGACTCCCATTGATGAAGGAAATCGGGTCAGGCAGAGGGATGATTGATCCATTCAGGTTACTGCAATGCTTCCACGGGATGCTAACCCTACAGGCGTGATGTGTACTGAAAGCCTCAAGTACCGAAATAATGATGGGAGCCCAGACTCATGTACGAGCATGGATGCATCCAGCCTGATTTGGCATCCAGCCTGATTTGTCAACCGATTCCCTTTCCGCTCGGGATCACCCATTACTCAAGCAGCCCCAGGACCCTAATTTTTTCCAGGTGCTGTAAGCAAACTGCTTTCCACCTCCAAGAGCAGGGAAAAGCATCTGAGCCGCAAAATCATTCCAAAAATCAGGCAGAGATGGCACAGGGAAGGAATGTCACTGTCAGAACATTTACTATAAAATGTTACAAATATTACAATATTTATAGAATCTAAACACACACTTTTCTGTTCCCATTTGTACCGTGGAGCTGCTCAATCACCTGTACCTTTCACCTGTTTATGGGCACTCGACTTCTTCAAGCTGTGAACTGCAGAGTGATCCAAGTGGGCTATCGCCAGACCAACTCGCCCCGATCACACAGCAGCTGACAAAGCCACAGTGCCCTTTGCTGGCATCTTTGTTGATCCTACACACGGGCATTTCTAAAGTCACCAAGCACTCACACACAGTCATTTACTTTCCTTCTTCTTCTACTCTGAGTTTGAGACTTTTTACTTTACAGCTTAAAAAAAATCTGAGATTTCATAAATTATTACCGGGTATTTAAACTGAATAAAATGTTAGGGCAGCCAGAAGCTATCCGTGGAGAACACAACCCAGAGAACGTCGTTGCTCTCTGGAGAGGAGACTGAGAAGCCACAGGAGTCCCCTCCTTATCTAATGGGAATACATTCACTGAAAAAGCTGGGTCAGCTGTCTTAGGAGAGCACTTGCCGAGGGGGCTGATTCCTGCCACTAAGGAACTCATCTCTGTTTAACACAGATTCCTGAAGAACAAAGGAAATGGAGATGGATTTAGCCACAAAGGTACACTGCAGAAGAACAGAGCTTCTGTCCCTCCCCAGAATGAAGTATTAATAGCTCAAAACGTCTGTGTGGAGTTAAAAAGATTAAATTGGAAAACCTCTAACAGCTCACGGAGAAGCACAAGCAGCAAGCACACCAGAGCAGCACAGAGGAGCTCTGGGAGGGCACGGGGCAGAGCCCAGGAGGCAGGAGGAGGGGCTGGGGGCGCTGGGGTTGTGCGAGGAGAAGGATTTAGTTGCTGTACCCCACTACCTAAAAGGCAGGAACAGAGAAGATCAAGGTTCACCGTTCTCAGGAGGGAACTGTGAAAGAACAACAGGGAATGGACACGGGTGACAACACGGGAAATTCCAACCTGATATGAGGAAAAAATCCTTCAGAGACGGGCTGAGCACCAGGACAGGCTTCTAAAGGCTGTGTTAAAGCCATCTTGAGAGGTGTGTGATGCAGCTGGGTGAGGCCCTGAGCAACCTGACCCAGCCCTGACGCCACCCCTGGTACAAGCAGGAGGTAGACAAGGCTACAGGACCTCTACAGATGCCTTCCAGCCAAAATACGTCTGTTATTTCTCCAGCGCTGCAAATGCAGGTTAGCCATATTTATGTAATTTCTTTCCCTCTGGAAATATTTTTTTTAGAACACAATTTTTTTGAACGAAACTCTGAATGATCATCTTATCTTTCTTAATGTTGACATTTGCCTCCCCAGAAATCGGCGTCCCGGTTATTACATGGAGATACCAAGCGAGATGCAGCACGCTCACCATATGGCACAGGAGCCCGAGGCAAGCATCCGTCCTTACCGCCTGCCTTGGCAATCGCTACTTAGCACTTCTCGGAGGCTATCACAGAAAAACAGTCTAGACTGTTTTTCACCAGCTCCAGATGGAGAACGTTGCAGATAAATGGTCACCCCGCTGCGTTTGTAGGCTCTGGAGAGGCCACAGTTCCCTCCCCGCCATGTGGCTGTGCACGAACCAAGCACAATGCGGAGCTGTTGGCACCGCCAGCACGCATTGTGGACCCGTGTCTGATCACACCATTGGAAAGAGCTGCCTGCTCACTGCACGGCAGCTGTGTGCTCAGCCCGGTGATTGGAAATGGCTGCGTGCCTAGGGAGAGATGTCTGGGAGAAGAATAATTCACTTGGCCTTCATCAGGCTCCCTGAATTCCTCGTACAAAGCCCCAGCTGAAAAAGGACAACAAACTAGAGGCCGGAATTATTATTCTGACAGACGAGATCCAGCTCTTGGCCGGAGTTTCTCCAGCCCAGCTGAACTGAAGAGCTGTGAATGAGCAAATTGTAACCGCTTTAAAAATAGACTTGGTTTTAAGCACACTGTTCCGCAGGTAAGTGTGGGCATGAAAAGAAGAGCAAGAAGCTTTCAGAGAGAGGCACACCGGGTAACAGGTTGTTCTCCCATGAACATCTTACTCTAACGATCCAGGCAATGGAAGGAATATAAAGGGGATTTTGCACGGTTGCTGCTTGGAAAGAAAGGTCAGACTCACATGGGATGCTTGGAAAGGGAACAGCTTTCTATTATTTGCTATACCCCGAGCTCAGCATCATGCAAATGCTGAGCGTTGCCTTGAAAAGTCAATTTCTTTGGAAATTCATTTACTTCTGAATGTTTCAGGTTGTCCACCCACCACCTTCAAAGCAAAAGGGTGCACAGTGATTAATAACAGCATTTTGTGCTCTATCTGCCTACTGAAAAATATGTGCACGGTGACTTGAAGTTTTTCTTCTCTCCCAAGCAGATTTTTGATTTTCCATTTTCCCTCAAAATGCTGCTTCTGTGCAGACCGAGGCTTTGCCATCACACCTTCGGTAGTGTGCCACTCGCACATACCAGCACGATGATACTCACAGTCCTATGGGGACACAGCTGTTTAATCCCACTGGCAACACAAAGAGTAGTTAAGGAGTCACCTCCCTGCTCCTCGTTAGAGGAGGTTATGCAAAGAATTAAATTGGGGGCTGAGCAACAAGCACTTATATGCGCATTTAACAGAAGTTACTGCACTCTCTCGTTCTTCCTTTTGCCCTTCTGAGTTGTCTCATATGAACAGAATGAACGACTCGTAATAAAAATAAATTAATAAATGAATAAAACCCACCACTGTGAGCTTGCTTGCCTGGTCCCCCAAGCTGTACCAGCATCCTCCCTTACTATGAAAGCTGTTTGCTTGCCTCCTTTTTCCTCTCACCCAATATCAGCAATACAAAGGTGATATTCCCTTACTCATTCCTATTCTCTTTGGGTACAAAAAACACCAAGTACAATTTCTCCTTCTCAGACTTCCTGACGGTCTATAGCTATGATGTATTGGCGAGTTCTCATTACAAAAAGATATTTCAGGAATCACAACCACAAAAGCCACCTCTGATATGTGCTAAAAAAATATTGTCTTGTTGATGTCCTAGCTTGTGATAGAGTCATCTCCTCCCCGCAGCTAAAACAGGACCGTACCTAATGACCAACACGAGTCAGATGATGAGACTCATCGTTTCAGGTGCTTTTCCTGTCTCTGATCCAAAGAGCATAAAGAAGGTGGAATCGTGGAGTTTGCAGTCATTTCCAGGAGCAGCACAAAGAGATGTGCTCGACCCGTGTTAACTCCCTAACCTCGCCAGCATTTCCTGCAGCAGCAGTGGGGCACTGTGTTCCCTGGGTTTGGACATTTAGGAACTGCTAAATCACCCGGTGCCTGCTCAGTTTGTGCTCCACAGAAAGAGACTCCCTCAGCACTGCAAAAGAGGAAATGCAGCCTGATAAAGTCAAATGATCAAGGGTGGTTTCAGTCCTGTCAAAGGCACTGCTGGATCCAGATCTGCTCCTTTTTTTGGGTTAAAACGAAAAGAAAAAAAAAAAGAGAGAGAAATGTACATCCCTGTTGGTATAATTAAAGTAGGGTTTAGTACAGCAAGGGAACAGAGCATTTTATAGACTGCACTAACTGTGAAGAGAGATTTCCAGTGTCAGCTTTGCATGAGAGCAGTAGATAATCCCACTTGAACTGGCCACGTTGTTGAAAGAAAAAAAAAAAAGGGCACTGTGTAATTTCCTTAGCAAAATATGTAAATGTGCAGCAAATGATCACAAAAATTACTCATGCTAAAGTCCCTAAAAGTCTGGAAAAAAAACGAAGTTGCACTTTGTTGCATTTTTTGCTCATCAGAGAACAAGCAAACTCCCAAACTCCTCTGTCATAGTCTGGAAAACCCCACTGGCATTTAATGTCTTTCATCAGCTCCACAACACATCATGCATGCAGTGACTATAAGCCTCCAAAGACATGGTTCATCCTGTTTTCGCCCCGCTATCTTCCCCTGCCCCCTTTACAACCTTAAAATTCAGATTACCTGAGCAGAGGACTGGTACTGGCCTGAGAATACCCCCTTTCACCCTCTAAATCTGATTCAAAGAGGTACTTATCCTGTGTGGGGCACAAGAACTGAGCCATGCTGAATCATCTAAAATTAGAAGTTTCAGCCCACAGGCTCCTGGCTTACAATGCTCCTTATTCACTGACATAACACCACAAGAAAGGAGCTGTAAGGTTTTTAGCACCGAGTTACTTCTCCCTCTTTTACCCTGCTTCAGTTACATTACAAGCTATTTGGGTAGAGTCCTTACATGACTCTGTTTGTGCAGACTTCCAGCACAATTAATCCTGATCAGAATCTCTGACTACTTCGTACTGAGCATAATATAAACACAACGTGACTGTTCTCTCCGAGGAAGCTGCATCAAACACACGGGGCTGCTGGCTAGATGAAGCCAACCCGCACTGGCACAGCCCAGCTAATGCGAGCACTTTGTGCAGACACAACACAGCACGTCCTCAAAGCCAGGTTCATAAGGGGAGGACTCTGCAAGTCGCTGTGCACACGTGGACACAGATGCTTTGCCTGCTCAGGGCATCACCATTTGCTTTGTAAAAAACATCACCATCACCTCCATTCTCAATACTCAAGGTCAAGTAAAACTGCTGATGAATGGTATTGTGGAAAAAGAGCTTGCTGCTGTCGTGATACACCGTGACCATGCCTGACAGCAACACTTAATGCCACAGACACAAGCAGCAGCTGCACTACTTGCCTGGTCAGTGCTATTCCCAACGAGCAAGATTATTTCCTTAGCAAGCAACAGGCAATGAAAGGCCTTGGGCTCAAATGGAGAGTGATAAAGCACAAGACCAAGTTCAGCTGCCAGGTGAAGCCTGGCCCCATGCACTCCAGGTAGTCCTCCACAAAACCTACAAACCAGGAGACACAAAAAGATCGAGGTGCCTAATGAACATATACAGGGGTCAGCTACTGACATAGAAACCCTACGGACCCTGAATTAATTCAAAGAAAGGCCCATTTTTATTTTTTTAAATGGATTTAGAAATATCTGACCCAGCAGTGGATATATAACAGACGGAAAATCCCCTTCTATTTTGCAAGCTGAGCAGTCTTTATGCATGCATTATACTGCTAAGCAGTGTTCTGGGCCACGTAGGACCCAGCTCTTTCGGGAGGGTTTGGCAGCCATGTGGTCGTACCTGAACACTGCACTACTGTGAAGCAGGAGGTCTGCTGGCAGCAGGAGCTACACAGAGCAGTGAAATCTCACCTAGACCAGCCTCTGTGAAGAACACTGCTCAGAAATCTCTGACTGAGGGTCCTGGATACACTACAAGATACATTTCAGCATGCGATTCCATCTTCATGAGATTAAAATATTTTAAACTCTCTTCCAGATCAGGTTCAGAGAGCATGCCCAACAATTCAAAGTCACAAGCGCCTGTTTTAAAAGCCCAGTGTGTCTCATCTTTGCTCAGATACCACCTCGCTATACTTTGCACTCGTGTCAATTCACATCATTCAGATTAGGCACAGACTTTTGCAAGATGTGCACTGTCTTTCAGTAGATAAATTGAGACAAGAAAGCTTAGCCAAAGTCAAAATCATTATCAGAAGGAAAGACCAAACCTGCAATTATGTCACAGCTCCCAGAGCAAAGCCGAATGTCTCCTTTCCAGAACAGATGCTCAATACCAGTCACAAACATGGATACGATCAGGGGAATTACTTACTTACCCTGAACACTTCCTCAGATTTAGTCATTTATTAAGATATAGCTAGCCCTTAGCAGACAACCCTCTTTTATTTATTTATTTATTTATTTATTTATTTATTTATTTATTTTCAAACAGTGAATGGCAAATACCATATGCAGGTAGCACAGGGGTGAGCTGGTATGACACCCATCTGCCTGGTGGTATCACACTGGGCAAAGTAAGGAGGCATGGAATATCATGAAGAAAAAAGTAATGGCAATGCTGCTGGACCACTCATTTTGCACAGCACAGCTTCCAAAATGTCCTTAATGACATTGGACCTGTCATACAAGCAAAGCAACATTTCAAAGAGGTGGGGAATCACCTTCCTCTCCATTGAATTTGAAGTCTTAGACAGCACAGCTAACAGAATACCTGAGCCACATTTTCAGCCCGTCAGAGCAAAATAACCACCACCTTCAGCTCCAGCAGACAGTCCCTTTGAAAACAGAGCTAAAAGTACACACTACAGAATTAAATAAGGAAACAAGGGCAAAGTAACCTAGGAGGACGTTTTGTGAAGCACACCTAGGCACAACAAAGAATCCAGACTTGAGGAAGCAAGTGGGACTCTCGTGGCATTAAAATGCTTCAGAACTTCACTGTTCTTCGATACTACAGCAACTGGAGATAATCAAATCATGATTTCTAAAAATGGCCTAAATAAGTTAATTGGGAGTTTTCAGTTCTACATCAGTCACGTTTCTGCACGTTTTAACATTTCAACGCATTAAAAGTCCTCTGCAGACAGACAGTTAAGGTGTTTGGTTAGTACCTACCTCCAAGCTGTATTCCCTCTGATTCAGGACGAGCACTTATGCTGCTCTGACCCATTTCCTAACCGCTCCGGAATAAAAGCAGATCCCAAGGAGTTTTCAAACTATGAATTTCTGGGGTGAGGAAGCTTAAGGCACTGATCTCTATCTTCTGCATGACTGCACTTGTACAGCGAAGATAACTGAATTCAACTATCATGTGGCAGTGCTGTAAGACTGTAAAGTTTCTGCAGTATTTTTAAGAGCAAAAATACAAAGTCTGAGGCAGAAGATGGAAGACAATTCTAGTGTTTCTGCCTCAAGTGCTTTACTGTCTTTAAAGTTTACATATGAAATAAGCAGAATTGTATTTTTCTTACAAAAATAATGAAATTCCATACGTAACTGTGAATCTGAACTAAGATACCCCAAGTGGCAGCGATTCTTTAGATTTTGTTTTTGTCAACTTAAGAAAGGACTCACATGAAGAAAGCAATACAGCCTACCCAACATGAAAAAGAATTCAAGTGTAAGGGGCAGGATGACTGTCACACAGTATTTGCTCACATGTTCTCCATCTCCTCTTGTACAATACAGTTTCTCAACACTCATCCAGTCACTACAACTATTTAAAATCGGATAAAAGTTCTTACAATGTGTGATAAGAACTCACAGATCATGTCAGTAGCTAACGTCCTTCCAAAGATCTCTTTTCTATTTAAAAGGAACAAGAAAGTCATTTACAACTCCCACCAAGTATCAGTTAGCAGGATGCGGGTTGAATCAGTACAACCTTGAAGGACGAATACAGAGTATTCAACACCGTAACAAGGAATCGGGTTGAATTAAGGTAAACAGAATATCAGGTAAAAGGAATGATAAGTCCCTACAGTAATATTATAGATAGCTAAGAGAAGACCCATTAAAGAGTTCACAGAATTCAGGATCAAAACTGTGGAAAATTTTCAATGCTTCATTTTCAATGTAATCGAAAAATTCAACATTTTGCCTCATAATCGAAGAGTAAATTTAGAAATGGATGTTCTTTTCTGTGTACTAAAGCAAAAACTAGTATTAAACTCCAGAGAAAGCATACTTGCAAATTTACTTATGGGTTAGTTACTTCCAACACATGGCTTGCTGAGCTTATAATATCTGTAGGATTTTATGTTCCTTTCAATCCTCCTCCTCTCCCTCTCAGTTCTGCAATTCTTCTCATCACCCACGCCTGCAAACTGTGTCTAGTATTTAAGTGTTCTCCTCCTCTTCACACACTTACTCTTTTCAGACATGTATTTGTAAAATATAAAGATTTGAATAAGTTTTCACTTTTAAAATAGACAAAGGTATTTCTAAATGTATTTCCAAAACTATCTTTAATGAGAAAATGCATGTAGCTTGTCCTCAAAGCGAGACTGCAAACAGAATCAATGTATCAAAAAGTTATTTTCATTTTTCCTACTCTCTATAAAGATATTTCAGTTTTACTGTGTGTTAAAACTAATTCTACAGAACATTACCATATATTTTACTAATAAATTAAATTCTTTCTCTTCAAGTTTAGAATCTAAAGCTGTGATTTGGAAACCAAATCTGATGAATGTTTCCACTGAAGGTGGCAAGAATTTAAATTATTTCAGTGTTTTGCTACTTTATGTAATAAAAAGGAATGGAAACACAGCAAAGGGTTGCACAGATTCTAAAACAGGAAGGAAACATGCAGTCGTACAATTTCAATTAGATTTTGACATTTAAAATATACCTATATTTTCCTTCAAACTTGCTTATTTTGGACTGCAGGTTTAAGATGCATCAAATGAAAATTAGAAACCTCCTCCAAAGTATTTCCTGTTGATTAAGAATGCTTAAAATACTGAAATAAAGGGGAACAATCATCAGTAGCTATCTGACAGTACGTAATTTATGGTATTATATTTGTGTCAAAATGTCAGAACCATCCTCATCAGGATCGCTCACTAAATAAACGACGGTTTTTAGGAGGTTTTAGAATACGTATTGTGTTGTTCTTACCATACACGCGGTACTCCAGATATCAGCAGGTGTACTGTAACCTGCTCCTATTAAAACTTCTATGGATCTATATTGTCTTGTCTGGATGTCTTCTGTGAAGTGTTTATGCTAAAACAGAAAGAACCACATTAACAGGAAAAATGAGCAATAAAAAGGCTTGTTCTAAGTAGGAAGGCTCTAGAGCTGACCTGATACTTACCACCCAGCAGGCATTCCCCAGGTCAGCAATTTTAACTCTAATTTTATCTGCATTTCTTGGGTCCAGTGGATTCACCAGTAAGTCAGCAGCACGAGTTTTTGCTAACACAAGCAAAATGCAAACCAGTTAGTATTTAGAACATACTTTTCATTCTCCATAAGCAATCTTGCCTTGACACTTGATCCAGTTTTGTAATACCTTGAAGACATCACAATCATTTGCTTAATGTTATGAGAAATTAAAGCAATGCAAACAGTATTTCTTACCTTGATTTCTAAATATCCTTACGCATTTCCAGTGCAAATTGTTTGCGTTTCTGAAAATATCTGAAGGAGCTCCCAAGCAAAAATGGTGCATATGTTTCGCTAACAGAAATGCTAAAACTCAAACTCCAAGAACTCCACATGAAAGATACATTCTTAGAACAGTTTGGTTGAGAGAGTAAATCCAGTACTTCCATTCTCAACTAAGGCACATACAGTCTGCCTCTTTTTGTTTGTTTTAATTTGCCCCATTGGGAAAAAGAATTAGTAAATTCTGGATAATTTCAGAGCCATTAATATAATATATACATATAAGCTGTATAATTTCAGTCATCCGTTTCACAGATCATTCAGTGTTGAATCAAAGTTCTCTGAAGGATCTGTTTGCATTAAACACAACTTAAAGTGAAATGGCAGAACTGTAATCAGTTTATAGGAGCCTTTATAGGTTCCTGGAACACGGAGACCCTAGCACACATCAGGGTCCTGACAGTGCAGGACTGCTGATTTTTTGTTTGTTTTGGCATACCACCATTCACTGGCTCCTAAATTGCATGGGAAAGCAAGCAGGTTGATTTGAATGTGGAGGAGAGAACCAGGGATCACAAATGAGGCAGCAGCAGAGGAATTATCTCAGCTGCTTCATCAAAAGCTACATAAGAAACTGGAGGTAAGATGTAAAAGATCTACTAAATAAGAAAGGGATCTGGGGATCCAGTACAATGATCACTTAAACTGGTGTAAGAATTGGAAGAAGAAAATACACTACAGGTGAGACAAGGAGAGAAAGGAGAAGGAAGTCTAACAGTGTGAGTTAGGTGTGACTGGAATCAGACGAAGATCTTGAGCTACTGGGACAAAAATCTGAATGGGCAATCATGGAGAATAATGTCTGGATGGAAAAGAAGATGGCAGGACTGAATGGTAGGAGGGGCAGTGATGTCAAGAAAACAGTCCTCTAAAGTAGCTGGAATGGAGTCCAAAACTCTAGTTCAAAGCACCAACATAGGGCATAATGATAATATAAATATAAGAATAGAGAATATTAAGGCTGCATTCCAGCACTTAAAAGTCAGGAATTAGTAATCTTAACTCAACGTCTTCCCTTAAGAGCATGCTGCATAGCAGTATGGTTTTTTTAAGCACAATCACATGCATTATTCAACAACTAACAAGACCTTTCTCAGCTCAGTAGCCCTGGAGAAAAAGAAGATATTGCTGAGTAAATCCTTCCCATACCCCTTACTGAAGGTGATGTATTGCAGTAAGTAAAGCAGGAGAATAAAGGGAAAAAAATGCCTTGTTAGTAAGATATCTGAGTATGGCATTAGAAAAAAGCATTCTTCAACCTCCCTTAACAGAGACTGGAAAAAGGTAACAGGCAAGTGCCTCCACCTTCATGTTGTTCTCCTGAACTCAGTAGTTAGCGTCCCGTATTTTGTGAGAGATGAATGAGACCTTGCATTCTGATTTTGACAAATGCTGATCATTCACAGCTGACTGAAGTCAAAAGGAG
Source organism: Anas platyrhynchos (assembly GCF_047663525.1). Lineage (NCBI taxonomy): Eukaryota > Metazoa > Chordata > Aves > Anseriformes > Anatidae > Anas > Anas platyrhynchos. Next base: position 14,172,832 of record NC_092587.1, read on the forward strand.
CGTACTTCTTAGCAAGTACTCTCAAGAAGTGTCCTATGGAGCTCAACCTGAGCGCAAACTTTGTGAGCATTTCTAATTTTCACTTCTGTGTGTCCTAGTTCCGTAAAGCTGAGAAATATCACCTCCTCTGCTCACAGTCACACCACACAATATACTTAGTAAACACTCAAGCACTGCAACAAGGAGGGAAGTCATGAGGAAATTGATAAATTTGTCCTGAGAGCATTTGGTCACACCGTGTAAATTAAAAAAAAAAAAAAGATGAAAAAAGATAAAAACTTGAAAAAAATAGTTGTTCAGCCACTGAATGCAAATCTGTCTGTGCTCAATGAGGCAACTATCCTGAAGAAATTAAGATGAGGCCATGCTATTTAAGAATGTATAGCAATAGCTACATGGAGAGGAGCAAACAGTCTGTGTCCGTACCAGAAAAGGGTACTAAAAATATACTGAAAAAGTACCTTCATCATTTTTATTACTGTTTAAAGCCACGAGTGCTGTTAAGATTAGTAACATCAAGCTTATCCTCCTTCTGAGAAAGAAGGGAGCTATGGCTGCATTTACTGATCTCTCCTTCCTTTGCTCACAAGGCCCATAAACTGCTCCTGACGAGATAAGATCACGGAGGAATGAAGTGGGTTTGGTTCTCCAGCTGGGGAGATAAGCTGCTCCTGTGATGACAATAGCAGCTTTGCTTTGGGGAAGCAGGAGGATTTTACACAGCACCCCAGGAAAACAGCAGTAGAGGCTTCCTGCCCATGCACTGCCAGCAGCATGAAGAGGCTACTGAGCATCTAGGAGCCTTTAGGGGGAACGGGGACTGGAGGATTTATTAGCCCGAGTCTTGACCTCCTGCAGAAATTCAGCTCTACCCAACTGCATTTCATTTCACGTTTCTTACCTACCTACAGATTACCTGATTTAATCAGACTGTAAAATAAACCATGTGAAATGCTCTTCTGGAGTCTTAAACGAGGAAATACACTCTGCTGTACTGCTGCATACAGCTCTGTTTAAATTTAGTAACTTCATCTGGGACAATGTTCACGCAGGCTTGGCGATCTTCTCCTGAGCTATCTCATTTTCTTCTATCCGCTTACAGATTTAGTCTCTCAGTATTTTCTTTATTGAAGTTGAAACCCATATATTTATCATTTAGTCACTGACACTATAAATAAAGCCTAAGGGGTAATACTCTGGAGCCATTTAATTCAATGGCAAAAATCCAGCTCTTTGCACAGAAACCAAGATTTCACCATCCACGTCTTCTATAAACAGGATTTATAGACAAAAGTTTTGGATTTGAGCAGTTTTGGTGGCCAAAATGTAAATGTCCAAACCCAAGCTGAATACAGAAAAGCCATCATGAGTTGAGGGTTGGCAACATGTCTTACACAGACAAAATAAATAAATAAATAAATCTCATTTAGATTTACCAAAAAGCTTGAGAACTGTCTTAAACCGAAAAGAACTATTAATGAATGAAAATAGTGTATTTTGAAGAACTTTTGAATATCACTGAGAAAAGATAGAACAAGCTAAAAGCCACAGCTGGAGAAATCCAAATTAGTTACAGTTCTTCTAAAATTTCAAACATAGTTTTTTTTAATCCTTTAATTTGCCCAAATCAATAGCATTATTTTTATTTTTTTTTTCCAAAATATGTTTTAAGCCAAACAAAGCTTTTGGAGCTTACTAGATAGGTGCATTATTGCCTTGTTATAAAAAAGGAGCCATGTTAAATCATCTCACAATCACCTCTGGCCTTAAGCTGTGTGAATAATGCTTACTGACAAACATCATCTTCCTTCTCTCTTTCCTACTGCTCAGTGCACATAATTCACCCACAGTAACTGATCTACTACCCTTAAAAACAAGTTCTACAGCAGAAAAAAAACAGTTTTGCTTTGCTTTTAAAATTTAAGACTGCAGATTTATTTAAATTGATCAAGAGTGCTTTTGTGCTGTGTTCCAAGCTGTGTCTATCAAGCTCCTGGATCAGAATGCACAAAAAAGCATCCAATTTATGTAAAGTATGCTTACAGCTGAGCCACTGCCTTTGAGGAGACTATTAGAGATTTTTCATAACTTAATCACTGCCTTTCTATAACACTCACTTGCCTCCCCCCCCTACTTTTTTTTTTTTTTTTAAGTAATCAAAGCCCATGGTACTAGGCAAAAGTCTTTCATCAATTCCACCCAAACTTTTTTCTACTTTTTTTTTATTATTATTATTTATTTCCTAAAGTCATTCAAAACTAACAGAGTTTATTTTCCTTGAAACTTGTTCCCAGGAGGCCAAAATTCACCAAAATTCTTTGGGACCAAAATAACATAAAAGTCTCCTCCTCATTTTTAGACATCAGCACTGCCTTTTTTTTTTCTTTTCTTTTTTTTTTTTTTTGCCAGAAGTCTTCTAAGATGAAACTCTAGATTTAAAATAATGATCATTTGGACTGGACATTCAATGTAATGATGTAATATTCAATGACCAGAATGTTCAGAGTTAGACAAAGCCAAGATGATTAAATTAGTCATCAATGAAAAAAGGGTTTCCTGTAGTGGGCTCCAGCTGTGATCCAGTCCTAGCTATGGCTGATCTGACCCCATATCCCACTTTCTGACCAGGTGTGAGCAGTGCCTAGGAAAGCAAATATTTGGGAGCAGCCTGCACACACTTCTGACTGCAGAGGCTGGCATCATGGGCACCATCTTCTCAATGGGTACTCTTCAGAGTCAAGCAGGGAGCAGGCCAGGACATTAGTAAGTTTGGCACTATCCCAGAAACTAAAAACGTTCAAAACACTTCAGCTGTAGGTAAAGAAAAGACAACATCACAGAGAAGTTCCAGATCTACTCTTCAATCAAAATAAGGGAAATGGTGTGACAGAGTCCTCCCTTTGTTACTGAAAGGTGCTTTCACACTACTGAAAGAAGTATGTGATGCTCTACCTGTAAGGCATGGTACTGGATTTTACACTTAAAAAAGAATAAAATTTTGCATACAAACTTCACTGAACAGAGATAAAACATTTACATAAGGCTTTTTCCATTTCCGTTACTCATTCTACAATCAGACATAACCTACAGATCCAAAAGACTTCAGGCCCAGTATATGCCACCAAGGAAAACTTACTTTTAGGCAGATCTCCAGTGCTTGAAGCTGAAACTGTTCTGCTCCTGTCGTGAGATGGGCTGCTCTCCTCTCTTTCAGTTACAGTAGATCCTTCAGAAACAGCAGAACCACAAGCTACAGACTCTAGAGCCCCAGAGAACACTGAAGCTGAAAATTCAGAGAACTGTGACTCAGGAATTTTATGACGTCCATTTGGCAATTCACCATTAAACTGTTCATAGGAGCTGCTATAAGAGTAATCACTTTTTGCATTTGGCTCATCAAGATTATACTCCTCTGGATTTGGACATTCTTCCTCTTCCTCGTCTTCATCTTCAATCTGTTGTTCCAATAGGAAAGGGCCATTGACAATATGGCCATTTGTTTTGGGGGATTCTATCCACTTAGGGTCTGTAGGGTCATTGTTGACAAGTTCCTGCTCAACATCGTCATCTTTTTCAGTGTTTTCTTTCTCTGTGTCTTCTTTTTCATCCTGATCTTCTGCCTCACCTGAAAAATTTTAGTGAGCAACATCTTAGATCACATATCCACACATCATTTTGAAATTAGGCATTCCTAACTTTTAACTCTTCAGGAAGTACTTATCTTCTAACATAGCACACAAGGCAACTCTAAATATCACTGGAACATGCAAAGAGTTTAAAATCTAAATTAAAGGCAAGAGAAGGATCTAATAGGGCTGCTGGAAAACAAACAAAAAAGAACAATGTGAAGTGGTTCAGGATAGTATAACCGAGGGAACAATTCAGAAGAGAAGAACGTTATGAATGGAAGATAAGTGGTTTTAAAAGCAAGCACTACAAATTTACAACTCTGTCAACGTCAAACAGGGATTCATCACAGAGGCAGGAAAATTCACAGTATAAACAGACCCAAAAAAAAGACAGTATTACATCTCTGTCAGAACTCTAAAGAGCTGACAAAAAAACACAGGAGCTAGAAAACGAGTTAAACCCTAATAATTATGCTCCAAACCACAAATATTAAACAAGAATTTGTGTTTGGCAACTCTGTTCAATGCGTTAGATGCAATACTGTAATTACTTTCCCCTCTGAAACAGTAAATTCTAGATCAATAAAAGCAGCTGACACTAACCATCATCATTTCCAGGTTCTTCATCTACAACCTCTTCTAGATCAGCTGTTTTTAGTTTCACCTCTGGGTGGTACTCATCTTCTTGCTCATTTGATGGTACAGCTGAGGTTACGTTTTCTTCTATTTTTTTCCTTTCAGCTTCTCGCTCTAGTTCTTCTATTTCCTGCAGGCGTTTTTCTAACAGCTCTGCTTGCCTCTTCTGTTTTTTCTTCAGTTTTTTCTTTTTGTTTTTGGATATTTTTCCAACCTGCAATATTAATAAAACAAAATAAAATTTTAAAAAAAGAAAAACTGAACACTTCCTCTCAAGGCATTCTAGACCAAAAACATGCAGTGTAACTACTTTTTATTTGAAAATACTGGATGTCAATTAATACAGTAAATATACTGTTTTTTTTCCATTTTATATATGAAAAAACTTAGACCTTTGTCTAACCATGGTTACATGAAATAAAAAAAACTATCAAAATCTTACATAGCTATACAAATATTTTTACATGGTTGTTTACTAGACTTAAAAGCAAAATACATCTAAGATGACACTGTAAAATTCCTATAATCTCAACTAGCACAACAATTTTAAACTTTAGTCTAGATCAACAGATGATATGATTGTACGTGGAAGATATTCTGCTATCACATCTGCTATACGTTATATATCTTACATGCTTATCTGCTGTAAGCTATATACATGATCTCTGTACAATGCAGGTAAATGCTCAGAGAAAGTATGCAGAGAAAAATTATACGAGAAACCTAGAGAGAATGAAAATGGTAAAGAATTTTAAATGAACACTGTGCTGTTCAGCTTTTTCCCTGTAAAAGGAAAGCAGCTTTATTCTTCCTTTCTGGTCCAAAACATATGAATCACAAACAACAGATGGCCATCATGAAAAGTTTCACATTTTATATAACATAAGGACTAGCAACCCCAGGTATAACAACAAAGAAAAAATTATCGAGAGATCTGAGCTAAGACTGAAACAATTTATTATATTTTAATTGAATTCTGACTTCTAATTTTACTCCTTGATAAATTAGCTCTATCCAATTTCCATCCATCATTCAGATACCACTAAGAAATCCTCATACAAGTCAAAAATAAACTACAGGCAACAAAGAGAAATATTCTTTTCTTAAAGGTTTGTCTGTAAATTCTGTTGTCTTCAAAACAAACTATGTTACAGTCAAAATTAGCTAATTTGATGATCCTACTAAATTTCATACATGTTGTATGCTTATTTAAGTTATATACAGGTTTTGTACACACAAATGTAGAAAGCAGGTTTGACCTTAGGTACTACTAAACATCTGTATTATCAGTGGTTCCTTGCTATAAGTGTATGACAAAAAGATCTTTGAAACCTCATGAAAAAAAAACTCCCTTTTAAGACCTGGCTGATTAAGGCCTTGAAGTCCTTAAGCTATCTGCAGTGCCTGATATTTAGTGCATGCATGCATTGCTGTCAGGATTTGAACTGACTGGATTATTCTATGAGCGATGAAAATGGCAATGCTTAACTTCCTCTGACACAGCTACAGAACTGTAAGTCTATGAGAATTTCCATCAGAGAAAGGTGCTGAAAACTGGTAAGGCCAAAGACATTAAAATAAAAACATTTTCTGAAACATAAAAGCTTTATTCAAAGGAAGCCTTTAAAAAGGGTAGACGCTACCAGAAGTCTAATAGTTACTAATACTACCAGAAACACAGAAAATAAGACAGTTAATTCAAATTAGATATCAATACTTACAGGCTTTTGTTGTGGAGCTGTACTCACTAGAAAGAAAAAAAACAATTTTCAATATACATTTTTACAAGAACAACTCTATAAAATCAGAAAGTTGTAGAAATTATTTGAAAACATTCTGAACTAAATTATAGGGCAATGATTAAAAATCGTATTTTTAGCTTTTTTTTTTTTTTCCTACGCTCTTTACAAGTGCCTCCTGCCTGAAATCATTTGATGTCACCATTAGAGAATCTGGAATTGGAAGGAACTAGCATTAATTGCTGTTCACTCTGTTGAGGCTGGTTAATAAAAGTTAACAAAAGTCCAAAAGGGAAGTCTGAAACAGTAGAGTGGTCAGAAAACATTAGCTGACTGTAGTCACAAATGAAATGTTTGCAGTCAGCTGATTGATCAGGTGTAGATAGCTTTTAAATAGTCCAGGGAGACTCAAGACAGATGACTACTGTGTCACACTGAACAGGAAAGTCACATTTCTTGCCTTTTGAAGCGGAGTACACTGATGGGATTGTAAGTATGAGTAAGTGCCTGTGGCAAAAAGCTCTACACCACAGAAAAAGCATCTCCAGTGTGTACCTCTTCCTAAGCATGTCTCAGGTAGATAGCATCAACAGCTAGGTTTGATGTGATTACAGTAATGACTGCAAAAATGCACAAAGAATACAAGCCACACACACACACAAAATTAATAAGGGAAACAGGAGCAAAGTAAAAGTGAGAAAGTGGAACTGAACGGGGGAGGAGAACCACTCACAAACTTCTTCAGACTCACAGGCATATGGCAATTAACAAATACAAAGTGAAAAATGGAGACAGTTGAGAGTTCTCTAATAGATTCTGCTCCTGCTGCTAGGTTCAGGGGAAAAAAACAACGCTTGTACATCCCTGAAAGAGCAATGTTTTCAAAAAAATTCTTACACTTGAGTATCATCACTTCTCTGAAAAGTGCAATTTTGCAGAACCTATACTTGAAATGCTGTAAAGAAAACACATCTTCATCTCCTGTGTGGAAAGTCATACATTTAATTGCAATTTGCTAAGAACAAACTGTGATAAGAATTCATCAATGTATTCCTTAACATCGTGTTTATTTTAATGCCAGGAAGCAATATCAGGCTACATGAACGAAATCAAGTTCCCTCCCACACAAGTAACACCCAGCCTTTAGCTACATGATCACGCAGTATGTAAAATCCAATACAATATATTAATGATATATTTTTGCATGTCAACATATCTAACACATATAATACTGTGAAACAGCACAATCATTTTTAGCTCGACAAAAAAATCACATTCAGTCAAAGACAGTCTAACAAATGATGTTGAAAAGAAAGTGCTTTAGGAAATCTTAAAAGTCTGTAAATAATTGGCTACAGTGGAAAAAATTATGGCTTTGACCACAATTGTTCCTGATATAGAAGGTATTTTTACTATATCTCAATGATTTTAATCTATAATGTATTTTCCAACAACATTACAAAGATCTTTAAATGTTGTTATTTCTCCACTGCCTGCAGCTGATGTGCTGGATTACCAAATAAATGGCAACCATGCCACTAAAGATCACTGGAAAAGCCACGTTTCCTTTTTGTTTGTCTTTACCGATGGCTGTGAGGTCCTTTATTTTGGTTTCTCCTAGCTGAACGTAACATACTGTTCCCTTCACAGTTCTTGGCAAGTTTAACAAAGTATTTCACATACAGAGAGCTAGGAATAAGAGCTGATCACAAATTCAGTCAGGTACAAAAAATTCTATTATCAAGAATGAAAAAATGGACCATAATATTTGTCACTGCATTCTGAGAATAAAGTTATAGCCAACTAGAAGGTAGGTAATTTCAAATGCACACTGATGAAATTCTAACAGAATTAGACTTGTAAGTTAGATAAGGTTATTAATTATTGCCATCGTTAAAAATGCAAAGCTCCACTGCAGATAAACCTCATTAAAGGTTGCAAAGTGAGTCTTTGTTCCAATAAATCAGGGACTCCAAAAACCTGAACACACAAAACTGAGAAGAAAGCACTCCTTCTGAGCTTTCCAGAGCATCAATAAGAATGAACTAGAGGTACATTTTCAGATGCAATTCTTTACAACGTTAATATTCATTAAATAAAACTGTTGGCATTAATTTATAGAGACAAATTTACTGAATTGCATTTAAACATACTATCATACCTGCTGAGCCAGAGGGAGGAGGAGCACCAGCTTTCTGCCACTCAGTAGCTTCAGCAGCCATTCGACGAACATAGGCATCATCCACGCACATCAGAATGTTTTCTGGCTTAATATCTGTATGAATGATCTTGCACTTGCTGTGGAGATAATCTAAACCTTGAAGTACCTAATTGCAAAAGGAATTTTTGGAAATTTATTTTTATTAGCCAGAGCAAGTTAAATGTATTTACTGTTAGTAAAGAGATGTTCGAACTATTGCCAGCAGTCCATGCGTGGCCTGCCAGGATAATTTATTTAGCTCATAAACCCAATTCCAGAGATGTCCATAAGTTAGGTATTGGCTGGCTGAATGGTCTTGATGACGACAAGCTGCTCTCAGACCTTCTATTTCCCAAGTGCTTTTCTGTTGATCAGCACACACGTGAAAAAAACCTCAATAGGTCTTCCTTGGAAAACAGATTCAGGCTGCTCAGTCAGAAAGGCTGATTCTCACTAGTTTATTATTTAAAATGTTATTCAAAAAACCCACCACAAGTACTATATACTATAACTGAAATCTGCGTTGTGAATAACCTTAATAAATAACAATTGATTATTGTAAAAAGCAGGAAGGGGAATGTTTGGATTAAATGTTTACTATAACTTTCCTTAGAAGTGCAATAGTAATTCAGCTTTTAATATGATCAAGATGTCACATAAGGACTTGTCTACCTGTATTTGCTACATGGATTTTTCCACTAGTCTTTCATATTCTCTGGAGGCAAATTCTGCTCGATCATATCAAACCTGCATATCCAAAGTCTTAAAAACGACTTCTGGGACTAAAATAAAAAGAATTTTTACACAATGAACTGTCTCTGATTCTGACTAGAACAGAAATACAACAGCTTATGTGGTTTTAAAAGTATTTTAGATGAGACCTAGGTATAATATAAAAGCCTTGAAAAAAGTAATTGACTTTCACAATTACTTTCACAAGTCAATTACTGCAATTAATCAGTACAGGATAAGATAAGAGGGTAAGCCAAGCTATTGCTAAAATAGGCTCCATAAATAAATAGGAAAAAAATCAGCGAGAAAGAAAAACCCAGAAACCTAACTGACCCCATGTAAAAGAATTCTTTGAATTTTTAAAGAATGTTCTGCAGCAGGAAGCAGACCTCCAGCCTCAGCTACAGGAACAGCCTGCCTTTCCAGATATTGCAGAAATAAATCAGCACATGCTAACCTCCCTGCTCTCAGGATCCCTTAAGACCAAACTAGCTAGGGTGAACTTCAAAAGCAAAGTGTGTTGGTTCAAAATAGCAGTAACAGAATACAAAGGTATGAGTACTGCCCAGTTCTGAGCTAGTTCCAGACGGGTATGTCCAGACAGCACACCAGGCAGCTCAGGTAAGAGAAAAACAGTGGCATGTGTATGATGTTTACACCCAGAAACACTTCAAAGCGCTTGGCTCTGTTCTGGAGCTAGCTTGGAACAGCAACCTTCCTGAAAAGCTTTCCATCATGCTCTTTATCTATAAAAACTGCATGAGCAAGACTCAGCATCGCTGCCAAAGGTATACCTAGAAACTGTTGCTTGCTTAACAACCTGGATTTTTTTCCCTGCAAATCCAAACTATGCCGGAGTATTTGCCAAAGCAATCAAAAGAACATGCAGTATTTCTCAAAGTGAGAAATGTTAAGGAAAGATTGGCTTATTCTAAGAAGACAGTTAGTGGCTAAGTGACTGCAATCTTTAGAAAAGACATTAGCAGCAACAACAACATAAAGTTTGATTACAATAGGCTTTTCTCTTCATCGCTATGGTACAGAGCATCTTAGGAATTACCATCAAATATCTGAGGACAAAATAAAGGATTCTGCAGTACATGAAAAGCCATGAACATTCAGAAGGAAAAGTATCTGTTCCACCGTGATGTGCACAAGTGGAATTATGTGAGAATAGATTTGCTGCTACCCACTTTATAAAGATAGCCTTTCCCCCTTTCATGTAATAGGGGTCCAGTTTTTTCCTTCATTTTGGCTGAAGATTCCCTTTTAGTAAAACAGAAAACATTATTTTTTACAATCACAATCAATTCTTTGACTTACTGTAACGACCATACTGCTAGAATTTTATAATTAGAAAGAATGCTCTTAGCTAGCTTAAAAAGTGGATCAGACTGCTTTATCATAAAAGCTGGAAGTGTGTTATACCACCACACCAGTAAAGAAATGTATACTGCTAGTGTGACTCTGAAAACACAGGACGGCTCCTGTTATTACAATTAGAAATGGGAATTACAAAACTGTGCATTTTCCCTGCTAAATGTCACATGGTTAGTTTCACATCAAGAAACTCTTTGTTATCATCTGCAGTGTCTATTTAAGATTCACTTTTCTTCTCTCTCTTTATCGTTCAGGGAGCCACATCACATTAACACATTTACTGTATTCTAGATGCAAAGCAAAAGAGAAAATTTTCATTGATCAATTACATGATGCTGGTTTTAGCTTCTGTTTCAGAACACGATCCTTTTATAGATTTTTATAAACCCTTTTATAGACTGACGCTATATATTTTACAACCCAAAATAAGGATTCCAGAATTAAATCTGCACTGCCAACCATCTTCACTGCAAAAAAAGGAAGTGTGGCAGCCAGCCCTTTTTCAATTCTATAGGGTCATCTCTTGCATGACATTTCATATAACTCTGCCTCAGGGGAAAAAAACTGCTCAAAATTGAAATGAAATTTCTTATTAAGAAACTCAGCTCTCTGCTGCATTTTAAAATAAACCTTAATTTTGTCCCAGCTGAGTACTCAAAAGTACTCAAAAAAGAACAAAAATATTTTCCAACTCGTAGCATACAAAATTTCTTTTTCATTATAGCATGGAACTATAATACCTTTTAAAATCAAATGGTTTCTTTTCCTGAACACCAGTGCAATAATTGAATTTTCATATTCAAATTCCATAAACACGTTTTTAAAACATGCATGGCACAAGTTTTGCGATTTCAGTTGGAAGGAGATGGTGTTATTGAAACCCTCTCCATCTCAGCCATACCTGCTTCAAAGCTGAATCTAATTTAAAAATCAGATCCAATCCAGTTCACTTTTGACCATTTCCCATGATGCAGGCTTCAAACCATGACCTATTCCAGCGCCTGACCACCCTCACTGCAAGTAATTTCCTCCTCATATGTAATAAGAATTTCTCTATTTGCAACTCACCTGCCTTGCCTCATCCTATCTCTGGGCACTGCCCCGAGGAGTCTGGCTCTGTTTTCTCTCTATTTGCTGAAGACAGTAAAGTCTTCGCCTTTCTTAGCCTTCTCTTAAAACTAAACAAACTAATTCTCCCAAGTCCTCACATACATGCTATGCTGCAGCTCCCTGATCCTCTTGGTGGCCTTCTACTGGACTCACTTCAGCAAGCCAACATCTTGTACTTGGAGCCCTAAACTGTACAGAATCCTGAAGGGCTAAAAACAGAGCCCTAATTCAGCTGCTTACGCCCATACTAATGTGAGTACATACGAGCTCAACCACTCGTACTTGCCCATCCTTTTGGAAGCACCTTTACCTGCCTGTTGCTGCACTCCAGGTGTCTGAGCTGTCCCACTATCGCTCTGTGCTCCCAGTGAGGTTATGGCTCTGCAACTGCACATGGATTTCTAACTCCAGCTCATTCTTTCCTGTGCTTTATGCATTTGTAAAAGCCACTCGACATAGGTCCCCAGTCTGAGGAAAAACTGAGAGCCTTCCCCATAAAGCCATCCTTAAGGCAGCTCCTTGCTGATCTCCCTTCTCACTGGGTTCTGGTCACCATCCCTGAAGACCCCACCTGAAAGTCCTCTTCTGCTAGGTTCCCACCTTCCTTTCACAAAGGAATCAGCTTGGATCCATTCCTGTTCCTGCCAACAGGCACTGTAACAGAGGTAAGAGCTGCAGGAGGCAGCTCCTAAACCTGGCTTTGCTGCTCAAGCCAGTGTATAAAGAAAGTACATTGCAAATTCCCATGTTTTGGCCAAACTCCAGGACAATGGGGCAACCAAACTGAAAACATTCCAAACAAAGAAAAATACGAAGTATAGCAGAAGCAGTGAATATTTATATGCACATATTAATACAAATACACAGTCCTGTTCCTTAGCACACAGCTCAGTTCAGCCCTGCGTTAGTACCACTCCTTATTTCTAGCATCTGAGCCTCCTGGTTGTACAGAAATTAAGGGACCTACAATTTCAGCTCCATCCTAACAGCTTTGTCAGGCAGGGCATTTGGCTAATTCTGATTAAAGAGCTGAGAGACTGATATTCACCAGATGACATATAATAAAATTTTCAAAGAAAATAACTACTTCAATAGACAGCTTATTAACAAAATAGAGGTAATGCTGATGAAAGGCAATACAAATTACTTAAGTGACAAACTGAAAATCTTTCTTTGATCACTGGTAGGTATTAACTACATATGGATTAACAGTATACATAAAATCACAGAGATGTACGATTTTGCCTTGTTGAGACACCATTTCTCCTTACAATAACCTCTCAGCAATTCAGTTTTCACAGCTACTGCAAGGGAACATGTTTTAGAAGAATGTCTCCCAGTGAAATGTTCTGAACTGTTTCATCTGGTTAGGCCTTTGACTCCACAAGAATTTAAATATATGTAGGTAGTTTTCAAAAACGGATTCTTTTAGAACTGTTTTTTTCAGAGAGAAAATTTGTGTTCAGTTTTATAACAACATATTACTTCCCAGTGTCCTGATGTTTTATTTCCAGAACAGCTTATTAAGAAGCGTGACATACTGATGATTTTGTTAACTAAAACTGCAATTGAATATGAATACACCTACATCTATGAAAAAGACTCATTGTTTCAGCGTTTTATTTTCTATAACATCTCAGGAAACTGCCTTATCAGTGGGATATCTTTATAAAAATAATACAGTAAGGAGAAATGCAAGCTACCAAGGAAAAGGCTCTTACAAACCTTACCAATAAAATTATCTAATCTCAGATACCATTGGTAAGAATTCATTTGAAATATCACCATTCTAACCCTCAAACGGTTAACAATTTTGGAAGAAACAAATTAAAGAAACTATAACATTACCAAATCTTACCTGTCGAATTATACTTTTTACACAACGGATGGGAAGGCCTTGATAATTGGACTTGATTATCCATTTTAGGAGATGATGTCCAAGTACTTCGAAGACCATACAGACATCTGGGATTTGATTAAGGATAATTTCCAAGTAAACTTGTTAACAAGATGAACCACAGACATATTTTTGCATATTGACTAAAGCAAAAAACATCTTGTGAGAAAAAAGTTCCCCCTAAACTGAACAAAAAACAGTACATGCTTTGGTACTACATTTCAATTCTATATGAACAGGTACAAGAACAGTACCCAAATTAAAACATTCTAATGATGCAATTCTTGTCTGTTATTTCTGAATGTAACAACAGCATTAGGGCGAACACTGAAATGGCTATATGTAAAAAAAAAAATAAATTCATTTTTGTTTTCTTTGAAACAATTCAAAGTACTAATTTGCCCTATTACCTCTAGTTTCTAATAAACTTTAAGTGATTTGAATAGAAGGTTTGAACAACAGAAGACTGCAGCAACAGTGTTTTAAAACTGAACCACACTAAATATCTTTCTGACTAGGCTCAGTTGAAAAACACTTGATAAAGTCAACAAAGTAGCAAGAGACTGGATCTCTTAACCACCTACAGTTTTAACTGCAGAGGATAACGACAATTATCAAAGAATTTAGGTGCAAAGACAACTTGTAATTCAGAAGCAGCAATATGGAAAAAAAAATTAAATAGAATGCCAGAAAGTTTCATTTGACCCATGATCTTATCTGCCAATAGCAGATAATCAGGGAAGAGTATTGGAACAGAGCAAGATGTAGAAATTTCCAGTGATTTGTGGTTCAGGGACCTTTAAGTTAGAGCTTCTACACCTAATACACCTGGGTAAGTTATTTTTCTATTCAGAAAATATTCTAATATTCAAGTTAATTGCAAGTTTTAGCATCCATAACGTTCCAGCAAGAAATCATACAATCTGACAATACTGACTTAACCCTTAGACACAAACTGGGAATAACCTTACCATCACTGGAAATTGTAAAGAATGTTGAAATCTGAACTACATGACACTATAACCTTGCACAGAATAATGCAATACAAACGACAGAAAATGAAATAACTGATGGATTCTGCAGGAACATCTCATAGAAATTAGATCCTCTCTTTCTCCATTCATAGGGAACCACACTGTTAGGGGAGAAATCTTACCTAACTTATCAGTGTTTTCATTAACCAGTTTCTTGGTGATGATCTTAATGTCACTGTCTTAACTTGAGTAAAAATGAAACTTACTTTGCCTATGGGTCTAACACATCCTTTTCAAGCACCTAACCCATATGAATAAAGCTATGTGAAATTTTGAAATCTACATCCCCAAGATGGAGTTGGACTGAAAGATAAAATCCCTTAAGACTGGGCTTTGTACTTTGTGAAGAATTTTGATTCACTTTGATTGCTGCTATATATTCTTCTCACTCGATGTTCCTCAACTCCTATATTAGAAGAGATCATGAATAGTCATTTCCCAATCATGTTAATCAGCCTACTCAGTTCCATTCACAAGAGGAAACAGTTTGGTTTACTTTACCATCCAAGCATCCGATGACAAGAAGTCACTAATAAAGCACAGAGCCATCAGAGAGGATGAGCAGAGCATGTTAGCACTCCAGGGCTTATTAACTTAGCCCACGCGGGGAAGTTGCAATGCTACAGAAAGACAGCAACACACATTTCTGAAAGGCAAGACTCTGCAGTGTTAAATGAAATTTAGGACACCCGCCCACAGTCCTTCAGGCCACTGCTGCTGCAGACTCTCCAGTGCACATTCCTGCCATTCCTTGTTTTTACTGGCCTGTTATGCCTTGCCAGGAACCAGAAGAGGAAGGGATGTGGGGAAGTGAACAGCTGAGAGGCAAGCAAGGGGAGGACACAGAGAAGGAAGATGCGAGGAGGAATGGCAGAAGTAGACAGAGAAAAAGAGAGCCACAAGAAAGAGGAGTGAGGTATACCTGGAAAAGATTCCAGCATTTCACCAGGAGGATTCTGACAAACCCAAGGCAAGCTCAGTACTGGGGAGGCAAGCGGGATGGGGAAAAGACAAGCAGGACGCTCAGCATTTGGAGAAGATATGTCAAAATGTGACAGTTGTCTGATTCACTACTGTGACTTGAAGCATGTAAACTGCAAGCCAGCACGTCCACAAAGAAAAGCGTGGGGAAAGCTGTGCATCAATTATCAGGAAGCCAGCCTCGCAAGCCCCAGGATCATCCCACAGCACCAAGTGCCTGACAGATGAGTGTGTCCGAAGAGTTCTTCAGAAAAAAGAAAGCTGAAGCCCATGCTGCATACATGTCTCTTATGAAATGCTCTTTGAAGGGAGTCTGGAGAATATCTGAAAGGGGGAAATTTAGCAGAATAGTGAAAGTGAGAGTAATAAACATAACAATTATCAGCTGACAGCATTAAGTACTAAAAACCATTCTTTCCTGACCAGAATCCTGCATTAACTATCTATTTTCCTACAAACACAGCACAGGAATATTTAGAAATCTGATGAGGTTTAAAGACTAGTGAAACTAAATGACATAAAGCTTTGGTAACAACACAGAGCATGTCTGCATGCATCTCACTAGCTCCTGGGTTGCCAGCATTTAGGCCCTATGGCATTCAATTAATGCTGTATATTCTTTGAAGATAAATTTAATACAATTATCATAATACACGATCATGTCAGGAATGTTTCCTTCTTTATAGTCTCACTTGTATCTCCGAGCACTTGTTTCATTATGTGATTGTCTGAGTTTCTTATTAAAAATGTTTCCCTCAATCATTTATTAAGGCTCTAATGAGTATCCAGTGCAGATAAACGTAACAATCTACACTTACTGAAAACACTACAGTGCCCAAGTTCAGGAATTGTTATTTCCTCAAAAAAAATCTTGCAGTCTTCTTAAAATGTAGAAGTAGCTAAAAAAAATAAAATACTATCAGTCTAGTGTAGCATAGCACACATTGCTAAAATCTACATATATATAAACACTTCTTACAGCTCCTAGGAGAAGGGTGATTGTTTTCAGACACACAGCCACGGCAGTGGCTCTGCAAACTCACAGCCCTGTGCTACTTGGTTCTTGACAAGCTTCCCCATTTGCAAGCTCCACAACATTTTGTGGTATTGGCCATCTAAAGGATACATCAACCTCTCCTTTGTCTAACTTTTAAAAGTATTTCATAATCAATAATCAAACCTCTATGAAGCATATGTTGTTTTAATTTACAAGCAAGGAACAGATATTTAGTGACTTGCCCAAAGAATGCCAGAAACAATACAGCATGAAAAAATCTCAAATTGCTCTCTCAAACTCTTCAACTCAGTAACACCACTGTAGCACTACAATGGCTTTTTTTAAATGGAAACCACTAACAGCAGAACATTAAAAACAGTTACTTGATCCTTCCCTCCCTCCCAAAAGGATATACACCAAAGATTTTTTTTCCCTAGAAGCAAAAAAGGACTTGATCAAATAACCAATGCAACCAAATTCTGATCAAACTAGTAATGTGATTCAGGATGCACAAACTGTTTTACAGGAAATCTCAAAGCTGAAGATATTAGCTATCATATTTTCACTGGTGACTAGGACTTTGACAGACCTAGTCAAGGATCTACTAAGGTAAAACTGAAACAGAATAAATCAGTGTCAGCTATCCAGTGTTAATCCACTAACACGAAGTTATCTGAGCCCATGTTACACTAATACATGACCTCTCTTGGCTTTGTGAACCTACATGCTGTATCTCCAAAAGAGTTCGGATATGCTTTTATATACTATCGCTAACAAAATTTATTCTTCATACTCAGAAACAGCTTTTACCTTTAATACAGATGTTTACATACCTGTGAATCTCATCAGTAACATAAGAATGATACTGGGAAACTGCTCCCTTAAACAGGTAAGAATTACTTCCTCACATAAGTATGAGTACATTTTCTTATTCCCTGTTTCATATTAGTGTTTTACGATGAAATCAGTAAGTCGAAAATCTCTGATTTCTAAAAATAACTTTAATTATTCTTCAATAGCACAGTTGTCAACTGAAGAGCTGAAGTGCTTTGGTGACATTATTTTTTAATGAACACAGTTAAGACTATAGAGATATTTATGCAGTACTTCTCAGCAAGCATCTCAGCTCATAGATGACAACCTATTTTATACAGCCCAGCAGCACTGAGAAATCCCAACCAGGGTTCTTTGCCTCATTGTGTTAAACAACTTCTTTGATCACAAATCGTTTATAGTCAATTTGAAATGACTGCTAGCACCTGTACAGTTTCTTTTAATTCATGCTAATGTGATGATATGATAAAACCCACAAAAAAAAGCAGACTGTGCTGACTTCACCTACACTTAAGTAGCTTTCTACCAAGGTAGCTGACCAGTGAATCATCAGGAAACAAATATGGAAGAAAGGGGAAGCTGTTAAAATCCCATTCCACAAATGAGAATACTTGTCTCTATACTCACTTTTCTCACAAAAAACCCAAAGGCTAACTGATGTCAAGAAACAGATGGGTAGCATGAAAACTGTTTGCACACTTCTCCCTGGAAGGATGCTTTCCAATGGGCTTTCGAACTTACTGGAGGTCACCTCCTAGATTCCTCTCCTAAAGAACTAGAGCTAGTGAAGAGTAACTTAACCTAATTTGCTAAAGACTGAAGGCACATCACCAAACTCAATTTAGTCTTAAGCTCTCTAAAGCAAGAACTGTCTCTGTTTAGTAGTGTGATACCATGAATAATGAGGTCTGTTATTAGGCCTCCAAGACACAATCACACAAATAAATACCAGTTGTAACAATAAATGAAAGGACAGTAATATAATAAGCTGCTAAAACATCTAATACAGTTAGCAAAGACAATTGCCTTTAGTTCAACTAAAAAGTCAAATGTATTCATAGACCCCAGATTTTCCCTAAGAACAATATTCAGACATACATATTACTTTGTCTCCCTCTCTCAAAACATAAGAAAAGCCTTTAAAACCGTTGCCAAGAAATAGAGGTCATGTGGCCAAAAAAGGATCACGTAAACCAGAAAGTGATGCTCCCTGCCCTCACAATTCTCAGAAGAAAATAGCAATCAGCTTCTTCATGACACTGACTCTTTCTCCTTACTACTCAAGGGTAATACATATTTATTGTAAGCCTCACCTTCTACAAATCTTTTCAGTAGAAGATTTCTAAATAAACTTATATTCTCCAGTTCTAGTAGACCATGGCAGGATTGTCTTTCTTTTTTTTTTTTATTATTTTGCATTATTTAAAAAATGTAAGCTATTTTACTCCAGTGAGTGCACTAAACACTGGACTACTCTGCATCTGCACACATGCTGATGTTTGTACACTACAATTTTAAACTAAGACTAATTAAAAATATCCAGAACTAAGAGATTACTTATCTCATTAAATCATTTTTAATGAAGTTGCAACATTTTCAAAAGGATACGTATTCCGTTCATTCCAGAAATTTTGAAGTCATCAATTAGCTGTACAACCATATCTTTGTTGGGATCATTAGGGTCACTTTCACGAACCTAAACCAAGAGTGCAAACACTGATATTTTAGGAAAGAATTCACATTAAAATACTAATTATTTAGCTTTCAATATGAAACGATGTTTTGGAGCTTCAGAAATCATGGTAACATAATAAATTAGCTATTTAGAAAAAAAGATGTAGAAAGTTTAAAAACAATATCCCACTACATTTTTTTAATTTGTTACTACTATCATGATTAGTACTGAACACTACTGAGTGAGCGATACTTACACATTTGAGTAACTTTATTTCATCCAAGGCTGTCTCTGTGTAATGCTGGGCACTTTTTACAACTTTCATTGCAACAAACCTTTTTCCCCTTGAAAATAAAAAATAAAACCACTTTCAAAACATGCTCTGAGCTAAAATAGACACATTTTGAAAATTTGGAAATGTTAAATAGAATATTTCATAATTTCATGCGTTCTGGCAGAAAACTATAAAGCACTGAAAAGCAGCTTTTAACAACATTGTGTTAACGACCTCATTTATTGAATATTTTATCTCCTTCACGCTAATGTCTTTAGAAGAGCTATATTTTTTCATTAATGATACAACAGAAATAAAAACATTAGCTTACTCTCACACATTCAAGACAACATGTAAATTCAATAAGCAAAGCTAATTTGTCAAAGAAAACAGTTACACATATTCTGAGAGGTTTTATAAACGATGGACTTAACCAAAGGCAAAATAATAATGCAGACGTTTTTCTGCATTATGAAAAGGATAGCACAAATTTACATAGCTTTATCATGCATGCAAAATAAAAGTTACTGTAAACAGAATAAAAAATGGATATAAATAGTTTACTTACTGCATATCCCAGCATAGCCAGACTGTGGAGAAGTGTCCCCATCCTAGCTTTCTAATAACATGATATCGGCCATTGAAAAGATCACCAATTTTCACTGGATGATAGCCTCCTTTAATGAAAATAAAAAGTAGAAAAAAGAATATTCAGAAAACAAACAGTATTTTTCAGTTCAATTAATTCCTGTAGTATAAATTTTCCCTTTCAAATTGTCCTGTACTATAAATAGGAAGTCTAAAAAAAATTTACTCTAATGTTAAAAATACTGCCCTACTTGGCCTGGAGAGAAAATACTCATGCCCTGTACGTACTGTAGAGTTTATCTGTCCTTCTCTGTTACGGCTTTCATCTCTGGTAATGCCATCTGTTCAGAGTACAGGAAAGATCTGCGTTATTTCTTTATCATATTTGAATTTTCTCCAGTCAACATATTTTTGGATGAATGCAGACTCTCAACAGAGATCGTTTTAATTCCCATTTGCTTTCTACTAATAAAGGCAGCGATAAAATACTTCCTGAGAAAACATTACGAACGTCAAATTTATCGATGCTGTTCTGCTTGGCTCCTGACCCACAGCAGCAGCGCGTTTTCCCAAGCCTGAGGGTTTTATAGCGAGGAAACAGAGGGAGCAGGTAGCTACAGGCTTTGTCTAAGCTGCATTTGAACCCGCGTCTGCAGGCTACCTACCTGTTCTCCCCGCCGCAGTCCTGACTTGTGCCCCCACACACCTACCCAAAAGCCCCGCTGGCAGAAAGGCCAACCTGAGAGCAGGCTGGAGCTCAGGTTTCAGCACAGCGGGAAGAGGTTGCAAGAAGTAGTGTTGGTGTTTATTGCTCCACCGTGAAGCTTTTTATTTCCTTTGTATTTTAAGAGGTGTTCTTAAACGCCAGAAAGAGAGTGATCACATGAGATTATTATTCAGATCTTAAAACACTAAATAAACATTCACAATTTTGCCTAAATGCAAAGGAATAATACAGCTGCAGCCTGCAGCTCTCCAGGATGTCACCCATCTGTCAGCTGTCAAGGGATTATCTCCTCGGCTCTTGCTGGTCCTTCGTCATGTCACGCCCAACTGGCCTTTGGAAGAACCCTCACTTACTGATTATTCCACTTCAGATTTGGAAAATCTTAAGAACACTTCCTTTAGGTTGTTATATTTGTTTTGAAATACGCTGCAAATCTTGTTAGAACTGGTGCCCAGTTAACACAACAATGCCAATTTATTACTTAATTCCTTGGATTTAGAACGGGGAGTTGGCTCTTATCTGCTGCGTATCTGTGGAACAGCAGCAACAAATCCGGATATATTTATATCCTTTCTATGCTAATAACATTTTTTTCTTGCCCTAACAGAAGTTCAGGAGTTTATTTATGAGCTAGTCGCAAGGATTTCCAGAGCAGATGAATAAATTTATTAGAATTTTATGACAGAACTGTAAAGATTGCATATTTAACACAACTATAACGCTTAAATAAAATATTGATTTGAATGTCAGTATGTCTAAACAAACTCTAAAACACACAGCTATGGGATCTGTTCGGGGAGGTGCATCTCCAGGCTGAATTGGCTGCTGGCAAAGCTTGCCCAGAGCACCAGCCAAGAGCTGACCCGCCTGGCCCCGGCCCAGCCGCCGGGCTCTGGCACCTCCGCGCCGCTGGCACCACCTCAAGCACGGCCACAGCACCTGTGGGGCAGCCCAGCCAAGCTCTCATTTGGGCCAGGGCCGGTCTGGATCGAGTGGCAGCATGGTGACATGCAGGGAAAACCTCCCTGCTATCCTTAGGAAGGAAATGTTTGCAAAAGGCTTCCAGAACAACTCACCTAGCAATGTAACAAATACCTTCGTTTCCACAGCCGGGTTGTGCCAACTTAGTAAGAACGTGCAGCGTGCCCGTGTGGGAATTCCTCTCTTTTCAAACAAAAAAGCAGATCATTTTTGGAATGCCAGCCCAGATTTACGCCCCAGGAAATGGGATGTCCAGGCTTATTTAGAGTGAATGTTGACTACTATGCTTTCCACTTTGTTAGGGAAAAGAAACAGTACTGGGTACAACTGAAACCCAAGTCTCCTGTGTTTACATTATTCAAGAAATTCGCTGAATAAAGTCACACATACAAATTCATACTGATAGGAAGTAACCATAAAAAAACCTAAAGCACTAATTTGTGCATTTAACCATCCCTACAGTAACAGCTGAGGATGAAAATATTAAGAAAACTGGATGAATGTAATCATACTGAGACAGTTACTGACTGTTTTAAAACAATCAAAAAAGAATCTATTCCTCGGTAAATTCTTTCCGTTAAACTCTGCCCAGGATGATCAAGCGATAGATGTGAGAGGAAGGTGAAGGGAACAAATACAGCAATTCTACCTATCTGGTACTGAAAAGGCCTGCATTTGTGAAGCACATCAAGCCTGCTGACCTGACAGCAAGGATTGCTTAAAATGCTTCAAAAGTCAATTCAGTGTCGCAGTATCATTTCTTATTATTTTTGTCCTGCATATATCACTGCAAGAAACCAGTGAGATGTTAAGAAGCTGTATAGTCATTACTCCTTTTGCAAGCAGATATAGTCAGAAAAGCTGAGAAGAACGCAACACCTCGCTTTAACGTCTATCTGTGGTTTGCAAAACAGATTTTAAATTAAACAATAAAAGATTTTCTGAAATATTTTACTAACTTCTTAAATGCCTAGTCCTAGTAAATCGTTCCTGAGCACAGTTACATGGCTTCAGAAGCGTTTGAAATCACACACAACTTATGCAGCCTTTTGTACTGCAAGAAGGGTGTAACTCTGGGCCTTCAAACACATACAACAATGGTGAAGTTTGTGGGTTTTTTTCCCCACTCAACAAAATATTTGCTTTTTTTTTTTTTTTTTTTTTTTTAGCATGGTAACAGCATTAACTCTCAACTACGAAGAATTCAAGCACAGGTAAATGTGTGCTTCTAAGAACAATGTAGTTTATAAAACTGCCTTGCAAATCTGCCTCTGTGAAGACAGCCTTTGGTATATTTGTGCTTCAAAGGGTCAAAAACAATCAAGAACTTGTGATGGTTTCTTCCCAGCATAGACGGAAAAGAGAACTCCCTACAGAAGAAATCAAAGACACTGAAGTCAAGTCAATAAACAAGCTGACAAGTTATTTAGATAAAATCTATGCAGTGCAAGAACAATGACACGATGTATGTAAAAGCTGTGTTACTGTGGTCACTACAGCACTCTCATAACTAATTACAACACTACAACATGTGTGTATCCACTAACTAAATGTACACTTCACAAGGTATTTTCTACCCTCCTAAGTAACAGCAGGAGCAGTTTTGGAAATAATCAATAACTATTCCTGTAGGTGCTATTCCCTATTTCTGCTGCTAGGTCAGCAAGGTATTCATTTACAGGTTGTGCACAGCAGCACAGCTAAATGTACTTTAAAAATAGGTGTCATTTTATGATGAATGCAATTATTTAAGTTCTTCATGGTACAGAAGGTGCTTCCAAATAGCAACGACAAGAAAGTATCTATGCAAAATTAGAGTTTTGAGAAAAATTATGTAATCTTGCAAATACAATATTGGTATTTGAAAATATACAATGTGTAAGTGGTAGTGCTGATAACGTAACAAAAAGTCTGTTGTGCTATTCACTACAGCACACACACAAAGTCTCTCACACTGCTAGCTAGCTACAAGCACTCAAGAAAGAGGGTCAGAAAAAAATGAGATCATTATTCCTAAATGTCTCCTGAATGTATTGGTAATTGTGGCTGGCTAGTTCTATGTTTGTATAGGGAATTATTCCCTTTGTGAACTGGATGAATGGGAGACATCTCCAGGGGGCAAAGAAGATGATCAGAGAAGCAAAGAATTCCAATTACATCTATGACATGACAGACTCTTGAAAAAAAAAACCTCCAAGTGTTTCAAGGCATTTCAGAAAAGAAGAAAAAATAGCTTCATTGTCTAAGTACCCCTTGAAAAATCATGTAGTTGGAGTTTTGATATTTCCATTTCTTAAACAAATAAACATTTGAAAAGCATTTGATCTAAATTCAGTGCCATCGACAGAAGTCAGTTCACAGATTTAACCAGGCTCTGGAAGAAGGCCCAGGGGAACAAAGGTAGGTCTGCTTTACACAAGTGGCTGTTGGTGCTCTCCTTCGTATCAGGTGTCAATTCAAACTAATCCAATTTCCTGATTAAAAATACTATTTCAAGTGGCAACTATTTACTAGCCACTATGTAATGTGGTGAAGATTTGAGCCCAGCTCATAGTAACATATTCTTAAAAAAACATCTGTAATAGGCAATGGTAAATATAGTTAATAGATAAAACACTATATTTGTTAAAAATATTTATATACTATATACTCCCTCATCAAAACTGCCCTCCTATGAAATTTCAGACTGGGGCTGAGAATGGACTACATATGCTTTAAATCCTACTCAAAAATCCTGAGGGATTGCCACTTTGGAGATCAAATTAGGAAAAAAAGAGACACTCCAGTAAAACATGGTAATCTCCAAATATTTATCTTCTGCTCCACAAAGATATCCCAAAACAGGAAAACATATTCAAGCTAATAAAACATCTCTCCAAAAATCTGGAAATATTACATCCAAAACCATCCCAGCAATTCTTTACCAAATAACTGATTCATTCCCCAGACTGAATATGAAGTCTAAATGGCTCCAGATCCTCCCAGCCTTGCCGTTTGATTCAGACGCATATACAACACTGACCTTCCTGTCAAGTTCAACGACAGCAAGTAAAAAAAAAAAAAAAAAAAAGGAAGCTTACTGATCACTCTGACAGGAAATTATAGTTAAAAAATAGACAAATCATGCAGTGGAGCAACAAAAGCACTGTTCTCACAGAAACAAATGATTATGACATCCAAACAAACCAAAGCTCGAACCAATTTTTAGTACACTTCCATCAATTCACAGATTGAAGATTTCAAGAACACAGAACCACCTTCCAGCACACAGAAGTTGCCTTTAATTTTTCCAGAAACTTCAAGTATTAGTGTAACATGTAGTTCATTTTAAAAGCAAACAGATCTCACTCATGACCTATTACAGTCACAGACTCTACTTAAACAGGTGACTTACAAGCAAGCTGTAAACTTAGATTTATATTTTATATGATCTGGATACTCCAGATGGTGACATTTTGCAAAAGATACTGGAACATAGACAACAATGGATTGTTTGAAATTAAACGCAGCCCTTCCTTCAGGGAAGAATTAAGTGGGGGCCTAGCAATGCTTAATCTCAAGTAGATACAGATGCTTACAAGTAAACAGATGTTTAAACAGCAAATCTATCCTTACTCACTGATGGAAGATGTTACAGATACCAAAAGAGTTATATTAAGAAACTAGTGTGTAACAACAGAAATTTAAAAAAATGAATAAAAAAAATACAAAGATGCTTTAGCCATGGGTTTTCTTTTCCCTGCTGCAGGCTGTAAAGTTTAGTTTGAGTTTACCATTTGGTTTTCACCACTGGTATTTGTAAGCCGTTTCAACATTTGAAATATCACATATTAATAAAACTTCTTACACTGAAATGAAAATGTCACATCCACTTGTTAAATCTGAAAATACACAACCACTCATTCCAGGGCTGGGAAAAGGGATTCTTAAAAGAGCACAGTGGCTGGCTTACACAGAAACTTCTGATTAAGACAGCATCATATTTGACAAAATATTTACTGATTTGAGGAACATGGAATACCAGATATAGTAAATGTATGCACAGTGGAGTGGTCTGGGGCTGTACTAAAAATGGAAAATAAGAATAAAATCGATTTGAGACGATAAAACTTCGATGTTTCCTACAGTAAATTCATACCCCTGAACTGATAGACGTTATCTATGATTTTTCATGCACATACAGTGCATACTTATGGGAATAGACTTGAAACATTAGGAGTAACATTGAAACAAACTTTAGTATTGACACTGTTGCACTGCAGTTACCTGTTTTTATGAAAGAAGTGGCCACTTGTTCTTATGAAAAAATGTAGTAAAAATAATGTAAGGAACAACAAAAACTAAGGAATTTAGAAACTGAAATAAAGATGCAGGGAACCTCAGACAGTGCTGAGGTCTGTGAAAGGCAACGTACAAAAAGAAACATGCATCATAGGCTTGTGCAGCTATGAGAAGGAGAAAGAAAAGATACAGACCCAAATGTATTTAGTTGACATCAAATGCACAAAAGCATTTGAGAATGCATAGAGGGGGAGTTTGCTTTGTTTAGGATGTTAGTTTCTCTTACAACTACTATGTATTAAGTAAAGTTTCTTCTATTATTCTTATAACTGGGAAAAAAATAGGCATATAATATTTGTACACTTTTAATTGCAAAACGCATACATAAGCCATAGATAAGTGAGAGTTGAGCTGAAGACAGTAGCACATTTGGACCTGAAACAGACAGTCATTGATGACTTTTTTATAAACAAACCCCATAATGAAGGACTGGTTCTTCAAAAACCTCACAAGAACCTGGCTGAAGACTTACAGGATGCCATTCACCCGCAAGGACACTGCTGAACCGCACGCACCTTTGCAGTAATCTGCGGGATCCTCTTGCTCCTCATCGTCGGACCCTAGGATCTCCTCCTCTGGCTCTGGTGGGGCGGGCTCCGGCAGGGGTGGCGGCGGGGGTGGCGGTGGTGGTGGAGGTGCAGAGGGGGCTTTCTGCTGAGGCTCTGGCCTGGAGATGAAAGAGAGAGGACACTTAATGAAGAGCTCGGTCAGCGGAAATCCGATTGTTGAGAGGGGAGGAAAGATGCTTTGGGAAATGCGAGTGAAGCACATCTCTCCTTATCTTTTCTATCGCCTTGCGATGCCCCAGGGAGGCACGGACAGAGATGCACCTCACCGGGCCAAAAGCAAGTTGCAAGTGAATTTGGACTCGTTCACTGGAACAGCTTGCAAAAGATACAGGAAGTACATAATCAGATATGGACTGGCTTTTTCAATCCCTGCCGAGCAATTGAGGTGTTATGAGGTGTTATGAGGCGTAATTGAGGTGTTAGACCCGTGTTCTTCAGCATAACCGAGAAGAAATGTTTTTCAGAAGACATCAAGGTAATCGAGTCATTCAAAAGCTCTCGCCCGCTAGCTGAATGAAGAAAGATCTCATTAATACCCAGCAAGAAGCAATCTTCTAGTGACGCCAGCACAAAGCAGATGACTTAAAACACTTCTCATCGGTAGCTGCTACCGGGACTATGGAAAAATGTATCAGCACGCAAGATACTGAAAACAGCTATTAGTAAGAAAGAGAGAGAAATTAATCTCCCTGGTTAGCCCATGAGCACACACACAGCACTCCTGAACATGCAGTGATTGAAAAACAACAAAAAAGCCACCACCAAGCAAGAGATGGTATCTCTATCTTGCTTCTTCAGTTCAGAAAACAAAACAAAACAAAAATAAATAAATAAAACCACCATGAAAACGAAATATTTTGTTACTGAAAGTGTTCTACAGCTTTTTATGAGAAAGATTATATAGTTGGTATTTCTAAACACCTACAAATTACTGACATTTTGAAATTCGGAGCATTTTCAGTACACATAAAAAAATGAAATCCAGGGTTGAAGCATATCTGTTTGTGTAAAAACCAAGAAAACCTCCAAACAGGTTTATGCTGTTATTTTTTGTATTCATATTTCATACAAATAAAAAATATGTATTCGTAAAATGATATACTTGCAAAATGCACTTGCAAAATAACTTAAAGCATGAGTGCCACCAAAAGCGGCTATAATTTGCATGTGTATCTACTTCAGGTCTAAGCTGTCTCAAAAGTACCATATTAACAGCATTTTATCATTCAAATAGCCACAGCTGAAAAAATACTGCAACTTGTTAGTATTTCATCTCCCAAAACTCAGATTCAAATGCTTCATTGATCATGAATAAAAACTATATTTATGTTTATACCGCTCCTATATTCATCCTTCTCATCACCCCCCCCTTTTTTTTTTCTTTTTTACACGCTGCAATTGTTCAAGAAAGACAGCATGTGGAGTAGACAAGTACACAGTTGGTCAGAAATAAATTCCACTGGCAAGATGCTCCGCCTGCACAGCAGCTGCTATTATGCCTTTGCTTTAAAGGACATTACTGGAAGTTGCACGCATACCAAATTTATCTGCCTGATACTTCTTTCACAAAATATCATTCTTCCACGATTTCAGTAAATGGTCAGATTTTAAAAGGATGTTTGGAACTAGTTCTTTATTGGAATACAATGGCTTAGGTTATGTTGAGCAAACTACAATCATTCTGCCTCGTTCTGACCACGTTTCAGTTTCATTATTTTGGTCACATAAAATGATACAAACGTGGCAAAAAATCCAGTAGCTTAGAGCAATGTGGTACAGGTCATTTCAAAAATCCATCGGAGTTGTGCTGATTTCGTCTTTTAAGCAAACAACTACTAGATCTATTTCTTCACATGATAAAAATACTGTTTTAAAGAGAATTGGAAGCATTTCTGGAATTAAGATTCACACACTTTGTCACTCACTTTGAAATAACTGTCAAGGAATACCAAGAATCTCCCTCCAAGAGACCAGAAGAAGGAATTTATTTCTAGGGAAATTGATTAACAAAACTGAGCTTCTTCTGAGTCTTTCTCAAGCTACTATATTTGATTTTGGTTTGCAAAGGGTTATTTTTTCCTGTCTACAATCCTTGCTGCATTCAGTACCCTGGCATTCAGAAGCATTTTCTTATTCTCCTTTGCAGACATCAGGAAGGAAGGGGGGACTTTGTTTCCTCCTGGGGTGATTTATGATTTTATCTGCCAGTAACACTGAATTAAACTGAGAAGATCTTTGATTTGCTCTTTTAGCTTTGCTTGCACCTTTGGAAGCAATTGAATGTTACGATGTGGAGAAGGGCGAGGGAAAGAAATGCCGCTACGTTACACCAGCCTGCCTGCTAATTCTGCATTACTGCCTTCTTTTGCCATCTGTTTGCTTTAGTTTAGGATTCTCTGCAAGGGACATTGTTGTTTGGTTTTGTTCACTGTCACGCTTCTGAGCTGTACGCAAAGATCAAGTCTTCAGCGCTTGACTTGGCTGCTTAAATTCTGCCTACAAGTTCAGTAGCTCAGGCTAGCATCGCCAATGCTTGCTCTTCTGCCAATACACAACTTGACAATAGTGAGTTATGACATCAGGCTGGGAGAGAACTCCAGTTTTGCTGTTTCTTAATAGCCCTGTTATTGAATTGGAAATGTAAGATACTGTCAATGTTCCAACAACCACAGAAACACAAAATGGTTTGGGTTGGAAGGAACCTTAAAGCCCAACCAGTTCCAGCCCCCTGCCATGGGCAGGGACACCTCCCACCAGCCCAGGCTGCCCAAAGCCCCATCCAGCCTGGCCTTGAGCACCTCCAGGGATGGGGCATCCACAGCTTCTCTGGGCAGCCTGTGCCAGGGCCTCAGCACCCTCACAGGAAAGAGCTTCTTCCTTATGTCTAATCTAAATTTACTCCTTTTTAGTTTAGATTTAGATATCTTCCTTCGCGATGTATGACAAATACACAATTCATTCAGCTTACACTGTGGATTTTTTTTTAGTACAGAACTGCAACTTGTTTAAATGTGAACTGATTTCTCATTGAAATGGACTTTAAAACATCTTTGACATGAACAATTGAGACATTAGGAAAGCTGTAATAAACACGCTAACCTCCATTTCCTTTTCAGAAACATCATTGTCCGAAACTGTCATAACATAAGCTATGCAACAGCCGCCTTATTTCAAGTTATTTCTCTTCTTAATACCCCACCATGTTGTATGCAATGACGTGCATTATGTAACACACCCATGCAGAGGCATACCCTAAATCTATTTTTCTTCTTTCTGCAGTAATCACTTGGTACTCTGTGGTCTACCACTACTAGGTTATTCATCACCATCCGAGCATAAACACTTAATTAAAAGAAGATGACACACTATTTCTAGACTCACAATATTCTGACAGCGGGTATGCAGAGAACTGACCGTCTCCACAGGCTACAATGACAAACCTTACAATCATATTAAAATAAGCAATACAAACAATTAACAAACACTACGCAGGATGTTTTTATCTTTTATTTACTCATTTCTAAACACAGCACAGGCTGATCAAAATACAATGAAATCTTATTCTTAAACTCCTTTTATAGGGAATGCTTCATAAAAGACAGAAGAAAAGCTGAAGCATTTCTCCTCCAGAATGAACACAAATGAATATATGCCAAAATACTAAGTGGGGTCTCATAGCAAAGCAGTTGCCCTCTTCAAGAACCACAAAATTACTGACATCTGAATTTTACTCCTCCCTCATGGCCACGTTGCTCCATGGTCCAGCGGGGGAACAGCCAACAGTAAAAGCAATCAGCGTAACATTAAAACCTGGAGATGTTGAGAAAATTGTACCATGACAAGTTCAGGAAGAGGCGTCCAGCTTTGTTGTGGTGGGTTGTTTTGCTATTCCTCTATTTCAGAAAAGGTAAAACAAGAGTAGCGAGGGTGATTAAAAACGCGAAATGCCTTCCATATGGGAAGCATCTGAACATACCAGAGCTCTTCAGTCAGGAAAACAGACAGCAGAGCTCTATAAAATCTTGAGAAGAACAGAGAAAGTGAATAGGAAATGACTGTTCACTGCCTCACCCCACACAAATGGAGCCAAGTTTGGAATAAACACTGAATTAAAAAAAAAAATTTACTTCTGTGATGCGGCATGAAAAGCTAAAGCCACTTTTTTCTCCGGATAGCATGGGTGAGAGAAGCTTACCTAGGCCCAAATAGGGGTCAGTAAAACTCCTGGAAGAAAGATCTCCTGATGGCTCAAACAAAGCCACCTTTGACTTGGGAAGCCTGAGATGGATGGATTTTGGAGAGTGTTCAGCACATCGGGGCCCAGCCCTGTGCTCCTCCTGAGGCGTCTGCACCTCAGGCCTGACCTGCAGCGGCCATTTCACCTCCAGTCGCTCCTCCCTGTTCCTCACCAGAGGAGTCGCTGTCATGGCTAAAGCACAGCACAGGCTTCAGGCCTCTTCATCCAAAACCCTCATCTGGAGAAAGATCATGTTTTTGTTGCTACTATCAAGCAGTGAATAAGAATGCATTGCAGGCAGGATTGCTACGCTGTAAGATTACTTGAAGAAACCAGCATGGTGCTCTCCGTGGGGGACAGGCATAACCCAGGAGGAGACCTTCTCTGTGAACACTGTAGGCATGATGAACTACTCCATTTTTTAATTTAAAGACTACCTTCTGGGTAGCAGAACTTTAGCCTGAATGCAGCTAAAACCTGATTCTCCTGCCTTTAGGAGAGGATTGTCTCAGAAGGAAAACAGACTGAGTTAAATGAAGAACTACTGGGGGAGACAGAAATATATGAGATGATATGGCTAGGCTAAAACTACCTCAGCCTAAGGGGAGGACGAAACTTTCCTTACGATTTACAGATGAACATATCCAGAGAAATTTATTTGCTAATAGAAAATGCAATTAAAAGGAAGTTAAATGACTCCTTCATATATTTAAATAAAATAAAACCTGGAAACAACTGTGTTCTAACAATGTTATGAATCTCCTGACATGTCCACGGGTGCTCTTCGGGGAATTTCGAATTGAAGAGAAAACAAGGAGGCAGGGGGAGGGTAACCATCCGAAGAAATGTGCTGTAAGCCTCCTAACGCTGCGATGTGAGCTTTCAGAGAGCTGCGAGTGGGTGTGGGTCCATCTGGAAGGAGCTCCAGCGATGCTTCCCTCCAGCTCCAGAAGGCAAAATCATTCAGGGCAGGACTCTCAGGTGCTGCAGAGCTTACAAGCTGAAATCTCTGCACACAAGTCTCTTCCAGCTGCTATTAACTGCTTAAGGACTCAATTATTAAAAATCTCTTTCTCCTATGGCCAAATGGTGTCTGCTTTTCTAGTTGAACTCCTGCCTATTCTTTTTCCCAAATGCAGATTTAGCTTAATTAGACAAGTGCCTGCTAACAGTGAGCTCTGTGAACCTGAGAGAGCCTTAAATGAAGGTTTTCTAAATAAATGTATGCATACATCAAGCAAAAAAAAAACACCACACACCACACATAAGAAAGAAATCAAAACAACTCCTAAGCTCTTCTTCAAGGAAGAAAATCATTTAAGATGTAAGATTTTTAAATTGTTGTTGTAATTATGAATAATTTAAAATTTTAACAATTATACAGTGCTTGTTATTTCATATTATAATACTTTGTAATTATGCCAGAGATTATTTTACTGTTTTTAGAATCAAAGACTTTAAATTTAGAAGGAAACAGGTTATGAAGAGGCATGCTTTAACTAACTCCAAGGAATTGTTCAAGTGAACTTCCTGAGACAGCCTAGCTTTAAGTGAAAAGCTCTACTTGGGTTCTTGTATCAGTGCAGACCAAGAATAGAGTTTCCAATTCTAGAATATCCATGCATAAAGAGAGACTGCTGGTGTGTCCCAAGCATGAAGCAGTTCCCACATCTGGTCATTATCTAACAAAATTATCATTCCTCCCGGGACTGTTAACATTCCTTTCAAAGGCAGCATTATAACTCACAGCATCCACCACTGCTCATGGAAACGCCTCCTGCAGCAGGGGAGGCTGAGACACAGTGGCTTCTGTAACCTCAAGACAGAATTAATTTTTCATTCCCTTTTCACGTGCTATCCTTCTGGAAGCAACCCTGGGCTTCAGCATACACTGAAGGCAAAGTAAAATGCCAAGGAAGTCTGCCTTTTTCCTTTCAAAACAAGGGGTACTATAAATAAACGCCATTTCAAGCAGCCTTCTCATGCCTCCACCCCAGCCTAGCAGCAGAGTGCTGCTGCTGTGAGACATCCTTTTCTTTTTCTGCTCCTGACCACGGAGTCTCTCCTTTTCCTTGCTGGAAATTACATGGCCACAAGGGATGACAAACCTGAACCCAGGAGCTGAGCTTCTTGCCGTGTGCCCACGCCATCAGCAGATACAAGGCAAGGGGAGCAGGAGGAGCCCACTGCCAAGGGCAGCACTGATGGGAACCAGTCGCAGCCTATGATTTTAACAAACTGCATCTAACACGAAGCAGTAAGGTCTGTCTGCTTGGTGGACATGAGAGAAGCTGGCTCTTCTGGACTTTCTGTGGGACAGCTACACCAAGGTCCCAGAAACAAATGGTGTCAAGCTCTGAATGTCAGTCCTCCCCCCAGTTTTGTTCTCAAAAAGCTGCAATTCTCTTAAAATATTCTCAAGGTAGCAAATCATATCTATCCAGGAAGCTTCAATCTTAACTGTACTTATCATGTTTTCTTCTCACATACTGGTTTCTTGCAAAGTTCTGCCTTCCAGACCCATTCTCCACTACAGACTCTCTGAGGGGAAAAAAGTCAACAGTCAAGAAAGGAAAAAGATTCACCTTGTGACACAACCAGAAAATACCTAGCAGCATACTCAGCAGCTTACACACTGCCCATGTTTCTAGCCTCTGGTGAAGTGCTATAAAGGTTGAGAAGGTTATTTTAAAAAATTGCACCAAATCCCTAAAAGACACGGAGGAGAAATCCTGCTGTCCTAACTCATGGGAGATGTACCGATCAGCAGAGAATGACAAGTTTCTTGTATGCACATTCTAACAGATGGCAAAAAGAAACCTCCACCTGAAGACAGACAAGGCAGCTCGCTCCAACAAAATTATAAAAGCCTAGTTGAAAAACAAACCAGTCTCATATCTCCATATGAAGCTTCACCTTCTCCAAATCCTCCTTTGAGAAGGTGCTTCTGCTGTCTCCCTGCGCACACACTTCCATTTCTGGCCATCTAGAAGACCTTAGAGGAAACACTGGCGTGCAGTGAAGGACACAGCCACTATTTCTTTGGCTTCTTTTTCCATATTACCGTGGTTAAGCTCTGTGATGGGTTACTTTTAACAGAACGACTCACACATGTATAAATGGAAATTATTTTCTCTCTTTTTGGCATTGTAGTATTTAGCTCTTTACTTTCTGTGTCTCATTAAATTATAGTGTTTCTAGTCTTTCTATTAATAAGATATGATCAGAAAGCACGCTGCTTGTTGTTTCAGTATTTTACAGTTGCTACTAGCAACAAATTTGCAAGTTGTGAAGGGGTGGAAGGAGAAGCATCCTCTGCTCTCCAAAAGCACTCCTTGCCCCTCTGGAAACAAGAAGATTTAACAGAACTGGCATCAAATCCCCTCACATCAACAACCCAACAATCCAAGCCGACAACTTCCATAGAGTTAATATAAACACAGGTGCACCACGAGTAAATACACATGCCATTTACATGTGTTATAAGTCAAACAAACAATTGTGATAATCAAACTGAGCAGAAATAAGTCAATAAATACAGCATTTCATACCCCTTTTTACCTGTTTAATGCAATCCTGACCTCAGGTGATCATCCCAATGCAAAAAAAAAAAAAAAAAAAAAAAAAAAAAAAATTTCATCCCCTTGCTTACTTAATGTTTGGGAACCTAGTTCTATAGGGCAATGACACATAGGTAAACAGACAAATGTTTTGGATGGGACAAACACTGGGGAATGTAACTGCCAGGGGGAAAATAAGAGCCTGAGGCAGTAAGGTCACACTTGAGGTTACATAGCAGCCAGAGGAACCTCTTCATCTGCAGCAAATATAAAGCATTGCTGCAGTGATAGATTCTGAACACCACTTTGAACTCCATTGATACCAAACTCCATCTTCTTCACCTTGCTCTCCAGGGGCTGGAACAACACGGATTCTTTATAAAAAGCCATCATAACTCCTTTTCTCCAACAGATCGCTTTCTTTCAACATGAGGGATTGATCTCAACCTTTCTAAAAACACACAACCCACTCCCAAACTTCCAAGTGCTATTAACTTCTTCTCCATGTAACTTCACAAGAATTTTAACCAAGTTCTTCTCAACTTCTGCTAACATTTTGTTTTATGAAAGCACCTGTGCTTGCATTGCAGTAACAGTAAATAATAATACAAACAAGCTAAATAAGATCAATTTAAACCTTTTTACCTTAAGTACTGGATGTACATTACAAATACTT
Source organism: Anas platyrhynchos (assembly GCF_047663525.1). Taxonomy (NCBI): domain Eukaryota; kingdom Metazoa; phylum Chordata; class Aves; order Anseriformes; family Anatidae; genus Anas; species Anas platyrhynchos. The sequence goes on from NC_092587.1 coordinate 14,207,629, forward strand.
CTATCATTAAAAAAACTGTCAGGTTAAAATTCTGCTAAGCTATTAAAATACTTCCATTTGGGGTATAATATATGCAGGCATAAATACAATATATGAACACATCTGCTTTCAGTTTCTCTCTACATATTGCTCATTGCATTAATTTAAGTATCCGCTTTCATAACAAATCTATAACATAAATCTATAAAAGAAGTAAATAGATTGCAAAGTTCAGAAGCAGCCAGAAGTAAGAAAAAGGTAAAGTTACAGATGTATGTGTTTTAAGAAAACTCATTCTCATCCAAATACAGACAAGTAGTAAGCAGCTGGTTTTAAATCCAGCCTCAAAACTTTAAGGGCTGAACCTGTGCCTGGAGGTGAAAATTTTTTAGCATCCATTCTTCAATAGCTAATATTACTATAAGCAATAATTTAGGAACCCTGATACTGAATGACCATGCATAAGCTAGGACAAAGAAATAAGCAGCCAGTAAGCACAACCATGGCATATTCTTCCTGGTCTGCACAGGTCTGCACACTGTCTTCACTGAGCTTTCCGGCATCTGAGACAGTTTTTCCAGCAAAAATTTCAACAGGGTTGTGAAAAAAGGCAGCTGGCAACCTCTTCTGGACACAGGAATGTGACCAATCTTTAGCTCTGAGTTACAATCCAGAACGGTGACACCAGCCACCATGATTCTGGCTGTTAAATTTAGAGGCTGACTTTTCAGCTCCGGTATGTGGACTTTCACACCGCAGCAAGGCTGACTCGATGAGGCCTTCTTCGTTTTCTTGTCAGGTAGCATGCCATGCCATTTGTAACTCTTCACTTGATGCTTCTGTCTTTTTGTCTTTGTAGAGGTGGTAGCAATTATTACTGTTCAGACACCTGGGAACACTTTTTATTTGGATAATTGCTTGATAGATTGATCTAGAAGAAAAACAATAGCTTCAGTTTCTAGGAAAAATAAATCTTCTTTCAAAGTGCCTAGCTCTCAGAATGAATTTTCCACCTTATTTTTTATACTCTCTCATGCAAAGTTAGAACTGGTCTCTTGCCCAACAACCATCTGCGCCTCTCACAGAATATGGCATCTTCCATTTATCTGACGTAACTGCAATGCCATATGCTTCCCAAAGCAGCTGCATCCAGCGGCCTCTCCTGTGACACATTCCCTCAGTGCAGAGGTCATTATTCTTCCTTGTGCTGCTCATTCAATGTTCCCAGGGAAAAATACCTTTCAACCCCTTATTCCCATCAACCACCTGTCTCGGGGGCTGTAGGGCTCATTTTGGAGCTCTCCATTTTGTTTGAAGCTTGCAGCTCAGGCCTGTTCCCTTGGTTGGACCTTCACCAAGTGGTGGTTGCCTCAGGAGAACAAGGGAAGTCACCTCAGTATTTTAAAGCCCTGTCCAGCCTGTTCAGCTGGCTTGGATGAGGCAGCTTTGGTTACCGTAAACTGTGATGAGGTTTTCAGAATCACTTCTGTGTCAGCAAGTCTGAGAGTAAGGGTTATCCAACCATCTGATTCATCCCAGCCCTGGCGTGCTTCACCTCACGGCACGGATGCTGGATGACTCACTTACTGGAATATTCCTATTTCTAACAATAATTGCGATTCTGATCCTTGGTGAAAAAAAAATAAAATCAAGGAATCCCAGCTGTCGTGGAATCCCAGGAGGACATTTGCTCTCGCAGAGAAGACGTAAGTGTGAGGATGAGCCTGCCTCCTGGAGTAAGATCCTTCCATATCCTTTGCCTTGGTATCAGAATGCATCCTGCACCATGTCAGCCACCTACAAGCCTCAGGAAAGGCAGCTCACCTTGCAAGGGTAACTTCTGAACCCAGTTTACAATATGAAGAGGACAGCAATTATTACTACTGGGAGTAATACTCCATTTCACCTCTTTCACACAAATAATCCCATCTCAGGGTTTATCAAAAGGACCATGGTGTCCTGAACATTAGCTAGAGCTGTTAGAAAAACTGAAGAATTTTCAGATTCCAGGTTTCAAAAGCCAGAGGTCAAGGATAATTCGCATGGCACAGTACAAGACAGAAACACACTGGCGCTGACTCCTAACGACAGCTAAGGATGGTGACATAGCTTCAAAGACATGGCATACTCAAAGCAGAAACGAAGGTCCAAGGAACACTGCAAGTTTACTGCTGACAAAAATGGAAATATTGAGTTTTATGGTGGTGGCACAGCTTTTGATCTGACTGGTGCTAAAACTAAGATCTGCTACATATGTTTGTGATGTATTGCCTTGACTTTCACTAAGCTGAGTCAGTGCCAAAGCTGGCTAAAGTCTACTCTGGCATCGGCTCAGTTATCTGACAAGCCTCAGTGAAGTCTTCAAGAAGCTATGTAGACGATCAGCAATAATGGATGGAAAAGAGCTGAGGAAAACTCTGAGCTGAATGAATGCTGTTTCAAGAGAGGAAGTGAGCATACTGGGCTCATCTCACTTTAGGTACCCATAATTACTACAGAGGTAAATAAATTTTTCTACTCCTGAACGAAGAGGTAGATTCAGGGAGTGCACACACGGGTTATCACTTAAAAGCAGAACTTTAAATTGCTAAGCCTCTAAAAAGGCAATAGCCAAAACACAAGCTGATAGCAAGATGGGATGGAGATACTCTGTTATAAAGCAAGACATCTTTAAATCATTAGCATGACAAGGCAGCCAAGCCTTGGACAGCTGTAAAATGCTTTTGAGCTTAATCCTGATTGATAGTGAGGGTGCCAGACATACAGAAGAGGCTAATACTCCTCTGTGAACACTTTATCTATTCGAATTTCTACAAGAGTCCCAGTTAGGATAAATCAGGTTCCTCTAGATATTTGACGAATTCCTGCTAGGCAACACCAGATAGAGAATAGCCGTGTGGTGCTAGGGGTGGGGATGATTCACTGAGATGCACGGAGCCTTTCACGCTTCTGAGGAATTCTGCTTCCAGCCGGGTTCATCATCTCAGAAGGTTCTGACTTCCCAGAACATCCCACTTCTCCAAGGTGGAGTAAGTACTTTACAATGTAGGAGGCACAGAGAAGTGCAAAGAGATGAGCAATGTCCCACCCTAGTCCACTCAAAGATGAAAGACGAAGTGGAGGCTTCAGAATTCCCTTCCCTGGGTGATTCCTGGTACCCAAATAAAATGCAGTATTTCTAGGAAGCTACCCAATACCTTTCAATCATGCCTTCCTCACTCCTAGCTTTTCACTAATAACAAAGGAGAAGAACTACCTGAAGATCTCATCAATGTAGATTTAATTAACCAGAAATATAACTTTTAGGGAAGTGTAAGAGGCAGCCAATTTTTTGTTTATTTTAAGCACAAACTTCACCTTCTTTACCTCTGAGGCTGTCCCAGTTGATCCCCATCCGAATTTTCACAAGTACATAGAAGACACTTCATAAAATGGATGTCTCTGATTCTTCCAGTTTCATCTGACTTTCCCTTAGGTTTCTGTGCATCAGCTACAACCATTTCTTGAACAAACATTAACACTTAATAAACACATGGTAAGCAAAATAAATAAATAAATGAAGAAGCAATGGTGTTCAGCTGCTGAACAGTCTTCAGCAAATAAGAGGCATGAGAGCCTGGTTTCCTAATCATTCACCATGCCAAGGGGAAAAATAAAAGGAGTCAACGTAAGAGGTCTCCTCATCCTTATGATGCTAAAAATAGAAAAAGATATAGTAAGTCCCACTGAAAGATAACAGGAGGTTGAAAGAACAAACAAGAGAGGAATTTCTTTTGAAAACCCACAGAAAATGAAAAGCAGAGGGATAGGATTGCCACAAAAAAGAATGAGATTTATCTGGAAGTCCTCACAGACCTCTGTGAAAATAATTTTAAAAGAGTGGAGAGGTGAAAATTTGCCCGAAAAGGCTAGGATTAAGACAAAAATCGGTCTGTGTTGTCCCTGTTTTGCATCAGTGCTAAGCTCCCCTTGCTTTCAGTACAAAAATTCCTCGTGATTTCCATGTAAATCTATCAGCAATAATTGTGTATTTAACAGTGCTTTTCTGTAACGTTAGAGAAGCATAATGAAAATCAATTTCCTACTGCAAAGAGCAAACAAGAGGTTTCCATTTCCACTGTTACACAGATCTACCTCTTCAACAGATTCATAATCATTGTTAAATGTGTTTTTTTGTGTGTGGTTTGAAACATTTCCTAGCCAAAAATGTAGGTCTGCATCTCTTCCCTCGCATAAAACCAGCAAGCACAGGCCCGTGTCACCCTCCTCACGGTGCCGCGGGGTTGCCATGGAGACCGGCCCTGCTTCCTGCTGCCTGTGTGAGTGGGGAAAGAGCTTAAATAATATTTATGTAATATGCAGCAGAGACCGTATATACAGGATCTGTGATTTTATGGGAGGCCTGCAGACTGGTTAAAGTGGCTTCAAGAATCCGTGGATTGTTTCATTCAGACATTCAAAGTTTATTTATATTGCTAGGCTCAAAATATATATATATTACCACAGGGAATATATACCAAAGCAGAATTTGCTATATTCTTTTTTCCTCATTTTCAATCAAAGAGACAGGTGGGCTCCATACTTTGTAAGTAAATAAAATCCCGTGTTCTTGAATGTATGTCCTGTGAAGGAAAATAGAATTTGATTTCTTCCTTAAAGTGAGACACCCCGTACATCTTATTCCCAAAAAGCCCTAATAGATGACTAACAAAGACTTTTTTTTGGTAGCAGACTGATTTTGAAACAAAGGAAGGCCAACCTAACCTTCATTATTTGCCTTATTTTAATAAGTGACATGTGTTTCTTCTCCCCCCCCGCCGCCCCCTTCTTTCAAAGAATTTTCATGCCACGATACTGCAGGAATTCGCCAATTCTCTTTTTTCTGCCTAGAAGCTGACACATCTTTCTGACTACTCCCTGACATGTCTTACCCTGTCCTCTGTGCAGTAAATAATCAAGTGTACCTTGCCATCTCCGATCTTGTTAAGTCACTGTCTTATTTACAATCAAGCTTGGTTAGATCATGATGTTGTATCAATAACTATATTGCTGCTTCTCTCATCTGAGTGAAGTACAGAATTTCATCCTGTGAAATTCAGCCTGTATATCCTGTGAAATCAATCCTGTATAATTTCATCCTGTGACAGCTGTGTACACGCACACAGTCACCTTTCACAGCATGGCTGAGGCTGGCAGGGCCCTCTGGAGGCCAGTTGCTCCCACCCCTGCCCAAGCAGGGCCACCCGGAGCCACTTACCCAGGACCATGTCCAGGTGGCCTCCAAAAATCTCCAAGGAGAAGAACCCATGGCATCATGGCATCCCTGGGCAGCCCGTGCCAGTTCTCACAGCTCAGCTTTTAACACCAGGCATGAGATCAAGAGATACGTTCAAACTTCCAAAGACCAAACAACCCAATGAATGGTTAACGCCCCAGAAATGCTTTCAATACCAAAGCAACTTAATTAGACAGCTTACTGTAAACACCAGTTAGAATGGAAATTACCCTTTGGGTCTACTTAGAGGGGGTGGGAGGTGGAAAATGCTGTGGAGAGTCTTAAACATAGAAGAAAAAAAGTCTCATTTTCCTCACTTGTGTTAGGCTTCCTCAGCATATTTGTTCATAGGTAGCGTGTTTAGAAAAGTACATAAATTGAGTATTTCTTTTGTCTGGAAGAATTTCTAACCAGAAATATGAGACTGGGAGACCAACTAGCACAGACACACTGCACCCAGACAGCCTAGGACAGAGCCTCAAAGCCAGGTTCAAATCCCTAATCTGAATGATCTGAGATATAAATTTCACTCAAATATATGTTGTTCTAGTCTATATCATAAGTCAATACTCAAAGCCTATTGCTCGAGTTAAATCTTACTGTCTCTCTCACCTATATAGCTTTTTTTCCAAATAAAATGCGGAAGTTGCAAACATTAGCTAGAACAAACTATCCTTCCTGAAACAGAAATCCCATGGAAAAGGAGTAGAGCCAAGAACTTGAGTGCAGTGATATCAGGAGGGCTCTGGTAGGTCATATCAAAGATCTACACACACCAGTATCCTGTAACTGAGAAACAGCCCTGTGCAGATGTCCATGGGAAAGCTGAGCACAAAGTTCCTTCTTCCCCCAGGCAGTCTCCTGGTCTCCAGCAAACAGCACCTCTGAGACCGCCAGCTGGGATGCTGTATATTTAGTAACTCCCAACTCACATTTATTGCACAAGTCTACCCAATTCCCCCTTGAGCACGTGGAAGCTTACAGCATCCGCATGACATGAAATTCCAGAGCATAATTACACCTTTTCCAAAGAATCACCTTGTTTTGTTTGCTCCGCAGCTGCCATCTCATAGCTTCAGTTGACACCCTTGATTCTTGCACTGAAAGTGTCTGAACAGTCATTCTGCAGTCACCCTCTCCCTGGCTCACAATTTAATAGACATCTACTGTATCCCCCTCTGCCATCTGTTTTTCAGTCTTGAAAAGTCCTACTCAGTTCTGTCGTTCCTTACAGGAAAGCTGCTCCATAATTCAAGATCCTCCCCTCCACTCTTCCCAAACCTTGTCGTGCCGTACCCTTTGTATGCCATATAGGCAATGCGTGATGGGCTTGTGCTGGCACAATGATATTTTGTTCTTTGTCATCTCCTCCTTTGTTCTTTATCATGGTTTTGCTTCTTTAAATCGTTATTGAACACGAGGAGGCTGATTCTTTTATGAAACACCTGTTTCAGTATCAGTTCCCTAAATAAATATCACCTCAGAATCCATTATTTTATATGAAAAGTTAGGATTACTTTTCAATATGTATCACTAACACTGAACCTCACTTGCCACTTTGCCATACAAAATGTTGGTGTGAACATACTGAACTATGAGGGAGTTTTTTGACCAAGAGCCATCAGGCTGAAAAGGCAAGATGCTGGTATGAACAGAATGAACTAAGCTTGAAGGAGTTTTTAACCAAGAACCATCACACTGAAAAGGGAAATAAGAAAAGCATGCTTCCACCAGATAAACAAAATAAGATTTTTTTCAGATTTTCAGGAAAACAAGAAACTAGTTTTGATTGCAGGTTTTTGCTTGTTTTTGACATCCTAAGTCTATGACTAGCTCATATGGCTGGGGCTCTCCAGAACTGCCTAATTATTTTCTAATGAGAGTGTGATTATGGTATGAGTTATTACTTCTTTGAATAGAAGTAGATTAATCAGTAGTTCTAAAAGGAAATGACATTTCCTTTTAAAATATCATTTTATATAAAAATAATTATGTATCTCATGAAGTTTAAATAAATGAGATTTTACAGTAAAGAGATCTGAAATTAAAAATATTTACCAAAGTAATACATAAAAGCTCTTGCTCTGCTTTAGTTAGCATCAGACAGCATCATAAAACACACACTTTGCAAAATAATGCAGATAAGACATGTTCTTCAAGATAATTTTATCTTTGCCTCAGAGATGCTATCCAGGCTTCCATCTAGCTTGAAAAGAACACAGACAATTTATCAATACAACCAGTGACTTTAAAGTAGTTATCATATCCATAGAATTCATGTATAAAGAAGAAGTAATTGCCATTGACAAAACAGGAAGAAAACATTGGCATGAAAATCCTAGATACTAAAGATTAGACTGAAAGAGGGGAATAGTGCTCATCATTACACATTTGAAGCCATATGTCAGAAAGATAAAATGTCCCTTTCCCAATACAGTAAGTTAAGGAGACTACTAGAAACGTAGTTGTCCTAAACTCCTTCTACCATGGCAGCAGAAAAGGGGCAATTAAACATTAGGTAAGTAGCAAGACAAGTATTTAATTTCAGATGAATGATGAATGCTATATTAAACTAATTATGCTTTTTATTAGTTGGGGACAAAATTAAATAGTCCCATCACACAACTGTAAATTTCAGTGATAACTAGAAGGTTGTATTCCCAGAACAGGCCTAAAATGAACTGAACATTTTAGAGAATTAAGCTTTGACCAGGAAAACAATCCTTCTCTGGTAAAAGTGGCACTAAAAGATAGCACAGTGATGGAATGTAAAGGTAGATGAGAATAATTTTAATAACAAATGCACGGGCTGCACTGTTATCTGTTTGCAAAATTACAGAATCATCTCAGCCAGCACAGGACACACAGCTCAGAGCTTAAAGCAGATTTTGACTAAGCAGTCTAGAGAAAACGGTAGCTGCTTCAAGAAATTTATAAATTAATAAAACTCATCCATATGTTTGTAGCAGGATGGTATATTTAAATATTTATTGAATTTTACAAAGTAATGTTTCTTTTCATTATTATGATTGCATAGGAGACCTGGCCTTTGTCATTGTATTTATTTGGTGTTACTCAACTGATAAGAATATATTCAAATAAAGACCCAACAAAATAGTAGAAGGTTGCAATTTAAGAGAGTAATGTTTTAAAAAATCATTTTAAGGTGCCTGCTACTTAACTGCATTCCATTAAATAAAAAATAAGCAAAATATTTTTATGAATGATTGAGATCTGTAAAATGAATATGAAACAGTTTTGGTTTGAAAGCAGACACTCATTTTAGCAAATGAGAACTCTATATATCAATATAACACATATTGATCTTTCTTCAAAAAGGTAGTATAAGATTCAGCTGGGCTCACAGTATCTTACACAAAAAACGTATCTTCCTCCACATGTGGACAATGCATATATTCTAGGCATTGCATTTACATCAACAGTATGAGGAAGTTTAAGATCAACTAGGTAAAAGGGTAAGATGACTGTAATACCTACAAAAAAAATGACGAAATGAATTAAGGAATTAATCCTTAAAGCACAAACTGCTTTTTAATATAAAATACCAGTTTGCACTTAAATTTCACAGGAAACCTCAGGCAGTTTGCTCTGACTTTGCCTTAAAGGTATTTTCCTTACTGCCAGGTCCCACTGGAAACAGCACCACGCTGCCTTGTATGCTAGCACATGCGGAACTACATGGAGTTGAAATGGATCCCAAAGCTACTGCCTAATAATCAGTTTCAATGGCTAGAAGCAAAATTATTATAATAAAGTGGGTTTAAAGTTCTATTTTCTTTTCAATCCACAGAGTAAAACGTAAGTAAAACATAATTTCTTCTAAGCTAGAAGAAATTTAGCTTAGAGGAAAACTTCACTGTGCATCTTCAAGGTTGTGCTCACTGCCAACTTTAGCCTCCCAGCACATAGCCTTCAGATGACCTACCCCAACGAGAGCAGGCAACAGTCCTAAGACATAAACAGGAAGATGCATTCATTTATTTCCTGTGTATTTTCTGACTCTGCTAAGAAAAAGTATTTACATCAATTAAAGGAAAACAGAGACATCAGAAATGCGACAGCTCATGTTTTCTTGCCAGGTTTTGAGCTGAAGGCAGGCTTTTGGTTAAAGAATGGAGATCAAAATAAAAGGAGTTTAAAAAAGTAAAAACAAAGGAGTCAACAAGTCCAAAGATTTTGCCTCAACTAAGACAAAAAAAGCTACATTGGTTTGCCCCTTCAGGCTGTGTTCCTTTTTTTGCCCTTTATTCAAGCATTTCTCTCTGGCAAGTGTTTGATACTTAGTTATGCAGTATATTATCCCTGTGAAGATAAATCACAATCTTCCTAAAAATGGAAGTGTCAAGAGTAGACAAAAATTTCCCTTTTGCAAGGAACAGGCTGGTTAAGTCACAAGCCTTTGGTTTGCTGAATGGTGTTATTTTGCGTACAAAATCCTCATTCTTGCAGAATTACTCGCAGATACAAATGTGACATTTCTGCAGCCATGACGTGGCTGCTCCGAGTCGCATGAAATGGCAGGAGTGAGGGTGCAACATGTGGATTGCAAGCAGAACCACAGAAGAGCAACCAAAATCTCCATCAGCAGAGGCAGAGGTTCTCCTGTGACATCCTCCAAAGTGCTAAGGATTCTCCATGTACCTTCACTGTGACCCTGCTATTTAATAGGTAGAGAATGGACTTTCTGGCTCTTAAGACAGCCAAGGCACCTTCACTTTGCTGTACACTATCTTCTGCTTGTCTTTTGCTTAAGTTAATGCCTTATTTCTTAAGTTGAACATCTTAGTAGAGATGGCCCTTGCATTTTTATCAGAGCATGAAAACCAAAAAGAAATAAAGATGGTAAATAGCACATTAAATTCAAAGTACTTCATATGACAAATTAGGAAACTCCAAACAGGGATAAAATATTTCAGGAAACACTTCCTAATTTTTTCCAATATCCATTACAGCCAGTGAAACAACAGCCTATGGAAGAAAAATTGACAAAACAGTCTAGTTTAGTGGTACGTAAAGATCAGAATAGAGTATCATTCTGAGTACTGCAATGAAACAAAAATATGAGAACACACACATATAGAAGCAATGGAGCATGCACACACAAGACAGTAACAGGCTATCTTAAACATGCATCTTTTTCCTTTTCAAAAAGCAGGTTTGAGAGACAGACACTTCTAAGCCCAGAAAGCAAGTCTGCCCCATGAACTTTACAGAACTATGGCAGTAATTTGCACAGTGCAATGAAAAACACATGAGGACAGCACCTGACAAATTTGGTGGCCTTGTATGATGGGATCGCAGTATTGCTGGATAAGGGAAGAGCAACTGAAGTCATCTACCTGGACTTGTGCAAAGCATTTGGCACTGTCCCCTACAATATCCTGGCTTCTACACTGGAGAGACAGGGATTTGATGGATGGACCACTCGGTGGGTAAGGAATTGGCTGGAGGGTTGCACTCAAAGAGTTGCAGTCAACAGCTCAATGTCCAGGTTGAAAATAGTGATAAAAGGAGTTCCTCAGGGAACTCCAGGCGCTGTTTAATATCTCTGTCAGTGACAAATCTAGGATATTAGGGTCACACAAATGTTGGGAAAAAGGACTTCGGTTGTAGGTCTTTCATATATGTATGAAAGGCCTATGTAGGGTGAGAAATTATTCCAGATGTCCTCTACGAAACACAAAAATATCTTAAAGCAAGCCTGAGGGAAATGCAAAGCTTTCAATTTTCTTCAGCTTACTTGTTATACAAATAACAAGCACATTCTGGCTTAGAAGGGATTTTCCTGCTAATTTAAAACTCAATTACAGCAGTTAGGCTTGTAAAGGAACGGCTCTTTTGGAAAACCTGGAAACGCTGGAAAAAATAACTTGCTTGTTGCACTGTTACTCCCCATGCTCAACTAACTGCAGCTTTGCATACGTCAATTTGTTATTTCTTTCAGGAAAATCAGAACCTGGATGCGTGATGCTACGTATCAAGAAAGCAGGAGATGAAACTCAAAGTGTTCTCCTACCCATAGCACAGCAGAGGTTGCGCCTGAAAGGCGGGTGCAGGATTTGTTCCCTGCGATGGAGGGGGCAGGACAGAAAACAAGGGAACGGAGACAACCTGTAAAGCCGTACTTTTCTTTATGCAGAAGAATATTGCCGTAGCAACATACATGAAATGAGTTTCTGGATTTTTTTTGTATTATTTTCCCAGCTTGTGACAGTTCTGCAAGGCTAAATAACTGAGCATATGATTCCATGCCTAAAAAAGGTTTATGGATACAGACTTAGAAATCCCTACAATGCCCGCAATGCTCAGATGCTTTTTTTTCCCCAGTTAAATTACTCTGCACTTTGAAAGAGACTAGAAGAAATGTACTCATGGGAAATAATTCTCTCATGGGAAGGATCAGTTCTTAAAATGAACAGACTGCCTAACCTGTTAAAACTCTTGCAAAAAGACCCCAGATTTGCCAAGCACGCTATATAAAAACGCAGGTAGTAGAAACACATCTTCTATTTAATTATTCTCTAGTTTTATTTAGACTACAGCTGAAAATAAAATAACAGTCCTTCTGTCAACTTCTTTCTTCTATCTAGGATCAAATAATGATGAGCAACTACACACCAGGTAACCCACATAAATTAGCTAAATTTAGAAATTCAGATATATATTTTTTAACTGTACACTTGCATGATCTTAAGTCAGACTACTACAAGCTAAAAATCACCATAATGGAAATGAAAAGGACACCTAATAATCGTGCCATTAAATACACTGCTGCATAAACGACTGTTAAGACTGGAGAAATGCCTCTGCACGAAGTTAAACGCTTAAGGTCAAAAAAGAAAGAGCACGGCAACAAACAAAGTGTTCTTCTGTATTTGCCTTCTAAATCAAGAGATTGAAATCCAGAATGTAGGTCTTTGGAAGAACGTCAAAAAAATAAAAAACAAAATTGCAATGACTTTTTTTTCCCATAAAAATATGCTCTGCAGATCCCATTTTTACACATCAATCGCTAGTCCAAAACAAAGGAGGCCATGTTTTGCAAAACTACCTTCCTAAAATAAGCATGCAAAAAGGGCAGTAAATTTTTAAAATTACTGCTGCAAGAGGGTATGAATAGAACAGTAAGTGACAGTTCTGCAAGTCTGCTTCCAAACCAGCAGAACATGCCCTCAATCCTTCCAGGACAGGGAGCGCAGTTACATCAAAACCTGTCTGAATCCAGGACCTACTCCACTCCAGAAGCTGATAGATGTAGGCATTCTCCTCTCCCAACTCAACTTGAAGGGCCATAGTAGGCCAACCTTCAAAAAGGCTCAACTCTAAACCATAACACAAACAGCTTTTAACCTTTTATCGGTGTTACTGTTTCCAAATAATCTCCGATACTTTGGAAGCACAGCAAATAATCAGATCATTAGAACAGGCCATGTTACTCTGGCAGGATGAAGAACCATTTTATGGAAACTTTAAATGGATGGTCAAATCTCAAGATGCTAAACATTCACCCTGCATTTATTACAGGACTTAAATCTTCAATGACCAGTGCACCACAGTGTTGTTGAAGTCATAAGGGCCTGAAGATACACAGAAATAAGTCTCACCAAGAACAGAATCAATCTTGTATTAAATTATTTCTTGCAACCATATCCTCACCACTGTCGTCTCATCCTCCGTTCCCCACTCAGCACGGCAGCACCAGCACCAGCTCCTCCAGGGCCTGAGGTCTCCACACTCCTGGCCAGCACAGGGCCCCAGGAATTTCTGAAGAGTGGTGTACATGAGAGTGCCTGAGCTGACAGGTACTGATGGCACCACCAGCTTTAGGGTCAGATATAGGGTCAGACAGGGTGTGATGATGCAGCCTACCTCAGCTACGGTTGCAATTGCAACAAGTCTTGTCATAACACCTCCACCTGCATAGTAAGGTCAAAGCACTACAGGTATTTGGAGCCTTCTCAGTACAACCAGGGAGCTTTAGATGAAAAGCACAGATGCCACTGTTGAATGTAAAAACCTGATGGGTCCTTCTGAAGGACCTATTACTTGTGCCACGGATCCTTTCTTAAATTATGAAATGAACGGAAGGAAACTGCTGTAGCAAGGCACAAAGAAAATTACTCAAATATAACGTGAAAGCATCCAATTTAGACTTTCATTTTGTACTTGGACAAAAATTTTCTCATAAGAAAGAGGATCACTGCATCGTCTAGACATGGATAGAGTTACTGAATGCCTGTACAGTAATACCAAACAAAGCCTAGAGCTCAAGTCACTTGCCAATATATCGTACTCTCTCCAGAATCAAAAGGGTTCTTGTTGAAATTAAGCATCACTAGCAGGGCCTGACAGCTAGCAGAGAGGAGGTTCTGTATAACAATGCTGCAGAACACTCTGTGGAAAAACAGAGTTAAAAATAACTTTGAATTTTGTGAGAAAAAGTGTCTAATGAATTAAATCATGTTCTTATGAAGACTTTTTCCTCCCTTCTGACAGGAGGGAGAAGCTGCAGTTCAGACTTAATAACTCGCACAATACCCTACATCCAAAGTCAAACCACCTGTCTCTGAAATCACAAATCGGTCTGGCTGAGTGAACCTTACTCTTCAGCACTGTCCAGGAACTGCCATTCAGACTTAAAAATAAAATTTAAAAAAATAGACCAATAGGTGTTATATTCAAGTTGCTGCAGTTACACGGTGGTGAACAAGAACTCTCCTTAGCAGACCACAAGGAACTGTTCACCTAAAGAGCCTCTATAAAAAGCCAGACTCAAGAAAAACAGAAGCGACGTGCAAGTCTAAAATATCTTGATACTTATTTCTAGTTTCTAATTACAACAAATTTTCACACTTTCACTGTGTTTTTACTTCACTTTCCAAGAGGGGAGTTAACAAAGAAAGCACATCATCTGTTTTTCTATTAAGCGTGGAGAAAAAGTAGAGGCATAGCTGGCATTCACTGAATTCCAGAAGTCACAGATATCCCCCACACAAACTGTGTGGTGGTTTCTCCACAAACTTCTTTTACTTATAGATACTACATCTACACATCTTTTAAACCCAGCTTCCCAAATGAACCTAGGTTCAAGAAAGTGTTAATGAAGTTACAATTTCATAAGCTTTTGAGATTATTTTTTTTGCCTTTACAGACCCCCAAATGGGTTGCACATTTTTCTTTTTTTTTAAAAAAAAAAAAAAGTATCAAGAGTACTAAAAACCTGTCCAGAAGTTTTTAAGGAATCTTTCATTTCCTTAAGTTTACAGCAATCACCTCTGTTTTGTAAAGAAGCAACTGATCAGTACCAGACAAGATGAGTAAGTTGACTAAACCAGCATTTTCTGTGGAAAATCTAATCAGATTGCCACTAATCTGAACGGTGTCAAAATTTCACTACTAACCATATAAGAGTGCCTTCTCATTTTGATACAAAAAAGGGGGTGTACCTTGTTTTTAAACAAGGGTGATTTTCAGCATTTTAAAACATTGCTAAAGCTCTAGATCTCTGTGTATACAGAGTATCACTGAACATGGCTAGTAGCTTCCAGCATTTCCTTTTAAAAATCAATTGCACTTTTTTAATGATTTGTTAGTATTCTGATTGAACCTAGGCTCATATATCATCTAAATCCTGTAATTTAACATAAGAACTTCTGCATAATACATTACCTACAAAGTTCTTCCAGCCAAAGGTACGGCAAACGAATTAGCATACGGGTGCAACTAAAGATCTCACGGCAGTACTAAGGCAAACACGAAGCTAAGTTGCAAAATTCTAGCCAAATAGCTGTGAGAGGTGGAAACTAGGCTGGAAAATCATCAAGAAGATCCAAAACACACAAATGACAAGGCAGATGTGATGCCAGCTACCATATGTAAGCACCAAAGAATGGAATTTACATACCAGTTAAGTCAACAGGAAAGCAGCAGTTGAATCTATCTAAATAAAAAATGGAGCCTTGTTTTTCTGTAGAAATGTTATATGGTAGCTTAAAACTTTTCAACTAGTACAGAAGCAAAAGACTGAATAAAGAATAGAAAAGACCTGCTGGATCATCAACTTTTTTTTTGTTTATTTGGTTGGTTGGTTTGGTTTTTTTTTGTTGTTGTTGTTTTTTTTGGTTGTTTTTTGAAGAATAACTCAAAATCAGGATTGCAACCTAAAGCCATTACCATAATGATGTTAATGTTAATTGGTCAAATTCAGAGCACAACAGAACTGAGAATTTCCAAGCCCTATCACTCTTCTAACAACACAAAGTTCTGGTTTTGGTTATCTTTGCATTAAAAAAAAAGGACCCCCAAATAATATACTGACTTCACTGATCCTGTGTGTGACCTCTAGACCTTCTATTTCTATGAAAACACATATAAAATGCATGCCATGCACACGTAAATCAACCACAAAAACAGGCAAGTACTGAAAAAGGTTTGTCCAGTTTTGTGTGAACCCCATGATCTTTCATCTACCTCACGTATACTGTAATTACCTTGTTACTGCCACCAAAAATTATCTTGTAGCTGCTTACCAGATTGCCTAATACCCTAAAAACATAAAAGTGTAGAGTATACACCCTCCCTTTTATATGTTCTTTATAGTGTTTGAAAACCTGTAAATTATCATTATGCAATTTAAGTGTTTTTCTTGCTTGTTCTTTCTTTAGACATTAAACTACTGTCTACATTGGAAGATTCTGTAGGTGGCTAAAAGAATTATGTGATTATGGCTTTAAAGACACTCTGGATGATTAACCTAAGAATCGAGATGAGATGTGAGGGGTTTTTTTCCTTGTTGTCCCCTCCACCTCAGTCTGGCTTGTTAAGGATTCAACAACTCTGCCACTTTAATTAAAACAGTGAGAACTACTAATGCACATCTGACTCATCCAGAAAAACCTCCAGCAAAACAGAGGAGATACCAGACTTGAAATTCTATTTAAAACATGAAAAAAGCTGGATGAGAGAATCGAAAACGTTTTGGAGAGTAGGAGGGGAAGAGTTCAGAACACCTTCATAACTTCTGTATACATTTCAAAAATAAGGTACAAGTTTATTTCTTCTCTGTTCTCTACATGGCATTTTCAAAATAATAATAAATAGGGAGAAAATAGCTATGGCTTTTTGCCTAACACACAAAATGGCTTCAACAACTTACCATTCACCATTTCAAAATGTTCTTAACAATAAAGGACTGTTACAGAACTATTTGCTAGAACAAGAACATCAAGTTTGTTATTTTAATTTTACTGTATAGTCTGAGCACTTCCAAAACCAACACACATTCACTTTATCTTGTCTCGAGACCTTAGGCTTTATTGAGTGATCTCCATCGCCTAAGCTCTTTAAAAAATCCCGATGAAATTGCAAGGCTCCATAGTTAGATACACGATTTAGCCTTGCAATGCTACTACAAAACAGCAGAGCTGTTATTCTACCCATGGAGAAAGAATAACCAATAGCTGCAGATTTTATCCTAAAAATGCTTTTCTTACCTGAAGAGAGTTCAAAAGCAATGAAGTGCCAAGTATGGCCCATTAGTTCTCCACAACAGAAAAACTAGACTTGTGCCATTTTCACATTACAACTCAATCTCATCAAAAAAATCAAACCTGTCTTGACAGTACACAACGCTGGTTCGACCTCTGCTAGCGGAACAGCTGCACTGGGTCAGAACCAAGTTGCATCTAAACCATTATCTTATTCCTGACAGTGGCTGAAGTGTCCATCCTCCCAACAAGGGAAACATGACAGTAGCCAACTACTTGCCCAATCTGCAGCAAATTGCATAGGGACTTCTTGGACCACAGATGGTATTTAACAGTCTTCAATGAAGTAGTTCTCTATGAACTGAAGACCTTGGACTGTCACCTCTTGCACTGATGAAATTTTAACACTAACATCCTGTTGCAAGGCCTTCCACGCAACTGAACTACCCACATTTGAAGAACAATTTCCTTTTGTTTATTCAGAAACTGCCTGCAAGTTTCCTGTATTGGTAGAAACAGTGAAAAATTATTTCTTATTTACTCTTTTTGTGTTACTCACCATTTTATAAACCTTTATTTTACCTCCCCATTGGCACTCCCATTCCAACGTGAAGATGCCTGGCCTGCCTTACCATTCCACGTGCAGAAGCTGTTTCACACCCTCCATCAACCACCTGACTTCACTCAATCACTTATCTGATTGTATTCTTTCTGAGATGAAAAGAACAGAACAGAGTGAAACATTCAAGACTGGGGACACAATATATTTACACACTGCTCACTATTCCTTCCCTGATAATCCCCAGCTTTCTACTTGTGGTCCTATTATGGCATTGAGCTATGACTTTGAGGGATCCAGTATTCCTCCAATACTGATATTTATCAGAATTACCTCTTAAGAAACTGTCAGAATGAAGCTTCACAATTGTTTTTAACTGACCAGGTCGATGTTTTTAGCACAGGGGACTGCCCTGCCATCTGCTCGTGTCTGACAGACTTCCAGGCATCCCTCCTGCCCGCAGCTGTGCCCACGTCGCTCCCTCGCCCCGCTCTTCTGCAGCGATTTTCAGGCTGATCAAACCCCGAGCCAACGGAGCGCATCGAGCACACCGGCGCCAGCACTAGCGGTGAGCAGCAGGAGTAAGTGCTGAGGATAAGGTGAGACTTGAAACATGGACTGGGGCCAACTGTGAAACTGCACTCTTCATGGGTATTAGCAGTAGGAAGCATCTCCTCCACTGACTTTTACACGGCGCCTCAACAGCTACGCAGTAACACACACAGCACTAATGGCTTAAATGCTCATTACTGACTTCTCGTGAAGAACAAAACTCTCAAATTACAACAAACATGGGGGACTGGTCCTTATGTTTCTCCTGTCATGACACTGAAACAACCACACCCTCCCATTACCTTCTCGTACTCTGTGCAGTACGGATGGCCTTGCTGGAAAACCACCAGCCTTCTCCTTGGGCTTCGGTGTCATCTTAACCAAGCTATGCTGACCTGATTAATTAGACATTCTGCACTGTAAATTATCATAAAGAGGAAACGAAGTGGGTTTGAACAGCTGTTGGCTTTAATAACATAGAGAAGCTACGAGTGAAAAGTTTATCAAGATGGGTGTTGGCTCCATTTTGAGCTGAAACAGCCTGACAAAGGGAAAAAAGCACTTCCCTTGCCAGGTGTTGCCTTTCTTCTCAGAAAGGAGCGGAATCGTGCAATATTTTTAGTCCCTGATATCTGAACCCTGATTTCTCAGGTCCCTCTTTCTTTTAAAGCACTCCAAGGAGATCAGATGCCAGCACCCTCACCAACTCACCTGGTCAAAGGCTTGCTGAATCACAAATACACTTTTCCTGCCTCCCAACAGGACGATCAACAAGGCAACCCTGTCTCCTGGGGTTACAAAGCCTATGATCAGACGTCTTTTCATACTAGCTTCATCCAGTTATGTACTGTCCTAACTTTAAAGCTTAAACATCTTTGTTGGAACAAAAACATAACAGATTTTGGGCACAGTGAACTTAAAGCAGCTGTTTTGATCTATAATGGGTGCTTTCATTTTTCCAATGAGCCTTTGATGGCATTTAGATCTCTAGCTCCCAGCTGATGTACCCTGATCACTGAAAGGGACAAAGATACTCCTAAGATTATTTTCTGGGGCTTTTTTGTTGTTTTTTCTTTCAATCCAGAACATTTTTAAGGTTATTTTTCATGTTATTTTTGAACTAGGTTAGTATTTAGAAGAATTTTCCACCCCAAGATTTGTCTAAAATAAAGCTTTGGCATTGATTACAGATGAGAAGCCCTTTTCTCACTCCACAAGTAACTGCTTGTCGCTGTGCATGATAAACTAAGGAGGACGTTACACTGGGAGCACATCACTACTTGATATTCATCCTAAAAGGATGGCCAATGCCTTGCCTTAGCAATGCTTTCATTCTCAGAAATACACTGGCAATGCATCACAGAAGGTGTGCTGCATGTTCTAAGTTCACAGGTAAAAATACTACACTAGTTATCAACCTGCAGCTAAACTACTAATACTACTACCTCACTGACTTCCAGAGCCAACATGGGCCCGTAGATGTTAGCACCAGCCTTCCTCTCTCCATTTTCAAGAAAGAAGCCCCAATTCTGGAGGGTTGTAATTATAGTTCCCCAGATATATGCTGAGCTGATGGACCCCTGGAGCCTTTCCAGGTTTTGTTTGTTTTTATTCTTGTTTTTAAATCAATGCCTCTACTCTTGAACCTTTGTCAAGAAGGAATGCTTTAACAGAGCTTATCAGGGTCACTGCTGTTAGTAAGAACTCCTGAAACAGTAAGTTAAACGTCTTAACCACACAGATTAATAGTTGCTGTTGATATGTGAAAGAGGAGATAAGACAGATACTGGATTAATTAATGCTGGAGAGAGACTGAAAAAGCAGAAACTGGTATAATGCTAGGATAGGCAGCTATCCCAGCCGTTTTGGAAAAGAGGTGATTGGAAAATCATTTCTTCTCCTGAAGAGCAGGACATTTTATGTCCAGGATCCAGCAAAAACAAAATACAAGTCTTAACTTTCATCCACCCAAACTGGAAGGAGCTTACTGATAAGGCTCTACGGGGGCAAAAGTTGAGAAGTGCTTTGCAGCTGAGCTCTTCTATGCTGGCACTCAAATGGTGGCCGACTGGGTGATTTTGGAACGGGAACCACACATCCAAGAATACCTGATGATTTTTTCTTACTATTCTTATTTTAATATATAGTAATCCCCAAATCCTAAGCAGTACACTAGGCTGAAAATCTCGCTACCTAGTCATTTATTAAGATGAAAGAAACGCCTGCCTATGGAGAAGGCAGACATTAGAAGAATTACTGACAGAGGAAGAGTTACAGTCCTTCCTAGGATCAGGCTTGCATTCAATCCTTACTAGGACTGAACCCAGTATGTGGAGTCATGCAAAAACCCTAATAAGACATTTGGTCATTAAACAGACTGAAAAATATGACACATTCTTTCCATCAAACACACAAGTATCCATCTAGATTAACATGTTCTTTTTTTTTGTCAGAATTTCTGCTGAATCACAGAGGGTGATTTGCAACACTTCCTTTTAAGCTAAGTGCTAAGGTTTGCAAATTGCAGTTATAATCATAGTGAGGACCACAAAAAAAATCCACAAAACAATGCTGAAGCACAGACTGACCTAGAACAAGTGCAAGAGAATCCTATTTGAGTTTTTAAAACCTAAACATTAGTGTCATTGTTACTGCTATGAAAAAAAAGTAAAAAAACACTTGGCAGGTTGAGGAATATGCAATTATTGCCCTCTCATGTGCTCTCTCCTCCCTCCCATCATGCAGGCTCTGGCATCTACCTGATGCTGATGGTGCTGAGCTCGGGGGCACAGAGGACAGGACACTTAGCACAAGGTGAAAAAGCTGTGGTAGGGGCAGGATCACTCTTTTCAGTCACAAAACTGTTAGGCAGAGGCCAGACCTTCTGTTGGAACCCCATGCAAAGCTTTATGTAGCTCACTGGGATGTGTAAGTAATGTGGGTAAGCTTGTAACGTGACCAGTACCAAAATCCTGTCAGGAGAATTTGCCAAGCGGAAATCCAGGAAACATCCACCTAGCAGACAGCTGGGACAGCGTGAGGTATCACTAGCTCTCTAGATACTTGGTTCTGTGCCAGGGATAAACCTTCCTGCAGGAAAGCAAACAGAAGAGACTCGCTCCACCAGCACTACAGCCAGCGTTCCCCTCTTTAGCCCAGGTCCTTCCACAGAGCGATTCCTCCAGCAGCCCCGAGCAGCCCCAGGCAGCTGATTGCTCCCTGCAGCACCGCTCTGTGCTAGGCAGGCACACAGCGAGCATGTGCCAAAGGCTGACAACAACTCCAAATTTCCCTCTGTAACATCAAAGAATTCCAGGAGAGCACAAGCGACATTCAAAAGTAAGCCAGAGTATGTGAAAAAAGGACAGAATGATCCCAACTAAACCTCGGTTCCTCTCTGAGCCGTAACCTCACGCACGACATGGAGAGATGAAACTGACACCAGTTTCAGGAACGAGCAAAATGCCCTAGAAGTCAAAGCTGTAGGCATGCAAAAGAGGTTGAGAGTGACCCCGGCCTTTCATTTTGCCTGCAACAGGCTCGGGTCTTTTCAGACAGAGCACAGTCAGATCCTGAGGGAAAGTGATGACTTCTGCTGCTCTGCTCGAAACCCCAAGGACAACTCCAATACAGCACTGATGAGTCCTAGAGGGAGATGCAGCAAGCTTTCCTTGGGCAAGACTGGTATAACCATCAGCCTGGATAAAAATAAGATAGAGACAGGAGTACAGGATGAAGATAGGTGTTTCCAGTGAGTACAGGATGAAGATAGGTGTTTCCAGCCCGCGTAGGTCCAAACTGATGCAGCTCATCAAAACCAGGGTTTTACTGCCTCAGTCAGCAGCTGTTTCTTCCAGCTAATGCTTCAGTGTTTGCAATCTGCACTTGTAACAGCAGTGAGGACTGCAATAAAAACATCCAGAAAAGAGCACTCAAGTGTTAAGACCAACCTCAAACAAGAGCAAGAGAACTCTAGGTGAATTTTTAAATTCAGCATCTCCTGTTAGTAAAAAAGGCAAGAAATACTCAAGTTAAATGCTGTATGTTGCTACTGCTATTTGTAACAACTCCCTGAAGACATACTGTATTTACATGTGCCATTATACCTATGCTTTGCTGGAAGCTGTTAAACAGAATTCCTCAAAACTGAAGTCTCGTTCCTTCAAAAGACCAAGCACTGTAGAAATATCATTCAGAAAGTACCCATGCCATGTCTTTCGTTCGTCACTTTATTTGGAAGCAGCAGACATTTGCATCTTTCACAACGAGAACCTCCATCTTTAGACAGCCAGGTCACTTACAAGAAAACTTGCAAACAGACAAACCACAATCAAAGAGACAGCGAAAGAGAGGTTAGCATCTCTTGTGAATAACAGATTTCCCTTTTGTGTTTGTATCGTTACTGAAGCTAATTACATCATACCACCACCACCGCCTTAATTATGTTTACGGCTTCCAGTTCAACATCAGCAAGCGCTGCTCTGAAGCACGCCAGTACAACAAGGTACAAGCAACTCAAACTGTTAAAAAAAAGAACAAGAAACCTTAAAGAGTACATGGCAAGCCTTAAGCAAAACGCAGTATTTTTAACTGATTTTGCAAAAAAATAAACTAGCCATGTCAGCAACACCAGAGCAGTAAGTAGCAATAACTAGACATATCTGCCCAAATTAAGTTACATGAAGCCCATAAAACTAGGAAAAAGATATTGAGAAAGGATGGAGTTATTTCTACAGTAGAAGTGTTACTGCCCCTTCCTCATATTTCAAGCCATTTTTTGCTCCTTAACTTTAACATAAATAGCGCATTTTGTAATTTCTAGTAATTGCCTCTTCCCTGAAGATTTTCATTTTGAAGTCCTATCAACAAACCAAATCATAATGAAAAAACTTACAAACTCTTCAGCTCCCATCTCACCACGCAGTTAGTGACTCACTCAGAACACATCATCTCCTCTGCTACTTGCTGACACAACTCCACACAACAGCAATTGAAAGCCTCCAGTCTGGCCCAAGAGAACCCTGTTTTGTATTTTGAAGGAGATCCAGCACTTTCTAATGCATGCAGGGAAACAAAATTGTGATTGAGAGCAGGCTTCTGCATTACTATGAAATTATAGGATTGAATGCTAACAGCAGCAACAAACGTGCCAGGAAGTAACCAGAAGAAACTTCAAGATTTTCAATCTTTGCTTACATTTTATATTACAAAACTTTGATTTCTAACTCAAGAAGACTTGATTAAAAAAGGACTAGATTACTGGGAAAAAAAAAATAAGCACTATGTTCACCAATCCCTTCCTCCCTTAACGAATCTTAATGAATTAAGCCACTCATCATGGCCCATATACACACAACTTTAAAAATTAAAAAAAACATCTCGGAGTAAAAGGATTCTACTGAATCTAATTCTTAGTTCACCATCTCAAAACTCTTTAAACAACATACATTTTATTAGAGTGAAAATAGGAAGTGGTTTGTGTGATCGCCCGAAGCAGTCTGTGATTGAATTCTGTAGACCAGCAGACCGAGATGAAACTCTTGTCGATATTTTCCCCTATGAACACCACATAACCCTGCCTCTAAAAATTCACTTTAATTGAGCACGAATTGTTTTCTTTCTCGATTGTCTACTGATTTTTCAGTGGTTACAGCAGGCTTACCAGCGCTACCTGAAAACCTACCTCACAACTTGATGTCCTATCCGACCAACGCAAGGAACAAAACAGGACACAAAGCAGATGCAGGTGGGACTTACACTGACTGGAATGCAGCCTCCTTCCTTTTATCTGCTGCAACATAAATCTTTCAAGTTCACATTTGAACAAAAATAGCAGTAGCCCCCTTATCATCAAGCAGACCTTTCCTGACACCAATGCAGCGCAATGGATTTTACAAGTAAATCCTTGTGCACCAGCATCCACGCTGGCATTTAACTGCATTATACTCAGAATTAGCAAGTGTTAGCCTTATTTGTTTATATTGAAATACAATTGTCTTAATTTCACTTAAGGATAAAACACTAAATAAACTATGTATTCTAAATCCTCCTCTTTTTCTACCAAAAATTCTCATTACCAAATCTCAACCCTAAGTGTACTCAATGAGCAGTGTTCTTTTTTTTTGTTTGTTTGTTTGTTTTTGAGTATCTGCAGTTTAGTTTCTATTACTTCGATGCAGATCACAGGCAAAAATAACTTCTCAGATGTTTCACTACGAAGAAACTGTTGCAGTTTGCCCTGTTACTGCCTCCCAACAGTTTCTACAGAAACTAAAATAATGTTTAAACGCCTTTGTCATTGGTGAATTAAGATGAAATTGCCCAAGAACAGGAAAGGTTCTGCATTGTTTGGCTTATGACAAGCAAATCAGTCAAATGTCTTGAAGGAGTTAAATTACCATATTGTTAATTAAGTTAATTAATTCAGTTAAAAGCTTTCTCCGTAACAATTATGGATATGAATTTATCATGAAGCAAAAAGAAAGGAAGCCTTATTTTAGAATCTGCTGAACATTTACTAGGTGAAAAGCATAATTAGCTGTGAATAACTCAGACCAGCCGAAAATAAGATGCAGCAATAGTCTGTGTTTCTGAAATACGTGATGCTGATGATCAACAGCAACCAAACACCTCCCTTACTGAGCACCCTCGTCTGCTCCACGTCCACCACAAAACTTCTGCCTGTAGGTCGGAGACCCCATCCCCTCCCTAGATGGCAAAACTGCAAAAACACTGAGCACCAAAGTGAATCCTAAAAAACAGCCAGAGGAAAAAAAAAAAAAAAAGAAAGAAAGCCTAGCAAAAGCCCTTGTTATTACAGTAAGCAAAACAAGACTGCAAGACCCGGACCAGACAGATGTCTTTGGGACTGGCATTTCTTTCCAAGCTGGGTTTCGCCACGGCCAACAAACAAGAACATAAAGAGCAACATAAAACAAAGGCTGCGTGCTCTCCTGTGAATTTCTTGGCTACTGCAAAGGTGCTTTCAACAGAAAAAGACGACCAGCTAAGCGTGCCCGATCTTAAGATTACAGTTGAAGTACAGAAGCCTGAAAAACAAACGCCTAATGTAAGAAGGCTTTATTTTCGATCAAAAAGTAATAGCTTTTAAGAAATCTAGCGTGCTTGTTTCCTATTAAACTGTTCGCTGAATTTCAGAGAGCTAAGCTTTGTCTGAATACTGTGTTCACGGAGTGGCAGGACAGCTGAGGTTGGAAGGGGCCCCTGGAGGTCACCAGGTCCAACCTGGTGGCTCAGAGGAGGCTGACCTGGAGCTCGGCACCATGCCCAGCTGGGTGCCGAACATCTCCACGGATGGTGATTCCTCACCTCTCAAGTCAACCTGCACCCTCTGTTCAACCACCCTCGATATAACACAGTTTTCCTGATGTCTAAACGGAGTTGACTGCACTTCAGTTTGTGCCTTCTGCCTCTTCTGTCGCCAGGCACCACTGACAGGTCCATCCGCCTTATTGCCTCCATCAGGATCAGCTCATACACACATCTCCCTGAGACGTCTCCTCTCACGGCTCAACAACCCCATCACTCCAGGCCTCTCCTCATGTGACAGGAGAAGCTGTCTGCGTGTCCTCCATCATCTTTTGCGGCCTCTTCATGGCCCTGCTGCAGTTGGTCCCTCTCTGTCTCACCAGGATGGTGGAGAGAGGAGGAATCACCTCCCTGGGCCTGCTGGCAGCACTCGGCCTCATTGCTGGCTCCCGTTCATCTTGCTGCCCGTCAGGTCCTTTCCTGCCAAGCTGCTCTCCAGCTGCGGGCCCCCAGCCTCTGCTGGTGCCTGGGGCTGTTCCCACCCAGGTGCAGGACTCGGCCTTTCCCCAGATTGAGCTGCACGAGGTTGCTGTCTGCCCAGGCACCAGGCACTGCTCCCGGAGTTGTTTTGTTTGCAAACTGGCTGTGGCTGCACTTTGTCCCATCGCCCTGGTCACTAACGAAGATGTTAAACAGTCCTGGCCCCAGCAAAGGCTGACCGCTGGAGTACGGGGTGGAGATGGCTCCAGCTGGACACCGTGCCACTGCCCACAGCCCCGGGAGCCCAGCAGCTCAGCCACATCTCAGTCCTCCTCACCTGGCCCTTAATTCATCCGTTTGTCTATCAGGATGTCATGGCAAACAGTATCAAAAGTCTAGCTAATGCCAAGGTAAACAAGAGACACTGCTCGTGTTTTATCATTGTTTAATATAATTTAAGCCCCTAACATTTTTGTCCTTCCAATTGGAACTTTTTTTTTCCTCCATCTGAATCAATTCTCTTATTCCTCTTGTTAACTCTAGCTGTTCTAAGCTAACGTACCTGGATTTATTATAAAACCTTTGTCGAAGAAAAAAAATATATGCAGAAGTACACAAAGTACTACCCTATTTTCATGTCTCTAACTTTCACTTCATGCAATCCCTATCTCCTTCGATGTATCAGCACTTAGAAATAAACTTAAAAAAAATAAAGCATGAAATCAAACACGGGATAACAAAGCAGCCAGCCTGCAGAGGACTGGGAGCAGATGGCATCTGAACGCAAGGAGTGGGCAACAAGAACGAGGCCTGAGGCAGGGAACGAAGGGGAAGCTCTGGGATAAAACTCCTCTGCAAACAAAGCTCAGATTTCTTCTTACAGGCGACGGCACAGGCATGAACTGCTGCTTATGGACAAAACAGATACAGCTTAGAAGAGGCTGAGGGCAGCAGGAAGCTGTGCAAGTCACAGAAGCAAAATGGGTTAGACCTAAAGGATCTTGTCCCAGAGAAGCCCAGGGAGGAGCTGGCAGAAGAACATGGCAAGGAGAGATCCTAAAGCAGCTCCCACCTGTCCAGGGGAAAGGCCTGAGCAGAGCTATTTGCAGCAAAGGGCAGGAGGCTTGGGATGCCATGCAGCCTGACCTGCGAGGAAACCGCAGAGTCCAGCGAGCAAATAAAGGTACTGCAGGGTGCATAAAGGCCTCTCTGGAAAGCTGTATTTTAAGTCTGCCATTGTTATCCTAAAAAATGATGGCTGTGATCACGCTACGCTCTAAATAATTCTGCACTTGGCTGCGATCAGGGCGGAAGGTTGGGCTGAATACCTTGCTTTTTGGTCCAAGTAGAAAAGCAGCATTAGCTCTTTTATGTAACAGCTGTAAGTAAACAAACTGGAAAACACTGTCCAAAACCCTGACGCATCAAATCCAGGCGGATTGTAAGGTGTGGGGATTCAAGAATTTTCTAAATATCAATTACGAAATTAAAGGAGTTGGGAAAAACTGCTCGCAGTTACAGATGCCTCTATGTAGCAGGCAGAAAAAAGAACAGCAAAAATACTCTGCCTGTGATCTCAGGAAAGAGAGTCGTGTGGTTTTTTCATTTAGTATTTCTTTTTTTTTTTTTTTTTTCCCTAAGTACAGCACTTGCTAGACAGGCAGACTTGAAAACATCAGCAAAATAGCTGCCTGTTGCACTTTGTTTCTACTCTGCTCAAGCAAACAGAGCTCTGTTTACATTCTTTGTAAATAAACAGGGCTGTGCACACACAGAAATCTCACAACCCTCAAATCACATAATCTATTTTTCTTCCTGAGAGAAGCAACTTGGCAAAGCCTCAAGTACTAGCTAGCTTTTGGGCTCTTATATTAGAAATAATACATGCCAGGTTTTCTGAATACAGATGTCAGATGGCCAAATATTGGCTAATGTGTGTTGTGGGTCTTTTTTTCTTTTTTTTTTTTTTTTTTTTTGCCTGTTCAGCTACCCTGTAATGGAATTGAGCAATCTGCAGGACTTGCAGGTCAAATTAACAATAGCCTTCCTGTCCACCTTCAAGACACCACTCCTCTTCTAAACAAGGATGTGTGCTTGGTTTTGTTTTTAATTGGCAGAAGAAATAATTCTTAATTGTTACTATCAGATAGCTCTTTTCTGGGCCAGGAGCAGGAAGGATGGCCAGTCTGAGCTGGATTATGCCCCAGAACGCCTTACCTATTATTATATAACTCTGCACTACCTTACCTCAAGTGGGTTTTGCAACAAGCACAGAAGACAAGCTTGGCGGAGTAAGTAGCACTACTTGCTTGTGGTCACTGCTGAGCTTTGTCTTCGTTAGATGTATGAGGCTAACGACTCCAGCAGGTGTAAATCTGAAGCACAGAGTATATATTTAACACGCTGTAAGAAGACACCTCAGTTTTCCTTTCCAGAAAGGCAAGTCTACAAACGAGTCAAGTAGCCAAAACTCTCCAACTCGAAATTTCAAGACTGAGTAGTGGCAGAAGAGGAATCGAGGATTTTGTATCCTCAGCTGATTGTAATCTTTTGGATGCCCGTGTCAGATTGCCAGAAATTCAAACAGCCCTAAAACCAGTTTTGACAGGTGCGACTGGCAGACTAGTGTTAGGTTATCTGATTGAAGGATAATCACAATAAAAACAGAGCCAGCAAGGATCAGCGGAAAAACAAGAGGCAGAGAAATCCTAGCAAGCTAATCAGTGAAAAGGGAGCACCTCAATCAGCTAGTCCCAAGACCACCAACTAGACACCATTGTCCCCCAGTGCGAAACCCACAAAGAAGAGTCCAGAAGGAAACTCTCCCCAGAAACACCTTAAAAGCTGGAGGTTATTGCCTTAAGGGGTACAAGATTTATGGGATGCAGGCAGAAATAACACTTTGGGATTGTGTAAAACGTGCCATGAGATTGTGGGAGTACAGAAGGCGTTATGAAATAATTAGGGAAAGGCACTAGAGGTGGAGAAAGACAGGGACAAAGGTGGATAAGGGAGAAACAAGCATGGGAAAACAGCAGCAGAAGAGGATGAATGGGGCAGGGGCCAAAAACAAAGGGAGACTGCTGAGCCTTGGTGCCAGCTACTAGATCCCTTCAGAACAGCTACCAGGGGGACTTGCAGCCCTGAGCTATTGGGAAGAGGAGCAGGACCAGGCTGTCTGTGCAGATGCTGTCAGTGCTGTGTGTGCTTACATGGGTACCAATAACAGCATTGTTCTGTGTCTCTGCTGGTCCACGTGGCCAGCTGCATGTGCATTTCGTGTGTGTTGTGTGTGTGTGTGCACGCACGCACACCTACTGGGAATAAGTGCTCAGCCTCATTAGGGGCTGGCCCTGGGGACACAGGATCTGCAGCAGCCCTGCACTTATCTCTTTAGGCAGGATGGAAGATATGCCCATGAGACCCAGAGCCCTCCAGCTTTGGCTACCTCTAACACCTGGCATGGCTGAAAGGACACAAGTTTCGCAGCAAAGCTATCAGGAAGACTTGGAAGGAGACGAGTATAAATCCACCCTTGATTTGAGTTCAAGAGAAAAAGTCCTGCGCCTGTTTACGGTGTCCTGGCATGCGCTGGAACTCACTCAATTCTGTTCTGCTACATTTTGTAAACAATTCGGTATTTAAACAACACCAGGAAAAAAAAAAGTATTAGCATTCTCAGGCACCCTTCTACTGCAATTGGACGGCCTCTGCTTCTTTTAATAGCCCTTGAAATTCCACATTTGAAAGGAATCTTTACTGGGTCTTTCTTACATGTTTTCTTTTGAAGTCAGGGCTCAATTGTACACCATTATAATGGCAGAGCAACACAAATAAAGCAAAAATACTGATAAGACAAAGCAGATGTAAATTAAATTACACAAACATATTTAACAGGTTTGCCTGCAACTCTAAATACCAGTGGTGTGCACAAAAAAAAACCACGCATACTGCAGCCACAGTGCCAAAGGAACAGTCAACACTAATTTATGGCCTCAGCAATCCACCCACAGGCAGCAAATGTAATACAGGGAAGATATTTTCTGTTCACTTTTGTTTTTGTTGCTTTGTAAGCTCTGTTTTCACTTCTGCTATGAAGTGCAAACACTCTGAAGAAGACCATCTTTTTGTATTTGGCCACTTAGACCAATACTCTGACACATGAATTACCTGGGATGGAGCCAAGTGAGACTTCAAAGCACGTTTAAGTAAGAGTCCAAAGTCTTTGTATATTGGAAACATTTTAATTGATAAAATTTATTTCAGAATCACTGCAGGCAATCATTTCTTTCATATCTCTTAGGCAAGTCTTGATTCAAAGCAGTATTAGTTTTCCCAGAAGCAGACACCTCTCCCAGCTAAGACACCAGGCAGCAGAGGAAATTCCCAATTCTTGTCACATAAGCAATAACCTAAGCCCATCACAAGGGCTTTACACTGGCAAAGTGGAGATGACAAAGCACTGCTCTGAGAATACCTCCACACAGTCTCCAATGGGTAAGGTAACCCTTTTATAGAAGGATTCATAAAAAAAAAACAAAACAAAACAAAAAAAAACAGCTAATTCCAAACATCTTCAATTCTAGGTTATGGCATGGAATAAACAGAGGGTGATGTGTCCATTTCGTATGGGGGCATGGCAGGAGCTGAACGTTTCTGAGCTGTGGCTAGAGCAGCTGAAGGAAAAAAGACAGGGAGAATCTGTGGTCACGATGCTGGATAGAAAATACCAAAATGGTTGCACGCTGAAAGCTTCATGAATTTCAGAGCCCCTTTCCACTTCAACAAAAAAAATAATCATTGTTGGATATTTTGATCCTCTACCTGTAGTAACAGTTACAAAATAAAATACTGCCTCTTTATAAGGACAAAAACGATTCTCTCAGTTTCTGCCAAAACTACTGCTAATATTTAAGCTTTGACAATACAGGATAAAAAAAACACCATAGCTTAAGAATAGCTTCTACACCAGTATGGCTTTCAAATCAGAGAATCATTAATGTTGGAGAGAGCCCCCCGAGATCACCTGGTCCAACCACCCCCTGCCACCAGTGCCACCACTAACCCATGTTCCCAAGCACCACGTCCAACCTCTCCTTGAACACCCCCAGGGACGGTGACTCCACCACCTCCCTGGGCAACCCGTCCCAGTGCCTGACTGCTCTTTCTGAGCAGAAATGGCTCCTCATTGCCAGCCTGAACCTCCCCTGGCACAACTCGAGGCCATTCCCTCTGGTCCTGTCACCAGTTCCCTGGGAGAAGAGGCCGACCCCCAGCTCCCCACACCTTCCCTTCAGGTAGCTGCAGAGAGCAATAAGGTCTGCCCTGAGCCTCTTTGCTCCAGACCAAACACCCCCAGTGCCCTCAGCCGCTCCTCACAGGACTTGTGCTCCAAGCCCCTCACCAACTTTGTAGCCATGCTCTGGACACGCTCCTTTCTTTGTCCCCCAGAAGATAGACACTATTCCCCATGCACAGTAGCACTGAACAAGAGGAGTAAGGATAGATTTGGGGCCCAAGAAGTTGCTTCACAAAAACAAAGCACCAAACTTTACAAATATTTGACATGACTCCAACGTCACTTTGCCAAACTAAGTAGCTCTAAAAACATCTTCCTTCCATGTGATTATATTGCTCTGAGTTGTGGGAGAAAAAAGTCTTTAAAGATTAGCCAGCAGAACACTGAAATACAAGTGTTTCACAAGCTTTCAGGAGAACAAATATGATCTTTTACTAAACGTGGGTATCACCAATCTACAATAATTTATTGTTTTGGAAATCAGCAAGATAAAGCTATGATTAGGACATGTTACTCAGTACAGAAAAGTTATTTCAAGTGCCCTCTGAACATCCTGTTAAGCAGAGAGGCCAAAATTTCATACAAACAGGACATCTGCTGGGGATGTGGTTCTGGCCTTGAGCACTGCCCAGCCACAGAAGAGAAGCGATCAACCAGCCTGATGGACCTAAAACCATAAGCAGAAGAGGAGAGTTGTGTAGATGAACCTGGTAAAGAACTGGCACTCCTTCAACTGTAACATATATAACACAGGCAGAACTTGGAGCTCCGTATGTTTGTTTTGTAATTGGAGCTTTAAAGAATAAAAAGAGAAGAGAGGGGCAAAAGAAAGGGAAATAACCCACCTTCCACCTAGTCACCATCGGCAGCATGAGTTTGGTAGGCATCCTAGGTGAGATGACTTCCACGTATGGCTTTATTTAAAGGTAATAATGACTGGATTTTGGCAAAGAGCTTACCCAATCCTAAGAGTAAGTCTTGAAGAAAATAAGAAGCATCTAAGTTAGAAACTGACTAAGGAGTGTACAATTCCTAAGGACTTCTAGTAAGACACTTCCTGGTCACAAAACCTTTGAAGAGGTATTCTTCAATCACACAAAAACTGGACTGATATCCTCTGAACCGTATGGCAAGATTCACAGCAACTCAAAGCGGAGATATTACATTTATCCTGATAATATGCTTATAATAGATAAAATATATAAGAAAATAGAATGCTTAAGTGGGTACAAATTTGCTTAACTTGTTGCTTAGCACCTCATGACAACTGCATCAATTGTCTATCAATGAAAATACACAAAAGCATCACACTAAATGTATGAACTTACATAAACATCTGAACATTTCGTTATTCATTTGGAAGTACAGAATGAGAACATGCAAAAAAACTCGAATTAGTTTGTTCTGTAACAGCGCACTGACAACAGAAAGGCATTAATCTGGTATAGGTACACAGTGTTTTGTGCAATCTGTCAGCCAGTGTTCCCAGACCACTTGTCTAGGGCCTGCAGTGGGAATTTTACTGAAGTCATGCTTAAGACAATGATTAGGCAAAAAAAAAAAAAGTCTCAAGTCATGAAACTGGACTAAATTCGGAACAGGAAAGGATTTGCTTAAAATTAAACATTACTTTTTCTCAGACCTTTTATGCCAAAGTAGAATTGGATACATACATTTAGCTTGGAAAGAGAAAGTACATTGTTCAAATCGTATGTTTTCAATCTTTTTCATGCTTTTTTAGCCATTAACTGTTATAATCATCACTGGCTTGCTTGAATTAGTTTCCAGTGAAGGCCAGTTCTCACACAGGAGAATCTCATGCAGCTCCCCAACACCTTCAATCTCTCCCTTTCCCAAGATCTCTCATCTTAGTTCCAACAGTAAGTGCCAACAACCAAGATTTGTGTTTTCAGAAGGTATGAGAAACCTCCCTGTAATAAATATCTCAGATGCCTGTATGATGAAAAGCTCCTAAAAATAAAAAAGTGAAAAATTAAGTAGTGAATAGAAGATAATCTGAAAAATAGGGACACTAATGATACATTTTATTTGTGCTTGAATATCAAAATGTGATTTTCTTAACACATAGCAGAAATTCCAGACAGAGACAGGAATAAAAAAAAATCCTGTCATGGAAAAGTAAAATACACTCCAAATTCTAAACCTTTTTAAACTTTACTGATGAGCTGATACAGGCACTATCAGCTCTAAAAAAAAAAAAAGTACAAAGTGGACCCTAAAAATATCACCTTGAATGAAAAAGCTGCTCTGCAAGTGGCTTCTTCTATGTTATTCCTTCTTTTTTTTTTTTCCCTAAACATGCACAGTGGCAAGCTGCAGCATTCCTAGCCTCTGCATCCCTTTCATACTTCACTTAAGCCTGTCACAATAAAACAATTAGCATGTGAAACCTTTAATATGAAAAACACACAAATGGCAGCATTTGTTTCAGTCCAATTTTAGTAATCTAAAATTAAGTATCTGGTCTAATACAGTTACACAGACACACTGTTATTGAACACATCTAGCTCTCCAGCGAAGAAAATGCCTCCCTGGATAAACAGCTTCCATCCCACACGAAGATAGGATAATTCCCTCCCTTCTTCTAAGATAAAGTACAACAAATTGCAGGATTAGATTGCAATTTTGAAAACAAGGAACTAATACACACTGTTCACTGTTATCATGTATTATTTTAAACAAAACCAAAAAATTAAAGTTGGACAACTACTCAAAATAACTTGAACCACCTGTAATGGAAGTTAAATGATATTTCTTTTATACTATCAAAATGTAAAGAGGGGAGATAAGGATAGTTTTAAGTGGATTTTTAAGTGTTAGTGAACTGATTGAGTAGTCACATTATCCTGATAATTATTTTTTGTTTCAATGTTAGTTACACAAATAACAACACAATTATCATCTTAGAACGCCCTGTTATCCCCTAATTATTCCAAAACATTCATCTGACACACAGCACTGCCGGGTCATGCTGAATGTTGGGAGCTGCTGGTTCTTCCACTCCTCAACATGTTTTATTTCTATAGTTCATTACAAATGACACTTCTGCCTTAGGAGAATCAGTGCATCCACAATTAAATTAAGAAAACAAAACAAAAAAAATAACCACATGTTCCTACACCCCAAGGAATCTTTCAACATCAGCGTTTCACAATGCCTCTTAAATCAACTAACATTAGATCTCTGAAAAAAGGAAACAAAATGTATTCGGTCTCCATCTTTTTTTCTTCCTCGCCATTATTTTAGGTTTCTTCTTCCTTTACTTTATCCCTGACTGCATTCTTGAGATGACCTGATGAACAAACCATGTAGAAGCATTAAGACATGCATTTAACTTGCTCTGCAAAGATAAATGACAAAGACGGAGGGGTATATATATATATATATATATATATATATAGCTCACGGCTAAATAAAACCAAACAAAAATAAAAACAAAGAACAGTTGTCCTTAAACCTTGCCTGCACCACCCCACCCCAAATACTTCTGTGCACTGAACAAAAACTTCACTGTCCTACTGTCATTTGAAAGCATTTTTCCTTTTCTGCTATGTACGGAAACCCTCAGAAGGGTGAAAATTGAATTACACACACAATGGCTGTTGACTTTATGACTGCTCGTGAGTGCTTGGCTGCCAACATTTGTTTTAGTTGTTGTTCCTAATTTTTTGGGGGAAGAACACTGAAGCATAAATTCATTTGAAAGCATCATGTATATGCAGCCTGTACAGAAAGGCAGCAGAAGAGACAAATGTGTCAGATGTATGGGCCTTGCTAACAGCCTTTACCAGGAACATCTTGTGGCAGCAGTGCATCACTAAGATGACATATGTAAAATTTGGAATCAGAGCTCAAAAAAAAAAAAAACACAAACCACCAAGCTTTTTGCCCTAAAGTATGAAAATGAAAAATACTACATGCGTTAGGTTTGTCGGAGAACAGCCTAAGCATCAGAAAATGATGCAGGTGGAAGAATGACTTTTCCCCAAATGGCACGGAAACTCACAAGAAGTTCTACAAAGCCCTTGAAGAGGCAAAAGGAATCTCTACAACTCAAGGAAAAGAAGAAGGCATAAGTGATGTGGTAGAAATAAAAGTATTTTTGCTTTCTTTGAGGTTCTTGCAAGGCCGGCCTCCTCTGCCCAGCTCCTGCTCTTGACTCCTATATTTCCAAGAGCCCAGATGTGCAAGCAAGCCCTGCTGGCGTAACAAGTTAGCGCAGGCCACCTGAGCCCCCAAACATCCAGGGGCAGCCTCCCCTCCAGCTGCCCACCAGCACAGGGAGAGGGATGCCACAGGCTGATAACGTGGATGAGCATGGCACTAACACTCAGCATTTTGGGACATCAAGGTGCTATCTCATTTTATCTGACTAACTGAACACCCCCAGAAGAGCAAAAGGCTCACATCCCCCCATCTCATCCCTCCCATCTCACGCCCTTCCAAATGAAAGTTTTTCTAGGCAGGAGGTGCGGGGAAAGGAAGGAGGAATCTCATTAAGAAAAACAGCTCAGGCTTGCCTTCATTTACTTTCCAAGGCTATAATATCTTTAACATCTCAGAGGATCCTCACCACAAAGGTACATCTCACTTTCTTCCTAATGTCTCCTAAAAGCCTCTTAGAAACCTAACAAGCAGGTATCCTGAGAGAACGCTGCAGGATTTCCAACACTTGGAGCTCCAACAGCAGCCAAACCAGCCATTATATTCCAGCTTCCTTCTGACCATTTTGTTGTTGTTTCTTCCCTCTAGGACAGGATAACACACTGAACTTGCCGAGCAAGCAGGAAAAGCTACAAACGCCAATCTCTCCTGTAAAAACACAAACCAAACAAACCAGAAGGCAAGCGATGGGCTCCTCTCTCTGTTCCTATTTCCTCGCTCTCTGTGCATGCACAAAGCACCTCCTCTCCTTCCCCTCCTGACATGCGAGCACTGTCTGGCAGCCTGCTTGTGTGGAAAACAAGAAACAAGCCATGGGCTCTCTTAGATCTCCCACCTGGTATTTCAAACAACTCAAGCTCCTCAAGAAGTCCAACAACTATAAGCAAGGACAAAAATTAATGAAAAAAATATGCAAGTGGGAATTCACTTTGTGTCTGTCAAAAACATGCACATTTTTGTGCATGTGAGCTATAAGCACACACTGCAGTTTCACTACACAGCAGTCTGAGGACAGTTTTGCAGTTCGGACATTCAACACTACTCTCTTTTTTTCTTCAAAACACAGCAATTTTGCAAAGGGCCTTGAAAGGAACTGGAAGCTAATAGGACAGACAGCACTGTTTCATAACAGCTTGCAAAAAGAATTCAGTCTATTTTTAGATGCATGAAAAGAATGTGGTTATGTTAAAAAAAAAATCTCAGATAATGCATAAAGGTTTTTGGGTTTTGTTTTTTTTTATTTTTAATCCATCACCGACCGTGTAAATTGTGCAGCTGATGTGCCGAATCACTCTCCAGGTGAACGGTACCACATAATTAAATTCTCAAAGGAGCAAAGCCTGTGTGTGTATACAACATCCACATTTGAATCTTTATTGCAAAATTATGCATCGTGCTGTTATAAAATCTTTCTTTTTAATGAATGGCATTTAAATTAATTTCAGATGTATCCATTTCTAATTATGTGTAATAATCCTTTACAGGGACCAATCCATCTAGGACTAGCCTTAGTTCAATTATGAGCATGTTTTGGTCAAACCCCGACTGTTCTGTTTTAGGGTGCTGCATAAAATTCACATTTCTAAATGTATACATCAATTATATACCATAATCCCCCTCAGCAATGCCAGATCTACAGAAAAGCCTTTCCAAAAATCAAGTTAACACCTGTTTCCTCTACTGCTTTCACCCCATCATCCTCTCTGTTATCACCACCATTTTATTAGTCTTGTATTTAAAAATTGTAGACATCGGAGTGGAACAGAGGTAAGCAAAGAAACATAATTTTCTTTCATGATGAGTAATTTTGAATAAATCAATAAGATCTATCTCAAAGCTGTTCTCGTATCTCTCCATTTTGGAAAGGTGACTTAACAACCCACTCCCCCCCACCATTTTCTGTATCTCTCATTGCTGGTATTTTGTTATATTACAGCTACTGAAAGGCAATACAATTTGCTTCTACACATCTTACACAAATATAAATCTAACTAAGCTGCTCTGATTTTTTTAAATCATGCATGCCACAGAGTCCTCACTGATTTTGAAAGATTTCTTTTACCCTGTTATTTTAAGACAGCTTTCAATACATTAGCATTTCTTTCTATACTGAACCATTCGATAAAATGTACTTCAGATAATAATTTCAGCTAAACGTACAGTTTGAGTGCATAAAATTCATTTTTTTTTTTTTGCCAATGCCCAATATTAAAATGGCAAAATATCACATCCGGTTGGTCTTTTGCACACAGCTGACATGATTACTGTAAGTAATGAGATAAAATTCATATTCCACTGCTCCAGATTTAAGCCATTTCCAAAATAAAAATTTCCTCTTAAAATTCAATGGCAAGCAAAACAGGAGTGAACAGGCTGGATCACATTAAAACAACAAAATAATCGCAAGGAGGTCATTTCATGTCAGAAAACTCAACGTGCATTTAGTGCCTCAAAATATTCCTTTAAAATGAAACAGCTACTTAAAATCGTAATAATCTGATTGACAGATAAAATAATTGCTTTAAAAACACTTATGAGT
Source organism: Anas platyrhynchos (assembly GCF_047663525.1). Lineage (NCBI taxonomy): Eukaryota > Metazoa > Chordata > Aves > Anseriformes > Anatidae > Anas > Anas platyrhynchos. The sequence goes on from NC_092587.1 coordinate 14,245,273, forward strand.
CATTTTGTCCTTACCTGCAGGCATGAACCATTACTGCATGCAGTGACTGCTCCATTTCCTAGCACAGACTTGAACAGGGATCACATCTATCTTACAGAATGTGACTAATTTGGGGATTTGCGATTCCTGAGCTACTTTGCAAAGGACACTCCCTTTCCACATAACAGGACATTAAAATGCTTCACCAAGTTATATTTTCTGTTAATCTTAATTCAAAAAGAGCCCTTTGTAAGTGTAGAGCGGTTTCCTGTAACACAACAAAAACACTAAATCTTTAGAAATGAATTTAGAAATCGAGATGCTGTTTGCACAAATGTAAAAAATAAAAAAACAACGAGGTCTGCAACAACAGTACACACAAGCCAGCAGCCTGCTTGATCTGCTTGATTATGATTTGCATGCTGCAGCCGAGTAGACTTCATTAAAAAGGAAATCAATAAATCTTTGCAAAAACGCACAAAGCTTAACCAAAAACAGGGGGGTTCAATTAATACGTTACAATAACCAGCATGCAATACAGAAACAATATTAGCAAACTCGACAAGGGGGGGAAAGAAAAGAAAAAAAAAAGCCCTGCGCTGCTTCTTTGCAATGCTACACCATTAATTGTTCATGCAAAAGATGTAGCTGTACCTTTCTGAAGAGGACGACTTCTCAGAGTTAACTGACATCAGCAGCTCAATCTTCTGCTTGATTTCTGGAAAAATCAGAAAATATTCACAACCGAGATTGCCTGCCCTTGCTTTCCAAAGTCTTCTAACCAAGCGAGTTTTTCCTAATCCCTTTTGTTTCAAAGGAGGCCACAAGATTCACAGTACTTCTGTGAAGACTGATTCAATCGGGCTGGGAAGGAAAAAGCTCCGGAGGCATCAGGCCCTGCTGAACTCTGCACATGACTGTTTATGAAAGCAGGAGGAACCATTTCTTTTAGGCAGAGGGGTGGTGCCTTTCTCCAGGCAAGGCTGACACATGCACCAGGCGATTCTTATCGTAACGCTTACAAATTGAGGCACGAATTGCAGTTTCTGGGGGAAAAGAGGGAAACTGATGATTTATGGCACGGAGCAGCTCGCTGTTTAATTACCTAAACCTTGTTTGACACCCTCGGAAACCCTCAGTTCAAAAGCCCTGAAAAATATGGCTCTTTGAATCATTTTTGTCACAAAGAATGAAGTATTAAATCTGTACTTTAATACACGGGTAGAAATCAGAAAGGGGAAATGCTACACACACCGGGATTCATTTTTCCTCATGCTCTGTATTTCATTTCCTTCAAATACACTTTGAAAAGTAGCATTTAGCAGTCCTTGTTTTTTTAAATATAGATATTAATTACTGATCTAGCACTCACAACAACTAGAGGGAAACACCCGCTAGCCAAACCCGGGCTGCCACGTTATAGATGGTCAGAAATGGGCCTGCCGACAGGCCCCAGCACCGAACCCCCAGAACAGATCAGCTTTTCCTGACAGACCCCTCGGCACGGGGGGCAGAAGTGCTCTCGTGCCATCTGTGGCTTGCTTCACAAGATCATCTCCCGGCAAAATACAGGGACAGCTGAAAAATGAATTACCAGGAGCTGTGTATGTGGCTAAGATGGTTCTGATCAGAAAAAAATAAAAACAAAAAGAATAATGTCACAAATGCAAGCATCGTTTTAAGATCCTATCGTAGCCGGAGATAGTGGTGCCACCTATAGAAATACAGGTAAATCCCATGCTGCATTAAGATGAGGTTCAGTACTTTATCACTGAAGGGAACTTCTGGTATTTGGGATTAACCATGCTATGATGGGAGAGCTTCAAACTGGATTTTTTTCCTTTACATATATTGCAAACACAAAGTCTCAGAAAACTCTGAAACAGCAAACAGAAGAGAAACTGGATTTTTTTTTTTTTTAAACATAAGATAAAGATTTCTTAGCACTACAGTTTAGCATCCTGATGCTCCAGTGGCAGGGTTGTAGCAATGGCCATTACCTCGTCTAAGCGTATGCCACTGCTGCTTCCCAAAACACAGGCCGGAGCTGCCTCCAAAAAGGACCTTAGTTCTCACATCCAAAGCAAATGCTTCTCACAGAAGACACTTCTGGGAAATTTCTGTATCCCCAGCTGGCTCCCAACTGGGAGACAACCCCCCTAGGAGGGGAAGGAGCTGGCTGGGCCAGCCTCTTGCACCTCACCTCAGCACTGAAGGCCAGAGCGGTTCTCATTTAGGCCGCCTGCATCCCTCACTCCTTACCTCAGCTCTCCCGCTATCAGATGAGGGTGACAGCATCCACTGGACTCCCTAGGGTACTGGTTTTTAAAAATAAAATAGGAATAACCTATGGTAAAACATCAGTGAGCACACACACAAAGAATGATTTAATTTTGTACTCGGTGCATGTAAAATGGCTCCGAAGTAAGACTTAGGGCTGCACAGTGGGTAGGATCTGAAAACCTGAGTCCCCACCCATCCACTGAAAGAACCAGCCACATACAGTAAAATAATTTGGACGTGCCATTAAGAGCTAGGTTGTGCTGCACACAGGCCCACAAACACCTTTAACACCTTCCAATCTCCAGCTATACAATCAGACGTGTTTTAAAACAGATCTTTAGTGCAACTTAGGAGATTGGTGCTGATCATACAAATTATGTAATAGGCTGGTTACATTGTCCCTTAATTTAAAGATCATTTTAAAGAAGCAGAGGAAGGCTGACACTATAACCTTAGGGCTATCCCAACACAGGATTTTCCAGCACCTTTGTGTTTGAGTTGTATGAGTGCAGTGTAAAAGACCACACAGAACTGGCGCAGGGTGCAGTCAAAAACATTTACTACAGGGCTCAAATTCACTGCAAAAGTATTTCTGTGCAAAAATATTTCTATTTTAAACAGAAAATGTAGCATAAAGAGACACCAAGTTACTCCACTGAATTTCAGCTTTAAAAATTGAGCAAAACTGCCTTTGAAGCAGATTCAGATAACAGAGAAAAGTGGCTTTGACAAGCATCTATATACAACAAGTTGATATAACAGAGGTGTGCTGCTGTAAAATGCACAAGGGCAAAGCCACTCATGCTCATTGCACAAAAGGCAGGTGCACGGTGCACCTCTCTCCTCTGTGTCTCCTCTCCTCTTCGGGCATCCCACAGGCCAGAAATCCTTTCTCCTGGACACGATCAAGCACACCACAAGAGCCTGCCTGCATGCAGAGAGTGAATTTTGTTTCCTTTCTTCCAGTTTTGATTTCCAAGACAGGGAACATCAAAGCTTGCAGACCTACGTTGCATTTTGCTATGAGTTGATCCACACAGGCTGTAGGTGCTCTTGAGCTTCAGACTTCCTTTTCTTGAGGACCAGCACACCCGCAATTCCTTCCTGACTCTCTCTTCACACCCTGACCCAGTATGGGTTCAACAAGAACAGGATGCTCCATCACACACTGATAAGAGCTGTGTTGTCAGCACTGAAAGCTAATGGCTACAGCAAAGACATTTTTGTGGGATGGGCAAGTCTACAAGTTTAGAGAGCTTTGCTGCTCCAATATGGCTTACAATAAATAAATATCTCTTTAATACACTCTACATCTATATATATATATATATATATTTTTTTTTTGTATGAATAAGCTGTTGAGGGCTTTGCACCTTGAAGGAAGCTCTGTCAGCTTCTCACCCATGCTTCTGGACAGAGACAAACCCAAGAGTTTGGTGGTGTGAACTGAAGCTCGTTTCCCCTCCCACAGACCCTGGACACTGACTGAAAACGTATCTCACTCTCACAATCCAACATGACTTCTCATTCCTTTTGAATAAACATATTAAAAAGTCTGGGTTTTTATAGTAGAACAAAATCCAGAGAGCTTGGAATAAAGCAATCAACTGACGCGCTCCATAAGCAAGGCTCCAGACAGGCTTTTCATACTACCTTGATACAAAACGGATGCCTAGAGATTATTATACTTATGTTATATTGCAAATACCAGCCTACAAGATGTTAAAAATAAAATCCAAGCTACTTTGCTGCAAACTTCAAGTGCATGGGTGCTCTACAAGTTACTCAAGAGCATTTTTCTCTTATGGCTATTCCAGCACATCATTTGAACTTCACTTTTATTCAGTGGTAACAGATTTATTTAATATGGTGACAAGGAGAATTTGAATGAGGTGAGACTTCACAGGAAGAATAATTTCTGGCAGCATTAATGAGGCGTCCCATTCACAAGTTAATAAAATTTCCATCACAACATTATTTAAATTTGGGGGGGTTCACCTCTTTTTCTCTCTCCCTCTCTTGTCGATGTGAGATATTCTCTTTTTTGGGGATTTACTTACTCTTTGTCTCTGCTATTTGAGTGTTGTTTTTTTCCTAAGAAAACCCATTTTTAGAAGAAAATCTCTATCTTTATACATCTACACCACACCCCTGAGATGACACTGATAACACAGCTATCACTCTAGACAGAAATCTGATCATGGAAATATCATCACCAAGATTAGACAGATGGAAATCTATGTGAGTTTTACACTAGGTGCCATTCAGACCACGATAGGAAGGTGGCTGCAGTAACAGCAATGTTATCACTTGTTTATTGTGAATATTTATAAATCACATATCCAGAAATCTGGGCTCTTCTACAGAAGATATTAGAACATACAAATTGTATCCCAAGACCAAATAAAGAAAACAAAGCTCCAAATGGTGGTTACCCTGCCACCCACTCAAGCAGCCTTAACAGCTCAAAAGAATGTAAGTTACAGTAATATTTGCTAAATTCCAAGTTAAAAAAAAAAAAAAAGAAAAAAGAAAAAGGGAGAGTTCTACATCTGAGCAGCTCTTTCTGAAAGTCTCTTGATTTCCCCTCTCAAGAGCCTTTCCAACTTGACACAGATCTATCAGTTCAGCTGTTGGTTAACCTCAACTGCTAAGGCACAAAGACAGAGGCAAATGCTGTGCTATTCAGGACTAACATCAGTTAGATTGAGAAAGCATCATCTTAAATAGCTTTTATGAGTTAATTTGATAACTGTATTGATCAGCATACAGACAAAGAGCGAAGACTCTGCCAGTTCCTCTGCTTAATGAGCAAGCACAAGTGTTCTCAGGAAGATTTCTGGGCTGTCCTAATTTCAGAGGTAACAAAAAGGTGGCACTGTAAGTAGAGCCACATCCAGAACAGATCATAATAACCTGGCTGAAAAAAAAAAAGATGAAAGTAAGTGAAAATTAGTGCCTGCAAATGCAAGAGCAGCAGGTAATACAGTGAAGTTCTCGAGCTAAAAATAGCAAATTTGAGGTAGGGAAACCACCAGCTCCTCAGTTGTTCCAGACACTTCATCAGCCCACTTTGAGTAACTTTATGTTGTATAGAGATCTGGTGTCAGGCCGCTGGCTCCCATCCAAGACCTGAGCAAAGCAGATACACTAAGTCTCTAAAGCCATATTATTCAACCTGCAATTGAATGAAAACAAAAAAGAAGCTCAGAAAGCCTCTGCACTGCCCTGAACAGCTTCATAATCATCTTTTTTATTATTATTTTGTTTGGCTTTGTTATTAACCTAAGCAAAGCAGAGGCTAACCATTCAGAGGAAGCTGCGCACAACCTTTGTTTACCTCCTCTGAGACGCTCGGGTGTAGGTTGGGCATTAGATAGGCGTCAGATAAAGTTAAAATGGGAAGGGATTTCCTTTTTGAGAGAGATAATTTGCTTTGCCAGACAAAGAGGAGACCAGAGGCTTGGAAAAATGGCAAGGGGAGCCCTCCAAAGAAATGCTGGCAGAGTTTTTAAACAGAAGGGATTTTCAGGAAAGCATCATGCCAAAGGCTCCAAGAACGAAGAGAGAAACCTTCAAAAAGTTTCCACAATGAACCTTGAACATCAGAAAGAGAAAGGGAAGAAACCCTCCAGACCAGCCAAAGAAAAGTTATTTAAATAATGCAAAAGGAAGAAAAAAAACAGAAGCAACAGAAATACACTCAGTTTAAGTAATATTAACACATTTTCTTAATCTATCCTGATCATAAAACAGCAAGTTCAGTGCTTTTCTTTCTGTTTCTGAACAGTATGTGTGTTAGGACACAAGGTAAGGATGCTTTTAGCCTTTTTCCTAAGGTACCTTTAAACATCTGCTTTACCACTAATGCCCATCCTAATCTATTCCCTGTTTTCTTTTTTTTTTAAAAAAAAAAAAAAGTCGTGACAGTACTACAGCAACTTGAATCTTACATTTTGACTATGAAAACTCTCATCCTTCTATAAGCTGACTGTATTCCTAATGTCAGTGCCAAAATAAACAATCCTGCTTCCTAAATGCCATAAAGACAGATGTGAAAATATTACTCTGAGGGAATCAACCAAATAACACATTCTTAGCAAGTTTTCAGTCTTGAAACTAATCAAACGGTTTCAAGAACTAGGAATTTTAATATTACTAACTTTTATCTGGACAGATTCTTGTTCTGAGCTGTGGACAATTGTTGTGCAAATAATACATTAAGCAGTACACATGAAGGCAATAAATTAAAATTTTCCTGCCAAGGCAAATTTTTTTGTTCACAGAACAAAATTAGGCAACCATGGTCAAACAACTTGAGAGATTCACTCCTTGACCTCTTTTAGATAACGTACTTTTAAAATCAGGAATAGAAAACAGGGGTTTCTTTGGAAGGCAACACATAGCAAGCTTAAATTTGATCAAAGTGTGAACATGAAATAACTAGAAAATGGGGTAGTGTGGAAGCAGAGAGATTACGATTACCCCAGAACAAATCCTTCTTCCAGGTGTTGCTAAGCTTTTGAAGCAAACAGTGCTTGTGCCCCAACTTCGTGTTATTTGATGCTCAGGCAGAGAAGTTCGGCAGTCCATTATTAATGGAAATCAGACTTCTGGTGGTGCTTCTCTGTGAAGAAACTTCTTGTCTTCCAACTGCTTTACGTGACCAGAAAGAAACAGAGGGCTGGCCTGAACGGTTTAGTCATACTACGACAGAAAGAAACTCAGTAAGCACAGAGCAGGCATCTTCCCTTTTTGCATCAAGTGAGACCTCTTTAATAAGCCTAGAAAGATTACTTCACGTGGAATTTCAAGATTACAACAGAGCTGACTTGAAATTCCTACGAGTCCTTAGAAATGTAAAAGGCTGTCAGAAGTGGCAGTGAGCACAACGGGACTGAAGCCAAATGTCAATATTGTCATCCAGCAGACTTTGAGAAGCTGATACCAAGTTTGTTTGTTACTTTCTTAATGGTGTAAAGTCAGTGCAGTCTTCAGGGAATTTTTGGTCTGCATTTTCTGACCTTCTCTTATAAAGAAAATTGAAGGTCTGTCTGTAACAGGGTTTTTTTCCTCTTGTTTCTGCCAGTTTCCTGTGTAAGTGTAGTAACCGTGTCAAAGTTTTATCCATGTCATCACGTCTGCACACATTCATGGGGTTTGATTCCAGGATATCTAGAAGAGGCAGGGCTGAGAAGAATACAAGGGGTGCCCAGGCATCCCAAACAGTCTCCGGTGTTGTTTACTTTTGTTTGCAGAAACAGCAGCTCTCATATTGGTTTAACGCTGAAAAATACCCCTCGTAAGGGAAATTACACTAATAGTTTCAGTTTTACTCCTATTCAGATCACTCCCTACTGATCTCAGAGATACAGAAACACTGACTTTTCACATCTCCAATAAACTCAGAAGTCCACAGGAATCATCTGTGCTGATGCTTTTAAATAATACTTTCAGAGTAGTATCACTGTGATCCTTCTAAAATGAGTTTTCCCTGAGTTTCAGCTGAGGTTGAAAAATAACACTTACCAAAAAAATCCAAAGAAAAGCCTCTCTTCCTTCAAAACAGCTGCCACCACCTGTTCATACCCAATGATAAGCCTAAGCTAACTCTTTAAGACAGCCATCTTTCTTCAGATGATGCTGCTAGTAGTTCAGCATTGTTCCCATTAACACCAAGGAATGGCAGGGATGATTTAAAGGACAGTACAGACCTCTAATGGCAGCCTTCGCCTCACTTCTACAGAGATAAATGGAAGACCATTTACTGAGAACTCACCAAACAATGATATTTCATTCACAAACCACAGTGACACTACCACCGTTTTAAAACTTCATTTCCTTGTTGTGAAGGTTCTGTGAAAACAGGCAAAAGCAAGGGACGCAGGGAGCAGCGGTATGTGATAGGAAGGAAAGATGTGCTGCAGGAGATCTCAGGTGCGGAACCAGAAGCTTGAGAACACCAACCATCCAGCTAAGTTTGGTTTGGCTTCTACAAAACGGGGAAAAAAGCCTATAAAATACAGAGATGAGTTTGCCTTTTACTTGTTTAAATTTTCTGTTTCTAAACACACAAACATACAGCCTAAATCTCATGCTTAATATCTCCAAAGAATTTTAAATACATTCAAATTCTTGAATTTCTTTTTTATGTTTGTATGTGGAAATTTTTGAAGTTTGCAAATAAATGAGAAAGCATTGGGTATCTAAGGAAAAAAGCATTAAGGATATGCTACAATTACTCTAAGAATGACCCATTACAGACCCAGTGAAGCGGCATTACAGTTGAACGTAACTATGAATTTGAATTTCTTTTAAGTCACCCACATAATTTTAAACTAAGTCTTGTTGACATAATCTGCCATTTGATCTTTTGCCAGGCTGTAGTATTCGTTCATTAAAATGCATACTGAAACACAAAGACGACATTAAAAGGAATTCATCATTCTTCCAGTTCTCCTTGGGCTGGCAACATTCTTTGGTCCCAAGACCAAACCGTTGCTTTTCCCTCCCTCCGTCCATACCAGCAAATCTGCTGTTCTTTGTGCCCAGTTCTTGCCCAGTGCTCATTAGCTAAGAAATTTAAGTGTGAATAGGGGAAAACAAAGAAGACCCAATAACCACACTGCCCCATGTTTGAAAACCTGAGGTTGCATAAAGCCAATCTTCAAAGTAAAAAACATTTAAAATTTAAATATCTTTTCGCATAACTACTTGTCAGATTAAATGCTAGTAAAGTACATCAAGGAAAATATGATTAACCCCAAATATGGCTGTGCTTACTTTTAACATCTCATTATTTGTATGTATTTATCTGTCCTTATTATGAGGAGGGTTATGTTTAGGGACACGGAGTTAAGAACGTATCTTAGAGGTGCTGGAAAATGGAAAGGTTGTCCTGCAAGCATATCCATTCCCTTGGGAAAAACGCAAGAACAAAAAACTACCACAGCTAAATAGTCACTAAATATCTTAAAAACATATCCTGCTGTCCTTTACAATCAGTTGTCAGTTGCTCCCTGTTAAGCAAAAAAGCATCTTCATGTAGAAACCGTTGTAAATTATTTGGCTAGAGACAGAATGATTTGAGTTATTAGTGTTAGTCAAAAGACAACAAATGACTAGCAGTATTTTCCAGACCCTGTCTAAAGAGAGGCAAATGGTTTACTGAGTGTGCAGGGTCAGCTTTTCTGACAAAGCTGAAAGTTCAACATCCAACATAATAATAGAGTGTTTTCTCACACCCTCAAACTAGACCACTTTAATATGTTTGCTATTTAAATAATTAAACAGAATGGATAATTTCTGATTCCTAGACTAAATATATTTTTAATTTATTCCTTTTGTGATCTCATGTACAAACATTATTGTGTTAGGATTCTTTTGACAACAGCATTTTCTCTCAGGTCTACAACTAGTCTAACTGCCTACATTCTATTCACATTTCCAAATACTATTATTTTTTCCACTCAAGAAAAAAAAATACATTGCTCCAACCTTGTAGCATGACAAACTAAATTCCAGTCTTAAGATAAAACAGTTTTCTCTTCATCCCAACTGAGTCAAGCATATGTTACCTTCTAAGGACTACCAAAACGGCTCAAGCATCATGCATGCAGTCTGACATCTGCCTTGCACAGGAGATGAAGCTACACTATGCACCCAGAAGGATTAAATTGGGTCACAATTATTAAATCCATGTTATAATCTTAAACTCCAGGTTAGAGTTTCTCCTTTTCCTAACTAATTATTATTATTCAGCATTCTAAAGAGCTTTATGTTTTTGCTTGTTATATTTTTAAACGGAGGTATTTTGACAGGATATTCACAGGATGCTTTTCAGTATGTTCTGTCAATGTGTTTATATCATGCTCATCACCACAGTATCTACATAACCAGCTTTTCCAAATATTCTTGCAAGATTTTCGTATTTCTTAGCCAGTAGATAGTTTTACTGGATTTTTGTATGGAATTCGCTACCGTAAAGAGCATGTCTGATCTCTGCTCCTGCAGAAAACAAGACGGGACTTGTTTCACCTTTTCTGGACTCAATACGACGACAATCAGTTCTTAGAAAAAGCTCCTTCAAAAAAGTAACGTGTCATCCTGGGCACAAACGGAGCCAAAACCCTCTCCGCTTCAGCAGCGAGTTCCTCCGGCCCTCTGGCCCCAGCGGGACACGGGGCCACGTTGATGATCTTACCTGAAACACAACTCATCAGGCTGGTTAAACAGTGGTCTGTCAAGTGTCAGTCAAGCATGTCCCTTGCTGTTTACATGGGAGGAAACAAGGAGAAAAGGAAAGAAACATGAGGTGTTTTTACACCGAGAAGGAATGAGGGCCAAGGACGAGGTGTCCAGAGCAGCCACGAGAAGGCCCAAAGGCCTGACGCAGGCCCCACACATCCAGTCACACCCAAACCCTCCTGAGTTTTCCTACACTTCGACTGTACAGGTAACGTACAAATAATCCTGCCCGTGCCCATGTCAACTGTGTAGACTAAATTCTGGGAATCACTGGCACCACCACGTGAAATATTAAGCCTTTGCCCCAGAGCAACCTTCACAGCATTACAACAAGCCTTGAAATTCCATATCCGAAGATTTGGGCATCCTTCAGCACATACCTTCCAGCTAATCTCTCATACAAAAGGCAACTGATGGCCAATACAAACAAATACCATTTTCAATCCTTAATTGCCAGTGTCCTGGCTTCACACAGCTGCATGAAAAGACACAAGGAAGTTTTTCTTTTTTTTCTCCCTCCACTCTGAATGGATACAGCAGTAACACCAGCAGATATTTATTTGAAGTGTTGCAAATACACCCTTAACCAGGTTAATCTGGCCATCAGCCAAAATCTTCAAGTTCTTCTATATACACTTTCTTTACTGCAAGGAACAGAAAAGCTTCAGATGTCTGTCTTTCTGAAGTCTGAATGAAGTTACAGCATGCATCTTGATTATCTATCACTGTCTATTATAAATAGAAGAACACGCTACATTCAAAAGTGGGCAGAAAAAAGATGGGTTGTTTTCAATTAAGGGAGTGCTGTGAAAGCTTTCTAGTCCCGAATTACTTCCATCAGGAATATTTTTTAATTTTATACCTAAAACATGCAACATAAATATACAAGTACATGCCAAAGTAGTCCCTTGCTTTCTGTTTGCTCTGTTCTTTGGAGAAACAGGATGTTGATTTAAAAAAAAACATGCCACGTTACACATTTGCAACAACAAATGATCAGAAAGGAGTCTGGAGAAATAGCTACAAACTTTCACTGCAAGATTTGAGAAAAGGACTAAGTAGAAGAAATGAAAAAATCTTATCAGAAAAAAAATTGGCAGCTAGACGCAAAATATTTACGTAGGAAAGAAAGGAGTTCAAAGTAACCACAATAATGGAGGAATTTACAGCAAGCAGAGAGGTCTGTCCAGACATGAGATCTGATCTTGCAATCAGTAAGGCAATTTACATCTCCACTGCTTTTTTTTCCCTCCCCAAATCTCATCTAAATCGTACCCTAATCAGCTACTGCTGATGAAAAATTCAGTGCACGCTTTGCTGGTCTGCAAGTTAGCTCTACCTTTTTTCTTCTTCCACCCTCTCCCCTCCTCCATCTTACTTCCCCATCACTTATTCAGCAATCACGAGACACCTGGCATTGCCTTGTCTAAAAGCTGGCTACAAATAGTTTCTTTGGCACTGAAGACACGATGATGTAGGTGGTAAGTCATCACCATCCACTCTGCAACTGTGTGGTGACACCCCTCAGGAGCTAATCATGCTGGCCTTCATTATCTTCCATCTCCTACGTGGCACGAAGCGGGTTTTGGTGAGTGATGCCGCTAAAAGCGTAGGACCACGTCACTCAGCCTCCTCCTGTCTTCTGACCCTACCGGCTCCTCTCAGCACCGGCGGCTAGCAGCTACTGAGTCAGCAATGCTGTCACTTGTCCAGGCACACCCAGCCTCTTCTCCAAACCACCACATTGGAGTTTTCGGTCTCCTTTTGGTCCGCTGCTGCACAGACAGACAGAGCAAAACGCCTTGATTTCACCATCAGCCTCTGCAAATCAAGATTTTTTTTTTTTTTTTAACAACACAGTACTAATTTTGGCAGCTGGTAGAGCACCTCTTGAAACAATGCACAATGTTTAACAGACTGCCATCATGGTCAAATACATCTTTCACAAAACAAATGAAACAAAAAAGCCCTACTTGAAATAAAGGAAAACTTGCTTAGGAACTAGACTAACAAAGAGTTCTAAAGAGCTCAAAAAGAACAAGAAAACAAAAAGAAAAAAGATTTGCAGGTAATCCTCTACCTACTGCATTAGGTATCATTGAGGGTTCAGAGAAAACTCAAAGAAAAAGTGTCCTCTGATACTATGCTTCCAGATTTTTTATTAGAAACAAACAACAATGTTAAATAAAATTAAGACTTCATGAAAAAGCATTGAAAGTTAAATCATCTAAATTCTCTCCCAGTTTCACTATCCTATTTACCATTCCCTAAAGTATCCAAGTTTACAGTCATAGAAGACGCACGCTTGAAAATCAGATAATTCAAGTTTCAACAGGACTGGCAAGTCTAGCCTAGACAAAGCCTACCGATGATCATCCTGGCTCCCCTTGCTGCAAAGGAAACATGCTTCAAAGATTTTATGTATTTGCAAATGCAACTACTATTTCGCCCTGTTTATAGGAAATTTTAAATATATATATATTTAATATAGATTTATATAATCATTATTTGCTCTTGGTGTTTAAAACCTGTAATGAGGTATTTTTATATATTCATGAAGATGGGGAAAAAAAGAAGTAATAAGCATTATCAGAAGAACCAACCCCTACAAAACAATTTTAAACATTATCCTGTTAAGTCATAAGAGTCAACAATTTACTTTCAAACATTAATTAAAATCTAGATTAAGAAAAAGAGATGAGTGAGTACAGAGACTATTGGGAGACAGGGAGCAAAATAAAATCAGCAGAAATTACTCAGTGCAGAGAAAAATCAAGCAGGAGAAAAACAACAAAAATTCTGGGAGAGGACAGGAGAAGAATATTGAGAAGAAAAGGTATGTTGCCAAGGCAAAGACAGAGAGCTGAAGACAGTAGGCAAAGAAGGATATAAAAGCTCAGGAGAGTGTAGGAAGAAAAGCAAACTAAAAAAAGATAAGGACTAAGTCTTGCAAGGGAAGACATTGAATGTAACAAATGTGCTCAACTTAACGGAGCCAACGTGTGCTTGTTTAGGAGAAGACAGACAAGAGCACTCTGAATATTTGAAGGAAGATGAATTTGTGCTCTGTCTGCAAGATACACAGGAATGTGTACTGGAAATACAACATCCTTCTTTTTCTTCCAGAACAGGGACTTGACTGCTCCCCCAGCCAGTGCATTGCTCCTCCTCCTCCAACAAGTAGCCAAGCAAGGACAACAGCAAGAAAGAGCAGGTCTGTAAGTTGTAGGCAGCACCTTACGCTTAAAACCAGGTTCTGGAGATTCTTTTATATTGGAAAATATGATATCTTGCACTCTTAAAAAGATAGAGAACCTGTTGCATCTGCTTTTTTACATTAGAAATTCAGCATTTACCTATAAAAAATTGTAAACAAGGCAGTAGAAGGACATCACAAACATAAAAAGCATAAAAAAATTAACTAAAAATAGGACTTCTCAGATATTTGTGTAATTTTGCTGTTATTTTTCACACTTGTTTTACTACAAAGCTAGTGAGATTTTTTTTTATTATTATTATTATTTTTTAAAAGTAAATGCAACACCTCCCATTGCTATGCTAAAGCTGGAAAAATTCCCAATCAACATGAGTCACCAAATCACCTCCAAATGAATAAAAAGGCAGCAAGACTTAACATTGCCCTGGTTTATTTTCACTTAGAAATATAAACAGGAAAAGTGACTGAGAGAAAACATCCAGCCCTGCTTTACCCCCCAGGAAACTAAGTCCTTACCTTGTTCCTTTGCTAATTGGCTTGAGAATGCTTTTCAGATGACTAGATGAAGACAAAGATCAAGATCCAGAAGAAATATGCAAGAAATTAGAGACTAAGTTATTTTGCATTACACTTAGTTATGTCCAAATGTCCTTTCCAAAATCTAGCTGGAACAGTTTCAAAAGCTACCAAACCCAGCAATTCGTTGTGCCCTCTACCAGAGGTTACCGACCTCCAAAGAACATAAAAATAGTCTGCCTGATTACCGAGCAAAGGCTGCTCCCAAAAAGCCAGCTGACCCTGAGGCACACGGCCCAACCTGACCGCTCTGTTATAGCAAAACAGAGAGCTCAGATAGTAATAACTCAAATTGCGCTTATTATACATATCAAAGCTCATCTGACCATGCCAGAGTTCTACTTAAAGCTGCTCTACTAATAGGGAAATAAGTCTAAGGCCCTTTCTGCAGGGAACTCTAGCCACTAGGGCATGTGTAGGGTATAAATCCCTAGAGCAGTATGGAGATATATTAAGGACAGAAGAATTATTTTTAAAAGGAGAGGTAAATGCCTTCCTATGGTAACTTGGTCCGCTGACTGAAAAGGCAGGATGACAATTTTAGACCCCTTTTAGACAGCTTAAATGAGGTGAAATGAATTCTGCCTTTTAGTTTCTATCTGAGTTACTGTAGGCTCCTTTTGCCACAGACAGGGAATGGAGACGTTCAGGACAGAGTTCTTCTCATCTACTTGGTTAATCTAATGCCTAACAAGATGAATCACCCAAGTGCCACTTTCACTCCACCAATAAGTCTGGACACCCAAATCAGACGCACGCACTGCAGACATCCACACCAGATCAAGTCAGTCCCATCTTTACTGCAGGGTTTCAGGCAGCTGTATCAAGGCAGACAATCTTCACCTGTTTAGGTATCAATTCCTGTAATGATTTAACCTGGGATGAAAATATCATTTAATGTCACTCTCCTTTGTATGTTGATTACATCACCTCACTTTCCTTCTTTAAAGTAGGAAGAGGGAAGGCTATGGGTTTGACTTATTTTGTCTTTTTTATTGTGAAGGCACTCAGGTGTTCAAAGTTTTCTTAAAATTGTTAGTATTCATTGCAATACATGTATGATGAACGTTAGTAACGGGTACGTGTACTAATATAATTACACTAATACATAAATCCCCCTCTATAGAGGGGAGCCTCAAATCATATTTATTCTTCCTTGAAAAAAGAAAAGAACCTGGATATGACAAAGTTCAAAGAAACTCTGAAAAAAAAAAACAAAAAAAAAAAAAAAAACAACACAACAAATCGGAGAGGGTACTGGAAGAGACTGGTAAGCACTTATAAAGACAAAAAAAAAATACTGAAAGAAGAACACAAGTGTCAGCTGAGAAAAAGCGTTACTAACAATCCAGACAGAGAAAAAAGCAGAAACAGAAACTTCAGCTCTATTTCCTTCATTCATTCTCATTAGATTCCCAGTCTTGAAAAGCTCCAGAGATGGGGATCTCTGCCTGCCAAACTGCTTGCAATAGCAGAGTACCAGGCAGGTGTGAGACTCTTGGGCATTACAAGGTTACAAATACGTGTACATACAGTGCAACACACTTTAAAGTTTGACCTTTAGGTATTAGCCTTGACCATCTGGCCCTACTTGCAGGGTTTCAGGGTGAAAACAAGGCAGGCAGAACATACCTTGGCCTTTATCAATCACTTTGTTTCCAAGTCCTGCAATATTGGTGAGTTTTCTGTACCATCTTAGAGTTACATTTTTGTTCTCAAGGCCTCAAGCAAGAGCTTTTAGATAAAAC
The DNA here is from genome assembly GCF_047663525.1 of Anas platyrhynchos. Taxonomy (NCBI): domain Eukaryota; kingdom Metazoa; phylum Chordata; class Aves; order Anseriformes; family Anatidae; genus Anas; species Anas platyrhynchos. Next base: position 14,261,323 of record NC_092587.1, read on the forward strand.
TGTGTGTTTCAATACTGCCCGTCAAGCTTTCCATTAGTGTGCTTTTAAAAAGGCCTCTCCTCCTTGCCACTGTGCTTGGAGCACTCACCAAAAACCAATACTCTCAGTCACTGCTGATTTAACAAATCTGGCCTTAACTCGGGTTTGAAAGTTTACAGCCAAGATTTAGTCGTCTGTCATTTCAGAATCTTTTGGCTAGGCTAAAATTGACACAATTACAGGGCTAAAATGATGTACTGGCCATAAAAGAATAGATAAACCCTGCATATCGTTACCTGCTAACACATTCCTAAACAAGCCTGTGATATGCATATATTACTTACATGCTGTGCTACCATTCAGCCCTCTGGCAGGCCTTTACCAGCCTTTCCTTACTCAATTTTAAGTACATGTTCTTAAATCACATCAAGTCTTTAATTTTTTTTGCCTTGTTTTCAGACCATTTTTGTACACTGAACAAACCATCTGTATGTTTTAAGTCACTTATTACCCTATTCTGAGGTCTCCTCAGAGAAAACATGTTTTGGACTACTGGTTGCCCTTAGATTGTGCAGGACCACAATTAATACAAGAATTTTAAAAGGCTGTTTTCCTTCCTCCAAGACAGCACAGATTATGTAGGGACAGCAGTGTGACATTAGAGAGGCACTTCAGCCAAAATTTGAATAGATGAACGCTGGAGATGAAGATCAAGCCTACGGTAGGAGTCTGAAGATAAATCATAAATATGGATTGAAAACAAAGCAAATATTATCTATTCAGATGGCAACTTATCAGGCTGAGCTCATTTTCTCAAGTAGCTTTGTTACACTGCAGCATTGTCTGGATGGCTCAAAAAACAGCGACCTTCTGCTGTAATTGAAAACCTACATATAAACTGTTATGTGTGATGAGGAAAAGCAGAATGGTAAATAGCTGTGCCTTCCGTTTTCAAACACAAGGCTATATATCCTGCAGTTACCTGAACAGGTTGTTTTTTATTAAGTATTTTCCACATAAATTCAATTCCTGTGACCCTACCAGTCAGGTCAGGGTTTTCCAAGCTCCAGGACCTGCCCAGCAGGTTTCATCACAGGTTTCTGACACTGAGACAAGGATCCCTTCAGCCTTTCTGTACCAGCAGAGCTAAAACAGCTCTCTGGATGAGTAAGACATCTACCACTGACAGAGCTTCTGCCCTGTAAGACACATTTTGACAAAAAACACGTTCAGCTCTCAAGGAAAACTTTCAGGAGCATGGCGGAGTAGAGAACAGGCCCCTGCTTAACACTAAATCCCTTTGGTAATCTTTTTTGTTTAACATTTTCCTTTAACGTTTTTAAAAAATCATTAATTACCTTTTTTTCCATTGGCATTTCTCAAGGCAGAGTGGTTATAACACTGCCTTTTGTATCTTTGTAGGAAAAACATTGTACAAAACCCTTGTCACTGATGGTGCTGTTGAAGCACAGCCTTCCTCTCATCTGTACAGAGACTGCTGTCCTATATGCAATTCCTCAGAAAACTACTCATGTCCTGTAAGGATCAGGATACATTTGTTTTATTGTCAAAGTGTTGGAGCAAAAGCTCAAAAAGCTCAAAACACAAAATGCATTTGTCCAGCACTGGAGAGTGCCAATTGTCAGGGAGAACCCGAGATGACAATTCTCCCTTTCTGAGGATTGTTATATTGCCTTTCCATTAAAATCACTCACATTTTCTCTTTCACATGTCTGTAAAGGCACCAAAAATACCTACGAAGAACACCTACAAGGAGATGCTAGGTTAAGGATGCTGCACATACACACAGCGTTAGCGTGTTCAAGCTGTTCTAAGCTGCACTTTCATGTTAAGCCCTTATCTTTTTTCCTCCTTCAGCATTATAGGCATGGAGCGTTTCTGACAGACCTCAAAGCCTCCTTCAGGGTCCTGTTTCCCATATTTTAAATTCGAACACCGCCATCAGTTGCAGACTTCACAGCCATTGCTGAGACTCCTCTATGCACCGGCCAGAACATCTTACATAATAATGAAGCATTCTCGCACCGCGCTGTTAGGGTTGGAACACACTGTTCCGTATAAAACACCACGACGAGACTGCTTCCCTGAAGAGTTTACAGTCTAAGAACGCAAGGAATACACCGGGGGGAGAGAAGGCAGGCATGGGGAGATAAAAGCACTTATAAATGCATCTACACACGCGATGTTTATTATTAGAGTAATGCAGTTGCCAACCATATCCATCATCCCCTCAGCTCCTCGTGGGTATGATAGCAGAAAGGGCTAAGGAGGTTGAAAGAGTGCAGCAGCTAAAATGTTAGTCTTGGAGGGTATTTTTAGGAAAAGGAACATCATGGGAGGAAGAACAGAGCATTTATAGGAGATAAGGGATGAGTGGGCAAGGCTTACACTTTGACAGATAGGAAGAGACAGACAAGCAGGGAGATCTGCACATGAAGGAGGGACACGGTGGGCAGGTGCAGATAAGGAAAAAAAGAGCTGGATCAGCACAACAGGGAATGTTGATGAAGAAGTGTTAAAAGGATGATTTGGTCAAAATAAGAAATAGAATACATTTCGTATATGTCTTGGAAGGACTAGAAAGGATGATCCTGTAGTAATCATGTTGGTGGATGAGGCAGGCATACACATTTTTTCCTCTCAAATTGTATCTTCCCACTTGAGAAGCCACCTAGAATGTAAATATGTATTATTGCTCCCAGCCTCGATTAAGATTCTCTCCTGCATTTCATAACTTAAGTGATAGCCATAACATCAAGCACTCTGGCTTTTTTTTTTTTTTAAAGAGTTTTCATGATTCCGTACTAACTTCACAGAAAATGAGCTGATAGTCTAACACGACTTCATTTGCAAGATGTTATCTTTAGCAGCACAGTGCTCTTTAGCATGATGGACTAATAGCATGCAGAACACAGAATCCTGAAGGACGGCTTGGTGATCTCCTTGCAGTGATGCCTCACAGGACAAATGACCATATCTTTAAGCATTACTCTGCAACCAAATACTTTTAAATACCTTACTCTTAATTGTTGCATGACCTAATTAGGATAACAAAACTAGATCTTTCAATTAAATCTATATTTCTTCAAAATCTCAGCTGAATTCTTTATTTACTGAGTTATACACTTAGTAGTAAGGTTACTAGCAATATCCCGCTAATCCCGTTTACTTTAAAAAGACCAGGGCATACTTTCAACGTTATCTATATCTGCTTTTTGCCTTCATGCAGCAATACAGAGACTGCTGATGCATCTTCATCCACTTGTGTCTTTCTAGATTCACTCATTTCTGCTCCAGGAAATCAGCAGCTGCACAGTGTTACCAGCTGATAGCAATTATCAGCAATGTCACACAATCAGTCAACGTTTCCTTTCTACAGTTGACCCCAAACCTCAAAAGATACTCAACTAACCCTTAAAAAGACGGCCAGGGTCTCTTTGCTCAGTTCTTTGATGACACTAGAGAAATGAAAGTAGCCTTCACCCACTACAGCTTTCACTCTAAATCTTCTCTCAACATCCAACATTATAATAAACTCCTCCACCTAAGAGGAGAGGGCTCTAAGCACCACTTACTTCAAGGACAGAACTTAGCATGCAGAATTTCTAACTGCGTGTGGCCTGCTGATTCATGCGAGACAAAGGTTAAACAACAGCTTTTTATGTATATAAAATTCATTAAGTGTACACCTAATGATTTTCTATAAACAAATACCAGCTAATAACCAACTGAGACCAAAAGCTCTTTGTCTATCAATTGCATCTCTTCTCATTCTTGAAAAGAAAGCCCTATTAAAATAATTTGACTTAGAATTGAAGTGTAACGATCTCATTGCATTATCACCATTGTAATCACTACCTGCTCATTGAGGAGAGTCTCTGAAGAGTTCAAATGGCAATAATCAGCAACACACTTACACTCGGCTCCAGCTCTCCTTAGCGTCAGGACAACAGTGCAATTTCCTTGCTTTTCTAGCATCAAGACAATCAATTAAATAAATTCCATTAAACTAAATCTAGAAGTAGGAAAAACAACGTAGAATTAAATTATTTAAACTATTGAGTTTTAAGCATGACTGTCACAGATTTCCAAGTTCTAGGGGCATCTGTACTGCAGGCAGGATTTATTTTGGACAGTTTAGGTAGACTCTGTTGGCTTTATCTTCATGTGCAGTCTGGATGTAGGCCTGAATTGTAGAATGTCTTACCCCTTTGGTGATTAACGTGGTGCGTTTAAATTATGTCCTTTAAACACAGAGAAGGTAAATAAAAAGGCAGAAATGTAACTTCTGGCACCTAATGGGACAAAGTTTAATAGGATAATGCTTATTTGTAGGATAATAACGCAGAGATACACCAAAGGGCATTCATTTTCAAAGCAATACCTATTGCAATTACTTAACAGCATGTGGACTGCTGCACTTTTATTCATTACAATCCAAGTATACAATAACATAGAATTACTTATAATTCTCTTTGAAGAAGAGGCATTACAAACTGTCGTCAGACTCAGGTTTGTGCTTGAGCTATTTTTCCACACGGGAAAGACAGATCTCAAAATTCAGAGCCGTTGTTAGTGATGAGGGAATTCATGAGCCTGAGGAATGTCCAGACAGGGCCTCCAGAGCCCTCGGCTTGAAATTACTTTCTAGGAGGAGGCAAATGAAAGAATATAAAACCTACTAAGAGGGTAATTTATGAGAATACAAACTATTTTTCTCTGTTGGAGAGCTGGCAGATGGTGAGCTACCACAATGTTCGGTATTATTTACAGAAAACAATTATGGAGCCTATGATCTAAAAGATAAGTCGCTACTTCAGGTTTAAACTTCTGCAGAACGAAATGCACGTAGAGGGGGGAAAAACAACAAAAAAGGCATCGCCCTCAAAGCAAAAAAAAAAAAAAAAGAACATATACAATACACAATGCAATAAGCTTAAAATGTCTTTTAAGTGGCAACATGCTTTATTTATTTATTTATTTATTTTTAAAAAAAGATGACAACACAGGTTTTGAAGGAGCTAAGAACTAGTCTCCTAGGCAAGACATAGCCTCTAACATTCCCAGGCCAAATCACTGCAGCTGTGCTGAGGATGTGCCTCAGCCTAAAATCGTTCTGCAGATCCCATTTATTAGCGTCATGGTGTGAGCGATTTAGAATATAACTGCAAATAGGATGAAGAATTTCTAGCAGTGCATGTGGCCATGTGACTTTGAACTGCAAACTACTGATGCAAATAGAGCTTTGCTTTTTTTTTTTTTTTTTGGCCTTTGCAGACTAAGCTGCTATAAAACCTACCAGAATCATCTGCCAAAGGAATTTCAGGTGCACATGTTAACACCATGCAATCCTTGCACAACCGAGTCTTCTTTGCAGCACTAGTGGCCACTGGTCTGAAAGCTGAAGTCAGCTTGTCCTGACAGCAGGAAAAATCTTTCAGATCAAAATTTGGAAGCAATGAGGCTCAAAACAGATTTATTTCTCTTAAAAGACAAATGGTAATAAATAAATAAATAAATAAATACTCCCTGAACTTTAAACATCTCAGGAACATTTATAGGACTTTATCTTTCCCTTTGTTGATAGGCTTTTATTTAACTAATCATTTCCTTACAGAAGCACTGGAAAAGCCTGTTTTCATTTATGACATAATAGGGCTGCAGGTTTACAGCCATACTGTTAAGATAAGGACATTGCTTTATAGATAACTTCTAACACTTGCAGTCATCTCTAATATGAGTATCAAGCAAGGAAAACAGGTAAATAATTTCTAAAACAGGCATATACAAAAGATTTATAAGTCCACAAATGAGTCCAAAACCAGCCTACTTCTAGAAATTCTGTAGCACATATCTCACTCAGAGATAAAAGTGTATTTTTCCCGTTTAAAACATCATGAATGTTAAGTTCACCCTTCTCATTTTTCATCTGGTTTAGATCTGACAAATAATTCCTGCTCTGACAGAGAATCTCACTGCACAAATATTCTGACTACCCAACATGGCCTTTAATTTTCATTTCATAATTTAATCACCGCAAATTAGATGCACAAAACTGAAGAATTTGTTCCGTGAGCCCCAACAGCTGATGTCTGAGATGGGAACAAAAAGTCCCCTTTGTCTACCAAAAAGATGCTTTCCTAGGCGACCTTTGACATGCCACTTTTTTCATGCCATTGAAAAGGGGAACCTGAAGCTTTCCAGAAGATGAAGTTCTATCCCTGTCTGCTCAATCAGGATACAACCTTTGCTGAAGGCTTTGAATTTACCTAGCATAAGTTATTACCAAAAAATGGTTTGTTTGATTTAGAATATCCACATGCTACAAGGAACAAAAAAATAAGCAACCTGAAATATCCAAAACAAGACTAAATGTAGGTCTCTGATTTACTGATGCCTTTGAAATAGTGACTCAAAAACACTTGATTCAAATATGTGCATTACTGGAAGTACCTAAAAATCAGTACAATAACATTTCGATTCCAAGTCTAATCATACTCATTTTCTCGTACTGGATTTATTAAATTATCAAAGGTCTTGATTTCAGTTCATCACCAGCAGCATCATAATCAAATAACGACGGAAATTCAGAAGTAGACTCGTGCTGGAATAATCCACTGTGACTTAATAGTTTAATTATGCATGCTTCAGCCCACGATAAGCTACTGTAAGGTTTTTCTTTACAAGTCTGAGATATTTTTCCCCATCATTGCCTAAATAAGTAGCTAAGTATTCCTAGTTGCTTTGTTTTTATATCTCCATGGAAGTGTTCACAAATAATATGAATAAAAGCCCTGATGTCTGTTTTAAGACTTCATTCCCCAAACCTGACCCAGAAAAATTTAATATGCCATTTCCTATTATTGCTTTTTAAAAATAATTCCCAAGCAGCCTTCTCAGTGATCTAATTTATTTAAATTAGAATTAGCTTTCTCTCCCTGGTCTGCTGATATTAAAATTAAGCTGTGTCCCACTGTACTTTTTGGTGTTTTCCTATCATATGGCAAGGCTGTCGCTTTGGCTGCTCTGCTCATGGGGCTGAGGTCGGACCCCCTTACACACTTCTATTTTCATCTCACTGCAAGTGCAAAACAGCACATCTAAGGCAGTGGCATCATCCTAATGGTAGTCAAAAACTGAGACAACACGGGATTAGCTTCACCTGCCCTCTTCTTCTTATCATGCATTGTTAAATAATACCACACAAGCTCAAAAAAATGGGTAAAATTGATACCTGTGGTTACCTCTTGGTAACCCTGGCGGGTCAAAAAGTATGTACAGCAGAGCTAGAACACCTGTAAAGACAAAGCCACACTCCTGATACCAAAAATAAGCCAAAATTAAGGCAGCAGAGGAAGAACTAACACTTGCTTTACATTTTAGTCATATAAGACACAGTGGCGAGAGCTTCCTTCAGCTTTTCCTTCCGCAGCCCTCCCACCATAGCCCAGCAGTGAGTCACAACTGCAGCTCGCGCTCAACAGAAGTTCCACGTTTGAAGAAAGCTCGAGCATCTTTTCCACAGCCTCACATCTCCAGTGCGGCATGAGAACGATCGTCACAGCAGCGTAGCTCCTTTCTGAGTGCCAGGCATGCCTACAGCACGGTCGGGTCAAAGCCGTACCGCAAGCAGACAGCAGAAGTCCGGGTCAAAATGTCACCGAGCAGGAATGCTTCTACAAACAGATCCCCCGTTGTTGATGAAAATCAGCTCTTCTCCAGGGTTTTGTAGAAGTTCGATTCAAATTATCCATAATAAGATTCAATATCACGGATATGTTAAATGAAATGCTTAATTTTATGGAAGAGCATCCCATAATGCCTACATTTATGGCTGTATCTCAGGTCTGACAAGTCAATCCTAATTTTAGCAAGTCTTGCAGCCCAACAGAGCCACCACTTGAATTCCCATTAGGTTTAAAACTGAATAAAGAAGCCTGAGAATTTCTCCAGACAGCACTAAGGTTAACATCAGCCAAACACAAAGCAGTTCTCCCAGACAAAAACCTGGGCACAGCCATCTTCACACTTAAATGAAAATGACGGCCACAAAAATCTCAAATTTTAAGAAAACTCAGCTAAGTAGTCGTACCACATGTTCACACCATGAAATAGCTTCCACCCCCCCTCAATAAAACAAAAATAAATAAATACCAGATCTGTGAACAGCACTGCACCACAGGGAACTTGATCTTCCTATAAAACACAACGATGCTGCTTTCCTTATTCACTCTGAAGAATTTTTTAATTTTTTTTTTCTTTTTAGGATAAGTTTTATTTAACAATGCCCATCATTTAAAGTAAGAAAAAGAATACTCATTTCCCTTTCCTTCCCCCATTACTTTTCACAGTTAGGAAGTATTTATTAAGGCAACGTCATCAGTTTCAATTAAATTTTACAACTCTACAGATTTCACATATGTTCACAAAATAAGTTGATATGCAAATGGGTAGAAATACTCACGCAAAGAAGTGATTGCAAGAAAGCTGTCATCAAAGAGAATTTCTCAATTTCTTAATTCTCTTTTCCTAGGGTTTAAACCTTTTTTCCCCACTGCCCTCTTCCTCCAGTCACCACAGCCCCCCCCAATACCAGACACCCCAGTCTCAGCTCCCAGCCAGCATCTCCCACACCTCTGTCATCCACGTTTGGCTCAGACTCGTATCTCCTCCTGATTTGGTTTAAGGACTCAGAAGCAAAGAATAAATAAATCAATAAATTTGCTTTCGATGCCTGTTAGGTGCCTGAAGATCTTGAAGCTTTTTTGGTTTTTCAGTAGCCAGGTAACGCCTTTTTTGGTGATACTTGCAGTATTTGCTCGCTATCAAGGAGATGAGTTTCATCAGTTGACATTTGTTCTCCACATGATCTTAATAACAAGCAACTAAATACCTATCTCCACAAAGCATTTTACGAGGGAACATTTGACTTTTCACTGATCATGCAATACCAACAGAAGTAGGAAAAAGTCAACGCAAGCATCCAGTTGAGAGGTAACAAACTGATGGGCAGTGCCACGCTTCTTCCCACGGGATTCCCAAACACTTGGGGGAAGTTTGAACACAAATCATCAATTCATGACTTAAAAAAAAAAAAAAAAAACAAACACACTGAAGAGTACTATGAGATAAAGACTTTTCTGGGGAAGGAAAAGACTCTTCTTCACCATTTGAGTTTGTTGATGTGCTCAACTTTTCATAGCACAGATAACCGGCTGTCTCAATGGTTAAAATTTAATTTTTAACCCTGTAGACATTATCTATCATTTATATAGCCCTTTAGATCTCAAACTTCATTCAGGTCCAACAAAGTAGTCACCTTTTGTTGCAACAGAAATGAAGTGAAATTCCATGCTTACTCTGTGAACACAAACAAATGTTTGAACACAGATGGAAGAGGTTCGAATTTAATGGGAGCACCCAGATTTTGCAGTGTATGACTCAGTTATCTTTCAAAACAACATTTTGGGCCTAGGCTACTTGGCTAATTTCCCTATTAAAATCTGAGACAATAGAAACATACAAGAGAAAACTGTAACACAATAGAAAGACTATTTTTCTTTGTGTTGGGTACTTACTAAATGAGTCACATAATTCCCTGCAGCCAAACTGCACTGCATTTGCTGTTCTTTTACAAAGGGAAAGCGAGTAAGGAAAATAGCTCTACTACACACAAAGGAATGTTTTTGTACTGCAGCTACCAAAAATATAGCCCAGCTTTGTTGATCCTGTTTCTCAAAAGCACGCAGTACTGAAGAGCTAAAATCCACCCAGGTCACGACGGACTGAAGATTTTGGAGCCGAGACTCCTGTCATCCCTCCGCGTTTCTCAGACCACCACCAGCACTTACTGTCAACTCCTTGCTTCTCGTAGTTCTGCAACTCCCTTCAAATCATTTTTCACAGTCTGTCAGATCACACTGAAGGAACCACAGGAACACACTGATTCATTCACAAGGACTTTTTATTTTCCAGGGTTTACAAACACACACATACTGGTTGCACTTCCTGCAGACAAAAAAATAAGTCACAGGAAGAAGCCGTAAACTATTCTAAGCACTGCTGGTTAGCAACAATGCATATCGAATGTTGAACCTCTCCTGCTTTAGGGGATTGCCTCCATGAGGTTTTCCCCTCTTTAGAAACCCCCATCTCCCTTACCATAAAAGCAGCCTGCAGCCCCTGCTCCCCAGGCTGCACTGCTGACTGCTGCTAGACACTAAACTGGGTTTCTTCTGGAACAGTGGGAGCCAGAAACCCCGGGCACATCAACAGAATTCATGATGTCCTCAAGAAACAGAAGGGGAAATAAACCTGCTATTTTCATGGAAAAAAAATATTAAACGTGTCCAGCCTATAGGTTTTAAATTGCAGAGTACTGGAAAAAAAAAAAAATTAGACTAAATGGAAGAAACTAACAGAGCTAATGTTTGCAGCACGTGAGGCAGACAAGTAAATAGACGTCCCCTGAAACCTCCCACTTTCTGATGTGCTTTGGATAAAAACCCAGGGGTATCTACAGAGCACCAATGCTGACAGGATGCTTCCTGAGGCAGGCAGTTCAAGCAGTCTGTCTATTGCTGTTTTTTTTTTTTGTCTGGTTGGGTTTGTTTTGCTTTTACCTATAAGGATTCTCCTTTTCAAAGAAAAGGATGCTTTCACAGACACAATTGTGACCAGGGACCTGCTTAGTGAATAACCCAGCTGAAGTCATTAACAAAAGACCTCACTTTTACAGGAACAAGGGCATTCAGGATTGAGTCTTAATGGGGTCCCTCAGAAGCAAATGAAAACTGAAGGACCATTTAAGCATCAGAAAAAAAAAAAAAGGACAAGCAAACCACGTTTAGTCTGTGGTCATATATTTCTATAGCGTTGCATACACAGCCGGGCAGCAACTGCCTGAAGAGGTAAGGCGAAAAACAGCAAGGTACAAATTCCAGAAAAGCGTGAAAGGAGAGGCATTTGGAAAGGCTCAAACACAGTAAGCCTGTGGTAATGCAGCCACCGTGATATTCATAGCACGAACCTTCCAGTGCTCCGAAAGATAGATGCACACAAAGCCCAGCATTCAGAACAGGAATGCCACGAGGGCATGGACACACGCTGTGCAAAGTACATGCTGCACCTGGAAGAAAAGCCGTTAAGCAGAAATGACACAACATTATTTTTGGCTACAATACACCCTGAGAAAAAGGACACCTAACAGAATCACAGACGTTTCTTTATAGAGAATAAACACCACCAGAATTCAAAACTAACACAATGACTGTAACTACATCTAAGTTTCTGCCTTGCACTAAGGTCTCAAACATCTCAGAGCATCTCAGATGCATGCAGATAGATCACCTTTAGGAAAACACAACAATGAATACAAGGAAGAGGAAAACAAAGAGAGCATTGGGCTCTGGGTCAGCACAGAACTAAAACCCTTAACAGCATTTCCCAACGCATTTTGCCTCATGCCCCCATCTAAGTGCATTTTTGCGTTCACATTCCCTGCTTGATTACAAATCGGTACAGAATTGATGTGTCTCTACTGCTCCTTACACCCAAGCCAGCCCACACCCATGAAGTATTTTCTGCACGTCCTCTGATGGTTTCATATATAAATTATGATTTAGTAAGCAATGAACAATCTAAACAGCAGTGGACTCCACAGAAATAGATCTTATCACAGAATAAAGTTTTTGCAATATCCTCTCCTGTTCCAGTAGTGCTTAAACATCTATGGTAATATTGCAAGAATAAACTACCTACATTTACAGAGGGAAGTGCATGCACAGAATCAAGCTACACTGACAATAACACCATGTATGATATAATCACTTATTAAAAAAAATAAATAAACATGAAGGAGTTGAAGTTAATCAAACCTGTAGAACTGATAACAAGAACAAAAAAGCATGATTTGTACTTGCCTAAACGTCACATACCTAAACACTGGAACTTACGGGATCACTACCACTTATTTTAAGCAGCACTCAGTTTCTCCAACAAGCAATTTATGGTAGAGTCAACTGGACACAGCATCAAAGTAGGCATTTAGAACACCACTTGAAAAACAGTACTTTAAGGGACTGCATCATCCATACCAGAAATACTTCAGGAGAAGGTTCACAACATAAGGACTGATAAGCAAAGTCAGTGCAACACCCTAATACCCAACAAACAGGGCAAAGTTTCTTCTGTGGAAAAAAAAAAAATACACATTAAGTCAAAATACAAATCACTCCAAGATAAATTAGTTCCTCTGGCCACTGCCTGATAAAATGATGATAAAACCTGACCAAATAAGGCCAAGAACTAAAGCAAGAGAAAGCACTACCTTTTCAAAAATACCTGAGAACCGCAACAGGACAAACAGCTTACCCAAGCGATAGCACAAGTATTTGGAATAAACCCCAAAGAAATAGAGATACCAGGAAGAGGGACAGGCTATCACATAAGTAAAATGTAAACAAGAGAACAGCATCCTACACAGATGCTGGGAAACTCCACGTGGAATGGTACCGGCAGAGTGGAGCAGGCAGGTAGGAGGGCTGTAGAAAGGCACCCAAGTAGAAATGTCGCTGTCTGCACATCAGCAATTTCACTACACATAGTCCCAAAGTAACCCAAGCAGGAACGTGATATAACCTTAAACAGCTACTACACAGGAACATTAACGACATCATCTTCAATAAACTTGCTGAATATACATACCTAAAGAAAGGGGTGATATACCCCTGATAAGACAGGGTCTGTGACACAAGGATATGGTTTCTGTATGTGTGATGCTGTGCAGAATGAGACTGCATGTGCAAGCTGTGCAATGACAAGCCTCTTCAGTCTTTATCTCACATAAAAAAAACATACTATGTTACAGATCCAATAGCACCTAAACCAAAGATATTATCAGCACACCCATTAACAAGTGCCTATTTATACCAAGCACATTCGATGTTTGGTAAGTTCATCCACAGCCAGTCAGTAAATCCATACTCATTTTACACCGACTAGTTTCAAATCAGCATTACAATCATAGCAGTAACAAATTATCTTTTGAGTAGCACTGACACAAGCCCAATAAATTCTTTCTAACTGCCAGGCTAAAATAAGTTGCATCAGGAAGTAGCACTGTAGTAACTCTGTTTTTCATACGTGCAATATGTATTGCAAACATGAAAGCGAAAATAAGGCTTCCTTCCCCAGCCGAGGAACTCCACAGAACTGTTCTTCATCAAGTCTCACTCTGGCCAGTTTGTGCAGAGCAGCTCCTTTCTAGATCAGGACAATTTTACATACAAGAAAGTTCAATGTTTTCACTTGAATCAAACCTACTGCTTGGTGTTCTTTTTTTTTTTTTAATGAAAACTTTAATTGCACTTTTTGGAATCTTTTAAATTGATATTGCCACCTAGTGGTTTGTTCAAACAGTACTGAATAAGCACAACAGCCAGCATGAAAACATTCACATCTAGAGCAAGCTTGAGAAAAACAAACAAGTACTTCTTTCCTCCCAATATAGAAAAGTTTAATGTTCCTCTCTATCCAAAACAAAGGAAATGGCTAAGGACTACTTATACAATTAAGCCTAAGGCAGTAAATTCTTTTTAAAATAAAATTATTTCAATGGGCAGAATAAGACATCGAATAATTTGGTTTACATTATGTAATAACCCAATGTTGAGCAATTTCCCAAACCTCTTCCAAACACGATTTCAGTGAAAAAAAATACAGGTACTAAACCTATTTTTAGAAGTTATTCCTTTCAATTTCTTGAACACAAAAAAGAGGAACATATTTCCCATCTATCCTGTCTTTGGTTTACTGTAGATCTTCTTGCTGTAACAAGAAAGCTAAATACCCTAAATATAGGAAATAAAATGCAAAACAGGCCCTGTTTTACCTAATATAAAAGAAAACTACTTTCAAAACATTTCTGCTAGCAAGTTTGGCTTAGTAGTCAAAGAAAAAAGACAAAAAAAAGGTTTAGTATTTATGCAGCTTTTCCATTGCTATTTCATCCTGATCCAAACCAACACATACACATCAGAGAGTCTTACAGTTAGAGACAGCTCTGTTCTCTGGTCAGATTACATCCTCTGCAGTATCTATTGGAAACCCAGATGCTTATTATGCAGAACTAGGAACAGCTGATTGACAAGACCATATGTCACTTTAATCCCTTCTGCTCGTTTGTACTTATTTCTAGAGGCTAATAGACAAAAAAGGATCAATTACATTCCAATCAAAAATCTGCAATATTGTTTCCAAACTATTTAGTGGTGGTTATTTTAGCACTCTTGGAAATAAAACCAGAATACAGGAAAAAAAAAAAATCACACACCAAATTTATAATCATAGAATGGTTTAGGTTGCCTCACAGTAAAGGATTTCTTCCCTATACGCAAGGAAGATATCCTTAGATATCTTCCATTCGCCCTTGTCCTATCCATTCCCCCTTATCCTATCGCTACATCCCTGACAAAGAGTCCCTCTCTAGCTTTCCTGTGGCCCACTTTAGGTACTGTAAGAGCTCTGTAAGGTGTCTCTTCTTCAGGCTGAACAACCCCAAATCCCTCAGTCCCTCTTCACAGAGGAGGTGCTCCAGCCCTCTCGTCATCCTCATGGCCCTCCTCCGGACTTGTTCCAATCCATCCATGTCCTTCTTGTGCTGGGAGCCCCAGAGCTGAAAGCAGGGCTCCAGGTGGGGTCTCATGAGGGCAGAGCAGAGGGGCACAATCACCTCCCTCTCCCTGCTAGCCACACTTCTGTTGATGCAGCCCAGGACACGGTTGGCTTTCTGGACTGCAAGCACACATCGCTGGCTCATGTTGAGCTTTTCATCCACCAGTACCCCCAGGGCCTTCTCCTCAGGGCTGCTCTCAATCCATTCTCCACCCAGCCTGGGTTTGCGCTTGGGATTGCCCTGACCCTGCTGCAGGACCTTGGCCTTGTTGAACCTCATGAGGTAGCACAGGCCCACCTCTCAGGCCTGCCCAGTCCCTCTGGGTGGCATCCCTTCCCTCCAGAGTGTTGGCCGCACCACACAGCTTGGTGTCATCGGCAGACTTGGTGAGGGAGCACTCAATCCCACTGCCCATGTCTCTGACAAAGATGTTAAACAGCGCTGGTCCCAGTAGTGATCCCCAAGAAATGCCGCTCATCACTGATCTCCACTCTGACACTAACATATTGAATTTGAACAATTATTTTCAACCAATAGTTTGCTTTTAAGAATCGCTGGTTTTCCCCCTATTTTTTTCTTTTAATCTTGTCACTTATACAAGTGCCAAAATGGCCAACTGTACCCCAGGGAGCATCAGGCACGGTGCTGCCAGCTGGGCGAGGGAAGCGATTGTCCCACTCTGCTCTGCAATGATGCAGCCTCACCTCCAGTACTGTGTGCAGGTTTGGGTGCGTCAGTGTGAGAAGGACATCAAACTATTAGGAAGTGTCTGAGGGAGGGCTACAAAGATGGTGAAGGGCCTAGAGGGCAAGATGTATGAGGATGGCTGAGGTCCCTTGGTTTGCTCAGCCCAGAGCAGAGCAGGCTGAGGGGAGGCCTCATGGCGGCCTGCAGCTCCCTCACGAGGGGAGCGGAGGGGCAGGCGCTGAGCTCTGCTCTCTGGGGACAGCGACAGGACCCGAGGGAACGGCATGGAGCTGGGACAGGGGAGGGTCAGGCTGGGGGTTAGGGAAAGGTTCTGCACCCAGAGGGTGGTCGGGCACTGGGACAGGCTGCCCAGGGCAGTGGGCACAGCACCGAGCTGCTGGAGTTCAAGAAACATTTGGGCAGCGCTCTCAGACACAGGGTCTGATTTTGGGGTGGTCCTGTGTGGAGCCAGGAGTTGGATTCAATGATCCTTGTGGGTCCCGATTGGGATATTCTATGAGTCCATGGTTAAAAGAGCATCATGCCTACATAATTCTCACAAAGCTACCCAGCCCTCCCCCCATTTTTTTCCCCCTAAATCATAATCACTAGTTCAAACATTTTAAAAACTGGATGGAATCCTCAGAGCTACTAAGTCTCTACAAGTTTTATGAAAAAGCATGGCAGCAGAAAAATCTAAAAATCTCTACCAGTACCTCACAGAGGGGAAGTCGAGGCAACCCCAGCTTTCCAGCTGCTGAGGGCCAGGCAGTAGCTGGGCAACCAGCCCAGGGCCAACTCCAAGCCAGTCCCCACGAGCACTGCTCTTCAAGCCCAGCTGGCACATCACACAGGCTTGGGTCATAGCTACAGGGGAAGCTCAGATCTTCATGCAGGTGGCCATCAACTTCAGCAAGGGAGGGTCAGTATTGCACTAGGTATGCTAAGAGACAAGGAACAGCCATGCTTATTGAAGAGGGCCCACTGAAGAAGAGGAGAGAGCAAAGGTATTAAGGTATCAGTGGGAATTATGGTAGGTATTATGGGAAGAGCTCTGAACAGACCTGGGATTTGCGATGGTGAGCAGAGAGGTATAACCACAGCAAATGCAAAAGAGAGCCAAGGCTACTGCGATGGAGAGATACGCATGGTATGGGATGAAAGTGCATGTAGAACCAAAGATTTTCATATAACTCCTCTAATCTATGCAGCCTTCTGAAATGTGTGATAACACTTAATTATCCACTTCACAGTCACTGTCCTTCATCTGCATTATCTGCTTTAACTAATTGGTATTATTCCAGCACGTCTCATATATTTGCTATATATGGATATATATTTGCACACAAATATATGGAATACAAAAATTAGTATTATCATTATACTTTTTATACATTTCACACAAGATCACTACTGATGTCACTGTCAGGAAAGAAAAGATTTTTTTTTTCCCTCAAACCTTGAACAGATATATAGACCAGATGTTTTCAGCAAAAATACTCTACAATATTCGTATCTCTCCATTATTTCCATTATTTCTGGAGATATTTTCATATCTCCATTATTTCCTGGCACATTTTTTAACCTACTTTAGAACACAGAGAGTATTTCTATAATGAAGAAAGATCAGGCCTTGTAAACGCTTCCAAGCCTTTTCGACTATTTCAGATAAAATTTCTATTCAAAACACAATGCTACATAGCTCTGTCTATTTAAACATAACAGCCTCTTGAGCTTCTCTTACAATGGCAGGTAAGAGTTCTTTTGAGAAGAAATAACAATTTTCTAATGAAATCTTGAAAAACATGTCAAACAAAACCAAAAGCTGCTCTGCAGACCACCAACATTAACATACCACTTTAACAAGATTTAGATTTAAGAGATCTTTACAGAGCCATCTTGCAAATGAGAACTTTCCCACTATCTACTACTGCAATTCCTAGCACTGAAATCATTTTCTAAAATGTTAATGGAATAGTTAAAGGTCTATAGGCTTTCTGTAAAAAAAAAAATAAATTAAAAAAGAGCAGTTCACATTTGAATTTTAACTCCAAACTGGTCCCCTTAACATTTTTCAAACATACAGAAAGAATCCCCCTTCTTTGATACCGTTGCTGCTCATAGTAGGAGAGCTACTTGAAAATAGTCCCTCAGACGTGCTGATCTAAGCACCATCTTTTGAGTTCCAAGGCCATCCATTTCCCTGGAAAAAGATGCAGGATGTCATTTTCTTTAGGCATCACCAGATTAGCACTAAATTTATGCCTTGTCACTTCCTGGCTGCCTCTTGCAAGCTTTGAAGTCACCTGAGCTGCAGCAAGGGTCAGAGCCTGGCAGCAGCTTTATGAATTCAGTAAATTTGCATTGAGGTTAGCCGAACAAAGAGCAGTGATTGCTCCTCACTACAGACCACACAAAGCAAGCCAACACAGCCCAGTAAACATGGTGCTGTCTTTGTACTGGGCCACTGGCTTTGCGTTCTGCTCCTAACGCAGGCATCAGGACTTACCAGGATTTGTCTGCACTTGCCTTGGCCTGCCTGGAGATTTGTTTTAGTATTCAACAGCAACGGTTTGCTGATCAAATGACTACTGCCTGCTATGTCCCAGCTGTAGCTTAGCTTTGTACAATCATGTGGTACAACAGTTATTGTTATATGTGTCTCTGTAACTAACACAGCAATAAATAGCAGGTATTTTGTGTTAAATGGACTACTTCATGTGCTGGAATAAAAAGCAGAGAAGGGGGTAGAGACACGGAACAACTGCAGAGGGCTAGAAAGACACACGATGATACAGGCCCAGTGCTACCAACAACTCACCTGCTATGCTGCACACCACTGCAGAGTAAATCTGGATGGATTAACATGGATTTGCAAGACAGTGAAGAACAAACTGTAGAATGCATTGGCAAACACATAAAAATGACCCAAGTAGAGCAAAGAGGAAGAAACTACAAACATCAGCATCATCCCGATGATGCCAGTGGAGGGCTCAGGACGCTGGTGACTGGCCATATCCCTCCCTGCTGCCAGATAAAGCCACCTGCCTTGGAAGGGTGAGCAGAGGGAGAGCAGAGACTGCAAAGTCTGTACATTTAGCATTTTGACTGTAATACAAAACATAAAAATTACTGTAACTGTAATTTGACCATTAATAATTCTTTGATTGCACCGTTAAGTCTTTCACTAGACTGACAGCAAATTCCTGACTCCGCAGTGATCATTCCTTCTGTTCATAACAAAACCTTCAGTAAAACAAATTCAAGCAACCCATTTGAAGCCTGGATGCAATGAAGTGGTGAGAAGAGGCTCTCATATTTGGAAGGAAAGGGGATGTAGCTGGATGCACCAGTAGCTATTTTCTCTGAGGAGACACATAGTTGCGTTTTTACAGTCCCTCAGCAGCTGGAGGGTGAGGACCACGCTGCAAACATGGGAGATGAACGTGGAAGAACTTCAGGCTGAAAAGAACATAGCTGGCATATGGGAGCCCCAACTGGCTTTGCTCCCTCACAGCCTCCATAAAGAAAAGAACGAGTTCAGAATAAAGTTTATTTACTGTCCCCTAAATAGGGGGACAATGTATTACTAGGAAAGGGAATAGCAAGCAGTTTTGTTTATATACACATACAGCATGCTCTCTTCACCTCACTAATTCCCAGTATCCAATTTTCACAAAAGTGTTTCAGCCTTTGGGGTGTTTGCTCACAGCAATCGGAGTGTACACAACTCTTCTCCATTACTGAAAGGCTACATCGCAAATCACACTTGCCCTTTTCTGCTACAGCACTGGTCCCTTCACTCAGCCTCTTCTATTTCCTTCTTCCAAACGCCCCAACCATATCATTTAGAGCTGCTTACACAGGGAAATGTCATTACACACACTTTCACTTGTTATTCTGATATTCTAGGCATAAATTTATTTTCAGTAAATCTGGGCTTTCCTGTTCCCCGTCACTGCTGATAAAAAGCAGAAATTAAAATCTATTTCAGGAAACAGGGTGAAGGTGCTTCTAATTCCTGATTAAGTTTTAATTTCACATTATCTATGGTAATGCAGTTTGAAGGAAATTACTATCATCTTACACAGAAACAAAGCAGCTTGCCTCTTCATACTTCACTTGCTTATAACATTGTCATGCTTTGATGAGCACACCCCAGGAAGCTAACCCACAAAAAAGGTGATATTATTAGGCAAAAAAAAAAAAAAACAACACTGAGAGGACCAATTTCTCTATAGTTCCTGAAACACCAAGCTCACACACTTCAGTCTTGCTATTTTCAAACAACTGCTTTATTACTGATATAAAATTCATGGCACTGACACAAACACTGCTGTGGAACAAAATTTGAGTAGGAGCTTTGAGAAGCAGCCTCTCAGAATTAGTTATCAACTCATCCTCCCGCTCCACAGCAATCACTGCTACATCAGACATGCCAGGTCCTGATGCACCACAGTTCAGAGTTTAAGATACTAATTTAAACCATGTGCAGTTTCAATTCAAGTTAATACCTCAGGGGTGTGAACTCTAATTAGGAAGAAGCTGGCACACATTCAGTTCCATTGCCCTTGCATGGTGCTATGTCTTAAAAACACTCTGAATAAACCAACAGCACAAGCGTTTTTTGCATTTTCTCCATCAGGTACTGTGGTAGAACAACCAAATGTCCTTTCTGTTCTGGTTCTGCCTTTTTTTTTTTTCTTAAAATCTTACAAGAAGTAGAGTCTAACAAAAAAAAACAAACACCTTTAAACATTTGGTTTGCTGTGGTGTTAATGAACTTAGTTACGACATCAGAAGGTATTTCATTTACATGCTTCCTACGATCAGTCACACCACGTTCGTATTTAGCAAGCTGTCCTAAAAAAAAAGAACAAACAAGAAATATCAGAGAACATACACATTGTAATAAAAAAGTTGTCTTTTTTTTTTTTTTTTTTAATTGCTGCATTCTCCAAAACTGCAAGCTTACTGACTCTAAAGCACAAACTTTGATTTTGTGTGTTGTTCATTTCCAGCATTCATTCTCTTTGGTTCTCCTGCAGCCTGTGGCAGCTCAGGCACACGTCTTCGGGCCCTCCACCAGGTTACTGGGATGACCACAAGTGGTGGACAGAGAAGCTGGCAGCAGACAAAGAGCAGTCCACACACAGCAAGCACCAAAATGAATTGGAAAGCCCAAGGCCTTCTTGCAAGGGAAGTGAGTAACATCTGAGGATTGTGACACTGAAACAGAAGCAAAGGAGAAGTAGCAAAGCCCACAAGCCAGCTGTGGGACTGTTGTTCATACGTTCCCACACACTAGCAGGGAGAAAGAATCCCCCAATTCACCAAAAAGGTTGGTGAATCAAAATTAACAACCAAAGCTTCTCTATCAAATTCACCAGTAGTGTCAACTTATATTTAGCCTCTAACTCGACACCTCTGGCCAAAATGGCCAGCACTACGCGTCTTTAGAACTAGATGTCCCAGCACACCTGATTCATCTTAGATTGCCATGTATTCTCCTATGACACCTCCTGAGATAGATGAAGTTTTCCATAAAAGGATGTTTATTTCAAATGACAAATCAAAACTAACACAAACAATTTGGTTGAATGAAATATCCCCAAAATACATTTAGCCTGTTGATTTTTTTCAATTCTACTATCAAACCACGCTCCCATTTAATCACCAGTGGTCTGTAACATGAATTCCACACCCCATGCACTGTTATATGGAAAAACTGCAATGAAAATAGGAAGGGTCCAAGAGTAAAACTGTTTTCTTTCAATATACATATTGAGGTGTGATTTATTTTAATGCTCTTTTTAATTGCAGCTATTAAAAATACTCTGTTCTCACCAGCCCTGCAAAGCGCAGGGCAAGGGTTAAGACTAGCAGCAATCCCAGAGAAGGTGCAAGGGCAGGGGGAAGGGAACCAGGTCTACTTTTAGTTTATCTCAAGATCTTCATTCCTCAGACAAACATTCTCATCACACAGAACAGGCTTTTCTGGCCTCAAAAATAAAACCTAAAGAAAACAATTCTTCTATTTCTCAGCATTAATAACATGACAAGTCATTTGATTTTCTGCACTGTTTCCTGTAGAACATGCAGAACTTTTGCTAGCTTTGTTCTACGATAAATTAATCAATTCTCAACAATACCTGTTTTAGGCAACTGAGGAAAATCAAGGATTGTGTCCTGAATAGTTTTAACCCAGTTTCTAGATGCTGGGTATGCTGAACAATGACACAACTTGGTTTAGCAGTGAGACTGCAATACTTAGAAGTAACTATTCCCTATTAAACAGCAGTTATCTAACAGGTATCTGGTGAATTAAAATAAATAGGAAATGTTGGCCTTGTTCTTTATAGCTCTCTCTCACATTTTAAGTCAATTGAATATTCACACATTGCGTTTTCACATCCAGCCTTGACTGTGAGCACGCCCAGATTACATCTACCCACAACAGCAACACTGAGTTCATCACAAAGCTTGCAGTTCCCATGACTGCCAGTCCCTGATTAAAGAGTGACTCTATAAAATGCACAGTGCTGGAAGCATCTACTAAAATTGCTGTGTTATCTTCTCAAAATTGTTGACACGACTCATGACTTACAAGTTGATATATAGCGAGGCAATTCTGTGCAACACCAAGTATATGAAAACTTCCAATTTACATTAAAAAAATAGAAGTAAAGCTGTAATAGCATCCGACTGGAATTTGATTAAATGCCCACGATCAGTATCATGAGACTTGGAAAACAACATGTGCTGGAACACTGTGCTACTAATATGCAAGACAGGTAGCCCCAAGCAACAGACTGCCTTAAAAAAAAAAAAAGCACAAAGGTAAAATGTTTTTAGATACAGTTATGTATAAAGACGATTCCTATTCTTTTGACCTAGATCTCATAATAGGATCGTGAAGCTTCTGCTCTGCTCTTTTTCTAGTTTCCCTGATGCTGCTACGATTTTAAAGCATTCACCTGAGGAAAGATTCTGGCAACTGGAGGTCTGTCTTACTGTGCTTTGTGACACCAGAAAGGGGAACTTGAAAGAAATTTACATTTCTGATTTCCTCAGGGCTCCCTGCTTCATGAAAATGCTGAATTGTGACTGTGCAGCTAAAAGGAAAAAAATAATTTTAATCATCTAAACAGTCTCAGTCTGACCAAATCACCACCTCTGTTTTGTAACTCAGAGTTACATGGCCGCAATCAACCAGCAAGTTGATACCTGCTTATTAGAAAAACTTGAGAGCAAAGCTTCCCTTTTAATCGCTTGTCCTCTAACTCCATCGGTCTTTTGCTCTTGATTATTCAGCAGAAAAGATATAAAGCTATTGTCCTTCCCTGAGACCAAAGCCTAGCACAGCCTATAATCCCGTGATTGACATTTGCACAAGGCAGGCTGAAATAACAAGATTGAAATTCCTCAGGCATCTTAACTCCTATTTCACAGGTGAGTGAATTACTGAGCTACTACATAAGCAGGAGAACCGAAGCTTTAAAGCAGAGCTAGTTGTTCACAGCAAGAGGCAAAAACCCAAACACTTGAAATTGATGACCTGAACTCACAATCTCACCTTGGCATCAAACTCTGAGCTGCAGTTGGCACTGATTGTATGGCAAAAGCAGCATTTTGGGCAGTCCCACTCCTTCAGTATTTTGTACTCCTTGGCTAAGGCATGCCTTCCAGCCTCTTCTTCTTTACCTTTGTGTACTTGGGTTTATAAATGCTCTTCTCAAACATAAATTCTGCTCATTCAATGATTTAGCTAGCTTCCTGTAAGCCGGAAGGAGTTGCAGAACTGGGCAGCATGTTAGGTCACTCCAGCCTCTTCTGGATCTAGGCTTATGGCCAGTGGTCAGGCTTACAGCTTCTGGCAGATGTTGTGAGTCATCTTGCGAGGAGGTCTTAAAAATCAAAGAGCTGCCACAGTAATTCAGATCAAATACCTATCTAGGCCAGTACCATACCACTAGGTGACAAACATATGTTTAGAGATAAGTATAGAAGTGGATCGCTCTATATTAGGAAAAAATTACATGGCTGTGCTTCAGCAAACTCTTGGGAAGTCGAACTGCACCTGTGCTATAATACCCTTAAAAGCTACTGATGGTTCTAGTATCCAGCCTTATCCTTCTTATTTTCATTTATAATTTGGCCTCTACAACATATGGCAGACACATTCTGTTGTTTGTACTGCATAAAAAAATATTTTTGTATTAAAGTCATCTCTGTGTACCATTGTTTTGTAATGAAAAACAGCAAGTTACTCATTATTCACACTCTGTACCAGTTCTGATTTTTCAGGCACGTCTACAAGATATTGCCTAACCATCTTTACAGGTCTGAAAGACACTGATCATAAATGAAGTTGTCCCATATCCCTGATCACCTTTAGCGTCTCCTCCTTCGAGCAATTTCTTGTTCTACAACATCATTTTTGAGCTGGTTAAGATGAGAGCGATGTACCATGAGCACAAATATAAAGAACTATTTACATAGTAGCATGACTTGTTTTAAATTTATGATTAGCACTCAAACATTTCAATGGCTGTGCCAAAAAATAAGCTGTGCCAAACTCATCTACTCAGGGGTTTTCTTAGTATGAATATTTAAATTGTTCCTAAATGCCTCCACCATTTTTGCCCATTTATTTTTAAATCAGCCTCCTCTCACACGAGTGCTTTTCAGCAGTTATACTGTGAACCAGACATTTTGCTCTGCTCAGGATTAAGAATTGTTTCTCTTCTTGCAGTGTCTGTTTGTATTCCCAGAAACAGCCCTCCTCTGTAGAGTTTAACAATCATTCAGAATTACACCTTGTTATAGTTAATTTGCAGAGTTCTTCCACCCACAGATTTTTCCTTCTCGGCTGTGACTAAGGCTCCCTGCACAGTCGGTCAAATCAGTAAGAACGCTAAAACAAGTTCCATGTACCAAGCACCATGGAACTGCAACCCACAAAGACAAATAATCTTTTGAGGCTGCTAATCCTTAACATGCTCCACTGTGATAATGATCACTTCTCCAGCTACTCCACCGCTGTCACCAGCGCACAGCTCGCTCCCTACGACAAAATCCCCTTCTGTTCATCACAGTTACAAGGTCCTGCATCACCAGCCTCCTTTAAAGCAGAAATACAAGTTCATTCATGTTAGTGTACAGTATTGTGTTTCATTTGTCTTGTTTAAATAAAGTTGTTTTGCTGTGTACCTTACTTATCTACATCATAACTGGCATTCTTTCAATTACTTTCTACCTGCGTTGTAGTTGCTTATTTTGCCTTATTTTCTTCAGGGATTCAGTTCTCTTTCTACAAGATGCATGACCTCAAACTGTCCGAATGTCCCACGCCAAAGGCAGCAAGTGACCGCTGGCTACTCCCACTCTGGTAGGGGGGAGAAATAAAACCTGCAGTCTTAGGGCACTTTCACAGTTCCCTTTTAAATGACAGCTCGAACCCAGCCTGGCTCCCTGCCCACAGTTCCACAGGACAAATCCAGACCAAAGCCCAAGCTTCTGAAGTCTCTTAAAAGGAATTCAGAATTTTACACCAGTCTGAATTTTGCTTTCACAAGCGTCTAGGCAGGGAAGTCCTGAATCAAAAGCAGCTCTGTACAGCAAAGAGCTGTTTCTTTCTTAAGCGTGCTGGAAGAGGAAGGACCCATCCTGCTCTCCGGGCTGCATGCACCCCGTTGAAAACACAGCTCAATTATGCATTTCCTCCTCTTACCGCAAGCTCGCAGACAGCCGGTCACAGAAGCACTGCAGTCACATGCATCTGCAAGCTCAGAGCAACCACCTAGAAAGCTCTTCTCTAAGTGCTTGGTACAAACCCTTGCATGCAGCTCAGCCTACGAAGATAGAATAACAACACGTAGAGGTGAGCAGCAGCAGAAGGCAGCGAGCAAACAACCAAACAGGAGAGTTACTGTGATGAGGGAAGAGAAACTGAAGAAACAGATCAGTTAAGAAAAAGAGCCCCAAGAGAGAATTTTCTTTAGACCCGTAAATACAAGAAAAACATCACTAAAACAATTTGAAAATTACTAAACAATTGACTTCAGTATCAGAATTTAAGATGGAGATATTGTACTTAGTTCTGGCTCTTATCTCTACAACAACAGAGATATTAAACCTTTTTCCTCAGGGCTAGGAAAATATAATTGACCTTTAACTGTGGAGCTCTCCCTTCCATTTTTCAGAACCTGCAAACAAAGCATTGACAATAGCTCAAGGCAATTGAAGCCCTTGATGCTTTCAGTCTCCTCCATTTAAATTACTGACTTTTAATTGACTAACCTTAGCTGAGGAAAAACAGTATCAAGAAACATTATCTCACAGAAGTCTGTTCTGTGGTTTGCCTTTAACCAACAGGTTCAAGATAGGTTGTCTTTAGCATTAACGTGACTTCATTATGCAGGACTCTGAGATCAAAGCCAAAAACATGCCAGCTGGGTTGGTGGACAAAACCAAAACGTGTGGTATTTAAATGTGTGCCCTGTTTTCATCATAGCATTTCCAAATAGGTAACCTGAATTTAAAACTGTACACACAACTCAAACAAGTTTCTGTATTTACAGATTTTCACTTTGAAACTTAACAGACATCTTTTTCAGCCCAGAAGCTTATTCCCAATGACTTCCATTAAACACAGAGGTTTCTTCTGTCTGCTCCAGCAGATAAAAATTGCTGCAATTACGCTCTGTAACGTATGCTTTATTATGCCGTGCTTCTTTCCAGCCCATTCTCCACAGACATCCTGCATATGATCAAAGAGAAATCCACTCAAATCCACAAAGGGAGCTCGTCCTAAAAGGGGAGCTACTGCTGGGGTAGCGAAGGGGGCACAGGAGGAAGAATATTGCCAAAGCTCTGCCGACTTTAAGCAGCACCACCCCTCTTTCAGCGTGCTCTAACACGACTGCTGAACAGATTAAACGGGAGAAAGGAGAAAGCGAGGGTAAGGGTCATGAAAAACAGAGTACAGACAGGAAAACCAGGAAGCAAGGATAGTTATCACCTTAAATATATGAAAGCCAATGGTATTTTAAAGGTCTGAATACTGGGAACTGTAAAGGCAGGTGGAAAGGCCATTTTTTTGTTGCTTCAAATCTCAGTATCTTTTGAAACCTGTTTTTAAATAGTCTTAACAAAATATGGCCCCAATCCCAAAGTCCTGGTAGTAAATTAGAACAGAATTAGTTATTGATTATTAGAATACAGGCTAGATTACAAGGATAAGAGCTGGGCACAATTACAACAGGAATCATCAGTAAGAAAAAGAAACGATTACCAATCTAACTGCTGCATAACAACACTTTTGTTAACCATCCCATCCCTTTTTTCTGTACAGAACTGAGATCACCTCACTTGCTTTCCTTAGATATTGGCATAACGTGGGGTACTAGCCTTCTGAATCTTTCCTAGTCCTCTTTAAAAGCTATTAAAAATTAACATGACTTTCTCCGGCAGTCTTCAGTGAATCATTCCAAGACCGAAAAAAAATAATGCTGACACTTTTGACACCGTTCTTAAATTCTGAATTTAAATTATTATCTTTGCTTCATATCACACCATTCAGGACAGAAAGCAACTGCCCTCAAAGCTGTACAAAACCAAACAGAAGTAGAACAATTCTCCTCGACCAGCTCTTTTCCACAGCATTTCTCTCAATACAATGCAACATGTCATCATGTAGAAGACTGCCTCTGTCTCAAGCTTGTGTTAGAAGGAGGTTACATATGGAAGAACGACGACTTGTCATGAGCTCACAGCTATGCACATTGGTTAAGAAAAGCACAAAATCATATTTCAGGTGACTCCCCCCAGCCCTGTGGAAGAAGGCACCTCTATCAATCGACTGGACTCACTGTTTATTTCTGAACAGACAAGAGTTTGAGAAAGCTTGAGAGCATTACAAAAATGAGGAGGTACTGCACAGAAGTGTCCTTCAAAGGCAAAGTTTGCTTGTAAGAGCTCTTCTTGCACAGGCCTGTGCCGACAAGCAACAAGGCACCTGACAGTAAGTTTTAAGTTAGCATTTACAGAGTCTTACAGTCCCTGAACACGTCACAATTGATGGGCAGATACAGGACTACCTCAAACTTCACAGGTGCAAGGTCATTCTCTATAGGAAGCCTTAGAGGTATCCAGGTAGCCTTTGATCAGCTAACAATCCACCCAGCAAACACCTACGTGCATGGGAACTCCCTGATAGAGGCTGCTCTTAAAAACACAACTTAGCTGTCACAGTGGCCATAGTACAAAATGATTATTTTGTTTAAGCACAACAAATGCACACGAGAAAGCATTAAAATAGTTCTGTAATATCCTGACACATCAGCTTTCTAGTCTTCCTCACATATTTAGATCCAGGCTTCCTTCAAAGGATTAAAACAGTAACATGTATAGAATGTAAAAGTTGTGTGTACATATATATGGGCGTGGGTGTGTGAGCATACACACACACCATACAGTAGACGATATTAAAAAGTAGTAGTATTTTCAGAAGACAGAGAAGGAAAAGGAAGCTAGATAAGGCTTACTGCCTAAAGCTCATTGTCCGTCTTAAGCAATTACAGCCAGAGACTGAACTGTTCTCATTTTCAGTAGAGATATGGATTTACTCTTTTATTACAGATCATAAGAAAACAAACAGGTCGGCACTCTGTGAACATACTCAAAATAGCCGTGTGCTTACAAGGAGCATGTGCGGCTTCCACTACTGCCCTACAGTTCATTAGTTAACGGAGAAGTCCGCGCTGCCTCTAGCTTCTGTCGTGAAAAGATGGCAACACCAAAGACTTCAACCCTTGAAAAACAGGAGTGGAATTTAAAGCAAAAATCTGCTTTTAAATACAAAATCTTAAGTCTCTTAAGGATAACTAATAAACTTAGCTAACAAGGTATTGTGTCTGTTCCACAGCAGGACCAGCAGTTCTCTACATGAGGAAACAGAGATAGTTCAGTCTAACGCAATGTTTTGAAAAAATGCTCTCATCATCTCACCCTTCTACTGCTTTAATGGAATTCCTAACTTTGCTAGGCACATTTCCTTCTACAACACAAAATACTACAAACGGTGCTTGAGACTGAACACTAGCTTTGAGAAGAGTCACACTGTAAGACAGCAACAAAAAAGTTGGATATCTAGCACAGCTGTGAGAGCAGGTTCCTTTCCAGGTTTTACTTCTGTCCTTTGTCCAGATAATCTACAGCTACCAAAAAGAACTGTTTGTGCACCCTCCAGCTTTTCTTCCCTCCCCACACACTAAATCTTTATAATGGTCAAGAAGGATATTTAGGACACGGTCAAGGAGCCAAGTAATAAAGGAATTCTTTCTTTCATGTTAACACGTGTGAATTCAATCAGGCTATCCAAAACTAAACACTGAGCCAAATCACATTATTTTTGTCAAACCAAATCAAGTTTATTATACCGTCTGACATTCTAATTTATTCAGTAAAGATTTCCAATATGTATCTTCAAACTGTAGTTTAAAAAAAAAGAAGCCAATAACTTCCAGTCTGTCCTTATTTTGATAACGAAAGGAAAAGAGACATGTTTATATTTCAAATTCCACACCCGGACCTTGTCCACAAAATTTATTACCATCCTGCTCCGTAGTTAGAGAAGAACAAGTTAAACAAAACAAACATGCACTGCAGAACAAGTGGCCCTGTCCTTTGTCTTAAGTAACAGCCCAACAGCTCATCTCAATATGATCTGAAACACAAAATGTAGGCATTTTCCCTCCCCAACCAATGCACTCTTGTTCAGGAGTATTGTACTGAACTTCATTTTCCTTAATAAGACTGTTATAACATGTTATTTCATCAAAGAGAGTTATTACAAATGAGATTAAAGTGCCAGGATGGTTTCTATAATCACTGCCTGTTCAAAAAGGAACAAACCTTGGAAGATTTTCCTGATCAGGTAATTCTTTGATAATAGATGTGCTTATATGACAATCACAGAATGGTGTGGGTTGGAAGTGTCCTTAAGGATCACCCAGTTCCACTCCCCTGCCATGGGCAGGGACACCTCCCACCAGCCCAGGCTGCCCAAAGCCCCATCCAGCCTGGCCTTGGGCACTGCCAGGGATGGGGCATCCACAGCTTCTCTGGGCAGCCGGTACCAGGGCCTCACCACCCTCAGAGTGAGTAATCTCCTCCTAACCTCTAACCTAGATCTCTTCTTGATTAGTTTAAAGCCATTCCCCCTTGTCCTGATCTGATTGATCAAAAAGCTGCTCTCTGACCAACTGTCGCTCCCCCCGAGGGACAGTGCTTGTCACCAGCCTCCACCTGGACGCAGAGCCATTGACCACCACACTCTGGGTGCAACCTTCAAGCCAAATCCTTACCCACTAAGTGGTCCACCCGTCAAATCCATCCATCTGCATTTTGGAGATCAGGGTGTTACGTGGGACTGTGTCAAAGGCCTTGTAGAAGCCGAGGTAGATGTTCTTCCCTTGTCAACTGATGCAGTCACTCCGTTGCAGAAGGCCACCAGTTTGGTCAGGCAGGATTTGCCCTTGGTGAAGCTGTGCTGGCTGTCTCGGATCACCTCCTTGTCCTGCGTGTGCTCTGCATTGCTTCCAGGAGGATCTGTTCCACTATCTTCCCAGGCACAGAGGTGAGGCTCACCAGTTTGTAGTCCCCCAGATCCTCCTTTCCAATATTTTTAAAAATGGCAGTGATGTTTCCCTTTTTCCAATCACCAGGGACTTCACCTGGACTTCTTAAATATGATGGAGAGAGGCTTGGCAGCTCCATCAGCCCGTTCCCTCAGGACCCCGGCTGCATGGCATCAGGCCCCACAGGCTTGTACCTGTTCAGTGTCATCAGGTGGTCTTGAACCTGCTCACAGAGCAGTGGGAGGGACTGTTCCACCCAGCCTTCACCTAGGAGCTCAGGGAAAATAACCACGGGTTCACGGTCAGTAATTACTGTCAACACAAAAATCTGCAAGACCTCAGCAGCATATTAGAAGTTCTGGAGCCATTCCCATTTCAGAAATCAGGTTGATTAGAGCTATGGGATATTTTCTTCCTAGATGACACCAGAAGGTGTCAGAAGTCAAAATGAACACACCTAGTAATACACACGTGCTGCTTTACACTGAAATTTGCTTTAGATTCTATTGGATTCCACAAAAAAAAAAAGTCTTTGATAGCTGTTTTATTATGACATTACAAAGGTGAACACTAGACTCACTCAGGCATTCAAGCTCAAGCATGTCAGAACTCCTACTCACATTTCTGTAATCAATATATGCAATTATTTACTTCTTTACAGAAGAATTGTATTATCTCTATGCTATTAAAATCAACTTTGTTTCTCTCAGCCGAATCCTTCTCTATGTTGTACTCTTTAAGAGGGTACAATCTTAAGCACCTGAAGCCTACACACACTGAGTGGGCAAATAACCAAGATAAACACTTGTAGCCTTGTGGTACACACAGCTTAATGAAATCTTAACAAAAATTGACAGAAATAGGAAAATAAAGCTCTGACTAAAATATTCGTAGCAAGAAGACAAAAGGTTATCTAGAAAGAAGCCAAGGATAACAATCCCATCAAAATCACATTTTGAGTATATAACCCAATCCGACACTGAGAGTGGACTTAAATTGATCCATCCCAGGATAGGATGGATGTCTAGGATATCCACATACTGCAGCCTCAGACCACTAGCAGTCAAAAAAATATACAGAAAAATGCAAATAAACAAAACACATTTTCCATATACATACCCTTGAAAAAAAAAAAAAAAGTGAATGAAAAGGATTGGAGGGTTTTCAAAAGTTCTGCAAGCAAAAAATAATTTAAGCCAATGATAGTCACCATAACACTGTGCAAGAGGGTATTTTTTTTTCCCCTCCTCAAAGAGGGACTCTCATTAAGAGAAAGTTGAGAAGCACTGTGCTAGAGAAACATTGACAAGCAAAAGTGGATCATTTTCAGGCACAAAGGTACAACAATGATGTCATATATCCGAAAACCTTGATAGCTGTGCAATACCTACTGGCCCCAAGAAGTTAGTTATATGGAAGCATGCAGTAGAGAAATCTGGCACTTCCGAAGTTCGCTAAGATACATATCCCTCACCACTTCAAAGAAGTATCACATGGTCATCACGACCTGTTCAGAAGTACTGCTAAAGACGAAACCAAAAATCTACTCTATGAGAAAACTGAAAAGATGATCTTAATTTCTGGACTTAAGCATTTGATGGCCAGGCTTGGTAATCTTAAAGGTCTTTTCCAACCTAAAACTTCCTGTGATTTGCACTGACGTATTCAACACATGAATCAATCCTCTCTCCATACATCCATAAGCTTCACGTTATCATCTGGATCTTTCTACATGCAAAAAACTCTGTCCTTTAACTTTGGGCAGAAGTTTACTTTAAACGTTTAATACACAAACATCTTATTGCATATGGCTTCTGCCACATTCATTTACACAGAGTCGAGCAAAATAAAAACAATCCAAGACAGAGATTTGTTCTAGCTGAAGCCAATACCAGTCTGACTAAAAAGAAGAGCTTATCACTCTGATGAATGCAAAACTTAAGACGTACCTCAGGGCACCTCTTACAGGCGCCCAGGCGCTACCAGTGCTAAATAAAGGACAGCAAACACACTTGCCTATCTGTAAGCGAGTTTACCTCCAAACACGGGCATGGGCATCTGTTGAAAATGCTGCTTCACAGACCTCTCTTAATGCAGATCTCACTTCTAAGGAGAAATAATTCACAGAGGACCAGAACTAACCATTTTGATTAATCTTCTGCCTGACTCAGAAAATACATAAATAGTTTGCACACGCTGCATGAGAGTCCATTTATTATTACCAGAAGCAAATGCTAACCATAATTTTTAAATAGTGAGATATTACTCTTTTTCAGCAGTCTGGGTGACTGAATGTGAAGTGAGGCTGTACCAGCTATATTTTATTATTACATACAATTTTAGATATAGTCTTAATCCAAGACAAAGTGCTTTCGCTTCAGAACATGAGTCATTTACCTTCTACTTTCTTATTTTTCCCACCTATTACCAAAGTAATCTGGATTCACCAGTTCTCGTTCCTGACTTAAGGGGGTCAATGCCGAGCAGTCCCAGGATTGATCTCGCGGCCTTCCATGGCAATCAAGGTCATACCAGACAAAAAGCTATTCAGCGTCAAAGAGCACTGTAATTTCTTCTTGTGTCATCATCCTAATATTATTCAAACAAAAGCCTGCAAGTAAGTTACAATGTGATGTAGCTCTCCTAGCCAATTCTAGGAGAGGAATCCTGCAGCTCCTTTGAAGCACATTGTTACCAGCAACAATGGAAGTTGCTCTATAAAGCTACAACCCAACAGAGAAGAGCATTTAAAAAAAAAAAAAAAAAGCAGCTTTGGATTCAAAACTGAGTCACAATTAAGTAATTCACTACTTGGAAGTTACGTTACAGAATTTGTGCCCCCCAGATATCCGCATTTTCATTCACATGATGCACACCACAATCACTGTAGAGCTCTAACACACTCGTATACGCTGTAACAGCTGGAATAAAAAAAAAAGGCTAAGAACTGGATAAAACAGACACTTCTGATGAGATCTCTTTTCTGAAATAACGTTCACTTTACGGTGGGGGCCTAAACCACGTATTGCGCTACATACAGAGAGACTTGAAATCTTGCAAGGAGTTTCCCAAGAAGCATAAAACAGAGTAGGAGGTCTCAATACCACACATGTGGTTTGAGAGAAAAGAAAGCAAACACAGCAGAAAAGAAATGATGGCTCCGATGTCTACCACAGCAAAACCACCGTTTCCCGAGGCAACTGAACAGATTGGGCCACTGCATCTGGAAATGCCGACTCAGTATGGGCGAGTGGCCAGCTCCTGACTGAGCACCCTGACTGAACAGTGGCCAGTTTCTTCAAACATAAAGAGTACCAGCTCTGTGCTTACTGAAAGGAAACTTTTGACAGACTCATTCAGCAAGACATCCCACTGCAGCCCTGGTTTAAAAAAATGTAACAGTAATCATTAAACACTATGATCTAACTAGACTAAAAAGTTATTAATAATCTGCTGGTTAAGACTCTACGAAAGCTACAAAACCCTAGAGGTTTTTATAGGAATCTAGAGTTCCTGTAAAATTTGACACATTTCTGTTTTCAAAGTGGTAAAACCAAACCACGTAATGTTACAAACTGACTTTCAGAAAGGTTTCGGGAAACAATAGAACCAACCCAATCGCATTGTGTATATTGTGCCCAAGATTTATTTCCGTTGCAATAATTCCAACTTCACACCACCAGAAGTGTAACATGGCATCTGTGTGACACTGGAGGAAAGAGCAGCAGAACGGGGTGCAGACCACATTACAGCCTGACGACCACTACCACAGAACTTCATCCTGCGCTGGTTTCACCTGTCTCACAAGGAGAAAGCTCACTTATGGTAACTAAAAAAAGTAAATGAATACTGGGATCAGGTGGAGGTTATTATTTCTTCCTAAAGAAATCAAAAAGAAAAGGACCTTACGCTTCAATTACTTTCTCTAACACGTAGCCATACCCTTACCCCATCACATACAAGTGCCCATCGGTTACATCCAGCTATGTCATTTTCTGTAACACGTAGCCAAACCTTTACCCCATCACACAGACGTGCTCATGGTTACATCCAGCTCCCCTGGTCCTAGGATGGGGCAAGCAGGAGGAGAGGGGAGCGCGGGGCAGAACCAAGAAGGGCCCCCAAGGGACAACACAAAGCCAGGAGGCTGTCACGCGTCCTAAGCCACCGGTAAGGTCTCCGTGAACCAAACGCAGCGCAAGAAGCACGAAAGGCTGCGAGGAGAGAAACTAAACCGGGGAAAACTCCAACGCCGCCTCATCCCAGGAGGGGCTCCGAGGAAAGAGGCGCCCGAGCGGGAGCACGACGGAGACGGGCGTGAGCTTAAAAACGGGTGTAAGAGAGTGAGAACAGACGGGGAACGCGAAGCCAGGCGGGCGAAACACCACGATCTCTGCCAGCACCCGCCACAGGCGCCTCAATAACATAAAACGCGGCTGGGGCGAGGGCAGGGGCGGGCAGGGGCAGATGGCGGCACACGGGGGGAGGGGCTCGGAAAGGGCCAGGAGGAGGCGGCGGCGACAAGGACAGGCCGGGCCCGGAGCCGCCGAGGGGCTGGGGCCGAGGAGGAGCCGCGGGGGCCGTTACGGGGCGCAGCCGAACGCGGGGGAAGGAGGCGGGGAGCGGGGGGGGGGTCCCGTACTCACTTCTTGTGGGGCGGCTTCTCCCTCCTGCCCGCCGCCGCCGGCTGCTTGGGCCGCCGCCTGCGGGCCTGCAGGGCCAGCACTGCGCGAGGAGAGAAGAACAACCGGGAGACGGCGTTAAGCACAGCGGCTGGGGCTGCCCTGCCTTGCCAGACACCCCCCCGGCCCCAAAACCCCCTCTCCCGCCGCGCTACCTTTGCGCGAGTTCATCGCCCCGCGCCGCACGCTCCGGCCGGACTCGAACCTGGGTCCTTAGCGCCGCGCCCTGCCCGGCCCTGCCCTGCCCGGCCCTGCCCTGCCCTGCCCCTGCCGCGTCCCCGCGCCGGGCACCGGCCGGCAGCAGCGGCCCCGCCCCGCCCCGCTCGGTGCCGGCCCCCAGTGCGCAGGCGCGGGCGGGCTGGCGGCGGGGCCGGGGCCGGAAAGGCGGGGGCGGGGCGGTGGCAGGTGGCGGCGGGAGCGCACCTGAGGCGAGGCGAGGCGAGGGGCGGCCCCTGGGTGGCAGCGGCTGGGCTCCGCTTGGCTTGGTGTTGATGAGTTATTGTCGTTATTTGGGGGTGCGCCCCGCGCTGGGATGCTGGAAACTTTGTGGCAGCTTGTTCTAATAAAGAATTATTTCGTAGAATTATGAATAAAGACCTCCAGTATCATCTGACACAACCGCCCCTACCACCACAATCACCCAGTAACCGTGTCCCCAAGCACCACCTAAGTATTTGTGTGAAATCTGGCGCTCGTGCCACAGATCCCCAAGCACACGGTTCTGAGGGATTTCAGGGAAGGGATGGAGATGTGCAGGGCTCCCTGAGCTCAGAAAGAGGCAGCTCTGCCCTCCACCAGCAGCCACCTCCAGGGGTCCACCCTTGGGTGTCCCTGAGGGGGTTGTTCAGCTAGTAGCCGAGTGAAGCCACCCAAACACCACCCTCATCATCCCTGTGCTGCTCCGTGCTCAGGGTCATGGCAAAGGAAGGATGAGAGGAGCCCCACAGCCCTGGAAGTGCCCCTGTGCCTCCCCAGCAGCCGCCCGGGGCTAGGTCAGCCTCAGCTTATCGGGAACTGCGGGGTCAGGTGCCAGAAGCAATTAACCTCATGACACAAATCCAGGGAAATTAGATTTCCTTAATTCTGATTCTCACTAAGTTATTTGCCACGACTGACAACTCTACAAGTTTTTTTCTTCCCGCAGACTACGACAGTAACGTGGCATCACGGTGCCCACGAAGCCGGATGCTATTTGGATATGGCCTAGTTCTGACCTGTTGAAAGCTGTCATCTATTTCTGCTGCACATAGCACGCCTTGATTTTTGACACTTGTTCTGACTTTGAAATTTCATGTACTCACAATTTCTAATTATGCTTGATGCTGAACATGATCTGGGTCAGACTGAGAACTCCAGTGTGAGTGTGAGGCTTGTCTCACCTCTCTTTTATCTGCGTGTGGGACTGGAATTCAAAGGCATAATAATGAAAGATAACAGCGGATGGTCACTAAATTTCAAGGCAGAACTGCCTCCCTAAATGGCAAGCCAAAGAATGCACAAGGATGAAGATCTAAAGGGAGCTGTGGTCAAGGTCTTGTGAGAGTGAAGAGAAGCAATAATCACTAGTCTTAAGTAATTGGATCGTAGAGATTTCAGCTAGACAGAAAATTGAATCCGTAGCTTTGGTTAGTTCAGCTTGGAAATGGGACAGGAACAGAAATACAAAGCTAGACAGCTCAGAGAGGACATACCACAATGTGTAATACATTTTCATCTGGCTAGGGAGCCTGGTGAACAGAAAACAATGGAGCCATGAAGTTTCTGAACTCCAACTCTTCTCTGCCAACATGAGGCACCACAGCTGCATTTCTAAATCAACACATTTTCTGTTTTCCATCCTCCATAATAAAGGAAGATGGAAAAAAAAATAATAATCCATGCTGGTATGTTATGCATCTGCCTTTTTGTGGTTAGTCTTTTAGTGATAGTTCAGCGTGATGGATCAGCCAACAGATGGCTGTACTGGAATGTTGAAGTCTTTCTTCTTAGAAATTATAGATACATGAAAATTAAGAATAGTTGGATGTAAGAAAGAAAATTACATATCTACCCTTTGGTTTTAGGCTAATTTTAATTTCATTGGTTCAGTTGTGCCTTTGTATGAATGCCTGTGCCTGTACAGACAATGGTAGAAATGAGCAGCTGATGATGGAGAAATGGTGAGACTATTCTTTTTTTATTATTTATTTTCAGTGGCAGTGCTGGCTTCAAGTTATCTTTTAGGTTTGGCTGTAGAGCAAAAATCATATTAGGGCCCCAAACATCTTTTCAGCTACTCATGTGCAATTCTATTTACTTCAGTGGGAGATTTATATGTAGAACTGATTGGAAAATTGGGTCTTAGGTAACTGTGAACTTTGCTTACATCAGCAGGGTTACAAATTCACCAAATCTGACATCAGGAAGGAATTTTCCTCATGAGCATAATGTCAGCAACATAATCAGGCTTGGGAACAATTTATTAGTGAACAGAGAAGGAGTTATGTTAGTACCAGGTGAGTGTATTCCACCCAGTCAATGTCTCTGTATTCAATGAACACGTATTCCTGATTTTTGTTGTGATTTTTTTTTTTCCTGAAAAGCTGCTTGGATAATGCTCATGAAGAAGTGAAAAAAGTGAACTGAGACTCTATGTATGTATAGAGAGGATTACCATGTGCAATTAACTAAACTGAAGAGTAAATTAAGGTAAATAGAGGCTAAATGTATTTCAGGAAAAAAAAAATGTATTTCTCAGACTCTTGAGAATCTAACTCCATGAGAGCCCAAGCTGTAAGTGAAAATTAAATATATATATATATATATATATATATACAGAAAATTGAAGAAATAATTCATGGCACTTGGATTGCCCGGACTATGTCTTTTTGAATCCGCTCATTTCAGTGAAATTCTTCATCCTAATTTCAGTATGTCTTATTGTATGCAACCTTTACCTTTTACAAAAATAGATGATGAATAAAGAGAGAAGACCAGAAAGCAAAAGAAGATGTTTGCAAAAATCAATGAACAACATAAAGAACAGTGGACTAGGTCAGAATGCAACTGTTTCTGGCTGCCTCTCTTTGAACATAATACGGGAACAGGTGCCTGTTCTATTACAAGGATTACCGCAGACCTCATTCACAGTGGGGAAGGGCACTGTGAGATTTAGGTAATATGACCTTCACAGAAAGGAGTAACATCAGATTTAGGTGATCTCGGGTGCAAACATCAGGGGAGGGAAAGGAGAAAATAACAGATTATGGGATGATATTTTACTTCTTTATAATGTTGTTCAGACCAGACATCTGAAACCCCACAGATGTTTGGTTTCTTTTCTTTCCACCCGTCTTTGAAATATCCCACTTACACAAGAAGACATTAACTTTTCAGACATGAATGAAATATGTTTGTACAGAATAAGAAGTAATCTAGCAGCAATCCTGTAAGCATGATAGTCTGCTTTCTGAGAATAATTCACAATTCTTCCCTGAGCAGAGAGATGTTGGAAGCTTTCGCCCTAATTTCTGTACCAATTCCTTTCAGCGTTACATTTCCCAGTGTGTGGTAGTGTGCTCTCTGAATTGCACTTTCTCAGAAATTCGGGTATTAGCTAATTGCATGCTGCTTTTGCACAGAATGGAACAGACAAGAAATATCGCATAAGGCAGAGGGAGAAAAAAAAAACGTTGGGTGGTGGAGAGTTCTTATTAATATGCAAGTCCAGCCTTCTCATCCTCTCGCCTTTCATGTTTGTCTCTTGTTCCGTCAGTTCCCACCCCCATTCCACATTTCTTTAAGTATGATGCACTAGTGTGTGCATACTAACAATGAGTCTGTCCTCTTGTTCACTTAAAGAATTTTCTGGCTGCCAACGCACTGTTTTTTTTTCCCCCTCTAGGATTTAAACAAAACAAAGAGAACAATTCTCTGCTTAGTTTTGAGCAACAGAGACAAAGATAGGAAGTATTTACCAACAGCAACTAATAAAGTGTGTTTGTTTTTAAAGGCAGGAGGACTGTTGGCTCATCACAGCGTGAGTGTAACTCCAGTTAACAGGAGGAGCAATGAACACATTAAACAAGGAAAGCAGAACTGTTATCTTGGAAACATAACTGGAGAAAAATATAGCAGGAAGCAAGAGTTGGAATTTCCAGAAAACAAAACAAAACAAACAAAACAGGAGGTCAGAAATTCCTGAATTCACATTCCTGGCTCATTCACTGATTCATTGTGTTCTTCCTAAAGCAAATTACATGACTCATCCGATTTCATCTTCATCTACAAAATGGTATAGTGTATGCCAGCAGCACAGAGTTAACATTGGTAGAGAATTCTTGTTTATCAAGTACATTGGGATTAATAATAAAAGAAGAAAGACACCAAGTTCAAAGCAGACTGGCTTAACACCAATTTGACATCAAATTAAAAACTTACCTGTGCCTAGAAATAGCTGCATCAACCCAGATATGCATTGTACTAGTGTAAAATAGGGCATGAACTGGCATGACTTAACTCAGACCTGAAAGAGGATTAAAATAGACTGTGGCAATGTTTTTATGATAACATTTCTTCTGTGTTTAGTCAATCTAGTGTTGAAGTACCCAGATTTCTGGAATCACTCACCGAGTCTTTCCTTCCTCCTTTACTTCCAGCAGGCTCCTGAACACTCAGTTAAACTTCCTCCTGTGTCCTGTCTTAAATGTCATTATTATCCCCCTCTCCTCCTGTTTCCCAGCTCTTTACCCAGCTTGCCCTTCTCATTTCAACCTCCCTCATCTTCTTGTTCCAATCTATTACCTTTTTTGTCTCTGTTTTAATCAGTTGGGTTCTTCCTTCATGCCGATTACATGTCAGCAAGGGATGAGAGGATCACCAGAAGATGAGTGACTGCTCCCAGATTCCTGACCAAACACATCACAAGCAATTATAGGGAAAGTTCCTCAACAGTGATGCAGCTGTGGTTTGGGCTCATGCCTACTCTTTCGCTCTGAATGGCAGCTATGCAGTCTGGTCATGCCTGTGAGAGATTTCTCTGCTACGTGAGCGTGGAATACTCAGAGACTTAAGTATTAAAGTCTAACATGTCACTATCCAACATGTGCAGAATACCATTCTACAAAGCCTCATAATCTGGCCCCATTTGAGGAGATTTTCATCAGTTCTTGCAAAGCCACATCTTTGGTATTAAGGCCTTCTTCTAAGAAGTCTTAGCTAAGAAATCTCCCTACTCAGAGTTAGGGATCGTCAACCAGTGGGACGAGAATTCATTAGAAATCAGATGTGGGCTTACCCAGTTTCCTCTTCTGTTGGCTTGGACTACACAAACAGTAGTCACAATAGAAACAACAAGGCACAGCCTGTGAGCTCAGTGTAAGAGGAAGCAATTGACTCATTTTTTCTTGAAGAATAAAGCCTCTTTCTTCCCCACAACCTCCTCTGTACTTTTACTTGATATAGGATGTTTTCTCAGCCCTCAAAAAAACAGACACCAGTAGGATGATGCCATGATGATGCCATGTTATGTCAGCAGTGCCCCAGGTGTCCTTTCCTCAACAATTCCTTCAGTGTGACATAGCTCCAGTGCCCTTACCAATACCTCTCTGGGTGATGAATAACCACTGCCCTGCTGTGCTGCACCTCAGCAAGGACCAGGGCTCCTTTATGAAGTTTCAGGTTTCCATGCACTCTGAAATAAACTCCTGTTAGTGGAGTTAGTGGAGTGGCCAGTAAAGAAGCACTGGCCAAACTGGTTTATCTGGGCACGGTTTGAGAACTTCATCCAGACAGCACAATAAACTTGTCCTGTTTTGTAGGAGGCAACCATTTGGTAAATGATGGCTCAGTTACATAGGCAACATGCATCAGTGGCTACAGTACACTACTGTTTACCATTAAAGCACAGAATAGAGCTGCTTTTGCTTAATTAGGCTTGATTACATATAAAGTAGTCAAGGAACTACTGCGCTAGAGGGGCATTTCAAAGAGGTATCTCAGGATTCTTTTAGTATGATCAAAACATCCCTCTTCAAAATGTATGAATTATTTCATTACTCGGTATGGGATATTTCATCCCATATGATTAAAATTTTACAAAGTTAGCAGTAACAGGATCTTACAAAGTGAAATGTCAGCCAGCTTCAATGGTCGTTAGCATTAACAGCCTGGTTCGTAACATCTGTGAACTAACCATGCAGTTTCATTCTATCTGGATACGCCTGTGCCATATCTATACCATATAAAACAGCAACATGAATTTTTTAAAGTAGAAAATGTCACAGCTAATCATTAAAAGAGAACTGGCTCGGTTTGTTAGCTAAGCAGTATTTCTTTCCAGCCTTCACAAAGGACACTCATGAATAAACTTTGTTAGTTTCAAAGAACTGAATAAAGACTGATTATCCACCTCTAGGCACTCGAAATTCCCCGTGCTCCTACTATAAGATGCATAACATCAAATAACAGTGAAAATATTCTAAACAGTCAGCTATGTTTTCATTCAAAGCACAGAGAACTAATCCAGTGCAATGCGCCTTGTGCATTGTTAGAAATGAATTCAGTGGGCTTGATTTTTCGGTTTTGATTTAATCATGTTTTACACCCACTTTGCTGTTCATTGTAGTCACATAAATGACTGTGGTGGGAAATATTCATGTTTGCACCTTCAGAGCTGCAAAACTTTATAGTAAACTTTAAGAATGTAAATATTGTCACTAAAGAGTATGCATTAATTGCATTATTTACTCAAGCCAGGCCTTTAAAATCACTACACTATAAAACTACATTCCCACAATACGTCCATCCATCTAAAGTAACTTCTCAGTATCAGGATTTTTACCCACATTACCAAGCACTCACGACTTTACTAGGTGGGCTGCCCTGATAGAGAGTAGCTCTGAGAGATATGCACAAAATGCTCAGAACCATGAACAAAACTAAAGGACTATGGCACAAACACTAGGTACAAAAATGCTACTGGGAATTCAATAAGCTGCTAAATCCAGTGTGTGTGCTCAGAGCATGCCTCCTGGATTTCCAGGAGAACAGAGGGTGCCTTTTCCATCTCTTCCTCTGAACTGTAGCGTGGAACCCAAGTGCAAATATAATGTTGTTAATGGTTTTGTCCACACACTGATTTATCTAATTACTCTTCTGGTTATATCATCTTTGTATGACCTGTTCAAAACTTCAGATAAGGCTCCCCTGGCTCTTCTTTCTTTCCCCAAATAATACATAGTTCAAGGTCAATAATTCAATTATAAACTAAAGCACTGTGTGAAATAGAATTGGGAATCTACCTGCAAATAAGAAAAATATTCAAGAATCCTATTTGCGGTGAAATTAACAGTAATCTGAATGGTAATGGAAATCTGCATTGCCAGCATAGCATTCCCCTTTTTTCTAGAGCCAGCCTGGTCCCCATGTAAAAAAGTACATCTGTCTGAGTGGTCTTCACTTTAGGAATTTGTGGTGGGCTATCCTCTTCTTAACTCTGAAATTCCTTAGGCAGTTGAAGATAACAGAATCACAGAGAGCTGAGGCTGGCAGGGCCCTCTGGAGCCCGCTGCTCCCACCCCTGCCCAAGCAGGGACACCCAGAGCAGGCTGCCCAGGACCACGTCCAGGTGGCTTCTGAAAGTCTCCAAGGAGGAGACCCCACAGCCTACAGGACTACATCTGTAGACGCTGCTGAGATCCCCTGAGCTTCTGCAGGCTGAGTGCCAGCTCCCCCAGCCTCCCCTCAGAGGAGAGGTGCTCCAGTCCCACCACCTTGGTAGCCCTCCATTGGGCTCCTTCCACTGTGCCCACATCAATCCTGCACTTGGGGGCCCAGAACTGGACACAGCCTCACCAGGGCTGAGTGGAAGGATCACCTCTCTCCACCTGCTGGCAACACTTTGCCTCATGTAGCCCAGGATACTGCTGCTGTGAATGCGTGTCCCTTGTATATTACATACAGTCTGGTAAACATCTGCTCTGCAGCTTACTGGGCATGGGGGAAAACACAACTCAAAGAACAATACTTGATTTTGTAACTTGTGTTCTCCAGCTTCCCAGTTGTTCTTTAAATTATTGGCAACCATTTCTTCTTTCTTCCTAGTTCCTTTTTCAGTAGTAAATTCATGTTAGACCTGTATCCAAAGCTTATTTGCAGCAGGTTATCCCTGAATCATTATTTTCTTGATTTTGTTTTTTTGTTAAGTGTTTTTTCTGGATCACGGTCATTTTCACCAAATATGTATCTAATTTTTCCCACAGAAAGAAGGAAAAAAACAAAACAAAACAAAACAACAACAACAAAAAAAACCACCCCTGTAATGATTTGTATCATACTAAGCCTTAAATTAATATTTTATGTGCTTAGTATGCCTTCATTTCATCTCTCTCTTCCGCTTAGAAACAGTTCTACTCCATGCTGCCAGTCTACAGAGCCTACAGTATTTCATATTAATGTATTCTTACACAGAAATTGTGATGACTGGGAGGATGGTCCCAGTCC
Organism: Anas platyrhynchos; assembly: GCF_047663525.1. Taxonomy (NCBI): domain Eukaryota; kingdom Metazoa; phylum Chordata; class Aves; order Anseriformes; family Anatidae; genus Anas; species Anas platyrhynchos. Next base: position 14,304,489 of record NC_092587.1, read on the forward strand.
CTCAACAAGGGATGAAAGGGATGCTTACCAGCTAGGGTTTCAAGCAGCAGTGCCATGAGAATATATTAATCAGCTGGAGGTCCCAGACTGGAAGAAGGAACAATTTTTCCCAGCATCTGGTAGAAGGCTATTATAATCTGGTGCCCAATTAGCAAGGCACTGAATGGAAAGAGCTAATAAGCTGTAGAGCACACACTGGAAGAGAGCTCTCTCCAGCAGTTTTGCTGACCACCATGATTTTCTCATATTTTAATCATTTGCAAGACTCTTCAAGCAGCAACATGGAAAATATGCAGGTGAACATTAACAGGATACTGAATTGAGATGCCAAGGCTAGCTAAAAATAAATGTGCTTCTTATCTTTTTTGGCTGGAAAGCATGCTGTGAACTAAAAGTGACAGAAGACCAAGCACAGCAAGCACAAAATGCCTTCTTCACTTAATACACGTGGGACTTGTCATGCCTGCTCCCTGCAACAGTGCTTCAATGCTAGTACCAGTGTAGTGCTCTGCTCACAGAATTTAGCTGTTACAGATAAAAAAGATATGCCCCTGGTTCTTGCTAAGCCTTCTAATCCCAGCTTTGAATAAGTTTAATAGTTATCAGTTAAACCCTTGCTAGAGTAAATCGTTAATTGCATTGGTAAATTTTCCCCAGCTGGGATTTATGTGCACATACCCACATAGAATAAGGGGCCCAAGGGGAAAAAGGAGAGAGAGAAGTGATGCCACTTCTGTCCTTGGTGAAAGGAAGGCCATACTATACCAACTTCTATCCCCCCACCCCAACAATAATACCTGCACTGGCTATGCTTTTTTCTACCCATAAAAAAGAACAAACCTTTTACCTGGTGGCACTGTCATCAGTTCTCTTTCTACTTGAGTCCATCCTCTTATAAATCCATGGTCACAGCACAGATTCTCTGTCCATTTGGCTGCTCTGAGGTTACCACTTCGCTACCTCTGCTGCTGGCCTTTCCTGCAGTACAGCCCTTTTTGCCCCAATCTAAAATCTGAGACGAACCATTCTGCCTCAAAAGCTGCCCAGTCTGATTGTGCCAGCAGATGCATTTGCAGCTTCTAATTTTCTTGTCCTGGCACTGAATTACTCCCTGCTTGATCTTTTCCTCCTCAAATTTACAAGTAATCATCTGTAAGTATGTGCCATCCCAAATGACCTGCTTTGCTGTGCTCACCCCACAGGACTACCTGAGGGTTGTGCAAGTCTCCATTTGGCTCACAGTGCTGGAACACAGCTGTCCCTGCGAGTATCGTTTTGCATTGCTTGATTGAAATAGCTGTACAGAAACTCAGCAACTCATGTGAAGACAGGGACTTAAACTGCTGTATGGTCCCTCATATTAAGGAGGTAAATGGAAAATGAAGAAGTAAGCAGGTAAAAATAGAGCTTGCCTTGAAGTGTGGGGGTCCCTGGAGTAATACCTGAGCACACATGCCATCAGCCACGTTCACATTGCAAAATAGATGGGATGGATATCAAGCAGGCAAAACTTGCCTTTAATTTATCCCCTTGGCTATGATGATAGGACTAGACTCAGAGGACTTCAAGAACATTTCCTAACCTGACTTCTTCAGGAAGAGACCACAAGGTATGAAAGCGTAGCTCACATTTCCTTTTCCGTCCTATTTTCATACCTCAGCAGCCTTGTGTGACCTTTTATAACTCAGAAGAAATTGTCCAGCTTTTCATCATAGCCTAGTAATTTTACTTTTCTGTCATCAGGGCCAAACATGAGTTCCCAAATATAATTTTTGAGATGCCCACTGCAGACAAAGATACAAGTACGAGGTGCGTAAGCAGGTTTTTGGTAGCTTCTAATGACCCATCTTGGCTCATAGCAGCAGCTGGTTACTGGTGTCCTGTGGCTACTGTGGGCTAAATTATTGAATTATTGATTTAATAAACTAGAAAATTAGCAGGATACACTGCTGGAGAAACCAAAGCTAGCTAGTTAAAGTTGGCTTAAATTTGTTAGCACAAACTGCAGTTACACAGGACCTGCAGAGCAGAGAACTGGTTCTGTGTCCATGCAGTCCTCCATGAAGTGAGACATTGTGGGTTCCTAGGCCAGCAGACCACCAATTAGATCTGAAATTCAGGACCCAGATCCCACAGCTACACCGAAATGCAATCCAGCCATGCTCAGCCTTCACCACCTGGTTTTGATGGGTGGAACGAGCAGCAGGCATGAGGCCAGGCAGCAGCTGTCCCACGCTCTGGTCCCAGCTCCTATCCAAAGCACTGCAGGACCAGGGGCAGGGCATATTGTGCAGCACAACTCTTCTGCGCTTTAGGCAGGACTCGAGAACGTTTAGATTACATTAGACAAATAATTAGTTGTTTACTGTGTGCGTAAAATATGATTTTCTCCTAGTTTAACCACACTGCTTAATCATGCCTCCCCAGCACAGACATTTCAGCCTCTTTCCATGTTTTTCTTGAAGCAGTGTATCATTGATTTCCTCAGTTAGCCAACTCAGACACTCAGCCACAGTTTTTTTATTCAAACAGAATTTAATTAGATTGGAAAATCATCCTTTTGTATGCCCAAAGATATTGAACCTAAACAGAAGTATGTGGCCAATTGCTCTCCCCTGCATGCGTAATCCAGCTCCCAACACAGTCGTTTGGAAATGCCAGCAAATGCTAGCACCAGAACTTTTGCAAATGTCACATGCTTGAAGATAAGTGCTTAAAGTTTTAACTCTGAATAACTTATTCATTTCATAACTCATTTAACCTCTTTCTAAATTATAATCTTATGTGGTGTTTTTTTGTTTTGTTTTGTTTTGTTTTTCTGAAGTTGAAATTTATTTATTTGTACTGAGTGCAAGAAATCCAATACTCTAAACTAATTAAATTATCTAAGTGAGTCATCCCAAAAGCTACTCTAATTACTATTTTACTCCTTTTATTTCCCCCTCTTAGGATTGCATGAATCTTTCCTTACCTTTGTTTTTTTTTTTCTAAAAAACCAACATTTCTATGAAGGGTTAGTCTCCATCTGATAATTTTTGACTTCGTCCAATTTCAAATGAATCCGGAAAAAGTTAGAATTTTCCAAGTTTCTACGAAGATACCAAGATTAGACACTAACAATGTTCCCAGGAGAGGAAAGGAAGGAGAACACAGGAGCCTATTTGGCAGGAGCTGCTGCATCCTCACCAGTGACTGAAGCCCATTCTGCTACTGTGGTCCAGGCAACACGTAGAAAAAGGGTAAGCAAAGAGCAAAGATTGTGTCTAGGATGTACAAATGAGCTTGGAATATTGCGAGATTGTGGTGGGGCATCTGAAATATAGAAGAGAGCTGAGTATTGGCAGGAAGTGCAGGAGGTAAGGAAGACTGGGAGAATATTTTGGTGACATAACAGTAGGAAGATGTTGGGGACATGGGATATTGGTTTAACAAAAAGCAATTTTCATTATTTTTTCTACTTATGAAACAAAGCAGTGGTTTGATAAGGCCAGCACTTGCTTAGCCCTTTTGAATGGAACCTGTCTGTACCTTAATTGCCAAATCATTTCAAAATGGAACTTCAGACAGGGGTTTCTAAGTCTTTTCTTAAAAATGTACCCGTTGCATGTGAATGAATATTTAGAATTAGAAGAAGCTGGTATACATGATCATGTAATCTGTACACCGCCCTGGGATTTCTGTATCTTTTTCAAACTTGAGAAAATAAGGTTTTGCACATCAGGAGTTCTGGTTTCCAAATTTGATAAGTTTGAGTAATCAGAAGGAAGTTGGTTCAAATGTTATCAGATTTCTTTTCAGCTTATGATCATATCATGACTTATAAATAGGAGTATTTTTAAAAAAATATTGAGCCTTAAACCTTGATCCTTATTGAGTGATGCAAGAGAAATTACAGGGTAATAAACGTAAGGTAATACTTTCTCATTTGCACCTTGTTCAATTCTTCCCAGTTAGTTTTTTTTCAGACTAGTTGGCCTGCACTCTTCCCAATGTCTAAATTCTGTTCACATTGTTGCCAATGTGCCTGTCAAATAATGACAGGTCTTTGTGGGTATTCTTTAAATACATAAAGTATTCTTAAAGTAAGGCTGTCTCTGAGCATGTTGGTATCCTGGAGCCCAAGTCATGTGGCTTGCCCTTGTCATGTCTGCAGTTTTGGTAAAAATTATGAGAAATCCTATCACCAGCACCTAATTTCTTTTAACTTGTGTGCAGCACTGTGAGCTGGTTCCCTTAACCTACCAGGAACTGATTGAGTTTTCCTTGAACTCCCCAGGGCAGAACGCTTCTAAAAATCTGCCTGCAGTGTGTTGTAGAGTATTTGTTTTTTCTCAGTATCATATCAATGGCAAGTACTGTAAGCTGCTAGAGGATGCAGCTGTTGCCCATACATCGGTAAGTGCATTTTATGGAAATACAGACTTCGTATGGAATCTTCCTTTGGAGGGACCTCTTCTGATTGTATCCTAAGTGAGTATATGATTGAGCAGCTGTGTAGGAGGAGGCTTTAAGATACAGGAAGAAACCTTTGTGGTTTATTAGACTATATAGTTATGAGTGAGAGCGAATGTGTTACTTGGAGATGTAATGCATTGGTCCAAGAGAATCATGTTCCAATTGCTGCTCTACCCTCAACTGTGCTTCTGTAGTAGGAAAACTAAGAGCAAGAAGATGAGTAGAACTTTTGTATACAGACCAGTGATGGCTAACAACGGTTCCAAAACTTAATGGACCTATGTGAAGAACAGTCTACCCTAGTAGGAAAGAGTGTCTACTAGTCTACTCTAGTAGGAAAGAGTGTGTCTTCAGAAGTAGGAAAGTCACTGTGTGGAAACTGGCCACTATGGCCCCTGTGTGATCTTACAGTTCAGTGGTGAGCCACAGTGTTACTGTGGAGGTTGTTTACTTAGTATGGGTATCGTGATTGTCAAAGAACGGGACTTGCATGCAGTGTTGGAGAGATTTTTTTCACATTTTCTCAATTTGTGAAGGGCAGTTCCAGACCCTATTGTAGGGAGGAGTGTAGAGCCAAATAGCTGCTGATTAATGCCTTCTGTTTTGTGCCTGATGAATTTTATGGATTACAGTGAATAAAAGGCTAATTTGTCTCCTAAAGCATATATTGATATAAATGTGATCATTTTCTGCGCTAGGTAACTTGGGTTAATAGAGTGTTGTTTCAGTGCATTGTGTTTCTCACATGTTCTGTCAGTATCAATAATGTCTTTGTGTGGCCTGCACTTCCTATTCATTTCAAATGGGTGAGCAGCAATAAGCCCTTCAACAAATAGATATTTCTTAAGCTGTCAACCTCAAAGCCTGAATAACCTACAGATGAGTGCAGCCAGGCCTGCCAACTGGAAACAAGAAGCACTTCTAAAAATGTAGAGCAGCTTACAAACCAAACAAACCTTAAAAGTTAGGTTCAACTGCAACTCAGCTGTAGTTCCTGAAAACATTAATACACAAAAGAACGAAGGCAGCATCAGTGCCTGGTATCAGCTCTCTGCTTTTCTGCTTTTCTCTCTTTTCCCTTCCTGCTTCCATGCATAGCACAACACGCTACAGGCATACAATGGGGAAGGGCTGCAGGGTTCCCTGAATTGTTCTGGTTAGCTTTCTCTACATGTGGCTGCCAACTCAGTGCACCAAACAGATTACAGAAAGGCTTGAAGATATTTCATTGTCTTCCCAAGAGGCTGAAGCAGCATCAGAGCAAGAAGCAGGTGTTCTTCACTCCATAAAGAGGCATGAATACGCATGGCTAACATCACTATGGTTTTGGCTCTTCCCTTCAGCTTTGACCTGTAAGAAACTGTTGAAATTCTTAGGTCACACTTATACCTGAATTTGAAAAGATAATGCCATTTCCTTAGGTGCTTTTCCTCCATAATCTCCATTCTTTCAAGCTACTTTTTCTCTCCCCTCCTCTTTTTCTGCAGCAATTTAGAAGTCTCTGCTGAACATTGGATGTAATGCTTGCTGCACATTTCCTTTTGGTCCTCTGTGGCATCGTGCATGCACTGAGGCTAGACAGCAAAATGCCCTGGCCCTCCAACCTGGAGCCTCAGACTGCAAGGACAGGCCAGTCATTTTCTGGGTGTAAGCAGTAGAAATAGACTTCCCTCCCACCGGCTTCCAGAGTATAAAGCTATCAATCACAACTTTATCACGGTATATTTTTTACCCTGGCCTACATCCACAGGTAGAAGGCAAGTGTTGATTATGGTAACAACAGAAAAAAATTCACAATACATTATTTTACTAATTCACATATTAGCTTTAAGAAAGGCATCTTACTCCAGGAGGAAGCAATATGACTGTCAGTGAAGCAGCTATCAGGGAAGAGAAAATAAAGAGCTGAGTTTATTAGTCAGGGCTGTCTGTCTGTCTTGGCAATTCATCAAAAACATGCGTATTTTGGAAGCCTCTGAATGAAAGTGAAAAAAAAAAAAGTGTCTTTTCAGTCTTGGAAGAGGAGAGTGTCTTTCCAAGGATACAGTGGTGCTTTTTAGAAGACTGTGCAACGTGTCTGTCAATGGAAGGCTCTTTTCAGAGCAAAGCTTGCTCCACCACTGCAGGTAGCTACTGACTAACGTTACTGACTGACTCAAATCCTTGTTGCCTGAAAAATCTGTAAATACAATCTGTTTAGTGTGGGCAAAAATCAGGGGAAAACACACATAAATTGCTTTAGCGAGCACTTTTTGAATGGTGCCTGTGAGCAGGACTCCTCCCTCAGCACCAGTTAGGGGGAGGAGGAAAGAGAACTGGCTGGGCTTTAGCATTGAGGGCTTGCTTGTCTGACTTATCCCAGCTGAAGCCAGGACTGGCCAACAGGACTTCAGCCAAAAGCACTATCATTCTCCTCTTCTCCCCTGTTTTTCCTATTCCACTCCAGCACAGAGTTTCCACAGAAACAGAGTAGCACAAACAGTGCAGTTTTGGGTGCCTTCCTGCAGAATTAAATGTTTAACAAAAGAGTCTGAAGAAAGTGTTGAGTAATTAACATCTCATTTTGGTGAAAAGCTTTATTAGAGCTTAGATTCAAAGGTTATCCGAATATGAAAAAAACATATTTGGAATTCCTCTTCCTCTCTCGACACTTTAAACCTTGTGCAGTAACTCCAGGGACTGCGTGACTATCTGGCAGCAGAAATACTAAACTAATATTCTAATTTATTGCTTAGGGATTTGTCAGATTTTTTTTTTTCTTTTTTTCTTTTCTTTTTTTTTTTTTTTTGCTACTTTTAATAGCAATATTGGCAAGTGTCTGATAAATAAATAAATAAATAAAATCAAGCAAACCACTGTAACAGGCCACGATATGGCTTGCTCCGTGTCCCACAGCCCAGCTTAGACTCAAAGCAGAATCCTTCCTACCATTGCCCTTCATAATTATAGGGTACTTTTTTAGGTTGAAACATACAGAAAGGTGGCTTCTGCACCTAGGATATACTGCATGTTCCCAATGGGCCCTCAGGCAGGTACCTGAGAGACCTGGTTCACTGAAAGGCTTACTTGAATTTTGCCACTGTTCCAGCCAGCCTCCTGACCTTCCAACTGTCTGTAAATAATTTCCCCATCAGAAAAATGTTGTCATGCCAGTCACTAAGCTCAGTGATTAAAAATTGGCAAGTACCTCTCATTCCATACAACAGGCACACTTTGCTGGGCTATTTTCAGGCTTCTGGTCCCCATCCTCAGCTGCACAGGAGAGCTTATTTGCACACTCACAGTGGTGATGTGCTGCCCCAGTGAATGCCCAGCTAACCAAGCTGCTGGGAAATGGCACTGTGGTGGAATACGTTCTTATTGCCATATCCGAAATCATGAGTGCTGACTGTACCCCTTCTGGGCAGTGGAGGGAAGCCAGCTGTGCTCCTTCTGGCAAGCAGCCAGGAGGACACAAGGATTGCTTTTGCCAGTGCTAATCAGTTTGGACAAATCCGCAAGAGAAAGAAGGATCAACAGGATCTCCAGATAGCAGGGAAGAGGAGGGTGATACAAGGGTGAAGGATTGCCTCTGTTCTGGATCTTATTGTCTGCAAACTCTGGGAAGAATTAGGCAAGGGATGCTATGATGTCACTACAGCCCAGAAGTTAGTCCAATGCAGGTATCGTGATTTTCTATATGGATGATGGGGAATGAGATTTTAAAGTAATTCACAGTCATGATTAAAATCATACCACAGGTATTGCCATAATCTATTTTAATTTCACATCTGTCAACCTTTGACATCAGTGCTGTGATTCAGAGAACGTTTTTAGTGGCCAGATCCAGTTGTGCAAAGGACAACGGGCGTTTTGCTGGTAGCTTAATAGCATATAAAATTTCACACCAATAACAGTGATCAAAGAAATGTCGTGGAAAACCAAGTGTGACAGCAGGCACAGACAGGGCAGGCAGGCACATAAAGAGCACATTCTGCTACCCAGCAGGGCAGCACTTCAGCAGCACAGCTCATTTTCTCGCTCCACTTTGCAGTCTTCTACTTTTCCTCCTGAGTGTGAGGCAGCAGCTGTGCTGCAGGAGATGATCCCAGCCAGCGCCGCTCAGTTCCCTCGCTGTTTTGTGGCCCTTGTGAGAGCAGCAGGAACAGCCAGCCCTGCTGGCAGGTAATGCTTCAGGCTCTGTGCCCTGTCTCGGCTGTTCTCCTCTTCCCATCCACGCAGCACTAGCCCAGGTACACAGAAAAAGCCTTTCAGCTCTTGGAGGAGAAAGGCCTCCTGAGATAATTATGGGTGGGGGCAGAAATATATAATTATCCCCCCAGCTCATATTCCTAGTACCTGCAACACTTGCTCTTCGTTGTCTTTGCAAAAATTGAACGCTGCCAGTCAAAAACATCTGATCTGTGGGCAGTGACATCCTGTTTTGTCTGCAGTGCTGCAAAGCTTTAGGCCATCACTGAACCGAACTTCTGACAGAAAAGCAAAAGGTACAAAAAGAAAATGTATTTCACGATTACCCCCCACATTCAATGGAAAGTTTTTACTTAATATTCCAGTCACAAACATTCTGAACTTAAAACTCCCCTGTACAGCACAGTACCTGATTATTTTGTTTACAGCTCTTTTTAAATAATTACATTTTTAGTGAGGAACTTGATCAAAAATCACCTCTGCCTAAAATTCCTACAGTATCTCTAGAAAAGATGTTTTTCTACCTCTCTCCTATTTCAGACTAATTGACCAAGGGATTTGGAGAGATGAACATGAAAAATAAGCAGCTTTTCATTTTTAAAACAGAATGGGGGTAGGGAAGAGGGGAAGTACAACTTAAAGGTGATGACCTATTTAAGCCTCAGTAATGGAAAAACTCTGAAAAACAGTATTGCCTTTATTTTGCAAATCTGTTTGATTGTTTTTGGACTGTTTTCAACATACTTCAAAGATACTTTCAACATACTTCTGATTGAAATTGCTTACCTTGAGCATTAAGTTCTCTATCACCCCCCCAAAACAGTTTTTCTCATAATACTGTAGATTTTGCATGCTAATGAATTATCACCTCCACTTTTTTCTTCATGCACGGCTTCAAAATAAGCATTAGCAATGCAAACAACCTACATATGAAAAATACATTAGGCTTTTAGAATTTCTTTCGTTTTAATTCTCTGTGGTGCTATTAGTGACATAGGTAAAAATCAGACCAGTTAAGTGTAAAGAGTGTAAAATTACAACTTATCAGCCTGATTGTCTGTGCCCTTGGGAAACTTAAAACTGAAGAGTGAGCGCAGTTATTGATGCTCTCTTTTATTAGTTTTTTTTCCAATGGATTGGGAACGGCTCAACTTTGTACCTTTGGGTTTTCAAAGAGCATGCCTGTAGGAGATTGACTCAATATGCTTTTTGCTTGTGTTCTCCTCCTAGCCAGAGTTATGCTCCCACCTGCCAATACGTGCTATCCTGATATCCCCTCCTGGGGAGCCTGAGCATAGGGAGCCATTATAAACTTGAACTTATTACAGGCCATAACTATTGTTGGTCATTATGTTTTTCAATGAAACAAACTTCCTTTAGGTTGCATTATTTAAGTTTCTATGGAAACATAACAATATTCACATTTTAATTTAGATTAAAATATTATTTTCATAATACCACCTGACTGGTATATTAAAACCATTCATAACTGAATAGTTGTTAAACCAACCAGGGGAAAAAATCAAGCTGAAGCTGCAGTCATATCATTATTTTCTTACAGTTTTGTATGTAAAAAAGGGCATTTGACTAAGGGAAAGAGAAAGTGGTGATGACTACATAGATGCCCTTTGCCAGCCTGCACATAGAAACCACGCTGGGGGCAGATCACAGCAGAACATGACTGGGTATACAATTTTTAAGGTCTGATGCTCTCTGCTTGTCAGGATGGCTCCATTTTATTTCAGAAACAGAACTAGATATTCCCTCCTTCCTGCCCCTGAGCTGTAGGAAGGCCAGTCTCAAGGATTTTGTCTGTAGATTATCAAACACAGACATATAGTTCTTTGATATGTTGGAGATTGCTACTGTTCTTGAGAAAGGAGTAATGAACTTTGCTGAATGTATTAGAAAACTTGAGAAATGCATAGTGATGATATTATTAGCTATTTACCTTGTGGTGGCACCTGCAGGTCCTTCAAAATTCTGGTTCTTCACTGTGTGAAACACTTCACGTCACTCCAAATTCTATTCAATCCAAGGTGATGGTAATGGATGGTACACGAACACAGTCAACAGGGAGAACTAACAGTAGGGTAATTACCATACCAAGCAGAGGTTGTAACATACAAGCTACTTAATTACTGACAAGGATTTTGTAGACAGAGAGGTGCTTAATGTAGGAATCTGGAGGAGGAAAAATAAGAGTTTTAGGGAACTTCTCTTGCACAAGATGAAAGAAGCAAGAAGCTATGTGAGAAGAAAGTTGGACTGATACATGGAAGAAGTCTTGCTGAAGGATCACCCCTGCAGATATTTTCAGCCAGATAATATCATGTCTCTGCCTGGGGAGGAGCAAGGGGCAACCTTTCAACACCTATGTACAGAAGCTACAGTAATTGGTGAGATGACAGCAATGTTCAAACAACACATGGCTCTTTTTTACATTTCCCCTACTGTGAAGGCAGCCTGGGAATTGAACAACAGTAGTCACAGCTCTGGATTCCTCAGCAATGCTGTACTCTGCCATGTCTATCACTGTGTCCAGTCCACCACTGACCTGTCTGCAGGAGCACACAAACCCCATCTCCCTCTACTGGTTTCTAGTAGGATATTTAATGTCCAAGTGAGAAGGGTGGTCAGGAAATACACTGAGGGCCAGTAATAAAGACACAGCTTTGATCCTCTAGACCAAATCAACCTGGCAAAAGAAAGCTCTGTGGATCCGTCTCCCTCCCAAGGATAGCCACAGATCTTTGCTCCTTCCTTTCTAAGTGCAACATGTGTTTCTTTAATATGGTCTTTTGTAAGCTAGCCACACAGCAATGCATGTATACGTGCATTTTTTTTTTTTTAATTTTTAAAATTCAAAAAATTAAAAAATTTGGATTTTTAAAATGCAAACCAAAGTACTCCACTTTATTGTCTCCCCTCTTGGAGCAGAGTAAGAAAGTAAGTTCCAGGGATGAGAAAATAAATCACTCATATACATGCAGCGCTGTAAGTCTCATCACACGTACATGTGATGAACAGAGTATGACTAGAGAATAAGTATAAGAAACTAGAAAGTGGCATTAACAGCCTTACAAAGAGGAAATATGAGGTTGGCTAGGATTATGATATACCACAAAGGGTCTTGAAAGTAGAGACAAATCCTATGTATTCAAGTTAATGATGAAGATGTTCTTTGCACTGCTGCTTACAGCAGAAAGGAGGGTGGACGCTGACATTCTGACCGAGTCAGAGGATACTTGTAGTACAGATCCACTTGGTTCTTATTTGGTTTTAAAATGGTGCCGTGATTTGAAATGGTGCTCAGACACGTCTGTGCCTGGGGACTGATGTTCAATTAGCACAATCTGCTGCGCAGCAGGAGAGTTCAGGAAGGCCACTGACTGCCTCACAGGCGTGACTCCCTGCCACTGACTCTAGCTGACTGGGGGAAATTATGCTTTTCTGTACTGTTGTTGTTCTTTTGAGGAGTTTATAGTGCGTTCTTGCCTGCTTCCCCTAGATGCTTCAAAGTATTTGTACTTGCAAAGGAAAACTTCAGCAGGCCAGAGGTGAAGGAAGGGTGTGCAGAGCAGCTGGCCCTGGGCAGCATGGCCTTTGCTGGGCTGCCCCAGCCAGGGACTCTTTTAATTATCCCGCTAATGACACCTCCCTGTGACAGCAGCTCCTTCCTTTTGCTCTGGAGGCAGCCCTGGATGCCCTGCCTGGAGCACAAATCCTGTGAGGAGCGGCTGAGGGCACTGGGGGTGTTTGGTCTGGAGCAGAGGAGGCTCAGGGCAGACCTTATTGCTCTCTGCAGCTACCTGAAAGGAAGCTGTGGGGAGCTGGGGGTCGGCCTCTTCTCACAGGGAACTGGTGACAGGACCAGAGGGAATGGCCTCGAGTTGTGCCAGGGGAGGTTCAGGCTGGCAATGAGGAGCCATTTCTGCTCAGAAAGAGCAGTCAGGCACTGGGACGGGTTGCCCAGGGAGGTGGTGGAGTCACCGTCCCTGGGGGTGTTCAAGGAGAGGTTGGACGTGGTGCTTGGGGACATGGGTTAGTGGTGGCATTGGTGGCAGGGGGTGGTTGGGCCAGGTGATCTCGGGGAGCTTCTCCAGCCCCAGCAATCCTCTGACTCCTCGGCTCTCCCCGTGGCCGGCGCCTGAGGCAGCCGCCGCCGCCCGCCCGCAGAGGCGCAGCCGGGAGCTGCGGCCGGGGCCCGCCCCCGTACACGCGGCGTGGAGCCGAGCTGGGCCCTCCTCCTCCTCCTCCTCCTCCTCCTCCTCCTCCTCTTCCTCCCCTTTCTCCTTCTCCTCCTCTTCCTCCTCCTCCTGGCCTGTCCTCCCGAGCCGCCGTGCGGGTAAGCGGCACCCCCATTCCCCAGCTCCCGGAGCCCTCCCCGTGCCCGCAGCATTTCCCTCCCCGTCCCGCCCGCCCCAGCCCTGGGCAGGAGGCGGCTGGAAGGACCGGGACCGTAACGGGGCCCCGGGCCCTCCCTGCCCGCCTCTTCCGGGGCCTGGCGCCGCCGCCACGCTCCCGGAGCCGCTCCCCGGGCTCCAAACCCCGCGGGGGCGCCGCTGGGGTAGGGCCGGGCTCGGCTCCCGGCCGCCTGCCGAGCTCGGCTCATCACCACCATCAGTATCGGTAACGGTACCGCGACCTGCTGCCATCGCGTTTTGCTCCCTGACAGGTCCCGTGCCCTGCCTGCTGGAGGAGCAAAGCCCCAGCGCCCGCTTGGTGCGGCAGGAAAGTCGGTGGCTATGCCAGGACCAGCTCCCTGCTGGGATTGCTGCAGAGCCTGGAGGAGCAGCTGCTGGCGGGGCAGAGGGCTGAGGCAGCTCAGCAGCTGTCAGGGAAATAAAATGCCTTTTTTCTGAAACCCCCTGCGCTGCGTGCCCCCACACCGCAGCCACTGCCAGCGGCTGCCCTGGTGCTGGTCGCAATTTTGGCACCAGGCGTGACCGGGCCGTGCCCGCTAACTTCAGAGCCTCCGCGGCCAACACTGAGTTCTTTTAGCCATTTGCATCATTTAGTACCTCAGCATTTACATATTTCCTTTAGAAACACGAGATTTGTCTTGCTGTCTCCTTCAGCAGCTGTTCCAGAAGATTTCAGCGTGCTCAATGTGGATTCGTTCACCATGCAAGGAGACTCAGAAGGTATCTAGAAGCCTTTTCCTCGCCAGTGCTTTATTGACAGCACCCCATGAATTTGGGAAGATACGAGTATCCAGAAATGCTGGTGAATTGCTTCTCTTGGGTATGATTTTTATAATAAGGATTTTATGTATATATTTTATGTATGTATATTTTTATATATTTTTGAGGACAACCTGAAAGTGATGCTTTCTGCTAGAAGTACACTGCTTTGTGGATTGTTTTGCTTTGTCACCCTTTTTCAGGTATCACATGTGCATTTTTATAAGTCTCTACATACTTCCTTTTTATTCCTTTTTTTTTTTTTTTTTTTTAGCTTCTGTTGTCAGTCCTTCATTTGAGCAAAACGTTTCAGATGTTCCTAAAAGTGGCTTTCCTGCCTATTTACCCTAAACTTTTGTGACCTTACAACTGAAAGTTGTAATTTAAATAGGTAGTGGCTAACAGCTAAACTGATAACAATTAGTTAACAACTCAGCGTGTGATGATTAGTCATGAGTCCTCCTTTAAAAACATACCCTTTAAATTTAAATCGAACATTAGAGGAATACAGAGAGATGGACATTGCTCCCTAGTGGGAGACCACGGTCCCCTGAGAGGTGTCCTTGGTCTGGCATGGAGCACACATCTCCAGCAGCGTTCCCTTCCACATTCCTCCCCACAGGTTTTTCTTAGTATGTCCTCACACACCTCGTTCTGTGCCCCCCGTGCTGCCACCAGCAGCTCCTGTCTTTTTCAGGCATGACTGAGCAGAGGCACCGTGTGCACCTTTTTTGAGTAGGGTTTTGGCATGTGGTAGGTTTTCTCCATTGTGGAGCCAGCTGGAAGTGACCATGATGAGCACAGGGCTGTTAAGGGCATCCTTGCAACGTTATGGTTATTTTTGTTTGGTTTGGGGTTTATCATTTTTTTTGTTTGGTTGTTTTTTCCCAAACTTTCTCAAATAGATATTTTTCCTTTGTTTTTCAGATCTCTAGGTTCTGGTTCTGCTGACAGAAGGGTGGCAGCTAAAGTTGCTAGTGAAGAGTCAGATCTCTGCTCCACCAGTGTGAGTAGTCATATTCTCAGCAATCATTTCACTTGCTTGTTGTTTCATTTGTCCCACTCATTCAAAAAATTTATTACCCCTTCCCTATTATCCTTTGGTCTGAATTCCTGCCATCTTGAGTTCCATGTGGGACTGTGTGTGTTAGAAGAGATGCACACAGAAAAGGAGAAGGTGAGGTTTCAGGTTTAGGCGGAATCAAGCCATGTTCTCTCAATCCTTGCAAGATCAAATCTTGGTAGAACAAGGAATAACTGAGAACAGTAGTGTCTGACAGAAGACTTGGGAACAGAAAGTTTGTTAGGCACTAAATTACTGTTGGCAGCAGAGTCTGTATGGACAGGGCTCAATGCAGCTGTGTAAGAGTTTGCAAGAGTGACAGTGGTGGCAAACGCATTGTGTGGCGTCGAATCCTGCTCTTCTATAGCTTTATATCCTTGCTGCCTCAGGTGGGTATTAAGTCCCTTTGATATCTCCCTTCTCTCTTCTAAAGTACATGTTGTTTCTAGCTGTAAAAAAGAAAACAAACCACACAACTCTATTTGATGTTTAACTTAAATGCAGAAAGTTTTATGGTTTTCCCAAACTGTTGCAGAGTGCAGTCCTTGGAGTGAAGATACTGTGTGTTGATATTGCTCTTGAGCAGCCAGGAAATAAGCCATTCTTCTTGCTCCTCAGGGCTTTCTATCCTACACTGTGCCTTAAACATGGAAACTGTAGAAATGAATAGCGTATCCTTGAAACGTCCTCATTCTGAGGATGATGTGGCTAATGCAGACGAAATTAAAAGACAGAAGATCTCAGAGAAGTCTCAGACAGGGAACAACTCTGGGCAGAGCGTTGAGACTGTAAAAGAACAACCTGACAAATCTCTGCTTGAGGACACGAAAAATGAAATAATCCCCAATGAGGAAGGTGAGGAGCAAGAAGATGAGGAACTAGAGGACAGTGATGAAGATGGAGATCCAGAGAGCTTTGCAGACATGATGAAGCATGGACTGACAGAAAGCGATGTTGGCATAACTAAATTTGTTAGCTCTCATAAAGGGTTTTCTGGAATCTTAAAAGAGAGGTAACTCTTTGTCTTGTTATATATGTTAATTCCTTGTGTTAGCAGCTGTTGTTTTCCATTTTCCTTTTCTGACTCACAGGATGCAGTTGGATTATGTGCGGCCATTTGGGAGGTTCATCGCTTTCTGTTGCTAATGCTGAGATTGAAAGGAAGGTTTAATTTGGCATTTTTCTTGGTTGTTTTTCTATTTTATTTGTTTTTTTTTCCTGTCAAATGGAACTCTGGAGAGGGAAGCTCTGTGTGGATAGAAATTGATGACTACACTAAGCTTTGCCATTTGTCTTTATCTGTGGCAGCAGCATGCAGCATAAAACCTTGTGCAATACAGCTGCCTTCTGTACAGCTCTTCAGTGCTGGTTCAGGAGGCACTGATAACAGTATTGAAGCCATCCCTCTCCAGCTCTTCCTTGCTTTTCCCTGACTTTCTAGTGCTGTAGGAGTTAAGCATGTACATGTATACTGGCAGGTAGTCCACTAGACTTTTAAGTTACACTCCGATCAGCCATAGTGTCATTTACAAAACATAAAAGGGAATTTTATATCTCAGGGTATGAAATCTTGCATTATAAACTTCGTAAGATGTTTGGCTTATAGTAGCTTTTATTTTTTTAATGAATCTTTTAGGATTTTTTAATTAAATAACATACTTGAATAAAACTCTCAGAGTGCAAATACAAAAACTCCAAAGCAAAAAATCATTGTTGCCCTACCTTAGCAAATCAGTTTTGTTTTACACACCAAAAAGTCCTTGTTTTTAAATACTAGCTTCGTATATAGAACACATTATATAATAAAACGATATGTACATGTTTTATGTTTAATCTTTACGTGCAGCAGTAAACAGCTAGCATAATCCTTCACTGGTGAACACAGTCTGTGCAGAACCTCCTGCTGGGAAATTTGCCAGTCTTCAAACTGAGGTGGCCAGATGTAGCTGTGTGCTAGAAATGTTTGTAGACTCACAGTTTGACTTTGATCCCAGTTTATAACACCTATAATTAATTTAATCCTAACATTTTTATGGTAACCGTCACTAGCATGTCTAGACAGCTACAGTTAGTAAGAGAGGACATAAAACACTCTTCCTTAGGAAGGAATTCCACCAGTAAGATGTATGGCTGCACAAAAGTATGGCAAATGTAGGACTTGAGGGGGGACACTATAGAAACATTCCAATGCTGGAATTTTTTATTGATCTTTCAACATTCGTACATTCATAAGCTGAGGACTTTTTTTTTCCCCCTCTTTACAAGCAGTTGCTACTTAAAAATAATTTATCAATTGCAACAGAGACTGTTTCTACTCTCTTAATGTTAGTATGTTTTTATTACTGAGTGTAGCAACTCGATCCAAAATGTCACAGTGAAATTTTATGTTGCTGTCACAGAGGGTGCAGAACAGTTTTTGTTGGAAGATGCTCTCTGTAACTGAGCATATGTAACAGAGCTGAGCTTGTCTTGCTTTCCTTAGAGAATGACTAACAGGCACTTTATCCTGCAGGTTGTTTGAAGTGACAGTATATTTGTGTTCAACTTGTGGTAATGTTGTAGAGTCTTAATTGTCACTACTGACAATTAAGGACATAAATTACTGATCTCCCCAAATTAGTGGGAAAATGACTGAATAACTACAGCAGGTGCTTGCTTATCTGCAAAGAAGTCTACTTGATTTAGATACACTAGACTTTCTGCAATGTTTTCTTGGTATCTTTCTGAGGGGTGGGAATAGGTACAGCATTCCCATGGCTGAAGTTTCTTTTGCACTCCCTTGAATGAATTCTGTGAGTGAATAGTTTCTTAGGAGAGGACTTCGTGATGTGGGATGTTTTTATTTTTTAATTTACAGCTTTAATGCATGCTTCTTCCCATCAGATACTCGGACTTTGTTGTTCATGAAATAGGCAAAGATGGACGTGTGAGCCATTTAGATGACTTTTCTGTCCCAGTGGATGATGAGGTAAATTCTGAGGTAAAGGTAATGGCTAAACTCGTTAAGCAAGAACATTAAGAGACTGAAAACTGTTTTACATGGATTACTGGATGTTTGTTTTTTCTCTCCCTCCCCCCCCCCCCCCCCAAATGCATGTCAGGACCCATCGGAAGAAACATTTACAGTTTTGTCAGATGAAGACAAGCAGCGTTTAGAGGAGCTCCAGCTTCTTAAGAATAAAGAAACTAGTGTTGCCATCGAGGTAAAATTAATAAATGGGATAATATTTGTGGGGGAGGGGATAAGAGTGAGTGACTGGAAGGTGTGTGCTTTCTAATGCATGCGTGGCATAAGAGCAGCTTGAACATGATGTAGCAGCAGGTAATACTTGAACTGTTGCTAATTTAGGTGCAATTCTGTAAATTCTGTTTAGATACACTCAAATTCATGCGCATGAGTAGTTAAGATTTCAATGGGACTGTGCACGTGACCTCAAATGCATGTCTTAATTTCTGTGGTGTTAAAATTTTCTTGCAATATTTTGGTTCTCTGTCTAGAAGTGTTTTATAGGGTATCTATGTGAGGAAGGTTAAATAAAATCCATCCTGATAAAAAGACTATTTCCAGGGATAAATATGGTCTTCTGTCACAAAAAAAGTTAAAAGTATTCAAAACAAAAGCTTCGTATTTTTTAAAGGTCAAATATTTGATATATTTGAAGAACAACTGTTGAACTACATTTCAGTTAGAGAAATGAGTAAGATTAGGTCTGGCAATTTTAAATAAGCAATCCCGTGAAGCTTAACTAGTGATTTTTTTTCCTTTAATACATGTAGAAAAACTTGGTTTTGCCAGAGTTCATTAGAAGAAGGAGTTTTATTAAGCACAAAAGAGGGGAATTAGTCTTGAAAAGTTTTGGTTTTGAATACTGAGACTTTGTATCAGTTACTAACTGTTTTTCAAGCTAATGAATAGGCCAGACTTTTAAAGTGTATCTATTCAGTTTAGTGTGATTGAGTAGGCTTTCTTTAAGCACACAAAAATTCAACTCTCAGAGAGTCCTTCTCCTTTTGTGTTATTTTATTTGGTTTGTGTATGCATATGTTTTACCACAGGTAATTGAAGACAGTAAAGAGAAAAGAACCGTCATCCATCAAGCTGTTAAGTCCTTGTTTCCTGGACTGGAGACTAAAACAGAAGATCGAGATGGAAAAAAATACATCATTGCCTATCATGCTGCTGGGAAAAAAGCACTGGCAAGTGAGTTTCAGTATTGCAGCAATTGGGTGAAGTATATGCTAAAACTAACCTGAAGAGGAAAAAAACAAACAAACAAAAAAACATTAGAAAGCACTTCACATGGAGTGTACAACCTAAACTGTAGCCTGGCCTTTTTCTTTTTGTCTGTGCTGATGTCATGCATCTAAAGTAACTAGCAATACAAGTGGTATCTCACATTTAAATTTTTACTCGATTTTCTTTCCAAATCCTTAAATATATTTATGGTAGAAGTGAGAGGACCTTTTGGTATTACAAGGGGAACAGGCAAAACAGGGGCTTTATTATATGTATTGTTTGAACGTAGCTTTCATGGACTTGCCTGGATCTGCAAGCATGCACTGTGTTTGTAGTTGAAACGCACTCTGCGTATCTTGACTGTCTTGAAAAATCATGATAAAATTCTCCATGACTTGAATTGAGATAGGACCTATTTGTTTGCTTATAGTTTTATATAAGCATAATATATTTATGGTGGTCTTTAAGATAGTTTCAGTCATTAGTTTTGAAAGCAGAAGTAGCTGTGTGTCCATACTGATTATGTTGTGGTTACTATTTTGGAATAATTACAGTAATGAAAGATTTTCAAAATGCAGTGTCATATACACTCTTACCAAATCTTGTTTTGGTTACAGGGGATAAATTCACATGTTCTACATCTTTTAATGTGTTTTAATTTTTTAATTTACATGTATTATAATTTTACTTTGATCTTTCTGCAAGATGAGAGGATTGTCTAAATGAATGTTTTGCACACTTAACTAAAGGTTCTAAAGTTTGGTTTGAACTGATTTATTCCAATTTCATTTCAACCTACTGCAAGTGGTATAGTATGTAAGGCTAGCCCTTTTCATTTTAAAGATAAAGGAGATGGAGAAAGGAAAATAGAAGGAAATAGGATAATTTAAAATTTGGAAGAAGACCATCTCCACATTCAATGTAGTTATTACTTCTAAAGCTTTTTTTTAGGCAAGTATGGGAATGTTGTGTTTTATTGGTACAAGTTATAACGTGTTATATATCTTGTTTAATCGTTTAGAAACTCTGTATGTTTGCATGCTTTATGCATGGAGTATGTATACTTACCAGCACAAAATTCTCCTCAACCAGTTTTGTTCTCTGTTGGTTTGTAACAGTTTTACCTCCACCTTTCCCTTCTGCTTGCACATATTCTTTAACCATTGTTACAGTCAAGTGGTTGTTATTAAGCTGACCAGTCTGATTTAACAAATACTGTATAAAAAAAATTGAAGTGTTTGGAATACACCGAAGAGAATTTAGTGATGTATCTCTAGGATTAGAACATCTTCTGGAGCAGCATTTTGTGATGCAGAGGAGCATCATCTAAAGCTGAACTCTTAAGTTACAGTGCTACAAACATCTGGGTGAGGTGGTGGAGATGTGTACAGTTTCAGTGGGTGTGTGTAAGTGCTAATGAATGCAGGGTTTGAGTGCAAGTTCCTATTAGTCAGGATTATATGTCCTTCATGCTTATACAGCCACTAACACATCTCAGTCCTGAGCAGGTTCCGCAGGCAAGGAACGTTTCAGAAGTGTGCAAGACTCAATAATTAGCTGAGATACCTGATTACTTTTGTTATATTATAAAAGGTTGCCAAAAATAGTTTCCTAAAATCTTAAAATCAAAAGCTGCTGTCTGTTTATACCAAGTTCACACACAAAATACTTAAAATACCGCCTTACTAAATTGTCAGTTAATTGCTGTTTCATCATTGTCCACAAATGAAGTTTGTTGCATCTCCGATTGAAGCTTTCCATATGTTCACTGTTTGCCTCTGCACGATTCCATTGCATAACTGTCTAAATTGCTGTCATCCACCACCTAACTGTTGGATGCTCTCTAAAGCATAAACGATCCCATAACCATAAACCTGCATGTTCACCTCTAAAAACCCTTTGACAGTCTAAAAATTAAATGCTACTCTTTTGTGCTCTTTACGCTATGCATTGGGACAGAGGTCAGAACTGCAACAGGTAAGAGATGTTGACATTTCATGCTAACAAAATGAAATGCCAACCATTACGACCTCCTAAATTGTGATGAGACTGGCCAAAGTAGTAACAATTAATTTAAAACAGAACAAACACAACAAAACAAAAACCCCAACCTACACACAAATAATGATTACAGTTCCCAGAAACAGTGAAGAATTAGGCTTGTGCTGTCTCTTTTTCACTAGTGCGGTATAGGCAGTAGTCATTTGGTGCAGAGAGAGTCTGCCAGTAATAAGTGAAGTGAATTATTGGGGTTGACCATACTTACCTATCTACATACAATATGGTAAATTTTCCTTTGATTTCACTAAGCTAAAACTTTACGTTTCAGCCTTATATTTCAAAACCCATTCTCCAGATGTATACAACTTTAAAAGTATGTATCACACGTCCCAATCTTAACAGAGAGCTTCTAGCCCTCCAGTTGCAGCAAAAGGTTTGGAAAAAAAATCTTGGAAAGATGATTTTCCTGTGAAATACATAATGAGACTCTGAAAAAATAGTAATAAGGAATGCAGGCTGCCCCTTCAGTCCATCTACCCAAATGAATACTTCAAAGTGTTGAGCCAGGGGTGGATAAATAGTGGGATTATAGCTGCAGCTTTCCGGGACTCAGTGCTGGGGATAGGGATGTGGCTGTGATGCCCAGAGGTGAGAAGCCTGTGGGTATATTGTGCAGAGTCCTTTTAGTCTTGCCTTGATTAGGGCTCTCTTTTAGGAGGGTGTCAAAATAACTGTGTGCAAGATGAATTAGTTAAATTTGAAGAACTGTTTCAGCTGGAGAAGACCTTCCTTGTGAATCACTTGCTGCTTCCCCCTCTTCTCTGTTAATTAATGAGTTCTTCATGAAGGTATCTTGTTCTTCAAACTGAATGCAGTATTTCATTGAGTGTGCTTAAGAAAAGTGGTGGCTCAGAACAGAGACCTGTAGCAGCATGAGGTCTCTTAACAGATTTTTGATCATGCTACTCAGTTTAGATCCTAGGAAACTTTATACTGGTTTTGTGGGAGGACTTTGCTTAGGAAGCAATGGTACAAGACAATCATTGAAATTATTTTTTAGTGATTAAAAACTACATATATAGTATGTCAAACTGTAGCATGAGAAATTGTTTTGACAGGAGTGTTTGTGGATGGCACTTTCTCAAAAAAAAAAGGCAAGAAGAGCTGTCCTTTAGCAAAAAGTTTAATGAAGCTTAAACATATTCACTCTCTGCATGGGATATCTGAGGTTTATTAAACAAATGTGAACAAAACCAGCAGTGTTTTCCAAGACCTTCCTTTTGGTGTTGATGTTTATATACTGGAATAGGACTGGCTTTTTTAGATAGCTTTTATTTTTTGTAAAGAAAAGCTCTTTTGGTACAAAACAATGAATGTCTGCTTGGTGGCTACCAAGAGATAAGGTGCTTCTTATTTAAAAACAAATCCTTAATTTTGTTCTTGTAAAATAAATAATTAATGAACAAAGCACCTCCAAATAGGCTGCTAAAGCCTGTAGAATGAACCTTCATTCCCAGTAATGTCTTCAGCAGTGGATGATGGTCGGAGGAGAGCTTTATCCCTGTAAGCTCCTGTGTGTAGCAGAAGCTCCACAAATATATCGACGGTTTTGCTTCCCTCTCCAGCAATCTCCAAATAATTGTACAGAACTGTAAATCAGCTGATAGTCTGCAGGAGCTGAAGTTCTCTCCCTCTGGTAGTCTCTAGACATGGCACAGTATCTGACTTGAATTACTTGTTAACGTTGTAAGCGTGCCAGATTTTTCTCTCTCATATGACTTAAAAAATATCCATAGAATATCCTGAGTAGGAAGGAACCCACAAGGACTTTTGAATCCAATTCCTTATTCACCTTAATCTTTTAAAAATAAACTTTTTAAAGCTTTTATAGAGATACAATCCATGTTTTCTCATTACATACAGAAAAAAATCCTACAAAAATAAATAATATATTAGTACTATAAATATTACTGTAGTCATCATACAAACAGTGCTCCAATGGTCCAAATCTATTAATTAGAGAAGGCACCAGGTGAAAAGTGGAGTGGCTTTTACTGTACTAGCTAAAAGTAAGTATAATGATAATGTTTTTGAGGAGTTTAATCAGGTAATATGGCAATTAAGTGACTAGGGGATAATTTTATGTAGTTCCATGACAAAGGAGCTGTCACCATTTCATTCAAGCTTTTTTAGGTGCCAGGATTGATCAAACAGAAATTTACAGCCAGTGGAAGGAGAGAAGGTACTTTGCAATGTGCTTTGCAGCTTTTGCTGTCAGTATGTATTTATTTGTTTTTAAAGCAGATGGAGGTTATCAGAAATTGACTTTTACATATTTGTTTTAAATGGAACTGCAATGGCAACCATGTTCATTGTAATAAAAAAGTGACACTTCTAAAATGTTAACCTTTTTATTTTTAAAGATCCAAGAAAACACTCTTGGCCAAAATCTAGGGGAAGCTACTGCCATTTTGTACTGTACAAGGAGAACAAGGATACTATGGATGCCATTAACGTCCTATCAAAATTTTTAAGGTAAGGCTGCTGTGAACCTGTCTAGCACGCTGTCTTCCCACTGCATGCTTCATGTCACTGAAAATGTTAAGCCTCAGCGTTAGGTAAGAGAAATGCAGTTATTTACTATGCCTAATCTTTAGACATTTAAAAAAAAAAAAAAAAAAAGACCAGCTTTGAAACTACGTTTCAAAAGGAAAGTACAAAGTGATCCCAAGTGATTTTAAAAGGCTACACAATTCAAATTGGCCCATCCCACAAGGGCTAGGCAGCTCTTAGCCTCAATGTAAATAACATGAATTAAAAGCCAGTTCTATTCAGGTGTGTGAGTAAGTGTGTGTTTTATGCAGGTATATTATGAGTCTGTGTCAGATACTGTTATGATGATATGCTAATTAGTTGCTAAGTACTAATTGATAAACTGTCATTCCACGTATTAATTTCTCCAGTACAAACAGCCTTAAGTCCTTTTACCCTACAAAGTGCAACAACACCCAGATTTGTGAAAGGCATAATGTGAACACAATGAATTACAGACAAAGAATTATTTCCAAATGGGGTCAAGTCAGTGATCCGTTCCCTGCTTTTCCACTGCCCTTCACTGTTCCTATTCAAAAATAAATATCTACACTTCAGACTGTAACCAGTGCAATACAATACTAATATTTGCATTTGGGAAGAGAACATTAGGAATGTAGTTTGGTGGAAATACATACCTAGTGGCAATCCTGCTACCACCTGGTGCCCATAGCTGGAATAACGGGATGTATTTCCTGGGTAACACAGGTTGTGGTACACAAAGTGGAAAGGAAATTTCCTTTTTGAGGGAAGAAATGGAACAAATTTTAAGTTAACTTCACATATTTTTATATAATGTGCATGCATGGTATTCAAATAGACATGCTATTTGAAATTTTAAGGAAGAAATGGACCTGCTGTTATTTGTGAACTGAGTGGATATATAGAGAAAAGAATTTCAAAGCTCATATTTCGAAAGCACAGTTGTGGACCTTTTTTGCATAAAATTAAAACAGGAAAGTTTAACTTTTATTTACTTACAGATGACCTTAGGAAATGTCACACATATTTAGGAGTGTCGAATTGCAGTCTGCTTCTGGGGAAGAGTTTAAGTCTACCTATATAAATGTATGTTCTATTTTAAATAGATGTATTTTCCACGTAAAAGATAAATTAATAATTTGGGTAATTATACTGAAAATTGTGTTCAATCTGTGGCTACTTTAACAGTTTTTATATCTTTTACTGTTGCCTTTAAGAGTGAAGCCAAACATATTTTCCTACATGGGAACTAAAGATAAAAGGGCTATAACAGTTCAAGAAATTGCTGTTCTTAGGTAAGTGAAGATACCCTGGAGTGTTTGCACTCCTACCACGATGGCTTGGCTACCTCCCTAAAAAACTAAGACTCGTTATGCACATAACATGAACGGCAAATTCATGTCCTGATCTTGTTACGTGCTTGAGCATGTGTTAATGAATAAACTATAATCTTTTTTTTTATACCATGGAGACTGCTAATATTTTCAGGCACTGGTGCTCTGAGTCATAGGCTAGGTATGTGTAAATGCAGCTAATGTTTGGCTGAAGCAGTGGGCCAAATTATCTGTGTGCTCTTGCACTGCAGGGCCCTCGTGCAACAGCAGATAAGCAGAATGACACGGTGAAAATCCCGTCGCATTTCCTTCCTGACTTTTGTTTCCCCCTTCCTCCAGCTGGAATCCCATTTCCTTTCTCACTGAACTCTGAACAGCTCCAGAGAAGGCTTAACCACTGCCTTTGCTCATCTGTGAGTAGCCAGGAGGGGAAGAAAAGACAAGGAATTTTTCTTGCCTTAACCTACTCCCATAATAAAACTTATTTTGGCATACTTCAAGATAATTACATGGTTCCTAGGCACTTGAAATTAGTGCTACTTTAGTAACAGAGGATGATGGATGCCTCACAGTCGTGTATTACAATATCTGTTTAGCTGGCTGGAATATTCTGCTGTACTGATATTTACAGCTCTTTCAAAACCACAGTCCTCAAGTGGAGGAATTCTGAGGTTTGAGAGCCAGTAATTTATCAAGTTCTTGTTAAAAGGAGGGCATTCACTACTTAATTGTTCACAATTTTCCTTCCTGTGGTTTGCATGTGCATACATCCGTGCATATTAAAGGAATTAATTTGTGAACGATGTGAGGAGCCCAGATTATCGTTACTAAAAACAAGTTCACCTATCGATGGCAATTCACTGAACTTGTGGTGTAACCATCTCAGGGGCTGTTCTGTTTACTTTTAACACGGTCACATCTAACATTGCGTCCAAGAGCTTCGGTGTGTTGTAAGCATTGCCAGCTTCCCGGGGAGGAACCTACTCATTCTGGTGCACGTTCAGTAGCATCACAGCACCAAACTCTGCTGTAGATCACTGGGGACAGATGTCATGGGGAAGGAGAGGTTACCTGTTACCAGCCCCCTCTGAGCTGAGTGTGCTGCCCATACTGTTTGATAAACTTGT
Source organism: Anas platyrhynchos (assembly GCF_047663525.1). Classification (NCBI taxonomy): domain Eukaryota; kingdom Metazoa; phylum Chordata; class Aves; order Anseriformes; family Anatidae; genus Anas; species Anas platyrhynchos. The sequence goes on from NC_092587.1 coordinate 14,330,657, forward strand.
CTCTCCTGGTATCAGTTGTAGCAGAAGCGTCAAGGAGAAGCTCTGTGATGGCAAAGAACAGAACATACTTCTGAAAGACCTCGCAACCAGAATGACAGAAATCAGTGACAGTTTCATACTCCTTCACTTCCACTGAGCTCACACAGTGGCTAGTTACATATCACAGTCTTAGAGTTAACCTGAGTGCATTCACGGTGTCTTTACTCAAATAAAGCAGAGTTAGGCTTGTGGTGTGGGGTACCACTGTACTTCAATATTAAAAGCTTTTTTTTTTTTTTGAATGCATGTGCTAACATAGATGTGAAAAGACAGCCTTAACACTTTGTCAAAGTACATGTTTTCTCTTGAATAAGTAGGCCTTAAGAATGTTCTCTTCTATACAGAATCTCTCTTCTTTAACTAGACAGCTTTTTTGTTTCAAAATGATGGCATTTCTATATTTATTTAACTTACCTGTTTTTCTAAGCATAAGGTGGTCACTGTTGGTCTGTTTCTCTTTAGAATCACTGCACAAAGACTTGCTCATCTGAATAAATGCCTGATGAACTTTAAATTAGGAAATTTCAGTTACAAGAACCACCCACTGAAATTAGGAGAGCTGCAAGGGAACCATTTCACTGTTGTTCTCAGGTAATATTGTTAGTGTGTATTTAGACAGTTCTGTTAGATTCCCCCCTCCCCCCTACAGGGAAGGGATGTCAGTGTATCTTATGTTACAAGAAAGAAGAAAAAAACAATTGGCAAAAGGCTATTCAATTTATTAAGTACTGCATAACGCTAATGTTGAGCTGTAATATTTTGGGGATTATGAAATCATGTAAGCCCTTAATAATCTGTCTATGACACTCTTATTTTTTAATGCTAGAAATATAACAGGGACTGATGACCAGATAGAGCAAGCAATGAACTCTCTCAGGGAAATTGGATTCATTAATTACTATGGAATGCAAAGATTTGGAACTACAGCTGTTCCTACATACCAAATTGGCAGGTACGTGTTGTTTTCATCACTTCTTATTTTCTTTAATCCCCATAAAACTTCTAGTGTATTTTTGGGAAGGTTTTTCTGCCCTATTGCATGTACCAGTTTTAATTTTAGATTCAAGGAAGGCCTTGTTTCTGAACTAGCTTCAGCAGGTACCTTGCATAATGCCACTACTTCTAATATTGCATAAACACAAACAATACTTCTTATTTCAAATAAGCTTGCTCAATCTTAAAATATATTTAGCAAGTTCTTAATCAACTTTCCCGTTTGAATCTTAGAGCTATTCTACAGAACAATTGGAATGAAGTAATGGATTTGATATTAAAACCACGACCAGGAGGTAAGGTTCCAACCTCAACTATTCTGTGATTCTGTTAACCTGTGTAATTTGTCATGAGTGAAGAGTTAATTACTCAACTGTTTTAACAAAAGGTGAAATGAATGTTTTTTTGGCGTGTAGGTAAAACATTTTTATTCTGCATTCTTGTTCTAGCTGAAAAGGGATACTTAGTAAAATGCAGAGAAGAATGGGCAAAGACTAAAGATCCAGCAGCAGCCCTCAAGAAACTACCTGTAAAAAGGTGCGTGGAAGGACAGCTTCTACGCGGACTCTTAAAGTATGGAATGAAGAACATAATCTCTGCATTTGGCATAGTGAGTGTAAAAGTGCTGTGGGCTATTTAATAAACATTATTTTCATGGTATCACGATGAATTAGAAATACTCTCATCAGGCATCTCTCGCTCTAAGTGTAAAATCTTTATCCTACGTTTCTGCTTGTACTGCTGATGGTAACGTATGACATCTGCAATCAGTGTATAATGAGCTCTCCAATTTATACAATGATCTCTTTAAATTGGAAGCAATACAGCTACACTTAGTAACCGTGTATAATACAGAACTGAGGATTTTGTAGAAATTCAGTATGATCTTTCTTCCTGTTGCTTATAAAGTATAAATCAAACTGATAATATGTTAATGAAGTAGCTTTGGATGGGTGGTGGATTCACTATCACTTTCAAGTTCTGTAATTAAGTTGAAATCTTTGGTGAAGGTAGCTCATAACTAGCAATTATTGGGACCAGCACAGGAGCTGGTTTATGGAGAACACAATTAGAATAATGCTATGTCTCAATATCTGCAAAGTTTACTTAAGATTTCAGACCGTTGAATACAATGAATTCAGTGTGTTTTTTTAACAGCCCCATGTGTTTAAGCTGTTGAACACAAAAAAACAAAAAAACAAAAAGTTTATTCCATTTTTAATTTAACCACAGTGCTTTTCACAGTGGATTTCAAATGTATAAAAGCATTATTTCTTCACATACCTTTTTCCCAAATCACAAATAAAAAACACAAGTCTGTATATAAAGTTGTTTTATTAGTCCTTTTGCTGGAGAAGGTAACATTTCAAATACGTGCATTTTTGGCTTATGAGTAAAAGAAAAACCTAAAAATACATATTTCTGATTTTTCATTTTGTTTAACCTCCAGATACCAAGAAACAATCGTTTAATGTATATTCATAGCTACCAGAGTTATGTCTGGAATAACATGGTGAGCAAGAGAATAGAAGAATATGGGCTTAAAGCTGTACCGGGAGATCTCACGCTTAAAGGAGGTAAAATCAAACAACAACAACAAAAGGCTGGTGATGCTTTGTAGTACAAATTCATAGGAAAACAAGGTGCAAATATCCATTATCACATAAACAGATCTGCTTTCTCTGCAGTCTGAGACTGCACTCAGTCAAAACTCTCTTCACTTGGATTTGCATTTAGTTGTGGTAAGATTGTCCATGATATTTCTCCTTTACGTATGCCTGATAGGTGGTAAGGGGACTGCTTATCTAGCAGTCCTTATTTCATTCAGCTTTAAGAGTCTTTGGAAACCAGGCTGTGAGTCTGCTGTAACTCACAGCCTTGAAGACCATTATTTCTTTTCTTGGAAATGTCGTCTGTTACAGTGGAGATAAAACTGAGTAGTTAGCCCCCTCTAAGTAGGGTTGTTTCAATCAAATGGCTCATTTTAAATTTGGCTAATGTTAACTGTCACAGGCACCCATACTGGTAACTCTTTACTTTTCTGTCCTGATTGTAGCCACAGCTGTTCACATTGAAGAAGAAGATGTTCATAACTACACCATCCATGATGTTGTGATGCCCTTGCCTGGATTTGATGTTATTTATCCAAAGCATAAAAGTAAGTCTAACTATTGACTTACATAATGACTCTGAAACTGCAGATCTGCTTTAAGATTGCTCTTAAAAGGAAGATGAGATCTGTGCAACCTTCCTGACCATTAAAAAGTAGCTATTTCAGAGCTGTGCACTAGTAGTAGGTACGCTACTGTCAACCTCTCCCACTATGATAATAATGTTCATTATAATTTCTTTAACATGAATCCGTTTCATATTTCTTTTTAGCAAATAGTTTTTCCAGAAAACTTCTAATGAGGCAAAATGATTTATCTTGGCACAAGGGAAAAATTGGTGAAAAGTTTATTTAAAAAGTATGCACACTTGATTTTTTTAAATTACAAAACAAGTTGAACTTACAGAATACATAACCCAAAAGCTTGATGTTAGGAAAAAAAAAAAACAACAAAAACACAGATCTGGCTTAATTAAATGTTAATAAGTATTAATGCTAAAAAAAATAATGCATCTCTCATCTGTTGTATATAAGGTATATTGAATTTAAATTGTTTTTAATGGAATAGGTTTGGCAATCTATAATTATCTGCATGGAACCCTATATTATTATTAAGGGACAGAGTTGTAGAATCATTTCAGTTGGAAGGAGACTCGAGAGGTCATCTGGTCCAAACTTTTGGTCAAAGCAAGGCCAACTTTGTCCTGTCAGCTGTGAAACTTCCAAGGACAAATAGTCTCTAATGTCTTCTCTAAGCTAAAGAAGCCCATTTGTCTCAGACTCTCCTCACAAGGTGTATGCTACAACCCCTTGCCATGGGGTGGCCGTCCTTAAACTCATTCAAGTTTATCAGTGTCTCCTTTGGACTGGGGTGCCTGCACCTGAACACCCTATTCTGAGTGCAATCTAATGAGTGCCCAGCAAGGGGCAGTAATTGTTACTGGCGTAGCTTTTGTTGCAGCCAGCTTGCTCTGTTAAGTCTCCTTTCCCCCAGGATTCCCAAGTAACTGACAGCAGAGTTGCTCTGTAGCCTTTGCCATTACAAGAAGTTAATCATTCCCAGGTACGAGACTTAACAAATTTCATGAGGTTGCTCTTGGCCTGTTCTTCTAGCCTTTACCAATCAGAGGGACCTAGGCAGTCCTGTCCTTGAGTGTATCAACTGTACCCCCAGTTTAGTTTTGTCCACAAACTTGATGGAGGAGGAGCTGCAAAGTTATTTAACATATCATGTCCCAGTTCCTTGAGGAACTGTACTGGTAACAAACTCCTAGGCGGAGCATAAACCAGCAGTGACTGTCCTTTGGGACCAGTTCTTTACCCATCTAGCAGTCCACCTACTGTGATGTTCTAACCTTGGATACAAGGATGCTGTGAGAACGTGTTGAAAGCCTTGCTAAAGGCAAGACCAGCAACATTCATGGCTCTCCACTCATCCTCTGATGTAATAATTTCATTACAAAAGGCTCTCACTGAGCTTTGCCTTTCCTAATGCCACCCCTGTGTGCCTAGGCAGTGCTTGTATATCCCGTCTTTGAAGTCTGTCCTAGCCTTCACCTACTGTATATCTCTTTCTTAGATACAAACTTAGTCACAAATTCCGTACCTAACCAAGCCAGTCTTCTGATATTTGGGTAAACTGTTCTTGTGCTTTGCTGTCCCTAAATGACTGGTCAATCTTGATTTTCTTTGGCTGTCAGAACCGAGTCTTGGAGCTGGATCCCATTCATAGCCCATCTCTGAAACATTTGGAAAGCAAAGATCTGTTTACAATGTATGGCACTGAACCACATTGAACTAAAAGATTGGAAAGAAAAGCTGAAAGTTTTTTGTATTCAGTGTATTTTTAATGGAATTTTCCCATGGGAAGCCTAATTTGTTCCTGTTCAAACTTCTCCATTGCATGGAAGTAATGCTGACAATTGCACTGCGGACTAGTGGCATTGGACAGCATTTTAGCTGCAGGATATTCTTATGTGTCTGTTGCCTTCCATGTCTTTGCTTAGTGTAGAATGCTTCACACCCTTACTTAGGGATGCAAGACTGTAATAAAATTACTCATTCTTTTGGCAGTGTCAGAGCTACTTACAGGTACCCATCAGCTAAGTTCCTTGACTCATTTCAGTCTCTGCATTTTCAAAAATAGAACAAGGGGTAGTTTTGCCCCCCCTCTTTAAAATCCATATACCTGAGGTTAGTCTTCTGAAGTTTGTTGACATTTCACTGACATCTTACACACACCTTCCACTTAAGTATTTTGTAAGTTTTGTTTTCATCTGGAATTTTAATTTGCTAAAAAAGATTCTTTCTTGGTTACTTGCCTTTACTAATCCGATTCTATAAGCAAACATTGTAGGTAGTAAGATTTGAAAAACCTAATTTTAAACTTTTGTTTAATGTTTAACCCATATGTAACCATATGTGCTGAAAACTTAAAATTACAAAGGAAAGAATGCTTTATGAAAACTGTTTCAGTCAGCTGTGCTACACTCTGATTAAATATTTTTTTTTCCTCTTGCAGTTGGTGAGGCCTACAAGGAAATGCTTGTAGCTGACAACCTTGATATCAACAACATGAGGCATAAGATCAGAGATTATTCACTTTCTGGCGCATACAGAAAGATTATTATTCGACCTCAGAATGTCAATTGGTAAGTAGGAGAATAAACAAACTTAGATGTGAATTGGCAGCATAGAGTCTGTGTGGGATGACTAAGTTAGAAGCATCAGATTGACCCATGGCATGTACATATAGACTGAAGCATGGGTAGGGAGAAATCTGTGTGCTTTCCTCATGTTGCTTATACAGCTGAAACTGAACCACAACCTTATTTGTACAGCGGTCCTCTGGTTTTTGGATGTATTAGTGTCAAAACGTCTATCTGGTTGTTGCTCTCCTTGCAAGGGCTTGCCTAAACACTTCATAGATAATTATTCATGTTGAAACCATGATAGATAATATTCAAAATAGTTATTTGTTGTGATCTTGCTCTGAGAAAGTTGGTCTCCAATTAACTGTGTGTCAACCAGAAAGACCTATACCACTTAAATATACTAAATTACTGTATTAGAGACACAACCTACTTGTCACATAGCAACCAAATAAATACCTTTTAAACAGGTAACCGTATAAATGCGCAGAAAGACTTCATCACTGATAAATAGACAAAATATAGAGGGTTTAGGTGGGAGTCAAAAACCTCAAATATTTAATTTTATTTTAAATGCTATTGATATTTAAAGCTTATCTACTTCCTAGTTACTTTTTTCAGCCTAGTCACTACATATGGAATGATTTCTGTGATATGAATACATAAATATATATTTAAGCCTTTTCAAAGAAGTTTAGAGGGTTTTCTTTAAAGTGAATGCTTTTTATTTTCTTTCCAAGTATTCTTAAGAGTTTACACCATTCTTCCCTTAATTTCATGAACTATACTTCTTGTATAGCTGGACATCCTGATAGGCCATGGGAGGAAAGAGATAACTTATGCAAAGTCATTTCTCACTAGTTCATTATTTTGTGATAACCTTCATCAAACAGAGGCAAGTTTTCTATACAAAGGTTTACCAGTTACTGCAAGATATATTTCATAACAGTTTCATTAGAAAATCATTCCATCTCAGTTGTATGATTGTACCTGGCAAATTTGAATAATAGTAGTAATGATAAATCTTATGTATGTTATAAAGGGAAGTTGTTGCATACGATGATCCCAAAATCCCATTATTTACTACGGATTTGGATAAGTTGGAAGGAAAACCATTACCAGTTCTTCCTACAGGTAAGTTAGTGTTCTTGCTGATCTTTAAATTTTTAAAATAAATTTGGTCACAAAGTCTTTTGGCACTACTTTCTGGGAGGTGGATGAAGGGGGGGGAGAAAGGAAGAGGGGCTAGGAATTTAATCTTGAAGGAACAAAAGCCTAGTGGTGGTTGTTTGTTTTTTAAAGCAACACAAACACCCACACAAACCGAGGAAAACCCCATTCTTAACAAACATCACTGTCATTACCAATAACTACTTAAGATATCACTTTCTGCTGTGAGAAAACTTTATTTAAAGTTATTTTTTATGAAATTCTATGTTACACTGTGGCTTGCATATTTGAGTGTGGTGGTAATGGCAGTTCTATGGATTTAGGGGTTGGTGGAAAACTTGGGTCTACTTCAGATGACATCCAGAATAAGCTTTACTTACGCTCTTAACTTTTTTTTGCTTTGTGTCTCCTCTCACAACAGATGGTAAGTTCAGGGCACTGAAGATGGAGTTCTCCCTTCCCCCATCCACCTACGCTACTATGGCGATTCGAGAAGTTCTGAAGATGGACACGAGCATAAAAAACCAGACACAACTGAACACCACCTGGTTACGCTGAATGGGCTGCTAAAATGTCTTAGCTTTTAACATGTATAAAGTGTTTTCCTATTTACATGTTCTGTACAAATCTTAAAGATTGCTAGTAAGAGATTTGTATTTTTTTAAGTTTTTATTAGTGCAAGCATTTAACTTCAGTAGTCATTTACAAGATGGTGGTTGTAATATAATTACAGGTTTTAGTGACTGGTGCTTTTAAACGAACGAATAAAGGCATTGCTTGAGCTTTAACACGGCTGCATCTGTAAGAAGCGGGCTTATAATAATTTCAGACTTGGAAGAACGTTTAGCTTGCTTTTTTTTTCGGTGAGCAGTGAATGTTTCTGCAAATTCTGAAGATCTATTAAATTACAGATCAGGAAACTGAACAGAGATGTTAATATTATCTTCAAAGAAGCTTGTGCTGCTGCGGTCGAGGATTCTGTCAGCAAGGCTGTAACGGGGTAGAGCTGCTTTAACCTCCTTGAGAAAACATTTGTGCCTATTTTCCTGCTTTCCCATAACTGCACCGAGAACAGGTAGCGGGAATAAAAGTGGGAATAAACGCACTGAGGCACCTCGCTGCGTACCCTGACAGGGCTCACAGGGGCGGCCCCTCCCCCTTCCCGCCCCTTCCCTCAGGCGGCGGCGGGGCGGGAGCGGCCGCGCGTGCGCAGTGCGCCCTGGAGCTGCGCAGCGAGGCGCTGACGCGGCAGGGGCGGGGAGGGGCGCGTGGCCGCGGCTCCCTCACAGGGGCTGAGGGGGACGGGGGGCGCTGAGGGCCCCGGGACCGGCGGCGGGGACCCGGTGGTGGCGGTCACCCGGTGCCCGCACCCCGGCTGTGGGGCCGGGCCGGGGCTCCCCGGCTGTGGGGCTGCGCTGTGGGGTCGCCCAGGGCCTTGTGCAGCTCCTCGAGGCGATGCCGTGCTCCTCTGTTGGTCTCTGCCGGGGCTTCCTCACGGGTGTCCCCCCAACCCCGTCGCTCTGGCAGAAGAAGCGATGATTGGTAACGTCAGACCAGAGTGAAGCCTTGGCCAGTTATAAATCCCTCAGCACTTGATGCTTCTGTGTGTGAACAGGTAAAGAGGGGGATTGTGGTTTCTCTTTCTACTTCACAAAATTATTATTTATTTATTTTTTGGTATGTTTCCATGTTTTCTAACTTGCCTAAGTATAAACTACCTACATGCCGAACTATTTGCAATAATTATTAAGTCATGCTTCTGGGACTTTTCCAGTCGCACTCATGTCCCACTTCATTAGTTAATATATAACAAACCACCAGAGGAACGCATGTAAGCAAGATTTCTCAGCTAAGACTTAAGCTAACATCTCGTCTCACGTAATGCAGGATCATTATTAAATGTCTTATTTGAGTTGAACTGCCCTGCTCTTCGTTGAGTTTTGTATCCTCGGGAGGTTTCTAGCTGGTAGTGCTGTCATAGCGGTGAGTAACTGAAGTTATATGATTAGTATTGCAGATAAAGAAGACATGGCAACTGTAAACGTTACAAAGAAAGAAGTCACGAGAGATCTAGACCATTGTGATATCCCATACTATGTTTCTGAATTTGTGGAAAGAGAAGTTGGAAACGACTATGATTCTCTGAGGAAGCTGGGCAGCCTTATCGATAAACTATCTGAAAATAAAAAGCAGTTAGAAGAACAGGTAAGCACCTTCCCTTTTATTAATATACTGAATGTGCCTTATGATTGATTAAGTAGTAAAATAAGATTTAACTAAATTGAAGTAAAGTATTGAAATTTCAAGATACCACTCTATATAACACAATATTTTTATGTGAGTTTCAATACTTCTCTGTAACTGTAGGTACTTACAGTTTCATCTGAAGTCCCTAAAAGAATTCAGAAGGCGTTGAAGAATGCAGAAGATTCTAAAAAATCCCTGAATCGGCTTCTAGAGGAAGAAGCTCTTCTATCTGATGCAATTGATAGCCACTTACTGAAAGCTGAGCCATGGATGGAGGAGCTTGGTGTGCTGATTAGTCAAGTAGAGGAGATCGAACGGCACCTGTCCTATCTTAAGTGGATTTCACGAATAGAAGAGTTAAGGTAAAGTTGGTATACTTTAAAATCTTATATACTTTAAGAGTATTCTCACTAATGTTATCACACAGCCTTTTCAGGGCTTAGCACTGCATATACATGATGAGAGTGGTAACCATGTTTGTCTCATTAAAATATTTTAGATTAAGTTTTATCTCAATTTTTCGATGCACAAATGATTCTTAGTGAATGTCTGACCTCAACTTTTCTTGAATTTTATAGTGATAACATTCAGCAGTATCTGATGACCAACAATGTTCCAGAGGCAGCCAGTACTCTAGCTTTTATGGCAGAACTGGATATTAAACTTCAGGAGTCATCTTGTTCTCATCTTCTTGCTTTTGTGAGATCCACTGTTAAATTCTGGCATAAAATTCTTAAGGACAAGTTGTCAAGGTAAGGGATGCACTGTCACTGCCTCGCCTTTGTGTTGTACTGTAGGTTTGTGCTAAAGTACATATTTTATGTTGCAGTGACTTTGAAGAGGTGCTGACCCAGCTTCGCTGGCCATTTGTGGGGCCACCACAGTCTCAGGCATTTGGCCTTGCTGCTCCAGCCAATGCTCCTGACATATACAACAATTTGGAGACGTTGTTCTGTCAGCTTCTGAAATTGCAAACCTCGTATCCTTTTAAATAGTTGTGGTGTGTTTTCGTAAGGATAATAGATTTCAGAGCTCTCGAAAGTCAAAAATGAAATCGAATTTATGTTACTTTGTATTAACATTATAAGGTACTTTACATATAGATAATGCTAGGTGGCCAGAGCAAGAATTTAAAACTCGTTTTCAATTAAAATTCAAGTTCCTCTTTTTAGCAGTGGCAGGATCATAACTCCAAGTCATCAGATCCAGTGATCTCTTGGTAACTTGCAGTTCAGGCTTCATGATGTGCACACCTTACGTTCTATACTTTCAGCAAGATTACCTATATTAATACAAATGATGATGCTTTTTTTTTTTTTTTAATTAGACATAGTTAATGCTTCTACTTTCCTAGCGTTACTTGAAATCTGTGTTAATCACTTTAATATATGCAGTCCCAGAAAGAAGAGAGAGAAAACTCAAGATGTTTGTTTTGGAAGGGAGTTTTAAAAAATGGAACAATTTTCACTGAGCAGAAATAGTAACTTGCCTCTGAGGTAAGTCAGAAGGCACTGCTACTCATCTTGTTCCTTTTGTTTGTGGGTGAAATCAAGCACAGCTGAAGTTCAAACAACCATTTTTACTCATTTTTTTTCCTGGAGTGGTTGTAGCTTTTTTGTTGATGTTTAAATCAGCAGGACTGGACCGGGAAGAAACAAGGTCATTCAGGGCAACCTGGAGCCAGTAACAATTTTATCAGAGACTGGGCCACTTAAATCAGTTGCTTCAAAGTTGAAAATCATGAATAGCCTTTATTAATCTTGTGAGTCTGATACTTCTTTAGGAAACGTGAACATGCATGTCTCTTGGATAGCCCTTGGGTTTGGTATTGATGATGGTGTTTTTTCTTCCCTTTTTCTTTTTTTAAATGATTCTGGTTTCCTAAATCAGACTGACTTCAGTGACTTGTACTGTCACTGAACAAATTATCGTTAGCAGCCAGAGTTATTTAACATAACTTATAAAATGGAAGCATTTTGAGTGTTGTTTGTATTTGAGGACTTGTATGCCTTGTGTAATACTGCCTTTAGCCAACAAGGTAGAGCTAAAGTGTTCACTCCTGTAAAGCCACTTGATTGAAATTTTACCATTGGAGGAATCAACACTTAAATTTGTCCTTGACTGTCAAACTTAGCGATGAATTGTTAACCAAACCTAAACAGCTTCCAGAAAAGTATTCCTTACCCCCATCACCACCCATTATCCTTCCAATCCAGATCATGCTGAATCCTCTGCAGAAAAGATTCAAGTATCATTTCACTGGAAATAAACCAACAAATGTCTTAAACAAGGTATGGAAGAAAGCAGTGTGATTTATTTATTTATTTTTCTAATCAACAGATACATTACTGTATTTAAATTGTGTCGCTTGGACACTTTCTTCTCTGAAATTAGGATTCTTAAATTGTGCAGTACTTGTGTGTCCCTTAGTGGGGACAGATGCCAAGGTAACACGTAGAGATCTTCCAGAGGCATAAACATTTTCTCTGGGCCAGAGAGATGTCCACCTCGCCAGTTGGAAACTGACCTGCTTTTGTAATGAGTTATCTTCAAAGACTTGAGTATTTTATCTGAGAATTGTCACTGAAGCAGGTTTCCTACAGGTAAATGTTAATGTTGCTGTAATGCATCTACAGCAGACTTGGAGAGCTGTTTTCTAATATTGTAGTTGCACAAGTCTCTGTTTGTGTTGACAGTCTTGAGTAAATGTAAATACACTCACGCTCTTACAGTTGCTAATACAATGCATTTTTAATAGTATTACGTATGTTAGGGGATTCATTCTTTTTTTTTTTTTTTTTTTTATTTAAATAAGCCTGAATGGTATTTAACACAAGTGCTTATGTGGATTGGAAATCACTCCAAGTTCCTTGATGACAAAATCCAGCCGATATTGGACAAGGCAGGATCTTCAGTGAATGCTGGGGTAAGCACTTTGTGTGTTTTATATGTAAGCATTTATACAGTCAATTTGTACAAGCGTTCTTCTGCTGGTTTCACTAAACTTGTGGTGAGACTTAACTCAGCCTAATAACAGTTTTAAGATCATACACATTTGCCCATATTTGTACACGTCTGATATTTTACTCACTATTTTCTTTTAAAAGCTTGAATTCTCTCGTGCTCTGGTAATGCTGATTTTGGAGAAGCTGGCTGCTGATATTCCATTCCTGTTATACGATGATGCCCTCTTTTGTCACCTTGTGGATGAGGTACTTCAGTTTGAGAGAGAGCTCTACAGCGTTCATGGCTACCTCAGCACCCTTCCCAGTTGCATGCATATTCTCTCAGAAGAGTCCTGCTTCCAGAGGTGGCTAACAGTGGAAAAAAAATGTAAGACTTGTGATGGATTTTGTTGGCCTTGACACGTTTTCTTTCTGATTGTGCAGAATACAAATAGTCTTCTCAAACAGGATAAGTCACTTGGACTGGGCTACGCTAAAAGATGTTTTTTTGAGGTCAGTAATGAGAGGAGTGCCCCAGAGGCTAATGCTGCGTCCAGCCCTGTTTTTTAAGCTGGTCTGTGATTCTGTGATATTTTTATACTCTGCACTTATTTTGACTAAAAAATGGTTTGGCTCTAATAGTGCTTCTGAAGTTTATAGGACTGTTGTCCCTGAGCTGTATGGGATCCAGACTGCTTATTTTTAGACAGAGGTGTATTTAAGTGTGCAGACAAGGATAGACTTTAAATTGAAATGGAGAGAGGGTATTAATTTTTGAGAACCAGAAGAAATACATTGGAACGGAACAAGCCAACTATTAAAAAAAAAAAAAAAAAAAGCCTCGACAGGATTCTTATACCTGCCTTTGTGATACTGTTATTGGAATTGGTTCGTCATGAAGCCAGTCATCACTATTTTTTTATGATCTGAAAACGTAAATTTTAACTCACTAGGGATAAAGATTTAATTTTTATATATTGTTTGGTTTTAGGGTTGTTTTTTTTTTTGTTGTTAGAAATTTTTTTCATCATTAAATACTAAAATAATTTACAATTTCTGTGCTCAGTTGCTCTTCAGAAAATGGACTCCATGCTTTCATCCGAGGCTGCGTGGATATCGCAATACAAAGATATCACCGACGTAGATGAAATGAAAGTCCCAGACTGCGCTGAAACTTTTATGACTCTGTTGTTAGTTATAACAGGTAACTGCCAATCTGTGGACATTGCTCTTGTTCGTAATGACTAGTAGAAAAACTGCAGATATTATTTATTAAATATCTATTGTGTCAACAATAGTCAGCAAATAACAACTTTGCAAAGTTGTGATACTCGCAATTTAATAGAAGTTGTCCAAAATACAAGATGAGCAGGAAATTATCTAGCACAAATAATCTTGAGCTAGTAGTGATGTACTTTCAAATGCATTTTTTAAAATTTGATAATTTGCAACTTACCACATTCAAACCCATTAATTATGGAGAGAATATGATTTGTTATAATTCAGTAAGAAAAATATCCTACTGTTCCTCTTGAATCTGCGGGATGTACCTTTTCAGGAGGTGCTTATTTGTATATTGAAGGGCTTTATCCTACACTGTGACTGGCTTTAGGGGCCACGTGATATTGCTAGGTGGTGTGGTATGATAACGTATTTCCTAAAGTATTAGGATGCAATATGCTAGTGGAATCATGAGAGGGAGGGGAATCTCAGATATGTTGTTTCTTCACATATTTAGCTTTTGCATTGAGTAGTTTCTTGAGGTTGCTAAAAATAAGTCAGCTTTTTAAAAATTAAATACTGTATGACGTCTTTGTAGGAGTAACATCATGTAAAAAGATGACCACAATGCTTCGTGTTCAAAACCTTTTCTTCAGTGCTGGGAAACATTAAATATTTTGATAATGTCTTTCTAGACAGGTATAAGAACCTTCCAACAGCTTCCAGAAAACTGCAGTTCCTGGGGCTACAGAAGGAGCTAGTTGATGATTTCAGGATACGATTAACTCAAGTAATGAAGGAAGAGAGCAGAGCTTCTTTAGGCTTCCGATACTGTGCGATCCTTAACGCCGTTAACTATATCGCAACAGTGCTGGCAGACTGGGCTGACAATGTAGTAAGTAAATTTTTTTTAAATAAATTAGTTCTGTTTGTTTCATAATCAAATATTACATTTTCAGCACTATTTATGTAAATGTATTCAGTAGAATTAATTATGGAAAAAATAGAACTAATAGTACTAATAGTATTGCTGCTGAAGTGCATGTGTTGTAGTAGAATGTGCACGCTTCTTGAATTATCCCTATGCTGAGCTAGTTTAAATGGATTTGGCATGGGTGCCTGCATTACAGCTTGGTTCAGGTGGTGTCTGGAAAAGTCACTCTTTGATAACAGGGTGTTGGGTACAGTTATTTTCTGTAATAGCCCAGTGGCACCATAGCTATTCTGTAGTATGTCAACTTTTTCTGTGGTTATTGCAGAAATAAGCATTTTGTGGGAGATGGGAAGCTTCCAAATTGTTTTTGTCTTGACAGGAAACTGTCTGTAGCAGAGGATAATCTTGACTTGATAGGAGAGCAGCTTTTGTGTTGTACAGCTGCATCTACAAAAGTGTCTTGACGTGCTTAAAAGCAAAACCAACTTCATTACCGCTGTGTCACATTCAACTCAGTCCACTTGCTATTGTCAGACCAGCAAACATGCCATTACCTATCTGCTGTCGTGTTTGGGACCCACATCAGTTGCATTACTAGGATTAAAACAGTTTTAATTGAATCAGGACGATGTTTTAAGTTTCAAGACTTTGTTTATAAACGTGTCAGGAGCATGTTTTGTAGAACCCTGTCTGTTAAAGGAGAAATGCAAAGTTCACATCATAAGATGATTTTTGCTAGTACTTATGTCTGCTTCTGTTCCCCTAGTTCTTCCTGCAGCTACAGCAGGCTGAACTGGAGGTTTGTGCAGAAAGTAGCACTGTCAGCCAGCTACAGCTGGGGCAGCTGGCTTCAATGGAGAGCTCTGTCTTTGATGAGATGATTAACCTCCTGGAGCGCCTGAAACAAGATATGTTGAGTCGTCAAGTACATCATGTCTTCAAAGAGGTCACAGATGCTGCAAAGCTGTACAAAAAAGAGAGGTGATTCTGTTTGCTCTCTTCTCATATTCCAATATTATTTTCTGTTTAAAAACATTGAGGTAAATAAAGGCAAGAATAGCTAATAAGAGAAATCGGTTTCCTGGATAGGAAAGGCACGGAGTAGTAAGTATTGGAAATTTTTCTTTATCCTTACGTCAAGCCAGTTTTGATGTTACGCTTTCTAAAGTAGTTCTGCAGTGAGCGGGCATGTTGTCTTGAAAACCCTAGGAAGAATGCTGGGTCACTCTAGTTCAGATGAGAGTTACTTTCTTCCAAGTAGTATTAAAAATGGCCTGTAACTACTGCTTCTATCCTCACAGAATCACAGGGTTTCTTGAATTTTTGTGGTTGAGTTTCTGAAGCACTTCAAAATTAACACAACAGCTTGATGATTTTATAGCTTTTTTTTTTTTTTTTTTTTTTTTTTTTTTTTTTTAGAAAAAAAACATGTTCAGATTTATAACTAAAGCATCAGCTTAACATTAAAGGACATCTAAATAAAGCATTAGACTATGATTACCTTTAGGTTTGAAATGGGAGAGGAGGCAACTCTGAACCATTGTAACTGGCTAAGATTTTCTTACAGGATAATTTCAATTTCAGTTATTGTAATATGAATACTTATCACATCGAAGTCATAATAGTGAAATTTCTTTCAGGTGGCTATCTTTACCGTCTCAAGCAGAGCAAGCAGTAATGTCTCTGTCGAGCACAGCTTGCCCGATGTTGTTGACCCTAAGAGACCGCCTGCTCCAACTGGAACAGCAGCTCTGTCACTCACTATTCAAAATATTCTGGCAAATGCTCGCAGAGAAAGTGGATACATTCATCTATCAGGAGGTAGGTATCTATGAAGTGTATGCAGTACTGTGCAGGTGTTGATGACTGGCCTAAACAGAAGATCCCCCCCCCTCTGTGTTTGCAGATAATCATGGCGAATCACTTCAATGAAGGAGGAGCAGCACAACTTCAGTTTGACATGAGTAGAAATCTCTTCCCTTTATTTTCACACTACTGTAAGAGGCCAGAAAACTACTTCAAGCAGTAAGTAGGCAAACTTCTGATCCATTAGTGTTTCAGAACAGAACATCCAGATGAATGTTTTGTGCATCACCAACATTTTTTCACAGTTTTGAGTGGGTAAGAAATACTTGAACTATGTGGATCATCTTTCCGTGTTTACAACAGGGCAAGTTTTGATTCTGCAGCACGTTTTCAGATAGCAACTGTGATGTATGTTCTGGAGTGTTTAGCACAGCGAGGATGTCTGCTGCGCGCAGATAGATGAACTTAGGGAATGTAAGCAGAATTCAAAAAGTGGGGCAAAAGAAACTACTCAAAGATTTAGTTACAGCACAACAAATTTTCTTTATCCTTAGGCTACTTTAAACTATGTTCCTGCTTAGAATTGCCCTGCGTAGCAGTCCAGTTGCTTTCGCCGGTGAGAAGCAACCTTGTTTTTGGTTAGTCTTTTTAAATAGCTGACAGTCTTATACAGAGTCCAATGCTAAACTCCTGTGCTAATTGGGACAGAAATCTTACTACACATCTAAAGATCAATATGGAACGTGGCATGAAGTCTTGAACACTTGAAGATGAAGGTTATATATTGGCATTTTTAATTGGAATGTTCTTGTAGCAGCATCTTACTTTTTTTGAGCACATTACCTTTACAAAGGTAATCGATACCTATGTAGTATTCATAGCTTAAAAAAAGATGCGGAAAGGAACAGTAAAAAGTAATGTGTAGTGGGTACGTGGCTATTGTACTAGAAACAATGTGGCGGGGTATCTGTTTGCTCTCTAATGAGATTAATAAGAGAAAATGTTCAAACTCTAGCAGCTTTCTGTAAAGGTGTGTTTTTAAAATATACCAAATAATGTTTTCTGTTGATAATTAGAAACCTAGCTTGGGAAGGCTAGACAGGTAATTATATGGTAACTTCTCTTCTGTATTATTTAAACTAGTGGAAAAATTAAGAAGTAAAAGTCAAGCCAAGCATGGCAAATATTGGTGCTTGTAACACAAAGTGCTAAGAGAGCAAGACCAAGTATGCTAGGCAGCACTTTTCAGTTCAGTACTTAGATCCTTTTCAGAAATCCTTGGAAGCCTTCTTCTTAGTCACTGTGCATACAAAATTAAGTGTATCTTATGGGTGAGTCTTTTACTAATTCATACAACTTTTTTTCCCTCCCATAGCATAAAAGAAGCCTGCATTATCCTGAACCTGAATGTTGGCTCTGCCTTGCTGCTGAAGGATGTACTACAGTCAGCCTCAGAAAATGAAGCGTCACTGAAGCCAAACCAGCCGTCAGCAACAGCAGCATTAAATGAACTTGGCGTTTACAAATTAGCTCAACGGGATGTTGAGATTCTTCTCAATTTGAGAGCTATTTGGCCAAATACAGGAAAATAAAGACTTCAAAATTGGTTAATAACTTGATCTAGATTACTTACTTCAAACAAAAGCAAAGCAAATAAGTTACAACATAGTTGTGTTATTTTTTTTCAACACTGTATGCTATATAATTGGTTTGGTCTAATCTTTACCATTTATTGTATATACTCTAAAATTATTTGAAAACGTTACTGACTTGGCTTCTAACTGCACAGGTCTTACTTCAACGTAACCACTTGGTCATTACATTTAAAAGCTAACAGTCTTCATTACTAATGACTATGACACTCCCACTTAAACACGTTTTTACATCTCTAAATCCCAGGTAATGGGTGTTCTGTATCTAAAATATGCCTATGCAGGACCTAGGATGGAATGAAGGAATTTGTCAATTTGTTTCCTGTGTTTATATTCTTTTTTCTTCCGTCCCAAAGTCTCCCATTTTTTTTAATAAGACCTCTTTTGTTTTTGAGCCTATTTTAAAACTTAATAAATGCTATGTTACTTGGCACTGCTATCTTTCAACCATGAACACTTCTTCCTGAAACTGTTTTTTTTATATATATAAAAAGAGGTTTAAAAAAAGTCTTAAGTCACAACTTTTAAAATTAACTTTATTTGCTGTCTCATTACCAATGATTAACAAAGTAAGCTACTAGCTGAAGGAGGAGACTCTACGATGCTTTTTTCTTTTTAAAGAGGTTTCTACTTATTTTTAACAAGATAATCTTACTAAGAAATGCAGTTCTCAAAAGATACCTTTCACGTGTCTGGTAAATGTAAACAATTTTTTGTCATTTGTCCTTTTCAGCTGATTGCTACTACAGGGAAGAGAGGAGAAAAAAAAGAGAAGAGAGCACTGTTTAAAATCAGTTGTTCACAGCTGACACAGCAGCGAAAGAATGGAGCAAAATGCCTATTTTTAATATATAAAGCATGCCACTGTTCCATCTAATAAACAGCCCAGATCTCCAGCAACCTTTTCTTCCTGGAAAAAAATAAAATAATGCCCAGTTAGATAAGTCAGGATAACTAGTTTTAGTTTTCTTTCAGTGATTGTCACAGTTACCAAAATATCCTCCCTATAACCGTACTGTAACGATGAAAAATTAATGAGAAATTCTAAGCTTGTTTCATCTGTGTTATTACCTCTGCTACATCAGGCAGAAACAACAATGGAGCTCAAGTATTGGATGTTCCTGGACCAGTGCTCTCAGTCCGGGGCTAGTTGATGGCTGCTTGTAGGGAAGGAAATCTGACAGGCCGGCTTTGTGTGGGTCCTAATGTGAGATGGCTGAGGAAAGTGCTGAGCAAACCCATCAGGCTAGAGCAATAGTGCCTGTTTAAATCTTTCAGTGCACAGTGGGTAAGCTTAAACCACCAGTAAGTCTTTTAATGACGTGCTTTTGTAAATAAACCATAAGCCACAGCAAAAGATCTGTGCATAGCAACTCTGCACATACCCTTTCCATTATACTTACACTTCTTCCTTGAACGTGTCAAGTGTGACATTCTCATCATCACCAACGTGCAGGTTGTCTGTGCTCAGTCCCAAGGTTTTAAGAGCTAAAGGTAAGGAAACAGAATTTCCTATATAAATCTGAAAAAAAAATAATTTAACACCTGAAAGTGGCCTAGATATAATAAACAAAAAACAAAACAAACATATGTGATCATTTTTAACTTTCCAAGGTCCATGTTGTGTGGTCAGATGTACTGATGCTTTTACATACATACAGATAGGGTTGAAGCTGTTTTAATACAATGCTTTTGAAACTGTTTTAACAAAACTGTTTAAACAGAGGGGAGTGTGCTGACTGTCGTCTGGGTTGGACTGACCTTCTCGGTACTGCACGGGCGTGATGGAGCCCAGGTCTGCCACATCCAGCATCTGGAACATGGCGACCAGGTTGGACTCGTCCATCAGGCACGGGTACGTCCCCTCGCCTTGCCTGCCGGCCTTCACTGTTTCCAGCACCTGGATGAGGAACTGGCGAGGTCTTTCTGCAATGGAACCAAGCCACCGAGGTCTTTCTCCAAAGGTACCAAGTCACCAGCACCACCCCACCCTCACCCTGCTCCTGCCACCTCCTCTCCCTCAGCACCCCCGCCCGGTCCCCGGGTGCATCTCTCCCAGCAGCCACCACCTTAAAGACCCCAAATCTCCTTTTTCTCCCCTCAAATCCCACCCTGGCCCCGCGGGGGAGCCGCACCGGGCTGGTGGTAGAGCAGCAGGGCGCTGAGGCGGCGGAGCAGCTCGGGGATCCTGTGGCGCTCCAGGTAGTCGCGGCCCCCCTGCTCGCCCGCCGCCATCTCGCCGTTGCCAGGGGAGGCCTCGCAGCCGCCGCCCGTTACAACCGTTGGCCCTGACGGGGAGAAGCTTCGAGAACGAAGCCGCCCAGCCGCCACCTTTGGGGTTTTTCAGCTCTGTTGCCCGCCGCCGGGGCCCCCGGGCGGGTTCCGTCAGCCGCGGGGAAGGCGGGAGAACGGCGCCGCCTCAGGGCGGAGGGCTGAAAGCGGCGGCCCGCTGGCGACAACAGCCCAAAATTACAGGGCAAAACTGCGGGAAATCGGGTCTGTCGCCTGTCTGCCGCGCTTGGCGAGCTGCGGTGCAGCTCTGCGAGATGTTTGTCAGGAGAAAGGGAAAGGGTGCCGCAGAAGGCGAACCCCTCAGCGCAGGTAACCGCGGCATCCCAGGCGCGCTCCGTTTCCAACGGGGTTTTACAAGATCCCACAGAAAAGTCCCCCTCCTGCCTGCAAAAGTAATGAGTAGCAGCTATGAGGGAGAAAGATTTAAACATTTTTACTTCGCTTTGCAGCACAGTCCGTGCAAACAGGGACGAGACATCAGGTACCCTTTCTACTGTGCTACCCACTGTCAGGAGAAAGATGATGAAGCAAAATGTCCCACTAAAAAAAAGACACAGTTCATGGTTACCCAACCCATTCCTGCATTTTACTTTTCTACTCCCTTTCAGAAGATTTTGAACTAGCAAAGTTGGGTTTGTTTGCTGTTTCTCCCCCCTAAAGAAGACCAATGGGAGAAAGAGTAGTTTGAGGTGCAGAGGGGTACAAACAAGTGTCTGAGCCGGCCAGCAGGGGAGAAATAATGACAGAAAATCTTCTATTGAAAATGAGAACATAAGAAGATGATTGACTTGACAGGAAGGAACAACTGATGGTCTGGAGAGAAAGGTAAGGTAAAGGTCAGTGTCTGGGGCAGGGAGACAGCGTTTGGCAAAGTTTCTCCTTCAGTGGTCAACAAAGATAACCAGCATGAAACGCATGCGGAAGGCTGAACTTCTAAGCACAAACACACAGGAACGACAGCTGAAGTGTGTTTCTATGAGGAACGGTTCCAAAAATCACTAAGAACAAACCTCAGTTTGATTTATTACTAGGAATGTATGTATTTTTAAAATTAATTTCACTGTTAAGAAAGCACAATTTGTTTCCTTGAAAAGATAATGTGTCGTGTAGGGGATTTATTAGCCACAGTTCATGTGATATTATCTGCTAAATGAGGGTTCTAAACGTGTGATAATTTAGGATAATATCTGAGAAGCTCACATGGACTATTGTATGAGGAATTAAATTTCTGGTGACCAAAAAAACAGTATTTGATAAAACATCTGAAAGTTTCCTGGTTCCAGTATAGCAACAGTGCTAATTAATTTCAATCACAACTGCAAGGCTTACATCTATTTTTGTGTGTTTAAAGTGTCTTGGTTATTTAAAACTAAATTTGGTTAAAAGATTTAATATCTGCTGTAACAGAAGGCGAGCATTTTACAAAATATGACTAATAACTTAAACCTTCTACCTAACTGCAAAGGTCTAGATAGACTACCAAGAATCTTAAAAGATTTAACGAAGAGGAACAGGGACTGCAGGTCAGATGTGAAGCTGGTTGCAGAAGTATTTGGCTCACTGAGGAACTGAATCGATGGACATGTTTTTCCAAATCAGGCTGTAGAAGATAGAAGTCTAGGGCTGTGAGATGAGACAGGAGCAATAAGAAGGGGGCTTGTTAATGCTGGGTGCTTCACCTGCTGCTGCTTCTTCTCACCAGCAAGCACAGGGGGAGCTGCAGTGAATGGGCTGTGCTGCTCCTGTAGATGCTCTGGAAAAGCTCTGCTCTACCCTTCCACTGTGTGTAGTGTTTTCCTCTGCTCTTCCTCAAGGGCTTCCAAGATCCCAGTGAATGCCTCACCAGACGACACTACATTTATAGAGGAAAGTGCTTAATAGCAGAAACACCAAATTTCTGGCTATTGATAATCTCAACAGCCAGAATCCTTTTACTTATTCGATAATTTTATTTATTGTATTATTGTATAGAGTGACAGAATAATTTAGGTTGAAATGTCCCGCTGGAGATCGCTGGGACACCTCCTTCCCCCTTCCTCCAGCTCCCCAACAAACGAACAAAAATCAAAATACCTGGGGCTAACTTCAAAGCTGAGATCAAGTTGCTCACCTCTTTATGAAGTTCTTACAGTCTCTGAGATGATTCCACAACACCTATTGGTCCCTCTTCTGTTGTTTGTCTATGTTGCAAAGGCCCTTTTTTTTTTTTTTTTTTTTTTTTTTTTTCCCTTGTGTTTAATTCTCATTGCTATACCTTACGCCTATTGCTTTTTTTGTTGTGCACCATCACGAAGAGTCTGGCTCCATCGTGGCACTCACCCGTTATGCAGCTGAATAGAGCAGTTCGAACTCTCCCCCTCTTAACCTTACCTTAGAGCTGAACAAATCATTTTTTCAGCATCTCCATCGCATGCTCCAGCTCCTAACCAGCTCGGTAGCGCTGCACTGGACTCACCTCGGCACTCGTACTGCATTTTGTGCTGTGGAGGCTGAAGCTGGAGGCAGCTCTGCAGATGCAGCCTCACAAGAGCCAGGACAGAAGGGGATGCTTGGTTCCTCAGACCCCTGCCCGCATTCTTGCTGATGTGGCCCGGCGTGGGGCTGACTTTCAGCACTGCAGGGGCCTGTTACCGCCTCATGTTGAGCTTGCCCACCTTTGTCCTGCAAGGCTGCCTTTTGCCAGATGGCACCCGGCCTGGTCAATGACTTGGGGGTTATGCCTCTCCCCTGCTGTAGGCCCCTGCCTTTGTCTTTGTCCAACGCAGCGGGGCTTCTGTCAGAGCCGCACACTGCTCCTAACAGCCCCCAGTTGAACCTCCTCCCCCTGAGCCCCACAGTCCAGCTGATTTTTCCACCCACCTCGTAGTTCACTCATGGCATCCAAATCTGCAGTGTGCTTGTAAGGATCACAGAATCATTAAGATTGAAAAAGCCCTCCGAGATCACCTGGTCCAACCACCCCCTGCCACCAATGCCACCACTAACCCATGTCCTCAAGCACCACATCCAACCTGTCCCTGAACACCCCCAGGGACGGGGACTCCACCACCTCCCTGGGCAACCCGTCCCAGTGCCTGACTGCTCTTTCTGAGCAGAAATGGCTCCTCATTGCCAGCCTGAACCTCCCCTGGCACAACTCGAGGCCATTCCCTCTGGTCCTGTCACCAGTTCCCTGTGAGAAGAGGCTGACCTCCATCTCCCCACACCTTCCCTAGTAGTGGGGTGGTTTTAGAAAATAATGCCATCTAGTTTATTACACAATTAGCAACCCTTTGAGCAAAGATGTTTGTGAGTCCTCAAAAACAGACTAACATTCTTGGAGAATGTCTGAAATGCTCGGTTCTGTGAACTTTAAAATACAAAAACAAAATGACAACTTGTTAGAGTAGACACCAGTTTCTCTGCCTTGCCCTACGCTGTCCCAGATACAAAGCAGGTAAATTTACTGAAACTCTACAATATGTCTTTAGGGAGAGGCTTAGGAAAAAAAAAAATCCAATGGAATATTTATCCAAGAAAGGTAAATTATTAGAGTGACAAGTAAAATGATATGGCCTCGGGTGTTACCAGCTCTGAGTGGGAGATACAGCTACTGAAAAAGTTGGTTAATGAGTAACAGGCAGACCAGGGTTTGGTGTTAGGTAAACGCCTTAAGGAGGCCCTGTGGTGCATTCTTCAAAAAACAACCCTACTAGATGAGTCCCTGAAGGAGGAGGTGGATTGCCACCGTTGCTTCCTTCACGTTTGGCTCACAGGACAGGAGGGCTGTAGCCCAGCATCCTGCTTCAGGGCAGCATTTCCCTTGGGAAGTGTATGTGCTCGGAGTGTGAAGCTGTACGGGCCTTGGATGCACTCTGTAAAACACCATGAGTGAAAACCAGCTCCCTGCCTCTTCTTGGTGTCTCCTCAGTAATGACGAAGGAAGGCTGGCGTGCTGGTGTTACTGCTCAGGCTGTGAGGCTGAAATACAAACCCTAAGGGGGTTAACAGGGAAGGAATAACTCCAGGCAAGGTCACAAACAAACGAACAAAGCAAAACAACAACAAAAATGACAAGACAACCAAACAACTGACTGTGGGTCAAAATATGAGAGAACTAAAGGAAAACGAGAGCAAACAGCTGCAATTTAAGGGTGGAGCTGGCCAGAAGGGAAAGTTTTTGCAGATGCTGTTGAAAGGTTAAGACCAATACCTATGGGGCCTATACATTCTGCATCGGTGGCAGGGAAGGCTGAAGAGTAGAGCCCGAGCAATCCTTCTTAATCAACCTGTGAGCTCGTGTGACACAGCACGCCAAACCACTGGCAGGGATGGTGGTTTCTCTCCTGCAGCGATGCTTTGTCACCATTCCCTTCTCTGGCTCGGTAGAGGCCGGGCTGGAAACAGAGTGCTACGGCCCTGGGACCCGCAGGGTTACACTCGGGAGTTTGTCAGGCCATTTATTATATTTACACCAACAGGTTTTTACCTGCAGTGTTCTGTAAATGTGCCTTGTTCATGCCAAGCAGCTTCTCAGAAAAACTGCTCTCACGTGGTGTCACATCAACCTCGTTAACTGCTCCACATCAACCAAACCCAGCTCCAACTCCAGAGCCCAATCTTTCAGGTCTGGTAGAAGGGCAGAGGGGCAGCTGAATGTTCTGCACACCTGGAACCCCTCCTGTTGCCTTTACCCTCGAAATAAATCTCTCCTGATCCTGATCCATTTCTGGCAAGCTTCCCTTAAAAAGAGAAGTTTCCTGAAAGCTTCCCTTCTGCAGGGACAGCTGATCGCAGACTGGATGTTCCTATTCCTGCAGGCCAGCAGCATAAACCAAAACACTCTCGCACAAAGCAACCCAGCCCGTGTCACTGGTGATGAATTTTAACAAAACAAAACAAGAGCACGGACACCACCTACCACAGCTTCTAGGGTTGAAGGACAAATGAGGACCTGCTGCTAAGGTGTCAGGTTATCTTTCGCTTAGGAAAATAGGTTTTAAAAGAGGTGTGTGCTTGGTTGAAGTAGAAGCTTTCAGGAGGTATTCGAGAGGAAACACAGCACTAAAAACTGCATGAAATAAACAAAAAGTCTGACTGTGCTGCATGAATCGCCTCCAAGTATTTCTGGAATCGGTACTTGGCTTGGCTTCCGATTGTGAATTCTGACAGATTTGGATGAGTAAAACAGACACTGGTTGCAGACAGCAATGACTGCCTTCTAAAATCAATATTTCTCTGGTAAAAACAGAAGCATAAGAACCGGAGTGCAATGAGTAACAAACTTACTCAGTGATCCGCTTACCTCTGAAACTGGTGGCATTTAAAGCACGTTAGATAATACAAGAGGGTGCTGCTGCAAGCAAAACACTTGTTGCATAACCAAAAAAAGGGGTGTGGGGAACCAACTCCAAACAGAGAACAGCTTGTGAGCCAGTGCAACAAAGCAAAAAGTGCTAATAAACCACTTGGTCACATTTGGAAAATAATTTTAGTGGTCCCTGACCACTGCTAGCCATGGATGATGATGGTGAGCAACCAGTAACTCATGGCTGCAATATTGCATTTTCTTGGTTATAGCCCTCATTTCTAATGGCTGCAAGAAATAACAAATCATCTTGTAAACAAACCAAAACAAAAGAAAAAAAATGCAGTTCAATTTCTTGCTTTGAAGATCATCCATAACTGTGTCTCTTCCTTCCACTACCTCCAAGAACAAGTTTCCAGGTACTCCATGGAAGAAGCACAAAGCGTACATCTCCTCCAGACCTGTGGAAGAGGTTTGCTGTGAGAGAACAACCTGCAGTCCTCTCTGCAGAGCTGGTAAGTCAATGAACAATTTCAGTCACATTTGATCTGCAATTGCAACAGGCTTTTACACAGAACAAGAATCTTAATGCCTAGAGATAAAAGTTGCATTTTTAGAATTAACAATGATAAAAACAAAAACTGGTTCTATTTTTACACTGCCTATTGAAGTCCGAATTCCTACATCTAGCAGCTCTGGCAAAGTTAATTCTTACACTGATAGAGTAAGAAAATGCAAATCAGCTCAGCGAAGGAATTCAGAAATGATTGATCAGAACAGAAACCTCAGCAGCTGATCATCACATATACGGAAATATTTTAGACACGAGTGCCGAAACCGATCCTAGAACAATTCAGCCCTGTGCAGACTGGGCAGGCCTTTTGGACCAGGAATTCTCAGTGCTGGCTACTGCACGCTCTGTTGGAGTCTCTGGGAAGAAAAAGGGCAGCCATGCAATACATACTCCTTTCACTTTGCCAAGATAAATAATGACAAAACCCATTTGTTTCTTACAAACATATAAATTATTTTATTTACAAAGCCATGTTACAAAAAAAAAATAATAATAATAAAGCAAAAAAAAAAAATACAATCGCTCACTAGAGAATATCTCCAGGCCCGGTGTTGAACCATGGCAGTATCAATCAGATACATGTTTGTTCTGTTTTTCCTTTTTTAAACTGTAAGCCATAGAATTTACTATTTACACCTACTTTAGACATTTATTCTGCTTACAATTATCACAAGCATGGAATGAATTCTATTTGATACTGCTAATACATAAAGGTGCAGGACAAAGAATGAAAATACTTAGTGTTACAAAATATGGATTGTAGAAAAGAAATTGGCTGTACAAGTATGGCATTTTTTTTTCTTAGAATGATTGGACATGCTTTCTTCAAAAGTCTTCTGGAAAAGGTTCTAAAATCTGTAGTAGGAAAGCACAATATAGCAGGTGCAAATTCATTTCTGTGCAACAACAGTTATTTAATATACCCCATGACTGACCAGCTATGCAAAACCCACAGAGTTTTGTTAAAGTGCCATGGGTCAACAGCATAACAAAATATAAGGTGTAAATAGAAAAATTTCTTTTTTTCTTCTTTTTTTTAAAACAATAGTTCACTGAGAATCAGCAATAATAGAATATGCTGTATAAACTATTCTCTACAAAGGTCGATCAGCACTATTTACAATTGTTACATCGATACAAAAGAAGGCATACAAGTTATCCAAGTCGCTTTTTATGGCTGACGGGCCTATGCATTGCGTATGTGTAACAACCAAAGCTTCTGAGCCTCTATTGCTGGAAACAAATCACAAGATTTTCAGGCAAATGGGCAAGAAAAAGAACTACCGAGTGAATGCTACACTAATAATGCATTATAGGCTGGTCCAGTTTATATCCATTTATTCAAATGTTTACTTCCATTTCGCTTTTCAGGCTGAATTTTTTGATACTTGTAATTAAATAATGATTCTTTGATGATGAAAGGCTGTGGGATTTTACTTGGTGCTGAACGTTCCTGAAATGCTGTCAGGTGTAAGCCAGTTGACACAAAAAAACAAAGCAGCATTCAAAGGACAGGCTCCAGATTCCAGCTTTCCAATTAAAAGATGCATGGGAAGAGCTAAAGCTTCCTAAAACTACGAAATCGCTCCTTCAGTCACTGATTAGCATTAGTTCTCAGAAGCAACCACCGAATCTCACAACCACCGTTTTCCCTCAACAACTAGAAATAGCATTTCGTTGATTACAGAGGATGACTTTGTTACTGAGATTTTTAAACTCCTGCAGTTTTAAAACTCAAAATAAATTAAAAAAATCAACATAGTACTGCTCCTAAAACTGAACAAGACAAAAATTGTGCAAAAATAACAAAGATATGTACACATTTTTCAGTCTGAAGAAATGTACAATAAAAACATAATTCAAAGAACATTTCAAAAATATAAACATTGCTTAAACTTTCCTAAGTTTCATACTGTTTCTGAAACTATACGGTCAGTTAGCTCTGAAGTATAGCAAAACATAAATTATTACAAAATTAACACTATAAAAATTTATTTTAAGAATATTTCTAAACTTTTTTTCAAAGGGTCTAGCCTTGCTTATAATTGCTTAAACATTTTAGTCTTAAAATTTGCCTTAAGCCTTCTTTTTTTAAAAAAGAAAGTAGTAATAATCTCCCTATTTGCAGTCTCTCGCCTTTCCCCCAGATGTAAATAAACCAGCATATAAGTGCACTTTTAACACTGTAGAAATAAAAATTAACTCCTCTGTACTATTGTTCCAGTACCTAGTATTGGCTTCCTGATTATAAAATCTATATTTTATTAAAAAATTATTCAGTAATCCTATAAGAAACACTGTCAGTGCAATTCTATTAATGCAAGCCAATCTGCTCAACGCCCGTCCTTGCAAAGCCAAACTGTTACCGAAGTTATCAAGTACTGGGATGGATCTTAAGGGTCGAGACCTCCACCACAACAGGGGGATTTCGCGTGCTGAGCCTCGGATAACATTAACCACAGTTTGGTGCAAAAATCCTCTATGCATTGATTGAAGTATAGATTCCTTAAGAGCCTGATCCTGGAAGATGCTGAACACTCGGAATTCCCACTGAAATCATTAAATGCTGTAGGTAGAAGAGCACCAGTCAGGATTAGTCCCTAAAGTTGCAGTGCCCCAGCTGTTTGCAAATTACTAAGAAATGCACTCAATATTTATCCATAGGACAAGCTTAAATACAGAATTACTGTAGTTTTTATTGAATGAAAAAATTTGGAGGTCCTTTAAATAAATTCGAATCATGATCTGTTTTTTTTTTCTTTCTTTTTTTTTTTTTTTTTTGGAATGTCCACTGTATTCTGGTAAGGAAACAAAGGGAGCATTGCAACGCTAACAGCTTCAAAAGGCATGAAACATAACCAAGCAGAACGCACAGATCAGTGGCAAATACAAGTGAAAAACTAAACAAATCACTATTACAGTTTTCTGTAAATTTGATTCTCTTTAAAACCACAAATTCATAAAAGGTTAAATCCATCTGCAGGACATAGAAAAGAAAAACCCTGTGGAGTAGGGCTGCTGAGAGCTAGAGATTATAGGCTGGTTCCTTTTCCTTGTTATGGAAGAGTCCTTATTCTACCAGTCCGGTTTGATGTCTTCTAAAAGAAAAACCAGAGCCAGGTTCAGAATCAGAAAATGTCTTTCAGTCCATAATACTTTACAACGTCTGCATCTGAGAGCCAACTCAAACCATGAATCTATTTCAAGTCCATCCCTACTTACTGATTACATTTAAGAAAAGGACCTGCTTTGAATAAACTCGTTATTTCCTTTTGGGACTGATTTTACTAAGCTTTGGCGAATCTTCTGTTCATTAACTGAATTTATCATTAGAAATAAAGAGCAGCAATTAGACAACAACTTTGAAGGATCTTTTTCCCTGCACAGCGTGTTTTCATGCATGATGGAACCCCATACAGCGCACACGTTGTCACCTTCCCTTAATAAAAAGATCTAGTTACTCAGTATTTAAAAACCACCGCATACTGAGGTCTTGAAGTATTAACACATGAAGGCACCTAAAAGCACTACGAAGAAAAAAACATTTGATTAGTTATAAGCCTACAACAAGGTTTAAACAAAGTTTAAAATCTGGAGAAAACAAGCTTTTAACACAGTTTGTATAAATAGGCACAAAGAGTTTGATTGTAAAACTATCATTCCATTACTTTTTTTTAATACACAAGTAAGGAAAAAGTAAGGAAAAGGAGTGTATTTTTTAATTATAGCAACAACAGTTGGAAAACCAGACATGCTTTTATGTATATAAGCGCTTGTTCAGGTCTCAAATAGATGCAGCAAGGTTCACACTGAATGTAAATTGAGAACAACTTGCCTGAGGTTAAGGTGAGTTTAACATGAGGGGGGGCAGCAGAGAGGCCCACCACAGTTAGCATCACAGCCCGCCAGTCCTAGGCAGGAATACCTGAGAATATAACGTGCCCCAGCAAAGGTAGTAAATGACCAAAATAAACTCCTTTTGTGAAATCAGAACTATGGGCCCCCTTCTCTCCATACCGGTTTTGTCCAGGACAGAGCTCACTTTCTTCACACTGGCTTGCACGGTGCCACGCTTTGGGTTTGTAAGGAAAACAGTGCTGGTAACACTGCCATGTGCCAGCTGCCACCGAGCAGTGCTCACACAGCAGCAGAGCCTTTCCTGCCTCTCATCCTGCCTGGCGGTGCACTTGGCAGGGGACGCAGCCAGGCCGGCTGCCCCTGACCATCCAAAGGGTTACGCCACACAAGGTGGCATCACGAACAGCAATAAAAGCTGGGAGGAGGACGGTAGGACACTTAAAAGTTGTGGCATTTGTCTTCCCAAGCAAATGTTGATGAGGCCTGCCTTCCTGGGAATGGCTGGGCATCCCTCTGCTGATGGGACGTAGGGAATGAGTTCTTACTGCTTTGCTTGTGCGTGCAGCTTTTTCTGAATGCTTCGTTTTCACACAGCCACTCTCCCTTCTCTTGAGAACCAGCAGCCTTCCTCCCTCCAACTCCCCGCTCTGCTCCCCCAGACAACTGACAAATTGCCTGGCCAATTGACGCAGCGGAGGGAGCCCAGAGGAGCTGCTCTGTACTCGTATTTAGCTTGATGGCTGCAATTCTGTTTCAAACTGAATTGTTCCAAATCTGCTTTTCAGGCTTGTATTCATGAAAACTTGCCTGGTGTTTCCAACTGTAAAACCCAGTGTGGTAACATAAATCACCTCTGCCTACAGCCTTGCCTTGGCCTCCTTGCGATGGTTACAACAATACTAACACTAAGCAAGGGAGCTCAGGATCCCCCAGTAATAACTTGATTGCCATGTCGTACACTTGGAGATCCACTTATTGATACCTAATTAATAACACATTTATAAAGACATATTACAGCACACCTTAAGACTAGGAGTTTGTTTAGAGACTATTCAGTTGCCAAATTGGAGATGAAAGCTGTCAGCAAAACAGCTCAGACTGATTTTGACAGTGGCAAGCATCTTTTAAGCAAGTAGTCGTTATTCATGGTTCCAAACACTAAGATCCCGTGTCATTGTTAAAACAAAAAAACCCTACAAACAAGCAACAAAATGTTCAGTAAAGCTTAATACATCTTCATTTTCTTTTGTATTTCTATTCTGAACTCCATAGTCAGTTAATAAACTGACAGAAATGTATTTTTTTTTTTTAACAATAAAGAGTCTGTGGGGCTTAGAGCAAGCAAACACTTCTGGTTTTGATAAATTCATGGAAACAGGCAGCTGAAAAGCTCAGCAATAGCCTGTGTTTATATACAACTGCCACAAAAATTGATGTCTTGTCCTGTTAGGTTTTCCCATGGGATCTAGGCAACAGATCACAGCAAGCTCTGCTCCTCGGGTAGCGTGCATTTTATGTCCGACAGGAGCAGGAGGTTAAAGCAGAAAGTTTTACACTTCAGAAGAGCTTTATCACGTTTGCCACTGGCAGTCGGCTGGCAGTGTCTGACACAGCAAAATGCCAGTCCCTGCGAGTGCTTGGGTAGGAAGAAACTTTCCACTTATTTCCCTTCAGTGTAGTTCTGGCCTATGTACAGTCCTTTGCATTCAGCACCAGGGGGGTTGTTTCACCATCTGACAGTTCATCTCGGGACGTGAGTGATTCAGAATATGCTTTACTGATGAGACAGTTGTGGGCTTTCTCCACTACAATAACCACAATTCTTTTACTGCATCTACGTAGCAGAAACTAAGCGGCACAGCCATTTGGAGTAGCTACTGTGCCAGGCCACATAACAGGATTCCAACACTGCCTGGCCACAGAGAAAAACCTGCTGGAGTTTTTATTTACTTGTGACTACAGCTTGGTGAGGTGAAAGCCTTTTTCACACCAAGGACCTTGATAATGAATTCTTGAGAAATTACCCAGCTTGGAGAGTCAAA
Source organism: Anas platyrhynchos (assembly GCF_047663525.1). NCBI lineage: Eukaryota > Metazoa > Chordata > Aves > Anseriformes > Anatidae > Anas > Anas platyrhynchos. The sequence continues at coordinate 14,362,478 of NC_092587.1, forward strand.
CAGTACGGGCAACAATGAAAAAAATTAATCAGTCTATCCGTCCTCTGGCCAGGTGAGGGCTGGGCGACAGGTCCAACACCTGTCCTCACAAAGGCGCTGAATTACAGAATTTACCACCGTTATCTGACTAGCAAGTCTGTGTGATACACAGGCATGGCGTGAGTGCTGAAGATTTCATACACTCCAGGAGGAATTACGCTTTCAGATTACTTTCTCAGAACAGCTGAGCCTTCTGTCTTCTCTGTCCTGTTTCTGTCCTTCCCTCGCTGCTTTCAGTTTTTGCCTATTTTTAAATGCTCACTCTTCTGTGCCAGTTTGGGGACCTTGCCATGCCACCTTGCTCAGCAGCGGAAGCTGAATAGAAAAGGCACGCTGGCTTAGCTGGAGCCCATGGAGACACAGATTCTGCTGCTGCTGAGTTTGTGTCACCAGAGCAACAACCAGCGGGCATCACCTAAGCCAACCTGAACCACAGCACAGGTGGTGAAAAACAAGCAGAAAACTTGTTATGCATAAACCTCAGAGGAAAACATCCTAAGTGAGAGGAAAAAAATCTATTAGTTCACTGAAAGAAAGATTCTATAAAGAACTGCATTTATGATTAAATTGTATTTTAAGGTTTTACAATATTACATATTTCAAAAACCATTTATAGACTATTTAAGTGTAATTTTTTAAAAGCAACTTACTTGTCTGTTGTGTACTGGGTTTGATGTACTCGAAGGACTGGACTGTGACAAAGCTACACTGCTATTTTTTCCAATCTGAAAGACATTAATTGAGCAGCATTGAGAGCATTTGTCAGTGGAACGCAGATGCTGGTAATGGCCTTCCTCTTCCTGAATAAAGTGGCACTAATTGCTCTGCATTCGGAACACAGGTATTTTGCTAGTATAAAAAACCCAACAACTTCAGACAGAATTGTAATTACCTCTCAGAGCCTGTATTTTAAACAAACACATTTTAAAAGGCACATAAATACTATTACAGGTAGGAATATAACAGTAAGAAACGGCTTCTGGTGGAATTCAGGTTGTAAAACCCCACCTCTCTGGACTGGAGCACTCAGCTGTCACTGGACTCGCTTGGAGCAGCTCAGTCGGTGCACAGAGCACTCAGGGTCACTCCTGCCTTGCCCTGGGCACCCTGCCCACTGCTTGGGGTTCACCGGTTTAAAGCAACTGGCCAAGCACCACAGCATGCCCTAAGTTACTGTTTTTTTTGTTTTTTTTTTTCCCCATAGAGTCTCTTCATTTATCACTGCTTCATAAAGCAAATATTAACCAGTAGAATCAACCTCTGGAGGTTTAAATGTCCAATTGTATCAATTTACTGGGTCAGAGAATGTCTTTGGGAATGAGTACGCATTTAACAGTATGTGTACATTGATTTTAAAAGTACTTCTTTAAAACAGTGTGATATTCAATCTGTATGTCAATCCCAGAAAGGCTACAGCACTCTGTAAGAGCAGTCTGCCTTAGGTTTTCTGCAGTGCCCCATAAACACGTGGTAGATATTGCTACACAAAAGGGTAGAGCTGCTGGATCAAAGGAGCAACTCTCCAGGGGTTACAAGGCTGATAACAATGAACCAGGGCCCCCTGGTTACAAAATGGCAATGACTGGATCTGAACAGGATCCACATGGCCAGTGGACTTCAGGTAACATCAGCTCTAATCGGCGGATGGAGGAGCAGCAAGGCCCTGTCTTCTAAATGCAATGAGAAATGAAGCGGCGAGTTTCCTGCTGGGTATGTGGGACTCAGGCAATGGCTGGCAGGGCTTTCACCAGCATCAGCGTTTGCTCTTTCCCTTCTGCAACACCATTTCTTATTTTGCCATTTCATGTATGTACTGAGAAGCAGCCTTTGTATCCATATACGTATCTGCCCTTTCTCACAGAGACTCTCAGTTTTCTCTACTCATCCTATCCAGAAGAAATGTTTAACGTTTTTATTTACAGCCAGTCCCGAAGGCAGTTCCCATGGCACGCAAACATTAAAAGGGCAGGCCTCTGCCTACCCTGCTCCTTCTCAGCATGTTTTGCATGTCACAGCTGTTCTTCTCCAGGCAGCTCTGTGCTGGATCAGGCTTTTCTTCAATATGCAAATCTTGGACAAAGGCTCGCAGCCTTGTAAAATCTTTCCGAGCCATTCAGAACGCCGTGGCAAACCTGCAAACCTTTTTCCTCCATATCCACCACGGCAACATCCATGAAACTCTCGCACAACAAAATGCAAACACACCTCCTCCATCTTCTGAACGACAAAAACAGCCTCTGACTTGCTGGGATCCTGGAGTCACGAGAGGGAGCACCACGCACCTCTCAGCCTTTCCTTCATTCCGTGCTCCTCCGACTACTGGACTTACTGACTCCCTGCACAGCTCTGCGCCGAGCTGCCCCACCATCGTGTCTGAGCTCGGAGCTGGAAAGACAGTGCTCCGCAACAGGAGGGTGATGCAGACAGGCTCGGCAGCTACAACACTCAGTGTAAATAAAGAAAGATTGCCAATTGTGTTGGGTGTTTAGTGATGGGAACATTCTGAAAGCATTAGGGGTCAGGCCAGGAGTCAGATGATTTTTTCCTTTATCAGTACAGTGCAAAACCAAGCAGTCAACACTTCCAGTTACTGCCTGCCCAGGCCAGACTTGAATAAAAAAAAACAATCCAGACCCTATCACCAGTCATTTGAGCTTCTTCCTGTGTTCTTACTCTCTTAATTTGATTTGCCTTATTACAGCAGGGAATAAAGTAAGATTTTAAGTAATACTGTGTGGTTTTTTTTGTGTGTGTAATTTTTACTGTGACTGCATTTTAGAAAACAGCAAGTCAAAACAGCAGAGGTTAAAAGTGATTTCAAGTATTGTATTCTCTGGAGTTCTAATATTCACACGTAGAGGACATAATATTATGAGACACATGTACTTAAGCGGATACAAGTGTCATTTGTTTATAGCACAAATAATCAGTAGGAAGAATCCATTTTGTATAGCGCACAATTCAGAATCCTTCTCACAAAGTCACCAGCCATGAGCCAGGCATCTAAAACAAAATCAACTTCATTTTACCTCCTATATTTGATTGCTAGCGTAGCTCCAAAGACAGCAGCATGAGATAAAAGGGATGGCTTCTACATATATATATACACACACATATATACATCTGTAGGTGTATGTACACATCCATATGTAAAAACATTCTGTTTAAAAATCTGCATATCATCATACTCATTACATATATTTAACATTTCCTTAAGGGAAAGTGATTAGTGTGAATTACTCACACGTTAACATGTATTTGGAGAAGACCTCTGATTGATTCTTTCTGGTTTATTTGCATCCATTACTACGCAACATGCTGAAACACGTCACACACTGGAACAAGAATGTCCCACAGGAACAGATGCAATCACTAAGGGAATCAGAGTTTGAACCTGGGACCTCCTTGTAGCTCTTTATATTGCCTGTATCTGTAGGACATCTCCAGACCACAGCAGCTACAGATATGTTTATGTAAGGTGAGAAGTTGATACAATCCATTTCCTATTACCAGCAGTTGTACCAAACTAACAGTCTGTACTTTGTCTTCCCACTTGAGATACTTTATCCTGGGGCAATTCAATCTTTTTGACACCTTCATTCTGGCTGCTGTATTAGTTTTTCATGAACTACTCAAATGATCGGTTTGCTCATTCCCTTCTTACACGCCCATTTCTGTCTGCTATTACCTGTGGATTGCCTTGCCCAAGATGTTACCCTCTCCAGTTCCAAGTTCCACTTAATGTACAACATCTTTAGGAAATGAGTTTCACAGCAGTTCAGAAACAAACCAATCAAAAATTGTCCTAAGCTACCTCATCTGGTATTTCTCAGGTATTCTGTTCTCTCTGTCTCTGTCTTTCAGAAGCCAGGACCGAGCTTTATTTTCTGTGCACTGCACAGCATTGCACATAATAGCAAAATTAACCAGTACATCATTTTAAAGACAGTATTGGCAGCTTTTCCAGCAAAATTTAATTCACATCTACTTTCATCCTTTTATTTCACATCTACTTCAGCATCACTGAAAGAAAAGCCAAAGCTCTATTGTTAGCGACAATGAAGGCCGAGCTTGCATCCTTATCTGTTGCACTGACTTCACCATTCCGACCACGTGCGCACTAAAAAAAGGTAACTAAATGTCCATTAAAGGTCATCTGGTTAAGATCTTAATTTCTTAGTTCTCCCAGTTTCAAACAGGAAACAGCATCTGAGGTCACGCGTCTCAGATTTCCCCCACAGGAAAAGGTAGATGTAAGCATTTTGCATAAAACAAATGAGGTGACTCACATTGACATTAAAAGATGAATCAGCAACAAGGTTAGGAAAATGAAAAGCCAAAATGCTGACTCTTATCTTCCTGCTTTAAATGAGATATAATTTATTTCAGAGAGATAAGAATTAAGATCAGAAATTGGTTCCTAAAACTAATTTATCCATTCTGGACATTCAGTTTTACTTTAAAAATACAAATAGCTACTTTAGTAATTGAATAAAAATTCTGATTAAAATATTTTAAGTAAAAAACAAACAAACAAAACTTTCCCCCACCAGCATGTTTCTGTGATTGGTACAAACCAAATACAAATACAGTTCTGTATTAACCTAGAAAACACACTGTTCGATGGAAAACAATCTGAAGTGCACGTTTATTTTCTTTTTCATAATGCATGAAATATTGCAGGTAAGTCAAACATGACCGTCAAAAAAATAACTGGAAGAGTCCCTTACCTGTCGAGAGATGGAGCTGCTTGTAGGATCTGGCACCGCAGAAATAAGGTTGGCAGTGCTCTTTCTATGAACACTATTCATACCAGGCATTTTAGTGATTTTACAGGCTTTGCTACTAGAACTAGAGTTTTTACGTTTTTTTCCTTCTGATTTGTCGAAAGAAAGGGGTAAAGAAGACACTGCATTGTGTGCTCCCAGGGAGTGGTCCCCTGAGTGGTGCACAAGAGAAGATACAGACAGATTAGAAGAGTCAATACTGCTTACTACCATGCTCATGTGTTTCACTGAGTCTGTTGAACTACTTGATAATGAAGTCCGTCCTGAGGGCTCCGATTTGGCACTGAGTGGGCTTGTTCCGTTATTTGTATTGTGCACAGACATGCTGTTATAGGAAGATGTAGCCTGATAGGAGTTCAAAGTTGAACTGGGGTTCAGGACACAGTTCTTTTTGTGGGACCCTGAAAATGAAGACGAGGAAGATGTCTGCAAGGATAACGAGGATGATGATGACGACGATGACGACGACTGCGGCTTCTTCTTTTTGTTACTTGAAGACTCATCGCTACGAGATGACAGGTCTTTTACTTTTGAGGATTTGCTGGTTTTTGTTTTGGATGGCTTGTGGGATGGGGAAGGGATGACTGCTGGCACTGGTGACACAGCTGATGGCGCCTTAAAGGTTGAGTCCATGATACTTAGGCTCGCAGCCACATGAGGAAAAGCTGTAGTGTGTGACATAATGGAATTCGTATCTGATGTTGTCACAAAGGCTGCGTTTGATAACATGGCTGATGTCATTATGTAAGAAGAAGTGATTCTTGAACTGATAGGGGTTGAAGGAATATACACGGCGCTGGGGTTGCTGAAAGGCTGTAAGACTGATGCGGGAAAAGGAGTGGAGACGTGTGCTGCTGGAGAAGGCATGGGGCTGTCTGCCGCAGGAGGAATTTTCCTAAATAGAACAGAAAAGGAGATTTAGACACATTCAAAAAATGCCATCTGAACAATGCAGATGGGAAACAAGTCCTAGGAAGGAAAAGCTTATTGAAAAAGGCATTTTAGTTTTGATTCCTGTTCTACCAATCAGACACATCTTAATATTCACATTTCAAAATAAGTTCTACATTCTACAACAGCTTCAAAATGCTTTTACTTCTACTGTTTTTTCTTTTTAAACAAAAGATTCCGTTTTCAGGTTCTCTTATTAAGTTATGTGTGATTTAATACAAACAGCAAAACCCTACCACAAAGCATGTGTGTTTTAATATTGTAAGGATCCAGGAAAACTGGATTGTGAAGTGTATTTTCATCTGAAATTAATTTTCAAACGGGGCACATTAATTCTATGAAGGCAGAGGAGACCTGACAGAAGAAGATTAGATGTAGCTCGACAGGAGTTCGAAGTTGCACTAGGGCAAGGTAAAGAATTACGCAGCGTAACTTTCCGTACAAAATTCTGCCAGGGCACACGACTTCTAAACTGTGCAACTTTTCTGTTAAACCAGAATTGAGCTTCACTTCTGCAATGTAGCGATTATAGGTACGGTGTTACAATTAACCACTTTCTTGAAAATTTCATTTCCTTTTTTCTTTGCTTTACTAGAAAAAATTAAAAAAAATGCAAATAAAATTCCCGATGACAGTACCTATCAACATGCTAGATACTATGTTTCATTCACTGCCTGTGTTTTGCCTGAAACTCCAAGTTGTAGAACAGTTTCAAAATTAACCTGAACTCACAGGTCAGATTTGATGAGGGTAGTACATGGGTCAGTTTGGGGGGCATCTGAAATTTATTTATCACTGAGCATAAAGAGGAAAAGGAGCAATCAGGTCATTTGGCTCATCCCTTTCTCAATGCAGTACTATTCCCAACAGCTTATCCAGGAGCAGGTTAGACAGGATTAACTAGTTAAGTATTTAATTACAGCAATATTGAAAAATTGACAGATTATTAAACAATGCTTGATAAGCTTTATAACTAGCTGAGCACTATTCAAAGTATAAACTATAGTATCACCTGTGAAATTAGTGGAGTGTGTTCAACTTCCTCTCTATTCAGCCACTGATAGCACACCTTCTATTGCTTTATCCAGTCCAGTGTTAACAAAGAAACAGGCTTCCGTAATGGTGTCTTGGAAGATTATCATATGAGCTTTTCTCATTATTTGGACTAAAATTTAATTCTCAGTTTAATCCTGTTTTTATCATTAGAACCTACAGCTCACCATCATTCTGCCCTTGTTATCCTCACTACTGACACCTTTTCAATTTGCAGAGACTTAGTCCTGTCCTCAAAGAAGCATGATAAAGCAGCACAGGGTACTGTTTATAATAAAACACACCCTCTGCTGCTCTACCATAAACCAAATCCTAATTACTCGTGTTCTCACATAGTATTTTTCCTATGACAACTCTCAGACAGAACATCACTTATGGTACAAATACGTAAGAGATTACATACAGACTACGCAACCAGAAACGAGCAGGTCCTACTGCCTGTGACTTGCTATGTAACTCGGAACAAAGCTGCTTATCAGGTCTGTTCCTTGGTGTATTTTTAAAGAAGAGCCAATGATTTATACCCACCTTTGTAAAATACTTTGAGAACTAGGATAAAATGCACTCTGTGGATGTTGCTATTGTTCTCAAATATGGCCTTGCATCCCTTTTACCTTTTGTCTCAGCTGGATGAGCCACAGCTAGAGCTGAACTAGCATCAGCTATAAAATCACAGCTTTACACACACCCCTGCTTGGCAAAGACAGGAAAAGATCAGTCCAGAGGACTGAGGACAACAGAAGAATACAAAGAGATGAAGCACTGTGAGCTTCCTATGTTATACAGACAAGTAAGTATGGATATAATACATGAAAATATTAGAGATTGCACAAACAGCTGGAATTTGAGAAAACATTTACAATTGGATTTAGTGGGAGCAGGATAAGGCCTGTTTATTCCTTGTATCACAGCACTACAACAGAAATTATTTTAGGTCTTCATGAAAGGCGTGATACTAGCGACATTGCCTCACGTGCCTGAATGTCTTTTAACCTGGCAAATAAAGCCAATAGATAACGGGTTTTAATTTTCCTATTTATAGAAACCAAATTAGTTTTATTTGTGGAAGGTGACAGACACTAGTTAGCTGCCAAATTTGCAAAGCAGAAGAGAGGAACCCGTTGTAGATCAAGCATCACCTGTCTCTGAACAGAGATGACACTGGCCCTTTCATGGCAAACCCACCCACCTCCAAACTATGCCTCCCAGCGCTGTTATCACTGAGTTACCAGGTTAGTCAGATGAGCCAAGCTTTAGTGTTTCAAAAATATATGTAAATAAAAATCAAACCTTGTTTATCTAATGGCTGGCATCCAATGAATATAACACAGTCCTGATAATAAATAGTGACATGAAACACTGCACTTTAGTGTCATTATATTGGAAGAAGAATGCATGTTCCACAGCAGAATTTAAAAAAGTCGTACCTGCAGACCCCATGAGTCTTTCAAATATAGTTGTACATATTGTTTTAAAAAATGTTTTTTTTTTTTTTTTTTTGAAATGCAGTCTAGTTTAATGTTTTTACACAACCTAAGCTTATAGTGATGTGGCACAGAGGTGCTTCAATACTAAGTCATAAAGAGAAAATTAAAGACCTCAAAGCCAGGGAGTTTAAAGGGCACTATGGACTAAAAATTTCTATATTCCATCTTACATGTTAGCAAACAGGTACTGAATTCCTGATCACACAATCCGAGTCTCAGAGAGCAAAGTGTGAATGGTGATACAGTTGTGTGACACAAGTACAACGAGCTAGGCCAAGTCTAACCTGTGTTATAAAACTGCATGGTATCAAGATGCATCTCCAAACCCAGGAAACACTGAGCTTTAATGCACTTAAATGTTAACAGAACTAGTGAATTATTCCTCCCCAGATTTGGAGGGACTACAGAAAAGTCCTAAATCTGGGAGAAATCCACATCAGGATAGGAGATTGTTCTGCTGTGCTGCATATTCCTTAAAGAAGAAGAGAACATTTTTACTGGCATGGGCATATTACTGATGTGACTTAATGCAGAAGAAATTTTAAAAACAATCCCCAGTGGAGAGTTTAATTTTGTAATTGTACAGAGTTACAAACGTTGAACTACCCACCAAGTGTAAAACTCCCACTTACTTCCACATCTGTGAATTCAAGTGTTTTTCTACCATGGAGTTTAGTGCGAATCGAAAATGGTCCCATCTTCTGTCAAAGACGTAGTACCCTCTTCCCATTAAGCGACTACCATATGAACAAAACTGCAAGAAAAGGTATTTCAACGTTGTTCATAGAAAAGTATTTCTACAATATGAAAGAATGATCATTTTTACATAAAGTAATAACTTTGTAATTTATATCACGAATACCTTTAAAAAGGTATTTCTCACTATCTGCAGCATAAATATTATTTAGCATGATGTATGAAATTTGCGCCTAATTTTTCAGCTTAGTGTAAAGTATACTTCATACTCCACTAACAATTTAGTTTACTATCAGGTAAAGAACAGAGGAAGAATATAAATGCTAAGGAACTGATAAGGAAGTAATTCTGGCCAGTAATACAGGTGGTCTGACATTGGAAAGTTCTCCTTTGCTCCAAGGACCATAGACAATCCTATAGTTACCCCAGTGTTAATTTTATTCTGCGTATCATGTGGAAAACATATAAATGAAGTCTTTGCTAATTTTATTCCTTGGCTAGATCTTTATGAGAACCAACTACTCACAAGTTCAAGAGTTCTCCCCCTGTTTCTTAGTTTCTACAATGTAAACAAATTGCCACTGCAAATCTAATGACACAAGGTCGCACTTTACTACTTACAATAAAATTTGCCACTAGCATGGGAGAAAGACAAAAACAGCTGCCGGAGAACATTCTTCAGCCCCTGCCAGAGCTGATGGGGTATGCTGTGCTCTACTTTCCATTTTTAGACGAATGAAGCAATAGCTTCAATGTCCACGTACACTCTCACATAAATGATATTTAATTACTGCTTCATAGCAGACTACAAAGATCAACGAGCACTGTAATAGCACCTTGCTGCCACATGATTTTCAGAGCTATAACCAATTGCAAGGGAGTTTCGTAAGAACTATGACAACAAATTATCTGTTCAAGTCACATTTAAAACACTGCAGCTTTTCTCTGCAGTTTAGCAGAACTATACCTGATTTACAGACTATTGAGAAGAATATCTAAATCCAGAACTTACTTTCTCCTGCTTGTCCTGCAACCTACCAATGTTTGTCATATGCAACGAGCAGTCTTCTCCTCCTACCTTACCCCATTCCGACCACAGTTTTCTGCCAAATGTGTTTGTTCTCTTTAGAATGCAGGCTTCGCAATATGATTCCCTCATTCCTTACATTTTTACTGTAGTAAAAATCTTTTTCTCCCCTCTTTAACGACTTAAGAACAACAGCAAGGCATGCCAGGGAGAGACACATACCCCAAGAGGTCTGGGATGGTGTCCAGAAAAATGACAGTCTAATTTCTCAGATTCTTCAGCTCCATCTGCTTCTCCTTCATCACTGGACAATCTACTGGTTAGATCTCCTCCCATGGAAGGCAGTGGCAGTTCTGGTACGTACCCACTGTGGTTTGAAGAACTGTTGCTGTTTATGCTATTTGCAGATGATGGTCTAGAAGGAGAACAGACATTTACATCATCAGTGTTTGACAGCTCCAGAAACCCGCCTGCCAGAGAAACGCTTCCAAGTAAATTACACCTGGAATGACCATGTGAAGGACAGTAAAAGATAAAGAATACCTGACACTTGGCCTTGTCAGAAATATATTGGGGTTATCACCAGGTTACCACTAACAGAAGCACCTGCGTGTTGCCTGAAACTTTAAATTTGCCGTGAAGTTGAGTTTAAGATCTTGAGGGAGGCAAAGTGTATTAAATATGCAAACAAAACCAGATGTGTGAAATCTTCTTACACAACACTGTAACTCTGCTGCTTGATTAATCCCAAGTGTCCAGTTATGCTGAAATTAGCACACTAAATATAAACACGGGCGTTTAGCTTACTCCCTGCACAGCTAGTTTAGTAAGTGCAGTAAGTAGGAGAACCTCTTACATCATGGAGGATTTCTTTACCTCTGCCTAAAATCCAGGAAAACAAAGTGGGAAAGCGTGTACACCACAGGGCACAACATCTTCCCCTTCAAATTAACTTGGAAACAAACCAGATTTGAAGGTAGGTAGGTAGGGTGTGTGCCTGTGTGTGTAAAGGACTGGCAATTACAGTTTATACAACCAAGTGTATATCTACATATGTATTTGTATATATATGTGGAACTCTGAAGTTGGAAGAGATGTACACACTGAGCAAATTGAGAAGAACAGCAAGCTATCCAGCCAGCCTTCTTCAACCTAGTGAATTTATGCTATCAGCCACTAGACCTGCAGACAGGTGCTCTCTTCTGAACCAAGCAGGGGCTGCTTGACAACATCCATCAGCTAGAAACTGCTGCTGCAGTCACTGTTTTATGGAATTCATTGTGCGAGTGCTCTTTAGCCTTCGGGAAAAGCTGGCCAGGTCAAGCCAAGTCACTTTCAGTGAAACCAGACAACTTTGCCTCAGCAGAGCAGGCAGCACTCACATAACCCTTGCCAGCACCAGAGCAGCAGGCTTGCTGACTCCCAGCAGAGAGGTAGCAAGGATTTTCCCTGGCACAGCTGCTTGCAAAAACAGAAAAGATGACACAACAGAGCAGCTGTAGCAGAAACAGAAGTATACAAACACAATGCATGACTGCTGAAATCCTTCTCCTCGTGTACCACTACCTTTCTTTGCAGTTTCTTCAGCTGACTCTCACTGAATCACATCCCAGTTTTGTTTCCGAAACACCTACTAAAAAACTGTCTGCCTGTCCCTCTGCGCTCCTCTACATGTGAGGATGGCGTAGGTCACTCTTTTAACAGAGATTATGCTGAGTTCTCACCAGTTTACCTATGTGTATTCTTTCATTCACTCCAAGCCCTGTCAGACCCACCTCTGTCATTGTAGGAACAGAATTTCATCATGGCGTGATGAACACACAGAAAACATAGGAAATGTCTGTTTTTAAAACTCGAGATAGCAAATGTGACTAAAAATCACTTGGAAATACAGACTTTGTACAAAAGCCCCAAAATGGGCACCTAATCCTAACCAAGGCTTCTGCAAAGAACTGAAATATGAAACAAACGAAATACGAAATATGAAACAAAACCAAGAATCTTAGCTCCATCAATCCCAGCCAAAATGAGTATAAAAATAAAAACACACTCCAAAAACCAGCAGCCAACCAAAGCACTTGGGAAAGTTTGCCAGAGGGTAAGGAGAATTCAGTAGCTCCAATACCTCATGGCAGTTTTTCTAAAGGGACATTTTTGGAAGTTCACACTGTCTGTCTGAAGCCTGTCCTTGTCCTTTATATGAAAAAAATCTTTGAAATGAGGAAAGATGTGCTACAGGCAGTTTCAAATCTCAAGTTTTAAGAATTAGCTGCTTACACTGTCATATACGTGAAATCATACCTTTCTTTGAAAGACATTCTATTGATGTAATTGGTGAATTATTTGCAGAGAAAATTTCTATGTAAACATGCTGAATTTTGCCACCAGTACTCCAATATATATAATCATAGGATCATACAATATCCCGAGTTGGAAGGGACCCGTAAGGATTATCTAGTCCAACTCCTGGCACCACGCAGGTTTATCCAAAATTAAAATAAATCAATGTAAATATATTTTTATTTCCAAACATGTCAGAAACTGTCTTAATTATTACTGGCCATTTTATACAAAAAATGCTGCTAGTCCAAGGTTCAGAGCAGTGGATGGACACCACTCCTTACCCCATGCCCAATCAGACAACAGGCTACCGTGGACAGATTCAGGTTAATATAAATATACTCTATTTTTTACTGCTAAGAGAAATTCTTATAATTAATGTATGTTTTATCATGTAATAGCCCAAATACCGAATATTTACAACATAACCTGTATAACAGACTAGTACATTTCTAACAGCAACTTCAGAATGCAACACTTCACACTGGAGAACTGCTTACCTCGGAAGTACAGAATTTGGTGGTCTAGATTTTGCAGGAGATGTTACTTTAGATTCTTGCCCAGAGTTCACTGAGGATCCTGACAGAGAGTCTTGTGCTGGTGTGGGCTGGCTCTGATAGCTTTCCCTTGCAGACGGTGGATGCTCTTTGTCTTTTGCGACTTCTTTTTCCCTGGATCGAGCTTTGTGTTCAGCTAGAAGGATGTCAAACTGTTTTTTACGGCCTGGAACTGCTCGTCGATGATTAAGTGAATGAGTCTAAAAATAGGGTGGTTAAAAAGCATTTGTGTGTGCATGACATTGTTTATGAGTCCTCTATACTTCCGATACACCACAACTCTCTACAAGATAAAAATCTACTTCAAACAACTTTAGCCACAGTTATGGAAATAAAGCTGTTATTCCACATTATCTTTGATAAATTATGAAGCAATTCTTAAGAAATGCCACATCGAGGCTAAAACTATTTCTGCAACAATCTTCATAATAGACTCTATTGACTTCCCCTTTCCAGCACAGAAAGCATAATTCCAATAATTGTAAAATATTAAGAAGTAACGTCACCACAGCTCTTAACTTACAATGAAAAACTGATTTCATTGGATTGAAAAATGGGAATACATTTTTAAGCAAATGTAATTGATTGTCTCTACCAACAGGCAGCACATACACATACAAACGTTCATTATCAACATCTTACTTTGTTGCTACTTTTTAACATGAGGCTTATTATTACCAGAAGTCAGCCTCCGTGTAATTTATCATATGAAAATCACGTTATATTTTCACTAAAAAGTGACTATACTTCAACATTTTTGCATACATGAGCTAAAAAGGGAGTATTTAAAATAACTCTAGAGCTCCTACATGAAACATTAATGCTTTTTTCAGAACGAGATGACAAGGAAAGAAAAACAAACATCTTTCTAGAAACATCAGTGGAATAATGCAGATGCTCTGATTCAAAGAAACAGAATTACTCAAAAGAATTACCTGAAAACAGCGTCTGAATACCATACCCATTGTCTGTAAGACAGGAGCAGGTATGACCTCTCAGACTACTGTGGTAGGATTTAAACTATAACAAAGCATCTGATATTTTATCTTCTAAGAAAAATACCTTGCAGGTGAGCGATCTTGTGCAAGGTTTCTTTGTTTCAGGATCCAGTACTCCACAGTGTTTATTTGGGTCAAATTCTCTTTCTGTTTGATGAGGGTGGAGGAAAAAAGGAGAAAAAAGCAGATTATTTGAGGAATTTTAACCAGAGCAACCATATTTGCAGGATTTCAATCACAGACTTCACAGGAGTAAGTCTGCTTACAAAGCTGTACTCAACAGAGTGGTCTAAACGCGGGACCAAGCCAAAAAGTGGTGAGTTCAGTTCCCTCTCTAACACTGGCTGCCTGTGAGGCCTCGAAATGCAGCACTTGCAAATCTAGCCTTTGAGATTGACTCCGACACACACTTCAGACACACACAGACTAAATACTGTAAGTGCTTTATACATTACTTTGACAAACTCAGAAACCCTGAAAAACAACCAGTGGTGCCTAAAATGTAAACACGAGATTACTGGTGACATTTTAAAAACAAAATTTATCTAAATCTGTCTCATTTTCAGGAAGTGTTAAAAAAAAAAAAAAAAAAAAAAGCACATGTTAGTTCTTATTTCCCTAAGTCAATGGCGGCATGGAGCTTAAAGTTTGCAGCGATTATGAAAAAAAGTCTCATTTGAGTTCTACTGATGATTAACATTAGGCGTGCATTTAATATTTAATGTGCTATATTTGCATATTTCATTGTCATTAATATTTTAGTATTTATATACCACAGATATAGTCACCTCCTTTAAGTTATATTAATATAGTTTTATGTTTTGCACTACAGAGCTGTAACAAATCTACAGACATAGAATTTTTATTTGATGCCACCAAAAAACCTACCGTTATCTTTATATTCCTAGACACGGTGTGTTTTAATTGGCAGGCTGGTTTGCTTTTGTTTGATACTGGGATATAAACTATTTGTCAAAATCATTTTTAAATCTACAGCTGTGTTATATTCAGATAAAAATAAATATCCTATGCTTAAATGCAAGAATTAATCCGAGTACTTAAATGTTCCTTATAAATAAACAGAGTCAGAGCTAAGATGAAGACAGCAATTCCCAGCTATGCTATAATGCTAGGACACCATACAGCAAGTGGAACAGCTAGAAGAAGAAATTTGAGGCCAAGTAGCCTACAAGAGATAATTCTTGCCTTCCAATAGCAAAATTACTAGCAGTTATATGTATTCTAATATATATGGACTTACAAATGATAAAGCAAACATCAAATAAAAAGTTATGTTATTGGCCTACTAGCAGAGAGATACCAAAAACTGAGCTTGAAAAACATAGCTAGTGCTATTTTTTTTTGGTGAAACCTAAAAAAATGGTCTGAAATCTGTCACACGCAGTTGTAGTTTCTGTGGCTTCTACAGGTCAATAGAAAGAGTAAAGTGGTCTGTGTATGACTAAATATGATAAACATTTTTCCTACTTAATGGATGAAAATGCATGTTCAGGTTGAAGGAGTTAATTACTCCTGATTTTCAAGTGTATGAATTCTTATCTGAATCACCTGCCAAAACCCCAGAAAGCAGATAAAAACCCTAAACAAACTATATGGATTTATAAACGTGCCTTCTAATGAAAAATCAGTCCTGAAGGCAGTGGCAGGGCTGTGCAATGTATTCTGGAAGACACAAAATTGGGCTGTTTTGGACCAACATGGAAACATACTGCAAAAATCAAGCGTTTTGGGAACAGCCAGACTGCAATTTGTGTCCTGGCCAAGCAAGACTTTTGGGATTGATTGTAGGAAAGACAGCTTTCAGGAAACCATACAGAGCTAAAAGCTCTGTAATGAACTACAAGCACAAGAAGTGGAAGCCTCTGCCACCTACTGATCAGCAAAATAACATGCTTGCTCTGAGGAACACCAAGTATTAAACAAACAGGAAACCACTTCTGACTGAAGTTTATGTGGCTGCTCCTGAGGAGTCATGAACATGAAACCTAGCTACAGATACGTCTGCTTTGGGCAACGCTGTAAATGAAGATTTTCACCTTCTTGTCTTGTTTAAATACAGCTTCTGACTACTTTTGTATTAGGAATTCTGTAGATTCCTGTGCACATGCCCAGCTTGAGGAAGCTGTTTCTCCAGAATGGATTTCACTTCCTAGGTTTTGGTGGCCAGAGCAATGAGCATTGTAGCTTCACCTACAGAAGGAAGGTCACGCTCCTGTTTGAAACACCACAGATATTCTTAAATAAAGCTTAAACCGGGCATCTGTGTTTTTTAGTTTTACCCCAAAGAGAACAAGAACTAAGGAAAATTTAAATATGTGGGGTTGTTTTTTCCCAGTTTGCTACCAGGGAACACTGATGCACTTGTGCTGGGCAGCTACAGACTGTCTTTTGTGGGTCCACGAGCTGACTCCCCTTGCTCACCAATAGTGCTCCTGAAAAGAGGGCAGGTTCATTCATCACCCAAACAAGCACCAGCTCTCAGCAAAGTAAAAAAAACCAAACCAAAACAAAACACAAACACAAAACAAAAAAACACCAACCAAGCAAAAATAGACCTTCAGCCACAGGAAGGGAAATGGTATGAGAGAAAGTGGAGGTTGCTAAAAAGGAAGGAAAACAGATGTAAACCAGCCAGACCTATAAAGAGTCTTCAAAAATTAACAGCTGCACCCCTGCATGGCAGAGGACAGGGAAACCTAAATCCCCAGGCAGCTTCTCCTTTTAGTGTGAAAAGAATATAATTTATGGTATAACTAAAACGATCATATTCTTGACCTTCCAAACTCTTTTTCTCAGGCTTTGTGCCCTTCAGTGTAGCAGGACCATCAGAGTGACACACAACCTACGGACAATTAATTTACAGGGCTCACAGAACTTTTGTTCTTTGCATCATCACTGATTTATTGCCTTGCTGCACGAACGCATGGGGCAGCACAAGCAAGATTTAATGGATTTAAAATCTTATAATGATAAAGAAACTTTACTACAAGTATCAGTTTTGCGCATTGGTTAGCCATCTAAAAGTAAACCAATGCCTATCAGAGTGCTCAGATAGTCCTGTGCAGAGCCCCAGCCTATTTGGAAATTTCCACCACTGGAACTTTCCCTATCCTGGAAGAAATCATGAGGGACAGCTTAGAGACAGAATAATGATGGAGTCACCTCCACACACGACAAGGAAGCTAAAGGAATGATACAAAAATGATTCTCCTTTATGAGCATATTTCAGCAAGCACTTGTACAAAAAAGGTACAAGTATCTCCTACAGTGCTGCAGCAGTACATGGTGACATGAAGAAAATAAGTATCAATTTCAACTACCCAAGTAAGAATCGATCTGAATCGATCGGCTAAATTAAGCTCATAGAGCATTAAATGAAATAATGGTTTAAAATAAACAACAAATTGGATCTTAGCAAGTAAAGAGTAAGTTATAAAAGCCGAACCAGCCACTTTTGCCTTTTTTTTAATGCTATCATGAACAAGTGCTCCATTTTCTTACTTGCCACCTTTAACTAGTTAAGAAAGCAATCAGTGTGCTGAATCCTTGAAGGCGATGGCATTCTTCCATACCACACACAGCCCTAGCAAACACCTCTCACTGGTCTGGAATCAAGCCATGGATGCAGTACCAAAGAGCTAACTGCCAACTTGGAGAAAATGGAAAAAATAAAACTGATATTCTGTCAAAAATAGGACACACTCATTAACTGGAAATGAAAGCATTTTTCTTGTACACTTCCACTTGATTCAGAGCTTGTGCACATTTGGAAATTGTATGAACCAACTCTGTCAAGCAGACGATCTAATGCGGATCGTGCTGCCATTAGCAGAATTAGCCTTTCAGTACACACAGGGAGTTGCTGCCCAAATCACAAAGCACTGCCAGCAGATGAATAGACCCTGCACAGCTTCTAAAGCAGTCAAATTGAATCAGTTGCTTTTGCTTTAAATGGTATATCCCCCAAAACACTTTATTTCCCCCCTTTTATTCGAAACAAAAATATGCTTTTGGCTTTAGAGGACAAATTACCTACACGCTGCCCAACAGCTGGCATGGGTTGCCTCTGGGGAGCTCTGTGGAAAAAAAAAATCTTCCTCCAGCAGATGGCAACCTCCCGACCTGCCCCCCTGTGCTGTTCTGTGCTTGACTGGTAAATTTGCACAGGGATCTCCTCAGTGCCGTACTGCCTAAGGCCAGCCAGAGCATTTCCATTTTTGATGCCAGTCCCTCAGCCTCACTGCCCTTTCTTCCTCAAAAAGATCAAGATCCCCGCGCTACCATCTTCTTACTTCACTCACACGTGAGTCGCAGAGGTAGAAGCGGAGGAGGAAAATTATGACATTTAGGATTCCCCCAGCACTGCCCGTACATTCCTGGAATTTTCCAGTGTTCACTATCAAGAAAAATGACTGTTAAATAAAGTTACGACCTGGCGGATAATGCAATGTCCTAAACCTCAGCTGCTCAACGTGGTCATGACCATAGGATAGTCACTCAAGCCAGGCATATTATCTTTTGCTGTAGACAAACTGGTATTATATAATCGATTGAAGAAGCTTTCTGCCTTTCTGTTTTAATGAGTTTTCTTCCTTAAAATTTTACATTTGACTTGTTGGCCAATTGAAAAAAATACATTAAGACACTCCACGTTTAAGCTAAATGGAACATGCATTTTGAAAATAGTTTGTTTACACGTGCTAGGAGTTTGAAAGCTTTCTTTTTCATATATGTAAACAAGCATCTTACAGCAGAAAAATCAAAACAAAACCAGGCTACAGCAGTTTATTAGTACCTTATTTCTGAGCCACAGAAAGATAAATGAAGTAAGATGGACTACATCAAAAAGCAAACCATGACACTACTCACCTGAAAGTCTTTTGTAAGGCTTGTTACTGCTTTTAGTGCCATTTTGGTGTTTCTTGTCTATTGAAGGAGCTATAATTCCTTTGCCGTTCAGAATCTTTTCTGGTGACGGCGGCACTGATTTAGACGTCAAACCAGATTTGACCAAGGTTGGAGCAGGTATGGTGGATGAAGAGGCTGAGGAGGAGGTGATGGTGGTAGTGGTTGCAGAATTCATTTTAACGTTGGCACCATCTGCCTTCACTAGATTAGGAATTTTCTCTAGACTGACTACTGGAACAGGAACACTGCAAAACCAAGAAAAATCTTCAAGTTGCATTTTCTGTATCACAGATTCACAGTTCATTAACTCCCTTCCACAGATAAAAAGATTTTGTTGCAAGTAAAACATCTTCAGACCAAAATGGAAAACTTACTACAGTTATTGGCTACTTTTGTTCAATCAAATCTTTACAAAACCAGCCATCTGTAGAGCCTGGTAATGTAAAGAATTATGCAAATAAAGCTTTTCATTTTTAAATATACATTTCCTTACTATTCATAAACAAAATGATTCCTCAGTGCCTAGCAAAACACGTCCCCTTACATCCATGGTCTCATGCCATTAACCCCAACATGTATCAGGTGTGTATATGCCATGCTAAACTCACCATGACAGAGAAGGAGTGTGCTAACAATATTTGCAGTTTAAACAAACACAAAAAGAATTCATTTGCTTGAAAGTGTGTAAATGACATATAAATTCTGGGAACAAGGAGAAAAGAGATTTTGAGTATAGCAGTCTTAACAGCGATCCCTTTAAAAGTATCACCATACTTGATGAATTGAGCACTGTTTTTAATAAAATCTTGTGAATGTATGAATGGAAATCCCCACTACAATTATTACCTTGATTGGCCCTTTTCAGAATAAGCTTTGCAGTAACTAACTTCACCTAACTTAACTACTGCAACAGCATTATCTGTGATGCTAACAGAAGTTACATTCTCAATTTGGTAGCAAAAAAGATTAATGCGAGTCATTTTTAAATCCAAAATTATAACAATATTTCTGAGTCATATCTGCACGAGGAAATATTCAACAATAGTCGCTGCTTTCAATCTTCCAAGCAACCCCCAAACTGGATGTGTTAGCCTACCAATTAAAATTCTAATTACCCGTCCTTACTGAAACAAACCCAGAAAGAAAACATTAATTTAAAAATACATATTTAATTTAAAAGCTTAAATGCTCAGAGCTTTAAGCCACGGTTTCTCTAGAGGCTGCAAGTGGAGTTTCTTGCCAAAGTACGCGCTGCTGTCAGTGCCCCAAGACAGGCAGCAGTTGCCTGTCTGTACATCACTGAACCCTTTCGGGTTTCTTGCCATTCATAAATTCCACATAATTCCAGTCTTTTGTGTCTGAAAAACGTCACCTTGCTATGTGAGGAATGGTTAGCAGGTAGGAAGTTGCTACGATCATAAAGAGATGGCTTTGGCAGGACATCCTCCATGGGACGCCCTACAGAAGCACTGGAAGCAGGGGCCAAAATCACTCAAGTCCTGACCTTTGTGGGATCCTACAAAACCTGTTTCCTGTTGGCTGCTGAAGATGCTAATCAGGAAGTGCAGCGTATGTGGCTGGAGTGGACTCTCCTAGAGCGTAAAGTTGTTTAGTTTTAGTCTAAGGATATTTTAATAAAGAAAAATGTATCAACAAACAACAGGTATATAAAATAAAAATTAAGATGCAGGCACCAAGACACGTCCTGCAGCTGGAATTAACTTACATAAAACTTCCTTATCCTGTGGTATCATAAACATGCAAGTCAGGTGGTCAGAATACAGAACCAACTACAGTGAGATGCACAGTGCTGGCCAGTACGGAAAACAACTCAACTTACTCATAAAACCAGAATTGCATAAGTACTTCAATAAAAAAGCAATCATGAAGCTATGATAAGAGGACTTGATCCTCTGGTAACTTTTTTAACCTGCTCTGAATTTACTAAGTTAAATGACAGATATAAATTATAACATCTTAGGGTGAGGATTTATTTATTTTGCTTTTAAGCTGCTGACAATTAAATTTGCTGAAAATAGGAGAATTTCTTTATTCTAGATCAAGTAGTTTTACTATATAGAAACTATACATGTATATACACACACACATATATATTAGAGCAGAACAAATGTTCATGCCATTTATAAAGTTTGTCTTAATTCAAAGTACTGATGACACAGTGATAGAGTCTAGTATCTTCTCTGTTCTTGTAGCTAAATGTGGGTAATTTAGAAAAAGTTTATCTGCTTTGCGGTGTGCAGAACCCTAAGTCCTAGAGTACGTGTGGGTGCTCACTGTGAAAATGAACAAAACCAAAGGGAGGCTTTGGGTTTTGCTTCATTTTTTTTCCAGACCAACAAGTCAACCTTGAGAATAGGTGTAATTATTTGTTACGCATTTCACTGCAATGTTGATGAAAATAAAAACATTCTCGTGTTTTAAGATGGCCATTCTATATGACTCCTGGTAGTCTACCATAAGTTTTTGGAGATTTTAGAAATTACAAATGATCACTTCCTCTTAATGTCAGTGGGAACTACACTCAACATTAAGGAACTCTAATTTCATGTCAGCATAACAAATAAAGATGAATTGATAGCTGAACTGCAATCTGGAAGCTGCACAGGACCAACAACCGTGATTAACTGCTAAGGACTAAAAAGCTAAATAAATCAAACGCCCATATTTGTACTTGATGCTTCAAGAGAGTTCTTTGTCCAAACCATTTTTTGATTGAAAATTAAGGATTTATTCAAAAAGTTCATTAGATTTTAAAAAATCTCCATAATCTATTTACTACATTTAAAAAACAATTTTCTGCACAAAGAGTCTACTCAAATTTAGTACAGATAATGGCTGAAAGCAGACATGCAACAAACACAAAAAGAGAGGAAGGGCACATGGCAATCAGTGAAAATGAGAGAAGTGGGGGTACAGAAGATCACCACAGATATGTGGAGAAAAATTTGTATTCATTAAAGACAGGTTGTTCTCCTCCTCTTTTTTTACAAAGGAAACTAACAATAATAGCAGTATTTACCTAATGGTCAGTAAAATATTTATTAGCACGCAAAATAGCAAAAATGTTCAGTATTTTTTCTATACTAAGAATGAAGCAGGATAATGCACCTCGATCACAAAAAGATGGTTTTTGATTCCTTCAGTAACTGCAAAATGCTAGCTGAAAAATCAGAAATATTTTTTTTTAAATAAGCAAAGCTGGACAACATGGCCATGAGTTCCAACAGAGCTGAAGAGATATCTGATGTCTGCACATTAATTTCTAACTGCATCTTGGAATATCTGGCAACTTAGAGAAGACAGCCTAGTGCTGATGTTGTATTCACACCAAAAACCCACACTGGAAGGTCTTGGAAAGAATAATGGAAAAGCTAACAATAACAAGCTGATAAACAATTTGTTCATATGGTTGTACTGAAAAGCAAAAGAAATCTGTTTTCACTTTCTGGTGAGGTTACCAGTTAAGCTGACAAAGATAACTGTGAAAATTCCAACTTTTGGAATGCATTATAAAATAAAAACACTTTAAAAGCACATGTTAAACAAACAAAAATCAAAAAATAGTTTTCAGAGATTCCAATGAGGGTGTTGCTAGTGGGACTTCTTAGCCATCATAACCCAGTCTGACACGATTGAAAACTTCACTGGCATTTAGAAACAAACACTAGATTCCTGTCAGTGGCATTTGCTGATGGAATTAGGATTGAGGGAAACCGTGACAGACAAAGGAAGTTATAAAAATTAGCATGGGATGTTTGGTGAAATGCATTCATTCAAAAATAGAATCAAATGTAAAGTTATACACGAAGAAAGGAGCTATTCAGTGTACAGTAAAATATGGGGAGAAAACATACTGGAAATAAGGACAAAAATATTTAGTGGTCAGTGGATAAACAATATGAGCTTTTCTTGTATTGTTGTGCTGACATTAAAAGAAAAGGATATAGCAAACAAGATTAAGGAGCAGATTTACTTTTCTCATCTCCTCGGTTATACTGGTACGTCTCCCAGTTTTGCTGACCAGTGTTCAATACTGATGTTGATGAATTAGAAAGGAACCAGAGAAGCCTATGAATATATCTGAGGGCTACAGAAAGTGCTTTATCATCACAGGCTTCAAAACCTCATTCTCTTTTTTAGATAAGGTAACTGATTTCCCTGTTTTCTCATGTTCTTAAATAGACAGTAAATAGTAACTCCTTCAGTGGAGCCTGTGACAAACTCCTGAAACAAGACTGTATTTCCCTCCTCAGTAACTTGTGATAATTTCTTTCAGTTCCAAGTCATTACTTGTCAAGTCATTCCCAAGCAAGAAAAATAGTTATAGTATGTCACAATACTGGTACTCCTATCTCCTTATTACCTACACTTCCTTTTCTTCAGGCTTTATTAAATAATTTTCCCTTGCTATCATGTAATTTTGCTGTGGTTTTTTTTTGGTCATTCATAGCTATATTAATTCTAAAGTCTTAGCTACCTGTTCAACTCTTTTTTTAATTTGTTTTTTAATTCTTAGGAAATAAAATTCAAAAACATTTACAAATGTAAAACACTTCCATTTTTTATTTCTGGGATTGCCTCTAGGTGTAAGAAAGTATTTTTGATGCAGTGATTAGAATATATGGCTCAAGTTAACTCTTTCGAATTTTGTTCACAATTCCATGTTGCATTAGAATTTCTTGACAAGCTTCACTTCCTCATCTTTTCTGCATACAAAGGCATTTCCTAATCACAAAGAAATAAAGACTAAAAGATGGTTAAAAGATTCCTGTAAGTGACATTACAAACCGTAAATGGTTACCCACAGGTATACCTTGTTTGTGATCTTACTACAAAAAGACCATAAATTCCCTACATGTTGATGAAAACTACAAAATTTCTGTTTCATTTCCTTTATTTTCAGAATTTCTGGCAGGCAGCAGCTAATCCTCACGGAGGGAGGTCAAGAAGACATGCTTCAGCTGGGATCGCTGGCTTTAACACTTCACCCTGGTCTTACACTGCCTCAGGAGCATGGTGCAGGGAAATGAACATCCCACAGCATCAGGGCAGTGCTGGGAAGGTGAAGTGGTGTCCTTCAGGCATCCAGGGAGGAGCCAGGAGCTCCAGGCCCCTGCAGTGGGGCCCATGCACCCCAGAGCTGCAGTTCCTCCGAGGAGAGGGGAGCAAACTGTGTCGTGAGACGAGGAGGGATGACCAGAGACAGGATCAGCTCAAGTGGAGAGATGAGTCAACTGTTGCCTCCTTGGCACCAGAACACTTTTTACAAATGGTATCTGGGCTGTTTTTATGGATCACCATCTCATGTTCATTATTATTGTTATCACTAACAATTAACTTATTTGTTGCCTTTTTCTATTTTCTACCTGTTTGCTGTGTCTCCTACAACCTCAACTGCAAGCTCCAGAAAACCCTGGTTCACGTTTATCTTGCGCACAGTGCAGTCGTGCTCCAGCAACCGCTCCGGTCTCTGCGCACTGCTGTATTAATAGCAACGATGCTAGAGAGAGACAGGAAAAAAATCAGAGCCGAGAGGTATTTCTGGATGATGTATTCACAGTAATCTCTCACATTCCAGCTACAAGAAGGCAAGGATTAAAACAGCAGAGACAAAAATGCAACAATTGCAGCTCTCTTTCACCTGAGCATTCTGATCACGCCTTCTAAAGCATTAGCTGAGGAGTCCTCTGAACTGCTGCAGCACGTCTCAGGACATGGATGTGAAGAAAACGAGCTGCTGGGTCAATGCTTAAGATGATGACTCAAGCAAATCAATAGTGAATTAACAGAAGAGCTGGGTCTACATGCAGGCAGGCATGCCAACAGAGATCTACTGGGCCATGCTGTCGCAGAGGCCATTTCTGAAACACTGCTATAAATATAGCATCTAAAAATTAAAAGAGAGACTGAAAAAAATGTGAAGGAATCAGCTAAGTGCAACAAAGGTTATTCCAGGTCTGGAAAGCACTCATTACAAGTGATACAGCTCCTGAGTGAAGCTAACCTATGTATTTGTGGTGTCTCAATTACTGCAATGTAACGGACAAAAGCACTGAATAACTGGAAGCTTCACAGGATGATAAGCTGTAATGCATGGATACATGATGAATTCGGTGCGTATTTTTTGAGACAAATTTGTGCCAATTCAGTATGTCTTTCTAAAAGATAAGTGGGTGAAGTTCTATGCCTTGTACAGATCGGTGAATGGAAAATATAATCTTATCTTAAAAAAGAATTACAGAATTATGAGTAATTTCTCCTTTAAAAAATCAGATCTGCTGAATAATTCCTAGAATTCTAAATAAAAATGACAATCCACTAATGGAACAGGAACAAACTCTTTGTTAACAGCTCACTATAAATTGTGATGATTATCGGACTGATTTTATTCTCTAAGAAATCATGTAATCTATGGCACTTGTCACTAAACTCTGAAAGACAAGTTTACCGATCCCCAATTCGGACCGTCAGTGATCTGTTGTGCGATGATTACAGTATCTTTAACCAGTAGATGCCTCATTTTCCCCTGGTAAACAGAACCACAGTGTTATCTCCTTGAAGAGCTGCAAGAATTTGGTAATTCACAAAGTAGAACTACTGACATATTCATTGCTAAATAATTAACAAGTCAGTACAACAGTTTTAAACAACTAAATCTAACTTCTTAATCATCAGTAGATGTTTGGGATGTTCCCAGTAATGGGAAAAAGGGTTGGTGAAAATGGGTATTTTGTTCCCTTTCAGCTTTTACTGACTGACAGAAAGCCATCTGTTGCCAAAACGGAGGACACTGTTTAGATTCAGTTAGCAGGCTGAAACATAGATATGGAAATTGCTGTCTTTAAAAATGGGTAACAGGTTTGTAGAATTAATACTCTGAAGACTTTTCTGAATTTCTTTTAATTAGATTTAAAATAAAAATGTTCATTCCTCTTTTTAACATTCACAATAAAAGGCCACTATTCAAGCAAGAGTGTTCTGTGTTTTTGTTTTTTTTTTAATAGTAAAGGAGGCACTTATATGTTAACTAAAATAGCCCGTATCTCATGTGTGTGTGTGTAGTTTAAACATCCAAAATTTGTGTTTTCAGAATTATATACTGTAATTGTCCACAACATTCATCACATTTATAGAAATGGTGGGTTCTGACTTACAGGAAGATTAGATATTGACTAGGTTTATTCCAGTGCAAGGTAAATTCTATGGCTAGGCAGATGCTGCTGTCTTCGAACTCGTGCCAAGGAGCATATGTTTCAGGCAGAAAACATGAGCCACTATTTTAACATGCTAGGAGTTTACGTTTTGTCTCACCGGTGAATGGTTTATTTACTGCTTTAAGGCAGTTGTGTCCAGAAGTGCTACCTAAAATCATGACCCTCTTATGCTAGATACTGCATATAAATGGGAAGGATACTTATATAATAAGTAGATAAAGCTTGAGGAAAAGAAAAAGGAAGTTCTTTTATCTCACATTCACAGAAACGGAACTGAAGCTGAGGAAACTGAATTGTAACAGTAGCCTTTGTAGAAGCAGGAACTGAACCCAAATCTCCTGAGTTACCAACCTAGTGACCTAATCACTAAGCATCTTTTCTGTAGATAACTAAATAACAGTTTCTTAAGGGATAAAACAGTGACCCAGTTCTGCTCTCTTTTACGTCTTTGCAACTCTGCTGCTATCATCACAGTCATGGGAGGATGAACCTGTCAGTCTCAAGCCTAGATGTGTTTATCTATCACAGTACGTGATGCAAGACTCCAAAAAAAAAAAAAAAAAAGTGATTTTTGCAGCTGGAATGTTCTTCTGTCTTCTTATAAAGCAGCACACATTATCAAAATGCAGAATGAGCTCCAATGGCAGCTGCCACTGAAGATAAATGACTATAACCAGTAAGTTTTCATGAACATGAACTAAAACAATGTTAAGAACTTCACAAAAATTATCTATTTAAAAGCATCGGTTTTAAGGGCTGATACTGTAAAGGCAGATGGACCTTGAAGATAGCAAACTGACTCAATATCTCACTTACTATATGCATCTCAGAAAGGCAGACATTTGATGGAACATCACAAGAGTAAATCAGTCCTTTTTCCTGTTCACATATATATATATACGTATATTTAAAAGACATCCCAATTCCTCCCTTAAGAAATGTAGAGGCTTAAAAGGCAAACTTAGAAAAGACAAAAATAGACTTTTTTTTTTGGCAATTGTGAAGTGTATATATAGATACTTATTTTTTGAACGCCAACAGCTCAACTAACCGTTCTTTTGGCACTTACCATGGTTTATCCCTTGATACTTTTGAAGGAAAGACTGTGTGCTGTTTGCTACTGGAGGTAAGTAGATTGTCTTTGGGCGTTTTGAATGGCTTTGAGTTGCTGCTGACAGGGTTATGGCCGCTGATACAGGATTTCGGTTTCATCTGTACTAGGGATGTCCTGGAATTACAGGCTGGAGAAGCTGGAGAAGGGGAAGGTTTACACATTGAACCGTGTCTTCGTTCTGTAATGGAAAAATAACATACTTAACAACATTTCATAGCCTAAGATTAAAAAAAAAAAAAAAAAAAAAAAAGAGAGAGGAAATTGTTCCTCTCTATTCTAGTTACAATGATTTAAACAATCCAAAGAATGATTACCAGTTCATTACTGTAGTGAATGTAATCATGCCAAAAGATAATTAAACAAAATCAACTCTGTAAAGTGCTCTGAACAATGTAAACAGAGCACAACAAATGCTAACTAGCCACACATATCTCCCAGAAAATTTCACGATGAAATCTCAAATTGTTGCTCAAGCACCAGGTACCCACCAGCACCTGTGTGAGCTACCCTGGGTGTCCCAGCTCCTTCAGATATGCAGCACCAGCCCAGATGACTCAGTGAAATACACCCTGATAGGCAGGAGACTGCTTCTATCCGGGCTCATGGCAGATCCTTGTGACCCGGTTACTGGGCAGTTTACCTCAGGACTGCCTTGCTCCAGTTTAATGGGAAGCTGTAAGGACAACATGAGGAAGACAGAGCGGTAGCTGAAAGTGAGGGGCCTCCTGGCCGTGCTGGCCCCACAGCAGGGCAACAGGCTTCAGGACAGGCAGCCGTCAGAGAAATTGTTTGTGTTTAGTCACTGATATTACTAATATTCCAATCTACATGTTCTACCCCTGATACTACAGCCATTTGCTTCGAAATAAAGATGTTTTCTAGGGAGAAGTGGTTTCCAGTCAGCAGCCGACCAGGCCCACACAGCGCTAGGCCACGGGCACAGCCACCGGGCACAGCAATACGGCCTAAAAACTGACCCAGAGCTTCCCCAAGGCGACTCTCCCCTTCTAGACACATCATTTTTCCTAGTCCAAAGCCTTCAGCACTGAAGCTGAAGAGTGCTGGGTGCTGCTCTCCGAGAGGGCTGGGGAGCCATCGGCAACCTTCTGCTCCACGGGTTTGTGGTCACATCCCAAACCCAGTGCTTGCTGCTTTGGTAGTTCAAGGATAACGAAGAAAAATTTTCCCACAGAGAATCAAAACATGACAATTTGTCAGGCATGTCCGCAAGTAAAAACTTGCCAGCAGCAGAGGGATTCATCCATGATTAATTTGCAATAGGCGAATACCTCAAGAACAAAGAGAAACGCTTAAAAAATCTACGAGGAGTATTTCAAACTGTTTTACTACATCCCCAGTGGCTAAACAAAGGATTTTCTATCAAAACCCAGCACTTCCAGATCTCCATACATTCACAGCTTTAACTACAAATGCTGAAATTCCCTCACGATTCTCCTGTAACCGAAGAACAAAACTTCCATAATTATTTTCAGTGCATGAAGCTCTCCTCAACCTCCAATGCCAACCATCATTTGCTGGTTTCCACCCGGCCACATAGCTCCGTGTACAGTCCCTGCCTCAAAAAGTCCTCGGCAGGATGTAATTAATTTACATTCATTTCACTCCACGTTTGTGTGAACAGCCATGTGAGCTACGCGTCTGTCTCTGAAGTGCAGTTCTATTCACAGATTATTCATTTAGTTAAATAATCGCTGCTGTGTTCAGGTTTACCAGCCTTCTTGGCAACTATTTAATCAGTTTAAATTAGATTAATAAAAATTTGCACTTTTACCGTTAATTACTTGAGGGCTGATGAAAACGAACTGCTGTGTAACCAAGAAAACCAAGTGACATAGGTGAAACTTTGGAAAAAAAAAAAAAACAACACACTCCTCAGATACAAATTGTATAAATTCTGGATCAATCACTACCCAAATCTTCACCATAGCTTCTGCTTTTCTCCAGACTGACTGCCCTCGGGTAAACCATATCTTTGATATCATCCCTAAGGATATATTTGGAAGTGAAATACACTACTCTGATATTAAAATTAATCTTCCGGAAAGACAGACATTCAAGATACTGACCATCTAAAATTATATTTAAAAGTCATCTAAGTATCACATGCCACAGCAGGTTATTTTTTAAGAGTCACCTTACACTGCATTTTTAAAAAAAACACCAAAGCTGAACATTTGGTGTTCTTTCCAAGACGATTTTTTCAGTTCATTAATTCCCAAGAGCCAAACACTACACTAACATTTTTTTAAACGATGTAACATAAAATAGTAGAAGAGGCATGGCAGTAATAAGAAAATACAGTAAGTGCATCCCACTATTTTAAATAAACGTTTACCTGTAAGATAGGGAAGGAAAAGCTCAGAAGATTATATATTTTATCTCAGTGTGCCAGATTGGTGGTCAGTGTTGCGATCAGAACTGACTGCTAAATGTGGTGTTTCCTCTCATCTCCTCCAGCTCCATTCTTCCCCCAAAGCACAACTACAGAAAGCCCTCTGCGCTTCAGAGAGCCTCTGATACTTTGCGAATTAGCAGTGTTACTCAGCTTCTCTTGAAATTTCCTATATGCAAAATGGAAATTGTGACCCCTCTAAAGTCACACAGCAGGAAGAACATAAATAGCTGGGGCCGCACAACTGTTGATGATAGTGTCGGACACCGCTACGACAGGGAAAAATCGACAAGTTTACTCATGCAAGGTAACACTGCTTTAGTGTGGGCAGCAGCACCTTACCAGGAGGGCTGCAGAGGAGTGCTGGAGGAGAAACTCCTCAAAAGGCGGCAGAAAGCAATTCTTTAAGCTGGGCAGACACTGCGGCAGGAGGCTGGGCTTGCCAAAGGTGTGAAACCTCATAGAAAATCCTGATGGTGGGGGCACAAATCATAGCTAAATATCGATAGATTTCTTCGCAAGAGCTGTTAGGATAAGGGCTATTATTGCAAGAGCTCCTGTTTCTGTGCTGTGCTTCTTTATCAAACTAAATTTCCCAGTCACATCTGTTCTTTAAAAATTTTTACTAATTTGCCTATTAATATTTCACTTATTACATTATTAATCTGCTGTTACCCAGCCTAATTAGTAAATTAATAGGTGAATAAAAGACATTTGCACATCAGATAGATATTATCAAATCAAATGTTCACGTGCTAGCACATCCAGATCATAACTAACCATCCATGTAGAAGCTTCTACACTCATCTGCAGTTTCTACATAGATGAATTAGATCTAGCAGGGCAGATGAACTCACACACACACAGCTGTGGACGTATCTGTCCCTGTTTACTTGAACAAATGGCAGAGTCACTGGTTATACACGAACAGAAAGTAGGATGAAAGTTTTTGCTCCTAAAAATAATAAAAAAGTCCTGCAAGACAACTGGAAATGCAGTTACCGCTCCTAAAACGCTGACCCAAGTTTTACACCCAGTTCAGTTTCTGCAGAAGCTTACAGTGCTGTGAATGTGTTCAAGTTTAAAATATGAAAAATGCCCCCAACTCTTCTTGTTAATCTGAATACTTCCAAATATGCTTGCGCTCCTCAAAAATAACAACACACATTCTGTTTTCTTCCCAAATAGCAGTTGCTGTCAAATCCAAAGAACAGAGAGAGCACAATCAAAGTTGCAATCCTCTTTACCCCATTAATCCTTCTGCAACCTCTCAGCTGTCTCAGAGCAGCCACTGCAGCAACTGACAAGCAACATGTGACTCGTGCTGTCAAACAGTTAATGTATTAACGACAGGAATCGCAGAAGTTTAACACGCTCGCCCCGAATTCACGGCGCTTTCTGAAGAATCGATCGCAGATCGATACTCGTCGTTTTTTCTGGTTAGTGCCCAAAAGCTCAACACTACAGACTGTCCTACTGCGCCTCGCCAACTGCATCAGTAGCATTGCGAACGATCTTAAACTTTTCCAGGAGATTCTCCATGTCCTATGGAAACATGGACGCAGTCCAACTTTCTCAGCCAAATCTGAATTGTTTGCTAGATGTGAAGTCCTTATGTTGTTGGAGACTTAACAGTCCCTAAATCTCCAGAGCTTCTCTCCCCTGCCCTTGCACTCAGTTTCAACTCCTCCTTCCTGCATCCTACAGAACACAGTCCCCTACCTTTCCCCAAAACCTTTGCTGCAGCTGCCAAAGTCCTCTAGGTCTGTCTTTGAATCTCTAATTCCACTGGATCCTCTTTGACTGGCCACCGGGGAATACTAGCAGCTGTTTTGCAGGAAACGCCACATCTCCTTCTAATCATAAGCAAAAAAGCAAAGCAATAGGAAGGCAACATGATCTCCAGATCTACAAATAGTGTGTGGGAAAAGAGGCAAAACACGTTTTGAAGTAGAATGTATTTTCTTTAATTTTTGCCTCGACTATCCCTTATGTAAGATGCAACACCCCCTTAGCTCTCAGCAAACCTTAAATACAACAACACAACATTAAATACATTGCTGGTAAATTATGCCAACCACGTATTTCTAGGTGCACTGCAGCAGTAGTGCACCCAGAGAAGACCTTTATATGATACCGAAACCACAGATTTCTCCAATTTGGACTACCAACAAATACCATGCACAGTATATTCCACCTAAATCCATTCTTACCCAACATGCTGTACTCAACATTCATCAAATCAAGTGAACAGCTTTTGCCCACAGTAAGCGTCTCATCCGCTGGCGAGACTTAGAAGACTGCAAAGGAAAGAAGTCATGAGACAGCTTGAGCGCAGAGACAGATAACGCCTTTGGTCTTTCAGTATTTTTTGCAGGTAGTTCAAAAAAAATCCCTCTATCGTTGACAGAAGAGCACACTAGAACTTTGTCAGCAACAGTCATTTCGAAACATAATTCTCGTTCAGCACGATCCTACTTCCTGCATACAAGAGGCCTACAGCAAAATCAGTTTTAAGTTGACCCATGAGTATCTCAGTGACCCGGCGTGAGGGATTACAGCTTGGTACTACATTTGGAAAAAGCAAGCAAAACATAATTGCTAACACCCAGAAATGTAAGTTATTTGCTGTTAATAAACAGATTTAGTTTAAATAAAACTCCTTAAAAGCTGATGTTCATCACAACGCTCAAGCTTATAGTATTTAAAATAGCATAAACCTTCAAATCTGAGTGCCCTTTACCCACCACGAATACCATTTATGGTTCCCTATTTACAATAAGCAGATGTTAATGAAATTTAGTATCTACTCCACAGCGTGATTGTGTCCCAGCAGTACACCCGCCTTGTTGATGACCGTGTTACTTATGGTAACAGCAGACACCACCTATGCACGAGTTGCAGTTTTGCTATTTACAGTATATCCTGAGGTGCTTTGTTACACAGCCCTTCGCCGTGCTCAGTTGAGCAATGTATACTTACAATTTCAGCAAACAGTAAAGTGAAACCTTCCACCTTGTACTGATCCCAGTTCAAAGTTTAAAAATGCACTTGGCATTAATTCTAATAAAACCCAAACAGAAAAAAAAAACAACAACCACACATGCCCGAAAAGCTACGATCAGCCACCAGAAAATTGAACAAGTAGACTACTTGCAGAAATGTGTCATCCTGCAGTAACTGGCAGCTGGTTCATAACAAGAGTTCATAAACACCTTGTAAGCACTTTCATTTTGCAGCCACAGTCTAAAAAAAAACAAAAAACAACCTAACAAAAGCCAGTACGTGAGGCTAACTAAAAATAAATTCCGATCTGACGCTAACAAACTACAGCAAAATGTTGCAAGACCGAAGGACGACTTTACCAGCTTTTTGGACAAAATACTACTCCGAGTCCAGCTGAAAAAGTTTGGAAATTATATCCGCAAACCGTTCCTCCCTCCTTGCACCGTGCACTGTAAAGGAAACGGCACAGTCAGTTTCATTTTGATACTTCTTGTAAACTGACAAAGGAAATAAACTGCCAACTCAAACCCCAGCACCGATCCGCTGCACAAAACGCAGCTCGACAATTGCGAGCTTCATTCCAGGTCAAATGACATAATTGGGAAATTATCAAGTGCTAAAATAACCGCCGTTCCGCTCGTGTTTATTTACAATAAACACAAGCCTCGCTTTCTGACATAAACCCACGAAAACGGTTCTCCATTTCCCAAAAACCTCCGACGGAGTAGGATCAGCAAAATTATGCAAAACATCCTGCGAGGAGAAGAAATGTAAACCGAGCCACTTACAGCGAGGAGCAGGCTGCCAACTTAATCTGATTCTACGACGACTGTAAACATGTACTTTTGGAACGTGAAGCGATTCCCATTGCCACAGATGCCGTCAGAGGAAGGCAGCGGCGCGAGCAGGCATTCTGCGCACGGCAAGAAGCGGGCGGGCGACCTGCTGCAGCGAACACCCCACGGGCGCTCGCGCGCACACCGCCTGTTTTGACTCCCGGCACTTGTTAAGCACCAAGTTTCAGGTCCTACCAGTTGGACACCAGAGCTGAGCCCGTGCCAAGGACAACAAGCCCTGAAAGCGGCTGCGTGCCTTTTTTTTTTTTTTTCTCCCGAATTGTTGATCCAGCCCAAGGAACTGCAGAAGTGAACCAAAGTGCAACATTAAAAGCGACAAGAAGCACAGCCTTTTATCAGAAGACACACTTTTTTTTTTTCTTTCCTTCTTTTTCTTTCTTTTTCTAGGGTGTTTATGTCTAAGGGAGCGGGGCAAACCTGCTGTTTTGCTGAAACATCTTTTATTTAGGGAAGAATGCCTTGAGCTTTTCCAAGAGTAGTTACAGATGAGACAGCAGGATTAATCTCTAGAATAACACTAAATTACTCCAAAGTGGCTAAATTTCTTAAAAATGGCCAAATTCCATAAAAAACACTCAGCATTTCCCAGAACACTTATTTCTTTTTGGTTTAAAGCATTAAAAAAACAAAAGAGGAAGGGTCGAACAGACCTCCACCACGGCACACAAAAGCTTCAGATGGCGGGATTAATTACGCTGAATGTGAAACGAAGCTGCTGGCTACTTGCTTGCTTCTTTGCGAGTATTTTGAGATCTAAAGCTGAAGCTCCAAGGCCCTGCTGGTGTATGAGAGAGCCAGGAAAAGGATGGAAAGGAGTGAATACCTCGTCCTGGTGACAATGTCACGCTTCACGTCACGCCGTTAGGAGACCTAGATTTAATGCTGGTGCCAAGGCCTACTTCTTCAGCTCTAAAAGGGGATACTAATGATTTAGGATATTAACTTGCTTAAAAAAAAAAAAAAAAAAAAAAAAAAGAAGTTGGAGATTTTGGAGGCACAATTCTCTACGTGCAATCACTATTTGCCACCTGACACTGCAGGAAAGCCACCTGTTTTTCTATCACAACTTACACGCTCTCCTCAGCTCAGCAAGACCAAAAATCCCTGGGCAAAAAAAAGACCTAACAGAGCAAGTGAATCACGGGCACACACTGTTTTTTTGCGTGACACTCTACTACAGAAAAGCAAGGAGAGCTTAGGCATGGAAATTTCCAGTTCTGCTGGAAGAGATGCCCTGGTAGCCCAACACGAAATCTGTGAGACATCCCGAATTCCCTGGGAGGGTGTGGGGTGAGTGCATCTTACACCTCGTGCCCTGTGCTTATGCCATAAGGACAGCCCTCACCATCCTCTTGCACTAGTTCCTCTGCGCTATTTTATTACCTGCTGACCAGTGGTGGTTATATTTTTGTTCTCAGATCAAGGAAATACGCTACCAGCCCTAACCTAAAAAGTTTTCAAACAATAGTACTTCCCTTTCAGGCACAGGCAGCACCACAGACAAATAAGAATTTTGTGGGTGATCTGTGTACGTGAAGAGAAATCTTTAGTTAGGCTATTTGTGGGATGTAACTAAACGTATTTCAATATTAAACATAACATTAGGAACGGCACACTAGTTTACTAGAAATATAAATTTAAAAGCAACTCTTTATTCACTCTCCAAAGAATCTGGGGAATAATTTTACTCCAGACTGTTGCAAGAAGAGGAAAATCTGGTATCGCTGCTCCCTCACGCTTTATACCGTGTAGCAGAGCCCTTTATCGGGCCTAGGGCATATCTTTCACACTCAAGGTCATCTGCTGATACCCGTTTTTATTTATTTACTTGTATTTTTCAGAGATACCCCGGAATATTTTACCTATCTCCACCTTCAATGATATTTACAAAATAATTTATATACATTAATGTTTTAGGAACTCATCAGATGTTGCCCCTATAATAAGACTACTACAGAAAATTTGTACTTCTACTTCTTTAATGTTTTGCTTAATCTAAGCAGAGAGAAAACAACACTTCTTTTGGAAGATAAGATAGCCACAGACGAGTACGGACGGACAGCTGAGGTGGTCTGGCAAGTCTCCACAAGGAGCTCGGGGTTAGGTGTCACGTATTTTCTCCACACTCAGACCCAAACTGATCGGACGAGCGGTGCTCAGCTCCTACAAAGCTGAACACAATCACTACGGTTTTGCAGGTAACTGAGCTAATGGTGAGAACCATATCACACAGACCAGCAGAAGTCCGTCATACTTCCACATGTTAAAAATGCCTCTACAGGCAAAAGAATAAAACAAACGTAACATCAAGATGAGCCTTGTTTAAGCAAAATACCCAGATTTCATGACTCCACCAAAACAATGCTGTAACTTACTGAAATTGGCCCAGAATAATAGCTCTGTAGCACTTGCGTGTAACCTACTATTTAAAGCCTCTGGCTTTTTCAGCTCTGTTATTTGGGATCCAAACCCAGCATCTGGTGAAACAACGTATTTCTTTTTCTATATTAACAACCAGATGTGCCATAAACAGAAAAACGATGAAAAATGTTTTCTCAAAGTCCACGGGTTTGATCCCTAGATTTTCTCCATCTCAGTTACCCTGAGCTTCTCCACCCCACAGCACCCTTACATTTCATCCCATATCCAGAGTCTTTTGTGGTCCCTGTCCCACCAACTTCCCCCAGCAAGGTCTAGAGGTACACATGTGACAACTACCAGCACAAGTGTGCTGCTGCCACAAGGAACTCTGTTCCCTGGGGGCACAGTAAGGTACCTCCTCACAGTTGCTGATTTTCACAAAATCGCTGAAACTTTGCCTCTTTGAAGTCGAATTGGCATGGAGTTAAAAATTCTTCGGCCAAAATCACTGTAATCACATGAGCCTTATTAGTATTATTTTCTGGAAAACTCAATTTGAAAAATTTATATGGTATTTTTTACCTGCTTTTGCGTATTCGTTACTCCTCATGGATATTCCCTGGCCTCAAATTGATCCCTTTGGAATATTCTGACATCTTGTAAAAATCAAGTTAACCAAACACACCTGCCCAAGAGAGGACTGCTGTTTTGTTCTGAAAACTGAATGAGCTTGTATTTAAGTTTCAATCCGTATTATCAAACCTGCAATAAAAGCAGAGTGCGAGCCAGTGTAGAATATTTTTTCATTCCTAATGTTTTAGATAAATCAGCTCACACGTTTTTTCAGGCACCTCATTTGCCACAAGTAATAAACCCTATTATTTAGAACACTGCAGGAATACCCACAGGTTATAACCCCCTAAATCGCAGCCTCCAAAGTGAACGTCCAAAATAATTCCTGAGAGGTCATTTTTTCGTGTTTCTCTCACTAATACAATAGCACTTACAATAGGAAAAACCCCAAACCCTCAACCTGCTACAGAAGAAAACTGTGAGCAAACCATGCTGAAAGGCCTACCTGTAAAGGCATTTTGTTAGCTGTTTCTTTTTCTTCATAGTTCCTTTAGTTCCCCATTTATTTACAATTTCAGATCTGAAAAGACGGTTTCTAATTTAACTTGCATCATTTCTG
Source organism: Anas platyrhynchos (assembly GCF_047663525.1). Classification (NCBI taxonomy): domain Eukaryota; kingdom Metazoa; phylum Chordata; class Aves; order Anseriformes; family Anatidae; genus Anas; species Anas platyrhynchos. Next base: position 14,399,520 of record NC_092587.1, read on the forward strand.
ACATCTAACAGTGCAAAATAAGAAACTCAGCCCTAACTGCACATAAACAACGTAGATGTAAATCAGCTTAAGAGAATCCATATGAAATGCACTTGGTATTCTACCTCTGAATGTGTCTTACCCATTTGTCACTGCAAGTAACTGTGTGCATTACAGAAGCCTTGCTGGGCATAAACCTGTACCTGGCCATAACACCAACCGTTTTTCCATCACTGCCCTGAACGGGAGAGACTGATACATGTCAAAGATGTTGTATTGCCTCTGCCACATATTAGTGTGGCAGGAGTGGCACAGGGGACAGATGCAGATGATTCCCATTACAGCTACCTACCGAGGTGCGTGTGTGATCTCTACAACATGACAAGGCTGTGACAGCACGGCCGTGCAAGGCAGCTTTCCCTCCTGCCACTTCCAGCGCCATCCAGTTCAGGTGGTTTCAACTTTCTGTGCATCTTCTCAGAAGCACACACATGGTTTATTTTATAAAAACTTTTAGGACAAAGTGAGTACGTAGAAACTCTCCAGCTGACGACAGGGGTTATTTTTTCTATGAGGCACTCTCATTACTTTACTGTAATTAATTGCACAAGTTCAGTAGGAAAAAAAAATCACTTCTCAGGCATAACTCAACTCAAAATAATTCCTGCAAGTTTCAGCACCAATGAGCTTGATTTGTAAACAAACAAACCAAGATCATTGCAAGTCCAACTTGTAAGCGAGTCCACATGAAGGAATCAGTTTTGCCTGAAGATATTTAACTATGAGAACAAACATGCACTAAACATCTTTCCAAGGTATCACGTTTAACATGTATCAGTTGGTTTTGATTTAAACCACCTGAGTCACTTGGAGCACAGGTAAAGCATTTTAGGATGATTATTTCCCATCGGGGCTGAGCTGGTGTCACGTCACTTCAGGTGGGAAGATTGAACAGCACAGCACAGCCTTTGTCAGGGGACTGAGCAACCTCTGGCAGTCAAGAAATCATTACAAGGGGAGTAAGCTTGGGAGCTAACAGGAAGGAGAAAACAGTTTTAAGGGTAGGATTGCAAAGTGTACAGACGGTTATTTATAGAGTCAACACTCAATTATCCATGGTCAGATTATCTGTACCAGAGATGCAGAAACAAATGAGCTCCAGCTGGGCTCATTAGCCTACATGCAGCTCAGTGCAAATGTTCCTATACTTCTAGGGCTGGCGTGGGTCTGGAAATAATGCAACAACTTCTTTCCAGCATAAGGCCGAAGTCCTTTTTGATCTATACTGAGGCACTTTGGTTGTCTCTGTATGACATTTCCAAAGACAAGAACACCGGGAAAAGGGCCCGGAGTCCAGCTGAAGGCACTGCCTTGCAGCATTAGCCCCGTGCCCCAGGTCCTGAGCTGTGTTAACTCAGGCCCCGCGTCAAGGCAGAGCTGGCTGCGTGCATTCCTGCCCTGCTGCGTCAGGGCTGTCCTCCGCCTGGACTCCGGGGAGCTCGCTGCCGACCAGAGCGGGATACTTGTGACAGCGCAGCAGCCAGCACCAGCCAGCATGGCAAACGCTAATAAAAACCCAAATACAGCTGGGATGGCCTCCGTGCTGAGGGGCTGAGTTGCGAGATCATTTGAGGTTATGATTTACAGCCAGGTCACTCAAGCCAGATACTTAAAGTAAGGGGAAACTTCAAATGTAAGCGTTTTCCTAACTGAAAGGAAAACAAAGCAACAGACGGTACCAGTCCAGGCTGAAGCGGTTTTCCTGGCCACAAAGCCAAAATTTCCCTGTAATTAGCAGTGAAATAAAAAGGTACACAGGGAAGGAAATGGAAAAAAAGAGCAACATTACTTCCTACCTGCCAATTGCTTCCTCTGAATCAAGCTATCTGTGCTCATGCTGCAGGGCTGAATCCTTTCTCCCATCTACCAGGAGACAGCAGACTCCAGAAGAGACTTTATGCTCTTTAGACTCTTCTGGAAGTTGTCTCTCCTCATCAAATCGATGCTGCTATAGCTGAAAGAAATCCTCCTATTTAGAGATAATACGAGATATTTCCAAATCGGAGGAGTTTGGAATTCTTTTCTTTTTCAGCTCTGGGAGTAACTTGGCCGAAGAGGCAGACGGAGGACAACATGCAGGATGCTGCCATGAAAAATCTCAGCTATAATCAGCTGACTCCAGCTTGATTACAGAGGAGGAACTACACTCTGTATTTGGCAAATTGATCACAGAGCAAGGCTTTTCTAAAGCTTATTGCTGAGTCTGCAAATTGGTAGCTAGACACAGCAGTAGGTTTAACCAGCAATGGCTAACAAGTGAACCAAAATGAACCATGCCTGAGCAACTGACCTTGTTTCTAAATACTGAAAGGAAAATATCTATTTACACTGCAGACAGCAACTTATAGCATGGAACTGCTTAAAGTAGTTTCAAAGGCTAGCAAAAACCGAAGTGTCAGGGTAGAGAACACAAGGTAGAGAAAGCAGCTATCTATTCCAGAAGAACATCACTGTAACACTTGTGGGAATCTGCAGGTGCTAAATCAACCACCTTTAAACCCCTCCTTTCCTTCTCCCTAGTCCTAAATGCCTTGAATTCTAGGCTTCTTAAAGTCTGAAAAAGAAATAATTCAAGAAAAAAAAAAAGTTCAAAACCAAAGTTCACCTCAATACTACATATCAGAGACTTCTGGCAGTTCCAGTTGTTTTATCTGCTTAGATTACAAGTGCCTAACACCTAAAAGCTGATAGCACTGGAAGTTACAGAGGATTTATTGTCTTTGCTATTTTATCTTTGGACATTAAGTTTATTCTCATTATTAGGAATTAATATATTTTGGGTGGTATAACATTCAGCCAACAAAAACGGAAGAGGCATCTACTGCTGTACAGTATCTGCACATCTTGTGTATGTTTTTTTTGAGTACTTACTAATGCTGGAGCATCACAAGCACTAGAAGGGAGCAGACTCGATTACTGATAAACAACTGGGAGGCAAAAGACTTTGCCAAATGTTTGACGACTCATATCAGCAGAAGGTTTACAAGTTTTCGCCTCTTATTTACTGTAACAAGGTACAGGCCAACGCTCCCCTCCTCCCCCTCGCCAAATGCCACTGAACTAGGAAAGACCAGAAATGCAAAACACACGACCTGAAAGCACTGCGCTGAGTCTCAACTGTTGTAAGGTTTGAGGAAATACGCCCAAGGTATTTCCCCTTCACGTGGGCTTCTGCCACAGCAAATTTCAGCCTGCAGCTTCCAGGTAAACTGGCCGCGTATCTGTCAAGTACACACATGTGAGCGGTGCTTAAATAAACTTTCCGCTCCATTACTGCTCCCCCTGCCACAAGATATCAGCTCTAGCCAGGAACACGATTAGCAACAGGCTGTGAAACGCTTTCACAGAACTTCAGAGGTGACACTTACTGAAGGACGGTGAAATTTTATGGCCTGAGGGCCCAGGGGCAAAGCATGGAGGCCAGCACTGGGCCTCGCGTGCGACTGCCGCAGTCGTACCGTGACCAGAGATGCGATTTCTGTATCTGCTCCACTGCCCTTTCAGAAGGTTCCTGGTTCACCTTTGCCTCCAACCTTGTATTAATACAGGGCTGCCTCGTGGTGTAGGATCAGAGAGGGGCAAATTATAATAAGGTCACCTCCAGTCCTTCAGCAATTGCTTCCTCGGGCAGGCTGTCCCGAGACACAGGCTCGCAGACTCGCTGTACTAAAAGGGAACCCACTTTCACAAGGTGCCTACGTTCACCCTGTACCAAGGACTCTCCCTAATCATCTTATGCCAATTCGCCGATCACAAATCTTCCAAGCAATTCCTAACTCTCTTCCTGGTTACTTTAAAATTATTATATGGAATCACAGAACCATTCAGGTTGGAAAAGACCTCTAAGATCATCTAGTCCAACCTTTAACCTCGTACTGAAGTCCACCACTAAACCACGCTAAGTTCTACATCTACACATTTCTTGAAGACTTCCAGGGCTGGTGACTCAACCACTTCCCTGGGCAGCCTGTTCCAAGAGCCACACAACTCTTTCAGTAAAGCAATTTCCCCTAATATCCAACCTAAACCTCCCCTGGTGCAACTTGAGGCCATTTCCCCTCATCTCATCATTTGGTGCTTGGGAGAAGAGCCCGATCACCACCTCACTATAGCTTCTGTCAAGGTAATCGTACAGCACGATGAGGTCTCCCCTGAGCCTCCTTTTCTCCAGGCTGAACAAGCCCAGCTCCCTCAGATGCTCCTCAAAGACTTGTTCTCCAGACCCCTTCACCAGCTTTGCTGCCCTTCTCTGGGGATGCTCCAGCACCTTAAAACTCCTTCTTGTAGTAAAGGGCAACAGACTGTGGTGAAATAGGCTACCTCTGTATGACTTCTGCTTTCCCCTTTAAAACCACCTGTCAAAATCTTTATGTGGCCACTTGTAAACAAATTACGCTATGCTGGCTTTGTATTTTAATTAACATGGAGCGGTACTGGTCAGATACCTCAGAACATCCTTAGCACTATAGATAAAGCAGCCACAAACTTCCACAGATTTACAGGTAACCCCTCCATCAGCTGACACAGGTTTCAGGTAAACAAGCAGGTTTTCTTCTGCCCTGGAAAATCCATAAAAGTTTTCTAGGGTTACTTAGTTATAACTGTTTAATAAGAACATAATGGTGATAAAGAACTTCTTTCTCTTCCCAAATATTTAGTACAAATAGAGGAAAGCTGTGATTGCTGCATACAGAAAGTAATTGAGCTGTAATCCATACTACAGCACAGCAGAGGTGAAGTGGCAATGCCAGTGTTACAGCTGATGGTAAGCAGCCCTTAAAGCTTGCAGGCAATCCTTGTCTTTCCAATAACTCCAAACTGGAAGAAATCAGATATATTTAGAGAATAACTCAGTATCATGACAGTACTCTCTTTTAATTTAAATTTACGCAATTCAAGCCATACTGAAGCCTCCAAAAGCAAACGTTCGGTAGTTCCCTTGTTCTTTATTTAAGAAGCTCTATGGAATTTACATAAAGGAGTCCATTAAGAAGTTGACAGCTGCTAATTCGAGAGTCAGCAATTTCCCACTATAGTGGCAGACTGTGTTTAAACTGCTGTGGTACCACTGTCATGTTATTAGTCAAGTAAGGAGAAAAAGGTAGGAATTATGTATTTCTGAAGCACTACCTTGTATCAATACAGTCAGATGGAGCTTGCACTGTTTTTTTGGCACCCCATGGCACGTGAAATAGATGTGACGGTGCAAGCAAAGAAGGTACAAATACATACTATGAAAAAGGGAGAAGTCGTGATAACTCCTCTGCATGTATGGGTCCAGCTGAAGCTTTTCTATGCTTTTTGAACCCTTCTGAAGGGTCAGCGGTGCGGGCTGCAAGCGGCACCCAGCGCCTGCTCCCCAGCCAAAATCCCGGGCGTAATTCGTGGGGGTTTGTGCAAGCACGAAAATCGCAGGAGACATCAGTCCCCGAGACGGCAGGCAACGCGAGCGATCGATACTTGCACAACAGCACGCTGATACGGCTGGAAAGAATAAAAAAAAAAAAATCACACATAAAAAAAACCACCACAGATAAGCGAAGGGGCAAAGTCCCGCGCTCTCCTGAGGCGCCTCCTCAGCGGGGCGCGAGGCGCCGGCCCCAGCGCGCTCCGTGCTCCCTCCCCAGCCCCGGGCACCCCCCGCTGCCCCCCGGGCACCCCCCGGTACCTGCCGCCGCCTCGCCGCCGCCTGCCAGAGCCCTCCAGCACCGGTTGTGGCCCGAGGCCTCGCCCGGCTCCCCCGCAGCGGGGCCGCGGCCGGCAGCGCTTCCTCCGGCCGAGCCCGCCGGGCCCCGGCCGCCATCCTGCCCCCGGGGCCGCCCTGCGCTGCGCTGCCCGCCGCGGGGCCGCGGGCTCCCCCTGGCGGGCCGGGGGGCGGGCTGCCGGGGCCGCTTTATTCGGTGTTTTTTTTTTTTTTTTTTTCCTTTATTTTTTTATTTTTTATTTTTTTTTTTTTTTACCTCTGCGCCCTGATCAGGGAAAGGCCAAAAGGCGACAGGTTCGCCAAGCGGCCCAGGAGACGCGAGGTCTTCTGAGCAGTTGTCCAATTCCTGCCTCAAGTTGAGGAAAACCCGGAGGAACGCCCCGCCAGCTACCTCAACCCCTGGCCTCTCCAGCCAGGTTATGCGCTCACCTCGTCTCTCTGAGGCTGTAGCACTGGCTAAACTCCACAGAATAACACACAGTAATTAATTTGAATCACACATATACATAATCACAAATATAATAACAGCCGAGGTTTGAATATCTCCACAGACGGAGACTCCAACCCTTCACTCTCTGGGCAAACTGTTCCAGTGCTCTGTCACCCTCACGGCACAGAAATTACCACAATTAACGCATATTCTTTAAAATACTAAAAGATTACACTTCTGAGGTCTTATTATCTTTGATTTTTACACAGTCACATCCAAGAGGACATGGGATGAGGGCCCTGCTGCAGGGCACTGCTGCATGAGCACTGCATTGCCCCCAAGCCCCCTCCTGTCCCCACAATCAGCCAGCCCTGCACAGCCCCTACCAGAAATTAAGGGCTCTGTGAACAAGCTGGGCTTGCCACAGCAGAGCTCCACTTGCCACAGCACCTCCTGAGCAAGCCCACATGCAGCTGACCACTGCTGGGAATGCTAGGTTGCCCATTATCTGGAAATACTTCCTCAGGTGTAAGTCTCCCCATTTATTCATTAAGGGGGAAGAGCACAGCCCACAGGTACAGCCCGTCAGCAGAAGCTGCTCCACCTGCAGCAGAGAAGTTGTCAGACCGTACAGAAAGCCAAAAACATCCATTTGCAGCAGCCTAGCACGGGACCCCAGTTGAATGTAAATTTATTCTCACAGCAGGGACCAACACAAAATACTCTGACACATGCAAGCCCACATCGTGAGGCACTTAACAAATATCTCAGGATTTAACTTGCATATATTTGCACACATGCATGGAGCCCCGGTCCCCAGGAAATTAAGCTCAAAGCTGTTCCCTGGGGCACTGCGCTCCCCGGCTGCTCACCCTCCCTGCCTTCTGTGGGGATCCCAGGGGGCAGGCGAGGAAACGGCCCCAATTTATCCGAGTCTCTTTCTTAATCACAGAATCCTCTGCCTGAGGCCCTGGAAGGAGAGAGAAAGCGGTTGGGGAGTGTGAAAATACAGAAGCAGCACTCTCAGAGATTAGTCACGGTAAGTAAGCTCTTCAGGGGGCACTTCGGGTCCTCCTGGCAGCAGTTTCCATAGGGCAGAAGACAGAACTGGATTCAAGACATCCCGACCCACTGGACCCGAAATGGAGACCAGGCAGACCAGTAATGGAGCCTACAGATCTTTGAAGGTACAGAACCTGGTTTTTTTTAATTATTATTGTAATTACTTTTTTTTCCCATTTAATTTCAATGAGGGGCTTGAAATAAAAAGAAACAAACACAAAACAGAATCACAGAATTTCTAGGTTGGAAGAGACCTCAAGATCATTGAGTCCAAACTCTGACCTAACAAAACAAAACCCAAAAACCAAAACCAAAAAATATATTGTATATTTGGGGTATGAATCTACCTAACCAAAATAATACTAAATGCTTCTGGGATTTCTGAGTGGGGAAGCATTAACCCTGTAGGTACACTTTCCTCACAGAAGAGGTAATCACAGAAGCAAAGGAATAATGAAACAAAATAGTATTAAAAAAAAAAAAAAGAGAAAATTATCAAGTAATAAGTACAGAAGTAGTAGGTAATATTGATGTGTAAATAAATAAAACAAATAGTTAAGTAAAAATGCTTACAGACATGCTGATAAAAAGCTGACAAATTAAAAGCTTAAGGGAAATTCGGATTGTGTCGCATACTCCATCATACGGTTTAGTGGGGACTGTTAGTGTTAGGTCAGAGGTTGGACTCGATGATCTTGAGGTCTCTTCCAACCTAGAAATTCTGTGATTCTGTGATTTATGGCTAGGATGCTATGGACACTGCTAATGCCCATTTGCATATCTCAGGCTGATGCTTGCAGGGCAGCTGGCAGAGCACCCTGTAGTGGGTAATCCTGGGGAGCCACAGGACAGCACGGCAAGTGAGTGGCAATTGCTGCCTCACGTCCACGTGTGGCAAAGTTTGCCTTCCAGTCCTTGAATGGCATGCAAGTCCCAGCATGGTTCTGAATATTTAAATTATAGCAGAGGGTAACATTAAGGAAGGGTTAACTTCCGTGTAAAAAAAAAACAATACACTATTTTGGGGGGGATGTGGGTTGGAGGGGCGCACAGTAACCATACAAACAGCCTAGCAAATATAATTTTACAACGATGCTTTCAACTCTCTGAAAAATAAAATTCTACTATTTGAAAAGCAAGGCTAATATTAGCTTTTGATTAAGGTACATCCAGGAGGTTGTCAATTTTCCATATCTTAATATTAGGTGTCTCAAGTGATCCATCAATAGATTGCCTGAGCCAGTGTTTCAGGAAGCCATAACCAGTGCTTTCGTTTTCAATCTAAAAAGGGGAATTCATCAACAATATCAAAACTCTTATTTAAATTTAAGAGGTCTTCTTCAGTAGAGATGAAGACCGCAAACATTTTCCTTATAGATTAACTTCCAGTAAATAGCTTTAGAAAATGCTCTACTAACAGAGACAGCTCGTGCTAATGACAGACAAGTTGTGCACTCAATCATATGCAGCAAGCATTGCAAGTAATTGCTTTCTACCTCTGCAATTCTGATATGGAAGTTTTAACTACACAACCCAGAATCTTTAAAAAAAAAAAAAAAAAAAAAAAAAAAAAAAAAAAAAAAAAAGGTTGAAAACAAAACAAGCCAAGGGTGGGAAATACAGTATCACTGTGGATAATACAGAAAATAATGTTATTTATTTATTTTTTAATAAAGGATCACTCTGTTTGTTCGTCACAGAGGCATTAACTAGGTTAAGAAATATGGAGCAGCTCAAAGTGATTCCTTTGTAGCCTGCTTTTTTGAGTCTGTAAATGTGGCTCAGGTAATAGTACTACTACATAAAAATATTAAGGAGACTGCCTATTTGCCAGTGCATAAAATCAGCCATTAACACGCCTGATGTCAGCAAGAAGATGTTATCAGGGTGTTTTTAAGACTAATTTGAAAAGAAAACATCTCACCTCTGTAGCTAGCTTTGGACAGATGGAGCTGGGCTTGTCCCAACTAAGAAAGGACAACATGCCAGCATCACTTTGGAGAAACTTCTTTGGTGCTGTGCAACAAAATAATATTCCTAAGGAATTTTCAAGAGGAGTCCTCAAATCTAAGAAGTGCTTTTCTGATGGACACCGTTACTGTCGGAGAGCTTTCACATTTTAAGCTATTTGACCCTGGGGACATTTCTTAGCACCCCGTACGTGGAGACTGGCGACTCTGCAACGTGTTCAGTGACTAAAACTTTAAGATGCAGAAACAAGAGTCCAATCTGTTGGGAGTATACGTGTTTCTTGCTAAAGCCGCGTGGGCCTAAAATAGGGACAAAATTAATTTTGTTTCCTTGTAGTGCTAGGTAGGTCAACACGCAGGCTTTTTTCCCACCTAGAAACAAGGCTACAGCTTCAGCAGTTCAGCACTGGCAAAAACAACAGAGCAGACTTCAGGCAAAAAAAATTAACCCAGCACAGAAATGAAATACCAGCTCATATATTTGAGCAGCAGCCACACTGTTTCAGGTTTTTCTGTAATTGTATATTAATCTCACTCTGAGCCCCAAATCAGTTTCCTAGTGTTTCAGTGCCATGGATATCTCAGCACCAGTGGACAGAAGAGGATTTTTAGAGCAGTGCAGGTCAGAACATTTGGGAAAGCCAAAATTCTACTGCTTTTGTCTGCAGAGATCATCTCAGAAGAATCCCTCAAGCTCCAGCTGATCATTTCTGCAGACTGCTGGTAAAAGTTACTGGCAGGTGTCTTATCTAAACAATATTTAGCAGCAAACAGATTTCTATGAATTCCCAGTACCCCGACTCGACAACTCCAGTAGATCAAGTGTCTGATCTATTTTCAGAAATACACTCTACGAAGCTATGTCTGCAGCCTATAAAACATTCCTGCTACTCTTGAAGCATCACAGATCTTCATAAACAAATCAAACAACTATTATTGTACGGAGGAAAAGTACAAATCCTTGACTAACAAGTGGTGCTTGACAGACATTCAAGTTACACTTATGTTCTCCTGCACATCAGACTGATGCAGTCCCAAATTTTCAGAGCTGCTCCTCCAGAAAGGCCATGGCATTCTGCCTTCGTGTTTAACCTCCTGCAAACAAGAAGGCTGGAAGGTGAGGAACACTGCTTTAACTGAGGCATACATTAGTCCTGAACAGTTCATTCCTAAAACCCATAAATTATTCTATTATTTTGGGGAAACCCTAGGAGGCCTGAGATACACCCACTTCCATTTTTTCTGTCTGCACATCTGAAATTTGTCTGTTTTTCAGGCAGGGAATAGTAATTTCAGTCCCTTCACTTGATTCCAGTCAGTCCTTGCAAGATGTTTGCCCCATCCTGCCTGATGAGAGATATATGACAAGTACAGGTCTCTTCCTTTTCAATCTGTATCCAGGCCAAGAAGCTGTTGCCCATTTGGATGTCAATAGACATTCAAGTGACATTTTAAAAACAGCTCTGAGTACCTTACCAGCATAGGAAAAGACAACCCACTATCTGCTTTCTTAGGAAAAACGTCAGCTTTTCAGAAAGTTCGTATTCAATGGGTTCCTCTTTCTTGGCCATGATCCCTAGGGGATCCTTAGACATAAGTTTCTCTCATTAAAAATAAAGTATTGTAACAACAAAAATAAACTATTAAACTATTTAATAACTGTAACTATTAACTATTAATAAACTATTAAACTAGTAAGCTACTTATAAAAATAAACTATTAAACTATTTATTTTTGGAGTTGAACACAATTCTCTTGGTGTAAAACTTCTAACTCAAATTGTCTAAGCAAGCTGAAATTCCAAGAGGTGTCTGTCTTCCCAGAACGTAGCTACAGCTAATTGTAAGCAATCATATAAAAAACAGACCTTGTTCTCAATTACTTATAGAAGATGATCTGAACACTTGGGCACCTCCCCAGTGCCATGAAGCTCAGCAGTACCACTCTGGGTGCAGCATCGGGCTTACATGCGTCTAGGGAAAAGGATGAAACTAACCCTAAGAGGAATAAACATTCCTTCTCCAATATTTAGACCTGCAATTCTTAGAGCAAGCTCAGGAAGACAACAGGGCCTTCATTACTTCTCCTGTACAACCTTTTCCACTGCTCTAGGACTCCAAAAGCTTCTGAGTATTTTTAGAGAGTATTTAGATGCAAAGGATTCACGTTAAATGATATGTGAAGATTTAATGCACAAGTAAAAATCACAAAAATTATACTTCTAATAGCAGCAATGCTGCTGTATATTGCAGAGTTTTAAGCTTACTGCTGTAGTCCTTGTATGCACCTTGCTTCCTTAAGGGGTTAGATCGCAAAGGTCTCCAATATTAACTACTTTGAGCAAACAAGATCATATTTGTTGCTTGATCTGTGCAATGCTATAAAAATCTTCATGAGTGCCCCAAACTTGTATTTCTTAGCCTTAGCTTCAGACTCCTCATTTCCAATTAATATTGATATCTCTTACTGACTTAATTAAAAGGCTTTGGTTCAGTCAGTCTCCTAGTAGTGCATTAGAATCAGTGACTTAAATTTAAATGATATTCACACAATTATTTTAATATAATGTGGATATATGTATTTTGACAGTATTGCAAAAACGCAACTTCTATGCAACTTAGAGTACCTGAAATTGTCAAACCAGTATTTACTTGCTTGTGGACACGAACTTCAATATATACTTTGGGAAAATAGTCCAGAGAGAATTTATCTAAACATACGGACATATACTTGTACCTTTTGTACATAAAAAGTACACTCAGAAAATATGTCTTAAAGGTCACCTGCATACATAGGAGGAATATAGGTATTATTCCTACATTTGCTTATTCACTAATTACACATTAATTTTCTCCATTATTTGTTCTGAGACCACATGTACCACCCTCGGATTTCCAGATTCTCTCCCTCCCCCCAAATTCTAAGATTAAAAAAGAGTGAAAATGTTTCAAACATACCAAGTTTCTTACTTCTTTAGTTCTGATCTCCAGTCTGAGAAAACCATAACATCAGTGCGTTCTCACTAAATACACGTGCTCAGATAATGTACAATAAAAGCCGTTCTGTGGTAAATTCACAAAGTTTTTGCAGAAACTTGTGCTCAATCTGCTGCCTCTTCCCTGCTGAACGCTGTGCTGAGGAAGCCAATGTTCTGGATACGCAGCCCAGCAGGCCCCACCACTTTTTGTTTTCATTTAATTCTAATTTTCTACACTGCATATGGAATTTTAGTTATGTTGTCCCTGACAGAGTTTGTGTTTTTTGATAATATGAGCAGGCTCACTCCATACATTAAAACTTCCTCCCTACCACATCCCCTTTTAGGGTTCTGAATTCCTGTTGGAGACGAGCATGCCTTTTTGGGGGAAAAAAATAACACACTGCCACTAAATCTTAAGATATATCATCAGTCTGTGGATACCAACTAGCAGGAAAAACACTCAAATCTGAACAGGCATAGCCCAGAAAACATCACTTTTAGGTTAATTCAAACAGCAGATCTTTCATCTTCAAGGTCAGATGCCCTTTCCAAAAGATACGCTTTTAAGATTGTAGTTTAGATAAGACAGGCTGAGCCGATTTAATAATTAATTGCTGCTGCTGTTCCCCCTGAACCATGTACTCTCCCAGCTTTTTCTTTCCACTGCCCCTGGTATTCACCTGCTGCCCTGCTGTGCAAGCTTTAGCTTGCTCAGCCAGCTGAAAGCTACCAAAACAAAGGGGGGAAAAGTGTGAAACCACAAAAAAACAGCACAAACCTACCCAAATCAAAGCACAGAGCTTTCTCGTAGTATTTATAGCCTCACTAAAGGGTGCGAAGAGCCACAGAAGCGGGTGAGGAAGGTGATGATGTGAGCGGGGCAGGACGGGCGCGATGAGAGGAGCAGGTCGGGCTCCTCAGCAGCAGTGTGCCACTGGGGCAATTCACACCCCCATTGGGTGCCCAGCAAGCAGCAACCTGGCCAGTGACAGCCAGCGGTGCTGTAAAAGGGACACCGATGTCACCAGCAGAGAAAGCATCCTGGAGAGATGACGAGGTTTTCAAGTTTTGTTGCTGCTGAAGCAGGTTCCTCTCACAACCAAGCCTCAAACCAGTATTTTCCTCTTCCAATCTATGAAGAGTTACCAGGGCTGGACAGTTTATTCCCACAAAGCATCACTGAGCACTGCCCTGTTTGTAAGGATGTCATTTTGGAAAACAACAGCTAACACTCTGGCCCCGGCCACCCCATAGGTTGTGCCACGCAGCTCCTGGCTGCAGCTAACCGCGGTAAGGAGGACGTGGCACACGCGGCAAGGACGGGCAACTCCTCACACTAATATTTTGAGAAACCAAACGGGTCTGGAAAGAACTGGATACAAAAGGAGAAAAGTTCTTTATTCGTTATCTATATACACCACCAAGAACCTGCCTTCTTCACTTGTGAGACCAAAACGAGAGCTGTGGAGCTTACTTTACGTGGCAGACCTGCTTCATCAGTGACCTGGTGCACCTAGGAAAAGCCAAAGTCATGCAACAGGGATCTGCTACAGCACTTCCACACTCAGGGCACCTTGCTAGACTCACGACACAACACTATCGTAATATTACAACCTTGCCTGAGAGACTCATCGATTTCATTACAAAAAAATCTAGCCCTGCTGCTGAAAATTCTCCAGAACCTGAACTTGAACAACGACGACACATTCTGCATTTTTACTCTGCCCCCAAGTTTTCAAACTAGAAATATATTGCTGCACCATCTTATGTCTGAGTTAACTGAAAGCCATATTTTGAGTTCAACACTGCTCAGAAAATTTCACTACGTTAAAACGAAGTTCTACATTATAACAGTTTCACTCCATTAACATCAGGAAGTCAGCGAGCAATAAACAAAACAGAGGTTGCCTGTTAAAATAAAAACTGGTATGAAAGACAGTGTAACACTCTTGGGCATAAAAACGTCACTGTCCGTTTGCACCACAGGAATATTGGTTATTGTATTTCTTGCAACCACACATGAGTATTCCATGCATTAAGGAAAGACAAATCACTAAAGCAACAGAAATCAGGAAGCCTTTCAATAGGTTCAAAATAATAGATGGAGCACATCCAAAAGATACCAAAGCAAACTGATACAGTACCAGGAGAACTTTTCTGTAGATGGATAATCCACATTAATTAAAGCACTGCTAAATATCACTGCAGCTAAGCTGTTAGTTTAGATTAATACTAAGACAAAACATTTTCATGTAACAATGTGGGTTACATTTTAAAAACTGTTTAGTCATTTTTGCCCTCAGTACAACCTAATGTTTCTAGGAATGCAAGTTATTTTTATTAGGCAGCCAGCTGCAGACATTGCTGGAAGTTAACTGTGTTAAGTTCCAAAAAAATGAGGAAAATTACAATTCTGCACATGCCTTCAAAAGTTTCCCTAAGACATGAAGGGAATCTGTGTTTGAACACAGTGAATTGTAAAACAATTTTGAAGCTCGATTAAAGGAAATAATGATTTATTTGCAAGGTATCTTTTAATTCAATGTAAAGCTGTTTGTGCTTCAGTGTCTGAGATTTGGTCCATACTTACAAGAAAGTATTGCTGCAATGATGTATTACAACATAATCTTAAAAAAAGTAACTCTGAGCAACTGCCTACATCTCTACATCCATGCTGCATGATAGAATGTGGAAAGCCAGGTGATAAAATCTTACTTTTACAGAGAAATCAACATAAAAAAAAAAAGGTATTTTAAGCCACAGCACAGTTCAATATTAAATACTTAACGTAACTGCCATCAAATTAAACAAGTTATTAATTACTAGAAATTCACCCAGCAACACTTCCTATGCGTATTTCTAGGTGATGAAACCAAACTTTTGCTCTTAATAAAAAGTACAGGTTAGTTTTTGTAAATAGGCACACTTTATTTTTTAAGCCACCAAAATAGGCAATGTTTCAAAACTTCCAGAATTATTCCTGCTTTAGGTGACCTGAAGCAGATTCACACATGCAGTGCAGTTGCTGAGGGTGTGCTAGCAGGACACCCAGCACCACGTGGACCACGCTTTACCCCTGAGCATGAAAGGAGCCGTGTTGGCCCAGCATTGTGGCTGCTCAACTCAATCAAATTTTAAAAAAACTTGCAAGGAAATTCTCGGCAGAAACCTTTCAGACTCTGAACCCCCTCCCCACTTCTCCCAAACCAAACCGGTACACCTGCAGGGTGCCTCACAGGAGCCAGCTGTAGGGATTTCCAAAACGTAAGGTGGCCGTGCTGTATCCGCGGTCCCCCTCCATCCTGGCGGGGTCTGTATCGGGGATGGGCATATTTAAGGAAAAGCAGACCTGCCCCCGACTGACAGGTCGCTGGAACGTTTTTAAGACCAGCTGGTGCTGTGTAGCCGAAATCAAGCTTTAAAGCAAAGTTTGGGATAAAAAGGAGAATGGCAAAGCTTAACCAGTAAAGCCAGCGTAGGTCAATGCTGCTGCTGCCTCATCCAGCGTAAACGTCTCATGGGAAACGCACTAAGAAAAAGAACCCTGGCTGAAAGAGAAAAAATAAAAGGAAAAGAAAAAGAGGAGGGCCAGGCAGGGTGAGATCCTGCCTTGAGAAGCCCAGCACGCTCTGCAACACAAACACCGGGGAGCGAGCAGCTTCCTCTGCGAGTGAAGCAAGGCTCCGAGCCCTTCCTGTGTCACAACTCCTGCGCTTCCTTCGCGCGCCCGCTGCCGCAGCGACGCACACAGCCTGCACCGGCACCGCGCTGGGGCTGCGGCCACTGCCCAGGAGATGCAAGGCACCCAGGGGAGACACCCAGCTCCCCACTGTCTGGACTGCCCGCTGAAATTACCTGTGATGGAACAGCTTATAACTTATAACGAGCTTAAGGTTTTTTTAAGGAAAGGCTGTGCAGCCACATAAGAATGAAAAGTTGCTGCTCTAAAATTCACAAAAAAATGAAAGATAAAGGAAATACTATTTTGCATCTCACGGAACTCCAAAAGTCCACTTTACAAAACTGAGTTCAGCAAAGCTTTCTGTATTGATTCCCTTCACGGGCATAAAATGCCCAGGTCAGACATTCAGCTAGCTGAGTATGGCACAGACACAAAAAACTTTCAGGTGATTACGTTAACTGAATCTAAAAGGAGGCTGTAACGCATTTTCAGAAGTATTTTCTCATAAATGAAAAGAAAAACTACTACAAAAATAGCGGTGAACTCCTCAAAACCATGCTTGGGTCAGCTGGAGTGCAGTAAAGTTCGCATTTGCTGAAGCTAAGAGAGGAATTTTGCGAAGTAAAGGTGTGACGTGATGAAGCAGCAAAATGACAGCTTTGTCAGGTGATAAACAGGTAAAGTGTCACCTGTTTTACTTGCTTTTCAATTGATAATTGTGCAACTCTGACTGCAGAGATTAGCTGCTGTAAGCATATTCTTGTGACATTAAACAAAACTTTCAAATAGATTCTAACTCTTCTTCAGCATTAAAGAACATTGCGTTGTTTTCATTTTTGTGCTTTACATATTTTTTGAAAAAACAAAATCAATCTAATCCTACTCTAAATATAAAACTTAAAAACCAAAAACAAGACATAAGGCAATTCTACTAAACTGACATTGAACCAAGGTTCGGTTTAAAAACAAAAATCTGTATTTTTTTAAGTCAGAACTACGTATGGAACAAAAATCCAGGAACTGAGCAGAAATAAAAATAAGGCAGCACACATTACTCAGTGAGTAATTAATGGTTAAAACAAAGTCTTGCATTCAGCAAGATGAATTGTTAGTGTTCAGCAGAAAATATTTGTTTCTATAGCTCTCTTATGAAACCATTATAATTTACACTCAAATATCTGTTTTCTGAACTTTGCTTTATCTCACTGATACCATCTAGCTAAAATTGCCACACACATCCATATCTGTGAGTTAAAAAATAACAAAACACAACCACAACAAAAAATACGTTGTCTGCTTAAACTTTGCTTCTGGTGCACATGCTGGCAACACCTCCATAATTTCTTCATATAACTGCATCACATGATAAGCAACTGGAAATAAAACTGACCTAGCACACGCACTACCGAGTAACTTGAATCCCTCGCTGCGGGTGAGGGCGAAGCAGCAGAGCCTGGAGCCAACCTCGCCAGGTTTCACTGACACTGACCTCAGAAATGCATGGGAGGAAGGGATTTCACCTTCTCCTGCTCACGCTTCCAAAATCCGCTTTCACCTTCTGAGTTTTCATCATAGGAAGAGCAAAGGAGCCACTCACAGGATGAAGTTGACCAGGCATCCTTAAGCTAGGGCGCAGGCACCGCGTCGGCTCAATTCCCCCACGCCTGCTGGCAGCAGCGTGCTGGGAGGGCTCAGAGAGATGACGGGAGGCAGGAGAGCACGTGGATAAAGCTGGCACACCGTGTCCTGGAGGAAAGACCTGAGAGTGCGCCCAGGCAGGATCTTCACTTGGCTCGTGCTAATTGGAAGTTAACAGCTTTTGGGAATTTCTCTTTCCAAGATCTCCGTAACTGGGAGACACCAAAACCAGCAATGTCTGTGGGGTGCTGCAGCCTAGCGCTCACGCAGTTCTTTCTTGGGTTTGTGAAGATAAAGTTGGGTACAAGCGAAGCTGTGAACACAACATGGGCTGGATGCAAAAACATCCCGAGTGGATTCTCTTCCTAGTTCCCTAAAACAAAACAACACAAAACAGAGCAAAAAGCTCTGTTCCTTGCCTCAGCATTTCTGCTGACCTTTTCGGTCTCGTCCCTTTCCAATTGCAAAGTCAGGCTCGTTCTGACCCGACTGACTCCCAGCACGCCAGGTAAGGCTTGTGGAGCAGCGGAAGAAAACCCAAAGCGTTGCAGATCTTCCCAAGACTGACAAATAGACATGGGTGAGGTTCTCGTGACTTTCAGGACTCCATGCAAGGACATGTGAACAGCACCCCTGGGGCTGTGTGTTATGTTCTTGGGTATGTCCTTCCGCTACTCTGGGGGGAAAACACTATTTTATTTATTTATTTATTTATTTTTCTTCCCCCTTTTACCTCAGCAAGAAAAACACCTGATCTTGACAGAGCAAGAGTTACAGGACAGCAGGGCTATTAGCACATCGTGCACTTGAGAATATTCACCCCGGTGCACGCACAGCCATAGATCTCTGCACCCAGCAGTGGCACAGACTGCACCGCGAGGGAACGCTGAGCCTTTATCAGCCAACCAAACCCTGATAACTGCTGGCTGAGCATCCTCACCGCCCTCAACATCACTTTATATGCAGGACATGTCAGTAGCTATCACTGATCCAATACGGACAGGAGCTGATACCACTATGGATTTTTTTTCCCCTCAAATATCCATTTACAATTCTCTGACTGGCTTTATTTTTCTTACAGACCAGCAATTTTGGGTTGGTTCAGAGAGTGCTTTGCTTTTAAAATTCTGACTGATCAAAATATTTCCAACTTTTTATTATTATTATTTTTATTAAAAGGCCATTTAAATGGCTCTGAACATCAGGAAGGTGATGAACCCCACTTAGAGGACTGCTTCCCTGATGAAAGCACTCCCCTTTCTGCCATAATGGATTTGAACCCAAATATTTCACCCTGCGGAAGAGGACAAACTATTGCCAAGGGGGCTCAGATATTTGTTCTCCCTTCCTCCTGCTGAAATTATTTCACTTTTTATAAACACATTTCCTGAACCATACACTGGATCTTATTTGTCAAAGCTAGTGAAGGGCTCTTCCTTGCTCTGTTCAACAGCTACGTGGTAGCTTTATTCAAAATAAAAACTTTGATAGGACAGAAGAAATCAGAGTGGTCCTGAACTTGTGCCTTCCCACACAGGGGCACTCGGTCCCTCAGGCAGCAGGTAATTCAGAGCCTCCCTCATTTCCTTCCATTTCTTTTCCGTATGAAACACGCAATCACTGAAACAGGCAAAGGCTCTCAAGCACGGTGGTTAGGGTACTCCCTGGGAGATGAGATAAATCCAGCTCCCATCAGCATTTCGTTCCCCAGATGAGAATGCAGTCTGGCTGAGTGATCGCAAACTCCCACCGACACTAGGTGGCCTGCTTAAGATGCTCTTGATTCCAGTCCCCCCAGATTAGGGAAGAATAGGGTAAATCGGGTGTCCCACATCACACATAACTGTTCTGATCTCCAAACTACTGGGTAAGGGAACAGAAATCATTTTGAAAAGGTTGTCCTTTATTTCCTCTGTTTTTACTTCAGTCTCCTACAAGAGATTTCAACTCAGGCCAAGTGGAACACTCTGCCTCTCTCAGCATGACATTTATTTTGTTATGAAAATGAGAGAAAAATTAGTTATACTCTTTTAGTCTTTTTAACACAAAAAACCTGTGTGTTTTCTTCTTTGGCAAGCTGGAGAAAAAAAACAACTTATTTTTTCTCAAATGTGTCTACCCATTAAGTGGCAATAAATTACTCCCTAGTATTTATTCCAGATTTTTTTTTCCAGAAGGTTTTGTTTTATGGAATAAAACAAAGGACTGAGATCCCATCTCCAGCTGAAGGACGGGCAAGCTGGCTGCAGAGCAGGTTGGCAGAGCCAGGCCGTCTGCAGTCACCCAGGAGCTCTCCAGAACCCGCGGACGCGGTTTTTGAGTTATTAACCCACAAGCAAAGCCTCTCGCTGAAAACCACCTTGTACCTGAAGATCAGAAAGTACCATCAACGCTTGGCAGGGCACAAATAAGCCGACAGCAGCAGGTCTGAAACATGTTCAGGTCAGAGTGGTAGAAACTATAAGGAACCAAATTAGCACACGTACAGATAAGTATGATATACTGGGGAAAAGTCAATGGAGTTTGTTAGAGTTATGAGTCACAAACATACTGGAAGGCATAAATGAAAGCGTGGATAGGAGAAATCCAATTAACATGGACTATTTAAGCTTATAAGTTAAAGGAAACCATGTATTTGCGTTTCTTAGAGGAAAGGTAGCTGTCGGGGGAGAGGAAGGAGCATTCAACCCCTCCACCCAAAGGCTAGGTAACTACCTACAAGGCAAAGAGGTGAAAACAATCAGTTTTCTAGGCAAGAATTTCACCAGTGGCATGCAACATGGGGCTGTATTAAGGCCGGACCTATCCAACATATCCAGAGAAGAAGGTGGTTAGCCAGCAAACAAGATCTTTGGTATTTAATTACTCAGAGAACTAAAGATGAAAATCAGCAGATTGCAGAAAGACCTAATGTTGCTGAACGGAGTAATAAACTAGTAAATGAGATTCAATGTAGAGAAATGTAAAGTGAAAGAATATGGAAGAAAAAAACAATCTTTATATACAAAATGACGGTCTCTGAATTATTAGTACAGAATAATGAGGTACTGGTCTTGTAACAGAAATTAATCTCAATGATCTGCGGTGGTCAAATGTTATGCAAGGAACGCAGCACAACACCACTGCTTCCCTTTCAAAATTGGTTTAAAAGAACTGGGTAAGGTACAAAAACACACAGTGAGGACAGGGATGGTCTCTATAGGAGTGACAATTAAACAGATGCAGACTTGTCAAACTAGAAAAGCGATGACAGAGGAGGGTTACGCTACACACTCATTATGAAGGTGGACAGGAAATGAGTGTTCGCTGTCGGACAACAAGTTCAAAACAAAAAAAGGGAGGTACTTCACACAGTGGACTGCCAGGTGTTGAGAATCCTTTCCACAGGACCCTAAGCTGTTAAGTCTCCATTATGTTCAAAAAGCAATGGGTCAACAAAATTGTTTGGCAGCGCAGTGACAGACACCGGTCTTTGCAAAGTTAAATTCTTTTTTACAGAATTTCCCTCCTCATCTTACTGCGTTTCCATCTCCCAGGAAGGTATGCTGCACGCCAGGTTGCTGAATGAAAGGCTATCCTGTTCTTCGGTGATTCAGACCCAAACTATCTGCACTGATACAAAACTGTAGGATTTCAACTTCTACAGAACTATTTTCGGTCGAGTACAAACTCTTCTATTACAGCTAGTTCCTGCACCAAGGCTGCGATGGCTTCACACACGTTTTTAGTTAATGGACAGCAAAAAACCCCTCACAACCCTGCTACTGAAAACATGCTGTTCTGCACCGTGCTGTTCTCTGCAGCAGTGTCTGGGTCTGACTACGCCTTTCCTGCCCGTGTGAAAATGCTGAAAAGCTTTGCTGCTCAATTCAGCATTCCCTCTGAATGCATCTGGCGTTAGACAGCAATGAAAAGGTTTACTTACGCTGCAAACTAATCCTTTGTCGTCCTAGCCAAGTTCGAAAGCACCATTTTTACTGATAGTCATCTACCTAGAGTCACAGAACGAGAAACACTTGTCTCCAGACTCATCTGGACATCCCCGGGTAGTCCTGCCAGGGTGAGAAAGCTGGAAGTACACGCAAGGATGCACTGGACCGCACGCTTCGTGCAACCCGATCAGCAAACACAAACTAAATCTATCCGAGCAAGTATAATCTACATAAACCTTTTCTGTATTGTTGGCCAATTCCTGGCCCGTGTTTCAGCTTGCACAGATGTATTCCTGCTTCAGTATTTTGAGGTAAAAGCTGCACCAAAAAATGAGACTCCTCCCTGCCAATCCTTCTCCCAGCAAACTGGATTTTAAAACGAAGCAATTTTTCAGTCAATCTCAAGCCTAAAACACGATTAAAAATAATAATAATTTTCTAGTTATGTAATTAGCAAACCACAACACCAATAATAGACACATGGAAAGAATAACCCTACACAGCACACGATTTATTCCCAGGGAATAAAATGGAAGCAGGAGTACAAAATAATGATAGATTAGCACTAGCGTTAGACATATTTCTCATATGCAAGGCTTGATATTTTATGGAAGTATGGTATTAGTTATACTTCACTAGATGCAGAGCAGATGCTAAGCATGATAAAAGATTATTTTCTCGGATACCAGAAGTCTGTCCAAAAAAAAAAAAAAGGGGGGGGGGGAAAATCTGTTATTTCCCAGAACACCAGTCAAGGGAAACGTTCCTGGTTAACAGCAACACTAGTCTCACAAGCATAAATAGCTAACGAGGCAGATTTCCTAAATTTTATTTAGGCATCTTAACAATAGGTAGCTCTTGGTGCAGGAAGCTAATTCAAGCATTAAAAATCGACTCCAAATCAAACTACACACCTAGTGAGGTGAACAAGTTGCCCCTCATCATTCACCTAATGTATTTCAAACAGTTCTCTCATTGTGTCTCGTAGAATTTAATTAATTACTCTATCTAGATGAATTTAACAATTTTATTTTAAAACCAGAATCTTACAGTGCTTCTAACCTATCTGTAGTGATAAAGTGTATTTTAGAAGAAGGTCTAATTCAATATTTTTAGATTTTAATATGACAATTATTACATTAATACCACTAGTTAAATAGAATAGCATTAAGCTATTAAGATAATTACATGAATCACTACAGGATTGTGAAATGGGAAACACACAGAAGAGCTTCAGCTATAGTTGAAATGATGAGAATTTTAAGTACAGTATTTTATGCATGGAAACAAAATGTTTTGAATAGATTTGGCACTAGTCAGGTACCAAGACGCTGTATACTACTAGTACACAGTGAAACGAACAGAACATTTAGATTTTAAACATGCAGCTGTGATAAACATGTTTGCACACTGGAGAAAAATAAAAATCATGTTGAAATAAAGAAGAAGAAATACTTTAAAAATTCAGAAGAATTTATCTGGGATAAATATTATTACTGAATATTGTGGAGAAAGTATCTGAAGTAGATTTGCAAGCCTTGTACTAGCTGGTTTATCAATAGCTGACATTTTCCTCTACTAAAAAATAGAGCATTTTGTAAAATACAGAATGAATTCATTTATTCATGAAAGGCATTTAGCATAACTACTTCCAACTTAAAAAAACAAACAAACAACAAAAGCTCTCGAACCTCAGCTCCATACTTATTTCAATTGCTCTCCGTTGCACCTCTCTGCAAAAGGACAGGGTCTATCCTATCGCCCTCCGGCATGCCAAAGGACTTTGGTCTTCCACGCTGCACCCCAGGCAGCCTGTAGGTGTTAGAAGAGGCCATGGAAGTGGCAGCAGAAAGTGGAATTTCGGACCATCAGAAGTGGTATTTCTGGACAAGTAAGAGACTGATGTTCCTGCTTGCTTTCTGCTCACCACGGCAACCTGATCGGGGCAGATTTTGGGCCGGAGCTGGCCTCCAGGTGCTCCAGCCTCCTCCAGTACTGCCCTCCAGCCCCTCCTGCCCCCCACCTCACCCAGCTCGTGGCACAGGAGGTGGTCGGCTGCTAGAGAGGGCACTGCCCCAAAACTGCTGCTTTTTCCTTTGGGAAGAAGCAATGGACAAAAGAATCAGTGTTTTGAGGCAGCTTTCTGGTACAGCTTTGAGTAGATGAAGAGCAAGAAGTCGCTAAATCTATGCTTTGCGAGAAATTGCTAAAGATAACATACTATAAATGCATAGAAGAGTTAGAAAATTAACTATACCTAAAATGTTTAGGCAACTGTGAGAAGTCATTGTCGATGGGCAGGCCCATACGCAGGAATGACTTCAACAGGACTGAGATGGGACTTATAGCATTGGGTAGTGACTAATCCCAACGTTAATTACCTTCTGTGAGACACACTGAGTACAACACATCTGAACGTAGCACTACCAAAAAACAACCACACCCAAAAACCCCACCACATTTTTCTTGCCTGATCACAAGCAGGATACATAAAGAGATAACAGAGGGAAGAGAGCTGCTCTTGGAACTTCTGTACTTTTGAATACAGCAAAGAAGCAAGGATTTCAGATCTGGGCCTTTGGCAAAGTTGGATTCCACATCAACTGTACCTTCTGGACAGTACATCACAACTTGATATAAAAAAGGATTTGTTCTTGCTTATCTTTTACTCAGCAAAACGCTTCCAAGCAGTGAATTATAAAGCTTGTAAAACACCAACACCGCATTCTTTCTCTAAGATGGGAGACATCTACTTAATTCAGTCCAGGGAAGGCATGCTATGGAGAGCTCTAGCACAAACAGTCCCATTTCTAATTTTGTCAGGTTTTTACAGGTTATGATGTTAAGTTTTCACTGTACCTTTTCTCTCTGCCTCAATACCGCAGCCCCAGCCCTCCAGCAGTGAGGCAGTTGGAAGGAAGAGGCCCTAAACTCAGCCCTGTAAATTATAGTATGTAGGAGATTAAACTTAAGCCTAATGCTACAGTCAACCTTCAACAGCTGAGCTCTATAAATGGACACTCCTTAAAAGAAATCCTTATTGGTTACTATTTAAAACTACGTCTCTATTAAAATCTCGACTGAAAGAAATTACAAGCGATACACATCTCCCATCAATGCCATGACAACACCACCCGCTTCGAGTATGCACGGTATCATTTAGCACAATTTGCTTGCAGGTTAAAAAAACATGTAAGGGCTCACTAAACAAATATTACCAATGAATACGCTATGCGAAAGAGAATTGCTATTGTTATAAATTAGCTTAGGTGTAAACTAGAACAATACACTTTCAGGGCACTGAAAAGCCCAGCTCTGTCAGTCTGCTTCCTCTGTAGACTTAAAGATCAGCACTGCAAAATTACAGCACAATCAAGGCACTGTAAAGGCAAAACAGAGAAAGTTAGGGAAAAGATGACTGATCGATGTTTTAGCCTCAAATTTTTCAATTTCATACACAGGTAAGGGGCGGAGGGGAAAAATTACTATGCTAAATAACAACTGTATACATGCTGCTCACTGCTGAGTGTCTTCTGCTGAATAAATCCAGCTCCCCAAAGTGCAGTCCCTTGAGAGTTCAACCCTGCCAAAACGTTCCTGCTATCTCATTCAAAGAATCTTTTGAATGAAGGAATTGTCAATTATTGATGCATTGACCTAGGGCGAATTTTTGAAGCATCTAAGTTTTCTATGGGCAGTTGTGAGCTTCCCACTTACGCTACTCATTGACCCTATCTCTCTCTACATTGTATCTATATATCTACTTGTATATAGATATATATCAGAAACAGAGTTCAGACGGATTTATAGATATCCATATATCTATGGGCTGTTTTAGGCTCTGTCACTGGTCATGAATTAGTAACAACAAACAAGACAGCAGTTTAAGCAGTGGAGTGATGGTAGAAAATACATATTTAAAAAGCCCCATAAAATACTGTGCTACTTGTTTCTAAGCGAGCAGGTCAGCCAGTCTGAACACAGCTCCACTTTAAATTCGCAAGCTAGACTAAGAGAAGAAAACATGACAAACTCCTTCCAGCCTCCAGCAGATCTCAGCAACCTGCAAAGTGAAGACACCACGTTTGCCGTTGCTCTGAGCATCAGCTGTGCATCTTTCAGTCCCTGCCACAGTCCGTCCCTTGGAGCTGGGTGTTACTCTCTACATTCAAGTTTACTTTGTGTGATACATCTCCAACACAAAATGCATTTGTTGCTCTTGCTTTAGTCTGGCTTGTGATGCGTCTGCTGGTTAGGACAATCTCTTCTAAGAGGTGGAAGATGAGAGAATAGCTCCTAGGCGGTAAGGCTACTAAATCCAAATCTCTTGCTTCCTGGCCAAGTTATTACAGAGAAGGCAGGATTTTGTTTTGTTTTGTTATTCTTGAATGAACATGGCCTTGCCAATGCCTCTTTCATGGAGCTCTCTCTAGGGTACATCCAAAAAAAAAAAACCAACCCAAGCTGTCTGCAGTTCTGGCTGAGCACAGGAGCCAATACTGAGGTGACCAACACCCTCATGCATACAAGCAGCTAAGAAAGATTTTCATTTACTTCTTGATTTGAATTACACGTTAAAATTTCATTTTAGCTTTTACGCACTTAAGTACTTCTCTGAATCTGGCCAGAGTCTATCAGCAGTCAGGATACAGAGCTGTTCTCTCCAAGACAGATTTTCCATTTCTGCACCTATTCAGAATCCCAAGAATTGCTCTGACGGTCTAAAAATACAGCACTCCAAGAGTATGTAGGGAAAGAGCTGAATTCAGAAGAGTGCTGTTTTAGTTTTGCTTCTGCAAGGGTAACATCCACCCTATCTGGATTGTCCAGGCAACAACGTGCTATTTAAATTCTGCAGGAATGGTGCAGAAAATGGCTCGTGGCCTCAATTTCAGAGACTGCCGCTATGCTGGGCCCACAGAACTTGCAACGATGGAGTCAGGACCAACCTACATCACCTGCAAGTACCATTGCAGGAACTAGAGCTCATATTTTCACCATGGACAGGAAACAGTTAGGTCACTGGCTGCAATTTGGTCTTAAGATTTCTGATAGAAAGACGGTAAAGCTAGAGAGAATTTTTACATGCTTGTAGCTACCAGGGGGTTCCAATATAAAGCAACAGAAATGAAAGATACAGACAAAATGTGTGTATCCTAGGCAATTGCACAGGTCAAGTTAAGTGTATGAATACAGTACATACAAAATACTCGATTTCTTCTCTCCCATCCCCTCAAAAGAAAAAAAAAAAATTGGATTCTTGCCAGTCCAGCTGCTAACATTAAACAACTGTTGCCATATTTAACAAAAAGCAAGGGGGGTGAGAGTAATTTTCATTATTGTAGTTCTCTTCTGCAGTGAAACCTCACTGTGTGACAGCCCCAAAGTTATTTGATGAGCAGCGATACCATATAACAAGTTTTGACAAGGCTGTGAAAAAAGAAAATCCCAGCAACAGAAGGAGAATTACTGAAAATGCCATTGCCCTTGAAGGGCACAAGAACGCTCCCCTGATAAAAGGTCAAATGCAGTGGATAAAATATTAACAATTACAAAACCCCAAACAGGCGTATTTTGTAAAAAGCAAGCCATTGAATAATTGAAATAATATCAAAGCTGAGAGTAATCCATCAAACGTGACAGTGATACCCATATCGAAATCCTTATGCAAAAAGAGATGCCAGCTAGTGATGTTCCAGTTCGTGGTAAGAAAGCAAATTGTTCACACTGGAAGCTCAGCCTGCTTTTCTTTAATCGCGGTTCATTAAATTGTAACACAGAGCTATTACAATGTAAAATAGCTAGTCTGAGTAATTCAAAGTATATAACCTCTCTTAGAAAATAATTATGATCTGGAAGGGAAAATAATTTATTTATATTCTCCTGTACTTCAGTACTTGCAAGCTTGTTTGTCTTTTAAATGGTGCTTAAACAGCCCAATAGAAGGATAAAAGGAAATATCCTTTTCCTCCTTTCACGAGGACATGAATAAGTCGACCCAAGGATTTATAATGCAGAAGTAATGAAAATTAAGGGCAGCTTTTTTCTTTTTTAAGGGATAAGAATTTTTACTTCTTAATCAGAAGCCTACAAAAAAAACAACCTTAGAGACAAGAAGGAAAGACAGCAACGAACCTGCAGAGAAGTGAACAGAGGAGGAGATCTTCACATTCATTTTTCCTTGACAAAACAAACGTGTTCTCCTCTATACGTTACTACTTCATCAAATAGGGGTCTTAGCTATTCGGCTCATGAAAATACCCTCCTCATTTTTTTGAAATCATTCCAGAGTATGTTTGGAAACTTTCCTTGATGATTATACTGCAGTGATTGTTTAAACCAAGCTTCGCTATTTAGCTTGGCTAATTCATGCCCGCCCCCCCCCCCCCCCCTTTACTTTTAACACTTTTTAAACACATTAATTTGTTTCCTCATATTAAAAGAGGAACTCCAGATGTTTTGACAAGCTCTCTGCTGCTCCAGAGCTACCTTTTGTAAGAGGTTTTCTTTTCAACAGGAAAAGACCAAAGTTAGCAAGCCTATGATTGTATGGAACCTTTCTGAAAAAAGCAACCAGAACTGTATCTGATGCTCTTTATTCTGGTAAAGGGTAATGCAGTATAAGAATATCAAGCTTTGCTCTGAGTGCAACTAACAAAATAGAAACATCTCCTGGGAAATGGTACGGGTCCCATCTCAACAAATACCAGATACTTCTTCTCTTAAGTTCTGTGATAGTCTACGGCAGACAGCTCAGCACAGGCTGCTACCCTAAAAATCTTCCAGAAAACAGATATATCGGGGAAAACAAACAAAAAACAAATACCAAGGACACTGTGGTACTTCAGGGATACTAAAACACTACACTTCCAGTGTCCCAAAAAGCGCTCTACATCTTCACTGAGGTCAGCGTTTGAGAACAAACAGTCTCAAAACAAAAATTCCCCACATGCCAATATACTTAGACATGCTGCGAGCCATCTAACTAGGCTGATGCCTCATTTCAAAGTAGTTTATAGAGAAACAAAACAACTGCATGTTCGCATATTAAACAAACAAACAGAAACCTAAGATATTGTTGCACTGCAACAAGTTACTGAAAAGAACTGGACTCAGAAGCAAACAACACCATTCCAATCCTATTGTCGATGACATGGTGATATATTATTTTCAGAGTGTACAATAGTACTGAGCGACCTCCAGAAAGTATTTGATTTATATTTCCTACCCAGCAGCCTATAACAGCAAGTAGCACTTTCAGTTGGACTTACACCATATGAACATGAATGGTTTAATCCTCATAAATGGATGCAAATGTTTATCCCACAGATGTAAGGACCTGAAACTGCTCTTAATAGCTCAGCACTTCCCTTAGAGGCTTGGAGAGATCTCTTGCTTCGCAATGCCAAGCTTTATGCTGGGTTCATTACAAAGACTGTCAAGATCAACAAGTCAGTCCTCTAATCAGCCAGATCTCTTATTTTACCTTTCTAATTTCTACTTGTCTGAGGCTGTACGATGCACCGCTTCTCGTTTTTAAAAGCCTGAACCACAAGCAGATTTTTGTCTTTTTCTGCTCAATAGTCCAGGAAGCAAACCCTTAAAAGTTAAACAACAACATCTGCTTCTACAATCTTCACAACTTCCCAGTGCCATCGAGGATGGCTGCCACATGTCTGAAATTAGAGACAAATGAACCACTGGGTCGACTTACACCCTGGAGAAAGGCAAATGCCATCAAGGACTCAAGAGAAGTGTACCACAGCCCAAATGTTCACTAAAGTAAGCATTCCAGTGTTGCTCCAAAGCCAAGACCTTCAACTTACAATGCAGAGAACCTAGAGACATAAAGCACATGTCTGGCATGGATCTGAATCCTTACTGAGAGAATAAGCACTGGATCTTACCAGGGATATTAGCAACAAACCACACTTTGCAGGAGATTCTGGGATAAATCTCTACTAGTCCTTGTCAATAGCAATAAAGGCTCCCCAGGATGCAGCCTTCAAGAGCCAAAAAAACCACCAGTGCTGGCTTCTAACTCTGCCTCATTTCATTGTCTTCGTTTCAACTTTAAAGCTGCAATTCAAGACATGTAAAATAATGCGTTTTACAGTAAATAGGGCAGTCTAAAATAACCTCAAAGTCTACTGACTGAGGTCTTCTCTGTCACTGAATTTACAGGTATACTGCTGCATGACCTAATTAATTAAACAAAATTTGATTAATAAGATACACATCTAGCTCTTCTTTTAATCTTACTCATTTCATATCAAAATGATTGTATGTTAGCCAATGTGTGCCAGTAATACAACCTGTAGTACTTTCAGCAATAAATTTTTTTGGAAAAAAATCATTGTTTTGCAATAATTACTAAGACCTCCAAGAACACTTCTCTCTTCTAAAACTTTTTATATAGGTTTAGTACATCACCTTTTCTGTTTTTTCTTTAAAACAATGCATATATATATATATATATGTATATATATAACAAATATATATACGTATAGAAATTCTGTGATTCTGTATACACATACATATATGAAAAATACGTATTTAAAGCTCTTCTTCAGGCCTTCCAGCAATATTCTAGAATACCTTCCCTGAAATAAATCTGCCTACATCAGTTTGTTAAGTGTATTAAGTACAATCTTCAAGGGGCAACACCTCTGTTCAATTATTTTCAGTATGCTCCATTTCTTTTAATGCAGACTTTTTAAAAGTCTGCATTAACCTTAGGTTCTTAAATCAAGTAGTTCAGAATTTAACTCTCGGTTGTTCAGTGTAACAGGATTGTGATGAAATAAAAGGGATTGCATAAATAATGGAAAAATGGAGAAAAGAGAAAAAAAGAAAAAAGGGCAGTGACTCACAGGATCTCTGCAGTTCACAAGCAACACACTAATGCTGATGTTAATTGGTTAATTCCAGAGAGCTCAAAAAGTTCCTTCCAACACGGATTACTTCACTTTCATCTATAAAAAATACCATTTTGTCCAGCTGTTCAGTTTTACAATATCCTTTTACAGCTCTTCAGTATCCTCAATCTCATTTAAAGGACGTATCACCAGCAAGTTCTTCCACCTCTGCTCTTTCTAGCCGAGTTCACAGAATGGTTGTTTTGGCTATGCAACCCTTTACCAAACTTGGACATTAAGATAAAGAATTCAAAACACTAATCCTGCATCTCACTTTACACTTCTTGCAGGAGTTTTACATGGCTCCTACGTGAAAACAGGACCAGCTTTCATACCACTCTCCAGGCCAGGTGGTCACGTCTAGGACAGAGCACAACTACCGAAGGCTACAGCACAGCATTGTCAATAGCTATGGGTCAGAAATTCAGCAGCATTTATCTTCTGTTCTGTCATACACCCCTGTATAATGCACCAATGCTTATGGTACCCACTGTAAGTATCAGCACACACAGAGAAACTTTTCTGCTATCACCAAAAGAACCATAAGATACCTGAAGCTGGACAAGAAGAAACAGCGTATAAGAGCAAGAAGCAAATTTTGAAGACAAAAAACATAAAAAACCCACAGAGGACTGCTTATCAAAATCCTGTAATTAGCATCCTACCCCTCCAATTAGTTTAGAACATCTTTTTCATAGTAATACTCTTTCAGATCATAAATTACTCAGTGGATGCTAAAAGCTGTATTCCCTTTATTAGTGTTTTTTCACAGTTATTTCAATCTGGGCCAAAGGTACCAGTGAGTTGTATGACTGCTTTTGAACATGAACACACTTGCTACTGGTTGGTTGTCAGCAGTCCATCCGTACAAACCCAAGGTAATACTTTGTTAATCTCTCCTTCAAAGTAAATACACTTTTACATTTTCCACTTACTGAGTTGCTTTGCTGTCAAGAAGACAGAAAGGGACACAGGATTTATGAAATCTATTTGTTGTTCGTAGTCAAGGCAAACTTCACTGGTTCTTTTTTTTTTTCCCCCCCATCAATTTATTTCACTGATACCATCCTCAGTACTAGTTCCCATTCATTATTTTGCAATCACCTTCAAATCAATTTGATTAAACTGAATTTTAAGAAGAAAAAACTTTAAAACTTCAAGCAAATCTAGTCATTCCAGTCACATTTTGCAATCCTTTAAAAAACAAAAGCCAGGAACAAAACACTGGACAAATAACAAGTAAACCACCAGATAAATAATAAATAAACCAGACCTTGAGATGAAGTTTTTCAGAGATTATTTGAGAGTAGTTTGTTAATCAATAACAAAAAATTCTAATTAAAGCAGTTTTGCTTACAAATAAACAAAATAAAAATTACCTAATTGTCATACTAATTGAGAAATAAATATCTGCACATTTCTGGTTTCTCAAATGAACAACTTTCAATAGAATCTTAACTAATGTGATGCAACATGCCAATTATTTAAAAAATTAAACCATATAAGAGATATAAAAACAAATCCTGTAAGTTCCTACATATAAATCCCATCAGAAAACAATCCATCATAACATCCAATTTCTGGTTAACATCAATCAGTATCACTCACTGTGCCACTTTGATAAAAGACAATCCAATGTTATATTATAACAGCTTTAGGCTAGCTAGTATCTAACTAACAGGATTTATTTATTGTAATAGGTTAATTTAGTATAACAAGTTCAACTTGAAAAGCCCAGCTTCTAGAACAACTAATTTAACTTCCTTCTTTACAGGAAACATGCCTATTGAAGGCATTCCTGATATTTTCTGTGGAAATAACACAAGATAACTGGACAAGTAT
This sequence comes from Anas platyrhynchos, assembly GCF_047663525.1. Taxonomy (NCBI): domain Eukaryota; kingdom Metazoa; phylum Chordata; class Aves; order Anseriformes; family Anatidae; genus Anas; species Anas platyrhynchos. The sequence goes on from NC_092587.1 coordinate 14,431,717, forward strand.
CTGCAATGCCTCTGTCACGATTGTATGCAAGGATTCTTAAGAGAACCATACGCTGGTTTGGCACTGTAATTCAGGAAAGAAAACATCCACTTACCGCAGTGTGACTGGAAAACCTGTGGCTTGACTACCTGATTGCAGATATTGCACACTACAAGATAGAAATCATCATGAGCTGGATAATGGCCAAATAAGTGCATATCTGTGGGAAAGTTAAAAATATATACAAGAATTAGAAATTAGGCTTTAAATATATGTTAAGAAAAAAAAAAAGAAAATACTGTAGGGCCATTACTGTTATATTAACTTATACAAAACAATTTTATACACTGCTCAATTAGGGCTTCTTACTACATTAAAGAGACATTTTTCCCTCTTCTGGGTTTCAAGGAGCTGTGCTAAAGCTGCAGCCGCATCCCCTCGGTCTGAGTCAGAACAACGCTCGCTGCCAACAAGTGGACTGAACCTTTCTGTACCGGTCAGCCACAGAAAGAGCAGAAGAATACGTCTTTTAGCATCCCTTCCTAAGGATTATTTTAGAAAACAGGATGCCTGAGTGAGGCTCCATGTTACAATATTCCGAGCATGACTACAGATTGATGGAGAAAGTCTCCTGCTTAAAAGCTGGTTAGAATAACCAAGGTCAGCTTAAACCAGTCAGAAACACCATCCCTGTTTTGAACCAGGTGTCATGATGTGAAATTCCCGATCCTTTGCAAACACCCCTCCTTGTCCAAATGCCCTCCCGTTTGGTTCCCTGACAAGCCACAGACGGTTCCTGAGGTATTTCCCAGTGACAGCATGAGGAATCGCATGAAATCAAATGATGGGACAGGCAAACGATGACAGGCACTTGTCCCTCCCAGCTGAAACACAGACTGCAAGGCATGCATTAAGCCATTACAGGCACCGAGCACAGTGGGCTTCCATTACTGCCGAAGGCCTCCCAGCTCTGACAGTGGCAGTGAGTTAGCGCGTTTCACCGCCTTGCTGCAACTTAAGAACAAGTGTGTGAACTCATCCGCCAATTTTCAGCTCCAAAGGCAGTCACTACGGTCACTCCTGTTCCTGTGACCGTGTTACCACACCCAGAGGTGCTAACGAAGGTGCTGCTGCCTTTTGACCGCGCGCCTGGCGCCAGCTGCGCAGATCGCGCTGCTCCCTGAGCAGGGCCGCGACATCTTTGGTTGCAGTCATTTACTCAAGGACATCACCTCTTTGTTGAAGGATGACACTAAATGACATTCCAGGGTTATTCAGCAGCTTCCAAAATCTATTAGAGAACCTGCAAGTGCGACTTCTGACTCAGCCTGAAACGCCAACCTGGCACCTTTCAGGCAGGCGCTTCTCTGACAGGAAGAAAAATGGGGAGGTCCTTGGTGAGGACAAACACGCATGGCAGCAGCTGAGCGATAACCATCAGTGATGAAATCTTACTTCTGCAATACATTTTCGATGTGCAAGTCATACTTTTCTTTAAAAATAGCTATTTATCTCAAAAAGCGACTTTAGCAAGTACATTATATCACCAGTTCTTAACAAAAGCAAGCATTTGGGGCCTAGCACTATTTTAAGTGACTCTGCCCTGTGGTCTTCCCTGCTGTGCAGTTGCCTGTGATGGCAGTGCTGGCAGCCATGAAGTGGGAAGTGTCTCCAGGCCACGAGAAACCCACAGGGCCCAGGACAACCACTCTCATGCTAATTTAGGCAGCACCACAGGCAGATGCGACAGGCTCACTGACACATCCCTGGGCACGAACCAGCACTCCCGACCCACAGATATTCCTCGGTCTGACATGATGAGAATTATTTGTTATCCCCTGAAAACCAAAAGCCTCTTTCTATGTTACTGCTCTTACCAGGCCATGAAATCCCACTGAAAGGTTTCCTAATTGCGACCCCTTCACGGTGCTAGCCTTGGACTACCCAAGGCTTTAAATGCACCACAAACAGAAGGAAGCAATCAACACATTCAAGGTGAAACTTAAAGAACTGCAGTAGTTAAATATAACCACTCAGGTAATATTTTTGTGCCATTAGTGTTAATACTGATGATGCCAACAGCAGACCTGTTTTCTTCCTTGTTTTTCATGTGAATAAGCTCATGATCTTAAAGATCACTTTACATCAGCAATTCTTACACTGGCAAAATCTCACGTCCAATTGTAACACATAGATTCCCACTAACAGACTGACAACCTACACAGAAAAGAGTATTTCTCCATGGTATAATTTGATACAAATTCTCTGCTCAAAAGCAACCATTTCATTACACTTCCAAGATATTTCAAAAACGGTTAAAACATCTCAAAGACTCGAAACTTTTGTTCTTTCTGCTTGAATAGCCCAGTGACAATCTTGCTATGAAAACATGCAGGATTTGCCCTTTGCAAACACAAAAGATGCTTATACTTGCAACTTTTTTTTTTCCATTTTAAATTCTTTAAGTCCATTTAGCCTTCACAACTCTGTATGCTAGACTATAAAATATGCCTAGCCCTGAAGCATATGAAATCTGGCTGGGTCTGAGTCTGAGTTTTATGAAGTCTGGCTGCAGGGAGCAACTTATAAAGACGCATAAGGTAGTAATACTGCAGAAATCTATCCAAGGACATAGAGTAAGAAATCAGGTTAATTCACAGGATCACTGAATCATCTGCTTTTTCCACCAGATGTGGTCAAGGAGCCAGAGCAATAAAGGACAGGTTCTGGTACCTGTGAGCTCACTGCACAACCCTGGCAAACAGCAGACATTCAGGTTTTGGGGATACCCAGGTGGCAGAAGCTGAGGTGCAAGGAAACTGCACAGATGCGTGAGAGATCACACCCAGAGGGTGTCGTGAGAAGCACAGCATCAAAGAGCTGATGTGGTGTACAAGACGTTCCGAAAAGCAGTGCCTCCAAAGGTTTTTTCAGTTTGCAGATTCTTAGAAATAGTCCAGTGGAGGTGAAAAACCTCTACTATAAATGTGGGCCTTCTGATACTAAGTTGATTTACTAGCCACCTGTCAAAAGTCTACTTAAACTAACCCAAGAATCGCAAGGATTGAAGACCACAAGTTGGAAATCAGAAGCAGAAAGACTACACAAATAAAATGTTACTATTTAATCACAGTACCTGCAAAACAAACTGAAGACTATCATTCAGACTTGATTCCTTAAAAACTCATTACACAGGAATTTGTAAGAGGGAAAATTCATCATGTCCAAACAGGTTGAACTAACCCTGGTAGTTCCATCAATGCTAACAAGATTGGCACAAATCGGTCTTCACGATTAAACTCATGATCCGCAAGCACGCACACAGTATATATAAATTATTTTTTAATTAAAAACAGTACCAAGCATTTACTATTGTCTCGCCAGAAATTCCAATCAGAGACTCACTTTATTAGGTGTGACAGTATTACAAATGCAATCCGTATCACAGAGAATTGGGAATGAAGAAGACAAGGAAAGTACAAAATGATAAAGGAAGCAGAAAATAAACAAGCATAAATCTTTTTATAGATGTTTTCTTGTTTTTAATAAGAACAGCCTAATGCTAGTATGTCTTACTTGAAGCAACCAGGACTAAAGGGTGATTTTGGACAAGGAATTTGTTCTCAGATCTGATTACAGCCGTTTGACAATCTAGATCTTTTTATGTGCAGCAAAAAAGACAACAGCCTCTCCAAAGATTTATCTTCTCGAGCCAACCATCACACCTCCTTGGCTGCTACGCTGGAAGCAACAGCGGTAAGCTTCTCAGGAAAGGTTAACTGTGGAGAAGAGAACAGAAAACAGCCCTTTCCAAAGCTAACTCAGGAAAGCCCTCTTCAGGAGACAAGGTAAGAACATGGAAGAAGATGGCAGATAATCCATGAATAAGGCGAACACCTACCAAATGATACTGAAATCATTATTAAAGCACAGAAAGAACAGGGAGGGACAGAAGAGAGAAGAAGGATTGTGACGAGTATTTGTTTTCTACCGACACTGTCGGAGCCTGTGGCCCACTTGTTTCCTACCTGCAAATACAGACAGCTACATGTCCAAGGCAGAACAAGAGCTGCCCACTGCTTCTGAAGAGTATAAGCTCTCCATGGCCCCCATCAGTTACCTCATTTTACCTGAACATGCTTTCAGCAGACTGGGAGTACGGTCTTGATGGGAAGAACGAACAGAAAACTGATTTTCCAGTCCCCACAGGCTTTGTGGAAGGGCTCTCTCTATATACGCCTCTCCTCGGAGTACCAAATCATCGTCCCATCAGAATGAAATCTTCTGGCCAGCCAGGTCCATGATAGCAAACACTGCCAACAGCCTTGCTTGAAAAGCAGCTATTTGACTAACAGGATGCGGAGTGTCCCATATCATGTGAAAAATATGCAAGATACGTGAAAATCAGAGACACTGAATGCTGACTGTAGGAAACCTGACGTTCCTAGATTAAAATCTTAACCCAAATATTACTGTGTGTATACTTTGCCATGGTGCTTAGGAAACAAATGCAACTTCTGCTTGTAGTTTTATCACTAACATTTGCAAATAAAAAGACAGCTGTAGCCACATGACACAGTTTTGTAAGCTTCGTAAAATGTGCATTGAAAACACAAATACCATAGAAACAAAAGAAAATGTTGCTTCTACAACCGTGGTAGGAACATAAAAATGCAGGTGTCAAATATGACTTTTTATCTTCTACGACAACACACACAAAGGAATTATTTTTAGTAACAATCAAAGCCAGATGACTTATATGAAGTTCCTGCTCTGATATTATATAATTCATAATCACATCCAACCATACAATAAAACACAAGCTAGAAGTAATCTAAAACACTCTTCCACTGCAGAATTAAGGTTGTTGAGCAGCAAGATCTCATAATATTGCGTGGGAAATTAAATTTTTAATGATAATCTTTTGCTATAAATTATACACACTTTAAACATTCTCCTATATATCAGCTGCTTCACTAAGTGTTTGCACAAAGCCTGCTTTAAAAAAATATTAGTGATGCATATGGGAAAAAAGAGGGGGGAGGAGGAGAGATGGAGAAAGAATATTCAAGTCACACTGGTTTAAAAACTAATAAAGAAAAACTTAGAAAGGCAGTGAAGAGAATTGTAATGGGAAAAAAAGAAATCCATGTGCAGACACAGACTTCCAAATTCTGTGTCTAGAAACTTGCTCAGTATTTCCCTCTTGTTCCTTGGAAGCGAAAAATCCATGCATCATTCAAAAATGTGGGAAAGCAAAGAATCTTTCAGTGTATTACATTACTTTCACATTTGAGATTTCTTAAAAAAAATAAGTAATTTGAATGTTGACTTGAAACTTGAAACTGAAACAATATATTCAGGGTATTACTCAGAGAGCAGTTATATGTGCTTGCATAGACAGGATAGTCTTATCTCAAATATAAGCATCACGCTCCTTGCATCAGCTTTCTTCTCCACCAAGTACAATTTTCCTTCGTTTTCTACTTTTCATGAAAAAAAAAAAAAGCTAAGTTGCTCAGTAATTATTTATCCTATATCAACTGCATTTTACGCCTGAAAATGTTGAAGTCAGAGATGCAATTAATCACAGAATTATTTAAGCTGAGGAACCTCTGGATGTCATTAGTCCAAGCCCTTGCTCAAGTCATGGCTAACTTCAGGGTCAGAGTGACAAAGTAATGATCAAGCTGATTTCTTTCCTGATGAATAAAGGCAGGTCATGGCTGAAGTAACCATGAAAATGAGGAAAAAGCAAAATTAAGTATTCAGGACACAACTAACATAGAGCCAAACACAACTGTCCTAAGTCCTGAGCGATGTGCTTTGGGTGTTAGTATAAGGAACCAAAGACTGTGTATGATAAAAACACAAGTATTAATGAGAATAATACAGAAATATTGGACTTTTCAACAATAATAAATTAAACAAAACCATGACCAAGATAGAAAAAATGCAGGGAAAAAAGAAACAGCAAATAGAACAGACAAGAGTCAGAGTGGTAAAAGGTCTAGCTGGTGACACCTTCAAACCAGACTGGTAACATTGAATGGCATGCTGCCTCCCAGGTCAGAGCAATCATGAGGATGCTGGCAATCCTAAAGAACATTGGCAATTTTCCATTAATTACAGTTTGTACAGGAAATACCACCCCCAATGACTTTGAAAGATTTTGCGCTACACCGCATTAGGCAGGCATTTTGAAATTGCGTTGGGTATGGAAGTGGTGCCTTCCGTTCCCAAAGACCCATAACAAATGAAAAAAACATACAGAAGTGGGAAATTAGAGATCTAAACAAGTGTAGTGGGTTTATTGTATCTGTGGACTTTTCAGAACAACAAACTGCTTGTAGAGATTAGAAAGTGCCCTATGCTGACATTGCTGTTTTGGACAGGACACTCTGCATCAAGAGAAAAGAAACGTAGGACAATGAGAAAATAACCAAAATAAGAGCAAGGAAGAGCTCTTCTTGCAGAATTCTGAAGCCCTCGATGAAATTTATGCAGACTATTTGCAGTCCCAGCCAAAATTAATTTGGCAACACAGGATGAGAATTGCCTGGACTATCAGACTAATGCATCGTAAGAATATTGGAAGAGAAAATACAGAACTTGCATATCAGAAAGGACGCTGCATACCTGTGACACCAAGAAACCTCAGCTTTCCACACCTTACGATACCTAGAGGGTAAGAAATTCGCTAATGCAAGTTCTTCCTCCTTGAAAAACTAATTTCTTAACACTTGCAGATATGGAGGCAGGCACCCCGCACCTCCTGGGGCAGGCAGAAGACAGCTCAGCTCATCTACCTATGGAGTCTTTATTGCCCTCCCTGTACAAATAAAACGAAGCACAGCCTCCAACACAGCATAAACCAGCAAAGTGCCCAGCTGCTCTTGTATTTGCAAAGGCAGTTGATTTCTTCTGTAACAACTTTCTTTCCGTAACATTTTATGGCACTCAAAATATGTTATTTTGCAGTTTTCTGTTTCAGTTGTAAATCAGGCTTCCAAAAGAATTTAGACCAATCAAAGTTAGGCACTGGTACTCCCCTGTGCCATCAATTGCCTGATTACACAAGGAGTCACGTTCAGAAAACTCTGAACTAGGAGCAACGTAGCAAGAGGAAGGACAAAACAAAACAGGAAAACGTTTTCTGGCAGTTGAATTCCCTGAGCTGTCCCGCTGCAGAGCCTGATGACCACTGCTAACAGCACAAGGGAGGGGAAGGAAACGCACAGCCCAGAAATAGAGAGCAGGACCCACAGCAGGTAAAACTGCAGCGGAGCAGCTGAGCCTTGCCAGCTTGCTCTGGAATCTCTCACACAGGTATCTGTGAAACGTTCAAGGAGGGCACTAAGCTCCAGAAGCAGCTTTGTAAAAATAAAGTTACTTGTGGCTCAATTAAAGACGGCACAAAGCAAATGGATTAATTTGTACTATAAAATCATTCTGAAGCACATCATCTTTTATACAGTTCTTTAAACATTTCTAACACTTCAGATTACTAAATTGATCTTTAAAACCAAGTTCCCGCTTTACCATTTAACTCCTCAATTATTTTCTGCAATGTAACCAGACAGGTTAATTTTTACCTTTTCAGTTCCTGAGCACACTGGCTCTCCTGTCTGTCCCTCCATGACCAAGCCTCCTCTCTTTCTGATGCAAAAGGTGTTGGCAATAACGCTAAGAAACCAGAGGATGTTCAGAAGGGGCCAGGTGTCACTGGGGTCTGTTTGGATGGTTACGTGAATTTCTGTTAACACTTTGTTGTTAATTCTTTATAATGAGATTTCCGACCACAGGGCAAATACAAGCATTTGCACAGGGCAAATACGTTGCATATGGTTGCTGCAGCTCAGGACTGGAGAGGATGGAGGTGGTCCTGCAAGGGAGCAGCCAGGGCAGAGACAGACCTTCCCCTGCACTGCCCCTTCTCCTCTGAGCATGCATCCAAGAATTTGGAGAGCAAGACAAGGCTGAAAGACAAAGGCAAAAGAGTTCAGCAGGGTGACGGGCAATAAAACCCGTGCTAAGGGATCAGAAACATTGCCTAGAGATGGATCGTAGAGTTAAGGCTTATGAATTCTGTTTATCTCAATTCACTATTTAAAATTAAGTACAGTGTAAAGTATAATCATAATGTATGAACATGCAGCAACTGTAACAACCCCAGTTACATAAAATACAGTCTACAAAATTGTGACTGTACTTAAGTTTTTCTTTAATGATCAGATTACACTTCAGGGAAATTAATCTTAAGGATATTAATTGTTAGGACCCCGTCCATATCCAGAAGCAGTGATGACATCCCATTTGTAGAACACACAGCACAACTACTCCTGAGCTTCTAAATACAGAGAATATGGGGAAGAAGCCCTGCTCAGGAGACCTTCTTACCCTGCCAAAGCAGTAGCTTTCCTTTAGATGCTCACATATATTACTATCGAAACCACCAAAGAGTGAACATGTCCACACACAGGTGTGCACGCATGGGAGAGAGAATATGCAGGAGGACTGCCTGTCTATTCATCAGGCTTCTGATTTCTGCAGTGCCCACAGCCAGGCCAAAATGGAGGAAAGGCTGGAAAGCATCTTCATTTCCCTCATAACTCAAAGTCACTGCCACACACCTGACTAGAGCCTCCACGAACGTAGCAAGAGAACAATTCTTCCTCCCTTGAACATGTATCAAGAGGAGGCTTGTTGCAAATGAGACTTGTCAGCACAAGCGGTATCCATCATGGATGATGGGACTGCATTTCAGTCCGGATTGATGTATGGCTCTCCAGAATTAGACGTCTGACCTTTAGCAACAGATACAGGGTTTCACCACACACAGACTTTCTCAGAGACCTCCACAGCAGGTGGGCTCTGCCAGCTTTTCTGCTGGGACAGCACACCTTGACACTGAAAAAAAAAACAACACAAAAAACAAGAAGAGATCTCATGTCTGCCAGTTAGCTACAATAAGTGACCAAAATAGTGTTTCGGCTTCTGATTTTCTGTCAGGAAAAGCTTTCTGATACACCAAACACACTGAAAAGGCAAGGAAACAACCTGAACATACTGGGACTGCAGAAGTAGAAGGGTGAGGATCTAGAGATACTAAAAGCCAGCTGAAACGTTTGGTGCCTTCTTAATGTTTTTCTCAGTATTTCACAGAATTTTCTAATATTTCTAAGCTACAGAAGTACTCAAACTATGAAGAGGGTACCTGAGAGCCCTCCTCAGCTTTCACTTTTGGCATCACAACAGCTGATGACTACCAGAGGGCAACGGCTTGGTATCACCATCCTTCATGAGAGGAGTGGGCAACCCTTGCTGGAGATTGAGACTAACAGGGTTTAAGAAAGGGTATCAGATTTCTGCAAGGCAGGAGAGTCTTGACAAGCTAAATAAACTAGGAAGTGAAGAGCCACAGGTGAAAACAGTATCAGTGACAATCAGGGAACCTTTTTCTGGAAAGACAAGCCATGCAAATGCTCCTATCGTAGGTCTACCTCTTTTTGGTAGTTTGGCACTAGGCATTTGGCTAAGAATGCTAATGCGGAAGGAGGTTTCTCTTTTAGCAGTGGTGAAGACTGTCTTCTCTATTCCTCTACAGCCATCCATCCAAACATAGATGATTTCCAAGATTGCCAAGATAGGCACCAAGCCAGCCAGCAGGGCAAACAGTGCTTGGGGAGTGGAAAAAAGAGTTTTTCCAGTTCCTTGGAAGTTAAACACATAGAATTTGAAGTGGGTTGTTATATAGCCTCCCTCTCGCTTTCTTTATCAGTCTGACATATTCTTTCTGTCTGAGCTTCTCAGTCAGCATTTGGTGTGATCCCACTTGGAGCCCGACTGTTCCGAGCAGCAGGGCCTAGTCCAGAGGGCGGCCACTGGATCACAGTGGTCAAAACAAAAGATAAGGGAAAAAGGGTTGAGGATGCACGTTTATTAGCTTGAGCTAAACGCAGGATATTCACCAATTCCTGACTTTGTACGGACTGTCAAAAATACTCAGTCACCCCTACGACCGATGTGTACCACAGCAGTGGGACCGACAGTGACAATGATCCCAAGAACCTGTTCCATCTGCATAAGACATTTCCTCCCTACAGGACACCATCTAAAAAAAAAAAAAAAAAGCCTTTTTAAAAGAAGAAAAAAATATTAATGCATTTTTATTCAGGAGAAAATGCAGGTCTTTCTCTACTTCAAAGCAAATCTTGCAAATACCTTTTAATGTTCAAATTTAGTCGACAATTGCTAGCTGACTACCTCGAGGAACACAATGAGCTATTGTGAGGTTATTAGAATAGCTGAGAAACTGCCAGAGTGACCAGAGACATTTTTTTTAGTTCTTGTTCACCAGAAATGTCACTTCTGATTGTGGCTAGACAAAGAGGTGAGAAGACAACATCAATTATTGTCAACTACTGCTCTTCATTACAGCACAATAATCCTACAGGTTCACTATAATCAATAAATATTTACTAATGACATAGTTTATTACTTAATTTCAAACCAGCAGGCTTTCTGCATGGATTTAGTGCAAAGATTTGAAGTATTTTGTTACGCGAGTCAAAATAAATACCTGAAATCAAAAGAAATTAATAACCCTTCTCCAAAATACACAACCAATATACTACAGATCACCTTTGCAATAGGTCATGGGTCACAATGAACTTGAAAGTGTTTTTTCCCTTATTCTTCCCCATTTGCTAAAACAATAGCTTAATAATAATTTAGCACTTTAATACAAGATCGAGTGATCTGAAAAAATACAATTTGAAAAGAAAGTAATGTATCTGATATTTATTAATGTTTTACCTCTTCCCCCTCCTCCTTTTTTTTTTTTTTTAAATTTAAAATAAATGTTGAATACATCTATGTTAGGGGCTCCTGCGTACGGAGAAAAAAAACCAAACAAATAGAAATGTTTTAGATACAATTAATTTGTAATAAATTGTTTTAGTAAATCCATCATCTGGAGTGCTAGTAATGAAATCCTACAAGGAGTGCAGGTTTGCTTATTTCCTTGACAATACAAACCAATAAAAACACGTTCACTCCATAATCAGTCCTCAGGAGAAAATCCCACAAGTGAAAAAACAAACAACCCTTCACTCCTATTTCTTCTGTGCAGACTGCCATGCAACAGACCTGAATCCTCCAACTGGCATTTTCATCATAAACACCCTGCAAGACACAACTGGCACCGATGTGCAGGCCTGGGAAGCTGCATTATCTTCTGCAGAAGAGCAACTCTGGTTTAGGGCAGTACAACTGGACTGCAGGAGAGCTGGCTTCGTTCCTGGCTCCAGAACAACATTCTTGTATGACCCTGATTAGATTTTTCTGTGCCTCAGTATCCCATCTCTAAAATCAGGATAATATGCTCTTTGTCTGCCTTGCCTGTTTAGATTGCAGCCTTTCTGTATTCTCTTACTATTTGTCCATACACTGCAGCCACAGTGGGGCCCTTCTTTTTGGCTGGGCCTCCTCTGTTACTACTGAACAGGGAATGAATAAGATAACTCTTGGTATGTTTTAGGACTGCTCTGTGACAATTGCGATGCTACTGCAAGGACTTAAAGAAGTCTTCATAACCTTTACAGGAGCATTTTCAGACCCAACTGGCACACATCGTTACAAAAAAAATATTCTTCTTTGTCGACATTATAGAAAACTATTATGTATGCTTTACAGAAGTCACACTTTTTGAGTAAGAACCTATATATACTAAAGGTTACTGCTCTCAAAGTATCATTTGCTGCTAAGGAAAGTCTGCTCCCTCATACACAACAACTCAGGCATCAGAAAACTCACAGAAATCTCAAATCTAGTTCCTTCTCTCCCAAATTGTTCTGCACATTTTTACAATCAAGTTAGTATTTCTTTATGACAAATAAAGAAAATCCCTGCTGCTTTAGTACACCTAGGATGTGATATCCAGCGGTGAAGTGCAAGTTTGGCAAATATCATCTTTTACCACTAGGTTGCTACTTTAAAGTAAATGACTAATGGTTAGCACTGTCCATCAAACATTTGGTGACTACTCTATAAATACGTTTAAGTAAATTTTCCAACAAGACAATATTGACTGAAAGAATTCAAGGGGGCACTTTCTATGCAACCACAAACACAAATCTCAAATTCTTCCAATAATTGCCTGTCTTCTCCCAATCTCCAAGTTCTCATCAATCATTCTGTTTTGTTACTCTGACTCTCTCTTAAAAAAAAAAAAAAAAAAGAAAAAAAAAAGTCTGAGAGCATCTTTTAATATAGGAATTCTCCTCTTACTGAAGATCCAAGGTGCCTGCTGGTTCCTAATTGATAGCTACTTTTTTAGAAGTACACAATACTTCCTATGCCTCTCTGAGAAGTTACTTTCAGACAGACTTCCAACAAAATCATGTTTTATCTCCTTCTCTCTTTCCTGTAATGATGACTTTTACATTGTATTTCCAAAAGATCCTGGAAGTGTTAAGTGGCTTAAAAACATTTAGCCACCTCATTCAACAATTGGCAATGGACAGAGAGGGCAAAGATGTCCCCACCTTACAATACCTTGTACATGTACAAATCTCTATACCCCCAAAAAAAGGGACTTCTAAACACAAGTCTCAGAATTTGCTCACAAAATGCTTTGTGAACTCAGAGTTGCAGCTGTTTCCACAGTCTATTTCACAAAATATAGCATGCGTGAAGAATTTTTGTAGTCGATATTGCAAAAGCCTTGAAGATGGCAGCTAGGAGGTTAAGCCTGGAGCCATCCCTCCTTTTCTTTTTCCTCCGCACAACTCCAAATGACACGAACTTTATTCTCATCCTTGTTGATGTGCAGATCGAGGTACCACTTCAGCACTCATCTGGGCTTTTATTTCAGTGAGAGGGTTTTATGCCGAAGAAAAATATGTGAGAGAAAGGTCATTAATGGATAACAAGATGTAGAAATATGAACGAGGAACTTCTTAATCAAAGTTCAAACATCCAAAAACTCTACCTCAAGGCCACTCAGACAAAACAGTTGAAAGAGGAGATCTATTTCTAGCAGATTAAAGAGCAGTCTTTAGTTCCACTAACACACAACTCCAGAAAACAGCTCTCTCGTTTAAAAATTCCGCTCTCAAGGGAATAATTATCCTTGCAAGTACGATCAGTCAAATGTTTTCCTCTCTCAAAAAAGCATACATATGTAATCAGTTCTTACACCGAGATACATATAGTACAGTTACGTGCAGACCACAAACATCTCCAGAATCAGAATATGCTCCTGCTAGTACACATTAAGTATAGATAAACTAGACTGGCAACGCGGCACGTGGTAGTGGTACAGCGAGCTCTTCCCCGTTCACTCACTAAGGAATCACAGAACTGTAGGGGTTGGAAGGGACCTCCAGAGATCATCAGGTCCAGCCCCCCTGCCAAAGCAGGTTCCCTAGAGCAGGCTGCCCAGGTAGGCGTCCAGATGGGCCTTGAATATCTCCAGAGAAGGAGACCCCACAACCTCCCTGGGCAGCCTGTCCCAGTGCTCCGTCACCCTCACCGTGAAGAAGTTCCTTCACATGGAAGACCAGGAGATAGAAGCACCTTTGCTGGACTACCCAGGGCCATCCTAAAAGCCTGCTGCACACCTCGGGGAGTTCTTACCTCACACAGCCCTGACAGAGAACATGGCCATGAATGGCACAAGGGCCAGCACAAGCCCACATCGCACAAGAATAACCATCAAGGCTTCGATCTGAGCACCCTAAAACATACGTACACATTGTATTCAGAGGTATTCCCCTCCTTCCTTCAGTGGTACTTCCCACCAAGTTATAGTTTAGTACAGATAAAAGATCAATGACAATGTAAAGCCTCAAAATAAAGCTATGTGGTTAAAGCCATCATCCTATAAAGGACCAAACCATAGTGATGAGACATACTAGTAAGATTCACTGCCTAGATAAGAGAAAAATTATGTATTTTTCGTTATCGCTACATCAGGCAAAATAGGTCTTAAGAAACTTGAAGAGCTTTTGCCAACTAAAGAATGAATAAAAGAAACCATAAGAAGTTCCCCCTATGAAATATTACGCTATTTCAGCTCTGAAGGCTTTCAAAAAATTCAAAGAGCAAATTTAAAGAAACCTGCAAATCTGGTAGTACTGAAACAGCAAAAGGAGGAAATGAAAAAGCAATGGAAGAAGCACGTGCTATTTGTATATGTCAAAAAAGATCATCTCCACTGCTCATGCTGCACAGTACATCCTAATACTACAAATCATCAGTTTAATATTGCCACTTAAAGGCATATACACTAATATAATAAAAGCTATAAATAGGGCTCTTTCCTTTAATGAGGGAAAGTAGTTTATTAGTTCAATCACATTATTGTGCTATTTCAATCTCTGCCACCTATTGAATATTGCAGAAACCTTATTGTGATGTGCACACATGTAATTCTCACTATGTCGTTTAACACACAAAATCGTTTCATAATTTCATTGTTACAATTGCAAATGAAGACTTTGAAACTTAGAACTTTGGAGGTTTTTTGTTTGTTTTGTTTTGTTTTTTTCCTGGACAGGTTAAAAAAGGTGGCATTTGGGGCATGAACTCCTTAAAATAAGGGAAGATAATTCTTTTTCTTTCCTCTACCTTAAATATATGACTACAACAAACCTTCCAGCCCACTTTTTCACAACATTACTTCGTTTTCCACTATTTGGCAGCAGCAATAACTTACTAGGACTTCATGGTGTAACACAAATATCACAAGGTAGCGTTTCTGACGGCTGAGGAGCTTTTCTGTTTGAAGGAAGACCACTGCGTGCAATGGAGAATCAGCATGCTGATTCATTTCTTGTGATGTGCTACACTGACCTAAAAAGCAAGGAGGTTTTACAGCCATTGAGCAAGCCTCTCAAAGCAACCCCAAGACAGGTTTCCTCATGGCAGGTAGGCAGCAGCAGCTGCACAGCTGCTGACACCTGGATGAGGTCAGGATATAAAGGGCTCAGCTCTTTCTGCTGGGGAGCCAAGACCATCCTAGGAACATGCACAAAGAAACCTGCCCCAAGATTAAAGCAAGCTGCTGAAAATGGGTCTGCTCAGCGACAGTCTCAGGTTCTCAGGGTTAACGTGTGAAAGGTGAGTGATATTTGCTGACATGCCCTGGTCCCAGAAGCGATGCTTTTGCCAGCTCCCAGCCTCACCTCGCCCACCTACCAGCTCACTGCAACGAACGGACCGCTCAGTGCTTCTAGGAAAAGTTGTCGGGCATCAGACTGCAGCATAAGGAGGAATCTCTCTTCCAGCATTATGCTCTTTTAATGACTGCGTGTAGCAAAGAGGTTATTCATTTGCTTAATCCAATATTAGAGCATCGTGCTGGCTCTGCAACAATTAAAAAGTTAATTAAAAAAATAAATCAACAAAACAGTTCTATCTAAAGATAGGATCCACGTTTATTCAGCTTTTCTTTGAGACTGCCGTGCCTCCTGGTACTCCACAATTTATTTAATTGTAGGGATATTGGTACAAGAGGTCTCCTGGATACAGCCCAAGATGCAGCTTTTCACAGACACTGAGTTCTCTGGTGCACACCTGGCCTCAGCAGTGATAGCACCTTAGCTAGATGAAGAGAAAGGAGACAGAGAAGAAAAACCACCTCCTCTTGTGCATTCAAGATACACTCCAGCATCAGAAAGCAACAAAAAGTCAGTGAGATCCGTGGACGGAGATCACGTGAGACCTTTCCACCACTCCCACTAAATAAAAACATCCCCCAAACTATTACGAGGAACAAACCTACCCCCCATTTATATAACTGCACGGGTCCTTAGAGGACTGTTACTAATTACCATGCAATCCAGCAGACAGGGCAGTGGACAGAGGAGCCAAACCCTGCATTCTTGCACCAGCCCACTGGGAAAACCTTTAGCCAAATTTCTAGAATTCTTCGTGTTACTTTCCCTGTACATCAGGAGCAGTTATGTACATTGTAACTCCTAATTCAACATTTTAAAACTTACTGATGAAAAGCATCCTGCATGAAAACAAGTAATGTACACATTTTAATACATGTTAACGCCTTATCTGCAAGTTTATGCGACAATTATAACAGTGTAAGTGAGGGCTAATTCCTGTCCCAACACTCCATCTAGATACAAAATCCCTGGTATTACTATTTTTCCCAAAAGACCAAGTCCAACAAAATTCAGTTTGGGAAAAAACAAAACCAAAAACGCAGCAAATAGGCTACATATGGTATAACAGCCATGCAAGCAAACATCTGCCCACTGAGAACTGTTTGCACATTCTCCAAGCACAACTACTTCAAGGATCTGAAGCAAACTCTGAGGCTGTATTTCAGAGTGAAGGAGGTCTGTACGTGTCCTGAGGGATGTGATGGATCCCAGCACAGGACTGTGCCCCGGCCGCTGCTGCGGCACCAGACCTGTGGGAGCTGCTTGCCTCAGGGATGCTGGCAGCAGCTGGTTGAGATTGATGTGGTCCGTGGCTTTAATGAAGGGTAAATGAATATAATGTCAGACAGGACCATTATTCTAACCAGAACAGGCTGTGAAATTCTTGCTGTTAAGGAGGCAAAATGCCTGAGAAGAGAAGCGCAGGATGCACTAACACCCTGCTCAGCACAGTGCAAGGGAAGACCAGATGCATCTGTGGGGTGCTTGTTGCAGTATCACTCAGAGCCTCAGGTCACTGATGTACACCTTCCTTCTGAGTCTCCCCTTTGGCAGATGTGGGTGTTTTGCTGAACTCGGTACGTGAATGGCATCAGACACCGCTTGAGAACGTAAGGTCCCTGCAAATGATCTAACTGTTCTGTGATTGAATACTGTCCTGTTTCTGATATTACTGTGAATAGTCCTCCTAACAGCTAAGATCTGGAAAGGATATTCTCTAGTTATCAGAGCAGAAATGTTCAACGGGGCATTTATTTTTTTTCAGGCATTCACGATAGAGAAGTCTCCGCCTAAGGGAATCTCTGGAAGCCAGACCACGTTGCCTCTCACAATGGCAAATACAAAGCATCCTCAAAGCTTCTGTCACGGGCAGAAGAATCCTAAACCAGCTTTGTACCTCAAAGTGCATTTGTTATTTTAAGTCTCCAAGTTCAAGTGGAGTCCATCATTTGAAACATAAACAGAGTCAAACGGCCACAGTTTAAAACTTGTCTTTCATTTAATTGTGAGCATTAAAGAACCAAGAATCTTTGTAAGTTTATAAAACCCAACTCTTTATTTTGATTAAAACAACATGTTTCTGCAATGAAAAAAGCCACTAAGAGCTGTAAAAATCACTAACTATGTGGAAGCAAATGCTCTGAAGTAAGTTACCAGGATGCATAATTGCTGCATGACTATACAATAAAGTCAAGGCAGTTTGGAGACTTCAACTATAAATTTCCTTGCTGATTTAATGAATTTCTTTAATGTCTAAACTAATAACTTTATCACTCATTTCCTACATTTGCAATATTTGTTTGAAGAATACTTGCAACATCAGTTCAACTGTTAAAAATCCTGTAATATTACTGCATTTTCTCATCGTAGTTTGACCTTATCTCTGTTTTACATTACTGAGTAACAACAACAAAAAATGTTTCTTCTGGCTAAATAATCCTAAACTCATCATAAACACAGATAAGAACTTCCTAATCACCATTCTGTTCCTTTATCCTTTGCAGTTGCCATTTCATGCACCAACTGAATTTTATGGGAAACTGTCAGAGGCATCAACTATCAAATTCAGCTACAATACACTCACAATTTCAATAGAAAACATGGGCATAACTAGGATCCATCCTCAGATTCACAATCTTAGCCTCTAACTGTGCATACATAAGATGAGAGGATCTACTTCCATCTAAGAGTTGTATTTTACAGCAAGCAGAGTGTTGCAACTCCCTACCAGCTACAGTCCAGAAGCTAGCCAGTTGGCCCATATTACACTGAAAATTGATTTATTTTGGTTCAGTATCAACAGGCAGCTACCAGAAATTAATTGATGACATCTCCCCTTGTCAAAGAAAAAAAGAAAATAGAGATTAATCATGAAAAAGAAATCTTAATGCATTAAAAAATCACCAGTGATCATTCACGCCCAGTTAATTATCAAACGTGCCCCGATTCTTGCTGAAATAAGGCACTCGTAGCTAGCTTAGAATCACTGTTTACATTCCAAGATAATTCACAAGCACTTTACAACTGCATGTTTCAATAACCTTACAAGGACTTTTATTCCTCTGTGGAAACAGAGTATTACAAAATGTCAAACTTGTTGCAAAACTGTTGATGAAATTGTGAATAAAATAATCCCTGAAATTCCACCAAAAGAAGATACATCACACCAAAAATAATTAAAGCATTCCTCCCAAATGAATACTTCTTCACAAAAAGTATTCTTAACATTCTTATAAATAATACAGGACTATTTTTTCCAGCTCTGTCACCAGCTGTTATTTCGCAGGCTGAATTATATTTCACTTTATTGAAGTTACAGAATAAAATGCACAAAGGCCTAAACTTTATTTTAATGACCGGATTACTGTATCAGCACCGTGACATGTCTACGAGGACATAGAGAGCTCCTCGGTGGCATATCTGGATTCATCTGCATACCTCTCAAATACATGAGGAAGACTTCTAGATTCTAAAACCACCAAATATAAATAAGCAAGAAATGCTATCAGTTCCAAAACGGTCAAAAACCTGAAGTTTAAAGGTTCCTGGACGCATGAGGTGGCCAGGATCACTCCCGGTGGGAGCTGTCTTGCTGTTCATGAAAACTTTGCCCCCTGTTTGGTCGGGCAGAGTGCTGAGCACACATTCCAAGGGAACTGGAAGCCAGCGGTAGCCCAGACACCCGCAAAACTTGGGACACTCTAAGCAAACAGAAACTTAATCATTTACCACGCTTCTCGATGACTTCAAACAGATTCTGACAACTTGCAGGCTCCTGGAGGATTCCCGCCAGGTGTACCTGAAGCACTTGCACACCCAGCAAATTGGGTGAGAGGGCAAGCTAGCGGCCAGGACACATCCCCAGCAGCTTCAGATTTGTTCCCAAAACGTAACATCTCCCCCTGCTCCTCTTCCCTATCCTCCCCCAGGTAATCTCCTCTCACGTCGAGCCCTCTGTCCCCTTTCACCTCTCCAAACCTCTCTGGTTAAAAGCAATGCTATGGCAGAAAATGGTGGGACAAACTCCAAACCAAGTCAGAGAAGGAATCCCATGCAACACTAGGTTCCTTGCTTGCTCCCTCAACCAACCAACTCCATAGGGGTGCTCTGGGACAGTTATTTATTCTTGTTACGAGAGCAAACTGATACTTCCTGAAGTGAAAGGAAGCCTCCATCAAGTTACTGAGTGCTGTGACATCAAACTGCTACTCTGCCATCTGCTTGGAGCTAAAAGGAAACTGAGGAAAAAAAAACAAAAACCTGATTTTAAGGCATCTGAGGCTTCAATACACAGGTTAGACACCTACCTAGTGCAGCCCATATATATTCCTGTATAAATAATACAATCCGAAGTAAGGTTTGCCAGTGGATTTTGCTAAGCATGTTGCTGTGTTTGACAGCAAGTACAGCACAAACACAACACAAAGTGTAAGGATTCTGAAGACATCTTCCACAACATGTCCCACTTTCTAGAAAGATTCGGAAAAGAAGTTTTTCTCTCTCCTTAAACAAAAGAAGAGTTAGAACTTAATTTGCCAGCAGCAGACAGTGTAAAGCTGTAGCTGGCCTTGGCCCCCAGGTTCCCCATCCCACCCTCCACTACCTTGCTGTCCATGAAATCAGCAGCTCCTGAAAGCAAGGCAAAACGGGATGTAGGCTCCATGCAGATACAGCTACCCACACTGGGTAAAGAACAGGAGATAGGGCTATTGGGAATGTCATTGAAAACGTGCTACATGCAGCAATTGCCAGCAGCAATTCTTAGTTCTTTTCCTCAGTCCGCTCCCATAGTCTCCCAGTGAAGGCACAGCCAAAGCACTCCAGCAACAGAACTGGAGATTTCTTTTCCATGTTTGGAGCAAGTCATTTGGCCTCTCTCTGTTTCTGTTTCTCCATCTGTGAAGTGTCGCAGAAAGCTTGAGAGGCTTAATTTATTAACAGGCTGCCAAGTGCTTTAGACAAGTGTGTTACTAAAGCATTAAAATTGTGTTCATTGGTTCTGAAAGGGTAAAGCGCTAGTCAAATCAAAATAAAAACAACAATATCCTTCGAGGAAGGCTACTCCATTTGAATGCAGAAGTGTCATGTTTGTCTTATTTGCCTTTATAGGAAAAAAACACCTCCAGACTTTAAGTGTTTTATTACAGAAGGACATCCTGAACCCTCCTTTCTCCCCATGTCCCGTTACACTCTTGGAGGAGGTGATAAGCAGGGACAAACAAAACAGTAATGCCAAATGAAAGTGACACATGCCCAGTCAGACTCACTGCCTCCAGGCCGCAGGGAGACCCACCGGCAACCCCTAATTGACAGCAGATGTCAGCTACAGGTTGGCTGAGTGGGGCAGAAAAGAGCCTGGATGCTAACACAGGCACGGGCAAGCTGCTCCCAACACCTGCAAAACACGATAGACTAGATACTGGTAGTGAGCAACACTTAAGAGCTAGACTTCTTTCAAAGCAGCATCCACGTAAAAGTTTTATATCTATACAAAATCAGGCTTTTTTCAAAAAGTCATTTGCCTTTTTTTTTTTTTTTTTAAATAAATATTCCTTTAGCCACCCTATTAGAATCGTAGAATCACAGAATCATTAAGGTTGGAAAAGCCCTCCAAAATCACCTGGTCCAACCACCCCCTACCACCAATGCCACCACTAACCCATGTCCCCAAGCACCACGTCCAACCTCTCCTTGAACACCCCCAGGGACGGTGACTCCACCAATTCTCAAAGCCACTTCTAGCAAGAGAAACAGTGCACCTGAAGTGCTGACAATGGCCAAGGGTGATTTAAAAATGTCAGCTATATGGTACAGATACATATTGACCAAGCCCTCACAGACTTGTTACGCTTACAGTACATACCACCTACTTTTTGTAGCTAAAGCCACCTATGGTAAGCAGCAGCTGACACAAAATAAGAAATCCAAAAGAGAGACTGGCAACCACAGCATGTTCATTTCCTTGCGTTTTTTCAAATTATTAAAACGTGATTAGCCCAAAGAGGTTAATATTCTCCAACACGTCACAAATGAAAAGCAGCTTTCATTTTGGCAAAAGACCCCCAGCACACACTGCCGAGGTTATAAAAGCAGATGAGAGACTGTAACTGATGCCTGAAAAGAATGTCATTTTGTATCACCAGACATTAAGAAAAACCTCAAACCCCAAAACATGATTGCAGAGAATTTTCTAAATATACGTATGTAAATGTATATATATTTTTATACACACACACATACGTGTATTTTTAGGATATCTGTTGCAATCCACCTGTAGGAATTCAGCACGTAGAAACACTAACACTGCAGTGCCATCCTTCATCTTGTTCCTGCTAACCTTTCTGTGCACTTCAGATCTTTTCCAGCCTGCAAACAGGCGTTTGCACCACACTGCTGCTGTGCCTTAATGCCGGTAGGTAGCCGAGCACCACACAGCTGCTCTGTCACAACCCCCCAAGCAGCACAGGGGGAGAAAATGTGGTGGAAAACCTCACGGGCTGCACAAGAGCCAGCACACCACTCACAAGACGGCCCGATCCAGCTGTCAGGGCTGTGCACTAACCCTCTGCCCCTAGGCTCCCACAGCAGCACGAGGTGTTTCAGTTCCATGCCATCCAAAGCCCACGCTGCAAACCCCACTGTGCCTACAGCATCCCAAAGAATCACCGTACACTGAAAGCAACCTTTTTTTTTTTTTTTTTTTTTAGTTCCTCACAGGTGCGGCTCTCTCTCAGCAGGTGACTGGCAGCACGAAGTGAGGGTTTCAGTTCTATCAGATGTTCAGAGAGCAAAGTGCTCCTCTCTGGGAGCTGGCACCTGACCCACGTGCCATGCCAGGCACGCACTGATAGCAGTTAACGGGCTCCTTCACACAGCTCCTTGAGGGACAGGAACTCTTCTGGCTCTGCTGTCACTTGTCTCCTGCAGAAGCATATCCTGACATTTTGATAAGGGGAGTGGAGAAGCGAGGAAGGCCTTCTTTGTAATCAACAGACATCAGGTGAAACTCGGGGTTCAGGATGCCCTCACAAGCTACACGAGGCCCTGAAGCTCTCCAGCTTGTTTCTCCTACAGCAAGCACAGCTTTTGTAAGATGACAGTCCAGGTCAATTTAGAATTTGAGACCGCTGCATGACAATCCAGAGCACGACTTTAATTATTTTTTTAAACATTTGCCTTGTTCCTGTAGAAGGCAAATGAGAAATAAGATCTTTGGGGCTGTTACCTACCATCTTGATTACGAGCGATGAGAAACAGCACCTCACAGGAAGGTGAAGCCTTGTCTTGAGCTTTCTACAATACAAGTTTCCATACATTTACAGATCTTTATCTGACAGCGACAGTAAGCTAGACCTGCCTAAAACACAGCCCATCAAACCACTACCTTGGCTGGTTACCCTGGGCAGATGAAGTCACTATCTGACTGCTTCCCCCAGCTGCCATGAAGCTGCCCCTACTGCAGGATATCAGCCTCCTTCTTGAATTCCTGCTTTCAGATTAGAAATCGAACTTTGTGGTGCTTTATGTCAAAGTATCACCTTCTGTATTTGCCAGAGTCTCATATGCAGTTTATCTTAACAGAAGTATGGATTAAACAATGCGGGGAAGGTTAAGCAGACCACGTATCTGCATGAAGTTAGAATGGTTGTAAGCATTCTTCAGAGCAGATCCTGGCTTAATCCAGTGTTTGCGAAATTGGGGATAGAGGGACCTATATGGCGAGGGGATTATGGTGGTGATATTCCATCCAAACATTCAGGTTAGCTCCCTACACACATAAATGTTCTCTGTTCCCAACTAAGAGCTGACAGATCAGCCACCTGCCAACCTACATCACCTTGCCCCCAGCACCAAAAAGGAACCAAGGAAGGATCAGCCTCTCTGGACGTTTAGACCCTCCTCCATGCTACGACTCCAAGGTAGCTCAGGCCAGGTACAGCCTTGACATTCCCGGCCACAAACAGCTGGAGCTTGTGCAGAGGATTCATGTGGCCCTGGAACAGGACGTGCACTGACACACGCTTGGAGCAAATCTCATTTCTCACTTCACAAGTTGCTTTAGCCTTCCCAATTGCAGAAAACAAAATGAACAAACAAAAACCCAAAACCTAAACCTGATCTGCAGTCCTGAAATTCTTTATTTTTTATTGGATGTGGAGGCCCAGAAATTTAACAGTTCATACACAAAAATCCAATATCGAGTATTTTCTTTTTTAGAGCCTCAATTCACGAAGCCTTATTTTACAAGTTTTGCAGGCAGCAATACTGGTAAGGGGAGGAGGGAGGAGAATTTATAAACGTGAGTTGTAGCACATTCACCTGCCCCCTGTTTTTGTGTACAATGCTTGCAGCAGTTACAGAACCACTGAGGCTGGGGAAACCTCGGTGTGTCTGCACTGGCAGTAGGTTAGGTGCTTCCTTTAAGCCCACATACACAGCCTCTAAGTTGAGGAGTACCTTATATCAGCCCTGCTGTGGATATAACCAGAAGAGATGACCCTCTCGCCCAGGCTATCCCACGATTTTACAGCAAAGAGAGAAACTAAATAATTTAAATGCTATAGTCCTTCAAAAAATTTCTACTATTTCTTTTGCTAAACCAGGACACGGAGTTCTCCCACAGTTCATTAGAAATTACAGAGCCTCTTACTTACCATAAAGATTGACCTGCCATGCCCTCATAAATCCACGGGCAAGAGGGCAGCACCAGAAAAAACAACACGGTCACAAAAGCTGTTTTCCTCTGCAAACAAAGTGAAGCCAAAGAAGATCTTTGGGCCCAGCTGCCAGTTACATGAACCAGGGTGAGAAGGCACAAAAACGACCTGCAATGCTTCTAAGAAGGCTAACAATTATTTCGTAAAAGATTAAGTTATTCTTAGAATTAGCAAATGGAGGGATATTTGTGGGTTTGATTACTGGTAAAAGGGAGAATGGAGAGCGTTACTTCCTCTTTTTCCTGTTCCTAGAGGACAGTCCCCTCACCCATTCTGGCAGCAAGCTGGCTTTTTCCTCTGACCACCTCACCTTTCACATTAACCTTTCTTTTAACAAAAGCAACATTTAGCATCTATGCAGTTTTACAGAGGGGAAGAATTAAGAACAAAAAGCTTGCTTATGATCTGGACTGAATGTCTATGTTAATTCTGCCCATAGAAATCCACCACGATCCTCTAGCTTCACAGCCAAGCTTTTTGGTTTGTGAAGGCACCCTCCCTGAGAAGCACCAGGGCCTTACACAAGGATTTTGTGCAACAGGGAGCCTACTACATCCCTTGATAAGCTGTTCCTCTTTAATTGTATCGTTAGAAAACTGCAACTTACTTCTAGCCTGAACTGATCTAGCTTCAGCTTTCAGCCACGAGAATCCCCTTAATCTTGCTGACAAAGAGCCACCGAACTGACAGATACCTTCGCCCTGTCTAAGTACTTACGGACTTATCAGGTAGCCTCTACCGTCTGTTGATAAACTAAATAGATTGAGCTGCTTAAATCTTCCATGCTAAAGCTGATTATCCAGACCTCAAATTAATGTAGATTTTTTCTGAACCCCTTCTCATTTTTTCCAGCACCTTTTTGAGTGCATACATCAGAAGTGAGATGTAGTTTTCCTGTAAGGCTGGGGAGAAAGCAGCAGTATTCACCTCCCTCCTGCTCTGTTTCCCTGTCGTGCACTTCCAGCCTTTTTCAAGGCTGCTTTGCACAGGCATGGTTAAATTTATCAGCCTTCTGGAGTAAACCTTCCTTCTCCACTTATATTCTAGATGAAAGCTCCTTCTAACACAACCACCTCAGAATGGACCACGACCAAATTTGTTGGTTTGTTATAGTGTTTTTTTTTTTACCCCAATTGTACAAGCTCTACATCTAATGGAACATAAGAGTTCAATGCCTACACTTCACAAAGGAAAAACTGCAGAGCAAAAGATGACGTTGCAATCATGTAATAGTTCCCAGATTTAAAGGTACCTCCTTCAGCTGCTATTTCCTTCAATCATCTCACTGCTCACTGTCTATTTTGCACCCCGGCGTACTGATGCTCCCTCGTATATTCACCTCTTGAGGTACTGGGTGGACACAGCAGAGTTTATTTTAAGCAAAATCAAGTGGGCACAAAGGAAGCTTGCTTCAGGCTAGAGGCAGTGAAAGGGCAGAGCCGTAGGCTAGCCGTGGAGGATTTAATAATGCAATAAATCACCCCGTGTAGTAAAAATTTATTGCCTGCTGTGATCTTCAATCGGATTGGTGACCAACTGGATCACCAGCCAGTTTCCTCTTCTGTCTGGGATAGAAACATAAGGCACCTATGGCCACAAAGTAGCTAGGGTAACCAGAATAAGAAAATAAAAAGTAAGACTGTATCCTTTCCTGGTATCCACCCTCCTCACTGGCGCAGCAGGTGCAGGGAAGAAGATGACTCTAGTTACATTTGCAGGGGAAAGACGCAAGCAAACTAGGTTTTGGAGAAGTAACATTAAGTTCTACTTTCAAGTAAGTTTAAAATGAGAGAAAAGCACTAGAATTAACACTAATATTTATGGTGAATGTGTACAACACACTAGTATTCAGGGTGACTTGCTAAAATACAGTGAAGCACCTTTTTTCCCCCTCTTTATCCCCTAATACAACTGGCCTGTTCTCTTAAGCTTGGTTCAGGCAACTGTTCTTTGGGGGAAAGATTAGCCCCAGCACTTCATTTCAAGAGATGGCAGCCTTTGATCACTACTTAATTTTAATGAGCAAAATTTGGTGCCATTGGGAGCATCTTTTGGAAATTTGTAAGCACGGAGCCAGTCTGTAAAGTACGCCACAACCTCCCACAAGGCAAAGGTGAGGTACTTTGGTCAAAAAACGCTGTGTGTTGGTTGTTTGTTTTAAATAAATACCTCCTGTGTTCACACTGCAATCTAGAAATGAGGTATTACTCCTTTCCTTTCCAAATCATTACGCAATAAAATGTTTCAGGGGGGCTGGATGCCACCCTACCAGCACACAGAAGGCTTTCAGCATCCTTTCATTTCATTCCAGCGCAGGTAGGATTAGGCTGTCAACAGCAGCCATATTTGCATTCAAAGTCCCCCGTTTCGGTGACAAACGGATTGATTTCTGCACATAGCTGTGGAACACCTTGGGCTTTTTCCCAAGGAAAGGCGATACATGAGAATTATCGGTCGTTACTTGGTTATTCTTGTGATTTCTTCCCATTCATTCACTTTCTCATCGCAGCAATGGGTGTGCTGCAGACACCGATCACATTTCATATCCTTCCTCTAGATACACACACACACAATCTCAATTATTACTAAAAGCAGTTTTAACACATGATTTCAAACGCAGGGAAGTCCTTCTCACACCCTCACAGTATTAAAATGAAGACGCTTCCAAAAGCACATTCTGTGTTGTTCTCACAGCACTCTATGCTTGCACGTGGTACTTCCAACACCTGCCACGAAAAGCCCACCTTGGAAGGGTTCTCCTGAAACAAATCCAAACTCCTGAGGACTTTGGTCACAACAGATTCACTCTAAGGATGAAAGTCCATAGCAAGAGTCAAAGCTGCTTACAATTTCGTATCCCATTTAGCCTCTAATCCCATTGCACACAAATAAATGAACATAAAAGAGCTAGTGAAGAAGAAGAGAATATGAAAGAATGACAAATGCTGGTGCATACACATTGTGTTTGTTTCCCTTCAGTTCTGGGCTAGTATCAAAACCAGGGCAGGTTTCAGGAGAACAGATGAGGCTGAAGCCTAATAAAGAAGGGAATATTTAAGTATTTAGAGAAGAGAGAGCATGTTTAGGAAACGGATTTAAGGAAGAATAAGATTTATCTTTCAGTAATGACACCGCGTGTCATTTTTGCAGTTCAACAATTACAAGTAGTTTCACTTTCCAGCTCCAAGACAGTAAGATAATACTAACAAGACGCAAAAACTTTTTTTTGGCTTTTTTTTTTTTTAAATGAACTGCTTTCACTAGGAAACTCTTCTGTACGCATCTTCCCTGTATGCTCTACTATCAGCTTTGATGCCTCCTTCCTCCACATCAACTAATTATTCTCTACCTCCTTCAAATTTCTCCTTAAAATAGCTGTCAGCATGCCTTTTTTCAACATTCATAGACAGACTTTTGTCTTCACAACACACACGGCTCATAGCTTTGTCTGAAGTACATTTGAAGGTCTCTAAAATACAGACCACCTCTCACCATTTTTAGAGCCACCCCTTTCATTTCTTTTACACTATTTAAGCATGTAAGTTACACACCTCTTCAAAGTTCTTCCAAACATACTTACTTAAAAGGCATTAAAAAAAAAAATCCAAGAAGCCCCACATTCAGAATAAACTGCCAGGAAAGCAAGAAAGCTTCACCATAGTTTTGTTTTGTCAAAAAACTCAGAAAACAGTCAGGGTAGCGACAGGTATCTTGAAAGCTGGAAACATAATGAAAGCTGCAAATAAAACCTGCAGCATTCCCTCATTTCAGAGATGCAGTCAAGAAGGTTATTTTTTTTCTGATGAATAAGAAACCCCAAAATACGTGAAGCTGCATTATGCCTTCCAGAGCCTAAATACCTACAAAGCTGGGTAACACACACCCAGTGTGCTGTAGGTTTTGATATTAGCTGGAGAAAACTTACCCCAAGCACAAAATATACTATAAGTCTATAATAATACAACTATGCGCAGCTCACCATAATTCTAAGAGCACAAACATTTTTTCTCCAATTTCTCCTTATGTTTTTGAATTGCCATGCTTTCAGTTTCTTAATGTATTTGCTCAGGATTCTCTAAGTCTTCTAGAAAGCCAAAAAAAAAACAAACAACAAAAACATGAAACACAGAACACAACTGTGGACTTAAGAGACCTTGAAGAGAAAATCTGAAGACTTTTTACAAACATTAATTCACCCTCCATAACTGCAAGGAGATGTTTATGAACTAGTGGGATGACTGAACACTGACAGCAGGCAGGGAGACAGGCAGAAAGCTGCTTGGGAAAGAAAGGAAAGGGAATGAATAAAACCTCCCAAGCCAAAAGATCAGCTCAGTCTTCCTCTGTGTGTGCAGACAACTCTTTCTTCTCAGATTCTTCTCTTCCTGATCCTTTCCTTACACAGATGTTTAGATCTACAGAAGAAGTGTGAAAACCTGAGATTAATGTTTTAAAACACCGAGTCACCTGTATCAGGAACAGCCGCCATTCCCATGTAACACCTTGAAAATCATTAAGTCCTGCTTCCTCAGAAGTAAAAAAAAAAAAAAAAGTGCCATATCAAAACATGCCTGTCTGTAGTAGGTAGACAGTGCCAAGCTCGCTCTGCCATGCAAGACAAGCAAAAGCTCGTGTTTACCAGAGCGCTGAGGCTACACCCTGCACATTATGACTTATTAGCCTGGGCCCAGTCCATGAAAATGTAATCATATGGCCTTGCCTTAGCTCTCAGAGCAGGAAGCACAAGTCAGGATCAGTAAGTGAGGGCTCTTGTAGGCATACAGCTGCTCCTGATGCCCTGTGAAGAACAGAACCACTGAGCTAGCAAAGCAAAGCCCTTTGATCTCCCTCATGGGATGTGTTAGATATAACCAGTGAACAAAGCACAGGAGCCTTCTACTGCCAAAGCCATGGTCTACACAATCATCGCTCTCCTTGGAGAAAGGTGAGAGCCTCTTGATTGCTCCTCTTCTTCTTCAAGGCTTTGAAGCTTCTCAAAGGCATGCCATGGATTCAGATGCGGGGCAGTCGGGGAGGGCGAGCTGCCAGCAGTCCTCTCTCCAGTCATCTCCGAAATAATCTTTCATCTGGGAACCTGACCCAAAGGCTGACCCAGCATATTCTGAGTGGCATCAATTTACTCCCTCAGCACCGCTTGTTATTGCCAGCCCATTATTCCCGATACCCAGCACTCCACCCTCTTCCACACTTACTGCATATTTTTGCCCTTTCTGTTTCTACCTTTGATGTTTTTTTTTCGCTTCTCCTTGTTATGACGAGGTCTGACTCCACCGATCCTGAACCCATGCTCATTTTAATGATATCTGCCTTTTAAATACCGCTTCCGCTGCTTTATCCTTGCCTGTCCTAGAATTTGCAGTGGAAAAGGGAACCAGTCTGGAAATGAGGTTAGTGCATTCTTTTTCCCCCCTCTCTCTCTTTCCCTGCTGCTTATTAAGCCGTGCCATTCGTCCAGTGGAGCTGAACCCACACCTGCAACTTCAGCCTTTTTTCCTCCTCCTTTTGACTCACTCCTCGAGCCTTTCCTCGTGTCCATCTCTTTCTCCACAGCAGAACACAAATACAAGAACACGAAAGAGCCAGAAAAAAAGAC
The DNA here is from genome assembly GCF_047663525.1 of Anas platyrhynchos. Taxonomy (NCBI): domain Eukaryota; kingdom Metazoa; phylum Chordata; class Aves; order Anseriformes; family Anatidae; genus Anas; species Anas platyrhynchos. Next base: position 14,461,212 of record NC_092587.1, read on the forward strand.
CACCGCAGAACACCTGTCCAAATCCTCTCTTATCACCCCAATCCTCACATCTCCTTTCCTGTTTTTACGTTCAACTTCTTTCTCCTCTTGCTCTGCCAGCCAACCAGTATTCCCCCTGTCCGGGAGCCTACCTCTGATCCCGTGTTTTTCTAACTGCACTGCTTCTCTTTCTATCCGTCTTTCACCTTTAAACTCATTATGAGCTGTTTAATGACAAATTACACTTGCAATTTGTCTCCAGCTCCAGCCTGAACTCCCTTCAGCTGTCCCTTGCAATCCAAAGCAACTGCTTTCATTAAAATGTCTGAAAACCTCTTAGTACTGCAACATCACCAAATCTGTCCTCCGTAACCCTCGTGTGTCTTTCACAGAAAAATAAATTTCTCCTTTTGAAGCATTTTCCTTTTCTGATTTCTGTGATTCTGTCCTCTCCTGCTTCCCTTCCTCCCTCTGTCAACTCTGTCACAGGTCACTGAAGGCCTCCTTATTGCAGCTTCATCTTCTGCTTGGGCCCTATCGAGCTACAATTTTTGCCTTTTCCTTCTGCCTAGGAATCTCCCGAATCACACTCTCAGCTCCTTCGGACACAGGTCTCAAACAGAGTAGATTTATCTCTACACAAAACTCTCAGCCTATCTTTCTGACACCTCTCGTCACCGAGTAGCTGTCAGCTTCAGCTCAGCATGGCCAGAACAGACCTTAGATTTCACCTCTCCCCACCCTCCTGTCTCCACTGTCTTTCTTGATCACTGTGGACAGCAGCAGCATCTCGCCCATCATTCAGATATGAAATACGATGTCATCTTTGACAATGACTTTTCTCTGGATCCATTTACTCGGGCTACATCTGTATCTAAATGATTCTCCCTGTCTTGTATCCTTAGGACAGTCTTCGCTCAAGATCTCCCGAGCTAAAGGTCCATCCTTTGCCTCACAGCAGTCACTAAGATATTTTTGTTGCAACAAACATTCTCCTGCTTATTCACCCTGTTTCAAAAGTTATTTTGAGGAAATAGAAAAAATGATCTATCATTACTCTACATCCTTCTGTGCACAAGTCTCTATTTCAACTTTAAGCATTGGAAACAATTCAGCTTTGCTTTTCAGGTTCCTCTGTCTCAACTATGTCATACTGCCCAAATCCTACATCATTTGCTCATGTTTCTAGAGGGTTCGTGATGGCAGTGGTCATTTATTAAGCTTCTAACAACCAAGGCCGTATTTGCATTCAGGCCAGCTTCCACCCTCGAGTAAGGACACCTTGCAAGCACTTGCAGCACTACTTCACTGCTCTCTGAACTTCACCTGAAAGCTTTTCTTGCACCATTCTAAGAAAAGCACGCCACTAGCAGTCAAAGTCTACCATCTATCATGCTGAGCAACTGTGCTTTTTTGATTTGTCAATATTAAAACTCCTGCTTTGTCATGTATTTAAAAAAATAGCTCTCTGTGGCACAATGATTTCACAACACACACACGCACACAGCCCTGTGCCTGTGCCCTGCACAGCAGTGTCCAGTCCCTGATAGGGCTCCTACACATTGGGATCCTGCAAACAACAACACTCCCTTCCTACTGAGGGCCGTGACAGATGAATTACTTACATTCACCCAGCTCATTGTCCTCCAGCTGACTCCATTATCAGCCCCAAACAAACAAGTTTTGGCTCTGTCGATGCTTGCTGCGGTGGCGTGGCTCCAACAAACTTTTCTGATCTAAATCATCGGGAGCATCCTGCCTCCACGGGGCATAACTAAGAGCTGCTGAAATAATTACTGGAGAGGTTAACTATCACCTGATAACTGACCTGACCTGCACAAGCAGCCAGCCTGAAGGTGGCTTCCCCTAGAGCAGAGAACACCCCTCAGAGACTGAGGGATGAACGCATGTGATGATTTACACTTCTGTAAATCCCCACTTCCCCCATTCTGACCATTTCAACCCACAAGAATGACAAGCTAAAGCCACCTTCTGCTACCACAGGGGTGTTTCAGTCCATCCTGTTTTGTCTTGGTAGGCAAGATTCAAGAAACTTGTCAACAGCTATTACTTCCACGATGCTAGCGCTGTCCAATCCAAATAAAACTTCAAAATCCCAGAGTCTCTGCCCCTCCTGCGTCTAGCTCCACCGCAGGAGGAAGAGGAAGAATGACTGGACAGAAAACATCAAAGACTGTGTATTAGGAAGAAAAACACACAACGTATAAACAAAGGAAAGAGCACAGCAAAGATCCCCTCACAGACTCAAACCCCACAAGCACTCGTCCTTTGCCAGTCATTCTTACATCTCGATGTTTCTTCGCCAGACATTCTTCTCTCTCTTCTGCCCAACACCTGCTCCAAGCAAACGGAAAGGGAAGCAAGCCCAAGCCCCTTGTGTGCTGTACACAGCTCTGTCACAATACAACTGCTTCCGTTTTGCAGACGATTCAGGAGGAGCCTGGGGACTATGTGAAACTGCACTAGAAATAAATTGGTACCAGCAGCTGTACAGGACCTGGAACTTCTGCCTTGGAGTCCTTTGCTACTTCTGGCTGACAGTCCTTGGGATCTGGGACAACCACATCTTTCCTTCCCCAGACACCACACATTTTATATACACGCGCTCACCAACACCAACAATCAGTAAGACCGAACAATTCTGAAGCCTTACTGCTGTCAAGAATGCAGGGAGGAAGATATGTTGGGCTGTATTATTAATATAACGTGGTGAAATGTGAAAGGAGACTGCTGAACAATAATTGTGGCATTTCACAAGTATGGCAGACATCTCTATTTCTCTTTAGCGTAAGACCACAAGCAATCAGAAAGCTCACTTCAACATCATCAGTGGCTTTCACGCATAACTTTTAATAAGCCACATGAGTTATGACGCAACCAATTCCTTAAAATCACCAACAATCAATCACAGAGTGGACAGAGGAAGAAAAAAAGAAATGAGAGAAATGACGCATGCAATAGCTGGTTTTCCTCTGCCCCATATCTGTCTTCAGTAACTGCAGGATTCCATCTTCAGTCTGAGTCAGCTCAGACAGATGCACAGCACGATGACAGAAACTGGATCACTTTACCCACACAGGGTCTCTCCCTCACCCAGGAGGAGAACCATCAAAGACTTCTCGCTACAGACTTGCTGAGAGATCTGTCAAACACCCTTACTGTTTCACTACAGCATTAGCCACAGGTTTTTTGGCACATAAATTACTAGCTTCACCTGGCACCCTGCACCATAAACTCCTGAATCAGCTTCTTCAAGGACAAGCCAAAGAGATTCTCCACCACGCTGAACTTGGAAGACAAGAGCCATTCAGTAACTTGACATCAATCCATACCCAATAGAAGCTGACAGTATTTTTTGCTAGTTATTCTAAAATTACTCTTAATAACAAGCTGTCATGGCACTCGCATAACCTTATGGTGGAGTTAACTCTGAGAAATACTCATCCATACACCACTTTTACTGCAAGTGATCTTTCTTAGTGATGCACGTAGTGTTAGACATCAGAACGTCCCCTAGAAATTTCACCAGAAATTTAAGCTTTCTGCCAACAGATTGAGTGGATCACTCCAGCAATACATAACTTAAACAAAATGTATTTTAACCATGTTTCCCGTAGGATTTTCCACTGTTCCCATCTCATACACCTCAGCCCTGGCTAAATGGCCAACATCTTTTGCCGTGAAGGTAAAACAGAAGCTGATAATGGCCTGGTTTTTAGTTACCTAGGAACAGAAAGCCCATTTCTTGGAAATTACTCCATTTCTCAGTGGCAACTTGTGTAGTCCTTCTTTAAGCATGGAAACCTGTATTTCATCTATAAACTCTAATCCACATGCAGAGGCAGATCAACAAGGAAGCACATGTGTTTCTGTATCTCAACTGAAATTAGATACACGTTATTTCACTTTCAGCTTTGACAACAGGGCTTGGGGTGCACTGCCGTAGACACGTCGTTTCCCTCTCTCTCTCAAGTCCCGAGATAAGTTCCAACAAGCAGAAGGAATGTCAGTGCCAGATCTCTAGTGGCAGTGCTGTCTGTGGACAGAAAGCCACACGTGCTTTCCTCACTGGCATTCAAGAAACATACCTCAATCTAAAGGAGGACTAAGCTCTTCAGAGCAACTCTTGCAGAAATACCGGGAGAACACCTGAACTCCACCTAAAAAAACAGAGCTTTTGAAGAAGTCATTTACAGAACATCAGTTTTAGATCCATATTCAAAAACCTCAAAATCCTGATTCAAACCATAGAATGACCAGAGAGCACTCCCATTACTCTGCTTTTGTTACCCAGAGCGTTGGTTGATGAGCTAAAGGACGTAGACTCTAGCCTCACAGTTACATAGTTGTTTTCTGAAAGCTGACCTACAATTCTTGCTAAATTTCTGGGCACAATCACACACAAGGTTTCATTCTTCCTCCACCACCGGTCCTCAAGACGCGTTGTCTAAGGCCACAACCAGGAGCCACTCCGCTCCTGAAGCTGTCCACAGAAAAATAAACGGAGGCAGGTATAACATCTGATCAGGAATTTAAACACCAGAGCCCAAATGATTCAAACCCACTGCCATTTCTCGTCCTGAAGAAAAACCCCCATCAGGACCTTTGCTCTTTACTCTTATCCTCAGCTTAAAGATAAGAACGGTAAGGAAAAGTTTCTCTTTAGGACAGACACATTTCTGTATCCTGCAAATTCTCGGGCTGTTTGCTCACCAAGCTCTACCTGAATATTACATCTGCTTAAGAACCAGTATCTCTGGAAGACCTTATTAGCCTACAGGGAAGAGAAATACAATTTTACAGTATTCACCCCTCTCTTTTGCCCACTACAAAACCAAAACCAAACAAAAAGATCCCAAATCACCAACTAAGGTAAGGTGACCTAAATCCACTGACCTCTTCACCTCTTCCTTTTGCGGCAGGCCATTACCATTTTCTTTCCCTCTCAGCCCTTCCCAACATTTCCCCTCACCACAAAAAGGTGAAAGATGAAGGCAACTAAAAAAAAAAATAACAGCTTATTCTTAAGTTTTTCTTTGATATGTTTTTAAAGGAGACAGACATCACCCTCCACAAACCACTAGCAAACAAAAAATTAAAGAAATCAAATCAACTCCCTGTGCTTACATTAACCAGCTGCTTGCTTTCTCTTCTTTCACAATCTTCTCATAAATAATTTTAGTTCTCTTCCTTGTTTTTCATACAGTACAATGCTGTATGCTACATCTTCTTTTTCCCCCTACAGAAGTGTTCCCTATCATCTCCCATCCTCCTTAACTTCTTATTTCTCCATGAGGAATCATAAAACCATCAAGATACTTTTCTGAAGAAAAAAATACTGAGAGCAGAGCTAATCAGCATCCTTTTAATTTTGTTCTGATGTTACCAGGGCATTTAACAGAAAACTTTCCATCAGATATTTACGTGGGAAGTCAAAACAGGAAAAATACTGGAAACAATCACCCAATAGATAAAAAAGCTCTGGTTTGCACGTACAATCTTTAAGTCAAATGGTCACATTGGGGGCTGCACAAGTATCGTGCAGAAAATCCCAAATTTTAACGTAACATCAGAAAAACTGAACAGAGTATTTTATGTAACGTCCTTAATGCTAAACAATAATGAAACAGTCTGGTTACTGACAAGATTATCTAAGACAAAACACACACATCATCAGACTGAAACCTCAATAATACAAACCCACTGAACTGAGAAACTGAAGTTGACTATGACACCAAGCACCCAGATTTAGATCTGAATCCCACAGGTCATATTTAACCCTGCTGTAGTTCAGAAAGATGCACAGGATATCTTTTGCTCCTTTTAACAGCCCATGTCTGCCTAGAAATACTCCCAGCACTTAATCCCTGCACATTTGCTAACCTGATTTTATACACAAATAAACAAGAGTTCCGCAGGTAAGAAAAACCTCACAATCTTCTGTTTTCTTAAATGCTGTATAAAGTCAAACATATGCCTCCAAAATTAATCTAAAATCAGTTGCAGGTTATTACTGGCAATAAAATGCCACAGCATCTATGCCAAGCATGCAGTTATGGTGACTTTTCACAGGACACAAATTGTCAAATAAATACAGGCTCCTTTTGTTATGCACGCTATCAGTAAGAAAATCTTCAATTCTTCAAATCTGCCATTCGACTTCTTAAAATTCAATATAAATTCCAAGTGCATCTCCTATTCTGATAACCCCTCTTCTAGCTAAGCTGGTTGGTTGGTAGTGATTTCTCAGATAAGTTACACAATACTGTTTCAGCTTCCTGATTAGATAAGCAGATAAAGTTGTTTTTATTTTTTTTTTCTCTGGCACACACATTTATGCATAAAATTTTTCATTTTCTGTGAACACTTGCAACTTCGTAATCCCCTCTCCACAAATCTACGTGCCAGTAAAAGTCAACCATGGACAAACTGCATCACTGAAGGAAAACATAAAGTAAGTATTAGCATGCAAAAAGCAATCCTGTCTACAAAACTGAACAAACGTTCAGGAAATTTCTCTCCCTCTGTGCTGCCTATATACACACACACTGTAGAATAAAAGAAAGCAGTGAGCAATCTTCCTATGGCGTTATTCCTTCCCTACAGATGGGGCACAGAGTGCACGCAGCCTCAGGCATCTCTTGTGTTACAGAAAGGAACAGCACGGCCGGACCGTGACCCCTTGGCCCAGGGATGTGCTAAGAGGTACCCACCATGTTGGCAGGCGGGTTTGGGAGCCCATTTCCCTGCTGCCACTGCAAAACATCATCTCCTGAGTCCCACCCGGGCTGCCAGGAGGAAGAAGAGCAGCCCATCACTTAAATAAACAGAGGATGCAACCAGAAAGGAGGCAGCGACACAGGGATGAAGCTGGATGGAAGCACTTTTTTGACACCTGGTTCTACCAAACCCAAACGAGCCCCCTTGTCACGGTACGGAGGAGACCACCCCTTCCCCACAGCATCCTCCCTACAAACAGCTTCACTCACCCAAACGTGCCCCTTGCCTAGCCACCTATAAGGGATATTGATCAAATCTGACAAAACTCAGACAAATATTATAAGAAGCAAGTGTGGCAAGATCAGATTTTCCACTGTCTTTGTTGAACAGGGCTCTAATTTTTAATACTCACAGTCCTGCCTGTCTGTCACCCCAGTTACCTTATACACATAAAGCCTGATTTCTGTAGGACACCGCTTACAATCCCTACACAATTACCTAAGACTGCGAAGCAAAAATGAGTTGGGTTTGGTATTAAGACCCACCACAACTCCAATCCTTGTCTATTAACAAAGCAAATAAAAAGAGTCAACACCTCACGCAAGAGATGTGTGCAAGATCCGAATGAGAGCACAAGCGTCTCTGCAAGTATGTCAGCAATGTTTTCTGTAAACCAATCTAACCCTTCAAATTTTTCCCCACCTTTACTCTTAAGGATAGCGAGGCTCAGGGAAGATTTACAGTGGGCGTTCAGACACGCGGGTGGGTGTGGTGAAAGCACCTGTATTAACAGACTGCTTAAGTGAATGCAGTAGAAATATTTCGACACACGCTAATTTATTCAAACTTTTGGGAAGTTCTTTCTAAGTGATCCCCAGCAAGTTACCACTTGGAAGCAAAACAATTCCTAAAGCTTTTTGTTTGCTAAATACAGCAGTCATTTTTGTTCGTTTCTTGTTTTTCTTTTAAACTGTACTGCAATGCAAGCACTATAAAAACTAATAAGCAGTTCACACCTGTCACAATCAATAGCAATAACGACATTACGCTTTGTTTGGAAATAATTTTTCTGGAGAGCACGTTTAAATAGATCTCCCTTGCTGGAGTCTCTAAACTCCCCAAAAACAAACAAGGAGAGACTACAGCTCACAGCCTAGACTGAGTCGTTCTAGGAAACGATTTGCATATTAGGTATGACTAAGGAGCAGTGATGCTCTTCAGTCTTTGTCTCAAATAACTCCACAATGAGAATTTGTGCTCAAGGACTTCTAGGCACAAAATATTTTACCTCAACAAGTGACGCTCCTTATGGAGGCCAAGCTTTAGTAGCAAGATTTTTGTTCAATTGCTTTTGAATCAAGTATATGCTCAATGCTACGGATGGACTCACAGAATGTTTGAGCCTTGAGTGTTTACCTATAAATATGCTACCTTAGAATCCCAGTTCCGTCTCCAACTTATTTTTGGGCTGCAAAATAGAGTTCAGGCACATAAGAGTCAAGACGGGAATACAACCAAGCTTGGTGTCTCTGCGGAGGCCTTTCAAAGTGGAGGTTTTATGCTACTTTTAATATATTTTTATTTAACGCGCACTCCACTCCAATCTTGTAGTTTATCACACAAATTTACGTTACTGATTAATTCATTCTTTTTCTAAGGGCTCGCTTATAAGACATAATATTCAATTGAGCTGCCAAGATGCTCAAAATTAAACACGCCTGTAATGACAACAATAATATGATGAGAAGCTTAACATCATTTCAGAATATGTATTATGACATTACAGGTAATAGTGGGATTTCTCTCAGCACCCATAAGTCACGGAGAAGTTTCACTATGATGGGATCACTTGTTATGAACCGATTTCACAAGTATTACTCGCGATGGGAAGGTTACAAGTGCATAACACTGTTCCTAACAGAACAGGAACAAATAGAAAGCTACATATATGTCCCAAACCATTTCACTAGCTGCATTAGGTGTTACTCCAGTACCGTGTGAAGGACACGCATCACAAACAGAATGGGTCAGATGGGTTTGCCTACGCTCACCAGTGAAGTTTCTCCTTCAGCAACTGACAGAACTATGTCAAGTATGGCATATTAGCAAACACCATTAGCCTGGAATTTGCCTGTTCGTATTTATGGCACCAGAAAACCTTATGACCCAGATGACCTTTCATATTTGTTTTTGCATAATACGCATGACTTAGCCTGGCATAAGGTGGTACTAGATGCTGGCCGCTTCAGTTGACTGTAAATCACACTCGGCAGCGAGAATGAAGGAATAAAACGCGATTCAACCTAAAGTGAATGAACTCAAAGATCGCGAGAGACTATTTCAATGAATAAAAGCGTTTTCTGCGGGAGTCGGCGACGATAACACAAGGCTTCGAGTTGATGCCCAGGTTTACACGCTCATCTTCAGCGAGGAGCGAGTGGATCGTTGCGCCAAGAAGGTCCTCGAAAGAAATCCAATATGGCCACTGACGTGTGGGGGTGCCTTTTGACTTAAAACCGCCTCATCCCTTAGCATGCTGCCAGCCTCACGCATAATATCACGTGTAATACACCTGTTCTGCTCCTCGCACTTGGAGCCAAGTTGCCCCGGGGATGGCCACCTGCCTGCACCCAGCCCCCGAGAGCGGGCGGACAGGTAGCGAGGCGCGCCACGCACCGTCCACTTACCTTCTTTATTAAGCCTCATCACCTCCCTGCTCTTTCCACCCTCCTTTCCAGCCTCTTCCAGCTCTACACCTGCGGGCGAGAAGCGGCGTCAGGCAGGCCCGAGGGGGGCAGGTATTGTTCAGTGCTGGGGGTGGGGGGGGGGGGGGCGAGGACCTTGCGGGGCGATTCCCCCCTCACCGCCACCCCCAGCCCGGGGGCACCCAGCCCCATGCACGCCCCCCCCCACCCCCTTTCGGGGCATCCCCCTCCCCATTTCTCTCCCTCCCCACAATTCCCGTTTTTTTTTGGGGTGGGGGGGGGTTCAAGCGGCGGGGCACGGCGGCACACATGGCAGCGGGGGCTCGGCGCGTCAGCTGAGCGCCCGGGGGGGCGGCACCTCCCGCAGCACGGCCCGGCCCGGCCCGGCGGGCGAGGAGGAGGAGGAGGAGGAGGAGGAGGAAGGAAAAGGGATTGTGGAGGGGGGTGGGGGGTGAGGGGGGTGGTGTCGGCCCCGCCGCTCCCCTCCCCCGGCCCCCCCGGCCCCTGCCCCGCCGCCGGGGGAGGGGAGCGGCGTGCGCGGAGCCGCGGGGCCGGTCCCTGCCCTTACTGTGCGGGGGGGCGGCGCCGTGAGCGTGCGGGGGGGCGGCCTCCCGCACCCAGGCGGCCCAGGGCTGGCCCAGGAACGCTTCGGGACTGGGCACGGGCCGCTCCAGGGCCGCCATGGCGCCGCGCCTGCTCTCCTGCCCCCCTCCTCGCTGCTTTCCCCCGTTTCCTTCGGCGGCGGCGGCGGCGGCGAGCGAACGAGCGAGACACGGGATTCGAGAACGCCGCACGTCATCCTCGGGACGTTCCGCCGCCCACACGGGGGTAGTGTCAGCCCCTGCTCCCTATCAGATCGGGCTCCCCGCCGCACGGCGCGCATGCCCGCGGCGCCCCCCCCCTCCTCCTCCTCCTCCTCCTCCTCCTTCTTCTTCTCCTTCCCTCCCTCCCCGCTCCGCCGCGCCTGCGCTGCGCTCCCCTCAGCCGCCGCCACAGCCACCAGCGGGGCCCTGCCGCCCGCTTCGCCCCGCAGTAAGTGCCCGGGACGCGGTGTCGGGAGCCCGGCTGCTGCCTCCTCCTGCCGCACACGCCCTGGGGGTGTCCGGCTCGCCGCTCGCCATTTTGTGGTGCGAGCCCCTGCCTCCGGTGCCGCCGCTGCGCTGAGGCGAGGGGAGCCGAAAGGCTGTAAGGCTGTAGCGCGGCGCACCTCGCGCAGGTAAGGAGTTGGAGAGAATAAACTGACGGCCACAGGGCCGCACACGCACACTGGGGGGGCAGCCGGCGCTGTGCAGGCTCCACACACGGCGCCCTTCATCCCGCTGCTCCGTGCCGAAGAGCGAAGCTTCCAGCTCAGCAGACGCCTCTCAGGGTGTTGATGTGGCCCTCCAGGGGTCCCATCCTGCCTCTCCTTCAAGGCCCTTTGTCACCGCTCCTTGCTGCCCCAACCCCCTGTGGGACGCTGCATGCGATTAATTTAGGCTAAAAAACACCCAGGGCCGGCCCAAGGGTTGGAGCAGAGCCCAAAGGTGAGCAACAAGAGTAGCTCAAGTCAGCAAAGCAACCTGGGGATGGGCACACAGCACTGCAGCCTAAAAGGGATTTAAGTGAATTTCTTACAATTCCACAGAGATCAGGCTCTTTATGACACTAAAATGGATAAACACTTGGGGTAAAGGACAAACTCCCTTTGCCTCGTATACACTGTCAACAGATGCTGTATTAAATACAGACAGCGTTCACACTCCACCTCTTCCAAAAAGTAGCTGGAATATACAAGCCCCATCTTTAATATCTGGAGGCAAGCCTAAAATCTTTCATACCATATGGCCTGGCCAGAGTGCCTCCAGTCATGTAACACTAGCTACAAGAAACTACAGGAACACAATTAAAACAATCAAAGCAGCAGAAAGCTCGCCAAAGTATGCCTCAAAAGAAAATCAGTCAATCGCGGCAGGCGTGTTAGCAACCAACGTGAAGCAGCCACGGGATGTGTAACCTTAGATACACCACACGTGCAACTTCCAGAAGCAGGAAGAGCAGTCTTGCTATGATACAAAGCCCTGGTGAGATTTACCTTGAATATTAAGTACAATTCTAGTCAATAGTTTAAGTTAATCTTCCCATAAAACAGGGCGGAAAGGGGTATCAGAGAGATCAGAGGAATTAAAAGTCTACAGTATGAGAAGAGCTTGACTTAGTCTAGCAAAATGTAGCTGGAAATGGATATGATTGATGTTTTTAATTATCAGAAGACATAATCATCAATGGGGAAGAAAAAAATAAAGAACAAATAGACATAAATTGCTTACACCAAGGTTGAAAATTAGAAGGTTTCCGGTTGTGAATGAACTATATAATAGCTGCGTGCAAAAACGGGAGACTGGACTTGACAACTCAGAATAAAAATAATCTGATGTTTCACTTTTCATTAAACCATCACTACAATACTAGAATATTTCTTGTTTTTTTTTTTTCTTCCTTTAAAAGCCCCCACTATTTCTGTTCCTGGCAATTAAAACAAGCACCTATTTCAAAATTAAATACTTCATGCTCCTGATTTCAATAGCACATTACAACAGAAAACCTTAAACTGTGCTCACTGCAAATAAAAGTTTAGTCAGGAATAGCGAGATGGAATTCCTTAAGAGGGATAGTAAATGTCATGAAGTTAATGGTCAACCGTGTTTGGCATTTGTGCTCAAACTGACTGCAAGAGAGTTGAGCAAAAAGCCTTGACAACAGCCAAATAGTCTGGTAATTAACGAAGTTGCACTGCACAGCCTTATGCCATAATGCTTCTGTGATTACCGAAGATAATGTATCTGGAGAGAAGATTCAGAAGGAAGACGCGAGCACCCAGGAAATCCCCATCAGTGAAAACCAACATAAGATTTCAGGGAAGTACATATGGCCAAACATCTAACTAATATTAAACACTGCCACAGGATACACAAGCAATAAAGCAATTCCTAACCACACAACTGAGAAAAAGGGGAGGGGGGAGGGGGAAACTATTTAATACAAGCTGCCACAAAACAAGCAAAAAAGTGAAGAAACTTTCCAACTTTAACACATGGCACTAATCTACATGCTGCTTACCATGACACACTGCAGATCTACAGTCTAGGCTCTAACAGAAACAGACCATATGAAAGAACATTAGCATAAAATCAAAGATGCAAGATGTACCAATTCCCTCCTAAAAAGAAACAATCCAGTGACTTACAGTTTGAGAGAAACGTTTCCAAAGCCCTCCCAAAGGAATTCTCCCTCCTCCCTACCATATGTATTCAAGAGCAACATTATCATTAAACAAATGGTTCCACAATCATCAGAATGGATGTGCTCAACTTTCCAGTGATCACCACCTTTACTTTGAAAAGTGCAAGCTCTGCTTTGATTGTGTCCTCACACACGTGTGATCTGCACCAAGGAACGAACCCCATCCCTTTGGCTTGTAGGGTGCAGGCCCTGAAACCGCAGAAAAGCAGCCTCCGTTCTGCACCAGGGTTCCTCCTCAAACCTGTTTCACTCCAGATTGGAGCCAAAGCAGTGTGTGCAGTGTGGACAGCTGTATGTTTTGCTCCAGAGCCCTACAGCAAGACAAGAAGGTGGGCGACCTGGCAGTTTAGAAGCTTCTGCTGTGGTGAATTTGAACTCAGGCTGCAGCTTTGCAGCAAAAGGGGCATTCAGATGGTTTCTTCTCCCTTTTTTTTCTTTCACAGCATTTGTACAAGGACAATTTTAGTTAGGACTTTTTACTCCTCTTTCAAATTTGCTGGTATCAGTCTAAGAGATCTAAAAGTTATACATGGAGTTAATGGAACCAGAAGTTATAGAGAGGAAAAAAGTGAGGGAAAGGCACAAACATTCGAATCACGGAAGACTTACTTCCACAGGAAGTGAGTAAAGAAAATGCACATGAAAGTGCAGATGAAACATCCTTTATATTTCTTCTCCACCTGCACACACAAAAGTTTAGTTCTTTTATGACCTTGAACAAGTCACTTTTCCACAGCGAAAGAGTTCAGTCAGTCAGGAAAGGTGCTTCTTTCCTTCCTCAGTCCCTCTGGATTTTTTTCTGTTTGTTTCAAATGCAAAGTAGGGGCTTGCTCTTACTATGTGTTTTTCAGAATTTGGTATAATGCAACCTTGATCTTGGTAGCAGCTTCTAAATACTACACTGATTTAATCATTACATGGAATTAAAAAAGAAAACTATAAGCAAATTAAGGAGTTTAAGTAATAAGCAGTAAAATACGGATGAAACCTAACTCTAATCTTTTTAATCCATATCTTACTGGTCTTTAATAAGACAATCTCCAAATGCAAGCTTTCCACTAAGCAAGCAAGAGATAAAAATCATGTACATGTTCCTATGTACACTTACTAGAATTAAAGACTTGGGCTTCGCAAAATCACAGGGAAAGTTACAGCATTTAGAAGAAATCCGAAGTTGTGTCCTGGCCTTTGGTTTGTATGGAGATCAATTCAACATTTCTGTAATTTTCAGGATCTAAATGCTGAGAGATAACAAAACGAAACAGCAGTTCCCACATGTGGCTGTCAGGAACATCACATGTAATCACCGCGTACAAATAAATAATGACATGCTTGCGTTTCAGCTCCACTGTCGTATACTGAGAAAATACCATGAGGTCGCTGAAGCTGCATGTGCAGTCACAACAACAACAACAACAATTCGTGAACCTCTGTTTTAAATCATGTATACCTGACAACAAGTGCACCAGATGGCTTTAAACTGGCTGCAAAAGTATTACAAAAAACAGCTGGATAAGGTTTCAATATCATAACGAGATTATAAACATATGATGTTCTTGTGACAAAATCATTATGATTTAAGCAGCTTGGCAAGATTCATTAGTACTTTTCAGAATCCTGTTTTACAATGGATTTTCCACAATCGTGGTTTTATCTTATAGAACAGAAATTATTACAGAGCAGACAGTTTTATGAACCCAGGTATCCACTTTGGTGGGAATGAAACAGTAAATGAATCACAAGACTTTCTTAAAGACAGTCAGTGATGGAGTTTGCATAAGAAAAGCCCCAGCAAACTAGCTGGCTGTTTTAACCTGTTGACTATCTATTTGTAGTTAGTCTCTCTTTCCACTGTGGATAAATGAAATTTCTTATTGCGAAATCTGCATCTCAGGGGAAACGATACCAGAGAGGCTGGGACTGAGAAAGTGCAAAACCCACAAATAGTCCTGCCTTTCTGTGGTGAAACTGATTTTGAAACTTTTTCTTTTCTACAGCGTAGCATCCTAGTCTGCTGTGTGATAATTCCAGTAGCTAGATTAGTGAAGCGAAATGGATACCTAAAAAATCCTACACTGAGGTTTCTGCAAGCGGTGCATACAGGATTGCCATTAAAACAACTCAACACCTAGCAAGCCAAATGTAAAAACCACTTTGACCCACTCCCTACAGCCACGTTTCTGACGGAAGTTCACTCCCTGTACTGTTTCTGATCACTGTGATCTCAGAAGGTGCCTCAAACACTATGCGAATGCCATCATAAAAGCCTTTAGCTAGAAAACGGGATTAAATAGACACTTATAGCAGAGAAATCTATTTTAATGTCCCCTGAAATAGCACAAGAGAAAAAAAAAAGTCTAAATTAAGCTTTTGGTTCCATCTTAGCCAAAGAAGCCAGCAAGCCAGCACTTAAAAAAAGAAACAGTCAGAGAAATGGAGAACTGAAAAAGAAATTCTAAGTGACAGTATAATTTTTCGTACATACCACTGCTCTTGTATCTCAACAAAACATATTTCTCAAACAAGCATTTCAAATTGCTTCACCCCAAACAAAAAACAGTGCTTGAAACACTACAGCAGCACTAATCAGATGAAATAGAAAATCTAAAGAAAGGTATGTTGCACAGAACTATGCCCAGAAAACGCACAGTACATTATCTTATTAGGGTGAACTCTGGAAAGTTTAAAGAAAAATACTACCAAAAAATGGCCATGAGCTAGAGGTGGAAATCAACACTTAACTACACATTTCAAACCCAAGAGAGTTACGCAAGCAGTGTGAAAAAATAAATCGCACATCCTTCTGTTCCAGTGTCTAAAAGCCTGTTCTAAACAGTTTTGCTCACATATTGGTTGTAGTCTTAAGTGCATTAACACAGCACTGTACTGCAGCTAATTTATCCTGCTCTTCAAGAGGATAATTTATCTTACCAACTGTATTAGCAGAGCTGGTGTGCCTCCGCTATCAAAGCTAGTAACACTAATTATCATTGTATTTCTAGAGAGGAGTTTTTTGTACAGTGCAGACATGCATCTTTGCTGGACACCGGAACCTACCAATTGCTTGTAGGAAGCAAAACAAGTGTTTCATTTTTCTCTGTAAGGGTTTCAGGTTTCAGCCGGGAGCCTCGAAGTTCATTCAGACCCATCTTCCTTACCAATACTTCAGCTCCCCCAAGACTGTTCCCCATGTCCAGGCCCCCACCAGACACCTGAACATCTGGTCTCAGTGATACGGTACAACCCGTATCAAACAGGGATCTCCAAGTCACTTCTTAAAACACACTACCCAGGGTCCCTCGCCTAACACTCCATCAGACAAAATTATGACAAGAAACTTTGGGTTAGCCCAGATCCAGGGAGTGCACTGGTAGCAGAAGATTGAGTGCTAGATACTTAAGTGTGACTGTTTGGGAAGATGGGAGACACGAATGACAGGTCAAAGAGTACTTCACAGGCTAAAATTGAATTTCCCTGTATTGAGAGGCACCCAGAAAAGATCACAGTTGGATTGTTTCAAAATAACAGTGCATGTTTCATAGTGCTTCTTAAAATTATTAAGCATATCTAGTATTGGTGCAGCAAAAATCACTTGTATTTTACCTATTAAATATTTATCTGGTTTGTTTTATTCGGAACAGTTTCTTGGTAAGTAACGGCAATACTAATATTTTTATGGCCATATCCAAAATAGGCTCTTAACCATCCAGTCAGGACAGAAAACATTAAGCTTGTAGCAGTTCCTTGCATTTTTGAAAAACATGACAAAGTTGTTTAGATTTTGCATGATACTTGGGGATGGAGAAAGTTACCTCGCCTCAGTATTGAGTCTGCATTCAGACAGCTTGGTCCTCTCCTCGACTTGGCTCCCTCAAAATGCTCGTGTGAATAACAAAAGCCACAAAATGCAGGTCCCCGAACATTTTCACACATTTCCCATGGTGTAGGTGTAGAAATATACTTGCATTAAAAATTAAGCTCGCCCTGTTGAATAATGCATGTTATCCCTTTCCATTCACCCCCCACACTGCGCGTGCTACCTGAGCACTGCGTAGGCAGCACACACCACCACAGCAACTTGCTGCATCTCTCTCAATGGGTCATAATCAATTTTCTTTTGTTCCTTCTCAGCATAGAGGCCGTATTGCTCCTGTTTGTATCCCTCTTTCTCTCCGACTTACATTTGCTGAATTCTGTACCTTTTTCTCTGTCACTTTTAGCCAAAGCACTGCAGGGTGGGTTTTCATCTCTCACCAGGTCACTCTTGTGAAGCGCTGTCCTGGGGTTTGTTTCTTGCCCCCAGGCTCTCACTGATCGCCCTCCCATGTGGGCCCAGCTGCCTCGCCAAACACCACCACGTCTGTTAATACTCCCTGCCCTGCTTTTTATCCCTTCCTTGCAGTTTAGAGCCTGCCTTCCTCCTGCCTCCCTCACCAGAAGACCGGTCTCTCCCGTATGTCTCTCCCAGCCCCCAAGACTCTCTCCACCTCCTGCCAGCGAGCTGCCTCTCTCTTCAGAAAACTGTTTGGAGTTTCTTCTATTGAAATGCTTCCTCACCTGTGGAGAAACCACCTTTTCTTCTTCCTTTCAGCAGGCAGCTCTGAAAGCCAGCTCTGCCTCTCCTTGGGAAGCTAGAAGCCCACCACGGCCTTGCACTGGCCAGAGGCCAGAGGCCTCTGTTTGTCCCCTGGTGCAGGGGCCTTCTCCCCCATCTACTATTTTCCACAAATTCTGGGGTGTCTCACTCTCCAGCAGCTTGCTGATGTCCACTGCAAATGGGGGCTCATTCTCAGCCCTCCCAGGCAGAACGGAGCCCCAGCCACCCCAGGGCAGTGGCCAGCAGGGTGGGGAGGCCAGCAGGGCCGGACAGGGGTTTAGGGTACAGGCACCCAAATTGCAGCCTGTGCAGGCTGTCCCTTGGCATTCAGAAGCCGTTTGAGTTTCCTTCAGCCCAGCTCTGAAAGTTTGAGGCCAGCCAGATTAGAGGTTTCAGAGGGGGCCAAGTGGTGAGGCCTTTGGTGGTGGTCACGTTTGGGCCCTAAATCACTTGATAGCAGCGGAGGCCAAACCTGCTCACATTGGCTCCCTGGGCCCTTGCTCAAAGGGAGCCAGCTCGAATCAAACCTTGCTTGGGGTTCTGAAATGTTTTGGCAGTTGTTATGGTATGTCCTATTTCCAGCTTGTACAGGAAGCAGACGTTGAAATCACAGAAGAACGCAAGCCTGTTCTTCTTGTATTTCTGGCTGAGGCTGGAAGTGGAGTGCCAGAAATCAATTGTATCTGATCTATTGTACAGGAAAAGTCTCCCGTAGCTCCTTGCATTGACACGCTGACTGTTCAAGGAGCTTTGTCCTTACGAGATTCCAGCCATGAGCTAGCAGAGTCAAAGATAGCATCTTCACGTACAGCATCTGGAAATTCGTTACAGTCCAAATGGATCCCAAAGGCTGTAGCAGGAATTTGGGTACAGTGAGTGACATGCCTGGCAACTAAAGGCAACAGAAGTAAAAAATATATTTTATATTTAAACAGCAGCTTACATGCATTTTTTTTCCACTTTTTTTTTTTGATAGTCTAATTCTTCAAAATGTCTCACAGGCCAGCCCGCACTTCTGTCAAGTTCTTCAGCAGACATTGTGCACAGACACTGAGGTTGCCGAGACCAAATTTGGATGGACCTCCGTTACGGTCTCACAGATCTAATGAATGTTGTAATTAAATCCTCCTCATAATGATAAAAATAGGTCATCCGTTGATGGTCTGTTTATTGGAAAACCATGGTCTGATGAGTAGCCACTATTTCCTTCAAGCAGACAAAGTGTAAGCAAACAGATCTAATGATACGTGGAGTTAAATACAACATAGGCAGTCAAGAAGGCAAAAGTAAATACATTAATAAAAATATTCAGCCTTGCCTCTGAAGGTAGCACAGTTCTGAAAAACAGAGGGGCCAAGATTGTTAGCCAAATTTCCAGGCTCAGATTAAGAAAATCGTTGTAGATCTATCAAATATTTAACTAGCTAATAACCTCCAGTGGTGCAGCTCTGGGCATTGAATTATGTCTTGTTTTCTAGGTGCTTTAGCATGAGACATCTCATACATGAAAAAGCTGCAAGACTAACAAAAAGTGAGCAATACCGTTTTAGGAAAAAAAAAAAAAAAAAGTTAACTAAAAATCATTATAAAACTCGTGTTTGGGTATTTTGAAGCTTAGATACCCATTTATTTGATGTGAGATTGTAGCTAGAACTGGTTTTTGTTTTCTGAACATTTTCATTGACAGATTAAAAAAAATGCTTTTCCTTTAAGGGACAGTGGACATCTGTAGATTCCCTCTGTGCTTAATTCTGCTGAATTATTATTATATAACATCAATTAAAAATATTCAAAGTCAACACAGTTCTTAAACACAAACTCCTCTTCTTCCTTATGGGGAATTGAAGTCTTATTCTATATATACTAAATTTGAGTGCTTACATTTTTACTTGCATTCATATTTACATTCAAGGGCCCTGTAATAAGCTGATAATAGAATGCCAGTTTTTCCTGCTGCATTAAGAACATTATTTTTCTCTTGGCATCGCGGCAGCTAATGCATTCGAAGTACTATTGGAATTGTAGCCTGTGATATAGGAAAGGCTACCAAAATTAGAAGGCTTGATGTATACTGGGCTGAAAACTCGTGCAGAATATTATCTGTCTAAGCAAAAATGGACTGTCAGCCCTCTGTGGCAAGAGGTGTCTACTCTTCTGGTTAGGAGAACAATGGAGCCTTTCTTTCCATGCCCTCACACATCATCAAAATTAGCACAATTGCTACAACTCTGTCAAATCTGTTAGTAGCATAAGCAGTGGAATTTTACTGAATTCTGTGTTCCTGTCATAGTATAGCTGGGCACTTTTAAATATTTCTCGAGCTGTTCTTAACCAGTGAAGCAAAACTTGTGTCATGCTGTTATAAACAAATACAAATAGGATGTTGGAGGTTGTATGTAAACAGAGTGAATTATGGTGGTGAACAGACCTCACAACAGTCCCTTGATTAACACAACATTTAATAGGAATACAATATGAATTCCTAGAAATGGATAAATAAGTTTGGAGGGGTTAGAAGTGGTCTTTTTGGAGGACTTAACAGATGTGCTGTGCCACGACTACGTGTCCCCTGGATTTGCAGAGGGAAAACTTGAAAGGCTAGGTTGTGAAGGGGCTCATATGTGGATGAATTCCTCCATTTATTCAGGGTTTAGTAATTTTGCCTATGGAAATTTATACATCAGTTGACAAAAAAACCTCAGTCTGTCCTTGTCAATCTGAATCTTAACATAGCCAACTGTTCTGTGCAGTTCTTATGCTGCATTTGTGGTGTAAGAGCCTAAGAGCATGCTGTGTTGGCCACAGGATTATTGGTCCTAGATTTTGTAAAATTTCCCATGCACACTTCTAAAACAACAGCAGAAGATTATGAGAGTTGGCAGATACCACAGACATAATTGTTTTCAGCAGTTAGAACAGATGTTTTAAAAACATTTCCTTATTCAAACCTTCAATTAGTTCAGGGCTGGTGAAATGCAGTCCCTCCTATTGCCTCCAGCCCTCGGTGTATCCATTAAAACTGGACCGCTTCTTGCAAGATGGTTGAACTCACCAGCATTTTATTTCAAAAGGGCACATGGGTAAGAAGTTCCATCAATATCAAACCCTCATGATGTCACTGTTGTTTTACTTTCCTTTTCTCTTGTCCTTTCAAACTCGAGCTGACCTGGGATTAAACATTGTCCTCATAACTTACTTCTCTTGCACTAATAGGCTGACCTCAGCGAACACAAGAAATGGTTGGAGTAGCAAGAGGTGAACAACAGTACACGTGATCTTGACTGATTCATTTGTACCCGTATCCTGCCTGCAGCACAATTGGCCACACGTCAATGAGAGAAGTTTTCCTTTCTTTTCTATCCATTCACTTCCCTGCTCTGTTTACCTAAGCAGCAGGAGTCATCTTAACAGTTGGTAGTGAGATAAGATACAGAATCGAATACATCTCCTTGTCCCTCAGGAAAGACCATTGGTAATTTCTGAACAAATGTCTCATTCTCTCTAGGATACTCTGAATGTAAATCTGGAGAGAAGAATTTCTCCAAATAATTACAGTTTAAATGCAGAATCTCAAATATATATATATATATAATTATTATTTTTTTTTTCTGGTGTACATTGAATACATGCTTTAAGAAATTTCCTTTTTCGTGGTTGCTATGGTAAAAAGCAGGCCCCAGTCCTTTTACTTCAAACCCATGAACTGCAATTAACTGTTTAATGTTGTAACATACAACAGCTCTAGTAACACCTTAACAGCTTTGAGCATGATACTCCATCATCTCAGCAGATGGTGATTTTTGGCATTCTGCGTTTTCAGTTTATTCTTCTCCTTTATAATCCTTGCCATTATATCTTTTGGAAAACGCTCCTGGACTAACTTAATTGCGATTTGATTATACTGAGCGATTTCTTGGATCTTTTCTATTTCCATTAAAGATGACCGATAAATGAGAAAAAATATGTTTGTACATGTATCCTTGGCAGCAATTATAAAAGCAGATTTTAAAGAACTTTAAGAATCTGTTTCTTCTTATCTGTAACCTTAAAAAATGCAGTATTGAAATACCCCATGTATTCTATCAGAGCGCTACACATCAACAGACAAGGAGACGTAATTGATTCTTTTGTGAAGAAAGAGCCACCCTGAATGTTTGTCAAGAGTCTGAATTGCATGAGAGTTACCAAACTGAACTTGTTTTACTAAAGGGAATTGCCCTTTACTATTATTTCTATAGAGCTGAAGACTCAATTCCCCATGAATTTTGTTCATTGTTTTAAAGATTTATGGCTCATATAAATCTGTGTCATGTGGAGATTTAACCATATTTAGAAAAAAAGTTGACTTTGTCCAGACATTATTAGGAGCAAGATTGTCTGGTGAAATTGCTTTTCAATGGCTTTCCCTCTTTCTCCTATATAGTATATTTATATTTCACTTGTAATATTATTTTTTTTTCTGAAGTTAGAAACGTATTCTTTGGATAAAAACAGAAGCGTTCTTCATTTTGCTCCTTGAAGGGATTTTATGTATTATGCAGGCAAGACACTTCAGATGTAGATGTTGTCTTAAATTATGTAATACAGGACCAAATAAAGGCATGGGTTTTTTTGGTATCTTCTTCCTCTTCATCATCATCATCGTCATCATCATCATCATAGTTATCATCGTCATCATCATCATCATCATCATCATTGCTTCTTATTTAGAAAAATAAAACAATGGAGAAAAAGGAAAAGAACAGTTTTCCCAGAATCATGAGAAGATAATTTTGCAGTTTCAGGTTTTAAAATATGAATGTCTCATTCACAGCTATTTCCTGGCTGACTCCAGGTTTCTCTGATTATTATTTATTCAGTGCTGATAGTGTGTTTGACATTGTGCAAATATAGAAAGAGATATTCCTGTGGACTATCTGCCAGGATTTCCTAGTTGTTAGTGGCAGTGTTAGCCTCTTTAAGCAAAAGCTTGAGGCTGTCTTTAAAACAGAGATGCTTATCCGTCCTGCCAACGTGCAGCTTCATACATAAGACTGTGGGAAACACTGCTCACATGCACCCAGCAAGGCTTTGGAAGGATGGCCCCAGCAGAATTTAATTTAATTAGGACAGCAGCAGCATGTGGTAGCTCTAACTGATCAAATCTTTAAGAAGAGACAGTCTTGATAGTTTCAAAAGCTGGACTTTTTTTCTTTCTTTTTTTTTTTTTTTTTTTTTGGAAAGGTAACTGGGAAGAATCAGTCCTCCCTCCTGATTTGACACCTGAAGAATCAAAGAAAGACTGTTTGCCTGAATGCATCATGCTCCATTTTCAAACCTGCATCTTCTGTGAAGTCACACAGGAACTTTTTGGTAAGTTATCTATAGGGCCTGCCAACAGCACGTGTGCTTAGTTTACCTGGACAGTGATGTTGGTGTTCCTCAGGTTGTTGCTGATGCTGGCAGACAGTCAGTTGCCAGACTGATGTCTGCTACTGGCTTAGCCAGAAACAGTGTCTTCCGAATGGTAGCAGTGGAAGATTTCTGTCAAGGATGAATATCTCAGGTTAGTGGCATTTGACACACAGACAGACAAAAAACAAACAAACAACAACAACAAAAAAACTTCCTTGTCTGTTTATTAGAAAAGAGTTACCATCTTTGGAATTCCTCTCCAAGGAACTATGGAGCTGTAACAAAATCATTCTCACAGACTGGATAATCAGTGACTCTTGCTTGACTTTATACATGAAAGGACAGGTTTGCTGTTTCACAAATGAAGCACATTTTCCTATTGATCACTTAAACAAAACAAACAACAACAACAAAAACAAATCAAGCAAAAACCAACTTGCAGTGAAGGAAAAGGTGGAATGCGAATGCTTATCCTTGTTTGCTCCCTCCCTAGAATGAGCATTTCACCATCTGATCCTTTCAGATATCCCGGCAGAATGAAAGGATGATGCCAATATGCTTATCTCTTTGTCTGAGGTGGTGACACCACCCATCGAAACTAACACTCAAAAGCCTTCAGCAGAGCAACACGTCATATACAGAAGTCAGTATCTAAAAGCCCTACTTCCAGAAATGAATATACTGCCATATATTGTACAGAAGCAACCAAAACAAAAAGACTCATTTAAAAAATGCACAAACCTCTGAGGGACTGGAAAGCTGAAGTCAAATGTGTTGAGCTCATTTCATAATTACGAAGAAACTTAGAGGGATATATCAAGTCTAATGAATAAATTGCAATTCCTGAATTAGTAATAGTCACTAGACGCTGATTTCTATTTGGAAGGGAAAAGTAAGCGCTCAGATTTCTTTGCACCTCCACACACCCCAAAAAAGGCTTCTCTTTGCTTAAGAGAGAATTTTAAGCAAAGACTTCTCTTTGCTTAAAAGCAATTTTTTTTACATGGAGTGAAAAACCTGATTTACACTCACAGGAAAAATTTAATTAATTCTTATTTTACAAATCTTCCACAATATTTATTCAAAAGATTGGCAAATTCCAGGAAGTTCACCCATCCCTGAAAGAGAAGTTTTGTAAACAAATCTGGCAACAAATTTGTTTTAACAGCAGCAACCCTGCTAATCTGTCAAGATGTAGTTCGTTTCTGACACTTGATTAAATTCTTTTTTGCTTAGAAATTGAAAGTAATTTGCTAAAAACAAGCCATTTAGCTGGGACATGGTGGCTGCCCCTCTGATACTTCACAGAGCATTTAATTCATTTCAACAGAAAACAAGTAAAACTATAATGTTTAGCACTTTTTTTTTTTTTTTTTAACAGAAGCAAGGCTAAATTTCTGCATTCACAAATCAGCAACAAGGTTAGAGGTTTCAAGGTCTGGTGAAAACCATTTATAGTGTTATCCCACAAATTAGACCAGCATTAATCCGCATCCTCTGGACATGAATGAAGAGTCTTAGGCTGTGATTCCACAGGCACTTTCTTGCCCAGGCACCCTATGTCCTGCCATTCATTCTTGGCCATGTCGTTCTCAGTTCTTTTCCAGAATTAAGTCATAAATCCAGCTCCCTGGATCTCAGTAGAGCTGAATGGATAAAAAAAGTCTACCATTAGTGTCAACTGAAACAAAGGATATGTTAAGTGTTGTTAAACGTATATTGACATTACTTTATATTAAGAGTATTAGGCCAACTGGACTGCCTGGTATATGAACATTTTGGGGTATCAATTTCTTGATTCTAACAGAGATCTGGCATTTCATCTCGCTGCTACCCCTTTGGATGGGAAAATATGTTGTGATTTTATTTTCTGTCATAGATTTCATAAAGCTGTGCATATCCCAGGGCAAAGGCTCAGCTGGTGTAAATGTCAGTAAAGCCATGACAGCAGCAAGGAAGATGTCCAATCTTCCTGCCACTTCCCCAGCTCCTTCAAACCTAAAAGGTTGATCCAGATCCCAAAGAAGTCAGTGAGAACTTTCTCATTGTGCTGTAGCCAGCTCTGGGCATGTTCACAGCCACTTAAGTAGAGCAATTAAGATATTGGGCTAATATTAGTAGTCCTTCCCTGCCTACTTACAACACCCAAGTTGTTTGAGCTAGCTTTCATCTCACACAAAAGCCCGAGGAAATCAGCTGGTTTTGTGTTGCATCTGAAAGGTCGCCCTGTGTCCCCATTGACCAAGAGGTATGGGGGAATTCCAGAATCTGTGGCCAGCTTCTTGGTATTTATTTCTGGAAGCTGTTAGCTTAGATATTTTAGCTAATATTGGTCATGGAGAAGTGAGATGATAAGAGTGAGGGTTTTTAGAACATCACATTTATATGTGCTTTAAAATATATTTATAAATCTGCCGTTCTTGCTTTTTAAGTTCTTTTTTAGGTGGAATTTTAACAGTTTTTATGGACACTCACGGCAGGGCAGATATTCTACTTCTTCTCTAATACCACATGTAAGGATTTTACTGAATGGCCTTCCCTCTAAAGCAAAGAAGATACTCCTAAAAATCCTGGCAGGGTTTGACATCAGTAACTCCATATGGTAGTATTATTGGGAGGCATTTTAGTACCTAAATAATTCTTCATTTGGGGCAATCTGTGATACACACTTTTTTTCAGCATATAAAACATCAGAATGTAAGAGGAAAAAATCCCCTATAAGGATTTTTACTTGACAGTGGGAAATAATGAATTTATTAAATATAAGCAAATTAAGTTAGCAGCCTCTTGCTTAATTGGGATTTGTGCTACTTAAAAGAAAATGGAGTTGCGGCTGTCTCAAATTTCTAGCTCTTCTCAGGCTGAAAAGTATTATTCTTTTACACTATTGACTCTGATTACCTCTGTGATTTAATCCTTTTCTTTACATGCTTAGTGGGTAGACATAGTGGGAAAGTCACAGCTACAAGCAATAACATACCAATTAACTCCGAGGTACTGATGGGACATTTAAGTAATTTTAAGTCAACACACATAAACATTACATCGCTGGCTTGAAAATCTGGACATTGTTTGCAGCTGGAAGATTTGATTGCTTAATTGATTTTGATTTTCGAATTGCTTTTGAAAATCAACCACTGGTTTGAATCTGCTCCAGATGGGCAATGACTGGAAATTGTTATAATCTGGCATGTATTTGGTAGCATAGATAAGTGAGTTGATGGCCTCATTAAAAGTACCTCAGACATATGCACTGATTAAAAAACTCTCATCACTGGCTCAGCAGGAGCTTGGCTGAGGGGAGCTGCACTGCCCTTTCACCCCTCAGGGCTCTTTCTGGCATGACAATGGGAGGAAGTTTCTATTACTGCTGCCCACAGTGGTGTTTGCAAAATATACACTAGTCCAGCGTGTCTGCCTGTCAGGGAATGCAATATGGGACAGGCCAGTGCTTGTTTTCACTGCAGTCAATGGGGAAATAGAGCACATCCCATCATAAAGGAGAGGGCTAGAGATAGTCACATAGTTGTGCCCTGGTAGTGCCTCTGTTTCCAAAAGAAGCCTAGGGTGACTATATAGTATTAACATATACAAGCCTATGATTTAGTTATCTCAAGGTAGGTGAGGTAAAATCTCACCCAAGTGGCATCTCTTCATTTTGACTGCTAGCTTCTAAAACATTGTGTGAGAACTTTTGCAGTTTTTCACAACCTCTGAGCTGCAGATCCTAGTCTCTCCTCCAAAGCATTATGAGTCAGTTCCCACAACACACTCATTTGTTTAAAGGAGAGAATGTACCATTTTCAATAAGAAGCTTGGCAAAGGCACTGACCAAGATGATGTCCCTGGAATGTTTTTAATATGCTTTGTAACCATTGCCCACACAAACTAAATGACTTTCTGTTTAGACAGCTGGATTTCTGTGTGGCACTAGATGGCAATATTCCCTCAGCTCCAGCAACGGTCAGGGTAGCAGTGCACAGCAAAGGGACATATTCTGACCTTGTTTCCTTGTTGTCACCCACGTAGCTTATAAGAGCCCGGTTTTACATGACTGAGGACAGTCTGAGCTGCAGACATATTTTTCTCTCTCTACATTCACCCACCTACCTTTACAGCTTCACAGTTCTCTGTCAAAACATTTGTTGGACAAGTATGTTTACTGCATGCGGTCTTCTGTTTCATTAAGAAAGGTTTTGTGGTCTCAGGCTGTTCCATGATGTTTGTGCTCAAATCCACAGGCAAGAAGTGTCTACATCCAGAGTAGTGCGCTGCTTTCCTGCTGCCTTTCGCCTATTGATGTGGTGGTAGACTGAGTCAAGTCATTACTCAGATGCAGCGTTGCCTCATGTCACTCACAGGTGGCTCATTTTTTCACTCACATGTACTGTCAGATAAAATAAGTGTAATCTACACTCATAACTGTAAAGAAGTGCTCCTGTATCTGTACCCAGATGAATTTGGATCTATCCCTGTGTGATATTTCTAAAGTTTTTTTTCTGATCACTGAAACTACAGGTAGCAAGGATCAGAGCCAGTTAAGACTACTGCATTCATCTCCTTTGTGTCATTAAGATTGTGTTTGCCTTCAGGGTACTTTATTCAGACCCAGATCTATTGAAATGGGTTTTCACGTCCCCACCACCACACAACCTTTTTTTCACCTCATAAACCCACTGTCATGCTGCCACAGCTGTTCTGCTACATACTTTTTAGAGCCAAGGTCCCCAAACCATGTTCACTGCCTCCCTTGTCCTCCTATGCCCTCAGATCAGGACACAGCTTCACATGTCCAATCTTCTTTCTTCCACTCCTCAACTTCCCCAGCAGAGACTGAATTTTCTCTACCATTTCGCTTCACCATCACGTAAGTGAGAAACCCAGCTTCAAACTCTGCCTCATAAGTCTCCGTCCTCGTGTCACATAGCTGAGCAAGAGAACGGAGCAGAAACAAAATTGTATACCAGATCCTCAGGTGGTATGATGCTGCTGCATGTCATCTGACCATAGCAATGACTCTGCAGTGACTTTTGGCCAGCTGATGTGCAGTAGTCTGAGGGGGAGAGAAGCTGGCAGGAGTACCAGAAGCACAAAGCCCTGAATAAGTCACCCTGTAGTTGCTTCAAGGCCCCTCATAAAAGAGAATTGTCCTCTTCCAGATACTTCTGCCCAAAAGCCAGTCTGCAGTCTGTTGAAACAGCCACCAAGAGTGGCAGGAAGTGAACAAAATGGCCGGTTCCCTGTGGTACCTCAGGGCCCTGGCACAGGCCCATCCCCACTGCAGCCATGGCAGCCCAAGCGAAACCAGGATGTCTCCAGGGCTGCATGCCCTTCTCGCATCACACATCCCTCCACTGCTCCCCCAGAGAGCTGCAGAGCCCAGCTGAAGATCTTGAAGTTCCCGAAACAATAAACAAACAAAGTTTGTTATGAAGCAGTGAATTGTTCTCAGTCCTCCTGTTAAAGGGTTGGAGGAACTTAAGTGTATAAACCTGTCCAACTCTGAGTGAAACTCCACCACCTGAGCCCCAGCCCTGTGCCAAGCCATATTTCTATTCATTCCCTACTCTTTTTTAAAACAGGGATCATAAAAATGTTTTATTTGTGCTAAAATGCAAAGTCACTTTCGCTAAATATCATCCAATCCCTTTTGCTGAATAAAATAGACAATATACAGTGTGTTTTGTGATGCAAAGGCCTGTTTAAGGAATTCTCGGTGGTATATTGAAGTATATGACTAAGCGAAGTGCATCTCATTGTGTACATAGAAACCCCAGAGTTTCTGTACCCATATTTGCCCAGAGCATTCTTTCTTGTTGCATTTGCATTATTTGCTACTTCAAGTCCTTGTTCATTTATTTACTGATCAGCTTAGGTGGCCAGGCAATTACAGTAACAGACAAACTTGTAATGTGCAGTAAATACTGTATTATGAGGTACGAGGTATTGCCACATGGGCTCAGACCCTGATCCAATATCCAGTGTTCAGGAGACTTCATCGGCCTCAACACATTGTTCACCGATTCTTTACTTTCACTGGAATTTAAAGACAAATCACTCAATTAAAATTCAAGTGATGTACGTGGCTGGCATGGACAAAAGACAGCAATTCTTGTAGGTATTGAATGCTCTACACCACCACACATTTTTGATCTTGAAGCTCATGACACAAAGTCGTTGCTGGTAACATCTACTTTTCCTCAGGTGAATGAATAACGTGTTTTACCAACTTTAATGTTACGTTGATGCAGAAATAATAGTATTTTTAAGCAGTGCAAGAACTTAAAGGGAAAAACATTTGGCAATAATACACTGTTTGAAGTCATGGTACATTTCAATTGGCACCACTGACTTCAGTGGAAAAACTTCAGCTTTTTGGGTCTTCCTGTGTGGCCCTGAAGAAGTCACTTGACCTTTCTGTAAGGAAGACTCAAGTATGTCTAGGGCTTTCCTAACCTGTCCTTGTAATTGTCTGTCCACATTTGTCATTACATCAACACAAAGGAAGACAGAGGCTGATTGGGCAAGATGGAGCAGAGGGAATGGGAAGGATCAGAACAATCTTAATGCCTTAGTGCCCCCGGTCCTCCTAAAGTGAGTGCTCAAATTCTCAAGTTACAAAATAAGTGGCAAAAGCCAGACTCCTGGGATTCATTTTTCTTTTGTGAATGCTCTCATCTGTAGGGTGTATACATGTAACTGCTGGAGCAATGGGAGAACTTGTTTTCACTCTTGACAACAGCTACGTTTTCAGGTTTTGGTGTGTACTTGCCCAGATTTTAGGCTTTCTTTTACTTAAATCTGGATCCCCAAAAAGCTCTTGACATGATGGAAGTACTCGCAGACACCTCAAGTTAATTATGACTAGCAGGTTTATGTGTTGACAAGTAAATGCTAGAAAATAGATGGCCTGGATATCTGTCTGGGACGTTTTTACATAATTGTGTGGGGTTAGTTACTAAATTTACTAAGCTGGGATCGCTTTAGGTGAGATTAAGGTAGCCTGGATACTACTCATGGCTTTTAGTTTGCTCTTGTTACTCACAAATGGTACAGAGGAAGCTTTTAGCTGAGAAATCAAATGAAATGGTGCATAAGTTTTTGGTGTAGGATGCTGAGGTACTGTTTTAATATTTTAGGAAAGGTTACCAAGGCAGCAGATGGAGTAGCTGTACTGTTTAAAGAGAAAGGAGATGAAAATAAAACTGACAGTCTGGGCAATTTAATTGGGGAAATAACAATAAATACTCTTGAACTGAAGTTGGATCAGGTGTGGGAAAATTCTCCTCAGGCTGCTCCATTTTTGGCGGGTATTTATCACAGTAAGAGCAAAATGTCTCTTCCTGTGAGTTGGCTAAGCAAAAGAGAGCCGCTACTCTGGCTGAAGTAGCCATTAATGAGAAAATTATGTCTTGAACCTCTGATGCATTTGAAAAGCGAGAGAACTTTTCCTTCCCGTTGACAGACTGGAAGTCAGTTGAGAATTAAATGTGCAGGAAAAAAGATTAATGTCCTGAACCTGCACATGTTGTTATGCAAGTAGACTATGTCTCTGATGCTGACCTCTGTTAAAATCCCCAGCTTTCCTGAGGACAAGCAATTGAAATGTTGCACATCTAATTCTGTTCTTTTCCCCTTGATACCTCTCACTTTCCATATGCTTTATTTCTACATCCCAGCCTAACACTGGAACAGTCTCTCACACTCCAGTCTGTTGGTCTTTCCCCTGGAACCAAGACCCCTTAATTTCTTGAAAGGTGTAGCACCTTCCTCTTGTACTCTCTATCTTACCTGACCCCCTAGAAGACATTTAGAATAGAATTCATTTATTTCAACAGCGTTCTAAATTGCCCAGGTTTCAAATCATCTTGAAAAAGAAGGAATGATTAAAAACCCAGCTTGTCACCTTTTCACGTGCTCCAGTTAATATTTTCCTCCCTCTGTTTTGCCTACAAACTCCCTGGTTATATTCTTGCTTGCACTGCCTTGACCTCTTTTTGTCTAGCTGCTTTACATCCCCAGAAATCTCATTCCTGCCATTCCTGCAGTGGCAGAGGTGTTGCCAGCATCACCAGTGAACTCCTTCTACCTTGCTCACCTTTTCCTAACCAGCTCTGTATTTACCAATCTGAATATACTTATTACTACTTGATTTTCTCCCTTTTCAGGGCTCTCTTTGAACTTTGGTGTTTTTCTCACCTCATTCCTCAGAACCAGGCAGGATGGACCAGACAACCACAGAAGCAGAGGAGTATAAAAAAAAAAGAGGGATCAAGGAAGGTACTGAGAGATATTGGCAGTGACTGAAAGAAGAAAAAGCCAGAGCCCTTTCTGCTCATAGGTGCTCCTCCTGTGTGAGCTGCCCTTTATCTGCTCTCTCCTCCCTCGCTGTGTGCTGCACTGGGCTCTCCCCCCGTCTCCCTGGTCACCTTTACAGTCTACTCTCACAACATGCTTGAACCATGAGGCTTATCAGTGACTACTTGAAAGCCCTAGAGACATATTTAGAGAGAAAACAGATATTAACTGCTCCATGGGTCTTCACATAGCACCTGAAAACCATTGCACTTCCAGGGAAAGCTGGTGAAAGGCTGGCATTTTAAGCACATATGTTTTCCAAATGCCTTCACTATCCATGTCTGCCATATCCCTCTGTGGTGTCTTTAGCACAAGATGTACAGAGGAAAGTCTGATTTATGTATATGGACACTGAACTCCTGCTGAAAGTAGATCTGTGTGGGTTCTCATATGAAGGAAGGACAAAACAAGGATGTATTTATAGGGGGAAAAACAAACAAACAACACAATAAAATAAAATAAAATAAAATAAAATAAAATAAAATAAAATAAAATAAAATAAAATAAAAACAGCCTAAGAAATAAGAAAAGAAAATAAAGGATAAAAAATGGTGACCTCTGAGTTCTGGGAAAAGCTTGGCTATTCAGAGCATCAGATGGGAACAGTCCATCAAGCTAGATATTAAACAAGTGTAAACATGATCTGAAATACTTTAAAACTTAGCCCCGATATTTCTCTAGTTTCTTCAAGAGTACAAGAAACAGCAGTAGAATGGGATAGATTAGACAATGCGACTGAAAGGAGGTAAAAAAGCTACCAACAGTTTTACACTGTGCTGGTAATTATTAAAAGATCACGAGCTTATTGTCCAGGCCTGGTTCATGTCGGCGCACACAGGCCTCATCTTTGTGAGGTATCCGTTCAGATCAAAAGCTTCTTTGTGGATCCAGAAAATGCATGTGAAGGGATGGGCAATGACCTAGTATGTAAAGGGACAGGCTAGATTTTTTTCCAATATAAAGACATTTACATTAATATCATATCATCATAACTAAGTCACCTAAGGGTAAAGTTTTCCATATATTTTTTTCCTAACATAATACCTAGGCACACATTCCCTGGGGCAATGGAAGATTAGTTTCCTCAGTACTACAGACCGATGCAGTGTGTGCTCACAGGATGATAGTGTGGCCACATTTACTTTTAGACCAAGGCTGCATCTGGACTTGGCAAGAACTAGAAGCACTTTAAAACAGATGCAGATCAACCATCAAATGAACATTTCTTGTAATTCCCCAAAGCAGTATCAGATATGTGGGTATGGGTCAGCTCCGATCAGTAGTTTTACTGATGCATCTTTTCCAGGGTCATAGCAGCAGATTCCTCCCAGCTACAACCATCCTGTAGCTTAAGGTGTGCATGCAAGCACAGCCAATGCCCCTCGCAGTGTTATGCTAGCTGTTCGTGTTCAGCATGTCCAATTAATATTCTCGTACTATACAAAACACAGGAGCACAGGATAGAGCTACCTGATCTAGTGTCAGCTTTCACTGGGACAGCCACAGAGTGTCACGCAGAACCATCTAGAGATACTAGCTTAGCTCACAACTCAGTGTGGTTTCTCCAGAGTGGTGTTAAACATGAATCACTAAGTCCTGCCTCATGGCAGAGCTGATAAGTTTGTATGGAGGTGTTTAAGAATTAACCGGACAAATCCCTAAGTAACCTGATCTAATTAGGCCTCCTTTGAGCTGGGTGTTTGACCAGGTGACCTCCAGAGGTCCCTTCCAACCTAAATTATTGTATGAGTTGATGCCAATGCACCTATATTGCATCCAGTCCCAGTAATAGTGCCACCTCTATAATACGCTCCTCCAAAAAGTGCTAGGACTGCCCTTAGATCAAAGAGAAAAAATTGCATGGGTGTATTGTGGGCTAGCTCTCTAAATCCAAGGGAGTCAGTGGTGCTTTATGCTGTTCCTGAGACAGCTACAGCAAAACTGACTTTGTCATGTACATATGCTACAATTTCTCCTCCAGGTATGCAGTGTGCATGGTCTGAGTAATTCTCTGATACTCAGAGAAACGAGAAAAATTCAGGTTCTTGGTGTAAGTAAGAGAGCACGAGTATTTGATCCTGGTCTGTGAAAAGAGCACCTCATTTGCCAGAGATACAAAAGCAGCACAGTACTTCCACATTTAGAACTTGCTAGTTTCTTTACATAATGCTTCAATAAATAAGATGATTGCAGTGAAAGGATTACTCATGTCTGTTTTCTCAAGTGTGGCCCAGGTCTGTGGATGGAGTGTCAGCAAGGAGCAGTTCTCCGACAAGCAAACATGCTGGCGGTGTTTAGAAACTCCCTTAGAGACACGGGTCCTTTGTTTAATTTCTCACTCCACAACATGACAAAGAGGAAGAATTTAGGTGGAGCTGATTATAAAGGAGGGAAAACATATCATAATCTTCCTTCAGTTGGTATCCTGGGGACATGAAGGACAGGGTCATAAAGACGATGAAGAGCACAGTCCTTCTCTTCATTTTGCTGGGAGTAGTATCTGGTAAGAACATGATTTCATTACGCAGCTAAAATTAGAACACTGTTGGCTGTTGTACTTTCTCTTGGGAGCTTTATAATACATATTTAAGGATCAGACACGGATGGAAAAAATCAAGTAACAATTATTTTTCTACTGAAATAGATTGAGCTCTGTGGTTACAGCAGTATAATGAAGAGAATATGACCTCTCAGTAAGACGCTTGGCTGGAAGAGGCACTTCAGTGTGTAATAGCCACTGCTCAGTAAGAAAGTGTTGGAATGGGAAAGGAGATCAGTTCTGCAAGAGACAATATCTATTAACAATACTGCAGTATTCTCCTTTCAAATATTGATAACATTTCTATCTGATGAAGTAAAATAAGCAACCAAACAGGAAAAACACAGGTAGAGGTTATTAGGAGGGTGTCAGTATTTTTGCCCAGGATAAAAACATGGAAGTTTTGCCAATATGAATACGTACATGTTAGCAACTTAAAGTAGATCTTCAAATATCAATCTGTGTGGCTGATGGAGTTGCTTGTAGCAAGCTATCTGCCCAGGTAGAATCACTTTGCTTTCAAGGAACTAAATTCTTCCAGACCTCAGAAACGTGTCAGTATTTGGTGTTTTAGCTTTATGACCCCCAAACTGTAATCAGGACGCTGCATGTGAATCTCAATGTTTCTTGAAGAATGGTGTTTTTTTGATGTGCATGGTTGCAGAGAAAGAAAAGCTTGATGACGTGACTCAGGCTAACAAATCACACATAAATAAGACTTGAACATACATATACATCTCAAAGCCAACTTGTTTTGGGCTTAGAAATTGTTAATGTTTGGGGCTGGTAATTCAGATATATAATTTATTACATTTCTTCAGGCATGGTTCGTCCTCTGAAGTAAAGGGGTAACCAAGGACTTGTGAATACAGAAGGAAGGCTTTTGTAAAATCAGTTGGAAGAAGAAGACGCCATTTAGATACAGGGTGGAAAATTTCAGTTAAAAAAAATAAAGAACAAATAGTGAGAGCTTATGATTTAGAAAGACAAATCCTGAATAAACTGCCAAGAAAATCTTCAGAGATAATATGAAAATAGCAACTCTCTTCTTTCTTCATTTCTAAATGTTGTAAATGATTTCATTGATTTTATAAATGGTTTCCATTAATGAACTCTGGCTTGCTGTCAGTAGCAAGTTCAATGTTCAGCTCCACTTGTGGAAATGTATCCCCAGAAGGCCCTCTCAGCTCAGTCTCATTTGCATGGTCGATTTCTGTTGATGATGTTTTCCAGAATCTTTAAGAACATTGATAAACGCTTAGTCCTTCTCTGGGACTTGTGAAGAAGGGGAAACAGGACTCAATGCTTTGTTTCAGGGATTCATCTACTGTTATTACTTTTGCTTTTTATGAAGCAAAGGCACTAATATCCTAAGTCTTTGATCCTATGGGGAACATTATTTGAGAGTCCAGTAAAAGGAGCAATGGCTAACACACAGAAACAGATCATATGTGATCTGTCCCTAAAATGCTCCAAAATGTTGCTAGTGAATCAAAGAAACAAGATTTGGGATGGTTTGGGGCAAAAATCACCGAGGCTTCTTCTAAAGTCATTGAAAGCACTGGAGCTGAACTGTCCCCTTCTAGATTAAAGATCCTGATGATCTTGGAGCAGTGGCAATTTTAATGCCTCTTTGGGAACTGATGTGAACTATCCTTCCCCAGCCATATAAGAAGAGGAAAGAGGGAAGTGGTTCCATCCTACCAGTGGCGAAGGCAAATAGTGTAGTGCACAGGAGCCCATTTCCCTTTGGCGTCCTTGAGCTCCATTCTGAACCTGAGCATCCAAGTGTGGCTGTGCTGCAGCCCTGATGGCCTCAGAATAGTTCCTCTAGCAGCGTTTTACCTTGCAGCTGCCCAACAAAAATATAGGCTTTGTGAAGCTTTGCTACAGTAAATGCTGTGGTATGAACAGCCTGGCCCTCGAGTGAAGAGTATCTCCCGCTGTCTTGGCACAGGCTGTGTGGAAAGTTTTACCGAAGGCAGCTAGCTCCCTTGGCATGTGGTTTGGACAGGCCAGCAAAGCCCTCCAAGCAACATCCAGTCCTGCCGTGGTCTCCTGTTGAGG
This sequence comes from Anas platyrhynchos, assembly GCF_047663525.1. Lineage (NCBI taxonomy): Eukaryota > Metazoa > Chordata > Aves > Anseriformes > Anatidae > Anas > Anas platyrhynchos. The sequence goes on from NC_092587.1 coordinate 14,496,874, forward strand.
CCAGTTTAGGGATATGAGGGTACTAAGATGTTGTTTCAGGGCATGCCCTAAAAGCTGACCTCATTTATATTTCCTACGCACTCTTCAGGAGATAAAGCGCCACAGGCCCCTGTTAAAATAACACAAAAATACCCATGATAAACATCAGAGCGAGCACAGATTTTGTCTCGGGGAGTGGGGAGGCCTGACGGAGTAGCAGGGAGTTCACACGAGGCCACGGGATGCCACAGCCTGGCTGCAGCCAGGCGGTTGTGAACCACGGGGTGCCTTTGTGGGCCCTGGGGAATGAACGGCTGCCCGTCCGTGCTCGGAGCAGAAGAGAAACCAGCACAGCCCCCAGAGATGCTGCTTACACAACTCACCAGCCGGGCCTGCACACAGCATGCCAGAGAGACTAAGGAAAGGGAAACGGAGGAAGTGGGTGCTGCAGGTGGCGTGGCTCACGGTGAAGATTGCTTCTTTAACATCCTGGCCTGTGTGGTTCAAGGTGCTTTTTGGTGCCATTAGTGCACAGAGGCAGCAGTTAGCTAGAATGGAGGGTGAAATGAAATAATAGAAACAAACACTGTTTCTTTCCTACTAAATGAAGGCATATATGTAGGCAAACAACACAGCAACAATACTACTTAAACATCAGCACCCTAAGCGACAGTAGTATAGTGCTGAATTAGAGATGCCTTCTTTTGCCATTAGCGCTGGATTTACTACAGTGCAATGCCACCATTCATAAGCAAAAAGAGAATCAGGCCATTTTGTGCTCATTAATGGCATCTCCTGGCACCAGCTGTGCACTCCTGCTAGCCTAAGACTCCCCGAAGTAATTTCTCATTCATTTTCATCTTGCAGGAAGAAGAATCCAGTTGTTTAGGGGCTTACCTGCAACAGGCACTGTTGAAGAAAATTCTCCAGCTGGTGTTTCCGTTCACACCTTTAATGTCACCCTTTCTCCACTGTCTTCTGAAGGTGTTGCAATACATCCTACCATACTAAATTCAAATCCACTTACAGAAGCATTTGATATTGAATCCACAGGAGATCTTGTATACAGGGTGAGTTTTACATTTAGCTTGAGCAATGCTCCGTCCTGGAGGCTGATGGTTCCTGGATTACTGAGAACTGACAGAGCACAGTGACTCATCTTTTAATCAGAGGAGTTGCAAATGCAGACCGCTGTACTATTTGGACATGCTGTAATAGATATGACAAATGAGTAGCAATAGTGATTACGATTTTAATTGCATCTAGGCAAAAACTGCTTATCACAATAATTCTGTTTATTCTGGGATCGAAAACATGATTTTCTAGAAAGTCTGAGGTAAAGAAGGACATGTAGGACCTGATTCTGTTTTGAGGTTTTATCCATAGTTTTTCAACTTAATTAATATGAAGTCACTGTGAATTTAAAGTGGATTATTTAAACCACATGCAGCTCTTACTTGGACACTCTCACCTCGAATTAAAATGAATTTGACTCACTTCCAAAACAAAGTAAGCTGAGTCAGATCAAAGCCAAGTTTAACTCGGAATGAGGGCTGTGACATATGAGGAAGTTACCTTGAGGTATGAAGTTATCACAGTTCCACACATCTGTGATCTATTTCCATCTATTGCGTACTCTTGTCCTGTGGAAAATGCAAAGTAATTTTGGTTGTTTCAGGCTAGTTTTTCTTGCTGGATAAATTAGCAAGTATTACCTCACATTTGTCACTGGCAGTGAGTGTTCAGATGCATGATAACTTGTCATCCCGTTGCAACTCACTTGTATGCCTGTGCCTGAACAACGACACTCAAGAGCACCTTTGAATCCACTTTTCTGGAAGTTTCCAAGGAAATTCAGGTTTTCACAGAATTGATACAAGGGCCCTTTTCTATTTCTCTTTGCTGATGTTTCTGGGAGAAAATGTAGGGGGAGTAAGACCATGAACCCGGGTGTCTGCAGCTCATGGATTGACGCAAGGCACGGTAGCTCCTTCCAGGCTTTCTCCTCCCCAAACTGTCCCTTATACAAGAGGTCCTTGAGTTGCTCTGTGAGGCCACAATATTTTGGTCTTTCCATTCTCTTTTTACTCACATTTCAGCCAGTGGCAAGGGTTGTGCCAGCAATCAGCATATAATCTAAAATACTCACTGCTTACTGATGGAAAATGTCCATCAAACTGGTATTCTCTCCTATAGATTATAAATTACATCTCTTTCATAATGTGCTAATCATATTTTTATTTTCTCTTTTCAGGTTGTTACCAGTGGAAACCCTGTCCTAGATTATGAAACAATGCCAAAGCGCTTTGATTTACAGATTTTTGTTGAAGATACAACTGGGAGAACTGACCTTAGTACACTGACTATCCAAGTAGTAGATAAAAATGAACCTCCTGTGTTTCGAGGAAATATGGCAATTCAAAGTAAGATGGTAGAGTCACTTGAAAAGAACAATACTGAAAAAGCTGACATCACTTACAAAACAGAACTGCATACAGTGACAGTGGTTAAAGTGGTCTAAGTGTTTTCCTTTAGAAAATCAAGGGAGGAACAAGGTGATGTTTTTACCAAAGCTTTATTTTACACAAATATTTGGTATACTTAATCTCCGGAGATGCCCTTCTGTTTTCTTAAAGTTTTGACCAAAAGTGATGGAACCATTTAAAAACGTTTGAAAAAAAAAAAAAATATATATATATATATACATATATATATATATATATATATATAAACATACACACACATAAACACAGGCTTATTTATATCAGTAGATATATACACTATTTTTGATGTGAAGTGACACTGAGGTATATATTGGAAACATGAAGTTTGGTGGGGATGTAACCAGTATACTGTGGGTCCATGTTTCAGTAGTTTGTTGAAACTGGACTGATTTGGAGAAGCAAGATAAATTTAAATAAATGTATGTTTTGTATATGCAAGAGTTTCTTGGGGAGAAAAACAAAGACAGCAATCTGCCAGTGTTTTATACCTGTGTATCACATTTGCACCTGCATGTGAAAATTAAGTGGAAAATCATTCTGAAGAATGAGATCTCCTAGATTGTGATTTATGGTGGTGTAAATGGAAAAAGGCAAAAAATTGTCTCCTGCCTGTGGCAGATGGCAGTAAACCTGGCTACCTTTTGGGCTTACCTGAAACCAGTTTTTCTTTCAGACCACATGCAAGGTGCAACAGGGAGAAGTCTGCAATAGCATTAGCAACGAGGCTGGGGTGTCTGAACTCATAACAGCACCTAGGCAAGAACATTCAGTAATTCAACGCTCAACATTTTTTTTTTTTCTATTTGAGAATAGCAAGCTATGGTCTGTTCGTGGTAGGCATTTGTAAGTGGCTGCTGAACCCTGTAGATCTGGAAAGCAGTGGTATTATTTAGGCTGATGGCTTGCAGCTCCTGGAATGGTCAGCAGAGCAGTGTGGCTGCAGCCTAGCCATCCAGTGCTGCAGAGGGCAGGGCTTGCTGCAGGGATGGATTTAGCACAGCCGTGCTCAAATCAGCCCGCTCACTAATGCCTCCTGAGCATGTTGACGTTCCCACTTCCATACAATACTTAGTTTGTAAAGCAAATTAGCTTCCCTGAGGGAAAAGGCCGCGTCATCTTCTCGGTGTCAAGGGTGTCTTGCATATCATGGGTGCTGCTGGAATCTAATAATAATTAAACGTGACACTTCAGGGATCGGCACAGCATGAAGCACACTCTACGTGGGAGCTTGTTACAAATCAGTGCATCAGCTTAACTCTCAGCTAGAGCTGCCATAAATTGGTGAGCACAGATGTCTGATCTGTCTAACTGCGTGGCTTTAGTTAACAGTACCAGCCACAATTAGACGCTAATTGCACATTCGTTGGTTATTAAAAAGCATCTCCCTCTCATTAAACTTTATATTCATATTGTTGTCCTCTGGGAACAACTCATTACACTGCTCTGGGATTCCCACTGCTCTGATGAGAAGCAGCAGTCAGCAGGGGTCACAGTGGAAATTAATAGTCCAGAAACGCCAGGTCCAGCAGACACAAAAGGGCAGAAAGCAAATAATGGGATCTAAAGATCTGTTGTTTTGCTAATCACTCTGGCCAAGGAGAGCTAAGCCTGTTGCCTGTGGCCCAGTATGGGATAGCACAGTTGTGAGAGCTCCTGACAGAGAAAGGAGCTCTCACAACACTCCTTGCACAGAATTAACACCCTTAATAAGGCAAAAGTTCAAGCGCAGAGCATCCACTATTTATTTACCTCACAGATGTAAAGAAAAAGCATAAAAGATGAAGAAAAGCTCTGAGGTCTCCTGGCAGGGGACAAGGGTGGTTGTAGAGGGGATGGGAACATAGCACGGAGCTATGTTCTCCTCTCTGCATGGTAAAGGCAGACACATGTGTACTCCATACCCCACTGAGCAGCTCAGGGAAGACCTGATGTATAGATCAGCCTCCCTAAGGCATAATTCAGATTGCATCTATCAGTGATGGTTTTCTGTTTACAGATAAGCATTTTTCCTTTTAATCTTTTGAGTGTTTTCTTCACATTTCCTGTGATGATTTTGGAATTACACCGGTGAAGTGAGAATACACAGCAGTCAGTAATATGCCTGTACAGCTTTAATTTATCAGTATGTTTGCTGTTGTGTCCTTTATTCTTAACCAATTAACACTTAGTACACTTATATCTGTGCAGCTGTAACTATCTACATCTTGGAAGGTACACGGCCTGAACGCATTTACCAAGTTTATGCAGCTGATCCTGAAAATGGTGGACTCAAAGTAAGTTGAAAAAAAACAACCAGAGATGATATTATTGACTGTTTCTGAAATGCTTATTGCTAGCATCTTTCAACAATGCACTTCATCGTCAGGAACACAGGAAAAGGTTTTGTCAGGAAAAAAGAACCATTTTCAATAATAAATTGAGAAAACCCAGCCTCAACATTTGGGCTCAAATTGTATTTTGATTTCTCAGCACTCCAAAATTAAGGGGTATTGAAGGCAGAATTTGATATAGTTAATCAGAGATACAGTAGAAATCATGTCTCTCTTTACAAAAAAATAGCTTGCAAAACATTTTTAGTAGATGGGAGTGATTAAATGTAAGTAAAGTTTTTAATATTGTGTCACAGTGTAAATTCTTTCAAATGAGACGGTAAGGAAACTGCTTGCAAGGCAACTGAATCTCATTTTTGTGACAATCTTAGGGCAAACTGTGACCCCCAGTTAAGAAAATGGATTAGCAGATCTGAAAATACTCTTGATATCAGCAACATTCCTGGAAAGTGATAACTTTGTTTGCAGAAAGGAGAAAAGTAACTGCACTAACCTAAGAACCATTTTGTAGCTTTGCTTTGTTGATTTTTGTGTTATAACAGACAGCATGTACAAGAACAGAACCTGAAGATGTTAATTCCATGTGTAGCATTATTCAGGAGAGCAATTACCTTGACATCCATCCTCAGGCTTTACCCAGCCAAACCACCAAGCCCCCGTGGGCTGGTGAGGAGGGAAGCAGAGGCGAGGGGATGTATCTCGTGCACTGGTACTGTTACGGTACCCATTTGTGTTGTGCAACGCACAAAGCATCTAAAGCTACATGCAGATGCTGACCACTGTGCGAACACTGAGCTCACACTCCCTCAAGCACCCCATGAAAGTCCACTTACCCTTCCCCAGCCTCTTCCCTTGCCTGACCCCCCAGACTTCATTGCCTCCTGCACAGCTCTTCTTTAGTCTCCCAAATCCAGCCCCAGCCCTTCTCTCTCCTCCTGCATGGAGGTACTCTGCTGCCACCCCAAAAATGATTTTGCCAGCTGTGTTGTGGCTCTGACCTCTATGTTAAATTCCCGTTGCAGGTCTGGGATAGTAGGAGACACTGTACCTTGGCCCCTTCTACAAGGCAAGGCAAGAACAGAGGGATGCTTTAACAAAAGGATACAAAAACTAATGCACTGTGCTCTTCATTTCAGTATTCCTCGCTTCCTGCATCAGTGCCATTCCTGGTCTTGGAAAATGGAAGCATTTATTCCAAAAAAGTATTTGATTATGAGAAAGATCCACATTGGTGAGAATTTATTTAATTCATGTGCTCTTTTTATTAGCTTACAGTAGGCAATGTTTTCATACGTAGCCATGGAATGATTATTGTTTTGTTTTCTTATTTAACAGGTACTTTTTAAATATAACAGTGACAGATCCAGAAGGACTCAACTCCACTAAAACAGTGAATATAAATATAATTAACATCGATGATGAAAGACCTTACTTTACCACGTGAGTGAAAAACTTCCATTGTAATGAAAATGTAGATGTTTTCCCAGCCTAACTGCCCTGGCACCAATGGGAGGGCATAACACAGGGCAAGCTAATGTAACAACACAGTACTACTGAAAACTGTATTTTCATTTTGTCATGAATCCTGTTGTTTTGCTGAGAAGTTTGCTCTAGTTTCCCTTTTTTATTCTTATTTATATTTTTAACAGTTTTAAGTTTTCCAGGTTCTGCCCTCGTGCTAAAAGCAACCAAACAAGCTTGTTGTGCTTGTAAGCGTTTAGAGAGGTTAAAGCTATGCAAAGACCTGTGGACAAGTTCAGACAAAGACATGAGTTTTACTCTGTGTGAATACAATCATACAGAGTTTACCCTTCATGCAGATGTGCATTTCACCATAATGATGTTTATTCATGCAGAAATGTCTAGACATAAAAAGGTCTCACTTTTGATCTGTCTTTTCCTCTTCTTCCCAGACACTTACACTTGTAAATGATCCCAGTGCTGTTTGAAACGTTGCCATCTCTTACTGTGTCATAAGCAGGAAATTGTTGTGTCATAACACACAAGTCAGAAATAGCTTTTGAAAATTAATGGAGCTCTAGCTGGAAGCAGGAGCATTGTTGAAAATTTGCAAAATGGGAGAGAATATCCATATGCTACTAGAAGGCTATTGTGTGGTGGAAAGTACAATGGGTGATTGTTTCTGAAGTTGGAGCCTGACAAATGCAGTTCTTACAGGGTTAGTCTGATTACGTTCTTGATTTAGCTTCGTCACTTTGCATGAGGCACTGACTGGATTCTGGACACTCTCTTTACCTCTCCTGATACTGAAGCTTTACAAGGTCCCTGCCAAGAATATTTATGGTGGGTTCTCTCCTGATATCTATGCAAAGAGGGAGAAGACAGTGCAGCACCTGGGCACGCCAAGAGGTCTCCAGCCACTTGTTTGGAGCAGTCTTCTGGCTGCCTTGTGGGGCCTGAGCAATGCACAGCTCCTGGGCTGAGGCCAAGGAGCTGGACAGTGCTGGGTAAAGGGGTGGAGAATCTGAAGAACTGGAAGAATAAAATATTAGAAACAGACACGGATTTTTTGTTGTTGTTGGTACTTATTTATGACTTGAATTTCATGCATGCAGTAAGCAGTAGGGTTAACAGCTCTCTCCACATTACTGTACTGATACAAGCAGGAGGAATCCACCTCCCAGGCCCAAAGCCTGCATGGTTTGTTCTAGACTATTTTCTCCAAATGTTGCCCTTTCTGTTTATTTATCCTTATGTCTGGAATGCTGAAGGAGCTCTTTTAAATATTTATCTATTTGTTCAAGATAACGAAAGCTTCAGTGACTGGAGTATCCCTAACACCTCACGTCTAAGGCTAAGATGTAGTATGGCACAAATAAAGCTTGGTATTTGTTTGAATCTTTTCCGCTTTAGATTGACACTACAGTCCAAAAATAGAAGCTCGGTTTGTAAAGAGCTTGAGATTAAATTGCACTTCATGAGCTGTCCTCACTGTGCACATGCATGCCCTCTCCCCTGCTAAAATGTGAGCTACATGCTGGGACTATGCATTTTCTGACACTATAATAATTAGTGCTGGGATGGAAGCTGGGGAAACTTGACAAGTTAGAAAACCTTCTTTATTTTCTCCTGATCAAAGCTGTCAAGAACAGAGTTTCAAAGGGCCTTTTTAATTGTTCTCACAGTATATGTAGGCACATCTGTTTTTGGTGTTCACAACACTCCATCGGCATTTCAGCCTTTTGAAATTCTGGATGTTAAAATCAATGGAAAACTCATGGAGCGAGGAAAACAAAGGAGGAGACAAGAAAACAAACATATGCTTCCTTCACAATTATACTGTGGCGTCCAAA